>NC_067240.1:7842500-9150000 GCF_019924925.1 Ctenopharyngodon idella | reverse complement strand
TCTGTTCTAGTCACCTCCCTCTCATTCGCTTCATCATCAGCATAAATATATAATGATCTGTCCATTGCAGAGAATAATTATTGCCATTATGCTTAAATATGTTTTCTCAAACATAGGGCCCAGGGGCCTCTCAGCACAGTCAATGCTTCATTGACCCGAGACCTGAATGAGACGCACAGGGTCACTGAGGTGGAATGGTAATGGAAACTCAACAAAGATTTAAGCTCCCTGAGAGCAGATAGGTTTAAAATAACCCCTCTGCTGTTTCAGTTCCCTCACATTCAGAGGAAACTATAGGAAAATTGTACCCTGAAGGAGGATTTTTTTTATTTTACAATGTTTTACACATAGACTTTGTTATAAAAACAGCAGATTTTGCAAATCAGACAGTCATTATTATACAAATAAAACATGACAGGGTGATCAGGACCCCAAAATATTATCCTGAATGTATTTTTTTCTGACAATGACCATCTGACTGTACAATATCAAACATATTAGATTGCTAAATAAATAAATACATAGACATGACATATTGATTTAAATAGGTCAAAAATGCAGTTTAAAATATTTGACAGCTCAATGTTGTAATTGACCAATCAGAATCAAGTATTCCAGAGAGCATTAGTGTTTTGTCACGACTTAGCTGTACTATAAAATGCGCATTTTTGCATATTCTCTGTAATGCCCCATAAAGCAAAATGGTGGCCATTTTGTATTATTCAGTCTTGCTGGTTCTCGTTGTTTTTCAAATTAAGTAGCCTCCTGGTAATTTATTTTAGTTGGACTGCCTAGGAAATGGCCCTGAGCAGACAGTCTTCTTCATTTTGCTTTGATTTTCTCTTCTAAAAAGGCAGTTACACACATGAAGAAATAATGAGCTTTCATTTCAGCCGGAACACTGGGCCACATATAGCGCTTGCAGATTGTCTTCCACCTGTAGTGTACATCCATGTGTTCTGTTGAGGAAGAAGATAAACATTTGACAGGAAGACGGAGTGAGTCATACATCTGTTCTCGATGTTTGTTGTGACCTGCGCCACAGGAAATGAAATGTAGACTTTATCTCAGTGGCTGCTGGGGCTTCCAAAATGAGATTGTAGTGAGAGAACAGGAGTGGGTTTTGGAAACCATAGACCTTCGGTATTAAAGGATGGTTGCACAGTGTTGTATATTGTCAACTGCATTAGGATTAAAAGTCTCTTTAAATCCTCTTATACTCCCTAAAAATATAGGGAGGATTTTGCCTGTGTTTAATTTAGTTTCTCAGGGAAGAACACATTTTGATTTCTTGGAAACAGTATATCAAGCAGTAATATACGTCTTTTCTAAATGTAAAAGTAGAGAGAATGAACATGCTCAATGAAACATCAAATGTCAGCTAATACCAATAAATTAAAGCTTTGCCTCGTACAGCAGTTTCTTGCTAAGTGTGGAGATACAAATTTCTTACTGTTAAAAACATATATATATATACGCTACTTGGAATGCTGTGTAAGAGCACACAGTATTGTTCAAAACTTTTTTTTTAAGAAAAGAAATTAATACTTTTATTCAGAAATGGTCCATTAAATTGACCAAAAGTGCAACTTAAAGACATCTATAATGTTGCAAAACATTATGAACGGTTCCTAAAATTGATGATAACAAGAAATGTTTCTTGAGCACCAAATCAGCATATTAGAATGATTTCTGAAGGATCATGTGACACTGAAGACTAATGATGCTGAAAATTCAGCTTTGCCCTCACAGAATTAATTACATTTTAAAATATATTAAAATAGAAAACAGAAACTGGAATAATGTTTGAAACTGGAATAATGTTTCACAATATTACTGATTTACTGTATTGCTTAATAGCTTTGGTTAGACTTATTTAAAACATTTAAAAAAATTTAACCAACTCCACACTTGAACAGTAGCGTAATTGGTTTCTGTGGTCTAAAAGACATGTGAAGAATAATGTTCTCAGTTTACATTTATTATCACTAAACTGTCCAACTCAACAGCTTGAGGAAACAGTTTTTTGTGTCTTGGTGTGTATTGCTTCTCTCAGTGGCTGTGTAGGAAGAGGACCCAGCTGCCTTGCCAGTAAAAATAATGAGGTATACTTGTCTTGTTGACTGAGGGTCTGTTTGGCGACTCGATCTCAAAGTGTCTTCTCACTCTCAGCACTGAACTTTGTCCTCATTCCATATAGCTGCCACTTTTATGTCTACCCTGTTGATTTCATTCCGGGCTCTGCCTTTTTTCCTTTAAAAGTGTGCCTAAAAAAACTGTACAGTACATTCCATCTGAATACTGCTTAATCACCCATTTTTAGACTTCATGAGCATCTTTTCTCTGTCCGTTTTTAAGTGCTCTGACAAATCGAGCTCAAAATGAAAACAGCTCTGAGGAGCACAGCTGGGGGAACACATCCGTCCCGGATTCTGGCTGATCAGTGGGATCTCTGTTAGGCACTTTGAGGGTTGTTGTGTAATTGGACAGATGCTTGCCGGATCTGGTGTATGTTTGTGCATTTGTATGGACTTCTGAAATGACAGAAGAGGTTATCTAGAAATGCTTAACCTCCATTTCTATCGTTCCTCTCTTGTTTTCTTTAAAAAAGTAGCTTTTTTTATCTTCATGACCAAATTTTGCTTTGGATTTATATAGTGGTGGCCCAGCACACTACCAAAATTGTTAACCATACAAACGTAAACAAAATATATTTTGATTCAAGCTTTTAGTACTATAATTATAATGTTAAATTAATTCAATAAATACCTACATTTTACACCTTGTGTTGTTTTGGTTTTTAACAATGATGGTAAATGGTAGATGTGGTAGGATGTTGTACCTCAAACCTTTAAACACATTATCTTCCAAAAATGTGAAGACAGATTCGAGGCTTGAAACAATAATGATGCCAGTGGCTCCGGTATCTGAACAGTGTGAAATCACACATTAAAGAGAATTTAAAGAGTAGGGCCAAGTAGAAGCATGAGCAATTTTTTTCACTTTATTGCACATATTCAGGCTCCTTGCACTGGATCTAATGCCTGTTGGCAAAATCTCATCAATGCCGCCCTCCATGTTTACAATCTCATACTTTCGTCAGAAGACTTTCTACAAATCTGGTCACCAACAGACTTTCAGGTTTGCTAATTGTTTCTCCATTGGACTTTTTTTGTCATCCTGAATGAAAAATTAAAAGAACCAGAGAAGGGTGAGATTCACGCTCTGCATGCTCTAGCTGTTAACTTCCAACTGTGCTTGCACAGTCACCCATGATGCCAAGCATGAAAGAGTTCATTTTTATTTTTTATTTTGCTCTTGGTCCCTTAATCTGTTTCTTGTTCTTCTCATTCCTCCTCTTTCAGCAGTACTCTTCAAGAACACTACTTAGATAAATGTGTTGAATTACCTACACTATTGTTCAAAAGTTTGGGGTCAATAATATTCATTTTATTCAGCAAGGATGCATTAAATTGATACAACTTGGCAGGCTTTTTAATTTCAAATAAATGCTGTTCTTTTGACCTTTCTATTCATCAAAGAATCCTATAAAAATGTTATCTTGGTTTTCACTAAAAATATTAAGCAGAACAAGTGTTTTCAGCATTGATAAGATGAAAAAATATTTCTTGAGCATCAAATCAGCATATTGCATTAGCAATGCATTACTATGATGATGTAATTGTTCAAAAGTTTGAATAAAATGATACCCGCCTTCCATATTATGTTAAAGGAATTTCACCCCTGACATACACCTCTGGGTTCTGTGCTAGTCAGCGGGTCATTGCTTTGCCAGGCTGACATGGTCAGCCAGTCCTTTTAATTTGCTCTCATCCTGTCCTCCTTGCCAGAGCACTGGGGCCTGTAATGAGGTAATGACGCTCGCTGCGCCTCCCTCAAGGCCATGGCTTCTCTCCACCACAAATGTGTTTAATATCATAAGGGACCTGCTAGAACCAACAGACTCTTTTCCAAAAGACCCACTAGTTGCCTAGCTCTGGTGCTGAGCAAACCGTGGGTACATTTTTAATTTAATTGAGCTGAGTGCTCCAACTCACTCATTCTCACATCATTTTGTCTTTCAAATCATTTCGTCTTTCAAATCATTTCAGGTTCATTTTAATTTGGATGTGACCAAAAGTAACGAGGACTGAGTGGCTGAGTTGTTTAAATTTTAAATATTATGTCTTTTTCCCACAGTTTGACCTTTGTCTGTTGATTTACAGACAGGTTGCGAGGTTGTTTTTGAACTGTTGATTATTTCTCATCCATTTTTTTTTTTTTTTTTTTTTTTGAGGAAGCACTTATGCCATTGCATCCGCCAAGAATGGCACTTCTAGATTTGTAGCTGTAGATTTTAACCAGGCTGTTTCATGGTCATGACTGTGTATTGCTAAAAGTCAATCTAGATGTTTCTTTGCATCCAAACACTTTGTTTTTCACTAGGGTAATGGTCTGGTTGATGCATTAGGTTGAGACCCAGTACTGGTCATTTCCTGATGTGTGACATTCCTGTGTCCTCTGTGTCCAGTTTATTCCAGTCTTGGCAGCCATTTTTGTCTCCTTTTGTTACTGTTCTTTTCATGCAAGCTGTATGTGACTAATGGATGGCGAGAGGAAAGCAAGGTGGAGGGGGATGTAGAGATGAGTCTGTTTTTTAACACACAGTTATTGGAGTTGAATCAGGGGACACATTAAAGGGACAGCATTAATTAAAGCCATTTTTAACATAAATGGAAGATGAGAAGAATAACGGGAGGGATTAATCACCCTATGCGCTCTTAGTTTGCCATTTTAATCATGCCGATTTGCCACACACAGGAGGTTTTAACACGGGAGGTTTTAGTGCCGGAAAGACAACTCCGCTGAGACGTTGTGGCTTGCTGTTTTTACTGTTTTTGCTACTTTGGAAGCAAACAACAGCTTAAGAGTCCTCAGAGGACAAAAACACATATTCCAACACTTCTGTCAGCCATTTACTGAAGAATGAAAGTATTGTTTTGTTTACCCCCCAAAAAATCTGCCATTTCTGTCATGTCGTCCCAAACAGTCAAAAATGATATATTTTCAATGATGGGTGAACTGGGAATTTACCAGTTTCCAATCAGTGTTTTGGCTAACTAGAAATAAAACTAATAAAAAATTTTGGCAGGATTCGTTCATGCTGGTTGAAAGTCTGTTCACATCCTGTTAGCAATCACGAAGTTAACTTGTCTAAATGTATTTATACTTGTATATAACATCTGTGGAAGACATAGGACCATAAAATGTTCGTCCATCATACAATGTCATACCTGCGTGTCAAAGTATGTATTTTCATACCTTCACGCACCCTGCTCGAGCAGACATCATTCGTCAATTAGCGCGTTTCATGCTATGCAGAGCTAGACAGACGTCAGTCACAGAGCACCGCAATCGAAACAGCAGCCACCTTTTACAGTTCCTCCTGAACCAAAACAATGAGCTTATGCTGCATTTACGCCATAACTACCGTAATTTGGAAGAGATAGAAACCTGTGACGTTATACTTGGAGCAGTTTGTGACTCAAATTTATGCATTTCAATGGCAATACTATCAACGCTGAAATGAATCTGCAGCAGTCAGTTGGTACAGGTCGGTGCTCTTTAAGTTATTTATGTTCATTATTATTGTAATGTTCTGCTTTGAGACATGAGGTAGTTTAAGGGGCTGTTCACATATCACATATAAAAGTGTTGCTAAGCAATCATGAGCTGCGTTCTCCACGAAGATGAAGAAGTTTCAGCAAAGGAAAAATGGATTTCTAGCCCTACTAGGTATATTTATGGATATGAGAAATAAAAAGCCACCCTGTACAGCTATTATCAGCTGTTCATCCATCTTGGCTGAGCTTTCAAAGTTGTTGCGGAAAGGCCAAAGCTGATCAGTTAGTTCTTGTAACATGAAAAGTTGAGATTGTTTCATCACGCTGTGGCGTAGAAGAGCCTGGGAAAAAATGAAAGCGTGTTTGTTGTGTATCTACATTTGAAATAACGAATGTGAGCGTGCAAAAGACGCGACATGATTGGCCCCAAACATTGTCTCTCGTGATGCTTTTGTTTGCTCCCTGCTGTATGTGTTCATGTGTTTTGAGGGAGGCCTGGTTTTGGAGACGCTCTGAAGGGAGTGTGGGATTTTATGCTTTCAAAGCTAGCTTGCTATTGCTAGCCTTTCTGAAAATTGCCTACCCTACCTTTAAAGGGGTGGTTCATTGCGATTTCACTTTTTTAACTTTAGTTAGTGTGTAATGTTGCTGCTTGAGCATAAACAGTATCTGCAAAGTTACAGCGCTGAAAGTTCAATGCAAACGGAGATATTGTCTTTTAAAGTTATGACAGTTTAATGCCTACAAAAATGACCTGTTTGGACTACAACAAGCTTCTTCCTGGGTTGGTGACATCATAAACCCTGCAGTTAACATAAACACTGCCCCCGGGAACACGCAAAAAAGTGGGCGAGGCCATGTCGCGTGCATCTTCTTCCTAGGGACGCTGGACTTCGGGAACAATGTTTAAATTTTTTTAAATTCTGTTCCTGACAATTATAATGCTAATTTAGCTGTCTGTGCTGCACATTTTACGGAAGACAGCTTCCAGAATCTACACGAGTTCAATGCTGGATTTGCACAAAGGCTATTACTGAAAGATGGAGTAGTTCCCACTTTAAAAGCAGAAGCTGCTGTTTATGGGCTCCAACCTGTAAGTATGTTTTATTTTTTTATAAAGTTACATAGTTTCTGGGCCGTAAACAAAGACCAATGCGGTTTGGCTTCGTTAGCCAGTTAGCTAAATTCTATTTCATACTTCTCCAACAAACTCTTTCAAACACTAACAAACTTCTTTGTAACCACACCAGCGAACTTCTGTTGGTGTTTGTTGTCGTTTCTGTTATCAGGGTACAGCATTGTTTCATTACGGCTTTATGTTGTGTTTACCCACATGCTTTTTCATGCTATAAATTAAATAATACCTTTACAAAAATGCTACTACTCAGTCATGTATTCAGCTACAGTAAAGCTTTAATCAGAACACTATGGGGCAGCAGTAACATTTACAAGTGACAGCATATCTAAACACTTTGACACAAATAAAAAAAAATACTTAACATTAAACGCCATTAAAAGCTGTGCTTGCAGAGGTTCTGCTTGACCCTCTTCATAATTACTGCTATCTGGGTCTGATTTGGGCTCAAATTGATACGACAATATTGACGCCATTATTTACATTTCCACCGAAGCAAAGACTGGGCTTTGACCGAAGCACATGCGACGTTTGCCCGTAATAGTAAGGGGTGTGGCATTTACGGACAATGTGAATCGTGACAACGTATTCCGGACAGCGAATCAGAATACACAGGGCCAGCTAACCAATCTCAGTCCACTGCGTATTTCTGAGGGAGAGACTTCATAGAACCAGGAACTCAACAGAGCGTTTTTAGGAGAAGGGAAACAGCGGTGTAGAATAAAGGTAAAATATATGAAAAATACGCCATTTTTTTAAAAACGAAAAATTAAGACATGTTAAACTGCACCCCATAAACACAATCAAGCCTAGAAAAAAAAACAGTTAACCACCCCTTTAATTATTAGAATCACATACCTGAAACTGAAATAAAAATAAAGCTAAATAGAAATATTTAAAAAAAAAAATTGCAGTTTTGCAAGTTTTACTTGCATTTGCCACTTAAAATTTTAATTTACTACAGTTTTTTTTATTTTTTTTATTTCTGTTTCCAAACCTGTGTATATTTTTTATGTGTAAATATAGTGGATGATTTTTTTTTTTTTTTTTTTTTTTTACTTTTTTATAGTTATTTTTGGAGCCTTCATCTGCAAAATAGCAGAATTGTCCTGCTTCTTTTTTTGGCCCACTGAAAAAAAAAAAAAAAAATAGAGCCATACACATTTGGAACAACATGATGGTGAGGAAAGAACTTTAATTTTTGGGTGAACTGTCCCTTTAAGATGATTGCACTTTTTTTAGGTTTTCACTTTGTTTTATGTGTGATCTGAAGGGTGTAGGTGATGACAAGCAGCTTTTAATGTGTGTGGGCATGTGCGTAGGAGTGTGTGTGTTTGTGCATGTGTCACATTAGAGTGGATGGAGTGCATCTCTATATGAGTGTAATTGTTGCAATGAGACAGGCTTCTGCTTTGCTTTGTGTGTAAGTGTGTATGTCTATTAACCGCAAATCATTAAAGCTCTCTGTATGACACTGGTGCATTATGGCAGGCAGGATGACTTCATTAGCGCTCCCTTCATGTGCACCATGGCAATGAACCCCCCCCCCGTTTGGCACCCTGATATGCCCGTCCTTGTTGATCATGTGCCTTCGGACAGCTCCACATCAAATGTCTAATGCTGTGACCTTTTGACCATTTCTATTCTGATCGAGCATGATGTGATGACATAATGTGAGCAAAGGAAGGTAAAAGTGTGGCGAGTAATACAGAGAGACATGACAGACGCCAACACTGACTCAGGAAATGATCTATGACTAATTGATAGCAGAAGGGCTTTGTGGCTACACTCATTTTTCTACATTAGGGGAGTCAATTGGGGTTGAAATTCCTAAAAAAAAAAAAAAAAACCAACTTTTTAGGGCTTTTAATCTCTCTGAAACTTGAGCAGGACATTGAATTATAGAGATTTAGTTTCATAACTTATCTCTTTATGCCATCTCCAGAGGAACATTTTGTTTCTCAGAGGTTTCATAGCTCATTTATTATATGTGCAAAGTGTGTAATTTCTTTGCCACTAGCGTCAACAAACGGGACTGCAAAAATAATGACTTTTCAAACATAGTTTTTAGCATTTCCCAGCTATCCCAACTTTCAATAACAACTAAAAGTCACATTTTTTTCACAGTTACTTAGGAAAAATAAAAATAGACAAAAAAAAAAAAATAATAATACTTTCATTTAGCAAGGATGCATTAAATTGAACAGAAGTGACAGATAATACTTTTATGCATCACGATTTCCACCAAAATATTAAGCAGCACAACTTTATTCAACATTGATAATAATAATAATGTAGATAAATGAATGTAGATAACAATACAGATCATTTATTCATTGTAGAAGATAGTAAAGGTTTCATATTGGAAACTCTGTTAAATGACTTTTGATATCTTCGCAAATCTTAACATTGTATGTGACATTCTTGAGATCTATTATGAAACTTTAGGGCCCTGTAAAACTGTCTGAAACTTTTGGGGTGATGTGTTAACAAATTGACCGTACCGAATACAATTATAAATCACGTTTAGTAGTCAGAAATGCATGTCACAACATTGTAAATGCATCCTGATGTGCCTCAGACAACAGCAAAAGATTGCCTTCTGACCTAACACGCAATCATTCCTCTAAAACAAGGGTTTCAACTTGCAGATTAGTTTGGCTTCAGAAAAAAACATTCTGTCTGAGAGCAACGTTTGGAAAGCCCATAAATACTGTATATATGCACAAGGTTTCACAGGGCAACTCAGCAACTTTTTCTGATATTACCTTTCATGTAGTGTGTAATATAGCAGTTTGTGAATGTAAAGGGTCTGCAATGTGCATGAATAATATCTCCCAAGTTATTGTCTCCTCTCTGTTGTGTCTGTTATTGATTCTGAACTGCCTGAAACGAGCCATCAGTAATTCCAGTCTTACTTCCTGAACAAACCAACGCAGGGAGAATTGCATAATGCAGCCTGTGGTCTTCATTGGCTGCCCATGAATGACATCTACTTTGACCCGCCCTCAAACACTGTAGTTGTAGTTGAAGTCTGGAAGAGTTTGGTACGTGTTGTCGACATGTCAAGAAGATGCTGTTTTCTGTGCTTTGAAAGCAAATCCACTTTACATGCTCTTCCAAAGGATGAGGACTCTTGCTCAAATTGATACAGTAAAACCGACGCCATTGTTACTGTTTGAATCACTAGCTGCATTCCTATTCAGAGGTGAAATTCATATATGGTAATGAGCAATTTGTTTCCGAATTAGGGGCCGTTTACACAACACTGTTTTCAACTAAAAACGGAAACTTTTTATGTGTTTTGGCCATTCATTTACACAACAACGGCGTTTTGGTGGTCTGAAAATGCAAGTTTTTGAAAACGGTCTCCGTGTAAACAACAAAAACGCAGTCACATGCAGTCTATAGTGTTCATCGCCATCTAATGGCCTGCCAGCAGAATACAGTGTTTTTAGTCATTTTCACGGATTCATATGAATGGGGATCGTTTTGACAATGGGGTCGTCTGTACACGGAAAACTCAAATAAAAAAAAACAAACTGCAGAACGAGAAATGGGACACAATACAAAAGAGCTAAAAAGAATATCACTGGAATGAAGGTTTATGGCTGGGCAAGCGCTTTAGGACCCGGTTTATATTAGAAAAGCTTTCCAGCACTGGAGAGAGCTAAGTGCGAGTATACTGGGTTTTGATTGTCTGGAGCTGCTGTGCTTTTTGCGACCAACAATGAACACTTTGTAGTTACTTGTGTGTACTGTATGTTCATTTTTTGTGCTTCCTTGTTGTTCGTTCATCAACTGCGCTTTATTTTTCGTGAAGCATTTTGTTGCGCATCAGCTGTGATAAACAGACATCCGCTCGCATTGCGTGTGCAACAGTGGCCAGATAGTGAGAGTTGTGCAGGTAAATCACTGCACACTGACGGCCGCCAAAGAATGAGGTGCTTAGCGTCACTGGTAGTGCATTCGCCTCGCATGCCAGCAGCAATCGGGCCGGGGTTCGAGACCGACTCAGAGCAGGGTGGTTAGGATTGGAATGGGAGTTTTGGAGGCAGAGCAATGAAGAGTGAGGTGTGTTTGTTTGGGTTGATTTCACATAACAACACTGTCCAACAGCGTAGTTCAAATACCACATACTGCACCTTTAAACATTTGCTGTCCATTTATACAATTGAGACATTGAAGACATTAATGAGATTTTTTTACAACAGGTTGTCTTGACTCTTGTAAAGGTGTTCGGTTCATAAGATCATCATTTGTCGACAGGTGTACCGCTTGTAACATCTTCCAGATACATTTCCCTTTGGATTCTGCTTATGCTTGTTCTCTAGTCTTAGAGGTCTCAGTTGCTCTGTTGAGGTCGTGAGGTCACTGTGTGCCCGAGGCTGACTGACAGCTCTCCTCTGACACTGGATGATCATCTGAGAGGGATAAGTCTTTTTCTGAGACGTGTGAAAAACTCAATTCCAGCACTGTGTGCACTGTGCAACCATAATTACATCACGGCAACCCCGCTGAGGGTGAGAAGTCTTCCTCACGCTCTCCCTCTCCAACACTGTCTTTCCCGCTTCTCCTTTTTCATCTTGCCTTTCAGTTTGTAGCACTGGCGTGAGTTTGGCAGCTCATTCAGTCGAGTGCCACAGAAGCCAGCTGCCCTTCACCTGTGTAGCGGAGAAAATCAGCAGCTGTCAATCACGTGTAAATTAGTTATGAACTGCAGTCACAGAGATGGCTTTCATAAACATTCAGCTCTTAACTACTTAATTCTGGTTTATCATCTGACTGCAATTCTTTGTTAAAAACAGCCATATATGCTTATTCTGACTTATATTGTCTCCATGCTCATTATGTACCGGGCCAAACTTATTGCAATTTTTGTTTTGCTTGTGGGACTGCAAAGCAGGAGTTGATTGCCAAATCCTCATGACAGCATCTATTTTTGTGTATGTATGTGTTATTGTGTATATGCCTTTGTGTCTTTATATGAGGATATCGTTCCCAGCCATATTTCCTGTGCCCGAGCCTGTTGCCCTCATGTAGAGATACATTCTGTCATCGATAAGCGGGATATTAAAAATCTCTCCTTCTTGCTGGCAGCCACCCTGCTACATTCAAAATAATAATGGTCTTTTTCTGCTAGTCTCTCTCCAAACCACAGGCAATCAGAGTCTTATCTTACCACAAGAATCCTATAAGATAACTGTTTGAAAGCTTATTTAAAGTGTAATCTTATAAGTCATATATATCAGTCATCTTTTACAATAGTAAACTAGTATATATTGCAATGTATCCCATACTTACAGGTTTTATACTTTTCTTATTATGAAACTTGTAAATGATATATACAAGTAAATCATATATTAAAGGGGACCTATTATGCCCCTTTTTGCAAGATGTAATATAAATTTCTTGTGTCCCCAGAATGTGTCTGTGAAGTTTCAGCTCAAAATCATTTATCATTAGATCATTTATTATAGCAATTTGCCCTTATTTGGGTGTGAGCAAAAACATGCCGTTTTCATGTGTGTACCTTTAAATGCAAATGAGCTACAGATTCCTGCCCCCTTTCCAGAAGAGGGCGGAGCCTTTACAGCTGGAGAATCTCACTCAGCCAAAATGTCAGTAATTGTCAGTAGCGATGTTCAGCCTTATGTGTTCAAACCGGAGTCGGAAACAGATGAAGAGAGTCAGAAAGAAGTTACACCATTTAGAATGCAACAGGACGTTCCTGAATGGTTAGTTGATGAATTTATGCAGTTGTTGTGAAGTTAACTTTATTCAACTTATCAATTAGCATGTTCCATCATGTGGGAAACTGTATTAGAATGCCTACAGTGCCAAGGAGATAGAACAGGAATCTTTTTTTAATTGCAGTTGTAATATATATAATCATCTTTAGCCACATTAGCCGTACAGCATGCTAACTAGCACATTCAGTGCTATACAGTGTGATACGTTCTGTTCTGGATATGAAGTTTGAGCACGAAAGTTGGTATTGACCCATCTTTCAGAATCAACTTTAAACCCTCGTTTGCGAAGCAGTACAGTAAAATGATTTGCACAAACATAAGATTTTACCTAATTTCTTCAGCACATTGCCTTCATAAATAAAATTCATTCACTGTGGCTCAGATGCCAAGAGTCTATGGAGATTCTTTTGTTCATTGGTACATCCAAAAACAGAACATTTGTAATGTTTATGCGGCGCAGATATGCTATAGTGAGGATATAAACATGGTGGACTATGTGCAGCTCATCCAGGGCGGGATCTATGCTAATAGGGCAGATCATCACCAGTCATGGGCGGGGATTGTCTCTACTGAGACGTCACAGTAGGGGGAAATCTGGAACAGCATATTTTCAGACACTGCTTCTGATTTATGGGGATTATAAAAAAGGAGTGGGTGGATTTTTACAATTATAGGCTGCTTGTTTGCACACTCTGTGGACACACATCTGTGTTCAAACACCATGTAAAAGTGAATTTTGCATAATAGGTCCCAGGAAATAGAAGTTGCGATAGTCTTTTTTTCCCCCATTTTGATGTATCTCCAAATAAAACCTCTTCTCGAACAAGAAAATATGTAGGGTGGGACTTGATTTAGCCCAGCTGGAATTAATAGGATTTTTTTTTTTCTCAGAAACTTCTCAGAGAATCTACTTTGAATTTATTTTTTGGTGAAATATCACAATGCATATATACACAATTTTAGGTATAAAGTAAGAATCTTGCTTGGTTTTAAAACTTATGTTTCCTTATGTGAACATCTGTAATGTTTGGGTTTGCTTTTTCGACAGCAGCAGTGTAAATAATCATTATGACATGCTGATTATGTGGCAATAAGTAACTTTAACGATGTTACACATTTACTATGTATTTTGAATGTTTGCATTAAATGAGATTTTCTGTTTCTCTCATGCATTGGTTCTTCATAATGTGACTTGACTTGTAGCATTTCTGAGCTCAGACTCTGACTGCACTGCTCCAGCAGAGGGCGCTGTTGTCGCCACACTCGATTACATGTTTCTGAAAAGGTCAACTTTATTAAAATAAAAAAAAGAATGTTGAAAACTTTGCTAACTCTTCCTCCTTGTCTAACTTTCTCCCTCTCCTCCTCTTTGTTTGGGTAGTGAGTTAGATAGATTGCGGGGGTGTTGCGGCAGCTCTATCATATTTAATGGGGCATGTCTGCTCAGCCTCACAGCACTCTGCATGATCCCTCCACCCCAACCCTCTGCTGCTATCCTCTCTTCCCTTTTCACATACATCCATCTTTCTTTCAATCTCTCATCCTCCTATTCTTTCTGGTCTTATGAGCAAATCAGATCACATGTCAGTGAAGAAAGATGCTCTTCTGCCAAACATAAGAACTGTAACTTTTATATAAGCTTACCCAGTTTGCCTGCTGCGAGTTGATGATTGTGATTTAATGGGAAGATCTTATTCACAGCCACATTTGCACAAATGCAGTGTGCGGCTGGTTCCACTCCAGTGCTCCTGAGGACACACGGGCTCATGTGCGTTACGCCAGCCAGGCACATTGCCTTGGCAACATCTAATGGCTATCATCTCGGTGGTGTCACTGTGATGATGGGATTAGATTAGATTAGGTTATGCTGATTTTCCAGAACATAAACACACACAACACTGAAAGCTGACAGTCTGCTTCAGAAGGGTTTCTTGTGATTTGCTACCTTACATGAGTCACTGACCTAAAAGACGATCCAGCCGTTTGATACAGTGTGAGATGAGAATTAAAGACTTTTTTTTTTTTTTTTTGGTGTGTGAAAAAAAGAGAATTAAATTTATAGAGTGACACCTGTGATATCTTTGTAGATTTCTAATACTCTTGTTTTGGTATTTTGGCGACCAAAAAAACAGTAAAATGTGAAATAATGAATGCATAAAACAATTAATTAATAAAAATATGAATATAATAATTTTAACAACGACAATTATTATTATTATTATTACTTATCAAGTAAATGTAGTATATAATGTAATTTAAATAATATTATATACATTATCTTTATATCTTTATTTAACCTTTAAATACAATATTTAATGATAAATACATAAAATAACAAATTACAAAAAAACAAAAAGTGAATATTATAAAGTAGGATAATTGTAATTAAATTCAATTGTAACTACTGAAATATTAGTATTATTCATCACTAATTATCAAATAAAAATTGTACATAAAACCTTTAAATTCAATATTTAGTGATGATTAAAATAATTAATAAATTACAAATTAAAATGAAAAAATAAAATCAACATTTATAAAATGTGATAATTAAAATTATATATATATATATATATATATATATATATATATATATATAAATATTATCAAATAATATAATTTATATTAAAATAGTTGTGTTTAAATATATGATTATTTCTATCAAGGATTTAAACAAATATCCAAGATTGAAGTGGGCCAAATGGAATCATTTAAAAATTGAACAATCTGTATTGATTGGCCACTAATCTGAACTAAACAATGTCTAGCTGATCCCTGGTCTCTATTGACTTTTGCATGTTTGTGTTTGTGACAGGATTTTAACCACAGTGGGCTCACAGTTTGACTTAAGAACGTTGCGGGCTGTCAGAGTGCTGAGACCCCTCAAACTGGTGTCAGGAATCCCAAGTAAGTGTTTGGCAGTACAGAACACTTCAATTTAACACTTTGTTCAGATATTCAGACATTGCAAATAGGTAGTAATGATGAAGTGAGATAATTTTTCCAAATCTAACCAAATCTGGTTCTCTCTTTAGGTCTTCAAGTTGTATTAAAGTCCATAATGAAGGCCATGGTTCCCCTTCTTCAGATTGGACTGCTGCTCTTCTTTGCCATCGTTATGTTTGCCATCATCGGTGTAGAGTTCTACATGGGCAAGTTCCACCTCACCTGCTTTAATATAGAAACAGGTTAGTCTACTTCCTGTTATGTTATTTTTCTTTCTTTTTATGGAAATTAAATTTCCTAACAGAATGTGATGACGCAAAGCTTCTTTTGAGAGGACCCATGAAATAAATCTTACAGCCAGTGCAGTCAGAGATGTTTCAAAGCACACCATTTCAAAACATCCCTTTATAGCGCACATGAAACAACGAATTCAGGTTGTCCAAGGAAAGCAGCTCCTTATCAGATTATATTGAAGAATGAAGATAATAAAGACACTGTAGCAGAAAGAACCCAGCACTGGCATTACAAAAAATAAACAAAATGTGAACACACCCTTTACACAGAATTTTTCATACTTGCTACACTTAAGCTAAACAAATCCTGTTCTGATCAGAGGTCCTCTCAGACTCTTCCTTTTGTTTATGCAAATTTCCTCCACCTTCCTTGCTATACACTGACTGATATACCAACAAAAACTGCTGTATCCTGTGCTGCTAGGTACTGAAGGTGGGTGGGTGAGAGAGACATGACACATCTTTGTGTTTTTTTTTTTTACCTCTCTTTCTGCCATTAGTGTTTCATTGTGCTCTGATGTGTAAGTACATTGAAGTTTTTTCCCCTCAAACCAGTTAAGCATAAACTTCGTCCTGCAGCCAATTTACATCCAACTGCAGCTCAATTACGCAGTTACCTGTCAAGAAAAATTCTTAAGTGTAAAAATCACACCACATAGACAATAGATAATCGAATTAGAGGTGAGAGGAAAAATAAATGTATTTTAATAATTTATTAGGCTTTAAGGGATAGTTCACCCAAAAATGAGAATAATGTCATTTATTACTCACCCTCATGTCGTTCTACACCTGTAAGACCTTCGTTCATCTTTGGAACACAAATTAAGATATTTTTGATTAAATCTGATGGCTCAGTGAGGCCTCTATTGCCAGCAATGTCACTGAACCTCTCAAGATCCAGAAAGGTACTGAAAACATATTCAAAACAGTTCATGTGAGTACAGTGGTTCTACCTTAATATTATAAAACGATGAGAATATTTTTTGTGCGACAAAATAACGACTTTTCAACAATGTCTAGTGTTGATCGATTTCAAAAAACTGCTTCGAATCTTTACGAATCATTTGATTCAAATCAGTTGTTCGGAGTCACGTGATTTTAGCAGTTTGATACGCGATCCAAATAATTGATTCGAAACAAAGGATTCGAAGCAGTGTTTTGAAATCGTCCATTACTAGATATTGTTGAAAAGTCGTTATTTTTTTTTATTTTTTTTTTGGCGCACAAAAAGTATTCTCGTCTCTTTATAATATTAAGGTAGAACCACTGTAGTCACATGAACTGTTTTAAATATGTTTTGAGTACCTTTCTGGATCTTGAGAAGTTTGGGTGGTATTGCTGGCAATAGAGGCCTCACTGAGCCATCGGATTTCATCAAAAATATCTTAATTTGTGTTCCATTAAGATGAACGAAGGTCTTACGAGTGTGGAACGACATGAGGGTCAGTAATAAATGACATTATTTTCATTTTTGGGTGAACTAACCCTTTAATAATGATAATTTTTGTACTTTAGCACAATTACGACATAAATGGCATCTATTTAATTTTTAAACAAAATGTATCCTTTATAATATCACATTTAATATTTTTCTCAAGATCCCAGAGAGCAAATGTTTTTCTATTGTATCCACACAGCACGGCTCTTGAAGATGAAGACATAAGCTCTGCTTTTGCAGCTGGAGGCTGTGTTTGTGTGTGTGTGTGTGTGTGTGTGTGTGTGTGTGTGTGTGTGTGTGTGTGTGTGTGCGTTCATGTTTGTGTATTTATGTACTATATTTCGGTGTCCATGGTGTGAGGGATCTTGACAGGTCGTTAATGTAACGTGTGTGTGTGAGTTATTTCAGTTCGACACAGTGCGTGTAATTAGCTCGTGTTGGTAATGAGGTTTCCAATAAGAAGCTGAGCTGCTAACATGTGCTCAGCTGCTGCCTGCTTCACCCCTCAATCAGCAACATCAGCAGGTGCTATGCCTCAGAGAAAAACTGTGTGTGTTTGCTATTTAAATATTTAATGATTGCTGATATAGGCCTACATACATTAGTGTTGTACCTACTGCACATTTTGTGTAGTGTCGATACACCAATACTAGATGGGCGTTCTCGCTCTCTTCTCTCCGGCGGTGAAGTGGCACAAACCCGCCTCCTCTTACTCGTCTATTTCTCTCCTGTTAAATAGTGCTTGTTTTGCGCACTCATTACACTTTCCCACAGGTTTCGCACTCGCACCAAAAGCCTGCTTACCACCACTGATCTATATAAGTGGCGCGCACATAAAGCCGCCTCTCAAACAGAGTACCAGAGTCGCAAGTACCAAAATGAGTGGCTTACTGCGCTTAAACGGTCAAATACACAAAAAATTGTCAAAAGGCCCATCTTGGTGAGTATTCAGGTTAACAGAGTCAGTTTTGTTATGTAAATAGTTGAGAAAGAAAATGCATGATGTGTAAGCAACAGCATATTGGATCCGTGCATAAGCTCTTAAAGTGTTAATCAATGAACAAAAGACAAAGAAAATCACTTGCTGCTCTTGACTGAATAACTTTTGTAACTTTAATTGTAAGCATTAATCTGTATTTAATTTTTACAATGAAGACTATCCAGTGTTATTTTACATTTGATTGCTTTAATTTCTGTAGTATTTCTTACCTGAATGCTACTGTTAGACCCTCTTAAAAAACTTAAAGCTGTGTTTATTTTATTTCTCTCTATATTTCATGGCATTTATTTGTGCTGTTGCTTGTAATTTGTTTATTTGTTCTTATTTCATTACTGACTTATTTCTTGTAAATTTAGTTTAAAGGTTCAAATAAAGACTCACTGTGATTCAAAAAAATTATGAGGTAATAACAAAAATATCTGTATGGCAGTATATATGGTGGTTTTCCCCATGGTATCGAAAATGATATTGAATATCAATATTTTTCGTATCGTATCGAAGTTTGGAAATTTCAGTATGGTGACAACACTAACATACATGTTTCTTTATTGTTTATTTGTTTGTTCAGGAGAAAAGGTTGGTGATTACCCATGTGGTATGGAGAAATCCGCAAGACAGTGTCCCAATGGAACAACGTGTAAGGAGTACTGGAAAGGACCCAATTTCGGCATCACAAATTTCGATAACATCCTCTTCGCCATCCTCACAGTCTTCCAATGCATCACTATGGAAGGATGGACTGATGTACTATATCATGTGAGTTGCTATCAAAATATTCAAAAAAAGAAAAAAAAAAATGTTCATGCAAAGAATGAAAATTTTGTCATTTACTCACTCCCACATAATTTCTAATCCTTATTATTTTCTTTCATCTATAATCCAAACATACAAGGAGATGTGAGGCTGAATGTCTGAGCAGCTCTTTTCCAAAAAAAACAGTAGATGATGAATTATCATGTCAAATGGCAAAAAATAACCCACAAGACAATGGTTTCAGAGAGGCTTCTGAGCCAGTATAACGGTCTAATGATCTACAGTACAACAAAATAGCTTTGGTGAAAACCAAGCAAATATTTACATACCACAATAGTAATGTCTCACTAGAAATTAAGTCAAAAGCTAAATAAAAAATTAAGCAAAACCTACTTTTATACACAAACTGACTGCCAACCACAACATTCTAATCAGAGTTTCTGTTTACACCAAATAGCCCTCCTTGTTGTCAGAGGCTATTTACACTAACTTCATCACTATTGTCTGATTGAGCCAGACAAAAATACGAAAGAAATCTCACTCATGACAGGACCTGTTGTGTGGAGTGCTAAGCGCTAACTTTTAACACTGGTGGTCTGAAAATGCAAACTTTTGAAAAAGTGGAAATTTTTGAAAACGATACCGTTATCATAAACTGTGAAAACTTGAATCTCTGAAAACGGTGATGGCATGCACATGCGTATTACGTGTTTAGTCTGTCCACCATATTTTTTGACATGGAAATAAGGTGTTTTCTGTGAATGTGCAAGTCTTCCGATTTATTAGCCACTACAGAGAAATAACGAGAGGAATATCAAAGGGCAGTAAACTGTAAAAATAAGATGGATAGGTATGCGCAAGGCAAGTGTATATGCGCGGACGTATAGTCTTTATTTACAAAGTGACATCGCCAACTACTTATCTGGCATGCGTAATACAGCGTTTTTAGTCATTTTTGCAGATCCATGTGAATGGGGATAGTTTTGATAACGTTGTCATCTGTACAAAGAAAAAACTTTTCTATTTTTAGTACATCGTTGTCGTGTATGCCCTCATTCTTCTCCTTTTTCCCATTGCATATCAGCTCGCAGAGGAGTTTATTTCAAATAACAATTAAAAAAAATCATATACACCTAATATGTTATCATTGCATACCGTTTGATAAAATACTACAATACACTGAAGTGTAAATAGTATCTGCCACTATTTGCACACAGTATAAATAGCATCTCACTTAGTGTGAAGAAAATACTGCTATTTTCACTTAATGTAAATTGGGTCTATCGCTATTTACACTTAGTGAGCATTTAACGCTATTTGCGCTTAGTCCAAAGAAAATACTTTGTTGTGTTATTTACACATAGCATCTATCACTGTTTGCACTTGCTGTAGCTCTGCTGCCTAACTGTCACAAAATCACATGCACATGATAGTGGGATATCATAGGCAGCGAAGAATATATCTATGCTAAGGTATCTCGCTAGACAGATGTGACATGATCATTGCATTCGGATGGCTTCCTACCTCCATATGCTGCAAAGAAAGCATTTTAACTACTAATAGCTTTGTGTGATGAACTAACAAAATTGGTTTTGTCCAAGAACTGTTTTATTCTTTTCAGAAATACAAAAACACCAAAATCCACACAAAAAACATCAAATACCATGTGACATAAAACATATACAGAATACAGACTGTACAATGCGTCAGCTTGTAAGATTATATTAATGCATCCAGTTCTTTGAAAGCGGTGCAGACATGACTCTAAACTGAACTAAAAGAGTCAAACACGTTACAAAAATGGCTACAGTGAGGGGAAGATCACTGAATATTGGTCTGTTGGTCACGCAAAACTTTTTTATAAATTCAGACATGGAATATGGCGCACAAGTCATATGTTTTTTGATAATAAGTCAAAAATCTTTATGGAACTTTTTTGTAATTTTGGAACTTGGCATTAATCACCATTACAAAATGGTATATAATGTAGAATAACTGAAACTTTTCCATGCATTGAAAGTATTGTAAGCTTTCCGGAAGAAAGAAAATTCTACAAGTTTGGAACATGAGGGCAAATAAACAATGATATAATTTTTATTTTTAGGTGAACTATCTCTTTAACCTCACACACATGCATTTACAGACATCCACAGTGTGGAATGTTGATGTGGAATATTGTTTGTTTAATCTCAAAGGCTTTTCTTTGTTTCTGAATTTTTTTGTTGTGTTTTAGAACATCTGACAGTCTGTGTTCTGCTTGTCTGAGTGTTGAGCTCAGGAGACTGTCTTTCTGTAAAGGTGCTAAAATCTGTGTGTGTGCCTGCTGATGTGAATACAAAATGTAGAAGAGCGGAAAGAAGTTTGCTTAGTTTAATTGTAGACAGTTAAAAATGCAAAAGAAAATGTTCATAATTTATGATATGCATTTCACACTTACAGAAAACCATACTGTGGTCATGTGCTTTTACCACAGGCCAGTCATTATAGAGATATCACATTCAGGATAGATTCTGGCATGGACGGAACTGTCTCAGTAACGCTTCCAGGGAGCGTAGTATTAACCCTGCTGAGTGACAGCAAAGACAGACTGCTGTAGTTTCACCTGCTCCCCTTCTCCTCACAGTTTACAAATGTGTACAGAGCATCAGGCTGCAAGAACATGGTGTGGGGCAGCATATGCCACACTCTTCTCACACTACTCCTCCTCCCGCCACAGACTGAGATGAGAATTATGCTAAGCTGAACTCAAACTGTACACTGCCAACCCGTTCCTGTCATTTGCGGAGGGCTGCTGGTTATGCTGATACCCTCTCTCTTTCTCTCACTTTCACCCACCCACTTTCTAACACATGAGTTCTGTTCCAAAATCTAGTGATCTGCCTCACTGTCTACTTCATTCTAGCATCCTAACCATTATGGAAACTTTTAAATGAACAATTGGAATGCTAACATTTTTAATTACACTCAATGTTTTTCATTGATACTTGATACTTGTACTTTAGTATTGAATGAAATATAAGCTTATTTGAAGGGTTCAAAAGTAAGGCTACATTTAATAAATCCTCATTTGCGACAAGCAATTTTTATTTTAAATATTATATATATATATATATATATATATATATATATATATATATATATATGTCAATTAATAACTGTTTCCATTAAATGTTAGATTTTTTTTACAAAGAAAATTTGAAATATGTCTGTAAATTAAGCAATATTAATTTAAATATCATACATTTTTGACACATAAATTAATAATTGTTTTCATTAAATGTTAGATTTTCCTTACAAAGAAAAGTTGAAATATGTCTGTAAATTATACAGTTATTGTAATGATACAGGAAACTCCATGACAACAAAAATCTATAAACGCTAATTACATTGTAATTTTTAACCAATTCTTACTGATGCTACCAAGATTGTCATTTTGGCAAATCCTCTGTGTCATGCAGTTATATCATATTACCTAGCTGACAATCTAAAAAAGTTGACAACCAACTATTACTAAAAAACAAAAACACAAACAAATGCTGCCTCTGTAGGCAGCTCACTAGGTTTTGGAACAGAGCACTTCTCTCCTCTCTCTATACACTCTTGCACTTGCAATGCACAGAGTGTTCTTATGAAGTACGATAAACCTTTTCACAATGCAACTTTAGCACAGCCCGTGCGTACAGTATGTGTGAGTGTATCTGATTAGCATGGGCTTAAGAGCCACATGACCTCTCAAACTGTATTGGTGGCCCCTCAGGCATTTTTCAGGGCCTTTAAAAACAACTTTTGTTCTCAGAATACTGTAAAAAAAAAAAAAAAATAGGCTCTGGGAGACCATAGCTGGCTTCATCATTTTATTGCCAATTTGTAACTACTGGAGCTTGTAGTTAAACCGTTCCTTTAGCCCAGGGGCTTCAATCCTATTTCACAGAGACTGACTCGTTTATAAAGTAGCTCAGTGCAGTTCTTAATCCCTCTGCATTGACAAGCAAAGACCTATAATTGGTGACAAATAGAGAGTAAATCAAAATATATATTGTTCATCATAAGTCTTAGATCTTTCCCAGAAGTCACCCGTATGAGTGCCATTTCCTTGCTTCTGAAGTTTGATGTTTTCCTCCATTTTGTTGACGGATAGAGAACATACTGTATTTTTTAAATATATATATTAATGCCAAATTAAATAGACATAATACACTGTGCAGTTCAGGAAATCATGCATCACTTCTAAAAAAATATTATTATATTATATTATATTATATTATATTACATTATATTAATCATATCATGCCCTCGACTAAAAATGTTTCTAGTCGACTAGTAGTCATTCATTTAGTTCATTTAAGCGATTAGTATTAATAATATTAATAAGACACATATTAATATTAATAAGACACATAAATCATAATACTGAGCCTTTAATATATAACACATAGCCTAAGCAGCGCTCAAGCGCACACATAAAGCGCCTATATGCACGTTTCATATTGGATTACGTAATCTTGTCTGAGAATATTTGTTTTCCACTTGAATTTGTTGACAATTGCTTGACATTTCAAGCTTTCTATAGATATAATTCTTGTGTCTGTGAGGCAAGTATACACTGAGTTTTGGTTTATTTTTTTGACATGCTCACAGAGACTGAGACAGCAGAAAGCGGATCCTGTTTGTTTTATTTATTTTACAAAACCACAACGTTTTCTTGTTATTGTGAGTTTACACAAATACTTTTTTTTTACACTTTTACAGCCTTTACAGTTTCAAATGATGATTTACTCTTATCTATATGACCAAAAGTGATGGAGTATTTTAAGTTGTTACCACTGAATTCTACTTGAATTTTTTTGCTGTACTGCTGTTATACAGAAATATAATTAAATACAATTTACTAAAAAATGTCCTGAAAGGATATTTGTAAGGAGTTACATGTGTTTCCACAGCAAAACAGTTAATGTATAGAAACAGCACAAAGCATGAAATTAGCCTCTCTCTTAGTAATTCAGGGAAACTGGTGTTCTGAATGCTTTTTTTTTTAAGGCTCCCGTGGAAGATGTGTGATATGCTTCTTTTTGAGATGCTGTTTATGGTTGGAATACAGGATGGATCACATCATGAAATAAGAATAATGGCAGCACTCCATTTTCTATATTGCATGTCAGAGTAGCTGGAATGTGACTTCTTGGATTGATGTCTTCATAGAGCTGTGATGGAACGGCACAATGGAATAATGGGATTGTCTGTAATGGATTATGCACATAAATTCTTTCTTCCATATCCCAAATGTTGCCAATGCAGCAAAACCATGACTGTGATAGAATCATATACTAAGACTCAATTCCTATGTAAAAGAAACCGGTTGTGTGCCTTGTCTAAATTGGAAGGCATTTCTTTATTGAGCATCAAGTTGTAGCTCTATAAATGACAGACAGGCAGAGGGCCAGAGGTTAGTGTAAGTTTCTCAACCTAAGGAGCTACACTGGTACATTATCCCCACCCATAATGAGCTCTGGCCCAAACAAGCCAGCGGGGGCGGAGTCCTCTGTTAATGACATGGCACTCCTCATTTCATGCCTGTTAGTTTTATTACACTCTCGCTGTGCTAGAGATTAATCGCTTTCTGCTTAATTACCACTGCTGTGTCATGCTTGTTTTGGGGATGCTGGTCAGATCCCCTGTAGTGGAACAACACTACACTACCTGTTGGAGATGTTGTTAGAAAAGTAATTTATATAAGTTTAATAAGTGCATTTATTTATTTAAATATTATTATTCATTAAGATTTGATGGTTTAATTTGTACTTACAGGGTTAGTTCACCCAAAAATGAAAATTCTGTCATTAATTACTCACCCTCATGTCATTCCACACCTGTAAAACCTTCGTTCATCTTCAGAACACAAATTAAGATGCTTTTGATAAATTCTGATGGCTCAGTGAGGCCTGCATTGACAGCAAGATAATTAACACTTTCAGATGCCCAGAATGCTACTAAAGACATATTTAAAACAGTTCATGTGACTACACTGGTTCAACCTTAATGTTATGAAGCGACAAGAATACTTTTTGTGCGCCAAAAAAACGAAATAATGACTTTATTCAACAATATCTAGTGATGGGCGATTTCAAAACACTGCTTCATGAAGCTTCGAAGCTTTACGAATCTTTTGTTTCGAATCAGTGGTGCGGAGCGTGTATCAAACTGCCAAAGTCACGTGATTTCAGTAAACGAAGCTTTGTTGCATCATAAGTGTTTCGAAACGTTTCGAAATTTCAGTAGTTTACCACTGGGGGACATGGCTTCGGCAGTTTGATACACACTCTGAACCACTGATTAGAAACAAAAGATTCGTAAAGCTTTGAAGCTTCATGAAGCAGTGTTTCGGGTTACGGGTCTTTCGGGTTTGGAACGACATGAGGGTGAGTAATTAATGACAGAATTTTAATTTTTGGGTGAACTAACCCTTTAATTGGATTTGTTCAATAAATATTTACAGTGTCAGTTGTTTTAAGATTTTTTAGTGTTATAGATGCCACAATCTTTGGTCATTGTCAGCTACCTTGAAAAGTGCAGTAGAGTGGCATTTGAATTTGGACTTGCAATTTGAAAACTTATGTGGGAAGGAGATTTGTCTGAACATGGTGAGTCATAAGCATGTTCGCCATCCTAAAAATTCATCACACACAGAAACCATACACACACTGAGTCCGATTTGTATGAATTAATCCGTTGCAAAAAAATGTGCAAAACAATACAAAAATGGAGTCTTCAAGCAGTGAGGATGATTTTGTTGTCCCCTCTCTTCTTAAAAAGAGAAAAAGCAAGAGGAAATATTGGGTTCTAAGATTGCATAGAGAGGAAGGAAAGTTCCACCTCCTTTTCAGGGAGCTGCAGGATTGTCCCGAGCGATTCAAAGTTTACTTCAGGATGTCAGTGGCTCAGTTTGATGCTTTGCTGTTCTGCACTTTGTTTGTCATACAGTGCTTTGTGCTGCGAGGCGAAGTGGATCAACTTGTCAGACGCCATTCCGGATTTTGGCGTTCCCTTGTATGGTGGCTCTGAATTGTCAAAACACCTCTCAAAATGCTTGTTACGGATGCGAAAAACACAGAAAATTGAACCTGATCCGTATTTATTTTTTTAACATGCAAAAATTTCAGACGAGAATTTCGGACTCAGTGTGCAAGGACCTTTAAGCGAATAAAATGGCTGCTGTTGCCTGCAAATGAGTCTAAACTCCTATATTACATAATAAATTCAGATTGCAGAAACGATTGCAGAAACAGGAGTGAAAATAGTCGTACATAGTCGTACACTTGCAGAACATATGCTTGCATTGCATAGCATTATTGGTTGCTAGGTGATCTGTTGACACTGGCATACTTTATGGTAGCATTGCCATTTTGTTTACTTACATGCCTGTCATCTTCTGAGCATCAAGCAATGGAACATTTTTATTCAGAAGAAGTGGGAATAGCCTACTTTGAATGAAATGCAGCAGTAAACAAGCAGAAACTAGATTGGTTTTCCTTTGATCACTGCTCTTGAAAATTGGATTTTGCAACAAAACAACCCTTGTGGAAGGTCTCGTGTAATTTCTAAAAGTATTTTGAGGTACCGATTTGTGGTGATTTTGAAATTATTCACTTCTTGATGTTGTCGTACTTACAGTATCTTTAATTAATCTAAAACTTACCTTCTGGTCAAGCATTTGTAATGTTAATTTGTCTATAAAACAGTCAGCTCCCACCGGGACAGTAATAAGGTGTCGTTTATTGACATACTGCCTGAAATGAGACATCATGTGGCCAGTAGCTCCATGTGTGACAACTGTTAAACTAAAATGTATAGTCAGCCTGCAGCTGTTGTGCTATTCCAGTAGCCAGTGTGTGTGTTTCGATGTAATTAGTGTTTTCGCTCTTGTTACTGCAGGCTGAGTCACCAGGCCTCTGTGCACCTTGACCCTGTCAGCCGGTCATCCTGGGCTGTAAGACCCATCCCAGAGCTCATTAAACATCTTTAAAAATAGCCTGTTGGGAGCTGGATGGAGGACAATCATATTTGGATGCATGCAGCATTGAATCATTTCAGGCTTTTTCCCTTCTTTCTCCTCCCCCTTTTGGATATAACTAATCACAGAAAAATAGAAATGGAAAAATGGAAATGCTTATTCCCTATCGCCCTGCAATCCAGTTTAACCAGGAGCTAAGTGCACTGAAATAATGCTGCACCACATTTAAATTAAGCCGTGGGGTTTCTTTCGCTAGTAATTGCATACTTGTGGGCACAGAAAGGTGCGGCAGCAATAATCACCGAATTATGATGGAGAAAAGCATTATATCTAGGCATATATCCAGACCCACAGTGCAGTCGAGACACTTTCAGCATTTTAAAGAGCTGATTCAGGTGTATAAATCACAATATTAGACCGATACTGTACGGTCTCAGTAAAGTACTCCACATGATTCCTTTAGTGAATTGGGTGCTAAATCAAATAAATTATGCAGTTCATTCCTAAATTTTGAATTCACACCATCTTTATTATTTCACTATCTTGGCATGAGAGGGAGAGAAAGAAAAAGAAATATGTTCATTATACCAGAAGAGCTTTTCTCCTTGTAAGGACTAATAGACTAAATATTACACTTATATCACACTTACTTGATCTGACACTTTATTCACTCTGCATAATGCTGAATAAAGCATTATGATAATCACTGTTTATAGATTAAGTAGATGTATGTTTGTGCACAGTGTTTTAAGGAAGTGTTACAAAAGCCTTTAAGGATGCAGTAGATCAAAGAGGATAAATTGGCTGAAGTTCAATGTCACAGTAAAACAGATTAAGGGGAATATGATAAATATGCTTTTGCGCATATTTTTAAACTGTAGTTGCTTCAAAAGTCTCACAACTCTAATATACCAAATATTTGTCTTATTTTGGCATCTGTTTATAGTTTTTAAATGTTTATGGAAAAATGCCATTTTTATTTTGTGTCTGACCGTGTTGTTGCTTGTTTCTTCTTGGCTTTAGTATTCATGTTCTTTTGAGACTGTTAAAAGGAAAGCAAGCAGCCTTTGCATTGTGATAAAGAAAATCTACAAATTGAGAGACCTGCTTGGCTGCCTTTTCTCTCTGTTACTTTTTGTTAAGTAGCTCTGGACCATGAACATATGTTGTTATTGGCCCATCTCGGGTATGCTTCATCTAGCAGAAATGATTCGCTTGGTGCAAAAGTAGCTGGAGATTACTTAAAAACTTCTTAATCCAGTGATGTCTCTTTCATTACAGGTTCATAACCCGGGGTCTTGCTTTTCCTGTTTTCTTTGCAAAACTTTACTTTAAAGGGATAGTTCACCCAAAAATGAAAATTCTGTCATTAATTACTCACCCTTATGTCTTTCCAAACCCGTAAGACATTCGCTCATCTTCGGAACACAAATGAAATCTGAGAGCTCTCTGTCCCTCCACAGACAGCTATGCAGCTGAAAGTTTGATGATTCAAAGAGTTCATAAAAAGATCGTAAAACTAATCCATATGAATTGAGAGGTTTAGTCCAAATTTTCTTGAAGAAACTTGATCGCTTTATATGATGAACAAATTGAATTGATGCTTTTATTCACATGAAAATCATTCATCAACGCACACATCAGTTGTGGTAAACGGAAGCTCAAGCATGTTTGCTTGACGTGCGAGAACCAGTGAGGTTCATTCTTGTGTGTTATGCAGCACGTTGAGAGATTTGTTCTCGCACTTCAACCAGGTATGGTTAAGCTTCTGTATATGTTCGCTGATCAAAGTTTATATGTGACCCTGGACCACAAAACCAGTCATAAGGGTCAATTTTTTTTCATCTGAAAGCTGAATAAATAGCTTTCTATTGATGTATGGTTTGTTAGGATAGGGCAATATTTGGCTGAGATACAACTATTTGAAAATCTGGAATCTGAGGGTGCAAAAAAAATCAAAATATTGAGAAAATTGAATTTTTTTTTGACCCATACAATGTATTGTTGGCTTTTGCTACAAATATACCTGTGCTACTTATGACTAGTTTTGTGGTCCAGGGTCACATATGTGAGTAAAAGCCTAAATTCAATCTGTTTATCATATAAAGCGATTGAGTCTCTTGTGAAAATTTGGACTAAACCGCTCAATTCATACGGATTAGTTTTACAATCTCTTTATGAACTTTTTGAGGTGTCAAATTGGTAATTGCGTGGGACAAAAAGCTCTCAGATTTCATCAAAAATATCTTAATTTGTGTTCCGAAGATGAACTAAAGTCTTGTGGGTTTGGAACAACATGAGGGTGAGAAATTAATGACAGAATTTTCATTTTTGGGTTAACTAACCCTTTAACCAGGTTTAGACATCTGTCAAGGACAGATGATTTTTTTTTTGCCAGGTGTGGTTGCTGGGAAAGATATGTAGCTTCCTTCCTGAATAGTATAATGAATAAATAAAGCAGTGCAGTACAAGTACATACGTACTATACCTCAAAATGTAATTGCAAAATATATGACAAATAAATAATCTGGTTTGTTCCTGTACATAAAGTATTTTCTGTTTATTTTGTTTGTAGATACTGAGCCACTTATATTCTATCTTGTAACACTCTGCAATGATGAATTGCTTTGACATTCGAGAGAAATGTAATTCCCTAAGTAGTTCCTTCGTCAGCATAAGTGAGTATAGATGGGCTCATCTGGGCACTGAGTATTGACTGAGGGACTGTTTCACACAGGTTCCCATCCTCTCTCATGGGAGCTTATACCTCCTGCTCCTCTTACTGTTGCTTAATTAGGAGTGAAATGACTGAGTGTAGGTCTCAGAAGCAGCAGCCTGGATGGTGATGGGGAAAAAACTGTTTATACTATATCCATAAAATCATTTTTCTTCTGGTCCTTCTTTTTCTTTAATGTAAAAGCAGGATTGATTGTCCTTCCAAAATCTGACTCCTCTCTACCTGCTGGATAATGATGCAAATTCTTATTTTTGTTATTTTTAGCAGTTTTCTTCGTTTTATTTTTGTAGTTATAGCAGTTTTTTTTTTTAGGAGGATGCACATATAAAGACGGGCAGAGATATTGAAAACAAGACAAAGACATTTATATGTGAAGGATGTTACAAAATGTAAGCATCATATTTATGCTCCCTTATAAGAACCCTAATTTAAGCCACATTCTGAGGCAGCAACTAATGTATCCTTTGAGGAGAAGGCAATCCCAAAAATAAATACAAGATGGCAGACAAAGTAAAAGAAATATTGATGATTATAAATAAAATTCATTCAAGACTGGAACAAGTAAAATGTTTTTTAAAGTATTAAAAAAAAACTAATTCAATATAATTGACAACTTATTTAGTTATGTATTTTAGAATATGTTGTTAGCTTAGCAACATACTGTCATCAGACTCCATTGAAATCAATTGTGAGTGGAGTGTCCTGTCTGCTTCATGTGTTGAGAATGTTATGCCAAGTTTACACTACAAGATTTAAGCCAGATTTGCAAGTTAACGAGCTCGCCGACAGGTCAGGCTGTGATCGGGGGAAAATCAGCGAGTGATCTGCGCTCGCCAATCTTTATGTGTGAACTACTCAACAACGCATCAAAGAGGCTCGTTGACGCGCCGCTGACACCTCGCTGACGCCAGATAAATATCTAGCATGCTAAATATCTCGGCCGACTCGATATCCTGTGGTGTCACATGTCACGACGCAACAGCCAATGAAATATACACTGATGTCTATAGAAGCAGCAATAATAATCCATTCAAATATAATTTGCCGACGTTTATTCATATCAGATACACATTGTGTAAGTAACTCTAAAGCTCACTCACTCTATTGTTCTCCCAGTTCACTCTATTGTTCTCCCAGTTCCGAGAATCGGAATATCAGATAGTTGATGACATGGTGAGAAAAGCAATACATCTGTTATACAGTGTGGCCGGCTGGCCACGGTGTGTCACGTGACAAGCATGATGCGTCATCATGGAAACAATAAAGGGAAACGTTCTAAAATAACAGTCTCATTAACTCTGGGAGGTCAGACAGAATGTTTTAAACTTATGCGTGAAAGGGTTATTTTAATTTTAATTAAATGTATTTCAAAATTTAATCTAATTTCCTCCCAACATCCATTTTCAAATAAAGTCATTGGGTGACAGTTGTCGTCAGCTCGTGTAGTGTGTAACCTCCTGTTGCAGATCATTTACGTAGTGTCGCATAGTGTAAACACCACAACGACTTCAAGACTCCACAGCAAGTCACATAGTCTGAACAGCACAGGGATCTGGCAACGTTTAAAGTCCTGTAGTGTAAACTTGGCTTTACTCTCTATGTAGAGCACTTTAAATCAGTCCAAGATGGTTATGCTGCCTTATACAGCCATCAGTCAGTGAGTGTGCTACGCTTTAGAAATGTGCTAACGTCATCTGATCAGGACATAAACTAATGGAAACAAAACAAATGAGAGGTGTATTTTCAATATGTGGGATTGACAAGGTCCATGACTGAGCTTTTCTATACCTTGTGTGTTTTGGCTGAATAATTTACCTGTTCATTAATGATTTATCTTGTTTCTCATCTCCCACTTGCTTTAGTGTTTATTGAGCAGCATTAAGTCTCACTAGTGCCTCATCTCACATGTGGGGCTTGTTTTATGAGATACACAATCAATGGCATTAGCAGCAGGACAATTATGGAGAGGGCAAAATTGATCCATGTTTCTTTGATGTCTGTGAAAGGTCCCATGGGGGTGTTATTTAAGTGTACAAGGACCACTAGTGAGATTCAAAGCAACAACAATTATTAAAATTATTTGTGCATTAAAGGTAGGGTAGGCAATTTTCCGAAAGGGTAGCAATAGCGAGCTCCCTTTGAAAGCATAAGATCCCACCCGAGTTTAACCCATATGAAACATCTCCTGGAACTCTGACTCTCTCTGCAGGCCCCTATCCGTTTGTCTTCAGCTAGAGCTGGAGCGTCTGGCTTGGGCTTCTCGTGAAGAACAGCTATTGCTGCAGAAATCTTCCTAATTCCATATGACTTCCCCTTTTCTTAAACTTCTTATTGCATTAGGCTTTATTTCTAATGTGAGCCTTAGGCTTTGTCAAGGCTTCAACGGCTTCAGCCATATTTCCTCAGTGGTGGCTTGTGGGAGTAGATTTGTAATGACTTGATTTATTTAGCATTAGATTCTCAAACCATGAGAATGATTAAAGTAATTAGTCTCAAAATGCTTTGCATAGTTGTAGTCTTAGATATGTTTAGATTCACAAGAGCATGTACAAGTTATTGTACATAGATACTGCTCACAATGCTGATATAACCTAGTTTATTTGTGATGAGCATGGGAATTTCTTAATTTTCTGTGTAAATGGGAGTGTAAGGGCTCTACTGTAACATCATTTTGTTTTGCACAGGCCAATGATGCCTCTGGGAACACCTGGAACTGGCTGTACTTCATCCCTCTCATCATCATTGGCTCCTTTTTTATGCTTAACCTCGTCCTGGGTGTCTTATCAGGGTAAGTTGTACATTACGTTTGCTACACTTTCTCCCTCTGCCTCCCTATTTCCTTCTTTTTCTAACTACCTTTCCTAGTCCATGGTAAAAATAGACACATGGTTGAGCTATATATATTATTATTATTATTATTATTATTAATACATAATACATAATATTAATACATTAATACATAATATTTAAAGCTCATTTGAATCATGAGTATCTTCAAGACTTTTTTTCGCTAAAAGATGTATGTGCATTTTGATAAAAGTGAGAAAAAGTGACTTCTAAATTAGTAAATCTATGTGCAGTATAAATAAAGTAAAGATGCTGCCTCTGAAATGACAACTGAAATGAAAAGAAGGTTCTTTGTTTGGCTGTTCCTACTATTCTGCTTTACTCCACTGGCTTTAAACAGATTTATATTTTTTAATTCAGGTTGTTCATGCACGCATCATATATTCTGGTGGTCACAAAAACTGTTGCAAGTTTAACGTTTAGTCCAGATGAAGAAGATGGGAGATGCTTTAATTAATCATTTATCATTTAATTAAGCATGAATTAATGCATTTTAGTGCACATGTATTGTAAAGTGTTACAGTTAAAATTAAAGTGGACTCACATTGTCACACACATTGCCTTTTCCTTAAGTACTTTGAACATAAAATATGAACATCAAATTGGTAACATAACATTTTTATAGTTTTATACATTTACATTGTTGTTTGAACAATTTTGAATTAAAATAATATTTTTTTATTTTTTTATTTAACCAAGAAGGACCCGTTGAGATACAGTATCTCTTCTACCATTCCTCACACACCTACAGAAACAGTGCAGAGTCACTAAAACACTCATATAATTGGTTGATCAACATCTCACACTGGCTTCTTCTTAATGTGAATTAGAAAACGAGAGCAATACACTGTAAACTCACTGAGTTATGTAGAAAAAACACTTGCCCATATTGAGATATTAATTATTATTTCAAGTCATCGTCAGTTTACATTATATACAGTATGTTCATAGTTTGGGTCGTAGAGAACATTGATTCTACATTGAAAATGATCTAGCACGTTTTTCTTCTCTCATATTCCTTATGTATTTTGGATTGTCCATGTCACTAGGATGGTTTTGGACCATTGGAAGATCTTTTATGATTCTTTCCACTTTTGAATACTGAGAACTTGATGAAATGCTCATGGTGTCATATCCAGATGATGGTGCATAATTTCTTGGATGCCAGAGCCATTGAGATACTTTGTCAGCAGGGTTCAGAGTATTATCTCCAACTGAACTGGCAGTATCAGACAATGAATCTCCACTCACTGAAAATACAATGAATGTTAGAAGGTTTGATCATTTTCTTTTATGCTGGATTGTATATCTGATATTTGCTGAGACAAATTAAGATAATTCAAGAAATTTGCTGACACACATAAGAGCACCAGAGACTTTTTTCAAAAACATTAAAGGCACAATATGTAAGATTCAAAATCAGAGAGAGCTTTCTCCATCGTACAATATATTTTTAAATTAATTGCATGTCATTTAGCAAAATTAGCAACACAACTCATCCAGTTTTTATTAATGATATTACTGTAATATCGATCTAGAAAACTGCAAAGTGTAACAAGTCTCTCATAGCAGCCACTGAACGAACAAACAGAGTAATGTTATAACATAACTTTCAACACACTGTAATGTATTTAGTATGATTGTTTTAATCATGTAAAACAGCACTGCGTTACCCCACATACACAACAAAAAGAGCGAAGCGGCTGACTGCAGCATAAGCATAATAAAAGCTCCACTCGAGACCAGTGTGTGTCGCGCAGGTCTCTCATTAGCATTCGCTCCAGCGACCTCGTTCTGCTCCCACAGCTAACGTTAATAAAACTTCAATACATTAGCTCGTCCATGATCATGATTTCTGCCCGAGTCCGTCGGATTCCTTTCCATCGGCGGAGGTGAAGTCGGCAATTCCCACAAATCCACACTCATTCATGCATCATTAAGCTAAGCCTTTGTTTTGAATAAATGACCTCTACCGGCTAAAATTACATACTGTGCCTTTAAAACAGTCTTAATTATTCAAAACCTTTGACCGGTAGGGTATGCATAGAATTTGATTAAAATTGACAGCTGTGGGTTTTAACTGGGTCTTAACAGTAGCATTAAACTTATTTGATTACATAAGTTAACACATAAATTTTGACAGACCTACTATTTATTACACATATAAACTCTAACACAGCAGCATTCTGTTGGCGGGACTAGCTATAGATAAACAAAAACTTACTATTAGGGATCGATTTGTCAAAGCTTCCCCTTCGTCTGCCAGATGGCTGTTTGGATTCTGCATCAAGGTCCACAACTGCTGCTTCTAGCATCCTCTCTATGAGTTCATCCTCACGTTTATTCCACTCCTCTTCAGTCAGTACCTTCCCAGTAAACCAGTTGATTACTGTTGTTGCCGCCATTTTTTCTTCCTTTTTTTCAGTAAAGTGTTCCCCTCTGTTTCTTGCCACCATCTCTTCAATTATCTTAAGCAGATTATTGATATTATGACTGTTATCAGCTAGTACATGATATCTGTTTCCACACTTTCTTATCAAAGTCTGCAGGGGTTCTCCTTCACATGCAATGTAATGCTCAACTGGTCTGTCCCTCAGCCAGTGTCCATGGAATAAAATTAGAGTATATCTCCAGACATGCTTCCCAAAAAGGCTCATGAGCTCCATCACTGTTTGTTCATCTTTTTTTGTAAAAGTCCTTTTTACTGGTAGCACTAGCAGGAATGCATGTGGACCTGGAGAACAAACTGTCACACTGCGTAAAATTTCTTTTGCGTCTTCCAGATTTGATGTTGACCATCCTGGTGTATCAACCACTGAGATTTGACGTCCTGCAATTTTCCGTTGTTTTATTGTACATTGCTTTGTTCTTGGCTGGGGTTTAAATCCCTAGACAGAATATAATAATGTAACAATAATAATCTGTAGGCATACAGGAATTACACAGTAATTTAGTATTAAAGATAAGAAAAGTACCTCCTCTAGCATTGTGTCAAAAAAATATCCTTGCAGAATCATGTTTCCTGATGTACTTTTCCCAACTCCATCTCCTCCAAGAAGCACAATCCTAACTTCTGAGAGGTTTTTTTTTCTTTCTGTTGAAGAGAAAGAAATGGTGTGCATTTTTGTCTACAAAGAATGTTTTGCATTGTTACATTGTGCAGCTTGTTTGTAAATATAAAGAATAAAACTTGTACCTTTAAGCAGCTCTTGAAGCATGTATTTTTGTCTTTGCCCTTTCTCTATGTCTGTTTTGCCTTTCTTCAGCTTCAGCTCAAGCTCGTTGAATGAATTGTTCTTCTCATCTGGCACATAGGGACGACCGTTGTTTTCCATCACCATTTCCTCTATCTTCTTAAGGAGTTCTGTGACTTGTGTGCTGTCAGTGTGATTCTTACAGTTAACAACATGGTATCTGTACCCACACTGTTCCATTAGCCACTCAAGATGCTCCCCTTCTTCTTCAATACGTTCCTCAATGGTTGTATCCCCAAGCCAGTCTCCTCTGGTGAATAGCACGATTGTATGGCTCCACACCTCCTCACCTAAAAGACCCATGTGTTCCTCCACAGCTGTTTGATAAGATTTATTAAATGCTATAGCAGCGGGAACAGTTAACAGAATAGCATGTGGACCAGGAGGACATAGATGCACACTACGTCTAATCTCCAGTTTGTCAATCTCTGATGTCTTTTTGAGAGGATATTGACAGAACCAGCCTGGAGTATCTACTACAGTCAACTGTTTTCCTTGCACTTCAGCATACCTAACCTCACAGCGTACTGTTGTTCTTGATTCATCAACTTGAAAAGCTTCTTTACCCAGAATGAGGTTGCCTGCAGAACTCCTTGCAGCCCATGATGCACCTAGTACTACGATCTGAATATCAGCGAGATTTTGTTCCTCACCTGAAAGAAGAGGTCAAATTTGTATTGCCAACTCTATTTTTATGAATTGTATTGCAGTTTATATAACATGGTTTTAATTCAGCACGATTATTGCATCAGTATGGTTTTTTTTTTTTTTTTTTTTTTTTTTTTTTACAAGTATGTACTGTGTTAGAGAATAATTGATGTTGCTTTTCTTATGACTGATACAGATAGTGTTTTTTTTCAAGGCAGTGGCTATTGTGGGGAAAAAAATAGTAGATTCTTTTTACACTGAGTAATTTACACTAAATAACTACTGTTTGCTATTTGTTATTTTTACTAAAGAGAAAATATTTGAGCAATGGTAGGTGGAGTTTCCAACTTATCTAGCATTACTTTCCATAAAAAGTAACTATGTAATGTAATTACGTTTTTAAAGTAATAACTCAGTGTAACTTGTTACTTCTAGAGGCAACATTCCCAAACTCTATAATCAGTTTAGGGTCTACTGTATCTTTAGTATGTTATCATTTCTTACCTTCAATGCATGCTTGGAGTTCAGTCCTTCGACTCTTGACAGCAAGAATTCTCTGTTTGACTTTTTCCTTTCTTATTTTCTCTCTCTCATCCTCTACAGGCACACGTTTGCTGATTTTAAAGTAATTGTGATTGTTTTGGGCTACCATTTTCTCAATTTTTTCCAGCAGTGTGATCACTTGAGAGCTGTCATTCCTGTCTTCAATATTAAGGACATGATACCTGTTCTGACACCTTCTTAGAAGTAATTGGAGGTCTGGCCAGATTCTAAGATTGTTATTGAAAGATCTGTCATCATATGGAGCAATGCAGCTGAACAGCACAATAATGTGTCCCCAGACGTTCTCTGACAAAAGCTCCAGATGTTCATTCAAAGCTATTCTATAGGCTTTTGGAAACATATTGTCTACAGGAATGACCAGAAGGAAGGCATGAGGTCCAGGAGGACACAGTGTTGGGCACTTTATAATTTCCAGTATGTCAAAGTTTGGAGTATTTTCCACATCATAATGCCACCACCAGCCTGGAGTGTCAACCACAGTCACTTGTCTTCCATGTACTTCACCCTCTGCTTGGACAGACCGGGCAGTTCTTATTCCAACATTAAAAGCATTTCTGCCCAGAATGGTGTTTCCTACTGAACTTTTTCCACATGATTCTGTTCCACCTAGTTGTCGACCCCCAATCAGTACAATTCTAATTTCAGGGAATCTTTTACCTTTAAAAAATAGTAGTTTAAAATAATTATATGTTGGAAATGTCAAAAAGTTGTATTAAAATTATTTTTAAAAGTAGGCATACAACTTACTGCTTGGGAAACTGGTTGAGACTGTTGTAAGACTTCTCTGTGTCCTTTGTTCTGACATCTTTCATTTCCTAATCTGGTTTGCTGTATTATGTATGTTAATGGTAACATGATGTTAATGTCATAAATTTTTAAGAAGTATTAGCTGTATGTTTCCTTAACTACATAATTTAAATGTTTAGATTTTTTTATATTAGTTTTATTTTGAGTCAAATGCAAATATGTCTTACCTTTTGTGTGTATCGTGTAGCAGCTTAAAATGAAAGTGAAAGGCTGTTTTACTTCCTCATATTTCTTGTCAACAGTCTGTAGGTTGCCAGTTTTTAAAAAAATTATTTCCAGTGAAGACTTATTTTAGTCCCCGTATTTTACATTTGGTGCAAATATACTGCTTAAACAAGATCTTGTTTAAACTATACACAGTAAATGTTTTACCAATGCCTAATTATTTGCTTGAGGGCTCTTAAAAGATATATTGTTATATTGACTTGCAGTATATTTTTCTCTGTCTGCTTCCTGTGACTTCACAGCTAGGATAGTCATTCATTACTGTGTTTTTTGGTACTGTTGGTGTTTTTAGAGTACCATCAGTCTATCAGTAGGCCTATTGGCATAACATCGTTCTCTTGTATCTCCAGAATTATTAGTAGGGTTGGGTATCGTTTTAATTTTAACGATTCCGATTCTGCTTATCGAATCCGGTTCTTATCGATTCTCGATTCTGATTCCAATATTTTTTTTATGGAGAGAAAATAATGTTTTTACCTTTTATTCTTGCCACATTTAGGCTATAACCAGTAGTCTGTAACTGTTTTTGTACCTGAGTGTGAGATGCTGCTATTGCTAATATTAGCTGTATCTAGTGCTTTAGGACTCGCGGCTGGGTTAGAGTTCACATATTGCGTGGACGCGCAAGTTCGTTATTATGTAGGTGCGTTATTTCAAATGTTTCCAGACGCGCCTATATGCTTTTCAGAATGCCTCAAGCGCACCGCAGGTCATGTGACAAGAACCAACCGATCAGCTTCGACCTTTCCGTAACAACATCAAAAGCTCAGCCGGGTTTTATTTCTCATCTCCATAAATATATCTAGTAAAGCTAATGCAAGGGCTAGAAATCAATTAATCCTTGATACTTCCTCGTCATCTTGCAGATCGCGGTTCATGGTTGCATAGCGACGACAGACGCCACGGGAGCGAAAGCGCTTTGGAAAGGAGAAGAAAGTGGCGCAGCCGCGCTTTCCAATCGAAATGCGCGCATCGTATCGAATACCCGGTTCTTTGAAAACTGGAACCGGTTCTAAAATGGAACCGGTTCTCGATACCCAACCCTAGTTATTAGTCACATAACATTTACCGTCCAGTTGATTAGCTCAAAATGTTCTGTGGTTCCATGTAAAAAGAGGGTAGATTTCAGATTGCTTGCTTCTGGGAAGTCCTGTCAGACAAATACCTGGCTTTAAGATGAATAGGATAGTTTTATTTAGGATTTATACACCTTTTTGGGTGTGTCAGGACAGCGAGACCTCTTGGAATGGTTTGAGAAACACAAAACAAAATTAGAAGAATATTCTGAGTAAGATCTGTTACCAAGACCTCTTCAGTCTTCATTGGATCAGTGTGCGGCCAGCTACCTTTTTTATGTTCAAGTATTTCCTTGGCTCTACGCACCTGAAAGAAAAGGAACTTTTTGTCAATTTAGAGCGCAACAATTTCCTAAGAACTGTTACCTGAAATAAGATGGGCTTTCCAACACAACGCACTCAGAAAATTGTCTTGGAAAGTATTCAGATTTTAGGTAACTTATGTGCATTATTTTTGTTTTTTGTGTTTGGTTTTAGGGAATTTGCCAAAGAAAGAGAGCGAGTGGAAAAGAGGCAGGAGTTCTTGAAGCTCCGCAGACAGCAGCAGATTGAGAGAGAGCTCACTGGATACCTGGAGTGGATCTGCAAGGCAGGTTGGTATAAATGTGACCTCTCTCTGCTGTGCTCATTGGATTCTGTTGAACACTTCACCACAGTACATAGGAATATGTAATTATGAATACAGGCATATTCATAGCAAGCCTGAATTTTTCAAAGCAAGTAGAAAGATATTGAAATTAAATAATGCATCTCTGTAAAGTACTTCAGATAGAGTCTAATATATTTTTATATATGTAAAACAAAAGTACAGCATTTGAATAGTTTTAGTGCAAAAATGTGTGGAAATATTTTATATTTTAGTATCATTTAGTTTTCTGTACAGTACTACTGTAAATGGTCCTTAATTCTTTGCAGAGTGTATTTCATGTAATGGTTTCACTGATTTTCTTACTTCATTATAGAGGAGGTGTTGCTGGCAGAGGAAGACCAGAATGCTGAGGAGAAATCACCTCTGGATGGTGCGTGGTACAGGAGGAAACAAAACAACTCAGGTGAAAAGAGGGCAAGGGTCCATGGGGCTGGTTTACCTTAGTATCCTATGATAAACCAGGCCAGTGGAAGGTATGACCTCTTGTTACATGAGCCCTCATAAGTGACCGTGATTTTGCGGTGTTATGGGGCAAAATGGCTTTTGGGAATCTGAGTTTAGATTTTGATCTAGATCTTTTCACCTGGGCACAGTTGCTAGATAAGTGAGTGGGTTGTGCAGAGCCATCTCAAAATACAAGAATGAATGTAAATGAAGTCCATGTCTATTATATTCATATGCTAAAATACTCCTAAAAGCACTTTAAGCATCCACTTTCAATTGGAAATATGTGAAGACAGGAAAGAAAATATTTTGGTCCCACTATATATTGGGTGTCTTCAACTACTATGTACTGTACTAACATTTAAATGAATCATTTGACACTATGCACTGTGTACATACATGTTTTTACATTGTACTTATATTTTTTTAAAAATACCTGCATGTAAATACAGCTGTAATTAATCTCTGTAATTACATATAATTACTCTTTTGTCCCTTCCCTTACACCTTATCCTACCCTTAAACCTACCCACACGTAACCTTACCTGTATCCAGTGTTTACAATAGCAGCAAAAGTGTTTTGCAACACAACATCAACACAATAAGTACATTGTACTTATTTTTTATGCAAGTACATAGTAGTTAAGGACACCTAATATAAAGTGTTACAAATATTTCTTTTATTTTTCTTTAATGCCATATTGCCTATATTCGCACTGTGAGCTACTTGCTTTTCTACTCTCAGACTCTCTGTTTTATCAAGGCCCATAATCTGTCAATTTGGCTGTTTTGGAAGCAAGAAGTAATTACAGGGATTAAGACGACTGGGATAATTGGATTAGACACACATACACACACTCTCTCACATGTATGCCACACAATGTTGGGCATTAGCTAAGTAGTAATGCCACTAACCTAACTACATTTTCTGCAGCATGACATTAGTTCAACTGTTTTCAAAATACAGGTAGTGCTGTTTTTCCAGTAACCAGATACAGGCTGCAGTTGTGGTGTATTTTAGTTTTATTAGCTGTATTATTAATATACATTTAGCTATTTAACTATGATGTTGGGATCATATTTTCAATTGTTAATTCAAATACTTGGACAGTAGCAAATTTTCTTTTGCGTTTGCTTTGAGACAGATATTTTTAAAATCAATCTATGAATCAGTGTTTTATGACCTGCTGTATTTGATGAGCTGACATTGTTACAAGCAATATTAATCATTAAGAAAATCAGGTAAAGTTGTGATTGTGTATAGCTTTGTCCATCTTACAAAAGAACGTCATTACAGCTGTTAGTATTCTCTTCATTTTCTTCACTATCAGGCAGAGGGTAGATGATTAAAGCTATGGTTGCCAAATATTCCTCCTTGAGCTGTAATTAGTGGTGTCCAGTGGATCTATGCATTTAGAGAAGAGGGGATATATAGAATGTGAGAGTGGTGGGAACCCAGGATTGTGTTTTCACATGACTGATGAGTCACTGAAGATCAGGCCTGTAATGTGCACACATTTCTCACTGTAGCCAAACACTCATGAAGCTTATGTAATAAGTATCAGGGATATCATTCAATTGAAAATTAAGATAATTCAAAGACATTACATTATTTTGACAGAGAAGTAAAATGATTGTTTTCCAGATATTTGTTATTGTTAACCATTTGTTCCTCGTTTGATAAAAACTATCACATGCTAGTAAAAACGGATTTTGGTTTTATTTACATGAAAACCTTCGATAAGATATATATATTTTTAAATCTAATTATGAATTTAATGTTTCTTTAAACTCTGTCATAATATTTGTGTGAATGTATTTGCATGCTTATGCATTTTTGTGTTCAGTCCTGAAAAGAACAAAGACTAGAAAGGGTAGAAACGACCTCATCAGTGCTGAAGAAGGAGAGGAACATTTCACAGACATCTCCTCTGTCGGTAAGACCTTTGACCTTCAGAAACTTACTGTGATGGATGACCCTTTTTTGTCTAAGCCAAATGCTATTTTTTACATAGCCTGCATTTTTTTTTTTCTCCAACATAGCATTAGAATAGTCCCCCTGTGGTGAAAGTCAAGTTTTTAATGTTGTTTATATGTCTATGTGGTGTTTTTAATATGCTTTAAGACAAACCATGTCCATAACCACATTATTAGCTGTTTGATAACATAGTCAAGCAAAAGGCTAATCATATTAATTACCGTTATGTGTCCAATGTTGTAAAGAGCGATACCATTGTGCAGCGTTTACCTCAGTAAGTTGACAGAGTGAATCTCTGAACTTGTACGAGCGAGTGGAGGCGGAGCTAATTAGCATATTCATAGATCCATGTATACGAAGCAAGGGTGTAGAGTTACATTCAAGCTTATTTTAAGGCATGAAGACATTTTTTTCACAGGAAAAAAATGTTTAAATATGTCATTTTGGTGATCAAAGATGAGTTTTAAGGGATAGAATTATTGACTACAGGGGGACTTTAATAGCCAGCAAAAAGTGAAGAAATCAGTTCCCTTGGTAAATAGTAAACTGAAACCTCTACAGAGTTTCTCAGATTAGCTTGAATGTGACCATTAGTTGAAGTGGGTGAAATGGAGAAGGGAGCGCAGGATCAGGTGACTGCTGCTGTGCATTAGTACTGCCGTTGTAACCCTTAAAATCATTCAAGCTTGAGTAGATGTTCTCTTCTGTTTGAGATTTAAACACTTAAGTGTCTCAGCCTAACACTAAAATGAATAGCAAATCCAATGCCACTGATCTCAACAAAATGCCGTTTATGTTCTCATCTGCATTATTGATAGTTTCATTAAAGATGAATTTACAGTAGTAGCTCTGTGATCAGAGTTTAAGTATCTTCCCTTAATGTGTTTTTGAATGTATTTTTCATCTATCTAGCACCACCTGGATCACCTTTCGCCCGAGCTAGCCTGAAGAGCAGTAAGAACGATAGTTCCTCATACTTCCGTCGAAAGGAAAAGAGGATACGCTTTTTCATCCGGCGGATGGTGAAGGCACAAAGTTTCTACTGGATCGTTCTCTGCTTGGTGGGATTGAACACGATGTGTGTGGCTATCGTCCATTATGACCAGCCTGAGGGGCTCACCAAGGCCCTGTGTAAGAGGGGTTGCTTTCTGTTCACTAGCAAATACAATTGGACTGTGTCAAAACACATGTGACTTGACAAAACACAAAAATGTCTTGATAAATTTCATTCATTTCAATGAAGCAGCTTGTTTCAGTGAATCAATTTAAAACTAGGATTCATTACTTAATGTCTGTGGCATTTTTCATATATTCAGTGTTATTTATATATTATTTGAATTAGCTTTTATTTCCATATTTTCATTTTCATTTTGTTATGTGTTTTTGTCAATCGTATTCGTTTTTCATATATATTTCTATTTACTTTTAATTCATTTTTTATTTTTTTTTAAACATATTTTTATTGAACATTAAACATGTAAAATGACAAAAGAATAAGCCAAGAAAATACATTTTAAAATATTTTAACCACCTTCCCACAACCCCCCTTCCCCTCCCCTCCCCACCCCCCACCCTACTTTTAATTTATTTTTATTTCAGTTTTAGTTTTTGTAATTTTAATACTTCAACTTAAACATATTTATTTCAGTTAGTTGCCAAAGCAACATTTCAATTTATTTTTTTTAATTTATTTTATTTCAGCCTTATTTCAATTAAAAACTATAATAGTTTTAGTTTAGGTAAAAGTATTATATAATAACAACACTGCATATATAAAAATGTTTTAGTAGAAAAATGTTTATTATTGTGTATTGTGAAATTACAATAAAATAAAAAATAGTTAAATTATAATAATATTTAATTACATTATTTTACTATATTTTTGTTATATGATCATCTGATTGAAAAAAATATATTTAACAACTTTAAATATTAAGATATAAATACATTTCAGTAAATATATTTAATTTGTTTAATTGAAATGTTTTTAATAAAAGTATATATTGAAGGCTGAAAATATTGATATATTATTTCTTTTAGCTATGTTGCCCAGCTCTACCTTGTAATAGCATTAGTTTTGAAGGTTTGTGTGGGAAAAGCTTGGGTGTTGAAGGATAACCTAATCTCTCCTTTCATTTTTACGGGCTGCTAGACCTGGCAGAGTTTGTATTCCTGGGTCTGTTTCTGACAGAGATGACTCTGAAGATGTACGGCCTGGGGCCCAGAAACTACTTTCACTCCTCGTTCAACTGTTTTGACTTTGGGGTGAGTCACAGCGCACATGATTCAGACGAGCCTGTGAGGCTGCATTCAGTCAGTCATTATCAGCCATTGTGATACTTATGTCCATGCTGGATTGCCACAGGAGTTCAGGGGTTGTGGTTGAGCCATTTTACTCACATTTACTCCAACTGTTAATTTTCCATTATATTTTATTTGTTTTCTAGTAAATTAAGCTATTTTAATAATTGCCATCTGCTCACTTAGATGAGATGCTACATAAAATGAACCCATATAACTAAAAGAGTCTTAATTTATATTGTCAGGTAATTGTGGGGAGTATATTTGAGGTGGTGTGGGCAGCAATCCAGCCTGGTGCCTCTTTTGGGATCAGTGTTCTGAGAGCCCTGCGCCTGCTCCGTATCTTTAAAGTAACCAAGTAAGTAGATGAATGCGTGTATACACACACACACACACACACACACACACACACACATATATATTACGCACACACTGTATATATACATACATACACATAATAAATCAGCTTTGACACTTCTATCACAATCTAACAAACCCTTTGCACAATTATAGGATCATTATTTTTTATTTATTTTATTATTTTTATTTTATATATTTAACACTGAGTCCAGCTTTTCTTAAAGTGATCAGAGCCACTTCTATATGTTGTGGTCTGTATGTTAATTTTTTCTCTTTCTTTCTCTTTGCAGGTATTGGAACTCTTTGCGGAATCTGGTGGTTTCACTGTTAAACTCCATGAAGTCCATCATCAGCTTGCTCTTCCTCCTCTTCCTCTTCATCGTGGTGTTTGCTCTGCTAGGCATGCAGCTTTTCGGGGGCCAGTAAGTGATCTAAGAAAGAAATTTTATATGTTCTTTTGGAAAAGAAAAAAAACTTATTCCACATCTTGTCCAATATTCTCGACCAAACAATGTGCAAATTTAAATATATATAGATAACCATCATGCACTTTTTAATTAATTAAAGGTATGTTCACACTTGCCAGGTTTGTTTCGAACCTGGAATTACTCCAGGACCCCAAATCAGCCTCAGACCCCAGAGGGTTAAAATGATTTCTCTGTTATTGTGGTTCATTTGATTAGGTGTGAACGCTGCCATCCGAAATGGATTAAAGACATCTAAACGAACCAAAAACATCCTAAAAAGGACAGAATGCTGAGGCATAGCTGTTTTTTCTCATCATAGGAGCTAAGTTGCCCATTACAGTTCACCGTAAGAAACACTGTCTCCTTGCAGCAGATCTTCGTTTGTGTGCAACTGAGCAATTCCTGCTGCAGTTCTGACTCCTTTATACAATCAATCTGGTCAAAATACCATCATGTGTACTCGCATACAACGAGTTCTTTATTTTTTTGTATGTTTAGGTTCTGTGTTAAAAATGACAGAGTGAATGCTAAGCGAATCAGGACTAAATGTATTTTCTTTTTTTGGTCCGGACCAGAAGAACCAAGAGAACCGAACTACAAGTGTGAACACACCCTAATAGGCACAACCGTTTAAAACATAACTACAATCAAAAATTGACTGTGTCAGCCTATAGAAGATTCTGTAAAGATGCTGGAATTGCAAGTCTGCATGCAACCTTATGCCTTATGACCACAGCAGGCTTACCATGAAGCTCTAATAGAAGTTTCTGTAACAACACTATGGCATCTGCTTCAGACCAGTTTTCTGGAGCTGATCTAAAGCCTGACAGCATGTTTGATGTGTCTTCTGTTGGACTGAGATCAGCCCTAGGCTCCATCTGCTGGGGTTCGGCTGCCTTATCCATGAACAAAACTGGTCGCAACATGTGCTTGATTGTGCAATCTCATTTATGTAATGGGCTTGTAAAAACGTGTCCTGCTGTCGAGTGCAGTTTTGGTAATACATTTTAATAGTCGGTCTTAAGTTTGAGCTGTTGTTGAGCAGTGAAGCTCTGGAGAGATTTAAATTTTCTTCAGCCTTTCTGGACACTGTCTGCATCCTAAATATCATACTCTTTACTTCTTTTGAATTAGTACTTAGTTCTCAAAAAAAAAAAAAAAGATTCTATATACTGTGAATGTGAGCAGAATGTAATCCCAACATTCTACATTCATCATGTTGTTATTGTCATGTGACCTCCCAGCGTCAGTTGCATTACTTCACCACCATTCACAGATCCTCTCCCGTGGGCTCATGGGAGAGTAAAGTACCCACTGGATGCACACTTCAGAATTTTGCATGAAGTAATAGTTATTCCGGGTACTTTTTGCCTACTGTTTTATGAATAATGGACATATACTGTAGTATTACTCTTTTCACATAGCCACTAATTGGACTGTTGCAGCATTTATATTTGTTTGAATTTTAAAAGAAGAATTTGATTTTATTTTATTTTTTAACATAGAAACCATATCTATCTCTCTATCTATCTCTCTATCTATCTATCTATCTATCTATCTATCTGTCTGTCTGTCTGTCTGTCTGTCTATCTATCTTATCTATCTATCTACCTATCTTTCTGTCTGTCGTTCTATCTATCGTTCTATCGTTCTGTCATTCAATTACTCTGTCTGTCTATCTACCTATCATTCTGTTGTTCAGTTAGTCTATCTGTCATCTATTGTTCTATCATTCTTTCATTCAGTTTGTGTGTCTATCTAGTGTTCTGTCATTCAATTACTCTGAATTACTCTTTACTACATAATCTATCATCTATCACAGTAATTTTTTTCAAAATTTATGTAAATTTTTGTTTAATTAACCTTAATTATAGATTTTACGTTTTTTCAATAGAAATTTATTAATTAATTAATTTAGCTTCTATTGCCATCTTGTCTCAATTAAATTTAACAAGCGCATTTTCTGTCAGAATTTCAGTCCATCCACCATCCGCTCCCATCTTTTTTATAATTCCTCTGCCCTCGTGCCAACTCTTGTGTGCAGAGGGAGTGATACAGCATGCCAACAGGGATTTAGATCTCTACGCTCAAAGAATTACTGAGCTGATTATGCAGTGTGTCTGCTTGCTTTAATGAAAGGCACCCCGCTGACGGCAAGCTTGATGAATGAAAGCTTTAGTCATGCCCTTCCACTTTCTCTCCCTCTTTAGAGGCATTGCGCTGCACATAACTATTTTATTTTATTTTATTTTATTTTATTTTATTTTATTTTATTTTATTTTATTTTATTTTATTTTATTTTATTTTATTTGCCAGCCAAACCTTGACTGCTTGAGCACAACGAATCATTGTCAGTTTTTAAAGGGAACCCCTGGTATTAAGAGTATGGCTTAAAATAACGTAAATGATGTCTCTTACTGAAATATGTTGTAGAAAACCCATGAACGATGTACGTTATTTAAAAAGTCCGTGACATATTTGGACAATGGGGGGTGCCATTTTGTTTAGGTGCACAGTGCATTCTACGTCGATGATGTCAAATGGTTGCACTCGGTGAGCTACTGACGCATAACCTGTTGCTATTTTTACCGCAGCACAACTCAGAATATAATATACGATGCCACAATGTGCAGCTTTTGGTTGTAATTTTCAGTCGATGGGCAACAAGAGAAGTGATGTAAGTCTTCACTGCTTTACTAGCGGTAAGAGGAGAAAAGAATGGGAAGTTGCGAAGAATGTGGACGAATAAAACTTCCTAAAGACCCGCGTCTTTGTTCTCTTCACTTTATCCCTGATGCCTTTGAGGCTTTTAGTAGACCACAGCTACTGAAAGAGCTTACAGTTAGCGATGGATATAAGCGTAGGCTTTAACTAAATGTTGTGGAGACTGACGAGGGCAGCCCATAACACATCTCGATTGAGACAGACTGCCTCAAAGCTTGTGTGCGCTGTGATGCACGAGATATCTGTGATCACATAAAACAGTAGCATCTTCTCAGCACGTTTAACTGTGTGTAATGCATACAAGGTGACATATCAGACGATTTTTACACATCAATCATACAACAGTATTTCGAATAGCCACAGAGACATTGCACTGGCTTTGATGTTTTCATTCTCACTAATTTTGCGCTCTGGCTCAAATTGAAAAGGCTGATCGTGTTTTAAAACGAACCGCGCGGGTATTAAGACTTGTATGTGTTACTAGATTACCGCTGCACCAAAACATACAGATGAAATATTATCAAAGGCATCAGGGCTAAATCAGGGCGCGGTTCTTTAGGAAGTTTTATTCGTCTACATTCATCACAACTTCCCATTCTTTTCTCCTCTTATCACTAGTAAAGCAGTGAAGACTTACATCAATTCTCTTGTGGCCCATCGACTGAAAATTGGTATCGTATATTATATTCCGAGTTGTGCTGCGGTAAAAATAGCAACAGGGCAGTGTCAGTAGCTCACCGAGTGCAACCATTTGACGTCATCGACATAGAACGCACTGTGCACCTAAACAAAATGGCGCCCCCCCATTGTCCATATATGTAATGGATTTTTTTAAATAACGTAAATCTTTCATGGGTTTTCTACTACATATTTCAGTAAGAGACATCATTTACGTTATATTAAGCCATACAAGTCTTAATACCAGGGTTTCCCTTTAAACAATGATCCAATCAGATGAATATGAACATCTCTAGTGTAGTGATAGTCTTTATTATTGTTAGCAATGGAGTATGTGTTGTTCACACACTTAAACATGGCTTCTTTTCAGTTCTGTTGCACTCTGTCTAGCTGTTTTTAATGCAAGAACGCGTCGTGTGTGAATGCCCGTTAGTCATCACAGCCAGACTGTGTCTAAAGGAAGAAATGCATATTCAAGAGTCAGATGGGAAATCGTGCCCATGAGTCACTCTGCCTTTCCAAATAAAGCTCACATGCACTAGTAGAACTATTTTTAATTTGACACATACAGCATTTATGATCTTCATTCATGATGATGTGTTCTGATAGGTGGTCGTCTTGTGCATGTTGTGACGTCAATATATGTGCACATCTCCCATTGGCTGTGATGTAATCAGGGTTTAAAGCCTGCAGGGTCTGATCGTATTAACTCACCTGGCTGTGTTTGTTGACTGTGTTTTTGAGGTCTTGTCAAATGCCCCTAGAGTTTGTTAAATAGCTGTCACGCAGATTACCAGTGAAAGCGCTGGAGTTTTGGAAGGGATTGCAGAGTACAAGCATAAACATTTCAGTGGTTTGAAGAGACTTTCTAATTTAGTCTTTGCTCAGTGAGTTTCTTGACCCTGTCTGTGCTTGTTAAAAAGCTCAGAGTGAAGTGGTTGTTTAATTCTTTGTGTTTCAGAGAAATATGTCTGTGGATGATACAACTGACTTGGATTAGTTTTCAGTTGCTTATGCAAATCAGACTGAGATGAAGTATTTGAGATTTTCCCTCCAGCAGAACATCCTGTCAAATGAGCACCTGTCAACGTTTTCATCCTGTTTTTTGTCTTCTTTAGTTTTGAGGCCCCTTAGGGCCCTGAAACAAAGCTTGCTCGGGTTTGTTCTATGAAGAAAGTAAGTGTTTGCATGTGTAGGTATGAAATACAAAACCCTTAGATGCTTCCCCAGCAATTACAAATCTGTCTTTCGTTCTTTTAGTCACTTTTGCATTTACAATTCCATGTAATCAAGCATATTCTAAGCTTCTTATAAGTGAACGGCATTTTGTTTTGTGCATCTACTACAGCTTCTGTTGGAAACCTCTTTGTGTTTACAATGTAAAGCTAATGCACACATCCCACGACAAGCCAGGACTGAATTATATATCCCTTCCACAATAATTCTCTGTTGTGAAAGCAAGCGTGCTTTGAATCTCCTTTGTGAATGGATGAGTCACCGTTGTGTTCTTGTTTTTCCCTTGAAGGCCAGACTCTGAAAGGCGATTTGGAGAGAGTTAAAGATGGAAGGGATGAAAGAGAATTTTAAAATCTAAAAATAAAATGCTAGAATAAGTAAGAGAATGGTATGGATAAATCACAAAGGAGATCCTCCAGTTGATTTCATCCGAGACAGGGACAAATATGTCTTGCCTTACATGCAAGAAGTGGTGAATTTGAGTCTGTCTTGACTGACAATTTTTTAAACATTAAAATTGCATCTGTTTGTCATTATTTCAGAAATGGTGGCATATTTGGCAAAATTTTATTGGCAGCGGCTATTTGCACTAAGTGCAAACAGCGATAGATGCTAAATGGCATATTTTCTTAGCAATAGATGCTATTTACACTAAAATAGCGATATATTCTATTTACACCAAGTGACAATAGCATCATTTTCTTAGCGATATGCTATTTAGACTAAGGGGCCGTTTACACGACACCATTTTCAACTAAAAACAGAAAACTTTTTATGCCTTTTGGCCATTCATTTACACGACAATGGTGGCCTGAAAACGCAAACTTTTGAAAACGGGTTTTAAAGTGCAAGTTTTTTAAAACAGTCTCAGTGTAAACTACAAAAACGCGTATCTGTGTAAATGATGACGACATGCACATGCGTATTACATGTTCAGTCTATAGTGTTTCATCGCCATCTAATGGCCTGCCAGCAGAATACAGCGTTTTTAGTCATTTTCACGGATTCGTATGAATGGGGATCATTTTGACAATGGTGTCGTCTGTACGTGGAAAACTCAAAGGAAAAACTTTTCCGTTTTAACCATATCGTTGTCATGTAAACGTACCTTTAGTGAACATAGCGATATATTCTATTCACATTATATAAAAGTAGCAGTTCTTTGCAATAAGTGCAAATAGTTGTTAGATGCTATTTATAAATAGTGGCAGATACTATTTGCACCTCAGTATTGTTGTAGATTAACAGGATGCAATAATTACAGAGTTGAAGTGATTATATTTATTAAAATTATTAAATGGATGCCACCTTATTGGGACAATAAAGCCCTCCCTACACGCATAACCTGATATTGCTGAGTTCAACATGTTCCTGGGTCAACATTTTTGTTGATCCTGGAACAACATTCAAATCAACCAATCAGATTTGAGGGACAAGTTTACAGATTATGTCAAGTTTAGGCTTAAAAACATGAATTGGTGCTTTTACATCAGTGTTATTCATCTATCATTTCCCTCTGATTTTTGGGATTACTTATGGGTAGGGTTAGGTTTAGGGGTAGGAATAGTGTTAAGACTAAATTTTCAGACTAGAATGTTGTTCCAGGATCAACAAAATATGTTGACCCAAGAATGCATCTAACTCAGCAATATCAGGACGTGCCTCCCTACACCTACCCCTAAACCTACCCAATAAATACTTTATTATTAAACACTCATTAGGCACTTTATTTCCAATTTTCAAATATTTTTATTGAAAATAAATACCTTTCCAATCTGATTTGTGATGGGAAAATGGAGAAGAGCAAGTTCAGCAAAAGGTGGTTTTGAACTCTTTTTAATCTTGTGTGGCACAACTAGATATTGGTGGGCGGAGTTGCTGTAAACAGCCTTTGCCAACAAGACAGGCTATTTACACTTAGTGTGTGTCAATTTTATTTGACTTCACCAGAAGGTTTTATGAGGTTTGAGATGAAAGATTAGATTCTCTGTTGGGACAGTTTTAGGGTTTAAACAATCTCTGTGCGTTTTCATTCAGAGGGTGAATAAAAAAGAAAAAAAAGAAAATAAAGCTAAAAACAAGCCATATCTCATTTGAGTACAACTTCTTCACAACTTATTCTGATTGTTCCTTTAAGATTCAAGACGACAAATTACTGATAAGTGCCGTGCTCAAGGGTACAAATGATGATAAAACAGAATTTTGATCCTAGTAACTCAGTATCTTTATTTTGACAGCCCTGTATCTCTAAACCAAATTTAAGCAAACCAGAACTGACATCAAAATCTTCAGTGTACTTCTGAAGTCTTTTTACACCAAGTGGGCTGAAGCTCTCTCTCTCTTTTTCTATCTAGGTTTAATTTTGAAGACGAAACACCCACTACAAATTTTGACAGCTTCCCTGCAGCCATAATGACAGTATTCCAGGTATACTTTATTTTCATTTGGCCTTATGAATGTTTAATGTGTTCTTTTTATGGATTAAACTATAAGACTGTTTGGTGTACTTGACCTGTTCATGCCTCTTGCAGATTTTGACAGGAGAGGATTGGAATGCAGTGATGTATCATGGCATTGAGTCCCAGGGTGGCGTCCGGGGTGGAATGTTCTCCTCGGTCTACTTCATTGTTCTTACACTTTTTGGAAACTGTATCCTGTCCTACATCTGTTCAGATGTTTGAATATTCAGCATCTCAGTGTGTCCTAACCAGATACAATGCGATAAGATTTGACGTGACAAATCAATCAAAAAATCACAGCCAATCAGTGTGTATTTATATCAGTGCTAGGGTTAGCGTGGGTTAGCGTGTCTAACCCTTTAATGCAAATCTAATGTATGTTGAATGAAATGCAATATGAAATACAGACAATTCTCTAACCTGATAATAACCAGACACACTTCTCAATGTATTCTTGGCCATTGCTGTGGATAACCTCGCCAATGCACAGGAGCTGACAAAGGTAATCTGACCTTATTAAGGCTCCCTAGATCTGCATTTACTGTATGATAATATTATGCTTTGTTTTTGCTATTACGCATTTGCACTAAACACCCTGAACAGGTTGTAGGTTTCTTTTATCCTGCAATGTCCTTGAATTTAGGATGAAGAGGAACAAGAGGAGGCAGCGAAGAAGAGCATGGCTCTTCAGAAGGCCATGGAGGTGAAGGAGGTCAGCCCCATGTCTGCTGCCAACATCTCAATAGCAGCGTAAGTGTCTTTGTCACTTCCCCTTTTTTCTTGTTTCCTGTATTTCTTTCGTATCTAACCTTGCTCTATGAGACTTTTCCTTTTCCTATATCTGTTGTTTGTTACTTGTCTACGTTTTTTGTGATTGCTTGATTGTTTGTGTTGTCAATGTCAGTGTGACCTTGGCCTCCGCTTAAACCTGCTCTGTGTAGTCTGTTCTTCATAAGTGTGTTTATGGTGATATATTGTACCAAAGCTATGTTATTATATTTTAATTATATGTCATCTGCAGAGATGCCATATGCTTTTTACATATGCAGATTTTTGCCTGAAAGCTTCTACAAGCTAAATAAACCTAAAATGTGGAGTGGAAATTAGGAGTGGAATTAGGGTGTTTCTTCAACTATGAGCACTTTTGGTCCCTTCATACTCTCATTCATTTATTTACAGTAATTTGTCTATAAATATCAAACAATACATTTAAACATTTTTAGCAATAAAGGTCGATTTATTTGTCTTGCTAAGGTGTTTTGTGTATCCTAAATACATGATATTTTCAGATTGAAATTGAACTTGACTTCTTTATTATCTTCATACTTCATTTCACGCTCTTTGCTGACATTTGTGTCTTTTTTGTAAACAAGTACACTAACAGTTGATAACTCTACTAGTGGCAAAATTGTTGGTCATAATGAAAACAAATCCACAACATAATTTGTGTAAACGTTTACAATTTTCCTAGAATATAATTTCAAGTGGTTTGCTTATTTCACTATTCGATTGGATTATCATAGACATGATTATCATTTAAAAATGCATAGTATAATCATTCTAAAAAAATATACAATACTTTTTATATAATTAAGTATATTCCTTGTCAACGTTCAAATCTACACAAATCAACCTCTTCTATTCAAGTGACTTTATTTGAAGAAACACTGAGTAATGCCAATCTGCAGTAGGTTTTTATAAAAAAAATAAACAGTCTGAATGGTTGTCTTGTGCTACTTTCATTTACATTTGTTTTCATGTGTGTAACCATTTTTTCTTGTCTGTTCACAGAGCACATGATATGAGTACTTTACAATTGTCACCTCAATATTTCTCAACAAAACTAATTATAATCCACATTTCATTTGATCATGTCAAATCAAATTTACAAAACTGCCAACTGTACACTGTAATGCAGCTTGTTTATTGTTAAAATCTTTAATTTGTTCTGAGTTGTTTTTAACACATGTATTGTTAGCTTTATATTTTGGTGACACTGAAGTGGAGGGCCAGAATTTTAAAGTGAGATTTATTTTTTAAATAATTTCATATCTGTTTTATGCATTGTTAAAGTCTTTTTAAAGCATTTTTAAAGTCATTCTCCATGGCCACAGTCTGTACAGTGTTTAAAGTGTCCTTTACTGAAGTGTTACCAATGTTTGTGTCTTGTGTTTGAAACACACAGGGGCAGGTGGACAGACAGAGTGACATCACCCTGACTGCCATCTGCTCCCTCGGCACTTTTTTTCAGTTGAGTTTGTGTCTCATTCTTTTGTTTTGTTTTTTGTTTCGCATGTGCAGTTTTGTAAAGCAAAATCGAGATGCAATCTCTCGCAGGTCTTCAGTCTGCAGCGTTCACTCACCGTGAGTTGTGCTCTCACTTACAATACTCCTCCTCTCCTCTCCTCTCCTCTCCTCTCTTTAAATTTAAATCTTTAATCCTCTCATTGTTTCTCCTCTCTGTCTTTATAGTCATACCTCATCTCATTGATTTTGGGGGTGATTACAGCATCAATTTTTAGTAGTAAACAAATGCTTTCATACAAAATACAATTAATCAATACAGCTTTTAATGTTGGCTACACAGAATGTTGTCTGAGATTAAGGGGGGAAAATGGTTTTATATATTATATTTAGGCTTTATATAGTAAAGAGTAATTCAGAGTATTTGAACGACAGAACGCAAGATAGATAGACCAACTGAATGAAAGAATGATAGAACAATAGATAGATAGACAGACAGACTAACTGAACGACAGAATGATAGGTAGATAGATAGATAGATAGATAGATAGGCTTTTTGAACGATAGATAGGTAGATAGATAGATAGATAGATAGATAGACCTTTTGAATGACAGAGATAGATAGATAGACCTTCTGAATGATAGATAGATAGATAGACCTTTTGATAGATAGATAGATAGATAGATAGATAGATAGATAAATAGATAGACCTTTTGATAGATAGATAGATAGATATACCTTTTGTTAGATAGATAGATAGATAGACCTTTTGAATGATAGATAGATAGATAGACCTTTTGATAGAATAATAGATAGATAGATAGACCTTTTGATAGATAGATAGACAGATAGATAGATAGACCTTTTGATAGATAGATAGACAGATAGATAGATAGATAGATAGACCTTTTGATAGATAGATAGATAGATAGATAGATAGATAGACCTTTTGATAGATAGATAGACAGATAGATAGATAGACCTTTTGATAGACAGATAGATAGATAGATAGATAGACCTTTTGATAGAATAATAGATAGATAGATAGATAGACCTTTTGATAGATAGATAGACAGATAGATAGATAGACCTTTTGATAGATAGATAGACAGATAGATAGATAGATAGATAGACCTTTTGATAGATAGATAGATAGATAGACCTTTTGATAGATAGATAGACAGATAGATAGATAGACCTTTTGATAGACAGATAGATAGATAGATAGATAGATAGACCTTTTGATAGATAGATAGATAGATAGATAGATAGACCTTTTGATAGATAGATAGATAGATAAATAGATAGACCTTTTGATAGATAGATAGATAGATAGATAGATAGATAGATAGATAGATATACCTTTTGATAGATAGATAGATAGATAGATAGACCTTTTGAATGATAGATAGATAGATAGATAGACCTTTTGATAGATTAATAGATAGATAGATAGATAGACCTTTTGATAGATAGATAGACAGATAGATAGATAGACCTTTTGATAGATAGATAGATAGATAGATAGATAGACAGATAGATAGATAGATAGATAGATAGACCTTTTGATAGATAGATAGACCTTTTGATAGATAGATAGACAGATAGATAGATAGACCTTTTGATAGACAGATAGATAGATAGATAGACCTTTTGATAGATAGATAGATAGATAGATAGACCTTTTGATAGATAGATAGATAGATAGATAGAGAGATAGATAGATAGATTAGAATCAGTTTTTTTATATTATTTGTGCTCAGTACTTGGAACTTGTTATTCCTCCTTGTCCTTAGATAGATGTATTATATATGTGAAGGCTCTGAGAGGCCTGCGACACTTTGATTTTATCCTTTTGATAGCAGATAACTTTTCCAATATGAATGAAGGCCAAGCTAAACAGAGCAGTCTGGGTGTGCTGTCTGCAAGCTTCACTGACTATTTGGATCAACTGGCTTTGTAGTGTGTGGGTTTGGGGTTTGTGTGTGTATGCTTGTGCATGCTAGGAATAGAATGGGGCTTTTCATCAGTAAACCTCACAATCATTTGGTGCATTGAAATTATATTGACATCTACAGGTGTATGTTGTTTGTGTGAGAAAATTCCCATTTCTTGTTGCTCTTATTTGCCTGTTTTTCTTTCTCACCAGTTGTTCTTTCCTTCTCTCTTGACCTCTTTTCATATAATGTGATTGTTTGTCTTAAACATGTCTGTCATTTTTTTTGTGTTGTGCGACCCTGAATGTGTCTCTAAGGAGTTATTTCTACACTCCATGTCGTCGCTTTGTGAGGTATAGTGACACAGCTCAGGATGCTATTGTTATTTTTGTTCAACTTAAGTGATTTTTATCATTAGTACATGCTATTAGCACATCATTAGGGCTTCTGAGTCCCTGTAGTCTTGTTATACTCTCTGTCTCTTCTTAACAATGGAACTGCATTTGATGTTGGACGTACAGTAAGTGAAATGCATGAGTCAAAGAGCATGAGGTACAGATTATACTGAAACTGTATATAGAAAAACATCTATGCCAACCACTGTTCCACTCGAATGCTTGAGGACCGGATATTCTTAAAGGGGTAGCTCACCCAAAAGTGAAAATCCTGTCATCTACTCACTTTGCAGTGTTTAAAACCAGTTTGAAGACTTGAAATGTAGTGTGTTATTCATATGGATAACCATTTAAAGTTCCCGGTCTCACTTATTATAATAACACAGAAAAGAAAAAGCGGTAAGACTTGCTTCTTTTGTGTTTCACAGATGAACTTAAGTCATACAGGTTTGTGAATAAATATGTGACAGACCTTTCATTTTTAGGTGAACTTTTCCTTTAAAGCTCCCATATCTCACAGAGTTTAGCGTTTTTTGTCATTATACCCCTTTGAAGTCCAGTTAAGCAGGCTGTTTGTCTACTGTACCTTTAAGTACTGCAAATTACCTCTGTTTTGATTAATACTATGAGAGTATTTGTTAATATTTTTGTACTTAGTTTTCATTTTAATTTAATTTTGTTTTAATATTGTTATGTGCATTTCATTGCATAGTTTTTGTTTTAATATTTCTATATAGCTTTATTTTTATTTCACTTTTAGTATTAATACTTTAGTTTATTTTAGTTATCTTATTTTAAGGCAACGAGTTTAAGTTTTTAAGACTTTCCTGTACCTTCATGATTTTAAAATTAGGCCTACCTCTGTTTTGATTGGCTAATCTCTTCACATGTAAAACTAGTTATTTTATACTCTTATTTAGTCTTTAAAGTCCGTGTAAAGCAATATTTAAATATGTGTTCGGAGTTTGTCACAGCACAGAAAAATGTTATTAACCACCCAGCCAGCCAAATTTGAATGATAAAAAAAAAATGCCATGTGAATAAAATAAGTTATCAAAATCTTGAAAAAATAAGCAGTATTTTCTGCTCTCAAGCGCTGGAGCCGTGTCCGCTGTTGTCGCCGAAACCACACCCACTCGCGGGAAAAACACGAAGCAACTTACACTCATTGTAATTTGTACAAATAACAATTTAGTTGTATGAACAAAAGAAATTCAAGTAAAGCTGACAAAATTTGTTTGAGTAAATACAAATCATTTGAATTTGTCACTGTTACATTATATTTATATGTGCAGTTTATTTAATAATGTTTATCGCATCCAAACTAAAAGTTTGTGTTTACATAAAATATATATATATATATATAAATATATGAAATATATAAATATAAATACATACACATGCATAATATATTTAACAAAAATATATATTTGTATATAAAATATTTATATTTATATATAATATAAATTATATATAAATATACATGTATACTTGTAAATATTTCTTAAATATATACATGTATGTATGTGTGTGTATTTACATATACCTAATAAATATATACAGTACACACACATATTATGTAAACACAAACTTTTATTTTGGATGCAATTAATCGCAATTAATCGTTTGACAGGACTAGTTTATTTATAAGGTGAACACATTTATGGACTTAATTTACCTTATTAAATTAACTATTTGCACTACAAAATGCACTCAAAAAATAACTAATTGAACAAACTCAATTGAATTGAGAGCATGAATTCCATCCTATAAGCATGTGTATATGAGGCTCACAGCCTTAACACAGGCACCACTCTTCTGCAAAATGGTAACCACAAAATTCAAAAACATTACAGAAACTCCTCTAAATGTCCAACATAACTGAACTCTAAACACTAACATAAACTAACAACATCTTTCCCTTTACTGAAAAACACATAAAATAACACTTTAATCCCTAAATTTACTCTCCTAATGCAGTCCCTTGCAAAGCATGCTGAGAACTACGGATCCACTGCTGAGTTAGTTATCTCAGCATTAATTTGTGCGTTTCACTCAGCAATGTTAAGTTAACACTTATTAAGTAAAGCTGACAATACTTATTTTTAGTAGAAACAAATCTTAAGTTCTGTCAGGATCACTATCGTCAAAGATGACTGCCAGTTAGTATACAGTTTGGATTGGCGGTATGGTTCTGTTCTGGGCAAAAACTCCCTGACCATCCATGCCGCCTAGCATGGATAAGAGAAGCGATAACCCCTTTAAGGTAAACAGAACAGAATCAAGTATTGCAATATCATTAATTTTCTTAATGACAATAATGTAACATAATTGAGAAGTGAGTTTGATCAAAAGAAATATGTGACTGGACGAAGGAGGAGCTGGGGACAGAGGAGGGCAATTAGCTCCTGAGCAATGCGATAAAGTTGCTGATAATACTGAATGGACCATATATATATACAAATGTGGTGATAGGCGTTGTATTCCTATGGGTCAATGTGAATCAGCTGAGTGTCAGCTGATGCGAGCTTGACTAACGTGACCTGCCAGAACTAATGCTATATGCTTGATTTCATGTAGTTACATGAGTTTAAGTAATGTGAACAATGATGATTTGAGTGAAACAACAGTGAAAGTTCATTTTTAGGCTGTAGTAACTAACAGTAATGACAGTAACTCGCGATTGAGCGGATGAACCACTGATGCTAATGCACTCTGGTTATTATAGTCTTAGGGGAGGAAGTCTTAATCATCGAGCCATGATTTCAGGCCCGCCCCAAAAATCCTGAACACAGAAATGGTGAAAAACTGTTTAATGGTCTAACTCCACAATTCAGTACGACATAGTTCACAGTCTTTGTAACGTGTTTTCAGCAATACATTTCTAACATTTATAATGTGTTTAGAAACAAATCTCTGAATTGTCTTTACATGGACTTTTTTAAGGTTTTGTAAGGTTTGCAAACAACATTATTGTTGATCATGACATCTTATGTTAAACTCTCATGATATCATGAAAACTGATTTTGAGTGGTCGACAGTGGTGGGCTCATGGATGTGGGTGTTATCGGATAAGTACATATTGATATGTGTAATTCAGGTGAATGTTCTCCCGTCCCTCAGTAAAGAGCAGCAGAGGTCACTGCAGAAGATGTCCATATGGGAGCAGCGCACCAACCAGCTGCGCAGACACAATCTGCGCAACAGCAGCGAGGCCCTTTACAACGAACTAGAGCCCGAAGAGCGTCTGCGCGTGTCTTCTGCACTGCATCTGCGGCCCGACATGAAGGCCCACCACGATCGGCCACTGGTGGTGGAACATCGAGACGGCACTGTGGACAGTTCCAAGACTGATGGAGATGGAGACACTCGAGAGTGTCAACCGTCCTCTGCAAACCCAAGGAAGCACCATCGTTGTCGAGGAGAGAACGGAGATGCAGGGGAGGGGCGGCACCATAGACACCACAGCCGAAACAGAGAGCACCAGGGCGGCCTGGAGCGCAGCTGCAGTCAGGATGGGGGACAAAGGAACCACCAAATGGCTGGCTCTCCTGAGGAGGGCATAGGGATAGAGGAAAGAGAACACAGACACCACCATTCTCGCCGATCCAGAGAGCTCAACGGGAATGGCAACGGCACGATCGGTAATGGAGGCAGGGGTGAGAGTAGGATACGAGGTCACAGAGAGGGCGAAGGAGGGAATGGAGAGAGGAAGAGACACCGGCCCCGCGTTAAAGCCCAGTCCACACTGGATGGAGAAGAATGCAGGGAGAATGGAAAACGCAGGTAAGTTCTCAAAGCCCCGATATACTTCAAGCGAAATCGAAGAACGAACTGATGTGATGTCATTTCAAACAAAATCAGGCCAAAATGAAGTTTGTTTGGAGTTTGTTTTGTGAGTTCGAAACAGCTTGCCAAAGCGAACTTTCTGGCTGTTAAACACCTTCATACTACCATTGGTCTGGGGCAGTTACATACTAGGTAGGTGTGGCTCTGAGGCTCCACCTTCTTTGACGTGGAAATCTTCTCTGGTTCATTTCTTCAGTTTAGTCCGTCGAGGCCAGACGTCCATGAGTGAAAACATGAACACACTGGAAAGACGATTTATAGTAGAAAATGAGGTTGTAATTCTGATGAAATGAGACACTTGCACTGGTTTTCATGTTTAATACTGTAAAGTTGCTTGCTTTTAAGCAATCTATTGTATAAAGTGCTATATAAATAAACGTAACGTGACTTTACTAGAGTGCTAAATTGCAGAGCTCATGCAAACATATACATGTTGCTATGATGATCAGATTCTTATGCTTTATTTAAAAAAAAAAAAGAAAAAAAGCTTGCTGTTTTCTCATTTTGTTGTGTGATTTTTTTTTTGTTATTGAGGAAAGCGCACAGTACATATTTACGTATTCATCTAAACGCGCTCTCAGCAGATATCGCTGGTCACGTATTTCCAACTTCGTTTTACCCCTAAGCGAAGAACGAAGAAGAACTTCGCCGTGAGTATATCGGGGCCTTCAAACTGTATGCCGGCCCCAAAAAAAGTATTTGGTCACTTAAAGGGATAATTCACCCAAAAATGAAAATTCTGTCTTTATTTACTCATCCTCATGTCGTTCCAAACCTGTATGGTTTTCTTTCTTCTGAAGAACACACAAAAAAGATATTTTGAATCTTGTTGGTAGCCAATTATTTTCAGTTTCCATTGATTTCCATTGTATTTTTTGTCCATATAATGGAAGCCAATGGGAACCAAAACTGTTTGGTTATCAACATTCTTTAAAATATCTTCCTTCATGTTCCATAGAACAAAGAAAGTCATACAGGGTGAGTGAATGATGACAGAATTTTCATTTTTGAGTGAACTATCCCTTTAAGCCATACTTTAAAAAAAAAAAAAAAAAAAATCTGTACATTTAGATATCAAAAATAATAAACAAAGTGTAATCTGCAAACAAATAGGGCTTTTGTCAAAACTAACTTCACATTTATGAGCAATTTTTGCAATATCTTTTAACCAACTTGTTTCAACGTGATTTTCAGTGCATGAAGTCAGTTCTCCTCATGTTTACACAAGTATAGCAGAGTAACCAAACGTATAGTTCATCACATGAATTTTGAATATGTGCCACTAATGTTTGATAAAGTGTCCAAATACTTTTTTCTTCATTTATAACAGTACATCTATTGTTTTAGAATTTAAAATCTTTCAAACATCTTTTAAATGTTTTGCTTGAAATATCTGTTGTTGTTGTTTTTTTTTTTTAAATAAATGACATTTGATTTTTTGTTACATAATGCAGTGTCATTCATCATATTATGTGAGACATTTTGAGTGTATGATCAGACATGACATTTGTTGCTACAATTTCATTGTTGCTTTGATGTGCATGTACTTTGCAAAGCATTAGGGAGCACTTTGAGTTATATTGTGTGTATATATATGTTGTACATTATTTTGTTCAGATGTATAGCTTTCCATTATTACAGGGGCAGACCGACAGAAACAGACAGCCTAGCCACCAGCCCTCTCCAGTCTCCTACTGATGAGAAGCCAGAAGTCACGGATAATCTAAAAAACAGCACCAGAGCAGGCCCAACCGGAGTCAACATCCCCGTCACCATAACTGCCCCGCCAGGAGAGACCATAATCATTCCCAGTAAGTATTATTTTACATTTATAACAGACTTTTAATAACAGACTATTCATTTTCGTTTTAATTATCCCTTTAAGTATTTTCTACTAACTACAGAATCATTTTTGCAAAAGCAGCACTGCTAAAAAGAAGGCAGCATTGAATGTTTATTTCACACATGTGACATTCTCTCCTCATCTTTGCTCTAATGATTATCTGTTTGACAGTGAACAACATTGATGGTGACAGTCTACTGCTGAACGAGGAAAAGAAGGATCTTGATGAGCTAAATCAGAATGCGCCCAAACACATTCTGCCATACAGCTCCATGTTTGTGTTTGGCCCAACTAACCCGTGAGTTAAACCCCGAATATGATGTTCTAGTAAAGTTTTTGCGAAAGATATAAAATGTGTATCACATATATTGCCTGTTTAGAAGTGCTGTGAATGAACATTTAGATTTAATGTACCTACTGAATAGTGTGAATAAGTGTTTTTATGTTGCCTCTGTAGAGTGAGACGGCTGTGTCATTATGTGGTGAACCTGCGGTATTTTGAGATGTGTATCCTCACAGTCATCACCATGAGCAGCATCGCTCTCGCTGCTGAAGACCCTGTGCAGGCCCATGCCCCCCGCAATGACGTAAGACACGCTGATCCATATTTATTAAATATATCTTTTTTTTTTTTTTAAATGTTATCTTATAAATCTATAAAATCCATTGACGTTATTGTCACTGTCTTTCATGGTAAGCTTGGGTTATGACAACAGTGGCGTTTACATAACTCAAGACCAGTCCTGTAGGGTAATATGGCAGCCCTTGTCTGAACTGACATGCTGAAGGTTGTCACTAGCCCCTCTGACTGCCTTTTGTAACATTTTTTTTTCTGGGACAGCTTGTGAAAAGACTTAAAGGGTTAGTTCACCCAAAAATGAAAATTATCCCATGATTTACTCACCCTCAAGCCACCCTAGGTGTATATGACTTTCTTCTTTCAGATGAATACAATCGGAGTTATGTTAAATAATGTCCTGACTCCTCCAAGCTTTATAATGGTGATGAATAGAGGATGAGATTTTGAAGCCCAAAAAAGTGAAACCATCCATCCTAAAAGATATCCACATGGCGCCGAGGGGTTAATAAAGTCATTCTGAAGCGAAGCAATGCATTTGTGTAAGAAAAATATCCATATTTAAAACTTCTGACAGACAGCCGTACGCATCGATTTATGGCGAAAGAATGAACTCTAACCTGACGCATGACGTATTGATGAACGCGGAAGTGCAGAGGATAGAGCAAAACAAAACACCGTTCACGAATTAGAAGTCTAAAACGAGAATTTTTAAAGAGAAACGCCAGAGGATTTTGATGTAAGAGAAGAGGAGCTTGAGTTTGTTGCCCAGCCCTATTTGTTTGAACAGCAAGAGGCGTCAAAGCCTACACTACTCCTACATCACATCAGGGGTTGCTCTTTTGGCGTAAGTCGACGTGTGTACGGCCGTCTGCTGGAAGCCAGTTACTTAAGTTTTTAAAGTTGTAAATATGGATATTTTTCTTACACAAACGCATTGCTTCGCTTCAGAAGGCCTTTATTAACCCCCTGGAGCCGTGTGGATATCTTTTATGATGGATGGATGCACTTTTTTGGGCTTCAAAATTTTATCCTCTGTTCACTTCTAATATAAAGCTTGGAAGAGCCAGGACATTATTTAATATAACTCTGATTGGATTTGTCTGAAAGAAGAAAGTCATATACACCTAGGATGGCTTGAGGGTAAGTACATCATAGGGTAATTTTCATTTTTGGGTGAACTAACCCTTTATGACTACATTAGCCCATAAATGTAGCACTGAATTTCAGAGAATTACATGTAAACGTGTCTTCAAGAATCCCATTGCCCACTGTTTTCTTTCTTATTGATTCATTGAGCATGATTGGTTTGTCTGATGAATCTCTGCTTTCACACAATATTCCCCAACTGCTTATGTGGGAGGAAGGAAAAACTTGTGTTTATTTGAAACATCTATTTTTGTCTCTCATAAAAATACATTGTACATCATGTCTGTTCTGTTTTGAAGATTATTGAATTACTCGCTGAATCATAGCTGCAGTGGGGCCAAACACTATGGTTTACACTGAGATTTTTGTATTATTTGTGGCATCATACACTTTCCTTTGCTCAAACGCTCTGTGGGACTGCAGAAATAGGAAGAAAATTACTGCTTATTTCTAGCGCTCAAACTGTTTTGTGGTTCCCTCAGGTGCTGAAATACCTAGATTACGTCTTCACTGGTGTGTTTACATTTGAGATGGTTATAAAGGTAAATAAAACCTCCTTGTCACTGTGTCATTGATGCAAGGATGTATTTTTATTTTTTTGCAGTATTAAATAATATGGATTTCATCATTTTTGTTTATTTACACTACCCTTCAAATGTTTGGGGTTGGCACGATTCATTCATGTTTTTAAAAGAAGCCTCCTATGCTCACCAAGACTGCATTTATTTGATCAAAATACAGTAAAAACTGCAATATTGTAAAATATTTTTCTATTTAAAAAAACAGTTTTCTATTGTAATATATTTTAATATATTTTAAAATGTAATTTATTTTTAATTTGGCTGAATTTTCAGCATCATTACTCCAGTCTTCAGCGTCACACGATCTTCCTGAAATCTTTCTAATTTGCTGATTTGCTGCTCAAGATACATTTCTTACTATTATCAATGTTGAAAACAGTTGTACTGCTTAATATTTTTGTTGAAACCCTGATACTTTTTCTTCAGGATTTTTTGATGAATAGAAAGTTCAAAAGAACAGCATTTATTTGGTAACATTATAAATGTCTTTACTGTCACTTTTGATCAATTTAATGCATCTTTGCTTAAATATAAGTGTTTATTTCTATTTTTTGTTCATCTTCTCCCTTCTAGATGATCGATCTTGGGCTGCTGTTGCATCCTGGGTCTTACTTCAGGGACCTGTGGAACATACTGGACTTCATCGTAGTCAGCGGCGCTCTGGTGGCCTTCGCCTGCTCGTGAGTGGCTTTTTTTGTAATTCTGTCAGAGCGGAGCAGAGACGAGCAGACTGTCAGTTCAAATCCAGCAAGAGAGCATTCAGTCGAAAATGACGGAAACAGGATGTGACTGCCTGCTGTTCAGTATCTGGTGTGAGATGAAGCTCTGTGATGAGGGGAAGTGTGGCATCTGTGTGTAGTTTGGTCTTCGGAACTGATCGGTTTAACGTGCATCTGTTTTTTTTTTAGCTCATAATGGGATCGTGTGCAGTGCGCACACCTGTGTAATGGTTCGGATTTAGTATTTCCCACGGGAGCTGAGCCAGACAGTTGCAGAGACGACACGTTTCCCAGCAGTTTGGCTTTAATTCTTATTGTTCCTGAGCCGCCATTATAATTAGTAATGATTTGCTAAGTGTGCTATTACGCTTCTAATTGATTGATTTTTAGATGTTCATCTGATGAACGATAAAACGGCAATAAAATCCCACAATGAAGTAGGTTCCTTTTCAACCACCTAAGCCACAAGCCACCCTAACAACATGCTAACAACCACTCAGAACACTTAGAAACCATGCAGAACCTGATTTCACCAAGTGAAACATTTTCCTGGATCAACATCTTTGTTGATCCTGGACTAACATTCCAATCAACCAATCAGATTTGAGGGACAGGTTTACAGTCTGTGTGAAGTTTAGGCTTACAACCAGGTTTAGGTGCTTCTACATCAGTGTTATTCAACCATCATTTCCCTCTGATTTACTTAAGGGTTATGGGTTAGGTTTAGGGGTAGTGATATGGTTCGGACAAAATTTTCAGACAGGAATGTTATCCCAGGATATGCTGACCCAGGAACGCGTCTAACTTGGCAAAATCAGGATGTTCTAGCAACCATATAGCCATCACCATGGCAACCACCATGACATCACAGCGGCGAGTTTTTCATGGCTTAGAGCTAACATAATGTAGTTTATGAAGCCAGTTGGGTACAGATTTCTCTGCAAGGCAAACATAAACGCACACATTTGGTTTGACAGCTCGTGTGTGATTTGTGTAATAAATGCAAGGTCTAGTGTGGCTGAATCTTCTTAGTCGTCATGTGCAGATGCTCAGCTGTCTCTCTCCACCTCTGCATTTGACAGAAAGACCCTGGGGTGCTTTAAAATAGCTGTAAAAGAGGTGATAGAAAACTGCTCCGCTTTTGAGACCAGACATTTTGTGTGAGTTTGCAGCTGTATTATTCAGTGCAGAAATTCTCCACCAGCTCCGACTGGCACCTGTGCTTCTGATGGTGGCACTATAGCATATCTATATGAGTTAAATGCCGATTAATTAATGAAATTAATCACACATCAAATTTGGCTGAGAAATTACCCCCAAAAGATAAAGTCATTATTGTGTCAAATAAGGAAAGCATCAAATAGACTTTACAAAAAGTAGCTTTAGAAAGAAATTTATTTTATTTGATTCAACATAGAATTTATTACACATAAACGTTTAGGCTACAACGGCTATTATTATAATTTTTTCGGAAGCTGCATTTGAATTCGTATTGAGATATATTTACAGAACAGTTTGGTTACCTACGGAGCCCCGCACATGACATGCAGGAAAAGAATAGTAGGCTAAATCGTGCGAACAATTTACTAATTCGTTCCCTCGATTTGCTATTTCATTACCTCGATTTGCTAAATTGTGTGGACGATTTACTATTTTGTTCCCTTGATTTGCTAAATCGTGCATGATTTACTAATTTGTTCCCTCGATTTATAAATCGTGTGCGCAATTTACTATTTCTTTCCCCTCTTGCTAAATCGTGTGCACGATTTATAAATAGAGGAAACAAATTTTAAAAAATTTCTTGCGTGTCGTGTGCGGGGCTCTGTAGATACCAACATTCGTCCAAATATCTTCTTTTATGTTCCACATACAAAAAGAAAATCATACAGGTTTGAAACAACATGAGGGTAAGTAAATGTAAATAAACAAAATTTGAATTTTTAAAGGATTGATAAACCAAGATGGTTCTAGTGTGACCTTCATATAATATGAGAAAATAAAAATAAAAACTTTCAATAAAAACCAACCCCCAGAACATACAAGTAGCTGAAGAAAGATTTATTTAGGGTAGTATTCACTCTGGATTCAGTTCACTGTTGTATAGTGATTATAAATGTATCTCATACTGTGTTCTGCTCTTTCTGATTTTCCTGTGCTTGTTTCTCTTAAACTGTGCTGTAATCTTCTTTTCTCTCCTGTGCTGTTTTTCAGTGGTTTATAGCAAGCTTGTGTCCTGTGGGCTTTAATGTTTCTCATTTAGTTCCTTCTTTCTCTATCCATCTTTCTTTCTCTTTCTGTCTCTCTCTCTTGCTTTCTTTATCTTCCCTACCATTCCCTTTCGCTTGCGTTGCTTTCAGGAGCTTCATGGGGTACGCATTTGTTATTACCTGCTTTCCGTTAATCTGCCTGAGTATGAGTGTGTGTTTGTGTGGATAAGGAATCGCTAGACCAGTACAAAACATTCACAAGACCTGTGAAACTACACTTCCCTAGAACACAACTGGACATAAGCAGGGTCTAAAATAATTCAATACAATAATAACATAATACACTTCAGCAAGTAAATAAAACTGAGCTACTCACTAAGTTCAGTAACTTTATAAGGAAGCCCATCATAATACATTCTTTAAATCCAATTGTAAAAAAAAAAAAAAAAAAAAAAAAAGACAGAATGATACTTACTGCTGTAACTGATGTGAGCAAAACAGATTAAAGATCTACCAACCATCTACTATAGAAAACATTTGTTGTGACTTATCTTTTATTTTTACATGTATTTATTTATTTATTTATTCCTTATTAAGCCACCATAAACAAAATATAGAGAAATATAGAAAAGAGTTTGTATTTTTTAATGAAAAATACCTTATATCACATTTAATACCAAAAAAAAAAATGTATATATTAGTGGTTCAATGGATCACAAAACTCACGGTTCGGATCATATCACGGTTATTAAGTCACCGGATCAGATCATTTTTCGGATTAGCACAAAAAAAAAAAAAAAAAAAATTGGGGGGTGGGGGGTAACTTTGCATTTATTACTTAGCCCACTTTAACTACTCCGATACCACAGCAGAAACTACTAGCCTAACTAATACATTATTAAAGGCGAGTGAACAGACTGTAAAAAGAACAAATACTGTACACCAATTACAAGCATAGATAAATACAACATAAAGTTACAAATAAATATAAGGTCTAACTGTAGTATTAATTTTTGTGTACAGAAATGTAATTAAATGTAAAATGACAATGTTCACTGTGTAAATTTAATATAGATTAATCTTTGTTAAAGCTGTGTTTTGTTGTTTGATTTACATGACAGACAACAGCAGGTATTTATAGGTTGCTGTCACTTTAAGAGTAAGACTCCATGCACGCACACATCCGATAGATACACATCCGAATTCTCACCTCGTTCAATTAAGCCGAGAGGGGTATTTTGACTGACATAATGCGTGTATGTGTCCATCCAAGTGTATTGAGGACGCGAAAGAGAAATCAATTTGGAGTTCGCGAGCAATCTGAAACGCGCCTCTCTCTCTGTGTGCGCGCGAGCCTTGTATGTATGTGCGTCTGTGCGCACCGATAACAGCGTGGCGTGCGATACCGAATTAAACCCTCTTTAGCCTCTTCTAGCGCTGGAATGGTTTTATATCTATTTAATGTGTAAACTAGCAAGACAAAACACGTGCAAATGATAACCTTTCACTCTATTGTGGTTAAACTTGCAATTGATCCGCGAATCACATGCGTGCCGAACCGTGGGGCTTGGTCCGTACGGATCACGGATCAACAACGATCCGTTTAACCACTAGTATATATGAATGAATTTAAAAAGACTCAAGGCGTTTACACAAAGTGCACTAAAATGATCCATTTTACTTTTACTTGCTGTATACAATCAGCATCCATCACTAGGAGTTGCATGAACCTCTAGCACATGCATGTGTTTTCTTAAAGTGTGTGTGGTTGTGTGTATGTGACATTTGCAGGTCTGTGACCTTTTCACATTTGTGATTTTTATTCCATGATTCGATGCCTCTATATTTACCACTGAATGTGATTTATCTCGCAGAGATGTTACAAACAAACCAACAGTAACTAATAATCCTCCACTGCATCATGTCTTTGATTAATACAATGTTTTATTGTGCACTAGAGTTGCTTCGATGCTTTTAATCTTTCTTTGCTGTTCGTCCTTCCACAGTGTTTCCGCTCAATGACAGCTCTCTTCCGTTCTGATCTCATTTAATCTCTTCATGCTGATCTGCATTTACTGCTTACTCTGTGTCTGTGACGCGGCTTATTATGTGTGTGTTTCTGTGTTTGTGCACATGTGCATGGTTTTTCATCGGTTTTCCTCGTCAGATCACAGCAAAGCGTGACCAGGTGGGGACAGTCTACTGTATATATCTTTAAAAGCATACCCTTTACCACCCAACCTCCCCACGGACCACTCCAAACTCACCACCCTTTGACTCTTCCTCTCATTCAGCCTTTGTGGAAGGGGATGGACCTACTCTTTCCCAATTACATGACCTTTGACCTTTGCAAGGGCTTATAGAAACTACTACTCCTACTGTTTCCAGAGGACAGCCACTCCTTATGATAATGGTCAAACACAAGCTGAATTAATTCTGATTATTGCTGTTACATTATAGCATAAACTGAAAATCAGCTACATACATATCAAAAGAATTTATTGTTTTCTGCTTCTATTTTAGAAGCTAGTTGATGGAATATAATTACAAAATGACCTTCAAATTCATTTACTAAACATTTGTGGATAAATTTCTCAAGCCGTCAAGATATATATATATATATATATATGGGTCATTGACGATTAAGGTTTTTAAAAGTGTAAAAAAAAACCCAATTCAGATATAATTAATTTTGAAGTTTAATAAGTGTTAACAATGAGATTATGTGGTTTTTAGAATCAATTAACACTGCTTTTGTCATTTTTTACAATTTGGACAAAATTTGTCACCAAAAAAGTCATTCAGTTTAACCAAAATTTCAGTTTTACCAAATGACACTTTTGCTTATACCAAATGTCGATATTTTCAAACAATGCTAACAGGCTGATATCTATCTAGCTAGCTAGTATGAGCAAGTGAAAACATGAATTTTTCAAATAGTTAAGAGAGAGTTAGTTACTTTGCTTCACAACCATGTGGTCCTTTGCACATGTCTGAATGTTGTCACATCCTGTCACGTTATATTGAATGCATGACTTGATCCAAAATGGTCCCCTTATATTGGTTACTTCGAATGACATCAATGAAATTCAATTTTCCGGAAATTCTTTCTCATAACAAAGCAATGTCTTCTACACATAATTTTAATACCATTTTGCACTATGTTGATATATGATGTTATAAAATCATGCCAGAATAAAATATATATACATTTATTACATTTTAAGATATTTTAATCACAAATGAAATGGTTGTATTGGCCTTTGGACGGTTAAACCGAGTGACATTTTGGCACTTCACAATCTTTAAAATACCTTTATATGTAGCAAAATATAATTAAAACCTTTTGGATTCAATAAAAGTGATCCAGTTGTACTACCTTACATACTTTGGATGTCATATCTTTGTTTTTTATTATTATTAAGACCTTTGGACAAAAAAATGACCTGTCACGTCATTGACCCATATATATATATATATATATATATATATATATATCTTACAGTATATATTAAATAAAATACAGAATATTTTACAATTTCCCACAAAAGATCTTTTCCCCACAATTACATGGTGAAAATATATAATGTCACAATAAAAATCTTAAGCTTAATTTCTATATAATTTGTGTTTTCTGTTAATTTTGGGCTTAAATTTGAACATGATATGCGATTTACTCTTGTATCAGGGTGCATCAGGTAGCTTTATCCTGTCACAAACATTAGGCAGAACCAGTTCAGCACTGGACCTCTTGTGTGATGGGTGGTTTGGAGACAGATGGTCCTCTGAAATCTATGGGAGTATAGTTGACTCATTGGGTAGAGATCCACATGCACCCATGAGGTGTGTGTGTGTGTTATTGACAGACATTGCATGGACATTGCATGCCAGTGGTGATAGAGTCCCAACTCCTCAATGGAGAGAAAAAGTAAGCAGACCAATCACAGAGCTAAGCTAAACCTAAACCCACTCTCTCTTTAGTATCAGGAAGCATATAGTATTCTTATTTGCCGTGCATAGCATTTGAAGTTTGTATTTTGGATGATAAATGGTTTTAAGACACGCAGACACACAGAAAAAGCTTATCTTAGTGAACTTTCGACTGTCAAGGAAACATCTCACCGTTCAGAAGAACTCAGCTTTTTTGGTTTAAACAAGGTTCAAATTGAGGTTATTCTTGAGCTTAGACATGTCTGCTGAAGTTTAGGGTAAAAGAGTTTTTAAATAGCCTTTCTTATCTTTTCAGGTGAGTTCCATTCTGTTGAACTGTGTAATTCCACCTGCCATTCAGTGTGAATCTGTAACATTCAGAGAATGAATCATTCAGCATGTCATTGATGTTGACAGTCTTCTCTGACTTCATTTAACTTCAAGTCAATCCTGAAAACATAGTTAAACTGAATGGAACTCAAACATCAAAGCGGCTTTAATTATTAAGACTTTAAAAGGGTTTATTTTCTGTTCAGTTCATTTAATTAGCGGTGCATCACTGTTATGATTGCTCACAAAAAACCAAAACAAAAAAGTATTAAACTTCAAAGTTTAGAATTTATGACTTTTCCTGGTGGATTATAAAACAAGCGAAAAATCCCTAAAACTTGCAGTAAATAATGCACCTGAACAATATTTAGAAACCAGGATCCATTTGCATATAACACATCCACTATGGTAAAACTGTGTCTAAAGAACTAGCCTGAAAAACTAGCCATTAGCTAAGGGGTAATCTGTTTTGAATTCGAATTGGGCCAGTCTTTTTTATGGGATTCTTTTAAAAGTTATGACCAGTCTTAAAGAAAAAAAATATTAGATGACTTGTATGATGAATCTAAGATGTTTATGCAACTGGCCACAGAACATCATAGAAATTTGGATGTCTTCCGGCTTGGGCCAGTAAGTAACCACTCAGAACTCCCTAGCAACCGAATAGAAACACCCTGTCAACCACACACAACATCCATGCAACATGGCGACTTTTTTTTTTTTTTAAGCTTTTTAAGCATCAGTGTATGACTTGGCCAACTGTGGTTTTTACAAAGAGACCATTCCTGCTAAATGGATTGTTTCTTTGTATCTTTTTCTGGTAAATGAGTGTTATTTTACAGAAATTTTGTTGTCATATGATATTTATTGTCATCCTCAGAGGTAGGTTTGTTTCTGTAGAATAACCTCCCCTTGAAAGCATGCTTTCTACTAACCAAATATTCTCTAGCTAATGTAATTCTGAATTACATGATGGGCTGGAGGAAGTGATTAGCTCATTAAAATGTAATTGAATTGAGTTCAGGCTTTGTGCATGTGCTGGCAGAATCAAAATGCATCAAGTGTATGTTAAAATGTGTGAATGCAAGCGTGTTCTAAATGTTTCTAAGTCATTGCTTTTTCCATACAGAGGAACTAAAGGCAAGGACATCAACACCATCAAGTCCCTAAGGGTCCTTCGAGTCCTGAGGCCCTTGAAGACCATCAAACGTTTGCCTAAACTCAAGGTAATGTCCTACTATCTTTTTTTTACTCTGCTTAGCTCTTATCTTAATCCTCTGAGAGCATGCAAGTGGAAATAAGGGGTTTTAGTTGTACAATTACGAGATCAGATCCACCAAAGTGAAAGATTATCATTCATTAAAACTCATAGAGGATCTATCATTTGAGGTGTATACAGTCCTATTGAGAGGTGTTAATAAAAAGATGTTAACAGTAGTGTTGTTCATGCTGTTGTTGTTATTGTTAACTACAACTAAAACTATATTGGTATATTTTGGTCATTGAAATAAAAGCTCCTGATCTTTTTGAAGATTGCTCACATTATAAATATCAAATAATACAGATTTTAATTTAAATTATTGCCCCTTTTCACCCTAGCCTAGAGGTGATGCAAAAGGGATTTTTTTTTTTCGATGTAAACATAATGCATTAAACAGACGCCTTGACTGTTGCGCCGCTTTTCAATCTGTGGCACGTTTTAAAACACCTTGTTAAGTTAAAAGTTCAACTTTTAAAAACACGTTTTGAAACCCTGCACTACTGTATTTTCCATTTTGTTCACGTTTTTTAAAAGAAAAAGCGTGTTCGTTCATTCAGCTCACTGCAGTTTTAAAGAACTTATTATCCGTTTCGGCACTCAGAATAAACCATTATTGGTTCAAAGACATGATAAGGTAATAATAAAGATGTTCAGCAAAATTGATAACGTGCTTAATAACTGTGCACACTTTACAATGTGACCTTATAAATGTGTAGTTTTAAGGTAAAATGGAAAATTAAATAAAATGCAATAAATGCAAGTTATTAATGCACTTAAAAAAATTCTTAGCACCCCATCTGAACTGTTAGGCACCCCCTTAGCATCCCCAAGAAAAAAATCCTGGAACCGCCACTGTGTGATTTTGTGCTTGTTTGTGTGTACATTTTGCAGGCAGGGATGCCCCTTGTGTAGACCTCGACATTAACAGCCTTGTTGCATCTTTTTCTCTAATCAAATCACACACTTAGGCACACGAACAAATCGTTTTAGAGACACTTACTGTTATCTCATTACATGGCTAAATCATACATTTAAACTTACATTTCACACCATCATTTGTTCATTTGGCTGAAGATTCATCACCAGTGGCATTAGAATAAATAATAGACTAACAAATAAAACTGCAGCTTAGCTTAGTCACAATACTAATGCACAGATAAAGCCTCACAGGACCACAGAGACATTTATCCTGCCTACAGAGATCTTATTAGCATTAATGCCGAAAAATATATACTACTCAGTGCTAATAATGATACCCTGAGGATATGAAACAAGCAGAAACGACAGAAAAATGAGTAGATTTACACATCCCCCCAGTCTCATTTTATCCTCAGCCTAAGTGCAATCATGATTATCTAGAGCAAGAGGAGCAGTAATCAGTTAAGTCACAGCCTACAGTTAGCTTTCACCAGGGTCTTGTGACATTAACACACGACGACGCATTCTACACAGATGGATTTAATGAAGTTGTGCATTATAGACTGCATGTGTGGCAGCGAGGTTGTCCACTGTTTGCGGGAGATCTGATTTGTGCTGTTTGTGTGTCCCCAGGCTGTGTTTGACTGCGTAGTGAACTCTCTGAAGAATGTGCTCAACATCCTCATCGTTTACATCCTCTTCATGTTCATCTTCGCCGTCATTGCTGTGCAGCTTTTCAAGGGGAAGTTTTTTCACTGCACCGATGAGTCCAAAGCCCTGGAGAAGGACTGCAGGTACGGCTGTGCTCTGGCTGGACTGTCTGGATATGTTCTACATGGATGGATGGAGGGAAGAGAAAGAGTGGAGGAGAGAGGAAGATGAAAGTGAAAGTAGAAAAGAAAGGAATGGAAGTAAGGTTTTCAGGCAGAAAGGAAAATCAAAAGGTAAAAAGAAAAGGAAGAGTGAAGTAGTGTTATTTTAATATGTTTTATATACTAGGATAGTTTTTTGAATTCGCTTTTTGAATTTATTTTTTAATTAATTAATTTAATTAAATATTACTATTTTTGTTTATTTATTTTTCAGTATTAGTTCAGTATTAGTTTGTATTTTTTTTTCAAGCCTGGAATTTTAGTGCTTCAGCTTAAATGTATTTCAGTTAGTTGCCAAGAGAACATTTCAGAATTTTCTCTGTTTATATTTTATTTTATTTCAATTAGCTAAAATGTTTTAATAGGTTTAGTTAACAATATTAACCCTGGAGCTAAGGAACTAGAGCGAATGGAAAAGGAAAAGGCAGGAAAAGCAAAGGGAGGGAGGAAGGAAGGAAGGAAGGAAGGAAGGAAGGAAGGAAGGAAGGAAGGAAGGAAAGAAAATTAAGGCAGGAAGGAAGGAAGGAAGGAAGGAAGGGGAAAATTAAATTAAGGAAGGAAGGAAGAAAGGAAGGAAGGAAAATTCAATTAAGTCAGAAAATTTAATTAAGGAAGGAAGGGGTAAATTAAATTAAGGAAAGAAGGAAGGAAGGAAGGGAAATTCAATTAAGGCAGGGAGGAAGGAAGGAAAATTAAATTAAGGAAGGAAAGAAGGAAGGAAGGAAGGAAAGAGGAAAGGAAGGAAATGGAAAGGAAGAGCATAGAAAGGAGGAAAGGGAGGAAAAGGGAAAAGGGATAGAAGGAAGTAAAGAAATTAGGAAGGAAGAAAGTAAAAAAGAAACAATGAGAGGAAGTGGTAAAAAGGAAAGAGAAGGATTTAAAAAGGACATAAATAAAGACAAAGCAAGAGTTTGTGGTCAAATGTGTTCTGTCTGCACTCAGGGGTCAGTTCCTGGAGTACGGCAGTGATGGAGTGGCCATGACGCAGCCTCGCGAGTGGAAGAAGTATGATTTCCATTATGACAACGTCCTGTGGGCCTTTCTTACCCTGTTCACTGTCTCTACAGGAGAGGGCTGGCCAACGTGAGTCTTCCTCCATACACACACACACACACACACACACGTTTGTTTTTGTGAATTGTGGGGACATTCCATAGGCGTAATGATTTTTATACTGTACAAACCATATTTTCTACCCCTACCCCTAAACCTACCCATCACAGAAAACTGTGCACATTTTTACTTTCTCAAAAAAACTCATTCTGTATGATTTATAAGCCTTTTGAAAAATGGGGATTATGGGACATAATGTCCTCATAAGTCACCCTCTCCTTGTAATACCTATGTCATACCCATATCATTATACAAATTTGTGTCCTGATATGTCACAAAAACACGCACACGCACACACACACACACACACACACACACATGGTGATCATACTGAAACACTTAATGTTGCTTTTCTTACTCTAATCTTTTTCTTCTTTTACTCTATTCTAAATAAGTTTCTCTTCTTGCTCAACTCTCTGGTGTAATCTGTGTTCCTTACCATTCTCCACATTTCATGCCAACTTTGTTTTACTTTAAAACAAAATTATAATCATTCCAAATCTTTTAATTATTGTATATATATTCCCTCATTTTAACCTGGATGCACTATGTGATCATCTTGCTGTCATTCTCCCTGTGTTTCTCTAGAGTGCTGAAACATTCTGTAGATGCCACATATGAAGACCAGGGTCCCAGTCCAGGTTACCGCATGGAAACCTCTATCTTCTATGTGGTCTACTTCATCGTCTTCCCCTTCTTCTTTGTCAACATCTTTGTGGCTTTGATCATCATCACATTCCAGGAGCAGGGAGATAAAGCCATGTCAGAGTGCAGCTTGGAGAAGAACGAGGTAGGATGGGGCAGTTGGAGGCCTGCATAGTCAGTTAAAATCAACTTTGAACAGATGAGTAGATGGGATAGACTGTAAACTGTAGATACCAAACAGTGTTGCTTAAAATGTAGTTTCAGTGTATATGCAAATAAGGGCAAAGTCTTGTTTTATACATGCACAGACAGTTGTGAGATGCCTGGAAGAAAAGTGTTCTTAAGAGAATTCCTCTCACCTGTGTGAGGCCAATGCCCCTGTCCGTCTACATCTATACTACCTTGACTAAGCTCCTTTGACAAACGCATGCTCACACACACAAAGCACAGAATTTAACCCCAGGAGGAACTACCAGACCAGTCGGGCAGAACTCTTTCAACTCTCTGCCTCTGTTCTAAAACCTAAATGCTGCATTGTTGCCTGCTGCCTACTAAGGCACAGTTATTGAATCCTCACAAATAACTGATCTGAAGCACTCTACATAGGCATAGTTGCTACCCTGCTGGGAAAAAATATGCTGAGCAGGCATTTAGCTGGGCAGCCAGATTCTCCTAACCTGATTAGCTAAAAAAGAGTGCCTAAAACCCCTCTAAAACGAATCACTGGATACACTATATATACAGTTTGTGCAAATATTAAATACAATAAGAAAATATTTAAAAAATATATGTTAAATGGTTTTATTTGTCATGTTTAATATGTTCTCAGATATATTTTGGGTAACACTTTAGTTAAGGGTCCAATTCTCACTATTAACTAGTTGCTTATTAGCATGTATATTACTAGGATATTGGCTGTTTATTAGTACTTATAAAGCACATTTTAATGCCTTATTTTGCATGAACATATTCTACATCCCTTAATCTTACCCAATTCCTACCCAATACCTAAACTTAACAACTACTGTACTCTAACTATTAATAAGCAGTAATTAGAAGTTTATTGAGACAAAAGTCGAAGTTAATAGTTAGTTAATAGTGAGAATCAGACAATAATCTAATGTATTTTTTTTTTTTTTGTAATGTTTTGTAAAGTCCTAATTTTGTTATAATAAAATCCTGTTTTGATCTGTTTGCTATTTGCAGTGGTTAATAGTATTTACTTTTTTCATAGTCATTATTAGTGAATTGTACTAAAAACCAATTAGGGTCAGCTGTTGACCAGCAAACATAATAATTATTCATTATAATAACAGTATATGAAACCCACAACAATTAAAAAAAAAAAAGCAGTCCCCATTTTTTTAGTTTCTAGATAATTAATAGATAATAGTGTTTTCAATTGCATTTTGACCACTAAAATAGGAAATGTCCCCTATTTCCGAGATCTGGTCACCTTAATATAAGTTTCTACACTGTAAAAAAGAAATGTTGATTTAACTTTAAAAAAAAAGTAAGTTACCTGGTTGCCTTAAAATTTTGAGTTCATTGAAATTAAAAATTTGAGTTGAAACAATGAAGGCGATTGGTTTAATCAACAGAAACTCAAGATATTAGGGTATCTGTGCCACATTAATTATCTAAGTTGATTTGACAAAAGAAAAAATGTTGTGATAAATCATGAAAGTAATTTTTTACAGTGAATATGGACTACAATTTTTTTTTTTTTTTTACCACTGAGCTCATTGCTGTGAATTCTGGGAATGCGTCATTTGAATTTGGATTTTAAAAAAAGTATCTTAAAAGGCAGCATGATTATGCAGCACTAGGTTTTGTTTCTTCATTTTCCTCTTTTTTTCTGATTTCTTTATACAGTATTTGCCTCTGATCTGTATATTCTCTCAGAGGAAATATTAGTCTGTGTTTAAACATCAATCTGTGCTGTACTGTAACTCTGTTCTGATTTGTGCAGCTGGTTTGATGTTTGTCTTCAAGTACTCATTCGTTCACAGCCTTTCATTCGTTTGATGTAGAGAGCTCTGGGAATACCAGTGCTGTTCTAATAATCAAACATGGAAAGATCAGGGTGATGAGTAGTTTTAAGCTTGTAGACATTCACTTCAACATTTTGCTGAGGACTTCATGATGATATAAGTGTGCTTTGATTTCGTCAACAGCGAGCTTGTATTGACTTTGCCATCAACGCCAAACCTCTGACCCGCTACATGCCGCAGGACAAGCAGTCTTACCAATACAAGATGTGGAAGTTTGTGGTGTCCACTCCATTTGAGTACTCCATCCTGAGCATGATTGCCGTCAACACAGTAGTCCTCATGATGAAGGTAAAACAGAATTTTTGTGGTGAAAAACTACGTTAGCCATGATGCTATGCAGAAAATTCCACCAGACAGAGAGTCGAAAAGAGCAAACTGCACCAAAGGAGCTCTTTAACTCCGCCCACTCTCATGAAGGACTGCAAATGACGTAGAGTCGATCTCACTACGCTCTCAAAATACTTAAATATTTGTATATGTATGCATATTTTGTAATGAATTTAAAATATATTCTTTTTATATATAATCAATATTTGTAAAATGAGTAGTTTTATATTTCTCCATCATTTTTAATTTGATTATGCTGTGTGCAGTGCTTCATGGGATTGTAGTTCTTTTCCTCACTAAAGCCGTTAACTACACAGTGTTGTACCTTTGTCTTTTTGTCTGATTTTCGAACACTTTTTTGCTTTGTAATGTTATGATTTACCTCGTAGCTGGTTGGCTTGGTTCATGGCTTATAATGCTTTAACAAATACTTTTTTAAAATCCCTTTGAGAGAAATGAATGGAAAAAATATTTCCGCAACCAGCGCTGCTGAAAGAGTGGGCAGGCACTGATGCATTCTATAGTGCAAATTCTTACAGGAACCTCAATTTCAAATTAACTTCAAATTTGAAAAATTGAAGTTTTGATGTCTCAGTCTCTCTTTTTAGACATATGGCTTGGATTTTCTAGCAATTTCTAGCAAGTCCAAATTATTTAGTAAAATATATATTTTGTATAATATAAAATGTTTAGTGCAGTATATTTACTTCACTTTAAACACAAACTTCCTCTCTAAAACTAGACCAACCTTAGGTCTGTATTCCACAGCATTCATGAATTACAGTTAACAGATTAAAAAAGGGAAATTTACCACCAGATGTTTATCTAGGATGCTTTTTTCTCCCTGTGGCCTGGCAGTTATACAGAAGACTGTCTAATTAAATTGAACAAAAAGAGGCTTTTTAGATTAAATCAGTGCATCCAAACATACAGGCATAATGCTTTTTTTCCCCTTTGGGAACGGTCTAGTGCAGCTCAGAGTTCATCAGTCGATTGTTCGTCTGGTAAGCTGCCAACAGGAAGTGCCCTCTATCTGTAAGTTAGAGTGTAAGGCATTGCCAAGGTTGATTGAGGTTCAGCAATGCTGATTATTGCATATGAAATGATGTTTGTGAATATTCATTTATGAATAAGTCATTTCTAATTTTGGAGTCCTGAAAGCCTATTTTACAGGTCTTTTAAATATTTGAGTGAGTGCAGAGTGAGTCACTATCGCACATGTTTTTTCTTCCTCTGCAGTTCCATGATGCTCCTAAACCGTATGAGGACATGTTGAAGTGGCTGAACATCATCTTCACGGCTCTCTTTACACTGGAGTGCATTCTCAAGGTCATCGCCTTTGGCCCTCTGGTGAGAGTGGAGAGAATCCACTTATCTTTTATCATCACAGTCACTTTTTACAACGAAGGGCCAAAAATCAAACTTGATTGAGGTTGTGGGCCAAAAGTAAAAGTTGCATTTGCATTTGGTCACACTTTAGATTAGGGTATAATTCACACTATTAACTAACTAATAACAATGACTTTTGTCTCAATAAACTCCTAATTACTGCTTATTAATAGTTAGTAAGGTAGTTGTTAAGTTTAGGTACTGGGTAGGATTAAGGGTTTAAGTTTAGTTTACACTCTCATTCTCATTCAGATGGGACACACAATGGCCGTGTTAAACAGCTCATAAGGGTTTAGTTAGATCACTTTGAATCTTGACTCGTTGATGTAAATTAAGCTGCTATAAGTTCAGAGAAATGAAAACAGTTATGCTAATATGTTATCTAGAAGTATTTTGAAGTGCCCAAAGTAACAATATTATGCATATTAATTGCTGCTATAAACAGTATTACCAAATAGACAGTACACATCTACTTCAACGGCAGGTTTTTTATAATTTTCCCCTCATGACATCTCTCATGAAAAGCTCTGGGCCCTATTTTAATGATCTAAGTGCATGGTCTAAGGTGCACGGCACAAGTACGCTTAGGGCATGTCCGAATCCACTTTTGCTAGTTTAAGGACGGGAAAAATGGTCACCGCACCTGGTACATAGTCTAAAAGGGTTGTCCCTATTATCTTAATGAGTAATGGGTGTGTTTTTGGCATAACATGTAATAAACCAATCAGAGTCTCATCTCCCATTCCCTTTAAAAGCCAGTTGCGCTCGCGCCATGGCGGATTCACTATTTACATGGCAGAATTTGCAAGCGGAAAAACTGAATGCTTTTTTAGTGAGGAAACGGATCTGCTGGTGCACGAAGTAAAAGCGCGCGAGCAGACCATCTACGGGAAAAGCCAGATTCCACCAAAGCATTTTTATCTTTATGCACACAATAATAATCTTTTACATTGTAATCCTTTTATTTGTAATATTTGGCATGTTTGTGTGCTGCTGCGTGTCCCTGTGTGTGTAATAAGCAGAGTGTATGTGCGTTTTGCACCCGCATATAAGCGCTTATTACTAACGCGCTCTTTAGATAACAAAAAAAATATTGCGCCATTGACTTTAGACCAGGTTTCAGTTGGTCAATGGCACAGTCTATTTCAGTTGCCTCAAAATAGCAACGTGTCAACAATGCGCTGGAACACCTCGTTTTCAAACCAGCACGCCCATGGGCGCGCAAATGCATTTGCTATTTAAACGTGGTGCAGGATGTGAAAATGATAACTGCGTCAGGCTGAAATGCAAAAAAACACTTGTGACGCGCCTGGTGCCGCATTGCGCCGGGTGTAAGGCCCTCTATCTCAAAGATGCCCAAACTGGGGCCCCGTAGGCCAAAGTTGCCCCATGATGTACTTTGATTTGGTCCGCAGGCCCCATTTTGGGCATCTCTGAGTATTTAAACTTGAAATAGGTGGGTAGGGCAATTCTTGGCCAGAATAAATTCCAAGGCTTTGATCCAAAGTTGAGAGGAACTGAAAAAAAAGTGAGAGTAAAGCTGTGCTCAGTTGGTTGATTGACCAGCCTGCAGGGCTGTCAGTAGAGCAAGAACTGTGAAATCAGTGAGAGGCTAATGACAGCCCTGTGGGTGAGAAGAATGTGTAAGTATGAGTGTGGCTGAGTGTACAGTATGTGCGATGCATCATAAATTTCTCTTCAGTGACGGCTGGTCTGACCTGCAGCAGAAGGTCTCATCTCAAGCTCCATTTCCATTTATGAGGCTCATTTATTAAGAAGCTTTTGTGGTACGTGACGCTTGCATTTACCTCCACCTGTTCGGAGCCCAGGGTTGATGAATGGGTCTCGCTCATGTTGTTCTGTCCGGGATCCATGTCTAACAGCAGTTGACTAATCTTTGCGGCGTTCAGGAGAGACATGGACCCAAGGCTAAGACGCCTGACAGACCGTCCTGCCTTGAAAGATCTTTTACACGACTCACCAATGTCTGCATTTCAGATTGCCTGTTTTTGTGTGCCACATTGTCCACACTAGAATAGTTAAAGCTTTTAAAACTGACTAGTGTTTTCACAAGTGAAATCAGTCCATACTTAAGCTAAATTGAAAACAAAAAATGCCCGAAGATGTCTCTAAGGATTAGGAATAAGTGTAGTTTTAAAGTGGGGTAAGTATAAATGATTCATATACAAAATGTATCTCTAGCTGCCTTCACATCTGATACTTACACCAACACCTGCCTTTAACACAACATCATAACTGAAATCAAACCTCAAAAGTGACTTGTTTTTGAACTCTTTTATGGCAGAAACTCCACATGGCACATAAATAACACTCCTTATAGGAGATTTGTCTCATTCAACTGATTCCAACAGAGTTTGATATTAGCGTGTTGCATATTTTTCTCTATGTGTGCAGAACTACCTGAAGGAGGCATGGAACATTTTTGACTTTGTTACTGTGCTGGGGAGCATCACAGACATTCTGGTTACTGAGATCAAGGTTAGTCATCAAAGAAACACATCAAAGCTTTTGAGAACCAAAATTCAAAGGTATTTAAAAATAAAATCATTTTAAATCTCAACACATATGATAGATGTTATAAATTATGTAGCTATCTTACTGAAGTGGATGTTCCAGATGAGAACCTCTTGAAACTTAACTTTATGTCTCTTTGTGAGCTTTCAGCGTTTATTTTTTGTGTCACATTTGTGTTGCACTTTTAGTCTGCTTTCAGTTTGTCTTAAAATCATGTGGACAGGGTTCCATTGAAAACCTTGAACTATTAGGAAATTTGAAAATTGTCAAAAGTCATGGATTTTTTAATTAAAATCTTTCAAAAAAATCTTTTAATAAAAGGACATTTTTTATAGTGAAAATAAGTTTTTCTTATTCTGCTCAGTCCTAAATTAATTAATTTATATATATATATATGCTAAATTAGACAGTATGCACATGTAAATATAATATATTGTGAATCAAAAATGAGCACTTTCAAACCACATTTAGCTGATTTGCTAACATCTGCCCATGCAACATTTGTACTAGATGATTTTCTAATGAATTTGCTTAAGACCTCGATTAACTCTTAATCATTCGACCTGTTATAAGACCAAATCATCTGCTGAAGATGACAGTCCAGAGATCTCCCCCAATGACTGTTGACAGCCGCGTCTCTGCATGTCGGAGACGGACTCCAGCCTCTCCTAACGATTTCACTGTGACTCTTATTTTCATGCTTAATCTCTGTTGGCACCTGTCCCCTTCCTTTCCCCAACGGACTGCACAGACGGTAAGTGGCTTCATCACTCCTGCACTGCCTGTCTTCGTCCAAACCTTTCCTCCTGTCAAACATCTTTATGCTAATTTTGAATGCTCACCTTTATACCTGCTGAGATCAGGCTTGACTATTGTTGAACTTGTTCGATCCAGCATCAGGCTGAGATGTGTAGGGTGGGGGGGATTTGTAAGGTCTATTCACAGTAGCCATGTTTCATTCCACCTATTTGTATGTGCATTTTGGGATATCACATAAAAACACTGGATGAGTGAAAAATGTGCATACAATTTTTTTTCATCCAAGTAGATGTGCATAAACTAAGATGAAAACACATTTACCAAATAAATCCCTTGATTTGCTGCAAAAAATCTTGTGACTTTGCCTCTACAGTGGATGTGATTGGATAACTGCACTAACCAGCGGGTCAGTTTCATTGCACAGCATCTCAAATGTTGGTTTAGTTATTCTGAAATGCCTGAACCAAAGTCTGTCATCAAAATGAATTGGTATAATGACCTCCCAGAACTGTCTCACATGATTGCATTCACAAACACATCCGAACGCAAGATAACATGACAACGTTTATTGTGTTTTGTCTGCACGCTCTGGAAACGGTGCATTATTCGCAGATGTTTTATGCGATATTCCAATTTTGCGCATAAAATTATTACATTCAGTAAGCTGGATGGAAACATAGCTAATGATGAATAGATTTTCCCTATTTTTACCCCTTTTCCAGTATTGAAAGAGTAGGGATGGGTGGTATATACATGGGCAATATATACTGTGAAGTTCTGTATTTAATTTGTCTTTGTTTTTTAACTTTATGAATATTTTTTCATTGGTTTGTGTCCAATAAAAAGAAAAAAGAAAAAAACTAGAAAATTAAAATATACTAAAAAAAATTAATAAATAAAATTATCTATAATTTGTGAAGTATTGTTGAATTTATAACACTTTGATATAAGGTTTTGGTCATATCGCCCATCCCTAATAGATAAAAGCATGTTCATGCAAGACTATTCATGCATCATTACCAGACTATCAACAACATTGTCCTGCATGAGACTAACTAGTTTTAATACCTTATCAATAACAGATCTAACAGAGGCCATTGCTGACACTCTGACTGACTGAGGATGCGTCTTTGTCAAGGGTTGAGATACAGCGCCAGTGATGCGCCTCTGATCTTTCTTTCTTTCTTGTATCCAGGATAAGAAGATTAATCTGAGTTTCCTGAGACTCTTCCGGGCTGCTCGTCTCATTAAACTCCTCCGACAGGGCTACACCATTCGCATCCTGCTCTGGACCTTCGTTCAGTCGTTTAAGGTCAGACCTTAACCTTTGACTTTACTCTGACAACTTCGGGGCCATTCACAATGTGCAACTTTTCCATTGTTTTTCTATGAAAACAAAGGACGTGTATGACCGTTGAGCTCACGTCTTGCATCTCGCGCATGACGTGGCATTCTAAAAACGGCGCTTTAGTTAAAATCAGTTCACCTTTTGAAAAACGCATCTCGAGACCTTTGCTTTTTTCCCCATTCCACTGCCCGCATCTCAAAGAAAAAACGCATTCTGTGTGAACCTGATGTTAGACAACATTAAAGGATTAGTTCACACAAAAATGAAAATAATGTCATTTATTACTCACCCTCATGTCGTTCTACACCTGTAAGACCTTCGTTCATCTTCGGAACACAAATTGAGATATTTTTCATGAAATCCGATGGCTCAGTGAGGCCTCCATTGCCAGCAATGTCACTGAACCTCTCAGGATCCAGAAAGGTACTAAAGACATATTTAAAACAGTTCATGTAAGTACAGTGGTTCTACCTTAATATTATAAAGCGGCGAGAATACTTTTTGTGCGCCAAAAAAAACCAAAATAACGACTTTTCAACAATATCTATTGATGGGCGATTTCAAAACACTGCTTCGAAGCTTTACGAATCTTTTGTTTCGAATCAGTGGTTCGGATCACATAAACGAAGCCTCATTTACTGAAATCACGTGATTTTGGCGCTCCGAACCACTGATTCAAAGCCATCGGATTTCATCAAAAATATCTTAATTTGTGTTCCGAAGATTAACGAAGATCTTACGGGTGTAGAACGACATGAGGGTGAGTAATTAATGACATTATTTTCATTTTTGGGTGAACTAACCCTTTAATTGTCAACAATAATTTCCATGAAAATATATAATATAAATAATACATACAGTGCTGGATATTAAATGATTATATGTAATCTGGGTCAGATTCCAAAAATTATATTTTTAATAATATAAATGATTATATTACATTTTAAAATACTCAGAACTAATCAGACTACAGTTAAATTTACATTTACAGTTTTTGTGTTTTATTTTGAAAAAATGAAACATTTTCTTAAATAATTAAATCTTTTTTTTTTTTTATTTACATTTTTTGTTTTAATTAATTACTACTTTAATTATTATTAATAAATAATTATTACTTAATTAATTATTACCTTTTCATCAGCTTAAGAATTTCCTGCAGTTCCTTCACCAAAACCCATCGTAATATGTTTAATGCGCTTAATGTTGTTGATGACAAATTTTTAACATAATTTTTATATCAATAATGGTACAAGATTATTCTATTCAAATCTATGTGATAAAATTCTGTCAGATTATATTACCTAAAAGGTGTAAGGTAATAGATTGTGTTACTAACTGCAGTTTTCATTTGTGTTCAGTAATGGACTACAATTTGTAAGTAATTTATCTAGCACTGTATATGTTTAAATACAGTCAAACTAAAATATATTCAGACACCTTGAACATTTCATTCATTAATACAGTTTATTCACTATAGTTTAAAAAAATGGTAATGAAATATGACAATATCTTAGTGTTAAACTGTGTCAGAAAAAAATAATCTTAATTATGTCAGATAACAATTAAGCAAAACATGGTCAGGTCAAAGTGTCTGAATAATTTTTGGTTCCAAATTTTTATCAATTTTACTGGTAGTCCACTGTATGAAGAATTTTTGGGTATAATATGTCACAGTTTACTTTATTTTGCTATCCTCACTTACATAAATGAACTATAGTGTCCTGCACTAGTAAAAATATATAAAAAATGTCTGAATAATTTTTGGTTTGACTGTATATTGTTCTGCAAAGAATATGCCTGTTTTTAAACCCTTGTCTTTAAACTATTTTTATGAACATATAAAAAACATACTATAATAAATGATTATCTGTACCTGAGTAGATCAGGTGCATCAGAAGGTTAATCAGTCTAATGTTTCTATAACGTTTCTGTTTGTCTCTAAACAACTGTATTTTGTCCCCAGGCTCTGCCGTATGTGTGTCTCCTCATTGCAATGCTCTTCTTCATTTACGCCATCATCGGGATGCAGGTGAGATCCAGAGAGCTTTAAAAGCCTCTGTTGCTCTCTCATAAACATTACCCTTCATGCAACCTTTCCATCTGAGCCTCTTACACCAGTGGATCTCATCACCAGAGCTGCTGTGTGCATCTTGCTTCACATTTAACAGCTTCAACATGATAAACAGAGTATTGATCTTTTCGGCAATCTTTTTAAAAAGCAAAGCGATATATGTTTATCCATAAGTGTTTTGCATGGGCAGGTGGTGTTTTTCCATATGAAAGCTTCTTTATGAAAAAGAGGCCATTGTTCCAGTCTAACGGACTGATCTCATCTTTAAGTTTGATTGCTCATTTAAGGACGCACAGGCAATCTCCCAGATTGTGTTGGAAATGATGGCGTCTGCCATCTAGTAGATTAGGACTGCATTGTAAATCAATCCTAATTGTATCCTGTAAGACTGGGAAAATAACATCATCAGTAAGGCATGTAATCAACTGTACGCTTGAAACTCCTACCGCCAACTGTTTGTTCACTTCATCATTCAGCATAAAACGTGGTTTTGAACCAGTTTTTGCAACCTTTCTAGTATTTTTATAGGAGGATTTGGATTATAAGCTTATTAGATTCGTGGTTCAATTTCAAGCTTTATTTACACCATGTGACATTCTGTTGATTAGCACAGACAATTTCACACCCTTCGTTCTAAAAAAACTGTGTTTACCTTGTAATTAAAATATGTGGGGCAAGAGCTTGAGTGTTTTAAATCATAAATGTGAAGCTTATATTTTTTATATCTTTTTGTTAGTGCTCTTACACTGCTGTTTAAAAGTTAAAAAGATTTTTTTTAATGAAATTAAACAAGGATGCTTTAAATTGATTAAAAAGTGACAGTAAAGACATTTGTAATGTTACAAAATATTTAAATTTCCAATAAATACTGTTTTTTTTCCTTTTCATTAAAGAATCTTGGGGGAAAATATCAGTTTCCAGAAAACAACATTAAGCAGTAGTGCCTGCTGAAAATTCAGTTTTGCCATCACAGGAATACAATACATTTTAAAATATATTAAAAAGAAAACAAAAATTATAATATTATTTCACAATATTACTGTTTTACTCAAATGTTTTGAACTGTAGTGTCAATTAATACTTGAACATAAATGTGTTATTTTAGTTGTAAATTTGTAGATGCATGAGGTGTGTGAACGTCTGGTTATGTGTTACGTATTTCCTGTGTAAATACTCCCTCTTTGGTATCCTTACACATATTGTGCAAAAGTTAGAGACTTTACATGGTCATGAAAAGATATTTGGACATAACTTGGCCCAAAATGTTTCAGACGAGTAAATTATTTTAGGAATAATTTTAGGAAAGCAGTGGGTTTGATATGCATTCTTGGTGGCAGAAATGTGTATAAATATATTACTTTTATTATACACTGTGCATATGCCACTCTAAAAGATGATCCATCCTTGGTTACTGGATGAACTTTCATGATATATGCGACTGACGGATTATTGTGATTTGTTTTACTGTCTGTCGGTGCATTACAACTCTGTAGATTTGAGTGAGTCAGTGTGTTTATTTACGTGTCTGCTGTCTGACATAAAGCCATAAAATTCAGAAACATGAGTCACAGTTTGTGCAATATGTGTATATGGCATTGTTAATACTGCAGATGCTTACTGTAACATACCCTCCAGGCAGTCTGAATTATTGACACAGTCCCTGCAGGTATTTTCATGAAGCTCCAATAGGAAAGTGCACACATCGTGCAATGTTTTTCTCGGCCCATCTCCACCAAAAATGCTTGCATTGTCTGTAATTCATCCAAAATTAGAATGCTGATGTGCTTTTCTCTCTGTGTCAGGTGTTTGGTAACATAAAGTTGAATGAAGAGTCAGCCATCAATCATCACAATAACTTCCAAACCTTTTTTCAGGCCCTCATGTTGTTGTTCAGGTAAAGCCATTGTTTAATTTCTCAGTACTGTTGCAATTTATCACAAGTGAAGCCAAAGTTTCTGACTTTAGCTGTTTGTGTACATGTATTTTACAGAAGTGCTACAGGGGAAGGTTGGCATGAGATCATGCTGGCTTGTCTGAGCGAAAGGCCATGTGACGACGAATCTGGCTACAGTGGAAAAGAGTGCGGCAGTGATTTCGCTTACTTCTACTTTGTCTCTTTCATCTTTCTTTGCTCCTTCCTGGTTAGTGGAGCACATCTCACATTCAAACAGACATACTTAAAATGAAAATTCTGCCATTGTTTCAAACCTTTATGATTTTCTTTCTTAGTTATAGCAGGATGTCTAAGCTTCTCTTTTAAAAACAATGAAAGTAAATGGTGACCATAGCTGTCAAGTGAGGTTTTCAGCAGATAATTACTTAATTCTTAATACAAAGCTACTTTAAGGCTTCAGAGAACTTGTAATAAAGTGCACAAGTTATGTTGTCCAGTTAAATTATGCTTTTGAGGTTCTTGTTTGGAACTTGACAACTCCTGGACCCCATCCACTTTCATTGTATAAAAAAGAGCAGCTCAAACATTTTGCTAAACTTCTCTTTGTGTTCCACAGGGAAATAATGTCATAAGTTTGAAATAACGTTTTATTTTTACTTAAACTATTCCTTTCAGCAGTCTTGCGTGCTCTTACTTGGACACAACATCCTAATCCATGTACAGCAGATGAAGATGACTACCAAGTGCCCAAAATGAATCTATATATTAACTACTCTGTTAATGGCCTGTTCATTCAACACTATCATTCCAAAGTTTGGGGTCAGTATAAAGAATAAAAGAAAGTAATACTTTTATTCAGCAAAGTTGCATCAAAATGATCAAAAGTGGCAGTACTTTTACATTTTAAGAAATCTTCTATTTCATATAAATGCTGTTCTTTTTTAACTTTCTATTCATCAAAGAATCCTGGGGAAAAATTATCACAATTTCCATAAAAATGAAATGTTTCTTAAACACCAAATCAGCATATTAAAATGATTACTGAATTGCTTACTGTTTTGCCATCACACATTTTAAATTGTATTAAAATAGAAAAAAGTTATTTTAAATTGTAACAATATTTCACAATATTACTGTTTTACTGTATTTTTGATCAGATAAATGCAGCCTTGCTGAGCATAAGAGACTCCTTTCAAAAACATTAAAAAATCGAACCGACCCCAAACTTTTGATCTGTATAGTGTATATGCACAAACAAAATAGTATGCAAAACAAAAAATTGCATATTTTTATTTGAGTGCACTGGCTTTAATCAGTGAAAACTTCCTTTAAGTCTAGCCAATAAGATGCCACTTGTAACATCAAAACAAAATCTGTTATTGTATTTTACATATTTCTGATTGAGATTTCTCCTTCTATTTTTAATAATCCTTCCTACAACCATCAGATGCTGAATCTGTTTGTTGCTGTCATCATGGATAACTTTGAGTACCTGACACGTGACGCTTCTATTCTCGGGCCTCATCACCTCGACGAGTTCATCCGGGTCTGGGCCGAGTACGACCCTGCCGCCTGGTGCGTATCTCTCCTCCACTGTGTCACCTCAGTTAGTGCCTCTTTAAAAGAATGTGACAGCTCAAGACTAAGTGATTGAAAGATGCCGGCTTAAGAGGGTACGCCACCGGCACTGTGTCTGATTTAATCATGGCCTTAAGTCACAAGAATCCCATTTTACTGTGTGACCATGGCTAACATCAAATCCTCAAGCTTTGTCTATGCTGAGGAATGCAAATCTTTGCACGCCATCCACTTTTAGTCTATCTTAAGCAGAACGGATTTGAATCCTATCCTCTCTGTCAGTGTAATCCATTCTAACTTGAAAAGGGGCCATTTACACGACAAACTTTTTTATGCGTTTTGGCTGTTTATTTACATGAAAATGGCATTTTGGGGGCCTGAAAACACAGACTTTTGAAAACGGGATTCAAAGTGCAAGTTTTTGAAAACTATACTGTTATTGTCTCTGTGTAAACTACAAAAACGTGAATTTGTGAAAACGGTGATATCATGTGTATTCTGTTCATACATCGCCATCTACTGGCCTGCATGCATAATACAACATTTGTAGTTGTTTTAGTGGATCTGTATGAAAGGGGATCGTTTTGACAGTGTTGTTTTCTGTGCGTGAAAAACGCAAAGGAAAACCCTTTCAGTTTTTAGTACATCATTGTCGTGTAAACGTACCCTCAATAAGCATGAATATTTTTAATACATATGTAGATGGAATATGGAAAAAGTGTATTAAATCTGTCTTTTTAACCCTTATCTGTTTTTTTCAGCGGAAGGATACGCTATATGGATATGTACAATTTGTTGCGCGTAATCTCACCCCCCCTCGGCTTAGGAAAGAAGTGCCCTAATAGGGTGGCATACAAGGTTTGAAAACCTACACGCCTTCCCTCTAGAGGGCGGTGCTGTAAAATCGAATGCCCATAAAGTGCCTGATGTCTGATTGGATTATACTCCCCCTCTTCCCTTACTAATTTTAATATGGGTAACCATGGGAACCAGGAAACAAAGCCAAATGCTAAATCTCTCATCCCAAACTAATCCCATATGTTCACAATGCACATTTCTGTCTGGTTGTTGCAAATATTGATGTACTAGAGCAGCTTTTATTTGCTCTGTTAATACACTGCTTAAATTAGGCCAAATATTAGCTTTGTTCCTGAGTATCTGATTGGTTAGCCGTGGTTGCGTCCTAGCATGCAAGGACAGAAGCTCCAGACTGCAGCCCCTCAGGCCAAACCCATCATGCCATGTTCTTCATCCCTGGATCACCGGCAGCCTGAAAAGCAGGCATGATCCATCCGTCCTTCTGAGACGGGATGGTATCGGATACCCTTGACCTTCCTTCAGAATCCTTAATAACAATGCTTTTTTTTTTGTTCATTTCCCCTTCTTTCTCTCATTCACATCACATTTCCATCATGTTCTCCACTACTCTCCTTTTCTTGTCTGTGTGACCTTTGAACTCTGGGTGTCGCCCCTGTGAAGTGGACGCATGTCCTACCTCGATATGTACGAGATGCTTCGCCACATGTCCCCTCCGCTAGGTTTGGGAAAGAAATGTCCTCCACGAATCGCCTACAAGGTAGATCCCATCCCCCTGACCTTTCCTTGGCTCCTCCTCTGTCCTCTCATTGGCTGATGTGGCTGTCAGTCAGTGTTCTAATTGTGGAAGTGATTTTTCGTGTGTGTTTCGTGTTGTGCTTTTTTTTTTTTATGTGTCTTTTGATCTCACTGATGTTCTTAAAATGCTAGATTTAAACTGACACAATAGTTCTGTTCCAAAACCTTGTGAAAGAAGTCTCTAATGCTCACTAAGTTTTTTTAGCAGGCAGAATATTAGTAAGCAGCATTTGTGTATGCGCTTAAAATGCTGTCCTGATAGGCAGCTCAATAGATTTTGAAACAGAACAAATGTAGACAGTAGAATAAATACACAGTAAGCACTGAATTTCCTAAGGCATGTGCAGCTGTAGTAAAATTGTTGCATCATGTAAGAGAAAGTAAAGAATAGTGAGGGAAAAAAATTAGAAAATCTGAATATCGAAACTGAATTTCAAACGTCACTGGTACAGGGCTGCCTGTTTTGGTCGCAGGCCGTTCTGCCACTTTGAGAGCTGCCTCCGAGTCAATAAGTTTACACACCCTGTTCCAGCTGTCTGAATGGGTAACGTTCAAGAGACATGCGTCCGTGGCTGTCTGCTGAGCTACTCTCTGAGGCCACACAGTCTGTGTGAGTGTAGGCTTGAGGATGCGACGTTCTCCAGCGAGCTCTAAATAGAACAAGCCCCCACTCCCCCCACATCAGAGCACTGAATCAACAGGGAGGAAAGAGCAAAAGCTTGCTGTAGATGTGTGCTCAGTGGAGCGTCCTTTCCTCCTTTCTCTTTTTTTTAATGGTAGTTGTTGTGGAAACATGTCTTCACTGGCCTACGCTCTCTAATGAAGGAAGAGTGTTGTCCCTGTGCATGATTTTACGCTCTTACACACTACACCACAGAAACAGATCCATTCTCTGTTTATTTTGCATCTGTTTTCTTTTCACCTCTATTTTCAATTACCACTGGGTGTGTTAATGTGTGAAGCATTTGCTCTGACTTCACCTTGAGTGATGTGTTTGTGTGGTGGGTGCTGCCGTGGCTCTTGGTTTTGGTTGTTCAGCATGCTATCTTTTCTCGCTCTCTGATCATCATCCTCTCTGAAGGTCATCGCTGACTCTATGAAAACACCTCATGTTTCAGTGCACATTAACAAATGTATTTGCATTCTCGACATGGACAGTAGCCATAGCTGTCCACATGCAGACTGGCAATATTTAATAACAAGACCTCATACACAAAAGACTAAAGTAGTTTGATTCTTACAAATTCTGTCAAGAACAAATTTTTGCCGGTGTTGTGCCGAATTTCGACCCCCTGCCAGATTATTACCCTCCTAGAATTGGTAGGTTTAGGAGTAGGTGTGGGGGAGGAGTTAGGATTAGGGGTGGGGTTAAGATTAGGCAATCAGGTAGCAACTTCAACGAGGGGGGTAATAATTTGGCTGGGGGTCGAAATTCGGCACAACACCGGGTTCAGACTACACTGTATTTTTGTCGGTTACGATAGTCATTGTGTCAGATTATACGATTTCGACTTCTGAAAGCATGTTTGAAAGCATGTAGGAAGGCGCTTCTGTGCTTCTATTGGCCAGTGTCACACATGTGACGGAAGACCAAATCTTGCGTCCCTACGCCCATTGTCGTTTACGAATCCTCACAACACCCTACGTCAAGCAGATAGTGGCAAAATTGGGCTAAAATCGTGTAGTCTGAACCGGGCATCAGGTCATGTTTTACCCCGAAATCAAAAGAAAAAAAAGTAAATAATATTTTGAGAAGGTGAAGCACATTGTGTCTTTATTTACATGACAATTAAGCACAAACACATTCCTTTATTATATATTACAAAAATGATAAAGTTTTGATACATCTTGTTACTGTTTGTTGTTGCATATTTAATTCCATTTGCTGATTTTAATTTAAAAATAAATATTGTGTATTGGCAAGATGAGTTATTGAGTATATTTTTTTCTGCAGAAAATTTGAGTCTTAATAAAAAAAAAGACTTATTTATTTATTTACAGTATTTATTTATTTATTTATTTATTTATTTAGATTTGGGGTGAAATATGTATTCCATGTGAAAAATGGAATAGTATATCATTACATGCAGACATATATACGTTGATTTCAGTGTGTTTATATGAACAAAATGAGGATGACTATCAAAAATCAGCTGATTCTAAAATCTTAAAGGATTAGTTCACTTTAAAATGAAAATTACCCCAAGCTTTACTCATCCTCAAGCCATCCTAGGTGTATATGACTTTCTTCTTTCTGATGAACACAATCTGAGTTATATTAATGAATATCCTGACGCATCCAAGCTTTATAATGGCAGTGAACGGGACCAAAGAGTATGAAGCTCTAGAAAGTGCATCCATACATCATAAAACGTACTCCACACGGCTTAATAAAGGTCTTCTGAAGTGAAGCATTTGTGTAAGAAAAATATCCATATTTAACAAGTAAAGTAAAATAAAAAAAAGTAAAACTTTCGCAGTTTAAAGCGCTTGCACTACGTCCTAGGCCTTCCCTATTCAACTTACGGAAAAAGCTTAACTGACGCGACATCAGTTACCCTTTTTCCGTAAGTTGAATACGGAAGGCGGTCTGGCGGAAGCTAGATATTTTACTTTACTTGTTAAATATGGATATTTTTCTTACACAAACGCTTCGCTTCAGAAGACCTTTATTAAGCCGTGTGGAGTACGTTTATGATGTATGGATGCACTTTCTAAAGCTTCATACTCGTTGGTCCCGTTCACTGCCATTATAAAGCTCGGATGCGTCAGGATATTTATTGATATATCTCCGATTGTGTTCATCACGAAGAAGAAAGTCATATACACCTAGGATGGCTTGAGGGTGAGTAAAGCTTGGGATAATTTTCATTTTAAAGTGAACTAAAAAAATTGAGTGTTAACATGATATCACACATCGTCAGGTTATTAAGCATAATCAGTGTAAAGCTGTGCATGTAACCACACATACTGAGAAACCTGTAAACCTCCACAGCTTTACTGTCTGCTAACTGGAGAAATGCAGCAAAACATCTTCCATCTCCAACATCACTCATCCTCCCCACAGCATCTGCATGAAATACAAACTCTCTCTCCTTCCTCTCATCATTTTGATGTCCTGATGAGACAATTTGTGTGCTGAGATGAGCGTTTGGAAATGACAATTGACGAAAGAGAAATTACATAGCCCAAGTCGTTACTCTCCCTCAGCATTCAAACTCCTCCTGGCATTTGTTATGGTCATTTCCGTATCCCGCAGTCATGTGTAATATTAATCCTATGCTCTCTGTGTCTGACTCCACAGCGGTTGGTGAGGATGAACATGCCCATAGCTGAAGACAACACTGTTCACTTTACCTCCACTTTAATGGCTCTCATCCGGACCGCCCTGGAGATTAAACTGGCATCAGGTGATTGTCCGGCAGGGCCAGAGCGCAGTCACTTGTATGTCAAAAGCTCCTTTAACTGTCCATCTGCTCCACCAGACTTTTCACCAGTCACTGCTTTGTTTCATCAGCCTTATTTGATTTAACACTCCACCATCTTTAAAAACATTACAAGTTAATTGAATGATCCTTTCTTCTCTGACTTTGACTTTTATTCAACCTTTTACTTGGTGCAAAATATGATTAAAGAATAAGATAACATCCATTAACAGCTCAACAAAAGAAATCTCACGGGGGATATTAAGGTCTTCAGGAATTATTAATTTTGATTCTTTTAACATTATTGCGACTTGCTTTCTTATTGTTTTTCCAGGAGTTCTGGCCCAGCGCCTTTGTGATGCTCAGTTAAGGAAGGAAATAAATAAAATTTGGCCTAGCTTGTCTTCAAAAACAGTGGATTTGCTGGTGACACCTCATAAACGTAAGCCCTGCATTTAAAAAAATTTCATTAAAAAAATGACTACTTCTGTTTAAAAAGCAATTAACATTTATATGGACTCCTAATTAAATGGTTATGGGAGTTTGAAATGATATTAATGCCATTTTCCACCTGAGTGATTCAGCCTGGTTTTGCTTGTGGTATCTCTGAGTTTTTGCTGCCACCTAGTGGACATCAGTTATCCTTCTGCCCTTCTGTCCATATGATACCTCATGTCCTTTTCACTCTCTCTTAGATAATGAATTGACTGTAGGGAAGGTCTATGCTGCTCTGATGATTTTCGACTACTATAAGCAGAACCGAGCCAAGAGACTCCAACAGCAGCAGGCTGCACCAGGCACACAGGTAGAGCATCTTCATGAGGGATCTACTAAAAACTGAATATACTACTACAGTTTTAGTCTCACATAGCCAGACCTTCAGACTGACGGCAGAAGGTCTGAACCCCATAGCAGCTTTTATAGGCCAAGGACCACCCAAGAGGACGTCTGTTTGACATATAAAGCAACCAATCACTGTTCGTTTTGTTCAGCATCATGTTTAGGGGTGTAAAAATTTAACATAAATGTTCCTACAATAACAGACCGGCGTGTAAAACTCTTGGACATATTTAATTTTGTCTTTCCTGAGGGGGGTTGGCGTCACACCAGCTTTGTTTCCAGGCCATTAAAGAACACGACACACGTCTCCCAGGAATCCTGCAGAATTCAACCAATTAGATGGTGACCTGCAGAGTTATAATTAATATTAGAAATAGTTTGCTAGATGTAGGGATCCAAAGGGGTGGAAAATTTCTGGTAAATTTCCAGAAAGTTTCCAAAATTTCCAGAAAGTTTCCAAAAATCCTGGAAAGTTTCCGGAAATTCTGTAAATTTATCGGAAATTTTCCACCCCTTTGCATCCCTAGTTAGATGTAGATTAAAGCCATACTTTATTATTATTTCAATTATTAGTATTCATAGTTCCTCAAAGAGTTATTAATAATTGATTAATGTGGTCCTTGTTAAACTCATCTTCGTGTATATTGTGTTTTCTCCTCAGAGTAAAGTCGGAGTTCTCTTCAGACCAATGCTTCCTCTCACACACTTGCATGATCAGGAGCCAATGCTGCCAAAAGCCCTACCTGCTTCTCAATTAGAGACCACACCACAGCCAGAGGCCCCGCCCACCTCCTTTCACCTGACCAATGGGGATGCAGTGTGAGCGTTCTACCATTCTGGTCTTAATATACTTTCCTTTTGAGAATGTGTTTTGTGTTTATTATTTTTGAATGTGTCTTTTTTGTGTAATTTTGTGCGTCACAGACAAAGCCAGAGCAGTGGCATGAAAAAGTATCCCTCAGGAGGTATACCTCAGGAAGCCGCACAGGAACCGAACAGAAGGCCTGTCCAACGTGGCCAATCAGAAGACGTGCCAAACACATACAGATCTCAGGTGATTTATTGCAAAATAATCTTATTTAATAGTCTTATTTAAGTTACGTGTCAGACATTTACAGCCATTTACTGCACATGTCAGTTAAACCATATTTTCTGTGGCTTTCTTTAATTTGAATGTGTAAAAACTGCCACATCCACCAGCAACAATTCCACACACAATGCTTGTCCATTTGTACCATTAGTAACTGCTGTAACTTCTTTTCACTGTTCAGTTCTTTGTTACAAGGAAGTGTGCTTAATTGCATTAAATGTACACTTGTAGTGTACTTCAAATCTATTTATTTAGTTTTGTAAGTATAGTTAACAAGTATAGATTTTTTTAAAAATGCACTTGCAGATAATATACTGTAATATTACTGAAACAAAGGCCACTTAAGTGTACTTAAAGAGTACACTTTCATGACTTTGTAATAATATCAAATTATATGCTTTACCTTAAAGTAAATTTTTTAATCATTATGTTTTAATAATGTTTTGTCTTGCTTTAAATAAGTACACTTATTTTGATGTTGACTAACATACTAAAGCACATGTAAAATACTTGATTATAAATTTAACTGTAGTGTGTTATTCAATATTACATTAAAAGATAATATATTATAATTGTACTAAATTGCACTAAAACTTGTACTAAAAACTTCATCATTACAAATGTGTAATTATAAATATATACATGACACAATAGAAAGTACATTAACGTATAAATTAGGTTCCATAAATGCTTGTCAGTACATTCGGCAGTACAATAACCATATTTCAAAGACAATGGAAGTAATTATGAAATTAGATATAAGGATGTAATAAAGTCACTTAAGTATATTATTTCAATAATATGTGCACTTTTTATATAAGTGTACTCCTTTTTTACATAGGTTTCATTTATGCATTTGTTTTATCTGGACCTACATATGTTGCAGGAATTAGTTGAGATGAGTGACATGGAGAATGACTCGGATGTGGGTGGGTATCCTGTGCTGGAGGGTCACGGCAGAGCTGCCTCCATGCCAAGACTCAACGCTGGCTTTCAGGTAAACATCTCCTATATGTAGTGGCCATATGAGGTCATTCTGGTGGGAGTTGGGAGTTGAATATAACTGCTCTACAGCCTTTGTTTCTTATTCTCACTAAATTGATTCCTGCAAAGAAAGAGGCAGCTGGAGTATGACTGCGGGAAGATACAGGGAAGAGGAGTGAATGGGCAATTGTATGAAAGAATGGATGAATGGAGGCAGTAGGAAGGGTGTATTAATGAATGCAGAGAGGAGGTGAAGAATTCAAGCAAATTAATTGGTGGAAGTCAGAAGAGTCTTTACTGAGAGACACATTTATTCTCTTCAGTTCAGCTGTGTGTGTGTGTGTGTGTGTGTGTGTGTGTGTGTGTGTGTACTTGTGAGGTCCTCACTTATATAGTGGTGTGTTTGTGTTTGTGTGTGAGAGAGAGAAAGAGTAAAGGAGAAGAAGGGGGACAATGCAAAGTCTACATACTGTATATACCGAACTATATAGGAATATTTTAACTTATCTTTTCTGTTTATCTTATCTTTATCTGTTGTATTTTAATCTTTTAATTTGTTTTACATTATATTTATGTTATATAAAAATCTAGAATTCTTATCTTAATATTGTTTATATTGTAATGTAGTAATTATTAATATTTTGAATTAGCTTTTTTATCATTTTATTTTTTATTTTATTTTAGTATAAGTTTTAGTAATTTTATGTGGTTTGATCATTTTATTAGTTTGTGTTATTTAAAAATTTTGCATTCTATTAAGCTTTTTTTTTTTTACTTTATTGTTAGTTATTTTAGTACTTATTTAGTACTTATTTTCAGTTAGTTACCAAGGCAAAATTTCTAATGGAATTTTTTTAAGTAAAAGTTTTTCATCTAATATTTATAATGTATTGTATGTCAGGTATACTCCAATTAACGAAAACAATTTTAGTTAACAGTAATAACACTAATGTAATTTCGTTTTTACATGTTTCATATTCGTTTTTCCTCATTAACAGCTGTAGTGTAATAATTTTATGTTGCTTTTTAACTGTAATTTATTTATGTACATACTTTTTTTTTCCTGTATTTTTGCCACATCGCTAAATGACTCAAACAGTGTCCAGCATCCTTGTTATAATGTCTTGTCTTCAGTCTTGTCCTGTCTTGTCTTGTCCTGTCTTGTCTATCTCTTCTTTCTCTCCACCTCTCTTTAAAACATCAAAATCACTCAGTTCTTTTCCTCCACCTTTTATTTTGACACAAACAATCTCTCCACCATCCCTACTTTTTAGGCACCTATTTTCTGACCATACTGGATCTTAATATCTAAACTCTTCATGAACATCATCCAGTCTTTACTCTGTCCCTCTCTTCTGATCTCTTTCCTCCTGTCTCACTCTGTTGCTGTGTCCATGAGTGCCACAGCTGTGTGCCCTGCTCTCCTCACCTATGTGTCCTCTTCCTCTTCCCGTCCAACAGCGGAGCCACTTACGCCACACCGCCGGAACGTATCTAGCAGTATGTACAAGTGTTCCACCTGCAATCGCTCTCTCTTTTTTCTCTCTCTCTGCCAGCCACTCCATTTTTATGTTGGCTTGTGTGTGCTTTGTCCATTCCAGCTCTTTTAGAGTCCACACCCTTTTAGCAGGCCAATAAACTTATACAGGCACACTTTATATTAGCTTGGTGAGGTAAACACAAAACTAACATGCACTGCAAAGACATATATAGTAGTTAATCACTGTGGGCAACTCATTTATAAGTAATGGAATAGATTAACCACAGTTTTGTTACAGCAAAATGAAAAGCAAAGAATAAAATGCAATGCTTATTTTATCTTGGATGTTGTGAGGTGCTAACTGTAAGTATGAGTGTGTTTCATTTAGTGGGTTGTGTATCATTTTGATTTGTATTAGTGCAGTCCTCTCTTCACATATCTTTCAGCCATATAAATATATTATAAACAGTGTTGGGGAAAGTTACTTTTAAAAGTAATGCATTACAATATTGCGTTACTCCCTAAAAAGTAACTAATTGCGTTAGTTACTTTTTTATGGAAAACAATGCGTTATGTTACTTTTGCATTACTTTTTCTCATCTGGGCTGTTTGTTTGTTTGTTTGTTTGTTTTTATAATAACAAAAAGTTATAATTTTGGCAAATATAAAGGCCCTTCAACACCAAAAGTGGTGCTGTCATTCTGGAATACAGAAGATAGGACACAGAAGAAGTAAATGAGTAAATGTATGTTCACATTAAGTCTAGAACTAGTCTAGAATACCCATCATGTTCACACATAGCGCACACAACGCTTCTGCATTTACTTCAGATTTCTCTTAACATGGACATGAGAGCTGTCAGTCAATAAATGAGAAAACAAAGTAACTTGTGTTACTTATTTAAAAAAGTAACTCAGATATTTTGTTGTAAATTTAAAAGTAATGCGTTACTTCACTAGTTACTTGAAAAAAGTAATCTGATTACGTAACTCGCATTACTTGTAATGTGTTACCCCCAACACTGATTATAAACATATACCGTTAAAAATGTTGGGGTCGGAAAGATTCATGTGATCAAAAAAACAGTAAAAACAGTAATATTGTAGATTATTACAATTTAAAATAAATGTTTTTGTTTTTAATATATTTAAAAATGTAATTAATCAGTCTCACATGATCCTTCAGAAATCATTCTAATATGCTGATTTTGTGCTCAAGAAACATTTCTTATTATTATCAATGTTGATTAATATTACTGCTTAATATTTTTTTGGAAAACTTGATCCATTTTGTTTCAGTAGGCTATTCTTTGATGAATTGATAGTTGAAAGAATCGCATTTATTTAAAATAGAAATCTTTTGTAATATTATAAATGTCTTTACTCTCACTTTTGATCAATTTAATTTGTCCTTTCAGAATAATAGTATTCATTTCTTTAAAAAAAAATATTACTGACCCCAAGCTTTTGAACGGGAGTTGGATTGGGGGGGGACTAAATATAATGATTTAATAGTCAACTGAACTGAAAACCTCATAATTCCAAATTTTGTGGATCGATTCATAAGGGTTTATGCAGTTAGTCTATTCGAACCAAGTATTCAGGAAAGAAAGAAACTTTTCAAGCTCAAGCTATGTGGAAAGGGGATGCACTGCTTCTTAGAGTTTCTGAAATCTTATGCCACTGGGCGGCACTAGTGAGTGTTTGTAGAAGACTACAAAAGTAGAAATTCCAGTCATCAAGCAGTGGTCATGGATTCTCTCAAGAGTCTGCCTTAAAGTCACTTTTAGGCCAATTTAAAATTAATTAATCTTTTTGAGACTGTAAATGCACATGTACACTGTATACATAGATTATATGTATACAGATTTACATTATACTGTATGAATACAGATTTACAGATGTACATAGATTATTTGTATACATAGAACAGCAACAGTTAACCAAGAAAAGCTCCAGTGTCTCTTCATTGATCAGTGACCGCTGCTTGGCTGTGGATAGTTCATGCAGCAACTATTCCAGCCGTCCAGTCCATGTGTATAAGAGACGATTCGATGACAGCATTCAAACAGCAGAGTGTTTGCATCGACCGTGATGATGTTCCACTGTTCTCCGACGTGTGTGGGTCCGCAGGAGCGGGCTGAACGACGCTCTTCAGTGGAAGTGTGTTTTCATGCTCAGCTGGTGTTGTGCGTCTGTTGTGACAGGTCTAGTGGTCTGAAACTCTTGTCATTCTAGTACTGTGCTAGATATGTGTCCTGTCCTTTATCTCCTTTCTTCATCTTTCACATGCTAACACAATTTATTTCTGCTGCACAGCCTATCGCAGATGTGAGTCCCATGCGGCGGTCTACATCCTCATTGACTCCTCAGAGAGGGGTGCGAGAGGTCAGTCTGAGCGAATATGACCTGGAAAGGCCCCAGATGGCCTCAGGTCAGACCCTCGCTCAGGAGAGAGAGAGGGAGCGAGCCCATCATCATCATCACCATCATCATCACCGCTGCCAGCGGCGCAGAGACAAGAAGCACAAATCACTGGATCGAGCCATCAGCGAGGAGCAGCCACCGCCCACAGGTGGCCTTGATTTTCCTCTCATTCTTTTATGCTCTTCAGCACATCCATGTGAAAGAAAATAGTGAATATCATACAGCACAAGAATATCATAGAGACTTGAGGTGGTCTCTTTTGATTTCGGCTAGTACACAACCACCTAGAACAGTGGATCTCAACCATTTCGACTCGAAGGCCCCCACTGTCTAACACAATATTCCCTAATAAGACTATAAGACCCCTATATAGTATAATATTAACAGACTTATAACTATAATATACTGTATGTGTAATGTATTATTAACAGAAACTGTATTTTCTTCAGTAAAAACAATAGTTATTGAGGGGACAAAATCTTTATTGTATCTTTTTTATTAAGTTAGATTGGTTTAATACAATAATAAAAACTGCAACAACAAATAATAAAATAATATTAACAATAATATATTAATTAATAATAATATTTTATATATATATATATATATATATATATATATTTCAATATTATTTTAATAATAAAATATTAATTTAAAGGTGAAATATGTAGTTTTTGTGACATTAGTGGCACCAAAGACTGTAGATATAGAAAGACGGTTCACTCCTATTAGTTATGAATACGAGAAACTGCAGCGCGCAGTATGGCAGACTATGTCCCGCCTTCTAAGTAAAACCGCTGATTGATAAAGTCATTGCGTCACTGCAGCTGCCGTTAGAAACTCCGGTTCCCATAGAAACCTGAGATTTGCGCTTAGGACTGCACATGCGCATTGGCTCGTCTAGCCTGAAAAATACGCTTTTTTTAACGCTATTTGAGCATAACAAACAACATTTATGGGACGGTTCATGTCAGATTTTGTTGCTGATTTGAAATATGTTATTTAATTGTGAGTTCGCCAAGCAGTTTTTGAGATTTCAGGATTCCCTCATTCAGATAGATAGGACTTGGTCTTGGATGCCCGAAATAGCTGCTAGAAATAGTAGCTACTTTAAATAAAAACTCCAACATATTAGGAATACTTTTAGCTGTGTTGCTGTGTGTCATGAATAAGCAACTGAAACATCAAAGTAAACATTATAAACTAGAAAATGTGTCTTTCTGAACAGGTGCATGGTGATGTTGTATTGAAGCGTTCATTGTAGCACGTTGCATCTCAATGACTTTGTTCATGTGTTCATGACCTGTTTAATCTTTACAGGTCTAAATACAGCAAATTTTGGCTTGCAGTCCTGTAGTGGAATGTACTCCTGTAGTGAGACTATGGCAAAGTCCCTTTCAAGGAAAGTCTGTTTACTCTGCGGCCATATTTGCAACGCCTCCGGGCAGCTATTTCAGGGATCCAAAACCAAGTCCTATCTATCTGAATGAGGGAATCCTGAAATCTCAAAAACTGCTTGGCGAACTCACCATTAAATAACATATTTCAAATCAGCAATAAAATCTGACATGAACTGTCCCATAAATGTTGTTTGTTATGCTCAAATAGTGTTAAAAAAGCTTATTTTATTCAGGCTAGACGAGCCAACGCGCATGTGCAGTCCTAAGCGCGAGTCTCAGGTTTCTATGAGAACTGGAACTTCTAACAGCAGCTACAGTGATACGATGACTTTACCAATCAGCGATTGGCTCTTTTACTTAGAAGGTGGGACGTATTTTGCCATATTGCACGTTGCAGTTTCTCCCATTCATAACTAATAGGAGTGAACCGTCTTTCTATATCTATAGTCTTTGACTATGGTCTCACACTGGCTAAACACCCTCTGACTGCTGTCACTGATTAGATGGTGCCTGGGAGGCTCAGTGTTAACTTTTGGGGGAGGTAAACCCATGAATGGCATACTAATAGTAGTCAATGAACAATAAACTTTTAACATAAAAATCTTACATCATCTTTAAATAATTTTACGTCATCCACCCACTGACCTAGAACACCCTAGCAGCCACATAGCAACTCATTAAAATCTGCTCAGCCACCCACAGCACCTTTTATATCAAATATATATATAGTATATAAGAATGTTTTGTGGTTGGTTCCTGGGCTTTGCTATGCAGTTTTATATGTTTTTTTTATTATTAAATTACAGTTTTATATAAGATTTGACATTTGCCGTATAGAGGTCTGTAAAATCTTTAAGGATTTTGAAGAAAAATGGAGTGCTCGTTGAAAATCCCAGCTTCCTTTGCTTAGCACAGTGATGTAAATTCTTTTAAGGATTATAGTGATCAGGTTATCGAGGAAAAGACTCTCCAAAGCGCTTTGGTCTAGGATTTACTTTGTCAACCTCTGTCTTTGACTGAGAGTGGGGCTTACAAACCATTGCTAGAAAATGTGCTTTTGAATTATTTCTGATGTTTGTTTCTTTGCCAGTTTGTGGCGTGACTGGGAAAGTCAGCAGTCAAGAAAAAGCAGCTCTTGATTCCTCAGGCGCTCTAAGGATGACAAAATGAACCACCTCTTATTTCTTTACTACAAGACTCCTACTCTTTTCTTTCTCCACTCCTCTCATTCTGTTCTTAGAAACACTGGAACGTAAACATGTTTCTCAGCCGGAGTCTGGCTCTGCTGTTAATACATCAGTCAGCTTTGACTGAGTTGAAACAGGGCAATATATCAATCCACTGAAAGCTCATTTTACTTGGGTGTGTTTAGACCCAGATTTCAAACACATACAGACACCCACATACATCTTCCTCTACATGTTTTTGTTCCTCTGTAGTCAACGATCACAACACCAAACAGCAGGGCTCACACACACACACACACACACACACCAAGTCACCAGCCCTTTTTTTGTGATATATAAGTGCCCTCTGGTGTTTTGAATACACAGTGGTTTCGATTAGTGTTGGGCAGTGTCTGGTGTTTACAGCTCAGTTAAAAGGCCCTGGTGCATGGATACCCTTGTTTATTAACACACTTGGAGGAGAATATAAGCAGAGAAAATGTGAAATGAATAGTTAATCATTTAATTTAATTGAAAAAAATTCACATTTTCTAAGTAAAAAACCCACATTCTTTTTTTGTGCATTATTTACACAAATTTCTTTACACATCTTTATTCACTACATGAACACGCTTGTTTATTGACGTAATAGGGAGAGGACTAAAGCAGAAAAAAAAAAAAAATTAATTTTAGAAATTATTTTGTGAAATTATTTTAAGACTACTTATTTATTAAGTATTCTTTCAGTTTTTTATAATAATAGATGTAAATTAGTTTATTAATGACTACAATGAACTATACATACAGTGTGTGTGTGTATATATATATATATATATATATATATATATATGGTTCAGATGCAAAAGCCGCTAAATGCCACCTCCGTCAAAAATGAGATGATATTAAACGAATGCTGTCCGCATATAGTATACATTCATCAAGTACTTTCACTTCAAATCCACTAAATCTCAGCATCAGCCCATTTAGAAATACCGGTTCGTTGGCAGAAACCGCTAAATGCCACTTCCCTTTGTCAGCAAAACCCTCTAAGTCCACAGAAGAACCAATTGGAATCGGTGTGCGTATAAGCCAGCTTTCAGTTGCCGAGCTGCAGGTTTTTATCATGTTTTGTCCATTGTTACAAGACAAAACATTAAAAAAAATTTCATGAGTATGACATGACAGGATTTCGCGAATAGCAAATAAACACAACACCAGTGTTCCTTTTGCAGCTGTAAAACTGAAAGAAATGGACGTCTTGTTGTCCAAAGAGGTGGACATAGAGGTTTTCGCAAAAAAAAAAAAAAAAAATTGTCAAATACCAATGAATTGACTAAAGTGACATTTTTGAAAATAAGGCATTTCAATAACTGACTAATAACCTTTTTATTGACATTAAAGTAAAATTACTGAACCTAAACATATAGGAGCCTGGTAAAAAAATGCTTATTTATAAGAAAGCAGACGGACATGTTTTTGCAATGGAACAAATATATAATATATAATTCAAATAAATATATATATATATATATATATATATATATATATATATATATATATATATATATATATATATATATATATATGCATGCAGTTCTTTTGAACTTTCTATTCATGAAAGACTGGAAAAAAGTATCATAGTTCCTGTGGTTCCTACAGCAGCACAGCTGTTTTCAACATTGATAATAGAAAGAAATGTTTCTTGAGCAGCAAATCAGCCTATTAGAATGATTTCTGAAGGAAGGATATTGAGTCAATATTGCTATATCAGGCTGGTCACAACACTCAAACAAGAAATGGTTTGAAAGTGCCACAGAATATCATATTTTAACATTTTAAAAACAAATGACATGACTGGTGTTTGTGATGTTTTTCTGTACAACAGCAGATCCAAACACTGAGTCATTGCCTAGGGAACGAGCGCGGGAGCGTGATCGTGGCCGCTCACACGAGAGGAAGCACCATTCATCCTCAGCGGCGGAAAGACAGCAGCGATACTACTCGTGCGACCGCTACGGCAGCCATGAACAGGGCCACAGCGTGTCCGCTGGGCCCAGCCGGGCCACATCACCAGGAGAACCACATGACCCAAACAGGCTTAAACAGGTCCGGTGGTTTCTCTCGGTCACACTAGCTTCTAAACATGCTGTTTTGGCAGTGACTCACTCTTTCTTCTCTCTGTTGTGTTTCAGGGAATTAACACTGCTAAAGGAAGTTCAGTCGCTCATACCTCAGGCACCAGCACACCCTGCCGTGGGCGTAGACAGCTCCCTCAGACGCCCCTTACTCCTCGGCCGGCTGTTGCCTACAAGACTGCCAACTCCTCTCCGGTCCAGCTCAACACTGCCCAGTCTACAGGGCCCTGCCCCACTCGCCTTAGTCGTGGCCTGTCAGAGCACGATGCCCTACTTAGCGGTAACGCCCACCGCCAATCTCCCGTGCCTGTCACTCGTATCAGCTCTGACCCCAACTTAGGTCCCCTCCAGCAAGACTCGCACTTGTCTGAAGCAGATGACTTCCACGATGCCTTGAGCACGTACGGTGCGAGCCGTTCCCCCAGGACTGCACCCTCCGTCACCTACACAACATCAGGTGCAACCCCCACTTCCACGCTGCTCTCGCGCAGCCAGAGCGGAGTCCCCAATGGCTATCACTACTCCCTCGGAGTGAACTCGGCACCTGGTTCGAGCGGCCGAGCATCTGGAAGCTACCAGGAGACTGAGAGAGATGACTGGTGTTAGCATGATTCAATCTAGCATGCATTTTATCGTCTTTGCCCTGAGTGGAGGAGCTATTTTTTGGGGGAAACAAGAGTTATGTCCACAGTTTACACTGTTTTCTGCCCGTTTACCATCAGGTTGAGCACATAAGGTTTTATAAAGGTGTTCTTCTCTTGTTTAGAAAGAAGCAGACAACCTTGTCACTGTTTGCGAAAGTAGCGGCAAGATGGAAAGCGTTTGGAGGTCTTGATGGGTTTCAAACAGTCTAGCCTCAAGTGACACCCCCCACCGCTTTTAATTTAATTAGGGCTGATTCCACAAGGGTCACATGCAGGGAGATGGTCACATCAGCTGTGCCTGTGATCAAGACCTCAGACCTCAGAGAGGAAGATGCCCAAAAATACAAGCTATGATGGAAACACTCTTGATCAGTTGTGTGGAAAAAGTGAGATGTTTAGTTGTTGTGGTTGGAGAGGTTGTTTAGACTCTTTGCACAGGACGCAATGACTGAAAAGTTGTTTCTAGGGATTTTGGCTCTGTGTCCACTAAAATGTTTTTTTCTGAGGCTTTGTTCAGTTGTTTGCAATGGAACCTCCATATATTTTTTAAAAAAGCCAGCCGAATGATGAGGCACAGAACGTTTATTCCACGCTGAGCGTTGCACGCTTGACGTTGATGTTCAACTTAACTTGGATAAAATGCAGCGCTCATCACTTATCGCAGTGGAGGAGAGACAGGACAAATACCACACCAACTGTCGTCACATTCTGCTTGTACAACGACTGAATAACAATGGTTTGAATATCTATTTCCTTAACAGATGACATCCCTGGACTACCACAATATTAATGAAAAATAATGCTTGGAGAACCATTTTGTTTGCAGTGAGTCTACCAGGTTAGCAGCTAAACACTGCGCCTCCAAAGCGTTCTCAAGCACCCACAACTGGGCATTTTCAGAAGAGCGCCTGGCTAAAAACTCTTTGGTGGACACACAGCCTTAAGGTTTGTGCTGCTGTAATTCTACATCCTTCACTAGCGTGAGTGGAATAGACGGTTTGCTCCCACTTACTGAAAAAAAGGCCAAATTGAACTCACTTTTCTATCAGACTGCAGTAGATTGAATATCTTTTCACAGTGTTCCATTTTGTACCTTGTAAATGATCCGAGTGTAGCTGGACATTACATAAGGTCTAATCCTTTTCTTACTCTTGAGTGGTAAGATACCAAGTGCCTAAATTTTGAGATTTTATTGCCACATTGGTGCGCAATTCATTACGAAGCATTTTGGCCTGAAAGAGGCAGCGAATAGAAGCTATATGGTGTAGGTTAAATGTCACTGATATTTGTTTCTTAAATGTACTTGAGCATGTATTTGAGGAAAGATATTGCACAAAACAAAGACTGTAGCGTTATAAAGATAGTTTAGGTGGATGTTGATGATGTTGGTCTTTTCAGAGTGTATTAATGAAAAGATTCAGGGGAAAATAGATGATATATTAAAAATGCTAATGCAGTTGGTTTATAGAGGACTGAAAGGATGTTAGAAGGTTGTATTTGTTGGTTGCTGTTGGTGTCAGTGTTGTTTCCAGAGGGTGTATTGTGAGCTCATGAATTTCTCTTCCAGTATTTAATTAAAGGAGGAGGAAGGTGAGGGAATTGAAGTGCTTTATTGACTTCCACTTGTATCTATTATTCACCAAGCAAAATTGCTTCAGTGCGACCTGTTTGAAATAAAGACTATGTTGTATTCTGATGTTTTTGATGATAGTTAATAAATTAAGGTTAATTTATTCTGAGAAGGTGAATTTCACTCTGATCCTGCCCATATTTTCAGTTCGTCATCTCCAACCGTGTCTTTTCTATGTCAGGGGTTTATTAGATGGTGTTGTTTTTAGGGCGACCCTGCGATAGAGCGCAACAGTTGCTGCAGTTGCTTTGGTTCTGGAAAATTTTTACTATTCATTGTCTCCATAGGAATTTCAAGGAAAAAAAGTATTTGAAGTTGGGGAATAATGTAAAATAGAATGAGGGAATGAATCCCACGAAGCTATAACTTTTGACTTTGACAGTATAGACCTTATGTAGCCCCGCCCCTTTTTCAGCGCCGCACTCGTGTTCTGTCTTCCGGTTTGTATTTTCACAGCAGGAAGGTGAGATGTTACGGATTTATGAATGAACATTTGTTATGACATCCGCTTCAAACATTACAATGCTCACTATAACTTTCGTTAACTTTACAATAAGTAAATCCACTTCACCAGCTAATTACTCTTTGACAGCGATGCCATAGAAATATACAGAGCTACTACAAAAACGGAAACAAAATTCTAAAGATGGCTGCACGCTTGTTTATCTGGTGCATAAGGTGTATAAAGTTAATGGAAAACAATATAAATTGAAGCATTTTTATATAGATTTTTTTTAAAACGGGTATAAAGCCACTGGAAAAAAAAATTATATTTTACTGCTGATATGAAAAATTGGGTAGTCAAGCAAAAGGCTAATCACATTAATTACCGTTATGTAGAGCTGCACGATTAATCGTAAAAATATCGCGATCTCGATTCAAGCACCCACGCGATCCTACTTTATTAATGACAACGATTCTCCCGCGTCTATTAAACCTTTGACAAAATCATACCGGAACTTTCAAATCTGTGTTCGTGCTGCCAGAGAGAGCTGTTTTGAATCACACATTAGTTATTTCTGTGTTACAAATATTCACATTATCACAGAAGTACTGAGATATAAGTTGTATGTTAGTATTTAAACACCGATGTCTACGATAGCGATCAAAATAGAGCAAACTACCTTTTGAAACGAAATTGGCACTTCAAATAACGGTTGTATCAATTACATCTAATTCCACTAGGTGGCGACAACTGACTGTTTAAAAATGTATTTGTCATTGAATCGTTCATTCAAAAGATTCATTCAAAAACACTGATTCATCCAGCAATGAAACATTCATCCAGAAATGAAAAAGTATTTATTAATGAGTCATTGAATTCATTCAAAACCATTTTTTAAACAATTCATTCAAAAATTTTCCAGCAATTAGAGTCAGCAATTTATATTTTTTCAGAACCTCTAGTAAATTAGCCTTCATGTTATTTTGTTTGGTTGTATATTCAGAATCGTGGGAGAATCGTGATCTCTATTTGAAACCAAAAAATCCTGATTCTCATTTTATCCAGAATCGTGCAGCTCTACTGTTATGTGTCCAACGTTGTAAAAAGCGATACCATTGTGCAGCGTTTACCTCAGTAAGTTGACCGAGTGGATCTCTGAGCTTGTGCGAGTGAGTGGAGGCGGGGCTAATTAGCATATTCATAGATCCGCGTATACTAAATCAAGCAAGGATGTAGAGTTACATTGATGAAAAAAATTTTTCACAGGAAAAAACATTTAAATATGTCATTTTGGTGATCAAAGATGAGTTTTAAGGGGTAAAATGATTGACTACAGGGGGACTTTAAGAATCTCAACATTCATAATAATATGGAAATTTGAAAGGTTAATACAATATCGGGTTCTCTATGGAAAAAATGAATAGAATCTTTACCTGTGGAACCTGACTGTTGTGCTCTATTCCATAAGCACAGGGAAATGTTGACTGTTGAAGTACAGTAGGGCTATGCAACAAAATGACACTTTAGGACTGCTTCTCATCCTGTAGCTTTACCTGCACTCAACACACTCTAGCTTTAGCACCAGTGGGACCAATTCACTGCTTCACAGAGATCTTGATATACAGGATGTGTCGCTCACCTAAAAATGCATTGCTGATTATGCTTGATACTGAACAGCCCTCTGAAAGAATATAAAACAATATAGTGGTATTTGTACTGATTGCACTTGGAGGTGAACCAATGTTGTTTTACGCAACCTGTCACTAAAAGGATAGTTAATGTAAAGACATTTTATTTCTTTATTTTTTTACAGTATGTGATGTCCTAGTGAACTGCCTTTGGCCACTATTTCCTTGTTTTGGGACGGAGATGAGTGTTGTGATCTACCCGATACCCAGTAGATATTTGATTTCCCTTAATTTAGACATCACCTTTCCTCTTAAAAAAAAAAAAAGAAAAAAAAGAAAAAGAAAAAAAAGGAAAAATATATATACCAGGTGCCAAATTTATTACAGCACTAGTTTGTCTGTGTGTGCTGTATAGGCTACTTTGTCCAACTAACCTGTGGCTAATCTCTTTGGATGATGTCATGTTTGCATGTTATGATGACATATGTGCATGTAGGAAATTGTAAACATTCATTCATGTTTTTCTATGAGGAGTTAATTGGCTGTTGATTTTTTTTTTTTTTTTTTTTTTAAGAAACAATCTTTGATACACTTACCCCTGGATTTCTGGGAGAAAATTAGAAGACCATGCACTTCTCAGTTTGTTGTAAAAGAGTTGTTGAACAGTGGAGCGATGCACAGAGACGACTGCCTCACTCCTGTGATCTGATGATTGATCTATGATGCCATATATTTTTGCTCATTGACTCTTATCAGTCTTATCATTTCTACCATTTACATTTTGTATGAAAAAACATCACTGAATTGAAAGATATATGGAAATAAATCTTGGGGGGGAAAATGGTTGCTTTTCTATTCGATTTTAATTTGGTAATGAGATGTGTGTTTTTATATATATAAATATATATATATATATATATATATATATATATATATATTCCCTTTCCTGTTTATATATCGCCTTTACCATTCTCATGTCCTGATATGTTAATGAGCCTTGGGATGCCGCTTCTCATTGGCCTGTGGCGTGGGAGTGGGCGGAGCCCCTTGAGCAAATACTGTCCTGATAAAGGTGTCTGGCGGCAAGCGCGCGGTGTGCGCAAGGTGATCACAGTGACGCTGAGGCGCGGTGGTAAAGTGACCAGACTTCAACGGTAGACACGTGCCACTTCAGTATTAACGGCCTCAGACAAATCTCATTAACTTCTAAACTATTAAAATGCGACGAATAATCACAGTGCTTGTCTAACGGCATTATAAATCAGGTAGACATGATGCTCGCGCCTGTGGTGTGGACAGCTGTTTTATTTAGTTTCGTGAAAGCCACTATCCTGGACACTGGTCCAACTGATACACCAGACATGGAGAGCGGTTCGGGGATTTTTCCGACAGGTAAGTCGTCAAAATGTAATTAATTGCTGTATTTATTGTGTAACTCATAGAGTATAATGTTCGTTTGTTTACATCTGTAGAGAATAGCGTATTGTAAGGTGCCTGACTGACCACTAATGTTGCTAATTTGCATGTTTAGATAACTGGTAAATTCATTTTTTTTTTTTTTTTTTTTTTTTAAATTATCACTTTGTATTCAAATAAATTCTAAATTTAAAATGTGAGCTCTGAATAAATGAAGGAAATACACACTTTATTTCATACATATAAATATTAACACACTGCCTGAAAGTTCTTTCATGTACATGTTTTACCATTATTTTTCATGTCCAATGTTTCCCTCTGGGAGCCGCTGTTGTTTAAAGCTTTACTGTATATTGGAGCAGGTGCAGGTACTTCAGCGATGAACTATTTTGACACCCCGCCTTGTTTAAATCACACTGCTGTTTTTCCAAACATGAGGGATGAACTAGTGTGACCGCACATACATGTTAAACACTGGGTAGTGATTGCTGCATGCAGCACCTCACCCATTTTCGCTGTTTTTGTCCAAACACATGTTTAACAGATTTGTGGCAGATGTGATGGCAATTAGTTCCAGCAATCTTGGGAGAAGGTTAAGGATGCCATCATCATCAAATGTATAGTGACCTGAATTCTTTTCTGAATTCCTTTAATCACTAAGAAGGCTCCTTTTTGCACATTATGCACAAGCAGATGCATTTGACAAATGATGCTTTGGTTTAACCTGATGTTCTTTGACTTAAAGGGATTTCTGCAATTAAATTGTGTTTATGCGTTATTTGTAGTTTGTGTCATCTGTCCCCCAGGGCTTTGTAAACACTCTTTGCAAATTAATCAGCTTTTTTGCTTCCTCCAGTACCACTCTCAGCAACAAAAAAAAAAAAGCTTCTTTTTGCCATACAGTCTTTTCTACTATTGCCATTGTCACACAATATATTGGTACCATTAACATCCAGCTGATGTTAACAATTTTAAGGTTTTTGAGGAAAACATTCCAGGATTTTTCTCCATATAGTGGACTTCAGTGGGGTTTCACCGGGTTGAAGGTCCAAATTGCAGTTTTAGTGCAGCTTCAAATGGCTCTATGCGATCCCGATGAGGAATAAGGATCTTATTTATCGAAACAATTGGTCATTTTCTAAAAAAAATAAAAATGTATATACTTTTTAACCACAAATGCTCGTCTTGCACTACCTAGCTCTGCGATCCGCATGCATGACGTAATCACGTTACAAAGGTCATGCGTAACGTAGGCGGAGGTACCGATCCAGTGTCTACAAAGCGAACGTGCAAAGATTAAGCTAAACGGCCTTTACAAAAAAAAAAGGTAAAACAACGATATCGAACGATTTTGAAGTTGGAGGAGAAAATTAGTTTTTCGCCCTACCGCGGTACTTCCACCCACATCACGCATGACCTCCCCAACGTGATTACGTAATGCTTGGCGCATCGCAATGCAAGACGAGCATTTGTGGTTAAAAAGTATATAAAATTTTTTTTTTTTTTTTTTTAGAAAATGACTGATCGTTTCGCTAGATAAGACACTTACTCCTCTGGGATCACGTAGAGCCCTTTGAAGCTGCACTGAAACTACAATTTGGACCTTCAACCCGGTGAACCCCACTGAAGTCTGCTATATGGAGAAAAATCCTGGAATGTTTTCCTCAAAAATCTTAATTTCTTTTCGACTGAAGAAAGAAAGACAAAAACATCTTGGATGACATGGGGGTGAGTAAATTATCAGGAAATTTAAATTCTGAACTGAACTAATCCTTTAACTTCATGTGTAACATTTACAATTATTGATTTAACTTTTTAGTGATTTATTTTTAAGCCAAATTGTATACAATTTTAACATTGCCATATAATTTAAATTTTATTCAATATATTTTTTAATATTGGTTATCAGCCAAAATTATCGGCTTATTGGTATCGGCCAAAAAAAGGAATTTGTTTTTTTGTTATATAAAGAAAAAATACATATTCATAATGTTGTAGATTTATTGTTAGTAGTATAATGATAATTCAGTTATTAGTGTGGCAAAAAACAAATATAAAACAATTAAAAATGTTCTCTATTATGAAAACTACCAAAGTTCTCTTATAGATTCTCTAAAAAAAAAACCTTAAACTGCAGTGACTGTATTATACCAAATGACTGTTTGCTCATGTTTCATCCATCTTGTAAATCCGAGAACCTCGGCGCTCATTAAGAGACTTTATTAGTTTTAGCTCATTCTTTTCAATTGTTTTGATCAACCTTCAATCTCAGCAAACAAGGTAGGCTTGGCTTATTGAGCTCAGATTTTACAGTCACGCTGACAGATGAACGGGTTTATTAAACCCAGACCCCAGAGTGAATGCAGTCACTTTGATGACTTTTTAAAATCAGTGTGCTTCAGCGTGCCATGAAAAGCCCATTTAAGCACAACAGGTTCAGACTGTAAGGCCTGTAGTTATGTAATGCACATGCAACGGTTCTCCAGGTGGCTTTAAAACAAGCACTTGTCTTTGTGAGGTGGACGCCAAGTTATTTAAAATTTTATAGCCGTTATGCTCATGCAGTAAAACCGATCGTGCTCGTTCAGGTTGTGTTGTTTTTGTGAAATCAAAACCCACTGGGAAATGTGATGAAAATATGATCACCAGTGATTCTGACAGATGACGACGTGAGTGCCGCCCACCGTGGAGGTGTGTGAAGAGTGTGTAAACAAACTGTGCTGTGATGTGATGTCATGCTTTTGAAAGTGTATCTTCTGCTTTTACTGTACTTGAGTTGCTTTGGATCTTTTGACAGTCTTGATGAATTGCATTCTTTTGTTTGCTGTCCTTTTTTTCAACTAGATTCATTTTGTTTGAGTTGGACAAAAATGCAGGTTTCTTTGCACTTAGAGTTTTGTCAAATCTAAATCAAAAGAGTCACATATTAAAACCTCTTGGTCTTTAGAGTACACAATTATTACTTGGCATGAGGTTATTTGACATCATACAGTGCACACACAAAAATGATATTTTTATGAACAATTTGACCTTCATTTTTATTTTATTTTAATATTTTAGCCCTGTAGGAGATCATAATTGGCTAATGCTGTTGTTTTCCATAAAACACAAGATTATCACATGCTGGGTAAGAAAAAAAAATCATTGTATTTATAATTAAATGCCTTTGAATTCAGGATTGTTTTGACTATGGATAAAGGAAAATAGAACCATATGTTTATATATGAATAACATGAGTCTTGGATAAAAGATTGTGCTTATTCAGCAGCCAGAATTTAATAGTTCAGATTAACAAACATTTTTACATGTAATTGAGGGCATTTTTCTCAAATCACATCAAAAACTCCAATCTGGTCTGTCTATAGGATGCTGTATGTTATGTGACTGTATTGAATTTAGTCATGTCATATGAGCCTGTTTTAAAAGGGGCCAAAATAAAGCAATAAGCCCCGTGAAGCAGTGGTTTACAGTGAATTTAAGACAGCTAAGGGGCATTGTTAGACACGACGCGGAGTGGAGTGCCTAAAACTCCCTTAGCTGTTATAAATTCACTGTAAACCACGGCTTCACGGGGCTTATTGCTTTTATAAAACAGTTACCACACAATACAAATATTAAAGCCAAAAAATATGTATCAATGCAACTTTTATTAAGTAAAATCATTAAAAGCCTTCTTTCTGCTAGAAAAAATAGTCCCCGACTGTGAACTTTATGAGGGAGTCACTCAGTCGCAAAGACTTTTATATTGAAACTTGTTGTGAACAAGACGCAAATGACAAATGCTTTGATGCCACAGTGATTGGCTGATGGGGAGGAGTCTCTGTCAGCGATTTAATCATAAAAAAAAAAATTGTAGAATGAGGTATCATGTTACCATATCCAATTAAAACTTTTAAAATACAAATGTTGCCATATTCAAATAAAGATTTTGAAATAAAAATGTTGCTATATTCAAATAAACGTTTTAAAATGTAGGCTAAGTGTCACTAATAAAACTAGTATATGTTCAACTAATTGTCCGCCTCTTACATGTTTGCATCTCGAGAGAATGCAAAATTCAAGTGACAAATTGTGTTTAATAAACAAAGTTTGGGAGGAGCGCTAATCAGCTGGAGAGGAGGCATATATACACAGATGAGAGCCGACTCACTAGTTACCCTGACAGTTTTCTGCATCCCTCCGCCACCCCACTCCTCACTCTCGGCTGGGTTCCTGGGGATACGGGGAGAACTCTGGATTTTGGCTAAATTCCAAGCTCGGAGTCCTCGATCCCCTTGGACAGCACGCCAAATATGCTTATTATATATATTTTTTTTTTACTCTATTCGATCATTTGTAAGTGTGAACTAGTGAAAACAACTGCCACAGGTAATCGGACAATATTTATTTATTTGTTAAAGATTTATTTTTGGTGTTTTACTGTAGATTCAAATCTATAAATCAAAATATGCATTGCATTTATGAAGAAAAGGTTCAGCACCCAAGGATCTAATGGCATTGCCTCAATGTACAGTTTCTTTGGGCAGATTGCTGAGGCGAATTAGCAGCAAGGGACATTAGGATTGTTTGTGACTTAGGAGTCCTCTTGACTACTCCTAGCGTTTCACAAATTTAGGAGCTAGTTTTAGCGCTAAAATGCTTTGTGATTATACTCTTAGAGCAAAAAATTAGGAGTCCTAAAATTAGGACTGACACGCCCATTATTTTTAAGAGTTTCTCCTAAGTCGGCAAGTTAGGAGCTACTTTTAGCCTTAAGATGTTTTGTGAATACAGCCCCAGGTTCTGATACATCTTCTTTACTGTATCCAAGATAATCCCAAACCACAGTTGTTGTTGTTGTTTTGTTTATGGTTCTTATCCTGTCCTGAATTCACCTTCCCTGTTTCTGTTCTTTTTTCCATGTTGTAACAGTGAACCCTCTCTGTTCTGTTCTCACACTAGATTAAGGCGCGCTGCTTTCAGATTGCAAAAAAATCATGCTTTCTGCTGTTTAGAAATCATGCATGCACAGCACACATCGCGATTTTATTACAATTTCAATTAATCCCACAGCCAACGATCCAGCGTTCTTTTGGACCCGATTGACTTTCATTGTTTGAACATTCTTCAAAATATCCACAGAACTATTCTTGGTTAAAATATCACTTTTGACATTCTCCATCTTGTGTCACATATTGAGGCCATGTCTTATCCAAATTACATGGTTTGCTTTCCTAAAAAGCCACAGTGATAACCATGCTTTCTGGTTAAACAATACCTATGACTACATTGGTTTATTTTGATTGTGTTAAACTGGAACCTGCAGGTTTTGTCCTTGTCATCTTGATTGTAGTGTTGGCATCATTTACGTTTGAGGCCCCCGTAGTGCCTCTGGGCAAGTTAGATTCGTAATTTATTACCACTTACGTTACACTCAATCACCGCTGTAATGTAATCTGCAACGTCTATGTCAGTCAGACAGACAGCTGGGGGGAAACCCATAAATCAAGAAATAGCATAATCATCAAATCAGGTTCTTTGGTGCTTTTTATTCCCAAAGAGCTTTGCATTGGTCATGAGATTCAGATGGGATGTCTAGATATAAACATGCCACAAATATGACCATTTTTCTTGTGGATTTGACACTCTTGTTGAGACCGGTTGAGATTGTAAACAGCGCACAGCTGCCTGTAATGACACATTGCAGGGAACTTTGTCTCCTCAAATGGCTGTTGATCCAAACAGTGAAGCAGAAACCATGGTAATATCATGTTAACAAGGAATAAAAAAAGATGAGAACACCTGGCATCAATATGATTTATGCATCTCTAATAATTAGAAAGAGAAAATTGATAGAACTACACATGCTCTCCATTGTTGTCTCTCATTTTCTTCACAAAAGTAACATTCTCTTTTGTTAAACAGATATGAAAGCTTCAGTGGCTTCCCGCATCCAGTCGGGAAAAAAAAAAAAAAAAAAACATAACTCAGGCATCCAAGGAAAACACCCGGTGTGACTTAGAAGTAGTGCCTGTCTGCTGGATGGCTGACAAGAGCAGGCCTGCTGTAGATTTGGACCTAATGGAGCTCTTGGCACGGTTTTGCCTTGGGCCAAACCTTAAAACTATCACAATATTCAAATTTATCTTTAAAAAAAAGTGGGTATCTGTAACTAGAATAGCAGCCCCAACATCCCTGCTTGTATTCTGCACTGAAATGTATGCCAGATGAGTTCATGCTGTTCATGAGCACTTAAACACACACTCATGTATTGGACTATTCAGCCGACAACACAACCTGTTTCTACTGGCACACACTGGGGTCCATTGACCTGTGGGCACTATGAATGACATCACCACAAACCAATTTGTGAAAATAAATATCCTGTTGGAACATATGGGCCAAATATGGGCTGTTTAAAGTCTGTTTATAATCTTTGTAGAACCACTGGTGGGTAATTAGCAAGCATTATAATGTGAAGCTGTTAATGCATTGTTTCATTTTGGGATACTTATTTTTGTAGCGTGTAGCGCACAACAATCTGTAGCCATGACTGACACAACATAGCATTCATACTTTCATACTTCATTGCTAAACTATAATATTTGTTGTTGACTACAGATTATAAAGAGGTTTAGTGTCTTTTTGAGATTCATGACTAATGGCTGCTGTTTGAATTATGACAAGCAAGAGAAATGGCATCATAACAAATGATGATAAAACCATCTTGGCTGTCAGCATTTTTTTTTTTTTTCTCATCTTTTTTGGTCTTTTCTTATTTGTGACTTGTCAAATCTCTCTGCTTGACTAATCTTGAATAATGACAGGCTTTCAGGTGGAAACTGAGGTCAGCTATCTTGAATCAAATCGTCCGGTTCTGAAGCTCTGACACATTTGTCACAGAGAAATTAACTATTTGTTTTTTCTTTCTTTCTTTCTTTGAAGCTTGTTTTGAAAATCTTCAAGATGATATCATTTGAACGAGAGATTCAACTCACTGACTCAATCCAGGACAGTCAAAGAGTTAGTTCACCCAAAAATGAAATTTCTGTCATTAATTTCTCACCCTCATGTCGTTCCAAACCTGTAAGACCTTCGTTCATCTTCAGAACACAAATTAAGGATATTTTCAATGAAATACGAGAGTTTTTTTTTTTTTATCCCCCATAGAAAGCAACATAATTACCACATTCGAGGTCCAGAAAAGTAGTAAAGACAATGTTGAAATAGTCAACGTGACTGCAGTGGTTCAACCTTAATGTTAGAGTCGGCGTTCTGGCCGTAGAACCCAGAAGCTTGCACTGTTTACTACGTCAACAGAGTCTGACAGGGGAGAGAAGAATTTGTTGAATAAAGTCATTATTTTTGTTTTGTTTTTGCACACAAAAAGTATTCTCATCGTTAAGGTTTATTAAGGTTGAACCACTGTAGTCACGTTGACTATTTTAATGATGTCTTTACTACTTGGACCTTAAATGTGGTAATTATGTTGCTTTCTATGGGGAATAAAAAAAAAAAAAACTCTCGGATTTCATTAAAAATATCTTAATTTGTGTTCTGAAGATTAATTAAGGTCCTGGAACAACATGAAGGTGAGTACTTAAAGACAGAAATTTCATTTTTGGGTGAACTAACCCTTTAACTACTTGCTGTGACTTTATATGATATTGAATAGCCCTGTCCTCATTATACAATAGATTAGCTTTAGATAAACTGTGTGTTTTAATGTGTGCATCTCAGCTGGATCACGATTTGATTATATGTGGTTCTGTTGTCTTTCTTATAATACCTTCCAAACACACTTTAAAGACATAAAATCATTTATTAAACGCAATCTACTAAAGGACAAAATTTTTTTTAATACTTCACTAAACACAAACACATTCAGCCCTTTTAAACAGTCACATCCCCAAGCAGATAAGCAAGGTGTGAGTATTCATTCACAAGCCATTGTAACTCTGAATATTCATTTGTTGTGAAGACAAGCTGGACCTCATCTCCATTAAATTGGGAAGTGTGGACTTTAGTCAGCGTAGATGCCATTTTTAATTTGATTCATAAGAAGGGATTTTTTTTAAATAAAAATGAAAAATAAGTAAGAAAATGTTGGCTTATTTCTTAGCAAAACATATCTATGACACCTTTTTTTTTATTATTAATGAACACCGTAAAGGATTAGCCTACATTGTGTGTGTGCCCATGTCATACGATGAGGGCATGTGTTGTTTCAGTCATAACATCATATTTCACTCTGTGAACAGTTTACCATGACGTATGTGTCTTCAGACTGCGAGTGGGTTGTGGTCTTATATCAGGCTGTGTGTTATTGTTTCTGACCAGTTTAAAGCCTGTCAATGCACAGATGCTGTGGTCAAGAGAGATGTTCACCTCCCAGCTGGTCCAGGTTCTTGGTCTCTGAAAGTCTAGCCTGAAGTCTGGCTTTGGTGGGGGGCAGTCTTAGCCCAGCCTGTAGGGTGCACGGTAAAACCCTGTAAAAATTTTACAAGAGCTTTTTACAAGACAATAAAAAGCCATGTTGTAGCAATTTCTGGTGTTGTCTTGCCCTTTTAGTGGCCTTTTATGTGATAAGGTTGACCCCTATGTCACGGAAACGCAACATTTGTTGAGAACAAAGTGGATTGTGGATTCATTGGAGTTGTTAGTGTTATCTCCAACATTGAAGTTCAGTCCGTTTCAGAGAGCCGCTAGACTTTGAGCGTGAACTTGATGTTGCCTCTGTAACTTAATCTTTACAGTCTGGCTGGAATGTGATGTAAAATAAAATAACATAGTGATGTCCTTGATGGTCCTCAAAATGGAGTTGAGCATTATATTGTAGGTCTCCTTATACTTATTGGCTTTTTATGTTTTTTTTAAACTGTAACGCTATAATTTTGTGTCTTTTCCATCAATTCACTCTGCCTCATAGGTTTATGCATGTTCACACAAATACCCCATCACCAAAGATGTTTATCTTGGACCTTCCAACATCTCATGATTATGCATTATTAAATTAAAATAAAATAATTTTCCCATCTTTGCTTCAAAATATTGATGAGTATGTCTGCAGCTGTATATTTTTCGAAGTAAAAATGGATCTAAAATAAGCATCTCAAACAATTTTCCAAGTCTGCCCGCCAAACCTCAACAAAGGTCTTTTGCTGAGTTACGCAACATAGCTCATGTTAGGATCTGTACTGTTTTCCAAAGCTTCGTATAGATTGTAGAAGGGGAGCTACATAAATATTCCTCAAATTGCTTTCTAGGGGAAAAAATGATTAGTTGGCTCATGTTCAAAATAGAGGCATGGGCTTGTCCTAAAAATGATGGATCTCCTTAAATGATTCCCAAAGTAGCTGTCAGTCTGTTTGTTTTAGTTTAGTTTGATGAAGTGGTTCATGTTAGATCACAAACTCAATCACATCTATAGGTCTTTGAATATGAATGAGATCATGCTGACAATGATCATTTATTCTGGAAGATTCCTACAAATAAAACTAAACATAAAAACAAAATTGCAAATTACGGATCTGAAAACCTAGCCATCTGATGAATATGATGTTTTCGTGATGTGAACGCTGGCATTCTGTAATGTTTTCTGTGCAGTGTTTGTGCTGGCATTGTTCAGTCTCTTTCAGACGTTCTCAAGGTTTCTGCTCAGCTTGTAACAGGCGTCTGTAGCATCAGGGGTCTGCTGCGAACGTGTTCTCTGTTTTTCTCATCTGGTGCAGAACACAGGTTACAAGCAGTCACCCCCTGACCTACAGATGAACACCGCTCCCTCTCATGGGCTTTCACACTTTCTCAAATGCACACACATGCACGGGGTGATTTTCATTTTCATACCCGAACTTCACCACAAAACACATTTCTATATGTATTTGTATTTAGTTAAAACAGTATTTATGATCAGTCCTTTAATTTAAGTTCAAAATGGCACAATGTGACACCTGTAGTAGTTGGTTTACATTTCTCAAAAGTACTGGATTGCTGAAAAGAATATAAACACGTAGGGCTGGACAGTATGTAAGGGCTACATAATGTGAAGTTGTGTTAGTACTCAGATAATAAAAAATATTTTTATTTGTTAAAGTCAAGTTAAAAGTACAGTATGTAATATTGACAGCTAGCAGTTGAAATGGGTACTGCAGTCCAAATTCAAAACATTGGAGAGAGTTGTTTCCCCCACCCCCTATTCCTCAGACTCGACGCTCACGGGTTGCCAGATTCGGGACACGCAATTGACAATGGCTTGGTGAGGAAACTTACACACTGTAAGTTGATGAGTTGATTTAGCCACGTTTTAATATGCTCCCATTCATAGAGATTTTTAGATGGATGCCGAGGCTTTTTAGTTAGGGTAGAATCTGCGATCTCTGACCCAGTTTGTTTGCTGGCTTCCTTGGCTGCAAAATGCTGTGTTTTCCACAAACTGGCAACCTGGAAAGTCAAAATACTATTGGGGAGATTGGCAGTGGCTGGGATCACATAGACCAAAACAAAAGCAGACATATATTACACATATTTCAAAGTAAAATAATGGGCTGTAGCATTGTTTTTTAGAGAAATGAGTACGGTCAAAAAATTAAATACTTTTAAATACTTTTTTGGTTATTTACTTTTTTGTAAATAATTTACTTTCTTTCTGTACGTTATACAAGTTGTGATGCCTAGATTCACTTGTAGCATACAAACTATCTTAATTTTATTCTTGGAGTCTTTATAATTTTGGCCATTTAACATTTATCTTCGATAATATGTAGATAATTATCTGTATTGGCCATAATTTCAACATTAGTGCATCATTAAGAAGTTCACTTCATTCCAGGTATTTTAGTTAATAGTTTATTGAAAAACAAACCTTAGTACATGAACATATAAAAAAAAAATTGGGATTTATTTTCCAGAAAATAATCTGAAAATAATATAAATTTATGAATTTTTGACACTGAACATAACATTTTTAAAGTCCCAGTCAGGTTTGTCACTTGTATTTGCAGCGCGTTTCTGTATTTGGGTCTGTTGTGAACTTTTGCAGGGTGTTTCTGTACTTGGTTGTGTTTTGAGTATTTACAGCACATGTGTTGTCAAACTCATGAAGACGTTTTCTTAATATGCTGGTGTTTTGTTTTTTTTGTTTTTTTTTTGCATGTGTTTTCTTCAGTTGCAGTAAGTTGAGTTCTCTCGGCCACCGTACCACGTGTCAAAGTGCAGTTAAAAATACCGCAAGTATGTCTTGCATACCAGCAGTGGGAGCTATAGCAGACATTAGTGTAAATGGTCAATTTACAATGAGTTTTCTCTTTCAGGTCAACTACTGTAAGAAAAAAAGATTCTTGGTCAACCAGCTTCACCACAAAGACCACCTTGGTCAACCAACATTTTTTTTTTTCTTCCGCTGGTGAATGACTATACAGCATGGCTGTTCTTGTCCACCAGCAAGAACAAAATTCATGCTGGTCTATGGGGGACTTTACAGCAGAGTAGAGTATGTTTCTAGCCTTAGACTTTCTTGAGATTACAGTAGACACATGATTTTTACGGTTGGATAGCTGCTACAAAGACAATGTTTGACATGGATATTTGACAACCGGCTAACACACCATAACATGCTAGACAGAGATGTCTGACCTCAACCACAATGCATATTAACTTGTGATTACCTCTATTCAGGTTTACAGTAAACCATGGCGAATTTGACCTGGAGCAATTTCAGTCATCTGCCTCCTGTTATTGTCTGCAGATGAGTATTCACAAATGTCCATTTTGAGACAGACATGTATTGACTGGCTCTACATACATCCTTTTTTCTGCTGTTGTGCCTTTCATGGTTTTGGGCATTACATTTTAGACAGCTTAAGTGGAGGGATCAAGTTAACCCAGGGTTATGTCGTGAAAATATGAAAAATGTTTCAAAAGTTGAAAGTTGAAAGTAACTGCTCCTAATATTGAGTTGTAGGAGTTGTATTTTCAGAATGACATACTAGCATACTGCTTATTTTGTGCACTATACTGCATGCAATTGTTATTTTTTATAGTATGCAAAACAAAAACTGTTATGCAATTATGCTACATTGTTGACACATGACCTCAGTGCATTTACAGTTTATTTCAACTAGGACAGTCTCACAAGACAATGTTAAATCCAATATTTAATTTTATGTAAAAAATGTCAGTCCATTGAAATATGTCAAAATGGTGTTTAAAAAAGCACATTTAATATAGCTAAAGATGTATTTGGTTGAACTGCATTGTAGGATCCATTACTAGACAGTGTAGTTGTATAGTGCACATTTTGACAAATGTAGTACTGTAGGTCATTTCTGGCCAAACACATTTCTGGTCCATTGTCTTTCCAAGAGGAAAGGAAATTCCTCATTTGTGCTCATTTGTGCAGCTGTGTATCACCCTACTAGAGAATTGCTCTTATCACTTTTAAACAGCTGAGAATCTTGAGTACTAGCCTACTTCCCAGTTCAGATACTCTGAGTTCACTATCTCTTATATTTTAGGGCAAGAAAGCTGATACTACTTAATGATCCTTTAAGCTCTTGGCAGATGAACCGCTGCACAGCTATTACAAGTAAAGTCTCCTTTCTTACAGTGGGTCTTTTGAGCCTTTGCTCCAGAGTATTCCCTAAGGAGCATGCCTTTTTCTCTGTAGTCAAAGGCTGCCAAGTGCTGTCAATTCAAACCAATCCGAGAAGGTTAAACAGAATTCTAGACATGCCTGATTTAACTCCTAAGACTTAACAAGTCTCTCTGTGTTTTGAAAAGGTTTGCCCCAAAGAAACGCCATCACTGCAGAACACACACTGGATAGCAGTAAAGTTGCTTGATTCCCTCAAATCCTCACTAGTTATCTTTGAGTGCACTTACTTACTATATTCCTTGCTCCAGTAAGTAAGTGGAAGATCATCTTTTACTTTACTGGATGTTTCTTTCCTTTTCTTCTCCCTCGAGTTTGAATTCCCACTGGCACCCAGTAGACAATTTGCTCCCCTATATCCGGGCAGTTACTTACAGCCTGTATCTTTCATTCATTTTCCAGATGAGTGGCAGAAAAATCTGTTAAGGCACGTGTTCTTATTTAGACAGTCCTAATGAGTCCAGCAGGGTCTTCATATATCTTGTATAAAGTGAATATCCCTGGCCCTGCAGCAGGTTAAAGCCATAAAATAACAGATTCCCTGTTAAGATGGCAATCAAGTCATTGGAAATTCAATCTAATGACATTTTCTTATTACTTTTGATTTATTAATATACAAGTACGGGTGATTAGATCCTTCACCTGCTCTGTGGAAGCCGAACATTGGACAGTAACAAATTTATCGAAGTGACCCTATCTTGGGTTGTTAAGATGCAGTGCTCTTCTCATGTGGAGGTCTAGGGGAAGTCTTTAATCACTGATTATTAGTGCCATCCAACCTCAATCTCTTCAGGCTGCCCTACATAATTGGGGTACAGTAATTGAGCTATCCTCTGGCCCTTCCCGTGCCATTAGTGTAATGCGATCCTGTAGGGAAGACGCTGCGGCAGGCGACTCTACTTCCCCCGATAATGGAGCTTCACAGGATCCAGGCGAAAGGGGCCCAGGGTGGATATCAGCTGATAGCCATGTATTACTCCTGGAATCAGCCATTTGGTTCTGGTAGGGCATTTTCGCCAAGGACAGCGCCTGATATGACCTCATATGGGGTGGTTAAGGCTAAATAATCCATTACCTTGGGGTACAGGGTGATGACAGCTTCCATATGCAAGAAGAGTTCTCCCAGGAAATGTAGTTGTGACTTGGGAAAAAGGTTAAGCATATGTCTTTCTACAAAGGCTGATTTTGTTGCATTTAAAATCCCAGTTTTGTTGAAAGATGGTGTAGCAGTGTCTGCTGCTAGATGATTGCTTTTTGATCCACTAACAAGCTCCAGATCCATAAGCTCTATCTGTAGAAGACATTCATGCATGCTATATAAACAAAATCTGTTTTGGATGAGGTTTTGTGTTTTAATATAAGCTAGTGAGCCTTAAAAAATTAATAAAAAACGGCTCTACTAAAATAACTCAAGGGACACATCAGGAAAAATCCAATTGATCGGTTGATTTGCTTTATGGTACTGCCTTGTATAATCGAAAGCATGTAGTGTCCTTTTATGTTCTTTAAAAAATATGATTGACATGAGGTTTTCATAGGCAAGTCAAATGGAGAGTTTTCACAATGATCAAGGGGTGTGATGTCCTGCTTGCTCTGGAGGACTGTATAATATTCTGTATTCAAGTAAAATTGAGTGAAATACCCTGGAAAGCAGCTGTTTTTCTCATTTGATGAAATGTGTGAACCCCATCTCGTAACATGAAAGCAGAACATTTTGGGAATTTTCAACTGGCTTTTATCAGTCATCACGGCAAAGTGTCGTTGTGTCACATGGGATCAATATGACCTCTGACCTCTCACCTGCCTTTCAGAACATGAGCTCTATGTCTGGTTTCTCATCTCCATATCTCCTCTGAGAGTTTTCATGGAGTCTGTATCACAGCCCATCAATCCAGTCTTTTTGAGGCAGTTTTAACTCTCTTTCAGCCACCTGGTAGGTCCAGGTGAAACGACTTCTGGAGCTCAACATCTGCTTGGATGCTTCAACAATCAGAACCTTCTCACAGAAGGTTTATTTTTCACAATTTCTTACTTTTATAGTCTATACTCCTCAGCCTCGCTTTATTGTCCTTAATTTGTTGGTTGCTTTGGTAAATGTAATATTATTCTTATCATTCTGTCTGTTTGTAAGGCCTATAAACCTTCAAACTTTTTTGAACTTTTAAACACCGCTTTATCAAGCAGACATTCTAAGTTTGTCTTCATTGCAATTTCCTTAAATTCAAATTTCAATTCTGCATCCTGTTTGTTTCAAAGTCAGAAATTTAACTGGAATTTAAAAGGCATTTATATTCTAAATTCAACAACAAAGGCAAGCACAGTACATTGTGAGCATGCTACACTTTCTGTTTTGTCTGTAAATTAATCCCCTGCTAAAAATGTTAAAGCTAACAACAAAATAACAAAAATGTGCTCTAATTTGCTCAAGTCTAAAAGCTTGCAGAGGTTTTTGGCTACTTTGTAGTTGTACTGAGTATCAAAGATATTGGCAACTTTACTTTACTTTACTCTACTTGACTACATTTTTGAGCAAGTAAATGTACTTTTTACTCCACTACATTTGTGATGAGTAATGCAATTACACATTACATTTTTCATGGCAGCTAACTTTTTCTGCAGCAGTTTGTTTCTGATATAAAGAAGCGATATCGGCATCTAAGGGCATTGAAGGTACTATATCTTGTGCATTTTGCCTTTACTCACCCAAAACTTATCAACAAGGATACTTGAATGTGAGTGCATTAGCAGGTAGTTGCTGATCACAGATGTTTGATTTATTAGATGAGGAAATGACTGCAGCTGGTGATGAGGCTCAAACCAGCACATACAGTAGACTTTGACTATTTAATTTTACTTAACATTATTTTATTTATCCGCTATATTGACAAGACCGTTTTGAAGGATATTGGTTTACTTATGGCCTTTCTACTTGAGCTCAACTGAGACTTGAGAGTTTGTAGACGTTTAAAAGGTTGTTGTGTCGGCCTTGATTTATTTCAACATTGAGGTGTTCAGTTTTATTTTGATTTTAGAAAATAAACTTAATTTCTCATCTTACAAATCAGTTGTTTCTTATTTTCACTGGCAGTCTCTCAGGACTAGTGGATCTCTGAGCCTACATTCAGCACAAGTAAAATACTTAAGTACTGTTAAAATCAGACACTTTAAGACTTTTACTCAAGTCGTATTGGAATTGGTTACTTGTAACTTGTAGTGGAGTCATTTTCAATGTAAGGTATCAGTACTTTTACTCAAGTATGGTTTTCAGGTACTCTTTACACCTCTGAAAGCTTGACATGCTGTACTAATTCTGTACTAGAGCATCACATCTTGCTTTTATCAGCTAGAGAAGCCCAGACTATGGTGAATGATAAAGAACATTGTTTGCAGATAATGTAGTGGCTCTGTATCTAGTTTTTGCGATCAAAGTTTTGCTTCATGCATGCAGCATGTGACATGATGTAACTTGTGGCTAATTCTGGATTTTATTTAGTGTCTGCACATGCGGTCCATCAACACAATCCCTGAGTGCCAGTGTTATGCGGTGTCTGAACTCTCCTCCCACGTGATACAGACAACCACATCTGGCGCTGTGTATTGGGCTCTTAGGAGAAAAACTAACCTGCTTTCTCAGGATATGCTGAGGAAGATGCTTTACTTCATTTGTTTTGTACCATATGCTACTTTATTGCTATACAGGCATCTCTTATTTGCACATTTAAGCTTTTCTGCAGAAATTTGCCATATTTAAAAGCTTTTTCTGTTTGTTTTTCTTGTAGCACGTATTCTTGAGTAATGAAAGACCTTAGAGGGTTTCATCCTTCTGGTATTTTACTCAAGTGAATTTAAATGGTTGCAATGGGATATTATTTATTTCACCTTCTCATGTAAAGGTTACTGTTTTGCATCAGTCTTGTCATTCATCCTGCTTTTAAACTCTAAGCTGTCTCTGGCTCATGTATTTATGGCTTGACCGTAAGGGTTTTGGTTTTATTCTTTAGGTCACTCCTCGTGCAGCATCCCATTTCAAATGAGCCTACTGAAGGAATCTTCTACCCACTACAAACCATTATGGAAGAGTTATGAGGGAAGAACAGACTTTACTACCAGGGCAGAGCAACTCATTCGTCTGCCTTCAAATTATCTTTCCGTCACATTGTCTCTGGCACATTCTTTCCATGCTTTTTTGTGTCATTCTCTCGTGTTGTTCAATCGTGGCCTCTCCAAGAGGTCCATCCACCTCTGTATTTTGGAAAAGAGCTTGCACATTTCACCACAAATGTTGTTTGTCTCTAAAGAGAGATTCCAACAAGCATGTGTGAATGATCGTGAGGGTCTTCGCTGCAGGGCATGGGCATAGATGAAGGGGCTTTCATTTGAGATGCAGTTGTGGCTTTTGATGCATGTCTTGGAAAAAAATATAGTACTATTATGGCTGGTGAGACTTTACAGAGAAGTTATTATCATATGCCGTAATGACTTACAGAATGCTAAACAATCCTTATTCAAATAGTTCTCTGACATTTGATCAATTATTCTCACATATAGAGATGCTGACAGGAAATGAAACAGTGGTTGCTTGATTGGTACTTTTATAGTTACTTTTAATTGACTGAAACCTTTTTACTACTAAAGCTACTAAAGCTGTATACATGGTACAATTTTTGCTATCGTACGAGCTCGCAGGCGAATATTATTATATATTTTTTTCCTCTCAGGACTGGAGAAATCGCATGGAAATCACGACTCACATTGTGTGAGAGTTATTACAAGCCGAACCGAGTACATTACAAGCACCTCCTGATAATTTTTAAACATGTTTAAAAAAAAAAATCGGGCAGTCGGCCCGATTTTAACCAGCATATAGGCTGTCTCCTCTTGCCAAATCATACACAACCGTGTCACATAGGCAAGATCTATGAATATTATCATAGCTGCAACCCTACAGTATAATACACTGACACACAAATGCATTCTCTAGTTGTTTTTGTTGAAAGGAATGGCTGTGCTTCTTTTTAGCAAATCATTTGAACACTCGTCTTTTTAATTTCTTTCTTTTTTCTATCCGAAGCTATAGTAGCAACATTGAAAGCTCCATTTTCCATGTTTAGTGCGAAAGCTCATGCGATTGCCGCGGCCATGCAGTACAGTTTTGCCATGTACCAGCTGCTTTGACACGATTATCTGATTATCTTACTCGTAACGTGCAATGGCTCACAAACTCCAGAGTGTCCGAACTCGCACAGTGAATGATTTGGTTGAGCCACCTTTTGTTGAATAGCAAAAATGTAACTAAAATTAACAAATATAATGATATTAATATTATAATTTCAAATTTAAATTGAATTTTGATCAAACTCCTCTGTTCTAATTTTATTTTTTATGTTTTTTTATATTTTAATCTTCTATGAATGATATTTGTCGTAGTTTCAAAGCACACTTTTCACACCAACTCTGGCTTGTAATTAATGAACTTTGTCTTTTGTCGGAGTTGGTTTATGTGCCCTGTTATCCACTCTGTTACACATCCATATGGCAGTCGTACGGCTTGCAGACATTATGTGTCCTAGAGGAATGTTCTCCTTAGCGTGGTCCATGCTCTCCCAAACACGGCCACAGAAGTACTGTAGGCCCGAGCCTATGGAGAGTGCTTGACTGATGAGAATGCATCGCTCACAGCCCTTGCAGAAAGTATTCAGACTGTATGCATTGTGTGACCCCTGAATCAATCCCTGTCATAAACACAACTTTGAACATGAGCCGTGTTTTGAAACATGGACACCATGGTGCCCTCAGGATATGGCGGTAGTTTATGAGTGCACACATTTCAAGTAAGAACGCTTTCAGGCGTCTGGTTTATTTTTTGTGTGTGTTGTCATTTCTGTGTCGTCTGAATTTGAGGGAGAATGCATCAGTCATTCTGCTGGAGTGAACTTGGGTAAGAGCCTTTTAACCTTAACCTTTCCTGAAAGCAAGGAGTGTATACTTTCTCTAGTTCTCTTTGTTCTTTCTTCTTCTTCTATATAATCTAAATGAGTGGAATATCCTTGTAGGATCTTTTATTCAAATGTAATTTAAGATGACAGCATCTCAACATCTGGACTGAAGTCATCCGCGCTTTGATGTGAGTGTGATGTCATATCCTCAGTATTTATGGATCTTTTTGTTAGTCTAAAGCAGGTCTTAACCTGAAAATCACTTCTTTTGTTTTCAGACTTTCAGCCAGCAGGCTCAGTTTGTTGATATATCATTGTAAGGACAGGAAGTAAGCCAAAATCTTCTCAGAATATCTGTAAAAATTTCCATTGGATAGCTTGTGTATGGGTTAATATTGTTGGCTAATGGTTCAGAAACAATCATAGTGTTTTGAAAGGTGGATTTTAGTCTATGTCACCAGATAGGGGTCTGCATGTCTGTTTCCAACGTAAATCTGTGACCGATACAGCTTGACTAATATCCATGAATAATTTGACAGCCATTGTGGAATTGACAGGAGTGCAGTATAGAATCTAGCTGAACTGTTATTTTTGAGCAAAAAGAGTATGAGAAAACTGTTGAAATTTCATTTCCGAAATCAAAAAATCTGGTGTAAGTTTGGTGCATGTTCATTTTGCAATGTGGCTGAGGTTGAGTGAGGGAAGAGGGGAATGTGTAATCCTGTTGAAGCAATTACATGTTCCCGGAAAAAGGCTTGCAGCCCTGGTGCAGCACTCGTTACACAGTGTGTAAATCAGCTGTGGTCTGTGTGCATGTTCAGTCATCAGAATCCTCGCTTAACCTGTTGACTTACTTTCTTCCTTGTTAACAGTGTTGGCAGAGGCACTGTTTTTATATATATAGCTTTACATGGTAATTTCACCAATTTTTACATTTAGATTACCTTTTACTCACTTAGGTAATTTTTAAAAACACTAATAATTTAACAATACTGCTAAATGAATTCTTTTGCAGATCTCAAAATGAATATCCACATTTTTTTGAACATTTTTCTGTGTTATTAAGTGGGTCTTTATGTTTAATTATTGGCCTTCTCTTACAACTTTGTCTGTGGTGATGGATCAGTTCTCACAGAGTCAGCTGACTTCACTGCCAGGTGTGTTTCAGACCTGCTCATTGCTTTCTGAGTCACTCACTCTCATTTGATTAAATGCAGCATTCAGCAAGATTTATTTGTCTCATTTTGCACAATACTGCACACTAAATACACACACACGTGAACACAGTATACTCTATAAATTAAGACCTTCAGCGTCCGCAGGAAATGAGCATGTTAAAGAGGGAACTCAATGGTGGGCACTATGGGGGTATGACTGCTCCGTTTAAGACCAGCTGACTTGTTATGACCCTCTAAACATTTAATGAAAGGACTGAACAGGTCTGTTTCTCTGTATGGTGAACTGATTTCCTGAATGACTGCTCTCACACACAGACTTACCACAGAGTTGCTAAGACCTCATCAGAACTAATGATTAATATTGGAAAAATTCACCTACAAAACAGAGCCTTTTGTTTACAGGCTCGTTTCTCATCTGTACCTGCTGTTTTATCCAAAACAGATGTTTCTGGGATCAATTATGCAATTTAGGGTAGACCTACCTAGTCACCCTGTGACTTTCCCACCCTCCTATGTTTCAGCAAAAATGCTGAAGTTTTGTTGAAAATGTGCTTAAATGGACCTAACATTTTTTTCCTCTCACTTTTGATTGTTTGGCAGAAGCAGTAGACCTTCTTGATCATCTGTGGCAAGTGGCTAATCACAGCAATGCATCAGTAACGCATGAAAGTCAAAGATGTCCAGTCCTGCATGTAGGCCAGTACTCCACCCTCTCTATCCCACTACAGCAGGTGTTTGGACACAGGTACGTACAGTCACCAGCCACTGACATAAAAAAAAAAAAAAAAAAAAAAAAATTGTTTTTCAGTTTAGACACTTCAAACTTGGTTTGTACATGCATTATGATTGATACACAATATAACATACACAATTTTGGGTCTTTGCGAGAATATCTACTTGTTTTTTTTATATATATGATGACTTTTTATATGATATTCTTTCTTAAAGGGTTAGTTCACCCAAAAATGAATTCTGTCATTAATTACTCACCCTCATGTCGTTCCAAACTTGTAAGGCCTTCGTTCATCTTCGGAACACAAATTAAGATATTTTTGATGAAATCCGAGAGCTCTGTGCACCCGCATATAGGCGCATATTCCTAACGCGCTCTTTAAATAACAAAACAAATATTGCGCCATTGACTTTAGACCAGGTTTCAGCTGGTCAATGACGTAATCTATTTCAGTTGCCTCAAAATAGTAACGCGCCAACAATGCGCCTGAACACACCTCGTTTTCAGACCAGCACGCCCATGGACGCACAAATGGGTGCAAATGCATTTGCTATTTAAACAACCGTGAAAATGATAACTGTGTCGGGCTGACACTAGCAAAAAACCCTTACGTTGCGCCTTGCGCCGCATTGCGCCGGGTATATGATAGGGCCCTCTGACTCCTCCATAGATAGCAATTTAATTACAGCTGTCAAGGTACAGAAAGGTACTAAAGACATTGTTAAAATTGTCCACATGAATGCAGTGGTTCAACCTTAATTTTATGAATACTTTTTGTGCGCAAAAACAAAACAAAAATAACGACTTTATTCAAAAGTCTCTTCTCTTCTATATCAGTCTCTTATGCAGTTGACGTAGTAAACACAGTGCAGAGCTTCAGTGTTCTACGTCAGAACGCCTACTCATTATTGGCCGGCTCCTGTGTCAGCATCACACACGTGCTCACGTGAACAGTGTCGGCCAATACTGAGCTGGCATTCGGGCATAAACACGGAAGTGCTGCACTGCATTCACTGCGTCAACTGCGTAGGAGACTGACATGGAAGAGAAGAGATTATTGAATAAAGTTGTTATTTTTGTTTTGTTTTTGCGCACAAAAAGTATTCTCGTCACTTCATAACATTAAGGTTGAACCACTGTAGTCACATGGACTATTTTAACAATGTCTTTAGTACCTTTCTGGGCCTTGACAGTGGTAATTAAATTGCTGTCTATGGAGGAGTAAGAGAGCTTTTGGATTTCATCAAAAATATCTTAATTTGTGTTCCAAAGATGAACGAAGGTCATCTTACGGGTTTGGAACGACATGAGGGTAAGTAATTAATGACAGAATTTTCATTTTTTGGTGAACTAATCCTTTAAAACCAGTGTAAGCATGTAATACCAAGCTTTTTTCTCTCATTTCTTTCTCAGGTTTGGTGATGAGTTCAGTTTGCTGTTGCATCTGCGTAGCTCCCAGTCTGAAGACCGCAGTGTGCTGACCTTCCTCTGTCCAGATGGACACATTCTCCTGCAGATCCGCATCAGTGCCTACACCTTCACCTTCATCAGCACCCAACAACGACACTACGAGTGAGTCTTCACTTCAGTGGCATACAGGGAGACTGTTTGGGAAACCTGTTTAAAATTTCATGATTTTATCTTTTGCAGTCCCTGATCTCTGTTCTTATTTATTTATTTAATAATTATTTATTTATAATAATTAATCACAGAAAAAAAACAACACATTTTTCATGACTAGACTACATAATTGGCAATGTTGAATCATTCTGAAATGAGGATTAACAGGGAACCATTTGAAAACTCAATTACTTGGTGGTCTTAACTATTTTGTGGTTCATACTTTGGCCTCAAAGCCGTCATCTTGGCAAGAAACAAAGATAATTAAAAAGACACATCTCAGTGAATCCTGTTATGTAGCCACAGTCTGTTTATTCTACTTCTCCTCTCTTATTTTCTGTTGCTTGCTTTTTAATGTCATTGACCTTCTTTGTTCCTCTTCCATAATGACAAAACCATCCTCATCATCTCCTCATTCTTCATGTCAGTAAAGTATTAGTTTTGGCTAATGGTTAATCTTAAACACAAGCACAGACCCCATCGTTTTGAGGAGCTCTGATATGTTTAATCTAGATTTCTGTGACTTTAGACAAGCCTTACAGTCGAGACATATAAATGAGGCATGGGATTTAACTCACGGCCTCTCAAAACTAATATTTGTATCTGTCGCCTAATTTCACACCTGCAGGACAAAATAAATGGACGTTTTACACTCAAGTTTGACCTGTTTGTGCTTCTCATTCATCATGAGGTGACATAACAATGCCGTAATGTTCTTACTGTGTTCTCATATGGTTTTCTGTTTAGTTTAAGCTTGCATATATGAAAAAAAGTCATGTGTCATTACACAGTCAGGAAGTGTTGTATCTCTGAATGTTTTGCCAGGAAATTTAATGGCTTCTACTTTCCTTGGGTTCTCCTAACTCTCCCTGTTCTCCGGTACTTTAACATGTGATTTGTATAGCCCATCCTGTCAAAAAAACTAAAAGTAGTATGTTCAAAACCTGTCCTCCTGTTGTTCCCAGGTTCCCCGTGGCAGTGCTGTCCGATGGAGGATGGCACCGTGTGGCCGTCAGTGTCTCCTCGGGACGGTTGGCCTTGTATGTGGATTGCTCCATGGTTGAGAGTGTGGACTGGGCCTATAAGGACGGTTTGGGAATATCCACCGATGGCCTGGTTATGGTGGGAGGAATCATTGAGGGGTTTGAGACCCCTTTTGAGGTAAGCTTTCAAACAAAATTTTGTTTTGTGTGGTCCAAACATGCAAGGATGTAGTACCCACTTTGTGTAGGATAAGAATATCCTTCATCTCACCAGCTCTCAGCACATGACGTACTGTAAATACATCTCCAGAACGTTCCCAGTCGGCATTTAAACCCAAAGTCAGTTTTATGGAGGATGAGGGTCTCTCAGCGTATAGGAGTTACTATACCCTAAGCTGAACATCTGCGTTTATACTCATCCAAGATTCCAGATGGATTGGCTGTTGTGTTGCTGTCAAGCAGATAGAAATTTTGTATCTTTTATGTGCAACTCTCTGTTACAATTTACCAGCACGATTTCTTACATAAATAATATCTGCTGAAAAATTGAACAAGTATGATTCAAAAATAGCAAGACATAACATTTCTTTTGCTGGCACTGTTCCATGTAGCACTCATTTATTGAATGTTTTTATTAAATAAAATTATTATAAACTTGATCTTTTCCCTATAGTGCAGGTATCCTAGCTTTAAATCTGAAGTTCCCAATCCATTCATGCATTTTTCATACTGATGGCCATATTTATTCACTGTCGAATATTGCATACTGAGGAAAGGAGTCACTTCTACTACCTTAAACGTGATTGTTGACATTACCGCGGAGACACAAAAATGTTAAACAGACACATATGTGCCAGCTTAAGTGCCAGTTTAACCTGTTTGGCATTAGCTATAATTGACCAATGTGAAGTTAGCGACTGGAGATGTGTTTAGCTGGAGTGTGTACATGGCCAGAGATTATAGATTATAACATTGCAGAACAAGAGACCCACTTTAGGTTGAGGGATAAAAGGCATTTTAGCAGATTTTTTTGGCCTTTTGAAATGGATTTACGCTATGTTATGTTATGTTGTGCTGAAGAACAGGCCTTTTAATGGGGGCTGGGGTATAGTTTAGACAGCTGTGCAAAAAAGTTAAATACCCTTTTTTTGTTGCGTTAGACGGGGAAAGTTAATACAGCATGAAGTCTAGGCTGAGTCTCAGAGAATTACATCATAGAGTCCAAACAAACCATTTACATACTTACACACTGAACTCAGTCATGGGGTAACATGGTGAGACTTAGCATTTTAGCAAATTTCTTGACTTCCATGACAACACTTTGAGAACATTATATTATTTGACGTTAACAGATCTAAACTCATAATTGTTTTATGAAATGGTTGCTAATGAAGACTTAATAAGTTGCATGCTAGGGATGCTCCGATCAGACTTTTTGCAGCCGATAGAGATTACCACTTTTTTTGTCATCATGATCGGCCAACCCCAATCATTCAAGATATATATAAGTAATAATTAAGCTTTGATAAATGTCAGTGTTTTTTTTCCAGATAAGTAATACCACAGACATTATTTACAGTAATGCTATTGATTAAGCAAATAAATAAGCACAACAAATATTCATTTTACAATTAACATTTTAATAGGCCTTTAAAAACAGGGCTTATGCAAAACCCATCCATATTAGGATACTAAACTTATTAAAGAGCCTACAAGACTTCATGTCAAACTGAACATAATTACAACCCATAAGATGTAATTAAACATTGCCCAGTGTGTGACTGATGACAAAAACAAATAGAAACACTGCAACTCCTAAATGAAAAAAATGAGTAGTCTTATACAAAAATGATTACGAATATTATTCAGAAAGTGCTGAGTATTTGTGTTCTTCCTTTCTTCCTACGTACTACTTAAGTTGGTATGGCAGAATTCTCTTCGCTTTTCTGCATTTTGGGGTAGGGGTTGAATGACTTCAGATTTTTTCAAAAGTCAACATTTATGTGATTAAAGTTGAGCCGACGTTGCTTAGTCGATAATAATGAACAAATATAGTGCCGTTCACACAGAACACGTTTTTTCCATTCCAATGCACTTTCACTTTAACACCAAATGTACCGTTTACATTCAATTAGGCATAAACGACTGCGTTTACGAAGATACTCGCAAAGACAGGCATTTTGACACATAAGTTCAAGCCCAGTAAGATAAGTACTCGCGTGCTGTATGAGCAGCAGCTTTATGTGCAGCTTTATACAACGCGCGCACATAGAACAGCGGTGCTAAAGTCTGACGTCATCAATTTGCCATCGGTTGGTGAGATCGACCTATTTTAGTGACTCCCGATCGAGTCATAGAATGTGATTTATTGATTGATACCGATCTGCGGCCGAACGATTGGAGCATACTTAGTGCATGCTTATGTGTTTGTGTGTCTAAGCATTCATGCATTGCATATATGCACCTTGTGACCATATGGGTTGTATGTATGCATCTGTATAGGTGTAATTGTTTAATTTGCCTTGTTTCTTCAGGGTGATCTGATGCAGGTGGCATTTTTGATGGGAGAACCAGATGCAGCTCGAGATCAGTGTGCTGTTTTCCAATCCCAGTGTGGCGGAACCGGACACAAACCTCCTCGCTCTCCTCGCATACACACTGTAGAGGTGAGCGAGCCATACTGTACAAGGAATGTTATACAACCTACCCATGTTGACGACTTCTAAATCAGGCTACTTTCTACTAAGTAACAGATGGCTTTGTGTCAAAATATCGTAGTATTTGTAACTGTGTGCCACTGCAATTCATTTCTTTTTTTAATCTCATTATTCATCTTTTCTGTCTATATCTTTTCTCTTTCTCTGTCCAGGAACTTTTGCTGTCCTCAAATGACCTGGAAGACTTATTAGTGTCAGCAAAGGACAATGACTCTATTCGTGCAAAACTGACTGTAAGTATTAATACTGTTATTTTTCATCTTTACTGTATATGTAGTAAATTACCAGGTTCACACCAAAATGAAAATTCAATCATTTACTCATCCTTTTGTCATTCCAAACCCATATGACCTTCTGTGAAACACAAAAGAGGATGTATTGCACAATGTCTAGAGTGATCTTTTATTTACCACAAAGAAAGAAGAGGACTGTCACACATGTCAAACATGAAAAAAAAGTGTTTGAGTTAGTCTTCTGAATCCATATTTGAACTGAATGAGATTTAGTCTGTTATCATACAGCTTCACAACACTATGTAGGAATAGGAATATAGCGGACAAGTCATATAAACCACTTTTATGCTAGATTTATGTTGCTTTTTGGTTATTTTGGGAGCTCAACAGCCTTAGTTCCCATTATGAATGAGAGCACTTTTGACAATCTCTAGTATGCCTTCTTGTGTGTTTCATGGAAGAAAGAAAAACGGCTTTGGAGCGATATGAGTGAATTTTGATGACAGAATTTTGGGTGAAGTAACCTGTATCTGTCTAAACCAGCCATTAAATTATCTAGCAAAAGATCAAACAGCCTAAAAATACTATTAAATATATTGATATTGGTATTCTCCTGCAGTTTTATAAATTAATTGAATAAGGAATTGCTCAATCCTATCTGCTCTGGGCACATTGTGACTTACTTTTTTGTGATTTAAACAGAATACTCATCTCGGAAAGAGTTGGTTCCCACAGTTACCTCCGTAGGGTTGTTTTTACTTACAAGAAGCACTGATGAGTAATTTAGTTTTGTAAATCATATTTTGATTGCATGTTTGATGTGGATATAACTGCTTAAAATTGTAGCCTAAAGCATTACACATGGACTTTCAGTTTATATTACCATTAATAATCTTATACCTTTTAAGAAGCTTTAAGAATTTGTATTTACACACCTCCTGTCAGACTGATAGTCATTTAATATTTAATTTACACTCCTGTGTTTGTGTATACAGTATAAAAAAAAATCCTGATGAAAACGAATTACAGTCTTCAAACAGTGAACCTGTGAACCAGTAATCACATATCAAACCCAAACAGGCTTTCCAAATCTCCTCTGTCTTCTATTAAGCCAAATAAAGATGGTGTGTGGTGCAGTTGAGCTATAGCAGTTGAGTCAGTCCGTGTGTTTGGCTGCTGTATAAATATTGATGGACTCCATATTCCTTTTGATTCAAAACCAAATGTTTCTTTCGGTGAGACCATAGCATGATTAAAACATCTAGTGCCTCAATCAATCACCTGGACTTCATTATGTTATGTCAAAAAGGTGAGGGATTTCAAAGACTAAAGAACAGATTTTTTTTTTTTAAATAACCTGTTTTATTTCTCTAGTTTCGGTCTCTCTTGTGGCATAACCTCTTGACTATGAACGTTTTGTTGTGGTGTTTCGCTTTGATGCCACTGCCATTTTTGGTTTGCCAGTTTCCTGGATGGATTAATGGGAAACTTATGGTTTTCTTTGATCTCTTAAACCCAACAAGAGGTCAGAGGTCAAAGGTAATCGCTAAATTAGCTCATCACTCATTTCCAATGTCACAGCTTTGAGGCCCAAGTCAAGAATGTTTAGTTGGATACGTGTATGTATGCATATTTTTGGGTCTTGAGAGACTCAATTACTTGATGTATATACAGTGGCTTGCAAAAGTATTCAAACCCCTTCATTTTTTCACATTTTATGTTGTTGCCTTGTGTTAAACTACTTTAAATTACTTTTTTTTTTTTTTTCACATTAATCTACACTCCCACTCCATATACCATAATGACAAAGAAAAAAAAAGATAAGTGACAACTTTTGCAAATTTATTAATAATAATAATAATAATAATAATAATTACATTGCAAAGTATTCTTACGCTTTTCTGGGACACTTGAAATTTAGCTCTGCAGGAGCTTTCCAATTTCGCTTGTAGATGTTACTACACTTCAAGTGGAGTTACCCTGTGCAAAGTCAATTGAATGGGTATGATTTGGAAAGGCACACATCTCTCAATATAGTCTAACTGCTGAAAGTACATGTCAGAGTAAAACCAAATGAGGTCAAAAAAAGACTACAAAAAAAAATCTGCTGTACTGAAGGTTCACAGAAGCATGTAGCCTCCATAATCCTTAATGAAAGAAGTCTGGAACAACCCGGTCTCTTCCTAGAGCTGACCTCCTGGCCAAACTGAGCAATCGATGGAGAAGGGCATTGGTTAGAGTGGTGACCAAGAAGCTGATGGTCACTCTGGTTGAGCTCCATGATCATACATGGAGATAGGAGAAATTTACAGAAGGACAAATATCACTGCAACACCCCAGCGATCAGGGCTTTATGGCAAAGTAGCCAGACTCAAGTCTCTCCTCAGTGAAGACACATGAAAACCCACTTGGAATTTGCAAAAAAACACCTGCAGGACTCTCTCAGCCTATGAGAAACAATATTCTCTGGTCTGATGAACCTCAGTTCCAAGCGTCATATATGGAAGAAAGTAGGCACTGCTCATCACCTGCACAATACCATCCCATCAGTAAAGAGTGGTGGTGGCAGCATCATGCTGTGGGGGTGTTTTTATCAAATATAGTTGGCCTTAATGAAAACCTAGTCCAAAGCATTCAGAACCTTGGACTGGGCAGTCCTTCCAACAGGACAATGACCCTAAGCATACAGCTAAGACAATGCAAGAGTGGCTTATGGACAACTCTGTGAATGTCCTTGAGCGTCCCAGCCAGAGCCTGGGCTTGAACCCAATCAAACATCTCTGAAGAAACCTGAAAATGTCTGTCCACCTATCCAACCTAACAGAGCTTAAGTGGATCTGAGGAGAAGAATGGCAGAAAATCGCCAAATGCAGATGTGCACAGCTTCTCACGTCATACCCAAAAAGACTTGAGGTTGTAAAGGTGCTACAAGTAAGGGGTTAAGGGTTGCTAAGTTGTCACACATCTGTTTTTTGCTTTCTCATTATGGTGTATGGAGTGTAGATTAATGTGGAAAAAAAGTAATTTAAAGTAGTTTAAGGAAGCAACATAACAAAATGTGAATACTTTCACAAGGCACTGTATTTTCCACCTTATTTTTCAATGCAGAAGTAAAGTGTTTTCTGTGAATGTGCAAGACTTCCGATTTATTAGCCGCTATAGGGAAATAACAAGAATATCAAAGTGCAGTAAACTGTATAACTGCTACAAACCATCATGTTTATAATTAAGACAATACATTAAAATAATATGGTAAGAAATACCAGTTTGCAATATCAAGCAGCATAACGAGCTGTTTTGTACAGCTAAAAGTAACTGGAAGCGAATGACACCGGAAGACATTAAATTTACAAATGGCCGTGTTCGCTCTTACCTGAAAAATAAGGTAGATATATTATGTATATGTCTAAGTATGTGTGTAGTACTGTTTACCTTGTCCACTGACCAGTACTGTTACATGAATGATACCCCAAACCATTATTATTAGTAGTATTAATATTAAAGCTTTTTGCCAATTTAAGGGAGAGAAGAGAGGGAAGGCAACCCACTTATATATACAGTACAGTAACCTACTTCAACAGTATATAAGCACCGTGCGGCTCAAGGTCTGGAGCAAAGGCCCTGTCGAGAAATGAGTTTTTATGTGTAAATGTTATAGAACATGTTTGCTTGACCCACTGGGTGACATGTGCGATTGCCAAAGTTTAAAATGCATATGTGTCTGTGTCTGTCTGTTTCTGTTTATTTGTTTTGGGTTGTTCTGCTCAGTCTACAGGGGCAGTGTGTATGTTTAAAAGTGGTGTTAGTGTGTTTAGAAATAGACTTGTTCTTTTTGTGGGTTTCATTTGGCAGAGGTTGGCACAAACCTGTAATTGATTTGCTCTGCACTGAAATTAGGTTTGAGTTGGACTGAGTACTCCTCTAGGGAAGTGTCAGAATTACTCAGACAGGCTGTGAAGGATTCAACAGCTCCAGACGTGCCTTTGAACTCACTCTGTCTGCGAGTATGAAGTAATAAATGTATGATCTGTGTTTAAAGGTAGTTTATTTGTTCATGAGCAAAAGTGAGAACATGCATGAGACAATGCCAGCTATGCTAAACACTATGGAAATGTTGTTTATAGAAGATCTTCATTTACAAAGAACCTGAGCGGCTAATTTCCTCACCTCTTCTTCCTGATATCAGGGACAAAGGTTGAAAGATAGGTTGAGTGCATTTTGTCCATTTTGTCATCTGTCATTCTCTGCCCGAAGAGTTGTTATTATTGGTTCTTGAGAAGGCAGAGCTTTGAACAAAAGGCTAATTTGTTATATAAGTTTAGACACTTGACCTTTAATTGTCTTTTGTTTTCCTGATTTATTTCTCAATGCTGTGATATACAGTACTACTTCTCAAATGATTGGGGTCAAAGATTTTTGGTAACAAGTTTCGGGTCCAATTCTCACTATTAACATTTTTTATGCTTATTAGCACGCATATTACTAAAATATTGCTGTTTATTAGTACTTATAAAGCACATATTGATGCCTTATTCTGCATGACCATATTCTACATCCGAATACCTAAACTTAACAACTACCTAACTATTAATAAGCAGTAATTAGGAGTTTATTGAGGCTAAAGTCGTAGTTAATTGTTAGTTAATAGTGAGAATTGGACCCTTTTTTTAATAGAAATTAATACTTTTTATTCAGCAAGGATGCATTAACTGTAGTCAAGAGTGACAGTAAAGACATTTGTAATGTTACAAAAGATTTATATTTCAAATAAATGCTGTTCTTTTGAACTTTCTTTTCATCAAAGATTCTTTAAAAAGATTCCTGTTTAACGGTTTCAACAAAAATATTAAACAGCACAACTGTTTTCAACATTGATAATAATAAGTGTTTCTTGAGCACTAAATCAGCATATTAGAATGATTTCTGAAGGATCATTTTACACTGAAGACTGAAGTAATGATGCTGAAAATTCAGCTTTGCCATCACAGGAATAAATTACATTTTAATGTATTCAATTAAAAGAAACTGTATTTTAAATTGTAATTATATTTCACAATATTTCTGTTTTTACTGTATTTTTGATCAAATAAATGCAACTTTGGTAAGAATAAGAGACTTCTTTCAAAAGCATAAAAAAAAATCCCCAGACTTTTGAATGATATTGTAGGTTCCTATTTTTCTGGCTTTCCAAGCCTCTTGCATCACTTTTTTTTTTATTAGCAAGAGTCTACAAAGATGTTTACACACATACTGGCACACATGCTTAGTTGGTGAGGTGCAACCATGGATTTTAAAAAAAAAAAAAAAAAAAAAACTATTTAAGAGTTATGAGTCTATGAACACATCTGTCATCTTAGTAATAATTGAAGCAATAAGTTGTTTTCTTGTCTCTTTTTTTTATGTAGTGTGCAGTGCATGCCATTTCCATGTCTCATTGGAGTGTACCGAGGAATTCATTGATGGGATAAAAAAATAAAAAATATATTTTTATGACTTGATTCTATCAGGCTTTTATCAATGCTTACATGAGACAATTTTGAGTTAGTCAATAGAATTTTATTACAACTTTTTTATCCAAGAGATGTAAATAAATTTAATGTAAATACAAATTACACTTAAGTTCTAAAAAGTTTTGGTTTTTGGTCAAGACAGCTGCTGAGAATTCCATCTATAAAAAATCTGTTTGATCAATTCAGATTGATCCGTTTCCAGCTGGCAGTTGTTTAATACAACAAATATGAATGTGTTTGTAATTAAGTTAATATTTATACATGTGCGAAAACTTGTTTCCCATTTGGATGTCACAATGACAATAACCAAGAGTAACAGCACCATGTGATTATGTGACATTCTCCTCTTTTAGAGTTCAGCTTTGCAAATTGTTACATAAGTTAAGGCATTTTTCCCTTTTTGGTGTGTATGATGGTTTACTGAAAACTCCATAATTAAATGTCATTGTGCAGGCGTCTATATCACGCCTGCTCTCCTCCTGTGTCTCTATCCTCGGGCAGTCACAGACCTCAACTCCACTGGCTGTAATTATCAGTTCTGAGACAGTAATTTAGTACCGTCCATCCCCAAACCCACAATAAATCACATGCAGTTAATGCAAAGTTGGGTGCTTTCACAATAGCACTTTTGGTTCAATTGACGTCAGAGTTCGTACACGAGCTTAAAAAGAGTGGTCTGGGGTACAGTTCATGTGAACTCCGGTAAGGTTCACTGCTGATATGAACGCAATCATACTAAATCGCGGAAGTGAACCGCTATTAATGACGTTTGATTTGTTAAAAATGTGTTTGTGTGTGTTTCAATTTCAATTCCCAATTTTCCTGATGAGTGTGACTGGCGCTCCACTACTGTAGATAGATATAAGAAGATACAGTAGATACTGATAGACAGACAGACAAACTTATCAAAACTCATCAGGGTCCTACAAATCCAGAACTGACTGGAATTTTCTGGAAGCAATTATCTGCTATTTGGGAAGGACCCTTGTGACAGATCTCTGTGGATTGTCTCCATGAAGACTTCACATTGCTTTCTGCTTTGTGGGTGAAGAGTGTGGATGGCCTCCTCTTTGATTTAGGGCCTTTAGTGCCCTGAATCACAGACCTTCTCTGTGATTCAGGGCACTTTTTTTTTCTTCTACTTGCACATAATTCACATCAGCAGAATCTCAACAAGCTGTCAAGGAACTTCATCCTCTCAAATGATGCTCAAATGTGTCTGCATGTGGGCAGTGTATGAATTTCCCAATGGTCCATTTGTCCCTTTTAGCAGAAAGTTATTGTATAAATCATATTGTTTCTGTCAGTTAATTCTGATCCACCTCAGCAAGCATGTAAGTACTTGTATCTGGACACTACAAGCGTTCTTAACCACTCACAAAGACAAGAGCGCACCCTCGCACATACACCCGCTCAATTTTCCCCGAGGCCACACAGCCAAACAGGTGTCTCATTGTGTGAAGTAGATGATATGTGTGTGTCTGCATGTAATCTGCGTGTATGTGGGTGGATTGAGAGTTTGTGGGTGTGCTAGCGTGTTTTGCACGTATTTGGCTAACCTTGACAGTGTTTCACTGCATTTTTGTTGTTGATGATGTATGTGTGAGTGAATGTGTGTATGTATGTATGTGTGCCACCATGAGGGTCTGGATGTGTTTGCTAGGATGGTTTCTGTTGGATTTAATGAGATTTGGAGCGCAAGGTCAGAGGAATCACATTCCAAAGGTATGGCTTAATTCTGGAAAACTTTCCAAAATGTGTTTGTTTGGGAAAATTGTTCTTACAAATCATGAATTAACTCCTATCTAATAATGACACGTGGGTTTGCGGTAATCCAACACTTAATGAAGCTCCACTTTGATTTCATTTTTTTGTGGTTTTTAGTATGTGTATAAATATTCGTGTTGAAAAATAAGACACATGCGTGTAATCAAGTGTTAGTCCATCTCTCCTGAAGGCTGACAGTGGTTTGGCTGCAGATGTGAGAGGTTACAGTGGTTTAGGGTTATATGAGGGAAATAGTTTTCACTGAGCTAGTTCGACCTTTATTACCACAAACGCTGGGTTCATTTCCAGTGTCAGGGTGCAGATTTTGACTATATTTGACATTTATTGGTTTTGCATTTGATTTTTTTTCTTTTTTTTTTTTTGCACTCTCTTTTTTCATTTTTCTTTTTGCTGCTTATTCTACCATACTGTTTTTTTTTTTTTATAGGATTTGTTTTATTATTATTATATGCATAGAGCTAAATTGAATTCCCAGCCTGACATTGTATTTAAAAACTCTGTGTGGCAGGAAAACAACCGTTTTATAACAAGACCAATATAACAATGGATAAGACTGAGAATGAATTCACTTATTTCTGCAGATGGTGTTTTCTTACTTAATTTTATTTTTGCGCCTAACCATCTTTTCTCCATATTAAATTTTAGTCCCAGTTCCCACTTTCTTTGGAAATGTAGGACATTGCTTTATGAGAAACATTTTATGGGACACTATATTTAAATCAGTCAAAATGCAAGATACGGCTGGTTTGACATTGCCCATAAATACCTGTGTCTCTGTGATAGATTTACAGATAGTCGCCATCTTTCAAGTCTCCTTTTGTGCTGACTTATGCGTATGCGTGATTGTATGTACTAGACCCTTGTTTTGTAGGCTCACTTGTATATTTACAGACCAAGTCATTAAATGTAAATTTGTACCTTTCAGAACTGAAGTATAATAATAGGCGAGTTTCTTTAGATTTAGCTGGCATGTAGACGCGTGTGTAAGTAATGTCTCTGGAGCCAAAAGGCATATCCCTTTTATTTTGTACGAAACTCTTTACCTCTCCTGCAGACCTGTCACTGATCTGTCTAAACTGTGTTCAGTCAGGGAAGGTTTCTGTAACAGACCTTCAATAGCAGCAGGGTTGCACATCACAGCGAAAGCTCTGGGAACATTCATTCTTGAAGTGATCGTTGATCTGGATTATGTCACAATAGTCATATTCCTACAGACAGATCTTTGCCTAATCTTGTCACAGCTTCTGTATTTCCCCCACTTGTCAGGACAGTCAGTGTGAGTAGGGGATTGTTGTGTAAAAGTCACTACCACAATCTTGGATTGTTGCTGTATGGTTGCTAGGTGTCTCTGTTATTCTGGTCCCTAGATAAGTGTTCAGTTTTATCGCTCACTAGGAGAAAATCACTTTAGTGACTGCTTTTTTTCAGTGATCAAATTCTGCCTCTATTTTCTAACTTTGTGAAAGAGAAAAACAAACAAAGGTCTCTGATTACTAATTAAGAACAAAGCACTGCAGCAGTGAAGTATGTTTTCTTGGTGGTCCTAGTCACAGGAAGCCCCCTAGTGGCCAAATGGTATTATAGCTATAACTGGAGTGGAAGTTGCTCTTTTCTGGGTGACTGGGCACTTAATGTGAGTCAGTGTGTTCAGACCCTCTTTGGCAGGCTATTAGAGGGATATCAGACCAACAGCAGGAAGATAAGCTGGATGACAGCCCTTCGTAGCCAGGTGGAGATCAAGTGTCGGTTTAGCAGGCTATGGCCACAGAAAGAGCCATTGTTAGTCAGTATTAGACCAGAGGGTCTGATTTTACCCAAGTTTCCTTCCTTCGCTCTTCTATCTCACCTTTACAGGCAACAGTCGGATGTCATCTTGCTGACTGACATATTATTCACTATATATATAAAAGTATACATATAGTGAATAGTATATAGTGTGTGTGTGTGTGTGTGTGTATATATATATATATATATATATATATATAAATGGTGTGTAAAAATAAATAACATATAACAAAATAATATATATTAAATACATTTATAATATGTGTGTGTGTGTGTATGTATGTATGTGTGTATATATATATATATATATATATGAAGCTTACTGTATTATGTAGAAGAGTATTGTGAGAAAGAGATCGAGTGAGCAAGTTTATTACTTGCATTCAGATTTAGCATTTAGTCCTATGTTCATAATACAAAATCTGTTTAAATCTCTGATGTATTATCTTGTCCTTTTAACAGTTAAGGGGTTTTCCCGTGACTGACAGCACTAGTCAAAGCATTTGTCAGTTGTGTCTTGTTCCGTGTTCACAATATCAGTCTTTTCAATGTATAAGTCTTCGCTACTGACTGACACACTCATAAAGACAGTCTTTGCTGCCATGTAATGGCATAATAATGTAACTTCTGTTGCTGTTCCACGGTCAGGGACTATTTTTTCTGGCGGAAGGAAGGCTTAGTGAAAGTTTACTTCATGAAAGTTGCATTGATACATACTTTTGGCTTTAATATTTGTATTGTGTGGTAACCGTTTTATAAAAGCAAAAGGGTACTCGAGGCTAGTGCTGTATCATGAATAAGTCACGGCTGAAGAGGTTGCAGGCACTCCGCTCTGACTTACTCATGATACAGCACAGCCTCTTGTACCTTATTGCTTACGTATGTGTGTGTGTGTGTGTGTGTGTATATATATATATATATATATGTGTATATATATATATATATATATATATATATATATATATATATATACACACACACACACACAATATATGTAAAATTTATTTCACATTTGTTTTCACATATTTATTAATATATTAATGTAATTATTTTATACAAGGTTGCACTTTAATTTACTGTATGTGTACTTACAGTGTACTTACCTAAGAAAGTACTGGGTAATATAAGGTAACTACATTAAGGTTAGTTATAGAGGTAGGTTCAGGGTTAGTACCTTGTTATTACCCAGTTATTCTAAATACTACAATAAGTATGGGGAACAGGACTGTAAAATAAAGTGCTACCTTATATAAAGCCATGACATCCAATCTGACAATACAAAATAGAATGGTTATAACTGTGCAAAATATAAATAGCTTCATATAACCTTTCACGACTCCCAACTCTCTTTTTGAGTTTCTCTTGCAGATGACACTGCAGATGCCAACAAGAGAACCGAAGTACTCATATTGTCCTACAAAAGTCACATTACTATAACACCTGGCTTACACTTCATGCAAATAAAGCAACTAGACAGAATCACAGCAGACTTTAAAGAGACACATGTTTCAATTTTGTTCAATGTCATTTTGATATACTGCAACAATTCCCTGCGTTTGATACCGTGATGTGGGTGTTTCATCACAGAGAGCGGCTGTTTTTCATTTCCCTTCTCATCATTCAGAACCAAGCCAAGATCATATGGAATCCAGACCATGATTTTATGTCATTTTTTTTTTTCTTTTTTCTTTTTGTATCTCTCTCCAAATCTCATTGACTTTGTCTCAGCATGATCAAATGTTGTTTGTGTGAGTGTTTTGTGTCACTGTCACTCTATTTTGACTCTTTAACTACCAGTGTGATGTAGACATGGAAGGATGCCTTGTTGGAGTGGCACAGATGTGTAAGCCGTGCATGTAACTCACGCACATCTGATTTTTACATGATGTCAGAACTCAGTAGATTATTGCTGATTGCTACAAGATGCTTAATAGTTTAAATGATTGTTGTTTATCTTCCTGGAATTATTAAACACTCGTATTTACCTGAACATCTGTTAACAGCAGCAACTTAACAACCATATGTTAAAATGGAGATTACAGCTTTAATCAAATCACATAAACATTCTCATGGTAAATTAGACATTATGAACAAATACAAGTGATTACATCTACATTAAACATGTTATGCTGAAAATAAAGCTTCTTGGCACACATTAAGTAAGTTCTTTATGTTAATAGGGTCTCCGTAGACGTGGGATTATACGTGGTGATGGTACTCTGCCCACTGGATCCAAACGTCCTGTCCTTGTGGGGCGAGGTGATGTGTTTGAGGTGGATGAGGATACAGACCTTGTGGACCAAAACGTCTTGTCCAAAAATGGTGGTAAACCTTCCAAAACCATCCCAACTGACACTACAGGCAGTCGTGATGGAAAACCAGAATCCACATCTAAACATCTAGATGAAAACATCACCACTGACAAGCACAAACCTGGCAAACCTTCACCAAAGAAACCAGTGGATACCACAATTATCAACCTGGATGTTCAGGTACCCAAGAAACCTACCGGAAGTACTGTATCTAGTGGAGAAATCCACCTAGAAACCACCTCCAGTCCTGAGGATCGAGAATCAAACTTGTTAAAAGAGGATTTAGGGGCCACCACACAGGCTCCTGTTAGTACAAGTTCTTGGGAGGGCATCTCAAAAGGCAGTGGAAGAACAATATCCAAGACTCCAGATATCCCTGCAGGGTCTGGTTGGGGATCTGAGGAGCACCCAGGTACCGTTATACTTACAGGCAGGCATGGAGACCTTGTGCGTGGCTCTGATGGGAATATGTATCGCATCCAACGGGGACCCATGGGGCCAGTGGGGCCCCAAGGTGAGCCTGTGAGTATAAATTCAGTATATATCAATGTTGTTGTTGTAAACTATTAAAAATCATTTTTGCTAATTGAAATAAAGGTGAAAAGAAAGTAAAATATAAATATTAGATGAACTTTTAGATGACGTGATGATATTATATTAAAATGAAAACTGCTAATTTGAAAAATAAATGAAAAAGCTAATTCAAAATATTAATAAATACTATTATAGTGTATAAATAATACTAAATAACATTGGTATATATCTTGCAGAAATTGTTGGTCTTATGTCACATCCTGTTAAAGAATTATGTCAAACAATTCTGTGTCTAAGAAGAAAATGGACACAACAGCTGAAATCAATTGCTGTAACAGATACGTCAAACAAGGCATGTATAGCTTTTTACACAATAAATAGGAAACTTCTCCCACAATCTGCAAAAGCAGGAAAACCAGGTCTGATGCAGAAAGCACAAGAGGGGAAATTTAAAGAAGGGAATTATTAGGACTTTGATGTTGGATCAGGGGCATGCGGTCCATATAAGCTGCAAATGCTCTGCATTCCCAAGCCATTCATGGACTCGCTAATTAATATTAACGCTATAAATTACTATAAATGTCCTTGTTTGAGGTGTACCATAAAGCTTCCATGATAAAATTTTGGTAATACATAGTATGTAACTGTCTGTCATTTATTTATTTGCCAAACGACGGTGATTTTCTTCAAATATGCCAGTTATGGAAGGTTTCGTGCAAGCGGATCCACAACAGCATTGGCACCTACACTCTGTTGTTATGTTTTGTCATCATTGTCCCGTGTTCTCATTGGATTGCTGGCATATGGTGGATTTCATGTGCAGTCTCTAATTTAGATCTTTTAGATCTAGTCTTTTAGTGTGTCCTAAGCCAATCCATCATACTATTTAAAGGTGAAGTATGTCGTTTCTGCGAAATAAGTAGCACCAACGGAATTACAAAAATACAGCACATTATGCAAATGCCCCTTTTGCACCTCTCTCAACTCAAACATCACAATCACAGCTCTTACGGGTGCTTGTGAAGGCACGTCTCAACGGGTAAATGTAAGCTACTTTTAATAAAAGGTCCAACATATTAAGAATACTTTTAGCTGTGTTGTGATGTGTCATGAGAGTAAGCAACTAAGTAGCTTACACTCTGTCTAGAGCGAATGCGAGTGTCTCGCTTATTAAACCCATCCAAAATATTGGCACCGGGTGCATTTTTTGACATGACGCACCACTCAGCATACCCGTTTAAAGAAGTCCCCACTCACAACTGTATTGTATATGTATATTTCAGCTGTTCTCACCTTAGATTCATCTGGCTGTCTATAAATGGCTGTAGGAAGAAACAACCCATCTGCATCACCCAGTCAAAATGCAACGTTCACCTGGCTTTACAAGTGACTGGGCCTAACAGAAGTAAATCCAGATGTGGTGCCATCTGGAGGCTTCTGGCTGAGCTCCAGTGGCCCAGGCATTGTAAAAGGCCTCCATTAGTTCATGAAGGGTTGATTTATATGAGTTGGCTGAAAGCATTAAGGAGACACTGCACTGCCTGCGAGCAAAACACAGTAGAGATGCAGTAATTAATACCCCCTCTTTTTCACGTCTCTATTACTATCATACCCTCCATTTCTGTCATGGTGGGGGTCAAGCTTTTAGTCATATGTTGAATAAGGACCTAATTTTATCATGCTAAGGAGTTAAAAGCCTGTTCTTATCAAAACTAAGTGTTTATATGAACCCCTTCACTTGAGTCTAAAATATTGTACTGCAATGCAGTGTTATTGTTAACTAAAACTATTAAAATGTAAATGTAAGATAAAAAACAAAAACTAAAATTAGAATGCCTTGGCAATTAGCTGAAATAAAATAAGGTTAAGTAAATTGAAGAGCTAAAATTACTAAAACTAAAACTGAAATAAAAATAAATTAAAGCTAAATAACTTTTTACAAAAGCAAAAACTAATAAAATGACAAAAGCATATAACAAAATTACTAAAACTTACACTAAAATTAGAATGAAAACTGGAAATATAAAAATAAAACCTAATTCCATTTTTTTAATAAATACTATAAAAGTATATAAATGTTGGTTCGGTAACAATGGTTCAGTATTTTATTTATTTGAGACTAGATCAGTTGTTTTTATTGCTCAGTTAACAAAGCTTGTCATAAACTGTTTAGAGCCATTAAGTGATACAAGTTTGTACACAATGTGAATGGTTTTGTTGCAAAAAAACAGATGTCATCATGCAGGAAATCAGCTTTTAGACTGGCATTGTAATGGTTAACAGGTTAGGTTTAGCAATGTGCTGTTTTTACCTGGTCAGAGTACCACTAAAGTTAATGAATTTTATTAACTTGTCTGAACTCTGAACTCTGAATAGTTGTTTTGTTTGTTCAGATCAAGACAACTAGGAAAATTGTTTGTCAGTTTGTTATTGCTTATTTACTTCTTTGTACTAGCTATAAAACTTCAATTTTAACCCTGTTAAACAAGCTTGCTTGCCATTAAAATGAAAGCTGCATGTTTTATTTTGTTCACACTCTGTGGCTTTATATAATTTAAGTTTTTTTTTTTTTTTTTTTTTTTGCTCCTTCTAGGGATGTCCTGGGAGTGTTGGCTATCCAGGAGCCAAAGGTGATAAGGTATGATAATCAGAGTGTTTACTAATGAGAAATTAGTCATGTCAGTCTCTCAGGATGAATGAAGGCAAGCCGAGGTCAAAGTGCTTCACCACTGAAGTTCATGGAAAGTTCACGTGCCTGTGGTCATGACCGGCTGACCCCTTGTGTCCTTTTATGACCTTTGTCACTTCATATGACTACTCTCATATGTTCAGTCTCCAAACAGAAGTCCAAATGCCGACAGGGAAGCTTGCAAAGACATGCTGTCAGTCTGACTTCCTATGCAGTATTTCTTTAAAGTCACAGATGAATAAAAATTCTTTCATTCTTTTGCTTCAACTTCTTTCACTTTTTTCTTTTTCACTTTATAGTTAGAAATGTAACACTTAAACTTTAAGTGTTACATTTCTAAATATCAAATATACATCAAATATATCCCAATATTTGAATATCAAAAATATCCCATTGACGGAATGTTAATCAACAAGATGTTTTAAGTGTCGTAACCATGGCATAAAGATACTATTGTTTATGCAAAACCAAAAAAATTAGTTTATCTAAAACTTTAACACTATGTACACTACCATTCATAAGTTTGGGTTCTGTAAGAAGTCATTTATGCCCATCAAGGCTGCATTTACAGTAATATTACTGCAAATACAGTAAAGAAAGCAATAATATTAAGTATCATTACAATTTAGAAAATGGAAATCTTTTGTAACATTATGTGTCTTTACTGTTACTTTTGATCAGCTTAATGCATCCTCCCTGGATAAAAGTATTAATTTCTTTCAAAATAAAAAAAATCTCATTGACCGTAAACTTTTGAACAGTAGTGTAATTGTATAGGCACTGGTATTTACATCGGGAAAAGAAAATGTAATTATAATTTTAGAGACAAATGTAATGATTTCAGTTATCTGGTGGTATCTAAACTGATCTGGGCTGCATTTCCCAAAGCATTGTAAGCCTAAGTAGATTGTAGAACCATTGCCACCAATGCAATCTACAATCAACTTAGCTCACAATGCTTTTGAGAAACACTGCCCTGATCTGTTCTGTACAGTGCTGTTTTACAATATGTGCCATTTGCCTGTTTATACAACGCAGATGTGTGATGGACTTTTGTTTATCATCCTAACAGCTGAGCTTTCATCAGGTTTGGGATTTGTAAAGCTTGTAAGTGTATGTCAGTGTAAAGGGTTATTATGGTGATGCAGTCCTCCTTATTGTTGTCATGTTTTCTAGGGTGCCATTGGGCTTAAGGGCCGTCCAGGTCGCCGTGGACTACCAGGTCCTCCTGGGCCACCTGGGCTGCCCACATTCTACCTGTGGAGAAACACACCTGAGGAATGGGCTGCGTTTCAGGTGTGTTTTCTCTCTTTTTTTCGGTTTCTTCTTTTACAGGTTTTCCTGACTGAATGCTCTGTCTGTGGTCTCCCTGTCTTCATTCTTCATCCCTTTAAAGTGGCTGTCAGTGCACAGCTGTATTTTGTGTAATAGCTCAGAGAAACACCACAGCCGTGACTGAATAAAGATGCCCTCAGAGAAAGAGAGAGAAAGAGGAAGGAATTCTCTCTTGTTGTTGTAATGGGGTATTTGTTTCCTACAGCCTTTGAACTGTCCCGCACTGTACATCCAGCAATCCAGCTGAGGGCAAAGGCTTTTTCTTCTCTTACTGCCGCATGAGATCATAAGTTGTTCCTGTAACTAAAGGAAAAAGCAGGAGGGATATCCCCTTTACTCAAGCCCAGAACAAGGTCACCTCAACACAATCAATCAGTCTCACCCTTCATGTCAGTTTCCAGCTCTATCTCCGAACGCATCTCCTTTGTGATAACTGAAACCCCTGTCAAGCGTGGTCTAATTAAAAGCAGCCTGTGACCTTGTAGCTTATTTTGGTATCCGTGTGCTGTGTGCAAGATGCTGCCTTTGTAGTTTACAGGGCAGCTTTTAAGTCTAAGGTCTGGTTGGATGAGAATGGATCATTGAAGCTTTAGTAAGACCAGAATAGCATGGTTATGGCTTTTGCCTTCATTGAAGTGACTCCACAGAGTAATGAAGAGGAAAGATTCAAGAATAGACTAGGGATAAAAAAAAAATCATTTTGAAAATTGGCTAATTGGTGGGTTGTCTGAATGACTAACCAATTATTCTGTCCAAGTAAGCTCAGTATAATTAGGCTGGTTTAGAATTCTCCTGGCCTAGATTAGTAGGGTTGCACAATACATCGGAATAGAATCAATATTAATGCCAAATCATGATGTTGATTGTCATATTGCAGTAGTTCGATTTGAATTTTGACTTGCAAAGTAAAATCGTGAAGGCTGTGATTTAATCAAATCTATTCAAAAACAGTGGGAATGTGGCCTATGAAAACTCAAGTGGAACTCAAGTCTGAAGTCTGCTCACTTTATGGTTACTAAAAGAGGCTTGAGTTGGTTCATATAAAGAGTATACCCAAGTGTGAACACTTAATTTTTTCACATTTTTATCAAGCTGTTGAACAGCTAGTCAACCCAGCCTTAGAATAACCAAAGCTCTTGAGGGTTTGTAGGTTTAGCTTTACAGTGTATAAGATAATGCTTTAATATCAGCTGTGATATTGATGATGTGATGAACATGGATAGTCATGTGTTGGCTCAAATAAATGAAATGAAATTTTTCTGTCACTCTCTCCTCCAGCAAACATCGTTCTTCCAGCTTCTCCGTGCAGGCTGGCCTGTAAGTATACAGCACATCTTTGTGTAATTTGTTATGTTTCTGAACATGGAATATCCCTGACACTGTGCTGCTTCCTGTGAGCTTGTAGAGAGCGCAAGGTCTGCCTGGTCCGGAAGGAGAGATGGGGAAACCTGGGCCACAGGTGAGTCAAATCCTGTCTGTGTGTACCAGCTGCTTTAATTAGACTTTGATGAGGCTTAGTGGCACCTGTGTTATGTAGCTCAGTACTTCCTGATCTCAGATGACAACACCTGCTCTGCTAAATCATGCTCTATTTCTCTGTATCTCTCTCTCTCTCTCTCTCTCTTTCTCTCCCCCTCTCTCTCTACCTTCTCTACTAGGGGCCACCTGGGGAGCCAGGTGAACGAGGACGTCCAGGACGTATGGGAGACATGGTAATATCCTATAGTGCAATCATTCTCATTTTTAGTGGTGCTTACTAAGGATCATTTTTATCAGTGGTGCTTGTTTTGGCAAGCATCCATACTGCTATTGTAAAACTATTAACCTACTAATTGTGTACCATTTGTTCACCAAAATGTTGTTGTCTTTAATTATGATGTTATCATATTCGTAATAAGAAAATACAACAGTCTGTCAAGACAGCTGTAATTGTAAATAGGCTAATATTTTCTTTCTTTTTTTGTCCGAGCAAGACATCATGTCACCTCATATTAGTGGCAATTAATTAGCTGCCTTTTTATTGAACTGTGTGGGAGTTATTACACACACAACCCCACCCAATCATTGCTGAGATTTAACCACAGATATAAAGAAAGTGTGTTTGTGTTTTTATTCCTCATTGTGGTTTGTGACTTAAAAAAAAAATTCACAAAAACCTGTGCATGAATCACTGCTTAACTTAGCTTCTGTTAGCATTTAATGAAGTGCAGGGCACCGCTATGGGAAGGAATTGATAGATAGATAGATAGATAGATAGATAGATAGATAGATAGATAGATAGATAGATAGACTGAGGGATGGATGGATGGATGGATGGATGGATGGATGGATGGATGGATGGATGGATGATTGATTGATTGATGGATGATTATAGATATATTGATTGATTTGATTGATTGATTGATTGATGATGATAGATAGATATATTGATAGATTGATAGATGGATGATGATAGATAGATAGAAGCAGACAGCACTGAAAGTTTTAGGCATTACACAATATAGCAACTGTTACAGTATTAGTTACAGTTCATGAGTATTAGTTCATTATATAGTATTCGAAGTATTGTCCCTATAATTTAATCTGTGCTATTCTGCAGGGTGACCGTGGACCAAAAGGTGTGGTTGGAAGAGCAGGAGTCTATGGAAAGGATGGGGAAAACGGACTGGACGGGCCTCATGGGTCTCCAGGGATTCCAGGACCGAAGGTCAAGTAACCATGTTACACCATACACAAATGACTCTTGTAGCACTTATCCAGACTATTCGCAGTTTAGCAGAAATTACCTATTTATTTCAGTATCCTGACCTATACAGGTGCTGGTCATATAATTAGAATATCATCAAAAAGTTCATTTTTTTTATTATAAATTATTTTTAAAAATGAAACTTTCATATATTCTAGATTCCCTAGATGTAAAGTAAAACATTTCAAAAGTTTTTTTTTTAAATTTTGATGATTAGAGCGTACAGCTCATGAAAGTCCAAAATCCAGTATTTCAAAATATTAGAATATTTCCTAAGATCAATCAAAAAATGGATTTGCAAAACAGAAAAGTTCAAGTTCTTTAAAGTATGTTCTTTTGTGCACTCAATACTTGATCGGCAGGACATATTACAGCAAATGACTTGCTCCTAGCACAAATTACAGCATCAGTGAAGTGTGGCATGGAAGTGATCAGCCTGTGGCACTGCTGAGGCACTATTGAGCCTTCAGATCATCTGTATATTGTTGGATCGACTGTTTCTCATCTTTCTCTTGAAAATATCCCATAGATTCAGGTCAGGCATATTGGCTGGCCAATAAAGCACAGTAATATCATGCTCAGCAAACCACTTGGAAGTGGTTTTTGCACTGTGGGCAGGTGCTAAAGTCCTGCTGGAAAAGGAAATCAGCATCTCCATAAAGCTTGTCAGCAGATGGAAGCATAAAGTGCTCCAAAATCTCCTGGAAGATGGCTGCATTGACTTTGCACTTGATAAAACACAATGGACCAACACCAGCAGACGTCACGGCCCCCCCAAATCATTATTGACTTCAGAAACTTCACACTAGACTTCAAGCAGCTTGGATTCTGTGCCTCTCCAGTCTTCCTTCAGACTCTGGGACCATGATTTCAACATGAAATGCAAAATTTACTTTTATCTGAAAAGAGGACTTTCGACCACTGTTCACTGTCCAGTTCTTTTTCTCCTTAGCCCAGGTAAGATGCTTCTGACGTTGTCTCTGGTTCAGAAGTGGCTTGGTAGTCCTTTTCCTGAAGATGTCTGAGTGTGGTGACTCTTGATGTGCTGACTCCGGCTTCATTCTACTCATTGTGAAGCTCTCCCAAGTGTTTGAATTGGCTTTACTTGACAGTATTCTCAAGCTTGCGGTCATCCCTGTTGCTTGTGCACCTTTGCCTACCCAATTTCTTCCTTCCAGTCAACTTTGCATTTAATATGCTTTGATATACACTCTGTAAACAGCCACCCCATTCAGTAATGACCTTCTGTGACTTACTCTCTTTGTGGAGGGTGTCAATGATTGTCTCCTGGACCATTGCCAAGTCAGCAGTCTTCCGCATTAGTGTGGTTTCAAAGAACAAAAGATATCCGGAATTTATACTGTAGGGATGGTCATTTAATGAAACTCAAATGTAAATATTCTAATATTTTGAGATACTGGATTTTGGACTTTCATGAGCTGTACGCTCTAATCAACAAATTAAAAAAAAAAAACTTTTGAAATGTTTTACTTTACATGTAGGGAATCTAGAATATATGAAAGTTTCATTTTTTAAAATAATTTACAATAAAAAAATGAACTTTTTCACGATATTCTAATTATATGACCAGCACCTGTAAGTGTTTTAATTTGTGTGATGTTTCCTGATTACTGTTAACACTTCAGTTTTAAATTCTAAAACACAGGGTCCTCTAGGCTATAAGGGTGAATCAGGCTCACCTGGAGAGAAAGGAGAGGAGGTGAGACAAAATTGAAGCTGGTAACTTAAATGTTGTAGGTTCAAATCCAGTGATGAGCTGTCATTTGTACCCTTGAACACAGCACTTTTTTACCCAAGGACTAACACTGTTCATTTTTTTGCAGGGCATTATTGGACCAGAGGGCCCATGTGGGGATATGGGAAAACCTGGTGAGAAAGTAAGCCATCATTAAACCAATAAACTCAATAAATGCAAGAACCCTATTTTATAGGATGCATTGTTTGTATATATCGCCATCTAGTGGTCAGGCAAAGAACTATTAATAGGCACTTGTAATTTATATATTTTTATATATTTCTAAAATCTTAACCTGGGAACACTGTTTGGTCATTTGAAGTGTTTATGAAAATATTTAACATGTGCTTCACATTTACAGGGCTCAAAAGGAGTACCTGGCTCTCCTGGTCCTGTCGGCCCTCCTGTAAGTCATCTACTGTAACTATGACTGCAGCATCATTCATTGTAGCTATGAATGAACAGCATAAACAAGACTTATTTTCTAATTACATCTGGCTTTGTCATTTAAATGTACATAGTTATAATAATATTAACCTAATATTCCTTTTCAGCATCTTGCCTAATTGTATTTTAATTCTTCTTCAGGGACCACAAGGCATGAGAGGGATGGAGGGCCCTGAAGGGCATCCAGGGCCAGATGTAAGTGAAGACAAAATGACTATAATGCACTAAATGCTCAACATTTGTTTATCAAATGCACAAGTGTACATATAACATGAGGACTTTTTCACATCAAAGTTGACATCTAGTTATCTGTGAATATTACTGTTTACAGGGTGATGATGGGATGGATGGACCACCTGGTCTTCCAGGTGCACCTGTAAGTAATACAGAATATCACAAACTGTCTGTGTCACTCAATATGTATTGACTAAACCATCACTGCATTGACGCTACATTATGTGCTTTCTGTTTCAAATAAATGACTTTCCTTGTCATTACACTGTATTTTATCATACTTTTCATGTATGATTTGTCCATTTTCTTCAATCTCAGTTTATTTAAATGTTTGCAGGGAGCTCCTGGTTGGACAGGTGTGGTCGGTGCCCAGGGGCTTAATGGGTCTCGTGTAAGTGTTTTGGCCGTTTCATACTGTTCCACTCAATTGTTAATCCGTGACATACTAACAATTTCTGTTTTATTTTCTAGGGGGAGCCTGGGCCTCCAGGAGCTGTTGGTCTTCCAGGGCCACAGGTATGCTATTTATTATATGGGACAGCATAAAGTTCCTAATAAATGACCTCTTTATAACATATATGTCATTTATTAGGGTCCCCAGGGATTAGAGGGACAGATAGGGCCTCCAGGGCCCAGGGGTCCACAGGTGAATGATTTCTATGAATGTTCTACTATGATTAATTTAATTGATTGAATTAAGAAAGGGTAGTCTTGGAGGTTCTTTTATATACGTATTTACATGCTAATATATGTATACTAAGTAAGTAAGTAAAGCTTTATTTATGTAGCACTTTGTGTTTACAAAGAGCTTTAAAAAAAAACATACACATATAGAAATAAGAAATAAGATAGAAATAAGATAGTAAAATGACTAAAATCACATAATAAAAATAAAAATACCAAGTGACTGGCTCTGTTAAACAATATATTACGTGAACATGATCCATATTATCGCATTCATATGTTTCTCCACTAGGGGCTGTCTGGCCGGGAGGGTTTACCTGGTCCCAAAGGAGAGCCTGTAAGAACTTTAAGATAAATATCTTTCTTTAAATTACTTTGATCGTACTAACTCAGTAATAATTAGGCCTTCATGCTGTTAAACATTCTACCACCATGATATTTAATCTGACACTGAACACATACACTAGTTGATAAGATTGTTTTTGAAAAAGGGTTTCTTATGCTCACCAAGGCTACATTTATTTGATCAAAAATAGTTACTTTTGATCAATTTAATGCATCCTTGCTGAGAAAAGTATTTATTTCTTTTAAAAACAAACAAAAAAATATACTGACACCAAACTTTTGAATGGTAGTATACCTTCTTATCCCTGTTCATTTACAGGGACCTGCAGGGCCAATGGGCCTCAGAGGGGAGCCAGGATTTGAAGGATTAATGGTAAAAGCTTAATTCAGTTTAAATTGTTTTTGTTTTTGGTTTTTTTTTTTTTTTTTAATGAGAATAATGAGAATTGTTCATACCACAGTCCACACTTTAAGAACAAGCTAAAATGGCCACCAACTGATATATCACATCTGCTGTTACTCATAACTAGAGAAGCATATAGTACACATAGTCTACATTTCTAAACTCCACGGGACTAGTTTTTGTAGCAAAAAATATTTTTTTTTGTTTTTATAACTGTCTTTCAAATGTAATCAAGGTAATTTTCTGTTTATTACATGTACTGGTTAATTAAAGTCATTTTGTGTCATCTTTGTGTTTTCTTCATTTTAGGGTGTGTTAGGAACACAAGGTCCAAAAGGATTTACTGGTATCAAAGTAAGCTCATGCCATCTCTATTTTAACCTGTCTTTACTACATATCTGAGTTTTTATTTTGGCTCTAATAGCTTTACTGTCTTTTAAGGGTAACAGAGGACCTGATGGAGACCAGGGAGACTTTGGACCTAAAGGAAACAAAGTAAACATATAAATACGAATATATACTGTACTGTACATAAAGTGGATGTACTAGGTTTCTACCTTCATGAGAACAGCACTTGTTGAAAATTGTATTTTCCTTTCAGGGTGCTAGAGGAACCTCAGGGTTTCAGGGCATTCAAGGTGAGCAGGGACCAACAGGCTTTCCTGGTTTCCCAGGTGTCAGAGGTCTGCAAGGACCACTGGGTATCCAGGTATGAGTTACACTAATATTGCTTCACTAATATCACTTGAAATAGACACATTTGCTTTTAGTTTGTTTGACTGTCCACGGTTAGTCTTAAGAGTCATAACACACATATTTCCTCACACACCTAGGGAGAGGATGGAGAGGCTGGTCCGCATGGCAAAGTGGGCAAGGAGGGGTCAAAGGTCAGAGTTGCTCTGTACTATAGGCATTAGGATTTATACCCCCGGTTTCACAGACAAGGCTTAAGCTAGTCCCAGACTAAAATCCATGTTTGAGCTGTTTTAACTGAAAGCAACTTATCTTAAAATATGTCAGTGGCATTGTTTTGCCTCAAGGTGCACACCAGTAATGGTTTTTTAAGGCATGTTTATAAAAGCTACTTAAATGTCCTAATTGAACTAAGGCCTACTCCTGGCTTAATCTAAGCTTTGTCTGTGAAACCAGGCTTCAGTGTCTTAAATTATAAAACCCTTAAGTGCAATATTCTTCATCACTAATGTGAAATGTCAATTTTACTGAAGGGGAGCAGAGGTCTTGAAGGCCTCCCTGGAAAGCCTGGTCCTAGAGGCCTAAAGGTAACACACTTTATGGTATATTATTATATACACTGCCATTTAAGTTTGAGGTCAGTAAGATTTAGTTTTTCAAGAATTTAATACTATTTTTCAGCAACAATGCATTAGATTGATCAGTAAAGACTTTTACATTGTTACAAAAGATTTCTATTTACAAATAAATGCTGTTTTTTTTTTTTTTTTTTTTCTATTCATCAAAAATAAGAAGCACCAAATCAGCACATTAGAATTATTTCTGAAGGATCATGTGACAATGTAAACTGGAGTAATCACTGATTCAGCTGTCATCATAGGAAAAAATAATATAAATCAATATATTTTAAAATATATTAAAATAGAAAACAGTTATTTTAAATTCTAATAATATTTAACAATATGATATTTTTTACTGTTTTTTTTTTATCAAAAAACTAACCCCAAACATTTAAAAGGTAGTGTATTATGGTCATAAGCTTTAAGGTATTACAAATAGAAATAATCATCTAGTTGAGCTGTATGATATTGTTTTTAATAAAGTCTTGATACATTTTCAGGGACGAACAGGGCAGAGGGGTCACACTGGCATGCCTGGACTTCCTGTAAGTGTCCATACACAAAAAGCTGAGAGTAGTGGAAATCCTTACCTCCCCAGTTAATATCAATCTCCTGTGTAGAATGTTGATAATGTCAGTGTTGATGGTGTTTATTGCAGGGTTTACCTGGCCCACCTGGACCTGTTGGAGCTGAAGGAAAGCCTGGTACACAGGTTCCCATTCTATATTCTAATACCATGATAACTGTAAAAATATGTCATTGATGCATTTTTACATCAGTTAACAATAAATATAAACTAGAAAGCTACTGTGAGAAAAAATGAAAACATATAATTTCAAATTGAAATGTTTCATCAATGAATCATTGATGAACTTATATTCATTACCCTTAAATTAATACATATCATGTGGTTTCATGACATTTCAAATGACTTTTTCAAATAAATTGTAAATTCTTGTACTAGAATTTGTAGAATAGAGTATTACAAATACATCTTGTCTTTTGTTACAATTACTACAAATAGCTCAGTAAAGGTTCTAGTAAGTATAAACAGGTACTTCAACAGATTATTTTAACCAACACTTGTAGTGTTACACGTTGAAACTGTAAAGTTCAAATTGATTCATTGTTCTTTCTTGTGCTCCAGGGACTGCAAGGCCTTGTGGGTAATGCAGGAATTAAAGGACCAATGGTGGGTTCAGAACTCTTTACATAATAATATCCCACCTACAAATTGTCTAAATTGGTATTTATAAAGTCATTAATGTAGTCTTTAGCTACTGGGCAGAAACTGTTTATTTAGCTATCATTGCTAAGCTTTCATATTGAGCACCTCTTAACAGACTTTATATACCATTAATGAGCCGTTTTTTGGCAGTGAATGGAGCTCTATAATGCCGATTGTTGTCATGAATCCAGCAGACTGAGCTCCCGGTGCAGAGCAAATAAAAAACGATGATCACATTTTATAGAGGATGGGCTATGCCTTTTATGAATCATAAAGAGGTTATACAAACAAAGACAGTCTTTCCAGGAATTTAGTGGGCACCAGTGTTTTGTGCAGCTTGTCAAAGTTTAATTTGCACCCCTATAAATGACTCTAGTAAAATGCAGTAGGCGAGAAGAGTAATGGTCGGTGGTGGTAGCAGAAAACACTGGTACACACATGAACACACAGGCTTTTAAGGTCTTGGTTGGTTTCCCAAACTTCAGGGATTGCAAGGTATTCCTGGAGAACCTGGTCAGGATGGACCCCCAGGATCTATGGTGAGTTTTCTTCTCTATTCCCTGTCATTTCCACACGTCTAAGTTTACTAGTCAGCTGTACCTGAAGCTGAATAGCTTATTTGTAAGCACAAGAATTATGACAAAATTTCAGAATAATAGAAAAAAAACTCCCCTGCTTGCAAGACAGACACCCTCCTGACCCCTATCTGACTTGCCAATTTTATTACCCACAGTACCTACATTCAGAAAACATAATAAATTGAATCCATATTGAATATTATTTTTCATAGTATTGAATTTGTTATACTGTGCATTCAGATCAGGGGATGTGCTGTTAAATTTTCAATAATTCTTGGCATGTCTGCCTTTCAATGTCTAAAAAGTTTGAGGTGGTTGTCTTGAAGTTATATGTGGTCTCTGGTTTTTAGCTTTGCATTTCTATACAGATAAGACATATGATTACACTTACACACATTCTGCTCTTTCTCACACAACAGTGGAGCACATGCAAATAGAGATCAAAGCATATTTGGGTCTTTGAATCAGCCGTTGTTTGTGTAACTTGTCTTGTAAGACAGACTGCAAAGCAAATTTACAAACTTGAATCCTTTGAAACAACTACTGTTGTGTCTGAGCTAATTAACTCAACTCTTGACCCCTGTTCAGTAATATTAGGATGATTTCTGAAGGATCATGTGACACTGAAGACTAAAGTAATGGCTGCTGAAAATTCAGCTTTGTCTTCCCTGAAATAAATTACATTTTAAAATATTTTAAAACAGAAAACACTTATTGTAATAATTGTAAAATTGTAGTAATTTTCCACAATATTTTTGTTTTTACTGTATTTGTAGTTAAAGTCTTTGATCACCAAAATGACATATTTAAACGTTTTTTCTTCATGCCTTAAAATAGCTTGAATGTAACTCTACACCCTTGCCTCATTTAGTATACGTGGTCCTATGAATATGCAAATTATCTCTACTCTCTACTTAGCCTCTACTCACTGACACCAGTTAGGAGATCCACTTGTTGACGATCACACAATGATGTGGTTGGTTACAAGGTAGTTTGTGATGTTAGAAGCACCAGCGATTTCAAACTGCGTTTTTGAGACTGTCTTTGGTTCACTGCAGTTTAAGGAGAAAATACTCAGCAATAGTCAGGTTAAATGCCATATTGAACTTAACGCAGATGAAAACAAGGCTATGAGGGAGAGACGTACAGTCTTTACAATGGCTTCCACCGTATAAAGGTCTTAGATCACATCATTTTTAGTATGTTGTTAAACAACTGTACAATCCATTGAACGCACTGTATTCTATCCCTCACAACCTCATTTTCATACCTGTCAAAAATTGGCGCTACCCTGACTAAGGTCTATAAGATCACTTCAGCAAATCAATACAAAAATAAAAATACTGCATCTGTTTGTGAATTGTTAAATCTGTACTGATGATTATGTATTTCAATGACAGGGTCCGCCTGGACGAGAGGGGCCCATGGTCAGTCCAGGACCACCAGGAGAGAGGGTATGTTATGATTTATTTGTTTGCTTTTATATAATTTATGTAATCAAGCTGCTGATTTTTCACGATTATTTGGTATGTATGGTTATTTTTCTCAGGGTTTCGCTGGAAAGACAGGAGCGGAGGGGCCGCAGGGCCCTGTTGGCATGTATGTAAGTGACCCCTCTACAGGGCTTTATAGAGAAAAAAGGGTGCGGGATAAGGAGAATTATACTTAAGGTTGATGTTTTGACGTAGCAACCTAACTCTGTCATTTTCTTTTTAGGGTTTTCCAGGAAACGTGGGTATGAGAGGAAGACCGGGCCACGCCGGAGACAGAGTAAAGACAAATTGCACTTTAACCATCCTGCATTAACCACAATGTCATTTTATTATGCTTTTGTACATTACAGTTATAATGTCAAAGCTTAGATAAAGGCTCCTTTCTTATCCGTAGTGAGCTGCCTGCCTCGCAGTCTGCATAGGCAGCTGACTTATGAGGCAACATCCTAATCAAAATGGAACCTATAAATGACTAGAAGCAGCTCAATTAACAGTCACTTATATGCTGCAATCAAGCACAGATATTGGGTGAATTTTTATTTAGGAAGATCTACACTACAATTCAAAAGGTTGGAAACTTTCATTCAGCATGGACACATTAAATTGAACAAAAGTGACAGTAAAGACATTTATAATGTTATAAAAGTTTTTTATTTAAAATAAATGCTGTTCTAAACTTTCTATTCATCAAATAATCCTTACATAAAAAGTATCACGGTTTCCACAACAAAATTAAGCAGCACAACCGTTTTCAAGCACTACATTGAGAACTAAATAGAGTACCTCAGAGATGACGTGTTAGCTGAAGCGAGTTAGCATTTTAGGACTTCCGGTTCCATCGCCCTAAAGTCTATGGGTTTTTTGAATGGGTTTTTGCTAAATCGCCTGAAATAAGGTCTGTGGTTAACAAAGCCTCTAAATCATAATCAGCAAGCATGTTTTTAAATAAAGTTGTTTTTTAAATAAAGTTTGAGGAAGCTTGGTGGTGGTGACGTTGATCCGCGACCATGGTGTGCTGTAGTCCGTTTATAGCCTACTGTTAGCTTTTTATATCTGACGACTTTATTTAGGCTTCAAAATGTATAAATGTTGTGTTAACTTGTAAAGAATATCTTGATAGACAAAACTAGTAAGTGCCATAACCCTTTGTTAAACACAGAGCTTATTTTTTGCGATTTTCCAAAAGTCTATGGGGACAATGCATAGGCTTTCGATCGAGGGAACCTGTGCGCCGCTAACTTCCGGGTTGGCCTACAAAAACACGTCATCTCTGAGGTACTCTATAAGCATATTAGAATGATTTATGAAGAATCATGTGACCTAAAGACTGAAGTAATGGCTGCTGAAAATTCAGCTCAAATTGTAATTGTAAAACAATTTTGTTGTTTTTACTGTATTTTTTTTTGATCAAATAAATGCAGTAAAAAAAAATCTTACTGATCCCAAACTTTTGAATGGTAGTGTATTTAGAGTCAATATTTCTCAGTACTGAATATTATTTTTTAAAATATTTTATTAAAAAAATAATGTTTCATAATACCTTAAATTGTTAATATAAAATAATATAAAGTATATTTTACTGATCAACATCATTTCTTATTGGATTTTTATGGATTTTCTTATCCATTATAAGCTTGGAGCAGCCTTCATGATGATGGCTAAACATGTAAACAGCTCATTTGGGTTTAGAGCAAAGCTGCAATGTTTTTAGTCTTCTTAATAGTAACACATTTGTTTTCTCATAGGGAGAGCCAGGTCTAAGAGGGCCTCCTGGACCACCTGGGAAGACTGGACCACCAGTAAGTGTGTCATGAATATTGTACAAACAAACACTGGGATCCTAAATCAAGCAGATCATTTTTATTTTATATTTCAGTTACTCTACCTTAATTTCTTTCATTCTATAGACAAATGTATTTCAGTTTCCACTGCTCTAACACTACCATTTGCATGTTGTGATGATAATATTGTTAACCTTTATGTGTGTTTTTTAGGGTCCCCCTGGTCCAGTAGGAGAAAAAGGCCTGCCAGGACCCCAGGTATATAACCCTTCTCAAAGAAAATAAAAGATCCTGACCTTACTCGCTCAGTGAAGTTTGATTTCTCATAAAGCAGTGCTGAAATATAAAAGGCTTCATTTATTTCCTTCAATTATAAACCATGGTTTACCTCTCTGCAGGGCCGTCAGGGAGATCCCGGGCATCAGGGAACAGATGGGCCATGTGTAAGCACACAATCAGCTCTTTCATTTACATTATATCTCTGTTTGGCTGTTAATTTTCAAACGCTGATTATGATTGATTGTCTATATAGGGTCCTCCAGGACTTCAGGGAGTCAGTGGGGTCATTGGAAAACCAGGACACATTGGAAGTAAAGGACTCCCAGGGGAACATGGGCCAAACGGGCCCCCAGGTATTCCAGTAAGTGATAATTCCCCCTAACATACATAATGATGGATTTTAAAAGCTTTGCTTTATGAAAGTTAAAATTGCTGCAAATCTTTTTTCAGGGTTCACAGGGGGCAAATGGAGTGCCAGGTGTAGATGGGGAGAAAGGAGAAAAGGTGATTTAAAGTGATTTAAAAGATTTAGAGTATCTCAAATTGTGTTTCCTTATGAAGTCACTGAAAGTTGCTATAAATGTACAGGGAATGATGGGCCCTCCTGGTGACAACGGGCCTCTCGGACTGGAAGGGCCACAGGTAAGATTGGCACAGAGCTGCAAAACTATTTGGTCTTTATGTTCAGTACAAAATAGCAAACTAAAGCATTAAACCATGTGGTGTTTTAATGAACCAGAGTAAAATCACTTTGACACATAGTCTCAAATGGTTATGGCTTTAATAAATTGGTGGCAATAGGCATATGATAAAAGATTTCTGACCTCTGTAGGGTCCATCTGGTCCGGCAGGTTTGGAGGGGCCTCCTGGAAGGAAAGGTGATAAGGTCAGGTGACAATTATTAAAACATATTAAATTAAATTAAATTAAATTAAATTAAATTATCATAAAATGATTGCTTGACAAAAATAACATTTATGTCGTTTTTTCCCTGTATCTTTTAACAATTATTTTCTTCTGGCAGGGGGACAAAGGTCCCTTTGGAAAGCTTGGTCTTCATGGACCGAAAGGAGACATTGGCCCTCCAGGTGCAAAAGGTCCAATGGGTCCACCAGGCCCAGCAGGCAATGAGGTGTGGAGATTAATTTCTTAATGTTGGCACAACTGTGCAATTTACCCCTAAAGTCATCTGTCTCAAATATGATCAGTCTCTCTGTCTTATAAAAGAGTAATATTGCTGTCTTTCTCCTGATGAAGGGTGATGCTGGTCCAATTGGCATTGCTGGCCACCCCGGCCCTAAAGGAGAAAAGGTCATTCATCTTTTACACCTATAGTGTCATTTCACAAGGGAAAATGCTGTTGTACTATATTTCTTTTTTTCCCTCAGGGTGATATTGGGCCACGAGGATTTACTGGTTTAGATGGGCCATGGGGAGATGTGGGGGAGCAGGGAGAGAAGGGGTTCAAGGGAGACAAGGGCCAAATTGGACTGCAGGTGAGTGCAAATCAGCATTTCAGATTTAAAGAAATTTATCATTTTATTCAGCAAGGATGCATTAAATTGATCAAAAATTACAGTAAAGACATTTATAATATTACTTTTTATTTCAAATAAATGCAATTTGAATTTTTTTTATTTCAAATAAATGTAAATTTATTTATCAACAACTGTTTTCATCATAAAAATTTAAAGCATTTTTAATGATTTCTGAAGGATCATGTGACACTGAAGACTAGGAGTAATGGCTGCTGAAAATTCAGCTTTGCCATCACAGGAATACATTACATTTTTAAAATGGACTAAAATAGAAGAGTTATTTTAAAATGTAATAATATTTGGCAATATTAGTGTTGTTTGTTACTGTACTTTTGATCAAATAAATGCCTTGGTAAGCATAAGAGAAATCTTTCAGAAGCTTTAAAAATCTTGCTGACCTCAAACTATTGAATGGTAGTGTATGTATTTTCCCTAAATGGAAAACAATAAAATATGTTGTTTGTTTTCATGGTATCTTTTACCATGTAAAATGTATGGTATTTTTACTTTTTTTTTTTTTCAATTTTATTGCATTTGTGTGTGATTCTTTGCTGTTTTTATGTCAGGGTGAATCAGGCCTCATGGGTAGGATTGGACCTGCTGGTCTGAAAGGTGTAGAGGTGTGTAGTATCCTTATTTTACAAGAGTTCATCATACTGTATGATCTGTTTCACCTGAGAATGATTGACACCTATGTTCCTGGTTGATATGGTGATTACTGATAAACAGTTCCATTTTTGTGTGTGTGTTTCAGGGTGGACCAGGCCATCCAGGGCTGGTGGGGCCAGATGGACCTCTAGGAAGCAAGGTACCACGTTTGATTGTTCACTTAGAGCATCTTTGGATTATTTAATTTCTTTTTATGGTCTAAAACTAAGTGTCTCTTTTAGGGAGAAACTGGGCCGAATGGTTTACTTGGTGAGCCAGGGAATGCTGGACCTGAGGTTCTGATCCACTTGAAATGAAAATACATTACAATATTAACATATTCTGCAAAGCACATAACATGAAACGTGTTATTTACATTGCTTTGGATGTCAAAAAATGCTGTTTTATTTACAGAATGTTCTCATTAATCATATCTATCCTTTGTGCCTCAGGGAATTGCAGGTCCCAAAGGTGTGCGAGGTGACACAGGAAAAGCCGGCACACAGGTAAAGATCATTTGTTCATATTTATTTTCATCTTCAGAGACAATCAATGTATTTTATCTCAGAGTAACTGATTCATGATCATACTTTAACCTACAGGGTGGTGTTGGATCAGTTGGTCCCCAAGGTCCTTTGGGCCCTAAAGGTCTCCCAGGGCCTGGAGGGGAAAAAGGAGACACAGGAGATAAAGGAGAACCAGGGGGGGAGGTGAGCTTGTAATGAACTCCACTAAGATGGAGATGGTTGTTTTTCTAAATTGATCATAAAAAAATGGAGCCATCTCTTCCCCTTAGGGGCCAGACGGCCTTCAAGGCATACAAGGGCCACCAGGACTGCTTGGTTTGGAGGTACAGACCATTAAAACCCAGAATATTGCATTTAAAAAGTTGTTCAATCAGTTGGTGTGGCATTTTGGCTTGGCTGTATATAGAAATACACTACATGTGATTGATTAACCCAGTTATACCTACAACCTTAGGGTCCACAAGGCGAGGCAGGGGTAAGAGGCTCACCAGGCCAACCAGGAGCTCAGGTCAGTGCTCAGCGAGACAAAAATGTACATTTACAGCAAAGAAACAACCAATATAGACACCTTAATTTAAAGGGATAGTTCACCCAAAAAGGAAAATTATCTCATGATTTACTCACCCTCAAGCCATCCTACACTGTAAACCCAAGTAAGTTGGGCTAACTCAAAAAATTTTAGGAAATCAGTTACATCAATTTTTTTGAGTTATGATGTTCCCAATTTTAAGTAAGCAGAACTGCCAAGTTTTGAGTTTGTAGTACTCATGTGTGTTAATTGCTCCTAACTTGAAGTACTGAGTTAGCTAACTTATACATTTTAATAGCAATTAACATAAAAGATTGTTAATTAGCTTTTTTTTACGTTGAGTTTTTGCAAATCAAATGAGTTTTTTACTTAACTGTAAACCCCAATAACCCATTGTAAACCCCACTTGTCACCATGATGGTAACTGTCCAAAAACCCACATTAACAGAAACTCTTCTAAATTAGCATAACAAAACATTAATCACTAAATCTCCCTTACCATTAATCGTGCACAAAAAAACATTATATAACACTTAATTTTAGCATTTACTCTCCCTTTCGAGTGCTATGGGCAAAGCATGATGGGAATAGAAATCCTAGCCCAGTTTCAGTTAACTTAAGTTAGTCTAAATTAAAAGAAATTAGTTCATACAACTCAAAACAATGAAACAGTTCAGTTTACTTAAATGATGTTAGTGCTGTGAACTCAAAAGAAAAAGAAAGTTCTAAATACTCATAACAGTTAATTTAACTGAACTAAGTTTGTCCTACTCAAACCAATGAAGTATTTTGAGCATTAGGGCTTACAGTGTAGGTGTATACGACTATTTTCTTTCAGACGAACACAATCGGAGATATATTGAACAGCAACATATACATATTTAAAAATATCCCAGCTTATCCAAGCTTTATAATGGTAGTGAATGGGGGGTGAGATTTTGAAGCCCAAAAAAATGCATCCATCCATCATAAAAGTAATCCATACAGCTCCAGGGGATTAATAAAGGCCTTTTGAAGCAAAGCAATGGGTTTTTGTGAAAAAAAAAAAAAAAAAAAAAAAAATCCATATTTAAAATTTTAAAATTTAATCAACTAAATAACTAGCTTCTGGCAGTAAAATATTATAAAGCTTGGAAGACCCAGGATATTTTTAAATATATCTCCAAATGTTAATTTAAAAGAAGATAGTCATATACACCTAGGATGACTTGAGGGTGAGTAAATCATGGGATAATTTTCATTTTTGGGTGAACTATCTCTTTAATTATGCCTTTGTTTCAACTCTGCTTGCTTAAACATCATGCCTTTAATGAGTTTTGATTGTTGCAGGGCCGTGTGGGTAACCCAGGACCTGAAGGAAAAGAAGGCATGAAAGGAGAGAAGGTAAGGTCACAATGTTCTCTTGTCTTAATCCCTGTCTACTATCTAAAATAAAAGTGCTTCCTCTATGCCTTTGTCCTTGCTGTCAGATACGAGAACTGTGTTTAAAAATACAGATTTCCCAGGACTCTTATCTGCAATTTCATTTTGAATTTGAATTTGGTTATTGATGCATTTTTAGGGAGCTCAGGGCAAAGATGGAGCACCTGGAAAAATGGGTCACATTGGACGGAGGGTAAGATGTGATATGCCTTCAAAAGTGCCTTTAGTGTGCTCTCTTAGATTCTATTAAATGTTTCCAAATCTCTTAGTAAAAGACAAAGAAGTTTAGCGACATTACTGTATATTGTCATGTGTATATATAGTACTCTGAAGTCATAATGCAGAACAAACATTTGTAAAATTGTGGTGATTATGATTGATAAACTGATTTTTTTTTTTTTTTTTTTTTTTTTTTTTTTTTTTTTTTTTGCTGTTTGACATCTAAAGGGTAAAAGAGGCAAGGCAGGGTTGAGGGGGACCAGAGGACCAAGAGGAGAAAAGGTCAGAATTTAGAGATAATACCAACATGGAATTTAAACACATGGCAAGCTTAATTCATGAATCCCATGGCTTGAATTGGACACATTAGGTATTTCCTTCTTGGCTTCTTCTTGTCCAATAGGGAGAGAGAGGAGATGTAGGAGAGAAAGGACTTCCTGGATGGGGGGGAAGTATGGTAAGATTGATACTCCTGGTCAGAAATAGTCCATTTCAAAATTGTCACATCTTTTGCATTAAATAACATTGTGAGAATGAATGAAATGGGAGAATTAAGATGCTTGATGCTTGACAGGGAATCCAAGGGCTGAGAGGAGAGCCTGGGGAGCAAGGTGTCAAAGGAGCAGAGGTGCTTTTACAAATTTACTCAGACATGATTCTTTTTGTACCTTAAAAATGCATTCTTAATATTAATTCCTTAACCTGTCCATAATAGGGTGAGAAAGGGGATCAGGGACCTCCTGGTCCACCAGGGAGAGATGGCTTGAAGGTATGTTGTATCACAAGCACATCCAATGAGTCTGCAGTACAGCCCATTCATCCTCTTATAAGAGAATTTATTTGTTCTCTTTAGGGGAGTCTGGGGCCTCTTGGTCCTCCAGGCCCCCCCGGACCAAAGGGGGATCAGGTAAGAGTCAAATCGTCTTGAGAACACATATATTCTTTTGTTTTTTCCTTGTTTTTTTAATACAATACATGTACAGGTCATGCCTTAATCTTAGATATCTCTCATCTCTTTAACCTTCATTTGTAAGTTGCTTTGGTTAAAAGCATCTGCTACATAACTAATTATGAAATGCATATACTTTTCCTAAAGGGCAATATTGGTCCTGCTGGGCCTAGAGGGACACCTGGAATACCTGGACTACCGGTGAATATGTCTCTTTTAAAAATGTTTCAGCATTTAAAATAATAGCAAACTGTGCCTTTTAAACCGTAGCCGAATATGTATTAACACATCTGCTGCCGATGTATTTACATGTGCTCTGTCCTTTCAAGATATCGAGGCATGGTTAATTCATTTTTAATGACACAAGCAAGGACAGTGAAGTGCTTTATCGCAGCCACAGACCTTTTTTCTCTTCTTTTTTTTTTTGAATGAGCATGAACATCATTTATAATTTCTTTCTCTTTTATCTCCTCCACCCTGCAGGGCTTGTTTGGAGACAAGGTTTGAAATTTAATTTCTAAAGCTTTCTTTAGTCAGCATCCATCATGTTAAAAGGCAATATTCTGGATTAAACAACATAAAAATACATAAATCAAATATTTTTACATTTATTTTATAGTTATTTAATACAGTATATGTTAAATTAAACATGTTAAATTTTGTACATCATTTAATAATCTCTTGTCATTTTAATCTTAGGGACTTAAGGGATTTCAGGGGCCTCCTGGCCCTATTGGAAGAAGGGGCTTGCCAGTAAGTTGCCAGATGCTCTTTACAGTGTTTTTAACAACATGAAAGCATTTTTGATAGCAGAAAAAAAAAACAATTTCTGTGTTTGTTTGATCATTTTAGGGTCCACCAGGGCCACCAGGACCTGCTGGTAATACTGTGAACCTGACCCTGACCCAGATCAAGGCAAGTGTTTAAAAACCCTTTTCTCTTAAATATGTTGCTGATCATTTAAAGGGTTAGTTCACCCAAAAATGAAAATTACCCCATGATTTACTCACCCTCTCAAGCCATCCTACATGTATATGACTTTCTTCTTTTCAGACAAATATATTAAATAATGTCCTGTCTCTTCCAAGCTTTAAAATGGCAGTAAATAGAGGATCAGATTTTGAAAAAAAAGTGCATCCATCCATCATAAAAGATATCCACATGGCTCCAGGGGGTTAATAAAGGCCTATATTTCCATGATTCAGACATTTATCTAAATAATGTTTTTATTTTAAATTTGAATGAAGGTAATCTTGTATTGTGTACTGATACCATAGAATAAAAAATACAGTACTGTATAAAATACAGGCAAGAACATCACAAAATCTTTCTTTTTCTTGGACCTTCAGTAAAATGCATAGTAAATCTCTTTGTCTTTCTTTTTTATCTCCAATAGGACCTGATGTACAGTTCAGACAAGCCCAATTACTCTCTGATTCAGACACTGCTGGACTCTCTGTACCATGACCTCCGGCTGCTGGTGGACCCTCCGGACGGCAGCAAGCAGCACCCGGCCTCTACCTGTCTGGAGCTGTGGCTGTGCCAACCCAACTACACCAGTGGTCAGAGCCCTACCTATATCTTTCATCTTTTTCTTGTATCTTTCAAAGATATTTATCTGTTTGTTCATGTTCTCCTTTGTGCTGTCTTTTAGTAATCTCTGCATTAAGGCCCTTTCACACTGAGCGCGACGCTATAAAGCTAAGCAATTTGCAGACGAACGGAGCTTTTACACTAAACGTGAAACGATTGATTGCCTTCAGCTAATTCACGCCTGCACTATAGGTGCCACTGACCAAGAATATATTTTTCTCATAGGTTTTCCCATTTGGTTTTAACCTCTTCCGCTGCACAACATACAACAGTAAATTAAGATAAATAAAGTTTGGTACTACACAAAAACCATCATCGAGTGCATGTAATAACTTCCGACTGCGATCTATAGTGGATTTTGATTAAATAATGCAGACATGCATTATTTGTAATGTTTTATAATAACATAATGGTCGATTGTCGTGCTGTGATTGATATTGCCCGGTGTGTATAGCTCCATAGGGATCTATTGTTTCGATTCAAGAGCGTCATTGCGATGTACATTCGTGTCGCTTAATCATGCTCCGTGTGAAAGGCTCTTACACAGTACACTCATCGACCCCATTTACACTTGATATTAAGATCTATCTCAGGTGATACAACCACAAGTGGACAGAACATTGCACATCCAAAGTTCACTTAATACAGCTACATTACTGAAAGAAGTGTCTGTGTACTATGAAGCATACTGTAAGTTGTTTTGGATAATACAATCTGTTAAATAACTATTTTTGTAACTGTTTCAGGTTTCTACTACATTGACCCAAACCAAGGCAGTCCTTTAGATGCTCTTTTGGCCTACTGTAACTTCTCAGATTCAGGAGCAGAGACCTGCCTTCACCCCAGAGATGCACATGTAATGTCCTACCTAACTCCTCACTACTGTGTCTCTTTGATGTCAAAAAACATCAAAATGTTATTATTGCACTTTCAATTTCCACAGCTGCCCATAAGGACTTGGCTGAATGACTTGGGAAATAACAGCAAGTTCTACTGGTTAAGTTCACTGGAGGGAGGTTTTAAAGTAAGTAGGACTGTTGGTCTATGGAAATTTTTACTTCTAATTGGGTCAAAGTTTGTGTTATTGACAACAAGGTTGTCTGACTGTGTGATAGTTCACCTAAAATGAAAATTCTTGTAGACTTAAGGCACTTTTCCACTGCGTGGTACGGCTCGGCACGACTTGACTCGGCTCGGCTTGGCTCAGCTCACTTTACTTTGCCTCGGTTTGCTTTTCCACTGCGGTTTAGTACCGCTTCAAAGTGGGATCTGATCGCCATAGTTGCTCCGCCACCTTGTCCACTGACCACAATACAGCCATTTCTTTTTTTCAAGTTGCGTGCGACGGCATTTAAAGCAAGACACTAAAAAAAAAAAAAAGTTGCGCGAACAAATAATACTGCGGTGGCTGTTACTGACTATTTAAATCTAGCGGCTTTGGTGTCTATGTGATGTTTCAAATCCAGTGACGCTGGTAGTGACGATTCTCTCTGACCAATCAGTGATCTGCAGTGTTTACACATCACATTTTAGTATCGGTACGGCTCGCTTGGAACCTCAACTGAGGTGGTAGTAAAAAAAAGTACTAGGTACTGTACACAGTGGAAAACCCCCAAAACGTGAGCCATACCGAGCCGTACCATGCAGTTGAAAAGCGCCATTACAGAGTCAGTAGTTTACTTCCACTTTTTTGTGGAAAATAAAAGCCTGGACATTGGCCTAAAGAAAATAAAATTAATGCTCTTTTTATATTCAGTTTTAAGCCCTGTTGTTGCATACAATAAACTGTCTGTGTCCTTCAATTTTATGATCAAAATCCATCTGTCCATCTTTGGTCAGTTTGAGTATCCAGCCCTCAGTGTGGTTCAGCTGCGGTTCCTACGACTCCAGAGCAACAGAGCAGAACAGAGAGTGACGTACTCCTGTTACCCTGGACACCGACTGGGCCAGACACAGCGACAGGTCCAGTTCCTCACAGATGCCATGAAGCAGAGCTATTTAGGAGCATTGCAGGATTGTGTGGTACGTGGTGTCTAATAAAAAGTGATTTTTTTTTTTTTTTTTTTTTTTTTTTTATCACATTAACGCAGGTGAATATTTTGTCCACAATTAATTCATTGCAGTAGTGAATCAAGTTTGGGGTCTGTTTAGTTTTTTGTTAATGTTTTTGAAAGAAGTCTCTTATGCTCACCAAGGCTGCATTTATTAAAAATCAGTATTTTTGTGAAATATTCTTACAATTCAAAATAACTATTTTCTCTTGTAATATATTTTATGATGTAATTCCTGTGATGGCAAAGCTGAATTTTCAGCATCATTACTCCAGTCTTCAGTGTCACATGATCCTTCAGAAATCCTTCTAATATGCTGATTTGCTGCTCAAGAAACATTTATTATTATTATTATTATTAATGTTGGAACAGTGTGCTGAATATTTTTTGTGGAAACAAGACAAAAATGTAGGGCTGGTTTTAATTTTATCTATTTTATCTTTTGAGAATTGGTTGAATTGGAAAAGGTAGGTGTAGAAAGTCTGACCTGAATGCCAATTTGGCTATTGGTTTACATTAGGGATTTTTGTCAGCTCAACCCCTTTGACCCAAATGTTTATATATTAAAATAAATATTTATATATTAAAGTAAATTTTTTTATTTACTTGAAGTCCCCCTGAGGTTTTACTGTAAATTAATATATAAATAATTAAACAACACATTCACATGTTCACAGTTCTCTGATATCTGTTAATGTGCACATGACATGCAGGTAAACAAATAAAATCTTTTTATTTATTTTATCTTTTTTTTTATAAAATATATTTTTTTAGTAAGTGTTTTAATTTCAAATAAAAATTTGTTAATAATAATAATTTCATTTAAAATTATTTATTTTAATGTTAATTGTTTTATTTTATTAATTATTAGCTTTTCATCAACTTAAATTCTGTCTTAAAGGGGACATATCATGAAAATCTGACTTTTTCCGTATATAAGTGCTATAATCAGGTCCCCGGTGTGTCTGCCAACCCAAAAAACATGAAAAAGGACAACCCAGTAACTTTTTTTGGCAAGCGTTTCTCTGCAAACGTGAAAAAATGAGCCGCTCAGATTTTGCTCCCCTAGTTATGTAGGAAGGGGATCTTATTATAATATTACCACCCCTTAATCTGCACATTTCCATCCACGCCACCGCCATTTTGTTTTCGCAAGCGAAAAGAGTGTACCAGTTCTAATGCCATGGCAAAAGTTTGAGCAAAGCATGCTAACTGTTCTGTAACACTATTTAAAGTTTCGTTAGCTTGGATAGCCTGCAACTTAACCCTGCAAGCTCGATTGCTAAAAAAGGAGCGTTTCTGTCAGAGCGATATTTTGGAAAAATTAGACCATTTACAGCATTTGATAGCAATCATAAATGTTAGCCTGGTGTGAATGGCTCTGCTTGGCAAACAGGTACGCTATGTATAGTGGGCGTCCATACGGGTTTTACACAAAAGATTAACATGACGGCACATGCTAGCCAATGAGTTGAATCAACTCCACACCCACGTAGAAGGCGACGTTCTCAGGACCTTGTGCAACGTTCCCTAAAAGTTCTCTAAAGGTGACGAAAATTCTGAACCTTTACAGAACATTCGGGACGTTCCTAAAACGTCCTCTTTTGGTAATGAAAGTGCTGCTTTAACTGTGCTTTAACTGCTTTAACTGTGTTTCTAAAACATGCTTGTTACAGCAAAAATTGCAAGAGAATTTCTGATCAGATGAATTTGGTTATTTAATGATGGTGATTCAATCATCATGGAGTGTCCTGACTCACTGATTCTCTCCAGAGACTAAACTCTGAGTGTGTAGTTTTGCATTAATTAAAGGTTAGTTTTTTTCTTTTTTTCACGAGTTTTATTTATTTTTTCAAATTTATAATACAGACAGAGTTTTGAGCAGTGTCTCTTAGACTCACACAGACATCATGAATCAGCGTATGAACCTCAACAATGGTAACAATAAACAAAAATCTTTTTTGTGACTAGGACTAGTAGCTTGTTTTGTGATGCTTAGAGTTAATCTGTTTATCTGAAAATTTTGTCACCATTGTTGAAGTTCATACGCAGAATCTTGATGTCTGTGTGAGTCTACGTGATCCTGTCTGAATAATTTCTGCACAATGATAAAAACGTTCAAAATATCAAAGCAGGACAGGATTTTATGCATTATCATAGGACTACAACAACATTAAAAAGGAATACAATATTCAGAGATCAGTGGATAAGGCCACTGTAAAACATCAACACCTCATTAAGAAGTTTTGAATGAAAGAAATAAAGTCAGACTGGTTTGTAATAAGTGAAGATGCTGAGATCTAGAGAGATCTGTTAGTGTTTAATGTTCTGTTTCTGTTATCTGAGTTTTGTGAGGTTACCTTTGTGCTGGAGAGTAGAGCCTGTGCATCAGTCAGTGATGAGCCAGAATCACTGATGTTCTGCTCCATGTTGCTTTATTTAAAGGCCGCAGTAACTGTGTAGTTGCTGATGCAGTGATGCAGTACATTAGCTCATGTGCTGTTGTCAGCTAATGACTTACTGCAAGAGATTTGCATTTTACAGAAAAGGTTTCATAATGATAATCCAGAAAATACCTGTAAAGAGCTTTTTTTTTTTTTGTAAGACATTTAAGAAAAAATAGTTTTTGTTTGAACAGACACTTTTGTTAGTCAATTTAGATTTTCAATTAAATTTTTGACAAGGGCAGCAGGGAAGTTCTGAGAACATTTCCAAATAAAATATGGTTCCCTAAACGTTCAGAGAACGTCCTGAATGTTCTGTCAAGGTCCACCAAATAATGTCCCCCAACCCTTAAAAGAACTCCACATCATGACCATCTCTTAACATACTGGGAATGTTACTAGGAAACGTCTTTAACACCAGTGGGGACGTTCTGAGAATCTTCTGGGAACGTAAAATAACTACATAAATTTATCCACTAACCGTTCAGAAACGTCCAGATGCATTCTAAAAGTTGTAACTTCTTCCTGAGTCTCTCCATCAGTGTCCGACTTCGGTTTGAACAATGTAAGGCTGAACACTTGTTACTGACAATCGTCATATTGGCTGCATGAGATTCTCCAGCTTTGTTGTTGTTGAGCAACCGAAGCGCGAGCTGTTAAAGCTCCACCCTCTTCTGGAAAGCGGGCCGGGAGCAGCAGCTCATTTGCATTTAAAGGGACACGAAAATGGCATGTTTTTGCTCACACCCAAATAGGGGCAAATTTGACAAGCTATAATAAATTATCTGTGGGGTATTTTGAGCTGAAACTTCACAGACACATTCTGGAGACTTACATCTTGTGAAAAGGGGCATTATACGTACCCTTGAATATCCAATGACAGCTAATTGGATATATTTTGGGATTCTCTGTTTGACTGTCAAATGGAAATGTTGTATATTTTATGGCGGTATTTTCACACTTCACCATTAACAATCATTTTAAAACCCTTTGTGTTTGTTTGGTGTACCAGTCTGCAAAGGAAGTGGATCCCGGACCGCGTGAGTCTGTGTTTCAGTTTGAGGACATGGACCTGCTTCCTCTACATGACATAGGAATCTTTGGCAACAGCAGTCACGAGTTTGGCTTCACCATCGGCCCTGTGTGCTTCAGCTAGAGACACACTGAATGATCCTGGTACATCCTGTGTGTTTAACCCTAAATACAAGCAACAAAGAGAAGAAAACAGAACACTCTGAAGAAACATGTGGCATCTACGGCTTGTGGTAAAGGAAATACTCTACAAAGTCCATCAGACAGTGACTCCACACGAGTCCTGTCTATCCCGGTGCTGCCAGACAATTGGACAATATTCTTTGTTTGTTTACAGGGACTTTTGGCTTTGTAATTGATGTACTGTTTTATACCTAATTTTATTTGATTTAGCAATGTTTTCTAATCACTAGCTGGTCTTGTAATAACGTTGCAGATGAAGCTTGGATCGTATCAAGTGTAATGACAGGGTTCTGATGTGACCACTGTGTGGTTGCATGGTCCAAGTTTCAGCTGTGTACTACTTAATCATGTACAAAAGGTTACCATGGATTAACCAGTTATTATTATAAGACTTTGCATTATAAGGCAACATAAGTGCATACTTGGAGTGTATAAATGACACTTTTTTTTTTCCCCTCTCATCTAAGTGTCTAACTTGAATTTTAGGACTGATACAAACAAAGCGTCCCAGTGAGGACACAGCTAACCTTCACATGAGGTTTGAATATCAGGAAGTCTGTGCTACCTTTTTGTTTTTTCTGTTCATGTCATGGTTTGATTTCAGAAATTGTAATATTGCCTAAATATTGTTCAAATATGTGGTTAGATGATTTATGGGTGCCAATATTTACAAAACAGCAGTAACAGTTGTTTCAAAAAGAGAAGAATAACACTAACCACAGCAATACACCTGTGCGAACAGTGATCTAATGTGCATTATTATGGGTATAAGACTGAAATTCAATGCACATGCAAAAATTCATAGAGACATGTCCTTTAGTTCACATTTACTGTATGTAGGTCTCAGGGAGCACTTACGTTAACAAATATGACTTATACATGTAAGAAAATACACAAATGATGTTGGTAAAATAGGTTAATTTCATAGAATGTGTTGAGAATAATCAGACAAATCCAAATTTAAGTATCATTCAGCATTGCTTTAAAGCAGTTATCATTTTGAAACCACGTTAAATTTAGGCGCAGGTGCTTTATTTTGTTCAATTACATTTTGTAATGTATATTGTGTTTACTATGTATTTGTGGTGACATCAGAAATCACATGCTGGTCATCTGTTTGAGTATCAGCTATAACAAAGTGCATTAGCAATGTATCATTTAAATCGTGTTGAACAATTTTGTATCATTGTTTGAAACACGAACGTTTCTTAAAAAATGTTTTGTGAAGTTGTATTTTTCCCTATTCAAACAGCAAAGCGTGGTAATGAACTAAACCGCTGCTGCCCAGTTACACCCCAGGAGGATCCATAAGCAGGTACAAGGGGCCCTAGAAGTGTTGCCTTTTGTCTGTAATTTTTTTCTGAATGTAGTCTGTAGCGAGGAAATCTGCATGGAATGGGATAAAGTGGGAAATCTACTGCACACTGCATGCCTGAAGTTGCCATAAAAGTTTAAAAATGTTCAGATCTGGTCATTGGGAATGCAACGGAAAGTGTCAGACTTCATCCAGATACATACATATATGTAAGCAAGGTACGAGAGGCTGTGCTGTATCGTGAATAAGTCGCGGCTGATGGCCGTTGTTAGGCACGATGCGAAATGGTTACCACACGATACAAATATTAAAGCCAAAAATGTGTAACAATGCAACTCTTACTAAAAGGCTTCCTTCCGCCGGAATAAAATAGTCCCTGACCGTGAACAGTAACAGAAGTTACATTATTACACCATTAGACGGCAAAGACTGTCTTTATGAGTGTGTCAGTCAGTAGCTAAGGCTTTTACATTGAAAAGACTGAATTGTTGTGAACACGGAACAAGACACAACTGACAAATGCTTTGAATAGCGCTGTCAGTCACGGGAAAACCCCTTAACTGTTAAAAGGACAAGATAATACATTGGACATTTAAACTGATTTTTTATTATGAACATAGGACTGACCTGAAGGAAAATGCTAAATCTGAATGCAGGTAATAAACTCGCTCACTTGATCTCTTTCTCACAATACTCTTCTACATAATACAATAAGCTTAAATGAACAATATCAATTGAGAACAGAGTTTACGTTGCTAAGAGTGGTTGCTAAGGGTGTTGTGTAGTGATACACAGAACCGTTGGGTGAAGCGGTCATAGCCATGTTTTATCGTGAATAAAACAGCTATTGACCAATCAGAATCAAGGACAGGAACTAACTGTTTTATGAAATATGTAATATATTTTATATATATATATATATATATATATATATATATATTTATATAATTCACGGTCAGGGACTATTAAGGAGGGATTTTAGTAAGAGTTTACTTCATGAAAGTTGCATTGTTACATATTTTTGGCTTTAATGTTTGTATTGTGTGGGCACCGTTTTATAAAAGCAATAAGGTATTCGAGGCTAGTGCTGTATCGTGAATAAGTCACAGCCTCTCGTACCTTATTGCTTACATAAACGCTTTTGAATTTGCAGTGTGTGTATGAGGACATCGTCATCCTCTAATACAGGTGCTGGTCATATAATTAGAATATCATCAAAAAGTTGATTTATTTCACTAATTCCATTCAAAAAGTTAAACTTTTATATTATATTCATTCATTACACACAGACTGATATATTTCAAATGTTTATTTCTTTTAATTTTGATGATTATAACTGACAACTAAGGAAAATCCCAAATTCAGTATCTCAGAAAATTAGAATATTGTGAAAAGGTTCAACTTGAAGACACCTGGTGCCACACTCTAATCAGCTAATTAACTCAAAACACCTGCAAAGGCCTTTAAATGGTCTCTCAGTCTAGTTCTGTAGGCTACACAATCATGGGGAAGACTGCTGACTTGACAGTTGTCCAAAAGACGACCATTGACACCTTGCACAAGGAGGGCAAGACACAAAAGGTCATTGCAAAAGAGGCTGGCTGTTCACAGAGCTCTGTGTCCAAGCACATTAATAGAGAGGCGAAGGGAAGGAAAAGATGTGGTAGAAAAAAGTGTATAAGCAATAGGGATAACCGCACCCTGGAGAGGATTGTGAAACAAAACCCATTCAAAAATGTGGGGGAGATTCACAAAGAGTGGACTGCAGCTGGAGTCAGTGCTTCAAGAACCACTACGCACAGACGTATGCAAGACATGGGTTTCAGCTGTCGTGTCAAGCCACTCTTGAACAACAGACAGCGTCAGAAGCGTCTCGCCTGGGATAAAGACAAAAAGGACTGGACTGCTGCTGAGTGGTCCAAAGTTATGTTCTCTGATGAAAGTAAATTTTGCATTTCCTTTGGAAATCAGGGTCCCAGAGTCTGGAGGAAGAGAGGAGAGGCACACAATCCACATTGCTTGAGGTCCAGTGTAAAGTTTCCACGGTCAGTGATGGTTTGGGGTGCCATGTCATCTGCTGGTGTTGGTCCACTGTGTTTTCTGAGGTCCAAGGTCAACGTAGCCGTATACCAGGAAGTTTTAGAGCACTTCATGCTTTCTGCTGCTGACCAACTTTATGGAGATGCAGATTTCATTTTCCAACAGGACTTGGCACCTGCACACAGTGCCAAAGCTACCAGTACCTGGTTTAAGGACCATGGTATCCCTGTTCTTAATTGGCCAGCAAACTCACCTGACCTTAACCCCATAGAAAATCTATGGGGTATTGTGAAGAGGAAGATGCGATATGCCAGACCCAACAATGCAGAAGAGCTGAAGGCCACTATCAGAGCAACCTGGGCTCTAATAACACCTGAGCAGTGCCACAGACTGATCGACTCCATGCCACGCCGCATTGCTGCAGTAATTCAGGCAAAAGGAGCCCCAACTAAGTAATGAGTGCTGTACATGCTCATACTTTTCATGTTCATACTTTTCAGTTGGCCAAGATTTCTAAAAGTACTTTCTTTGTATTGGTCATTAGTAATATTCTAATTTTCTGAGATACTAAATTTGGGATTTTCCTTAGTTGTCAGTTATAATCATCAAAATTAAAAGAAATAAACATTTGAAATATATCAGTCTGTGTGTAATGAATGAATATAATATACAAGTTTCACTTTTTGAATGGAATTAGTGAAATAAATCAACTTTTTGATGATATTCTAATTATATGACCAGCACCTGTATATGAATATCATGAGGAAGTGTTATCAGTCCCAGAAAACAGGTCTTAGTCATATATCTACTTAAGTACTGTAAATGAGCATATAAATAAGTCAATTCAATTCTTATATTTAAGCGCATCAAAAATACTTAATACAGGATATTAGGATATTTCCAAGTTCCAAATGGACTATTGTAGGCCTGTTTATTATTATGGACAAATGACTTTTGTATTTATTAGTGGTAACCTTTTTACAGTTTAATTAATAATTATCATTTTTCATTTTCAATATTTTTTTTAATGTAAAACCCAAATCAGGTGGCAAACCACGTTATCATAAATATAATTATGTTAATTGATAAATGATTCCTTCATTGTTGAAGTGAAACCTCCATTTGAAAGGGAAGATTGTTGTAAGGTCATGAACGTGTTAATAAAACAGGGCGGAGCCCGAACGAGTGACGCGTGTGCATGAGGATCACGTGATACACTAAGGCGCTGTCACATAAACATTGTTCTGTTCACAGCTGTTTGACTATCATGCTTATTTTTTTTTATACAGATTGATACATCACGATTAGGCTGTATATCAGCATAAATGAGCGTTTTGTGAGAGGAACGCGCGGTTTGTAGGAGAGCATCGTGATGGAGGAGAGATAGAGATCTGATAGCCACTCCTGCTGTCACCTACACACTGAGTGTACACACTAATACTACACGAACACTGGATGGGATGCATTGGCTGTGACCTCTTCATGCATATAGATCCTCTTTCTAACCAGGATCAGCAAGTTGTCCAGAGAAAGGTAAAACAAAGATGCGTTTGGAGGCCAGTTAGTCCCTTACCTGAACAGATGGGTTAGGCTAAACAGTTAATATAGAATGAATTAATTGTTTCTCTTTCTCTTTATATCATTTCAGTGTGCTTTATTGGTATAGCAAACACTACATTTGTATTGCTAAAGCGTTTGCAGCATCGTGTACAATAAGGAAATCGGTCAATGTAAAATAAATATAACAAGTACTGGCACATGACACAATATTTTCAAGTATTTTTAATTTGACTGATGATTTTTTTAAGAAAAGTGATTTAAAAGTAATACAAGTAGAATTACTTGCAATACAAACCCTTATATTTCTGACCAGTTGGGGCGTTGTCATATGGTATTGTCAATACATTTATATTTAATAATAAAAAAATGGTATCAGTGTATTACATATGACCCAAACTTCTCTCAGGTACCTTTAAAGACATGCTGGCAATGTTATGACAAAATTCAAAATGGCTGACCTAAGAATATAAGTATATTTAAAAAGTAAAAATATCAAGAAAGTACGTTGTAAAACTATGTGTTGAAAATTTTTTTAAAGTGGATGGAAATGTAGTTGGGTGGATATTTAAAACTATCATTTGACTCAACATGACCGAATCAGATTATTTGTTGATTCAGATTACGAGTTATGTCCAGGCCTATCATTGAAATGAATATAACATGTAACATTTAAAAAATAATAATAATTAACATTTTCTCTGGATATAAATTGTTCTTGTGTAGATTAAAACTTGCTCAAAAGCCATAGTGATGTGTGATTTGTGAGCGAATCGTTCTTTTGAAATGATTCTTTTCAGTTAATCAGTCAACTAGTTCACAAATCATTTTGAATTATTGATCAGCAAATAATTTTTTATTTGCATGCTATTTAAATATTTGGTAACACTTTCTATGAAGACCATGCCATATTTATACTTATTTTAAGTATTACTGTTCTATAAATATATAAAGACTCATTAAGACCTATACTGCATTATAAGAACAGTTATAGATACATTTACATTATTTTTATAATTACTTAAAAGCCATGCATTTGCTTTTTCAATGTGCATGCTCATAAGCCATTATACACTGATTTATAAATGATCAAATATAAAATAGTTCCAGAGACACTTGTTTGCTGTATCAACTAGTTATTATGTCTTTAATAGCTAAAGTTTGCATTAGAGGTAATGAATGGTAATTTTGATTTGTTAAAATCTATATCTCCTCAGCCATTTGCATGGTATTGCTTATAGCAGTTTGGAATTATACTTTAAAAATATTGTTGCAGTGTTTTGCTAGTATGTAACATTAAAAAAGATACTTTTTTTTCAACTGTTTGTATTAATGATTTCTTTTGTTTTTATTACAGGAATTGTTGTTCATTAGTTACATTTACAAGTAAGCAACTTAAAATGTAAAATCAGCACATATTCGTGATTTCTTAACATTTGATTTGTGTTTTCACTTTACTTAAAGCCAACAATGATGCATTTATAGAGATTAGCAACTATTATTACTCACAATAAGTATTTATAAGAACACAACACGGCTATTAATAACAATATATTCACTAATTTGACAGAAATAAATCTGAATAAAAAGTCTTATATAACATTATAGCAATGCAAGCTGCATCTTTATAAATACATTCATGGAACCATACGACGGACTAATTAATACTTATAAATCAGTGTATAATGAATTATGAACATGCATTGAAAGGGAAAATGCATGACTTATAAGTAATTATAAAAAATAATATAAATGTAACTATAACTGTTCTTATAATGTAGTATAGGTCTTAATAAGTATATATATATATGTTTATAAAATAGTAATACTTGCTTATAAATAAGTATAAATGGAGCTATAATTCATTATAAGCACGGTCTTCATAGAAAGTGTTACCAAATATTCATATCCAGTCATCTAAAACAACAGGAAAGGTCATGGGAATGGTTAAAATGTGTGGCAACACAATTTCCTATTTAAGTTCACCTTCACACTTAAATTCCACACTCAAACAGATGATTTTACTTGTAATTTGCATTTGGGAAAGTCTGCATTCAACCTTCTCCTGTCCAGCAGCATATATGTGTCATCTTAGTAGGCCAGTGTCTTTAAATCTATTCTATCCAATAAGCTGAGTTTGGTATGATAGAAACCAGATGGACTTAGGCTAATGTTCTTAATCCTCTCTTACATGGCTCTCATGGCCCTGGGACAATGAGGTGAACAGCCCTGTCCCATGGTGTTGTTCTCAGATCAGATGTGCCACCCCATGCCTCGTTTTACTCCAGACTTAGTCTGGTATCAAGTAATCTTGTGAAAAGATCATTGTTTTACACCTTGATTCTCTTCAGGGACCTGAGATCAGCATTGCTGGAGCAACAGACCTTCATGTGCTCAGCTCATGTTACGAATAGTGATTTGTGGGAAAATAACTTGATATCAGTGTCATTCTTGTCTCTCCCCCCCCCCCCCCCCCCCCTCTTACCTATTTGATTCAGTGTGTTTGAGTGGTGGCTGTGTTAGAGATGTACTCGCCACAGAGGAAGGACTTTGTTTCTCTGACGCTGGGAGACCAACACAGCCACAGCTACACCAACGGCAAGCACCGGAGACAGTCCTGCTGGAGGGTTAGTGTTTGGCTCTTTTCTTCTTAAGATGCCATCTGAACTCTACCTTGTTTTGCAGGGCATAAATACGGAGCATTATGTATTCTCGGAGCATTCATTAAGTGTGATGTTCGAAGGCTGATGGCTTCTGCTTCTGCTTCTTTCTTTGTTTGTGTAAATGCGTGCCATTTTCCTGTCTGCGAGACATCTTGACATCTATTTATTATTCTGAGAAGAAAATTCTGGCACTGTAGTCATTGTGTTCAATCCTAGCCAGACCGGAGATGTCAAAACTCTTGTTTGTTTTGTTTTCCCCTCACATTTAATCAACTAATTTGTATATATCACCAGAAAGCAGAAATGCACTCCCTGCTTAGCCAAAAACATAATTATGTAGCTTGAAAAATAACCCTTTAATTTAAAATTTAGCTTAAAGGATCAGTTCACCAAAAATTAAAACACTGTTTCAAATTTTTGCTATTATTTACTTAGTCATGTCTTTCTAAACTATGTTTTTTAATTTTTTTTTCCTTAGGAACCCAAAATGAGGCTCTTTTTTTTTAAGACATTAATACTTTTATTCAGCAAAGATGCATTAAATTGATCAAAAGTGACAATAAAAACAAGCGATATTTAAAATAAATGCTGTTCTTTTGAACTTTCTATCCATTAAAAAATACTGAAAAAAATGTATCATTATTTCCACAAAAATATTAAGCTGCACAACCGTTTTCAGCGTTGTTAATAATAAGAAATGTTTCTTTAGCAGCAAATCAGCATATTTTAAGGATTTCTGAAGGATCATGTGACACTGAAGACTGGAGTAATATGCTGAAAATTCAGCTTTCCATCACAGGAATAAATTACATTCCAAAATATATAAAAAATAAAAAAAAACAATTATTATAAAATATTTCACAATATTAGTGTTTTTACTGTATTTTTAATCAAATAAATGCAGCTTTTGTGAGCATAAGAGACTTATTTCAAAAACATTAATACGTCTAACCGACACAACTTTTGAAAGGTAGTGTATCTAACTTTTGTTTCACACCACAGAAAAAAGAAAATCATGCAGGTTTGAACAAGATGTGAGTAAGGAAATGTAGGAATTTTTTGGATGAACTATAATGCATTCCTTTATCTGAGAGGCGCTAATTGAATTAGGATAGGATGGTTATAATTGAATTGTAATTGATTAAATAGTTAGGATGATTAAACTATAATGACATCCATATTGAGAGAAAAGTTCTTTTAGATATGATTTGTGAGCACAGGATAAACCTTTTCCCTGTAGCTTTGTTTTTGTAGTACTATATTTGGCAGTCATTGCAGTTGTCATTTCAAGCCATCAAATATAAAATTGCTGCACTTTCCTCCGATTGTCCATGTATTGTTTTGGCAGAAATGGAAGCAGCTGTCTCGGCTTCAGCGCAGTCTGATTCTTTTCCTGCTAGCCTTTCTCTTCATCTGTGGGATTCTTTCCTATTCCAGTCTGGCGGAGCAGTGGAGAGGTACTTTATACAGCCCCATTTAATGACATTTCACAGGATATGAAAGGTGAAAGCACAACAGGTAGATGATTGGTACAGCCTCTGCCCGTTTATATTTGATGCTGGGGTAGACGTTTTATTAAACCTCACACAGTTTGCTATTAATAATTCACATGAGATATTTCTGTCTGTTTATTCTCCAGGGCTCTCTGACAGATCGTTGAAGGAGGACTGGGTTGAAATGGATAACAGAGGTCTCAGGCCCATTCCTCCTGGCCTCGTCCCAAAGCTTCCACCAGGAGTTGTCCCTGGGGTCCAGGACGTCCCACCAGAAGTGCTGCCAGAGCTTCAAAGACCAAGCATTCCAATACTTCCCAAACCTCCAGCTATGGTTAGTAGGATGCTTCTCAGATATTTTGGATATACTGTATGTTATATTGGTTACTTTATCATTTTTGCTACTCATTTTTAAGGGGTTTTTACAGCCCCTGCTAAAACAAACAAAAAAACAACTTAAATCTTAAATGTAAGTTGTAATTGTAAAATACAATTGTTTAGAAATTCAAAATAAAAGCTTTTTAAATAAATAAATATTATTAAAGGTCCCCTATTATGCCCATTTTTTAAGATGCAATTTAAGTCTCAGGTGTCCTCAGAATGTGTCTGTGAAGTTTCAGCTTAAAATACCTCACAGATCAGTTATAAATCCATGTTGTAAATACCCATTTCTGATATTTATCTTTTAATATAAATATATTTTAATATTATGTTAATAAAGTACTGAAAAGTGCTGATCTTTTATAAGTATTTATCTTTTAAAAATGCGTTTTGGCCGTTTATGTACATGACAACGTTATTGTCTGCTTTTAAACTACAAAAACACTAATTTTTGAAAACAGTGACGTCATACGTTTTACGTGTTCAGCGTGTAGTGTTTTTTTTACAAAGTGATATTGTTAAGTACTGGCCTGGCAGCAGAATACAGCAATTTTAATCATTTTTGCGGTTCCATGTGAGAGGGATCGTTTTGATAACGTTGTCATCTGCACATGAAAAACCCAAAGATGTTGTTGTGTAAAGGTACCCTAAGATACTAGATTATCTACGCTTGTCTTTTTATGCTGGCCGGTTTGAATCTGCAGAGGAAGCCCCCTAGCAAGCGTGGTCCTCCTGCTCTACAGAAGCGAGGGAATGTGTCAGATTGGCAGGAGAAAGATGGAGAAGAACCCGTGATCAAGAGAGAAGATGACGAAGGGAAAGAAGCAAAAACAGTCATTAGGTTTGGACTTTTTACATTCAAGCAATGAAGGCATTTTTATATGAGACTTTTATTAATGATAATTGGTAGAGGATTAGACATTGACATTTACTTGTTGTTGGCTTAGTATTTAACCTTGTGAGTTAGTAGAGGCATTAAAACTGACACAGTAATTATGGGTTTTATTGCCATTTATTTGTTATTAGTCTCACTCACACGCTTGGAGCTCCTAAAAGCTTTATCTCCTCCACTGAATAAATTTTTACATTGCTGCTTGTCAGATTCATCTGTCACTGTATTTGGGTACATATTTAATAAAAAAATTCCTAAAAAAAAATACACTACCGTTCTGAAGTTTGGGAGCTATATATATATATTTTAGCAAGCATGCATAAAACTGCTAAAAAGTGACAGTAAAGACATCTATAATGTTACAAAAGTTTTCTGTTTCAAATAAATGCTGTACTTTCAAACTTTCTATTCGTTGATGAATCCTGAAAAAAAATACAGTTTCCACAAAAATATTAAGGACTGTTTTCCACATGGATAAAAATATTAAGCATTTCAAATTCTGAAAATATTAACATTTATTTATTGTTTATCATTATTTATTTTTGCTTGCCTCTTCTGGCCCCCGTTTGAAAACTCTGAATTTGGAACACAATCTTATACACACAATGACATTTTAGGCTGTTCTCACACTTGGCAGATTTGGTCCAATTGAAACAGACTTTGGTGTGATTGCTCTGTTAATGCGGTTCATTTGAATAAGTGTGAACGCTTCCATCCAAACCTTGGTGCACACCAAACAAGCAGACAGGGACCAACATTTTCAGGCGGTATGAATATGAACTCAACACGGACCAAAGACATCTAAACGAACCAAAAACAGGACGCGATGTCACAAGATGCACCCCTAAAATGACAGAATGCTCAAGCATACCTGATTTTTCAAAGGAGGCACGATGCCTATTACAGTTCAGTACATGCGTCGGAAGCGCTGTCTCCTCGCAGCAGATCTTCGTTTGTATGCAAGTCCTGGTGCTGTTTTAACTCCTTTGCCAATTTTATTAGCTTTGTATCTTTAGGTTCGTCTTAAAAATGACAGCGTGAACACTAAGGGGCAGTTCTTTTACGTTGGCTTGGTGTGTCACGGCCTTTAGAAAGAGCAAAAAATGAGCAAGAGCAGAAGATAAACATACCTGTGTGCGGATAGTGCCTTAGGGAACAGTTTATTAACAGTTGAGCTATTAACGCGTTGTTTTTAAAGTGATTTGTGATGAGCCTTCATTTCCTCCAGCTGTGTCCTGTTGTGGGAGTCCACCTCCTGCCTTCATAATTGCAGTTATAATCGTGGGGCGGGTGGGAGGAAACGGTGCTATAACGGGTGTCGAATCTCTGGATTGGATGCTAGATAAAATGCTGTCACAATTGATTCCAGTGTTGTTTTTGGACTCCTAGCTGGCGCGGGGCGATGATCGAGGCAGAGCAGGGGACAGAGCTTCAGTCCACCGCCCATGGAAAAGTAGGAACAGTGGCTAATGCAGAGGGAGCTGCCAACTTAAAACCAGGTATCAGAATTCATCCCTCAATTTGAGGTATCGGTCATGTATGTAGCACAAACTGTGCCAAAGTTTGGCTTGTGCAAAAGGCCAACTGTCACAGATGTGTGATCATCTTAATGTCTGTGATTTATTTGTTGTACTCAGTCACAGAGAAGCCCGTGGATCGTGTGGAGGTGGTGCGGGAGGCATTCAGGCATGCGTGGAAGGGCTACAAGGCTTTTGCTTGGGGCCATGATGAACTGAAGCCCATATCTAAGACTCATGGAGAGTGGTTCGGTCTGGGCCTCACTCTCATAGATGCACTAGACACCATGTGGATCCTGGGCCTGAAAGAGGGTGAGTCTTATAACCGCAGCTTCTATTTCTAGACCAGACCACTGTGTGCACATTTCAAATCTATTCCTTGTTTCCTTTCCTTCTGTCAACCTGAGGGTGTTTCTTCAACTACAGGCACTTTTATTTCTCAGGAGTTGTTTTTTAGGGTCAGTTTTTCCATTTTGTTATATGAAGGTCACATTACAACTTAAGTTAAAATGTCTTTTTGCTGCATTTCGGATGACTTTTATGTATACATAGATTTTATTATTTTACTCTTGTTGCAGACTTGCAATCTTAAAATAAAATTAAATAAATAATTATTTCCTTTTTAAACAAGGATAATATAAAGAACATATTTTTTGTGTGAAAATTTTCACACAATAATTTTTTTTTTTCACACAAATCATTTTTTGCATTTAAAAAAAGTCTATTTAGTATTTAAAAAATTATTTTTTACAAAAATGACAATGTCAGTAAAGTGCATTTTTGAGATAAAATGATTTGTGATGAGTGTGAAGAAAAAAATTGAGGTCAGTATCACATTTGAACTGAATAATTTAACTTTGCTAAAATTGTTAGCAAAAAAAAAAGTTTTCCTCATTGATAATAATGTTTCTTGTGCAGCAAATCAGTATATTATAATGATTTCTGAAGGATCATGTGACACTGAAGACTGGAGTAATGATGCTGAAAATTCAGCTTTGCCATCACAGGAATAAATTACATTTGAAAGTATTTGTTTTTACAGTATTTTTGATCAAATAAATGCAGCCTTGGTGAGCATAAGAGACTTTTTTTTTTTCATTAAAACAAAGTCTATTTTCTAAAAGTCCACAGGGCCTAAAGTGTCCATATTTGAAGAAAAACTCATGAATAAAAAATATGAAAAAGACTATATAAATATGAATAATGATAGAAAAAATAGTACTCTAACTCTCTCTCTCCCTCTCTATGTGTGTCTCTCTCTTTCTAATTCTTTCTTTATTAGAGTTTGCAGAGGCCAGGAAGTGGGTCGAGACAGAATTATCTTTTTCCAAGAATGTGGATGTGAATCTTTTTGAGAGTACCATCCGTATTTTGGGGGGTCTCTTGAGCACATACCACTTGTCCGGGGACACACTTTTCCTGGATAAAGCTGTAAGTACTTCATATCTTTATTTAATTTAGTACCATCCTCATTATCCTTCATTTTTGTCCTAGTAAAGGACATAGTATAACTTTAAAGTTTTATAGCTTTTGGCTTACACAGATAAGTCAACTAGACCCCTGATAAACTCAACATATGTTGTGTCTCTGTTTTTGTAGAAAGACATTGGCTTTAGATTAATGCCTGCCTTCAAGACTCCATCTAAAATCCCCTACTCTGATGTGAACATTGGTAAAGGAACTGCTCACCCTCCACGCTGGACCACAGACAGCACAGTCGCAGAGGTGACCAGCATTCAGCTGGAGTTCAGAGAGCTCAGCCGACTCACACAGGACCCGCAGTACCAGGTACTTTTATTTTATTTTATGTTATGTTATCTTATGTTATGTCTTGTATTTATGTCTTCCTCTGTTCTCAGAATGCAGTGGAGGAGGTGACCAGACAGGTCCACAGACTGGAGGGAAAGCGTGATGGTCTGGTGCCCATGTTCATCAACACAAACAGTGGGAAATTCACACGGCGAGGGGCCTTTACTCTGGGGGCCCGTGCGGACAGCTACTACGAGTACCTGCTCAAACAGTGGCTACAGGGTGGCAAGAAAGAGACTGAGTGAGTTACACTAACAGCAGATACAAATGCAGCTTTGGCTGATGGTTCATAAATTTAGTGCTTAGACCGGGTGTCAATAGCCCACTGGTGCTTTTAGCTAATGGGTTCCAGAGAATTGGCGATGCTCACTGAGCCTAATGTACTGAAGTTAAGGTTCCGGTCACAGATGGGGTGGTATGATTGATTCACATTGTCAGTTATTGATAGAATGAATTGCACCGGGAAAGAATGAAAAATATCTGAGCATGTTTTAATTGTTACGTAACGATATGCTACTTAGCTTTGACAGTGATAAAAGCACAGGGCATTTGTGTTGCTCTTGACAACCTGGAGTTGATTCGTGCATTCAGTATTAGATTATTTTATTATGATGTCAGTCATTTTGTGATGTAATTGGTTTCAAGAGGTTTTAAATTATATAAGTGCAGATGCTCAAGTTTAGTACTCAAGTGTTTAAAAACCTTGTGCTTTGAAGTAGGAAAAAAAACAGCGGTAATAATCCACTGGTTTAAGGTGAAGTGTGTAATTTGTGTGCCACTAGGATCACCAAAAATAAGTCACAGAAATAAAGCCTTCCTGAAATAGGCTTCACTTTCCCTGGCAGCTATTGGATGGTCAAACAGATAGTCCCTCCCCAAACTCATATGATTGGTGGAGAGTGGAGACAGTGTTGCTCAACGTATTTTAACATAAAAAAATAATATATTGGTATAATAATGCAAAAAAAATGGTTTAACTGTAATTCCAGCAAACGTCATTATTGCTCATATATTTTAAAGTATTAAGTAGGGATGCACAATAATATATTTTATATATATAATATATATAATATATATCACAATTGGATATTGGATATTTAACTGTGCATGCTCATTTCCTTTATTTTTATATTTATATTCAACCTGCTATTGATGGAATTTTCCGTCATTTATGAAACAAAGCTTCCCCGCCATTGACAGAATTTTCCGGCTTTCCATGTTTTCACTGTTATATGGTAGGGGGCACTATTATGCAACTTCTGAAAGAGTAGAGAATCTCCGGACCAAAACAGGCAAAAAAGGAGCAGAAACAAGCGATAAAAGCATTGCTTATGCACATTGTAGTCTTTGAAACACTTTTTTAAGAATATTTTTTATGAAATTTACCCACATTCAAATATTGATTAAAAAAAAGAATGCATGAAACTAGAATAAAACGCTTCCCTGCCCTTGATGGAATTTTCCAGCTTTCCGTGTTTTCACTGTTATATGGTAGGGGGCACTATTAGACATCTTCTGAAAGAATACAGAATCCCCTGATCAAAACACAGGTGAAGAAGAAGCAGAAACAGGCAGATGCATATGTAAAATCATCAACATTAAACAGCATATAAATCATAACTGCCTAACGTTACTGAATGAATTGTCAACTCAGGAAAAGGTACAGGACTGTGAAGCTTTGGGGGTGTTGATGGATGTGATCTACTCCATCTATGTTTTGATCATCGTTCTGAATCCGATCCAGATGTAGCCTTTGACAAAAACTAATTATATAATTATATATTTGTGTATTATACTGATCAGTGTCAGTTGATATTGGAAATATTTTGGAAAATATTGGATATTTACTTGTGCCTGCTCATTTTCTCTATTTTCACATTTAGATTACCCCTACTGTCAATTAATGCTGATGATTATATTTTTGCAATGATTATATTTTTTAGTGTTTTATTTCATTTATTTAGACAAAATAGTATTGAATTGTAATATCCGTCCGTTTGTCAGTTATCAACCATAACATGAAAATAATTATTGGCTCCTTAAATGGAGTGGCTTTTTTGAGGAGAGGTGTGCTATAACTTTTCTAACTAGTTGCACTTAAACATTTTGTCTGACGGACAATAAAATGGGTGAGAAAGCCACCACAACACCCCAGCATCATGATGACAACTGTCATAGGCATGTTTCGCACATGTCCACCACCATTAGCGACAGTGCCAAGGTGTCATTGCTCCTGGAAAAATGCGACATCAGCCATTTTCTTCAGTTGACAGGATGTTATTCTGTCTTCTTATTCTCTCTGTTGGTGCGATTCAGTCTCTGTTGAGCTTGACAGGTCATTGTCATGCACGTCAGTGCTTCTGCTCACACCTGAGTCTCGTTAGACTCCCGCTGTCTTGACATCACACACACTTGCTCCTCGCTGATAGTATTTTTTCATAGGGTTTGGTTTTGAATAATTCAATAAAAAGGTGTTCTCTGGGGTTCGGTAGATACTGACTGTTAATGAGTTGATAAATGTCTGGTCTGGAATATCAAATCCACCCAAGACCAGGTTGGTGATGGATATGCTAGTCAATGACGGGGAAGGTGGTCCATTTAAATGACCTCTGAATACTGTCTGTTATCTCGCTAAGACCTTGATGGTGTTGGATCGCTGCCCTCACTATCTATATGTTTGATTTTATACATCACAGAGACATATGAGGATCTACTGAGGTCTGGACACTCTCAATGTACAATTAAGTTGCAATAGCTTATTTTTGTCTCTAGAGGGCGAACTCAATCGCTTCAAATGCAGAGTGTGATGTATGTATATCATTCCAGGCTGCTGGAGGACTATCTTCAGGCTATAGAAGGTGTCAAAAAGAATCTCTTAAGACAGACTTCTCCTAGTAAACTGACCTTTGTTGGGGAGCTGTCCAATGGCCGCCTCAATCCCAAGATGGTGAGAAAGTCATAACCTTATTTCAGCCACCAAGTGTCATTCTTAAAGGGATAGTTCACCTAAAAATGAAAATTCTTATTTACTCACCCTTAAGTTTTTCCAAAGATGTATGCTTTTATTTTTTGTCTACTTTAATGTTCCACAGAAAAAAAAAAAAACAACAACAACATGAGCGTGAGTACAAAATGAAAGAGTTTTCATTCTTTATTCCTTTGAGCATCCTTACGTGTTTGCTCTATAAATATATTTCATCTTTACCATACAGCATCTGTTCCTATAATCTCCAGGCTTAAATCTAGTGGTTTTAATGAAATTGGCTTCCTCACGAGGATGGAAATAAACCAGCATAATGGTAATTTGAGACTTTTGTGATGCGTACAAATCTTTTTTAACCCTGACATATGAAATAATAGTCAGTAAAATGCAATTTTTTGAAATGGAACAGTTTATTGAACCTTTAGACAAAATCTTAAAAAAAAAAAAAAAAAAAAAAGGTAGAGAAAGTTTGCATATGTTTTTTGTTGAGCATCATATGTGGTAAATGAGTTTTTATGGCTCATATAGTATGATATACTGGAGCTCATGCTCGAGGAGAAAAAAAAAACAAACAGTTCCATAGTATGGGGGGAAAAAAAATGTTTGGTTGCCTACATTCTTCAAAATATCTTCTTTTGTATTCAGCAGAAGAAAGAAATTCATACAGGTTAGGAACAACTTGAGCGTGAGTAAATGATGACAATTTTCATTTTTGGGTGAACAATCCCTTTAATTGCTTAGTATATAATCAAATCTGTGTAGATTTTTATTGTGGAGTTGAAACATAGAAGGCAGTCAATCAGAAGGCAGAAGGCATGTAGCAAGGTTTTGATAATGTAGAGGCCTTAAAATTTTGTGTATCAAATATGATATAGTATGCTTTATATGGTAAATTTCTTTCAACAACACTCTCTCTGTGTCATCCAGGATCATTTGGTGTGTTTTCTTCCTGGCACGCTGGCTCTCGGTGCTCACAACGGCCTGCCCGCTGATCACATGGACCTGGCTCTGCAGTTGATGGAGACGTGCCATCAGATGTATGCACAGATGGAGACGGGCCTGAGCCCAGAGATCGCTCACTTTAATCTGCAGAACCATAACGGACGAGACATCGATGTGAAGGTTCATTAACCTGTACAGTCACCACTCATTTTTGACAATAAACTCCCTGGGTGGTTGGAGACAAGGCCTTAAACTGCTGATGCAGGTTTTGGAACCAAACCATAATGCCTTTTCTCTCCTTTGTCTAGAAATAAAATGCTAATAGACCCCCAAATAGTGCAGAGGCTGTGTTAGGTTCAGATTGTCTAATCAAGGTCTTTATGTTTTCTTTTCTAGAACAAAACAATTTCTGCGCTCAGCACTGATGAGGATGACCTTTATAATAGTTGGTGCCCTTTTACATTAACAGGTTTTTTTTCTTTTCTCACAATATGTGTGTGCAGCCTGCAGACAGACACAACTTGCTGAGACCCGAGACTGTTGAAAGTCTTTTCTACATGTACAGATTCACCAAGGACAGCAAATACAGGGACTGGGGCTGGGACATACTGCAAAGTTTCAACAAGCACACCAGAGTGAGTGAGAACTGCAACATTTTTCTGGTTTACATTACAAGGGGAGCGAACACCCTTGTAATTCGCTTCAACCTTTTCTAACTTTATGAATGATTATTTTAGGTTTAAGTGTTGTGTGTAAAGGAACTGGAAGCAAGCAGATTATGGGTGTTTCTAAACTAGCATGTAGTGCCATCTGCTGTTAAAAACCAAGCTCAGAATTGATTTGAGAGAGAATCGCAATACATTGGAAACGGGCGTTTCCTCTGAAGAGGCAAGGGAGGCAGTGCCTCCTCAAAAAAAATAGGATGAGAAAATAACCCATATTACATATAAAACAACACAAATATTACAAATTATGACATTAAAAAGAGCGCAAGTCACTCGTATTTCTTAAGGAACACTGCCCAACAGCGACACCCGCAGGTAAAGTTACAGCAGGAGTCATGCCTCCCTTTGCTTTCATAGAAAACCATTAGACCCCCGGTGTGCAGCGGGTTTTGTGGGGGGTAATTGAGAATGAATGGGGGAAAGTCACGTGAGAGGAGGCAATGTCTCCATCGCGCTATGATTGGATGTAATTGGTTATGATTGTATATGATTGGTTTGTGCGATAAATCCCGCCTCCGTTTTTAAGTTTGAATGAACAAATGATGGCGTCAATGGGAAGACTAATTGAAAAGTAAGTAAACAGATCACCCAGTTAGATATCACTGCTTTATGTCACGTCAAAATCAAACTTGAAATGGACTGAAAACACGATGACTGCGGGGGTTTTTAGTGCAATCAGCTCGGTGAAATTAAAAATACAATTTGTGTCTGTGACAGACGGTGTTTACGGAGCATGACTGATGATCCAAAATAGCCTAAGTTGACTATTAAAAAGAAAAACATCAATACACAAATAAAATATATTGTTTAAATTGTTACAGCCTTTAGTTATTATTTTGGAATGAATGTAGAAATGCTTAAAACACTAACTTGATGAGATTGACTTGGTTTTGATAAATAGAACATTTATTACAATACATTGTTAATGTAAAATTACAAAATAGAATTGTATTTGGTTTCTTTTTTTCTTTTTTGATGTAATGTTCATTTAACAAGGAAGATGTGTCAATGTTAAGAGTAATGCACATGAATTTACATTGATTCATAAATAAATAAAAAATTTGCCTGCTCATTTCAGAACACCACTGCACGCCACTGATTGGAAAATATCAGAATCACTGCAGATTCTTTGTATCACGAATCGAGAATCAACGTATTGTCCCAGTCCTAATATATATACAGTCAAACCAAAATTTATTCAGACACCTTGAACATTTCATTCATTAATACAGTTTATTCACTATAGTTTAAAAAAATTGTAATAAAATATGACAAGATCTCAGAGTTAAACTGTGTCAGAAAAAAATAATGTTAATTATGTCAGATAACAATTAAGCAAAACATGGTCAGGTCAAAGTGTCTGAATTTTTGGTTCCAAATTTTGTATTAATTTTACTGGTAGTCCACTGAATGAAGAGTTTTTGGGTACAATATGTCACAGTTTACTTTATTTTGCTATCCTCACTTACATAAATGAACTATAGTGTCCTGCACTCATTTTTTGATATAAAAATATATCAAAAATGTCTGAATAATTTTTGGTTTGACTGTGTGTGTGTGTGTGTGTGTGTGTGTGTGTGTGTATATGTGTATATGTGTATATATATATAATATATATATATATATATATATATATATATATATTGTTAATTTAATTAATTAATTTTTGTATTTATTATTTATTTGTATTTATTTTTAATTATTTAATGTTAATTTTTATTTATTTTTAATTTTCATTTAAAAATTGATATTTATTTATTATTTTATATTTATGTATAAATAAAATATAAATTATAATTAAGCCAATATTAGATTTGTTGTTATTTATCAGTGTCAGTCCATATTATAGAAAATCCACGACTGTACTATATATTTCTCTTTTTACATTTAAATAACTTTTGTGATCATCTAATGTTCACTTAACATTAATCTCTAAAAGGACTAACAATTTAATAACACTCCTCTTAAGCAAATCTCATAATGATTTTTTCTTAAAATCCATTTTTCCCCCAGTACATTATAATGTTTTATGCCTAAATTCACTTGTAACTTTTTTTTTAAGACAAAATTGTATAGAATTGGAATATCTTTCATTTATCAGTCTCAGCTGGAAGCTTTTCACTGCCCATTGAACAGTGTGCTAGCTGTGCCAATAATAAATAAACAAACTTGACTTCTTTACTCAATTTCTGTCCCAGGTCCCCAGTGGGGGCTACACCTCCATAGGTAACGTCCGTGACCCACTGAACCCCGCACCCAGAGATAAGATGGAGAGCTTCTTCCTGGGCGAGACGCTGAAGTATCTCTTCCTCCTGTTCTCTGACGACAGCGAGCTGCTCAGTCTGGATAAGTACGTGTTCAACACTGAGGCCCATCCGCTGCCCATATGGCCCTCGGCCTCATGAGGGGAAAAGAAGCCGGAATCATGCCAGTCCTCTCTTGCAGTGATGTTTGGGTTTCAACAGGAAATGATGCAGGCTTACACAGGAAGTGACCCCTCAGAGCTGCTCTGCAGGAAGGTTTCTGCTCTAAACTGAGGTGGCGGGTTATGCATCGACCTTTAACTGTGCATTTGAGCTTTATTTAAATGCAGTGAGACTCTTTACTCACCCAGAAGAACAAGTTTGGTGGAGGTGTTACTCATTATGGGTGGTGAAACATCTCAAATATTGGTTCCTCTTTTTACTCTATACTTAACAAGACTTCACTTATGTTTGAGCTCATGGGACAACTGCAAAGTGTTGGACAAGCCCATGCAGCTGCCACAATTTTTAGATGTCTCATCTTCCATATTTGGGACAGAAACATTAGTGTCAGCTCCATAAATCACAAGGCAGACTGCTGAAATCACACACTGTGAAAAATGCCAAGCACTTTGTAAAATGAAGACTTCTTTTTTTGTTAACGTTGTTATTTCTGTATGTATAGATGGATGCTCTCCATGTGAGTGCTGTTACAGAAGGAAACTGCGTGTCAATTTCTAAATGTCTCCCTTATGTGAGAGTCAGGATGCATTAGGGAACATATTGGGTACTTTACAGATCATCTGGAGATTTATTTGGTAGCCCTCTGGGATTGTGTAGTTTTCTGTTATTTATGTTGACTTTAGTGAGCGTACTTCAGTGAACGCTAATGATTTGATGTAGCAGATGCCGCCCGAAGCCCTGCTTGTGTTACTACGCTGTAGATTTACATTGTTATCTACAAATTTTGGAAGCTGTTGCACGGCACTGGATGCTGTGATGCTACATTTAGCTGAACCGTGATCAAATGTGGATATATGTTCATTTATTATTTAATTCTAATTTCACAGCACAACTAATTGAAAACATTGCTTGAAAGATGAACCGTTTCTCATCGACAGTCAAGATTGGTTCTGATATTAGAGCTACAAAATTTCCTTTGTCATATTAGAGTGCAGTCATACTCTATATCAGCCCACTGCCATCTGTTTTAATATGTTAGATGATTGTAGACAGGTTTGAAACGATTCAATGAATCACTCACCCAACAATGAAATGAAAACGTCGTCATATATTCACCCTCACGTCGTTCCAAACACGAATTACGTTCTTTCTTCCTGGTCAATTCTGAATTAATTTCTCCTTTTGTGTTCCAAGAAAGAAGGTTGTACAGGTTGTAAATGATCACAGAAGTTTGATTTTTAGGTGAACTGTCTTATAATAAATCTTTAATTTAGGTCCTTTATTTGGTCTGATATTTAATTTTTTGTTTCCACCATTGGACAAAAAATAAAAAATAAAATAAAAAAGGTAATTACTTTTTATCTCACAATTCTGACTTTTTTTCTTGCAATTGGGAATGTATATCTAGCAATTCTGACTTTTTTCTCGCAATTGTAAATTTATATCTTGCAATTCTGACTTTTTCTTGAAATTGGGAATGTATATCTTGCAATTCTGACTCTTTTTCTCGCAATTGCAAATTTTTATCACGCTTTTTTCTCGCAATTCTGACTTTTTTTCCTCACAATTGCAAATTTATACCGCAATTCTGGCTTCTCGCAATTAAAAATTTATATCGCAATTCTGACTTTTTTTCTCGCAATTGCAAATTTATATCAGAATTCTGACTTTTTCTCACAATTGCACATTTTTTTTCACGCTTTTTTTCTCACAATTCTGACTTTTTTTCTCGCAATTGCAAATTTATATCGCAATTCTGATTCTCGCAATTAAAAATTTATATCACAATTCTGACTTTCTTGAAATTGGGAATGTATATCTTGCAATTCTGACTCTTTTTCTCGCAATTGCAAATTTTTATCACGCTTTTTTTCTCGCAATTCTGACTTTTTTGCAAATTTATATCGCAATTCTGACTTCTCGCAATTAAAAATTTATATCGCAATTCTGACTTTTTTTCTCGCAATTGCAAATTTATATCAGAATTCTGACTTTTTTTCGCACAATTGCAAATTTATACAGTATCTTTTTTTCTGAACTGGGCTTTAAAACACTTATGAGTTAAAATTTCGAGTTTATAACTCAATTCTGAAAAAAGTCAAAGAGAAAACTCGGATTTGCGAGAATATCTTAGAACTGTGAGCTGACTTTTTTCTTCTCAGAATTGGACTATGACGCACAATTGCGAGTTTACATCTCAAAAAACTTTTTCTCGCAATTGTGAGTTTATATCTCGCAATTCGTACTTGTTTTTCTCACAATTGCGACTTTATTTCTCTTGTGCTGTCAAATGTTTGTTTCTCTTATCATATCATGTGCCTTTGGTCAAACAGCAGTTATCCAATCAAAACAATCAGGCCTTCAGAAGCTGTCAAATAATCCTTTATCTGAAACAATCCATTTTCAGGGTGATTGACATTTGCATTACAATATGTCTGTTCCGTGTCACATTCCTCTTGCTGCTTCTAGTGACATAACGTAAAATCCGCATCGCTTGTGCCTTTCGATTTATAGAATACAGAGTGAACGCATGATAATGAGAGATTTCTCCCTGATTGCTTCTCTCGTCTCTTTGCTGCAATCAGCGGTTTGTGATTACCGTTTGTGCTCGCCAGCGAATGTTAAATGAAGGAGCCCGGAGTGGACACAGATCTGATGAGGGCTTCTGAAGGTCAGGTTGTGTTAGATGTATTAATATCCAGCACAGCTGAGCTGTATTTCATAATGATGAACTTGTGAATGATATCTATGTTGTAAGATACAAGCAGGTCTCTGGGGATGTTGATATTTGTAAAGTGTAAAAATGAAATGGATAAAAAAGTAGACTATAAAGTAAATTATTAATAGCCATGGTCATGAGCTTTTTTTGTTGTTCATTTGTTTGGGATTCATCCGAGCTTTACTTTCCTTTAATTATTATTATTAATATTATTATTATTATTATTATTTTGGATTGCATTTTTTATGTAGCGAAATGAAAAGTCACCGATTTATCACATGCAATTGCAAAGTGCCACCTTTGAGACTTAATATTATAGAATGTATATTTCTACAATTTCCTAACAAAGAGGAACTCTACCTAGTCTAGTGTGATTATGCAATCTGTTCATGTTATTAATTATATGCATACTTTTCCATGCTAATTAAATTATGCTTATTACATATTCATATGTTAAAATCTATGAAAAAATGCTATCCTGCAAAATGAATTCCCTGGAAGTGGATATTAAATTAATATCGTAAAAGTTGTTCTTGTAAATAATGTTTGAAATGTCTTGTAAATATTCCTACTTTAAAAACATACTGTAACAAAAACATTAACAAAATAAAACCATCCAGCAGAAGTTATCTTTGTGTTCTTTTTAACAAATGCAGAGGTTCGTTGGCATACTTCAAATCAGTGCAACCAATACAGTGCCTGACATCCACTCAGATATGTAGTTCAGCCAAGCACACGTTATCTCAGATCCCACTCGGATACCCATCTCAACCAGGGCAGAAACAGCACTGTGAGAATTTTCAATTTCCACTGTGAACATTTTTTGTCGTTGACTTGTATGGGGGTTTTCAGTCATGCACTTTTTTGGTTGCCAATGTGAGAGAGTCAGAATGTCAATGTCGTGTTTGGTCATGCATTTATGATAAAGGCTTGGACACACTGCTGCCCAGAACTAGTTTAGATCACAGCTTCCTGCCATCTGAGAGCTTCAGCATAAAGAGAACAATAGGTAATGTGTTTGTGTCCCTTCTAAAACCTAAAATGACAAATGGCACGAAAGTGTGGAGGAAGATCACAAGGGCTTATGGTTCCATTTGGGACAGGGCCACAGAAGACTAGGAAGAGAGGTGCTGCAACAATGTAAAATATGTGAAAAATGTTTTTTGAAAAAACAAGCATGAAAACCTAATCTATTAGACCCCAAAAACACAATTAAGATTTTGTAAAAGGGCATAATAGGTCCTCTTTAAACAAGGCACATTTTAATCTGAGCAAAACTGAATATTATAATAAGACAGAAAGTATGTGTATTTTGTGGTTCCCTTTCAAGGAAACTTGTGCTGTATCATAGTATTGACGCTTTGGGAACGCCTCTGCATGATTGCGTCTGAAGCATGTGTGTGAAATTAGTCCAATGGCAAAATGGGACGTCGTGACCAGGAAAGCATAAAGGCACATCCGGAATGAACAGCGTTAGCTTCTGTGCCTCAGCAAGTGCTCTGTGTTGAAACTGTTTGTCTTATTTAGTGTTGTCTGGATGGGGGGTTGCGTCCGATATTAGATTTGCACCATCTGAATCGTTCAGGCAAGAAGCTTCAAGATGTTGACTTTGAGGCAGATCGCAACTCAAATCTGGACTGGTTTGTCACGATAGATCTAAAAGGCACATACTTCCACGAATCCATCCTTCCACAACACAGGAATTTCCTGAGGTTTGCTATCGGGGCAGAAGCGTACCAATATAGGGTTCTTCCCTTCTCTCTAGCTTTATCACCACGCACTTATGAAATGCGTGAATGCAGCTCTGGCTTCGTTTAGAGTCCAGAACATCTGTGTGTTGAATTATATAGACGATTGGCTAATCTTAGCTCAGTCGGAGCATATGGTGGTTCGGCATCAAGATGTCATTCTCGCCCACATGCAAAAGTTGGTGTTAAGGCTGAACGCCAAGAAGAGTGTGTCTCCAGCACAGTGGACCATTTTTCTTGGCGTGGTGTGGGATTCAGTGACGATGCAGGCCCGTCTATCACTTGCTCATGTTGCTGTGCTAGTAGCACAGTTCTGGCCAGCCCGAGTATGGTATTCTGACCTTGTGTCCCTCCTCGACGGCTCTCCCCTGGAGATTCCGGTCAGGGGGGACCTTCTGTCTCAGGCAGGGGGCACAATCCTTCACCCCTGGCCAGAGTTATGGAAGCTGTGAGTTTGGCCTCTGTGGGGGCCCAACTCCTAGACTCAGGTCTCTTAACTGAAGTTGTTGAGACCATACTTCACTCCAGAGCTCCCTCCACGAGGAAACTGTATGCTTAGAAGTGGAGAGTTTTCACTTCATGGTACAGAATGTGACCGTGGGACCCAGTTAACTACCCGGTTGGTTCGGTGCTGGAGTTCCTGCAGGATCATTTTTTCACAGGACTATATCCTTCCACACGGAAGGTGTACGTGGCAGCAATAGCTGCCTGCCATGTCCCTTTAGGTGGTGTATCACTAGGGAGAAACCTGTTGGTGACACATTTCCTCTGTGGTACTTTGAGGCTAAAGCCTGCAAGCTGCACTAGAATACCGGCCTGGGACCTGGCCATTGTGCTAGAACACAGGTATCAAACACAAGGCCCGCAGGCCGAATACGGCCCACAAAGGTGTCCAATCCGGCCCGGAGGATGATTTGAACAATAATTAAAAAGTAAATCATAAATCCAAACGGTTATTAGTTTTATTTTGGCCAATATCTATTCTGGACTTGCAAACAAACTGCTTTGCAATCATTTCCCAAACTGTCGTTTGTGTGGAAATATTACGAAGTCTGTAAACAGGACGTTAACAAAGCCACATGCTGAATACAGACGCAAAGAGAAGAACACACACGCGCCAGCAGAGCAAATACTGTACCAGGCCAAGCTCACTGTTTGTGAAATATAGGAAGAAAAATATAAATATTGAATTGGGTTTTATATGAATGTAACTTAGAAGGGAACTGTCTTCAGAAAAGTTTTGATCTCCATATAAGTAGCCTACAGTTTGGCCTTTTATAGAACAAATAAACAACAAATAAAAAAATAAATTAAAGAAAAAAATGGCAACCGGTATTAAATTTGCTCCAAAAAAATTGGAATTGGCCATAAAAAAAAATCAATAATAAAAAATATCAAATAAAACATTATTTTAAAAATCTAATAAAGTCTTTTCGCAGTAAAAACAAATGCAGTTTTCAAAAAGCAGTGTGTTTTTTTTTCTTGCAAATTAATGTGTAGTTTGTATGGTTAATATTAATGTAACTGCCAGCTCACTAAGGTTTAAAGAAAATTCAGCCCGCACATGGTTACATTTTTTCCCATCCGGCCCTCAACCTGAAATGAGTTTGACACCCCTGTGCTAGAAGGTCAATCTACAGTCCCCCATTGAGCGTATTGAGGCTGTTGCAGAGAAGTTTCTGACCTTAAAAAGTGTTTCTTAGCCATCACGTCTCTTAAAAAAATAAGAGACTTCCAGGCCCTGTCTGTGCCTATGTGCCTTGAGTTTGCACCGGGATGGTTAAGGTATTCTTATTCCCTAGACCAGGCTATGTCCCTAAGGTGCCTACCAATACCCCGTGGCCTATAATCTTACAAGCCTTTCCGAGATCAGGACCAGGAAAAGCTGAACCTTGTGTGTCCAGTGAGAGCGTTGAATGTTTATATTCACAGAGCTGCCATGTGGAGGAAAACCGATCAGCTGTTTTCTGCTTGAGATCACCTAAGGAAGGACTTCATGCGTCCAAGCAGACATTAAGCAAGTGGATAGTTGGGGCTATTTCTCTTGCCTATGAGGTCTCTGGCCAGCCCTCACATTTGGCTGTCAGAGCTCATTCTACCAGAAGTATGGTGGCTTCTAAGGCCTTACAGTTGGAGGTGACCCTGCAAGATGTATGTGATGCAGCGAGCTGGTCCTCTTTACTCACATTCATAGGCTCTACGATTTGGACTTGGGCTCTGCCCTGGGTTCAGAGTTACTCCTAGCTTAGTTGTGCTCGCAGTATTCACACAGACAGGCACTTGTAAGCATGTGCCCGTGAAGTCCCTTTTTGCCATTTCACGCACATGCTTCAGATGCATTCATGCAGAGGCATTCCCAAAGTGTCAATACTATGACGCAGCGTCTCGTTCCCCTTCTCAGGGAACAAGGGTTACAGTCTTAACCCGAGACTTTTTTTTTTTTTTTTCACTGCTCAATTAAGGATATATTTTAAGGATATTTTTAAAAGGAAGAGAACTGATAAAAATGAAAATTGAATTTTTAACTGGTCCTGACTACAATGTTTTACTCTTCCAGACTTGGAAATTTAATATGCCATTCTTCAACATATCAGTTATCATTTTGACATTAAAATATTTTTCTAAATTAAAGATTTATAGATAAATTTTGAAGTTGAACAGGAACATTTGGTTGACAGAGCCAGTGGCCTGTGTCTATATCCCAGAGCAGAGCTTGAGAACTACAACTCAAGCTTATCCACTTCTTTTGCCATAAAATAGCTGGACCACACCTGAGGAATACCTGACCTGATATGGTTAAATTTGTTCCCAGAGTTCAAAACTTGAGCATGGCCAATTTTCTGCATGACGATGAAGTGTGACAGGCCCACGGCCGCTACCTCTCCAGCCTTGAGAAACCGCTGTATAATTGCTTCTCGTCTCATCAGGACTGTTCCTGCCTCTTCAAACATCATGGCCTCTGTTGGCTCCACCGAGAAAAGGGCACCAAATTAAAGGAATATGACATTTGTCTTAAGGTTGAATGCTGGAACTTTAATTGGTTGTACTGTAGTTGTTTTTTTTCTAACACAGTTGACGTCTTTTATGGTTGTGTTTGTTGCTTTCTTTTTTCGTGACAATTTTATACATTTTATATAATATTTTCACTGGTTTTAAACTAGCATGATTTGATCATGTTTATTTGATTTGCAGTTAATATCATTGATTTGCAAAAATAAAGCATGATCAATTTTGCAATCAAGGTACATTTTAATACTATTGAATTATAGTCACTGATTCTGAGTATTGTATAAAAACCATATCTATATAGTTATATATTTAAATTTTTCATTTATTTTAAAATTTGTGGTCCCACTTTATATTAAGTGGCCTTAACTACTATGTACTTACATTTAAATTAATCATTTGATACAATGCACTAAAAATCCAGATCAGATGGAGGACCTGCACCTAGACATGACCACATCACAGCCCTAAAGTGTCAGCAGAGATTGTGTCAACTAGACAATCCCCTGTGAAGGCCTCATCAACACGGCAGCCAGCACAGATCCCCAACAAAACCGTTTCCATACCAGCGTGATGAATCCACTCAGATGGAACTGGATTAAATATTTTGAATGCTCCAAGATCGGCTCTGATCCCAATCTGACTTCTGTTCGTTTGTTGGCCAGAGGAGGACTGGACCCCCGGCTGAGCTTGGTTTCTCCCAAGGTTTTTTTTTCTCCATTCTGTCACCTGATGAAGTTTAGGTTCCTTGCCACTGGCACCTCTGGCTTGCTTAGTTGGGGACACCTACTATTTAACAATATTATTGATCTGACAGCATTGACACTATTGTTTGGGAACTGAGCTAAGCTGGACGATGACATCACTGTTTTCTCCAGAGCTGCTGTATAGATCAATGAACTAAATTAATAACTAATGATTTTTACAATGGAAATGAATCAGCACTGAACCTACTTAAGCTGGACAATGACACTATTTTCTTCTAGAGCTGCTGTACAGCCGAAACAAACTTTGTTGCACAGTTATCACCATAAAGATTCTTTGAAACAATCTGTATTGTAAAAAGCACTTGACTTGATTTGATTACATAATTTATCATGAATTATTTTCGTTTGTGATCAAATTTTTTTGTTATTGATAATCAGTTTCCCTTTGGAGACATGAATGGGATTTTTCCCCCCAGAATCTAACTGTTGCCCTCTGTCATCTGTGAGTTACCTTCACTTAAGTGGAACACAGGCACTTAACTGGGAAAGGGAATTCTTTGGCATTCTAATGATCTGTCCCTTAATAGCGACAGCTAAATGTCCTCATTAAAGTGATAAACGCTCACTTTTAGCCAGAGTTTTACAGCTGTTTGGGTGCAATAAGAGGGCGTTAGACAGACCCTAGGGCGTTTTTAGGGGGTAAACACAAAATTCCGCCAGTATTCCAGCTGGTTTGGGAATTGGGGAATCTGTGTGGAGTTGGGGGTGAAACGAGGGACACATTAGTGAGAGCTTGCAAACTGCCTGAAAGCCCTGGGCTAAAGAGCTGAACTTTGAAGGATGCTTTTTAAACGTCAGAGGATAAGTAGATGGATTGGTAGCCTGGTAAAGTTTACAGCGTATTTAAGTTGTTCTCTTTGACCGTCTCTCTGTGAGCAAGAGCTCTGCAGTTTGCAAAGTCTGCATGATTGATAAATGGAATCAGATGTGCAGCAGTGTGGCATTGTGATTCCAAAGGTAGCAGACAGGTAAAATATACTATACTATACATATATTCTTTCAGTGACAAGGAGTAATTGTTGAGGAAGAAAATAAAAAAGAGATTTGTTGATGTAACATGCATTAACATTATAACATAACATTTGCATCTGTCTCAGATTTGAAGTATTCATGTAAAAGATGCATAAAGTTTCCTACATGCATCCAGTGCATTTGTTGCCTATGATATCCCACAATCCTTTGTTGTTCGGTGAAATAATTAAAATGCCACATGGCAGAGTGGTTCATTCATAAATGTCCATTTACGTGACCCCATTTGAAATTTCCATTATAAATTTTTAAGCATAATTATTAAATATGAGCTTTTTTTTTTACATTTAAAGCCAACCTGAATTTGCTCTGGATCATTACACATGATGTTATGGTTTCTAAGAAGTCTGACCAAGTTTCTGTTGGAGGTACATTATACAAAAACACTGTTAAGTTTCTTTGATTTCATAACCACTTTTTTTTTTCTACATTAACTCAAAATACATTATTGTGAGTTCAGAAGTATTTATATTAATTAAAAGCTTTCCGCGCTCTACTAAACTGTCAGGAACGATTAAACAGAAGGATAAAAATGATCAATTTTGGTGTCTTTCTGGGAGTGAGCGTTAATGGGAACTAGCATTCGTAACGTGGGACTAAAAGGTTTCGGATATTGAAATGGGAATCTTCCAGGTGCTTTCAGATTTCAAGGTGAATGGAAGGCAGGACTGAGTCAGAATGAGAATCGCTGACTGACAGCAAGACGATATGTTCCTACCTTCCATAAGCAGGTGGAAATTACTCTAAAAATCAGTTTACTCATGCCGTGAAGCTCCGACTGCCTCCTCCTGGTGCAGGTACGGTTAGATTAACTAGGTTTGTCTGAAGAGGGCCTTTAGTGTGTGGGCTGTATGCGTCACATATGGTCCCCGGTGGTCTGACAGCAGCTCCACAGGGACGGCCTGTCGGACTGACGATTATAAGCTAAGGATAAACACAGCAGCTCTCAGCCGAGCTGGGTAGCGCGCACTGCCTGCTAAAATGAGCTGACAGGTGCGTGGTACGCCCACGCCATTCGCTCTTTGAAAGTGCTCCAGCCAGACCCATAAAACAAAGACAGGTGATGCGGAATGACATCCATAATAAAAGGGAAGTTCGGCATCAGATTAGAGCAGCTCAGACAATACAAAGAACAGCATCAGTATGCTCGCTGCACTTTGTTTGGCTATAACACTGTCTTGCTGATAAAAAATAAGCCTTTGGACTTCATAAATTTAGCAGTTGATTAAAAGTTTGGGCTGTGAAAGATACTTGAAATATGTTTTGCTCCAAATATGAAGAATGTTACCTTACTAAGTGTGCAAAACTGTCTTGGCACAGTTTCTGGGGAGGCGAAGGCTGATGTGTAAATTGATATTGATCATCTCACAGTACCCTATAAAAATAAACCGCAAGTCTGAGGCCACTCTCATTGGATAATTTAGCCTACTTGTTTATTTATGCATGAAATGTGAATCTTTGACCATCATTTTGCAAGCAGTTGTTAAAGAAAAATGTCACGTCCCAATATTGGAAATATTTACATTTTAAATCATGAAGGCGAGCCAGCGGATATCGCAAAAGCAATGTGCAAACTTTGCGCTAGAGTTATGCTATTGAAGAAGTTGCAAACCCAAGTCAGTTATTCAATACAGAAAATGAAAGTAAAAACTGACCTATGAAAGCTGAATCTATTTCAACATGTTCTGATGACAGTATACGGTCTCTTAATTTATTTTCTTAATATTTCTCTTGTGGCCCATAGTGGGGAAAAAAATTAGAAGAGAAGTATTTCATGTTAAACAAGTAATCTAAACTAATCTAGCATATTTTAATATCATTGCAGCACGTCGGTTATGCGGTGATGAGCTATGAAAATGACAAATGCATTGTAATATTAATTTAATAATAAAAGTAGCCTAATAATAATCATCATCATCATTCAGATCATCACAGAGGGGCTTGAGATCATCATGGGGGGCTTAGCTGGGGCTAAGATGGAGAAAAGAAGTGGTCCAAGCACTGAGCCCTGAGGCACCCCAGTATCTATATGTTGCAACTTAGACTCTCACCCCTCCACGACACACTGAAGGACCTACCTGAGAGGTAAGACTTGAACCACTGGAATGCCATTCCTAAGATGCTCATTTTCATGAAGGCTGACAGGAGGATCTGGTGGTTAACTGTGTCAAAAGCAACAGATAGATCCAGCAAGATGAGTACTGAGTATTTGGAGGCTGCTCTTGCCAGTCTCAGAGCTTCGGTAACCAAGAGCAAAGCAGTCCCTGTTCAGTGGTCACTTTTGAAGCCAGACTGGTTGTTGTCCAGGAGGTTGTTCTGTGTGAGAAATGTAGAGACTTGGTTGAACACGACTCGCTCAAGTGTCTTAGCAATGAATGGAAGAAAAGTTTTCTAAAAGTGCTGGATTTAAAGTGGAATTTTTCATCAGTGGGGTTATCCAAATCTCTGCATGTTCGCTTTGTAAACACTGGGTCGGAACTTCTGCCTATGTCACGTGTGACCTTTCCAACGTGACTACGTAATGCATGAAGTCGTGGACGCGCCTCGCAGAGCTAGTGCAGGATGAGCATTTGTTGTTAAAAAGTATATCTTTTTTTTTTTTGGCCGATCATTTCACTGGATAAGACCCTTATTCCTTGGCTGGGATCATGTAGAGCCCTTTGAAGCTGCACTGAAACTGCAATTTGGACCTTCAGCCGATTGTTCCCCGTTAAAGTCTACTATATGGAGAAAAATCCTGGAATATTTTCCTTAAAAAATCTTAATTTCTTTTTGACTGAAGAAAGAAAGACATGAACATCTTGGATGACATGGTGGTGAGTAAATTATCAGGAAATTTTAATTCTGGAGTGAACTAATCCTTTAAATTCTGTGGGAAAGGAAACAGTGTGAAGAAAGGTGTTGATGTTGTGAGGGAGTGCAGGTACAACTAAAGAAGAAATGGCTTGAAAGACATGAGTGGGGAGAGGGTCAAAGTGGTAGGGTGATTGGAAAGGATGAGTTTGGAGACTTCTGCCTGCAAGAGCAGAGACAAGGAGGGGGGAGTGTGTGTGTTTCCTGTTAAGAATTGGATTGATGGTTGTTGTTGTATTTGTGAAGAATGTAGCAAACTCCTCAGCTGTTAGAGTTGAGGAAGGAGGGAGAGGAGGATTTCAATTGATTAATCATTGCACAGGTACCACACATGAAAGAAAAAATATGCATATGAGTTATGCACATTAATAAGATTGATTGATAATAATATTTTTGGTAACACTTCAGTTTAGGGAACATGTATTTACTATTAACTACAACGTTTGCCTCAATTAACTTCTAATTTACTGCTTATTAATAGTTAGTAAGTTAGATTTTGTAGTGTTTAAATTTAGGTATTGGGTAGGATTAAGGGATGTAGAATAAGGTCATGCAGAATAAGGCATTAATGTGTGCTAATAAGCAACCAATATACTAGTAATATGCAAGCTAATAAGCAACTAGTTAAAAGTGAGAATTGAACCATAAAAATAAAGTGTTACCATATTTTTTTATTGCTTTAGTTACATTTCATTTAATAATTTTTATATACAGCCCCTCGAGTAGAGCCAAAGCACATTTTCATGATGTAAAAAACATTATTACATGCCTTTGATGATTCCCACAGGTGCCACATTCACACGTATTCAGTTATTTTTCAAGGGGCCTTTGACTCATACCTCCACAGACAGAGTATTCCCTTGCCAAAGGTGCATATGGAGCTTTGAGTGCATGCTTGCCTGATTGCAAAGTGAGCTAATTTTCACACGGGACTCATTAATTGTTGCCTTGTGCATAACAAAAATCCTTAATAAGAGCTGAGTGCATTCCAACATGTTGTTTCCTTGTCCCTATTAATTTCATGCCATGCGGCAAGTTCCAAATTAAGCATCATGTCTATTTGCTATTTCAGTGACTGCGTTTTAAAAGGGGGCAAAGCAAAGGTCACTTAAAAACCAAAAGGGAGAGGTTGAGTACAGCTGAAAGCTGTTTGTCTGAGAGCCAGCGGCTAGGACGGTAAAGGTTCATAAGTGCAGGCATCAGCCCTGCAGTTATAAATAACACTGTGCATTTATAAATACTCAGACGGGCTCTTTACATATGTATATGTGCGTAAGACAAACCCACGCTAATGGAGCACTCCTGAAGAACTTAAAGGTTCTGGTCCTTGCTGACGTTTCCATATGGTACGCACTGGAAAACAGGGGAAATGGCTGAGTATGTGCTACCTCTTAACCTGCACCCACAAAATTAAAAAAAAGGCATGGTAAAAGGTCTGATCTGGGTGGATTCAAATAAATTTAAAGCAAAGGATTGCAGTTCCATTTTCATTGGTCGTTTTTATGCCGCAGACCTGGATTTGTCAGGATTGAACTTACTGTAACTTTATGTTTAAAAGCCTTAAAGCACCTTGGGAGATGTGCCACTCAGTTTAATGGGGACAGAAATGGTACAGACAGTCAGAATGAGGCAAACTGGTAAAGGTCAAGGGTGTGCAAGAGAAAAGTGGACGCTGGATAGCTGTTAAGGAGGTTGGAAAAGTCATCTTTGGCCATTTGGCTGTTTTTGCTGTAAATTGCTTTCCCTACTGAGAATTAGACATGCAGAGTCCCCATATAACCCTCCACTGAGGACACGGTGTTGGAGCACTACCATTTTTACAATGCTGATCATTTGTATTACAAAGCGATAATGTTTATGTCCCACAATATGGTGGTGGTGGTGGTGGTTTAAAGCCATCAAAAAAGAGCTGATTACTAACAAAACTGAAGACACAGAAGAAGCAATCAATTCTTGTCATTATAGCTTTAATGGTATTTGATACCACAAACTGTTAGATCAATACAAATGAAGAGACTTCATGGCATATTATATACGACCCATGATGTGAAATTGCTTCCCTGCAAGGATTCACTTCAAGATCGGATGAAATGAAATCTTTGTGTTTGTTGAAAATAGGAGCATTCATAATATTATATGGGGGTAATGCTGTTGTTTTTGTTTTTTTCTAGGTCAACCGCAGACAGCTTTTGTGTTTTATGGACTGAGCATTTTCCTGAAGCTCCATGTCAGGCCACGGCAGGAAAATGGATAAATAAGGAAGTCATGTGTAATAATGACAATGAAATATAACAATCACGGTGCAACATGTAAGCGAATAATGCTAGCAGCTGGGAACAGTGGCAGGTCACCGCAGACGCTACAGTAAATAATGAACAATAAATATAAGGGGTAATAAAAATAAACAGTTATAAATATATAATGCTAAGAAAAAATATTGCAGGGCACATTGAGTACAGTTCAAAATGATAAATGCACAAGCTGCTAGGTTGCTGGTTAAGGCAGGACATTCTGCTTAATTTTTAGTGCTTATCTATCTACAATATGTTTTATTTACTTATTTTAAGAATAACATTTATTTATTTATGAATGTATTTATTATTTATTTATTATTTTCTTTAATTTATTATTTATTTATTATATTTAATTTAACAATAAAAATTATTTCTGGACCCTTTTCAAAGACTGTGATAACGCATTTTAAATAATGTAATATACATTAAATAATTCAATGTACATTTATAACACTATATATTGTGTCACTGTCATTAAATTACAAAAAATGCTGATGTGTGTGTTTCTGATATGACAGTTGAGGAAAATTTGGCAAATTTTACATTTTACTTTCTTTTGACAAACATCCATCTCTCAACATCTTTTGTAAAGTCATAGAACGCTATCATGGATTTTCTATTTTGCTACTGGAGCAAAATGAAAACACAAAAATTATATTTGTTGTAGTTTCCATTCACCACTATATGTTTACCCAACTATGACTACTTCTAAAAACCCTGGAAATTATTTAGTTAAAGCATAAACTTCTCTAAATTTAACTTAAATAGCCTAAACTTCAGTGGAACTATACAAATGTATATGCATTCTTTGAAAAGTCTTAATATGCAGTTTTGCTTAAAGGGGTGCTATAATGCCCCTTTTACAATATGTAATATAAGTCTCTGGTGTCCCTAGAATGTGTCTGTGAAGTTTCAGCTCAAGATACCCCACAGATCATTTGTTATAGCTTGTCAAATTTGCCCCTATTTGGGTGTGAGCAAAAACACGCCATATTGTGTGTGTGTGTCCCTTTAAATGCAAATTAGCTGCTGCCGCCAGCAGCTTTCCAGAAGCTCGCGCTTCGGTTGCTCAACAACAACAAAGCTGCCAAAATGACAATTGTCAGTAACGGTGTTCAGGCTTTCATTGTTCAAACCGGAGTTGGACACTTATGGAGAAACTCCACACTGAAGTTAAAACTTATAGAATGCATCTGGACGTTTATGAACGGTTAGTGGATAAATTTATGTAGTTGCTGTGGAGTTGATTCAACTCATTGACTAGCATGTGCCGTCATCTTTGTGCAAATGCAGCATTGAATTGACCCTCGTTTGTGAAGAAGTCCGGCGTAAAATGACGGCAGGGCAACAACACTCTACTACAACAACTCTTCCTCTTCTCTAAAGCAGCCCAACATGGCCTCACCCCCTTTGTTGCGTGTTCTCGGGGGCAGGGTTTATGTAAATTTTAGTGTTGTCACCAACCCGGGAAGAAGCTCGTTGTAGTCCCTACCAGCCATTTGTTGTAGTCCTTAAAATGCCTGTAAAAGAAAATATCTTCCTTTGCATTGAACTTTGATCATTGTAACTAAACAGATGTGGTTTATCCTCAAACAGCAACATTACAGACTAACTAAAGTTTAAAAAGTGAAATCATAACCATCCCTTTAAGTTATGTTTATTTTTTTTTATTGTTTTAAGGATTTGTAGATATTGATACTGACAAATATACTGATTAAAAACAGTATTTATCTCTATACTTACTGACTGATGCAGTATATTAATTGACTTTTAATCAAAAAGCACCTAATTTATCTTAAACTGCCTAGAGGACAAATATTTTAGGCCTATGGTTGAAAATGAGAGACAGTGCCAAAGAAATAGATCAGTTTATTGAACCCATCCATCTCTTTGTAAGGCCAAGGAATGCGGGCTAATTTACGTTAGCAATAAAAGCAGGGACTTTCACGTTCCTTCTCCGACCCCACCAGTTTCCAAGATCTTGCAGCGGAGGCAAATTGCCCTTGTAATTCAATGACATTACCTGAGCTACTCATGCAAGTGAGTGACCAGCAGACAAATGAGATCCACATGGAGAAGCCTCATATCACAGATACATATTTACAGACCACTTATCTCCAAGTCCCTATCTTAAACGCTACCCAATTTTTAGACCTACCATTTAAGGGTCTTAAAATTTAACAGTATTTTTTTTGCATTTCTCTTAGCAGAGTGTTTAGTTTCAATATCTACAAGCAGGGTCTGACGCTAAATGATGTTTTATTAAAGTACGGGTGGAGCGTGTTCAGATAATTAACCTAATTAACACGAGAGGAGTGTATTCAGTTAATCAACTCAATTAATGATAAGAGGTATATATACAGCAGACTTACCTCTGTTCGTTGACAGTTTATTAGCATCCACCTCATCCACCTCATCTCCTCACTTCTAGTCCTAACTATTCTTATCACAACAGGGGGGAGTAGCCTACTCTGGGATCGGGCCAAATTTTCGAGCTCGGAGCCCTCCCCCCGGACAGCACACCAAATACCCATAACCTTTACTCTATCTAATTATATGCAAGTGTGAACTCGTGAACCAGCCAATCCTGGACACCTTGGTATTGGTAGGTTTAGGAGTAGGTGTGGGGGAGGGGTTAGGATTGGGGCAGGGTTAGGATTGGGGCAGGGTTACGATTAGGCAATCAGGTAGCGACTTCAACGAGCGGGGTAGTAATCTGGCAGGGGGTCAAAATTCGGCACAACATTAACATTATTTTCATGGCTGGTAAGTGGCTTATAAATTAAGGTTAGGTTGAATAGAGAAAATGGTGACTGGGGTAATTCCCTTTATCCACTTGATCAAGAGCTAGTTGTTTATTAGGCATGAACACACACAAACAAAAAATCTTACTCTCTGGGATCTTGAATAGTGTCTGTGTCAGAGCTGTTGAAAGGTCAAATCCATTCACGCTCTTCACCGATACCTCTAGGTTGCTCTGAGTCACTCTTTCCAAAGCCTATTACATAAAGTACTTAGCAGGTTTTGCTCAAAACAGAGATTAATACGGTCAGCTGGTGCAGAGATAAAACTGCCTAGTTTGACTGTGTATACAAACATTCACATCATCACCAATGCATTTTCTCGTGCACATGCCCCTAATTAGTTCCGTCAAACTGACTATAGAGTTATCATATGGAGCTTTATTCCTCAGGACATTTTTCAGCTTTGACATGTGCAATAAGGTGCTGTGGCACTTTAAATTGAAAATCAAACAGATAGCCAAAGTCATTAACAGTGCTGATGCAGGCAGGAAGATCAGGAGAGTTAATTAGATCTTTCTTCTGGTGCCTACCAGGCTGGAATTCAGCTCATTGTTACTCTGTCTATGTCCATATCGGAGGCACGGCAAAATAATCATGTTTACCTTGCCATCTTGTCGCTTATACTCAGTAACTGCATTAATTACGCCCATCAATCACTCACTGTCACTCCGTCCCTCCCTGCCTGACCTGTGCGTGTTGCTAAGCTCTGAGAAAATGACTAGACACCTCATTATCCAATACAGATGGATTGGGAACGTCTGATTAGTGTGATTCTTCAGGAATCGTGTGGCCAAAGCTCAGGTGGGTTGAGATTCTGACGGGGTATATCCAGCTGTCATCTCTTGACGTGCGTCAACAGCATCGACACCTGTGCCAGTGCCGGCCAGAAACCCATTCGGCTTTGGATGTGTGAATGCTGACTCAGATTTGTGGCAGGATTTCAGTGTTCTGCTTTATGGGATCAGTTCTGAAATGCTGTAAAAGATTTTGATTTAAAGGCTTTCCATCATGTACTCCCGTAATGTGAACCGTACTAATGTGGTCAGAGCTGTAAATGTTTATAGAGAGGTAAAACATGATTGAGGGATGCATCTAAAACCCTTGAGGGGCATTCACTTTAGAGTATTAACCTGTTTTTTTTTTTTTTTTTTCATTAACTAGTAGGTTATGTGTTTCTGTTTTAACTAGAAATGTAATTGTTTCTCTGGTTGAATTGATAAGTTATTAGCATCACCAACTCCCAATAAACAATCAATGCAAATTTGGAATCAGATTTTTAAAATTCAAATGAAGAAAGTTTTTGTGACAGCTTTTGCATTTCTGATGGAGCACTGTAAAAACAAAATCCCCATAAAATTTATGTTTAAAAAAACAGCAGCTGTGGTTTCCAGAACAAGGTTTTATGGGACAGAACCTAGTTTACTGTCTATTTTACAGTTCAAAACCATATAATTTAAAGATTTATATTGTAATAATTATGGTTCATAACTGTTTATTTTACACATTGTAAAATCAGTTAAATTCCTGGCAGATGTGGTTGCCAGAACTTTACCGTAAAAAATACGGTAGCAACATTTTAGGTTTTACAGATTTAAAGGGTTAGTTCACCTAAAAATGAAATTTCTGTCATTATTCTGCAAAAACAAAACAAAAATAACGACTTTATTCAACAAATTCGTCTGTCCCCTGTCATACTGCTACGCTATTTTCGTTGCAGAGCTTCAGTGTTTACATCCAAACGGCGGCTCGGTATTGGCCGGATCTGGTCACGTGAGCAGCATGACGCATACATGTGATGCTGACGCAGGAGCCAGCCAATACTGAGCCTGTGTTCAGACATAAACACTGAAGCTCTGGATTTTGGATTTCATCAAAAATATCTTAATTTGTGTTCCGAAGACAAGCAAAGGTCTTACGGGTTTGGGACGACATGAGGGTGAGTACTTAATGACAGAAATTTCATTTTTGGGTGAACTAACCGTTTAATTTAAATTTACAGTAAAAAAAAAAACATATTTCATTAATTGATATAATGTTAATTTACCAACCTATTGAAGTATTAATATCTGTTTTGTACTTTTGTAATACACTGACAACCACCAAACACGATGATGAGGGTCACATGATGAATCAAAGCTCATCACAAGCAGCTTTTCCACAAGCTGAGAAAAACAATAACAATATGTAGACCGTGCACAAGAAAGTAACACAAGAAATTTTAAAAAAGCAATAAACATTATTTTAACAACATTAGATATAACATAAAACCCTAATGTACATAACTGATTAGAAAAAACTAAGAAGAAACAGAGTTATTTCAAAGAAAATACATCAAATGTGAAGTGTCACGCAGGGAATTGTGGGAATGTAAATTTACGTTTTTTCACTAAATTATACAATGACTTGTAATTTTTCACTTCCAAAAACTGAATTTAACGGTATATTGTACTGTAAAATTACATTAAATGTATGGTTAGATCTATTACAGTACACCGTATATAGTACGGAAACTTTCTGTAAACCAATTTACTGTTTTTCACCATAGCATTTTTAGTCTTTTACTGTTAAAACCACAATCATTTTTAACAGTGAGGTACAGCAATGCTATTTATTGTCTATTTCATAGGATTTTAATTATCTCTGGGTAAAAAGCTATTTATGTGTTTATGCTGTCCAGGATTCATGATAGTTTGCTTTCAAAGGACTCTTAAACAGGATTATTATAGTTAACCAAAACTAAAACCATTAAAAATAATACTTGATATAAAATAAACGTTAACTGAAATAAGATAAAGTATTAAAACTTATTTCAACTATCTGGCAAGGCAACATTTCTCATTTTGATTTAGTTAAACTTGATGTACTAAAATAACTAAAACAAAAATGAATAAAAACTATATAGACATTTTAAACTGATAAAAATGCATGCACCCAACAAAATGACTAAAATTCCAAATACAACTACAATAGTACCTCAATGATAATAAATAAAACTGCTCTTAAAATAAGCAATTGGGCATTTGCAAGTCCTGCGCGCACCCGCATGACTCGTGTGTTGTTGGTTACTAAGCAACTTACGCGCACCACATAAGCTGCGTCATTTCCTGTGGAGGGACGCGTTGGAGCGAGCCAGTTCAGTCGATCCCCTCCGACAGCTGAAGGCTAGGCGACATCACAGTCGAGCTCCGTTCCGTTTTACTTTCTTTCTTTGCGCACTAATGCAACGAATAACTTTCCAACCTGTTTGATTTTTGTCTGTGGAATACATCCGGCGCACTTTCCAAAGGACTAAAGCGCGTTTCAACTTTCTGATTTGAGCGTGCCAAAGGAAAACAACTTTGCATTTTAGTTTGGGTGCCATATCCTCCAAATACTGGACGAGTGGATTAGAACTGAACGCTGATCCGGTGCTCTACTTTAAAAACTAATCAACGGGAACGCATTCATATGATTATGGTCGTTGTAAAGCTTTGGATTTCTGGGCAAAGATCCTGAACTCCTTAATGAGGGATTCAGTGTTGACGACAGAGATATTGGAGAAGACGCGCTGGCCACTTGACCCTTTTTCACGAGCACAAGACGCACCGGAGCGCGCAGCCTTCTGCCACCGGTATTGGGAAGGTGCACTTTCCTCTCGAATATACGGCTTTTTAAAATTTACGTTAAACTTCTGACAATCACATTTGTCGGTTTTTACCGTAAAATCTGCATTTCATTATTTTTTATAAATATGAAATGCTGAGATAAGAATGAATTTTGATGATATTTTTGTAAATATTATATTATAATATTATATTTTTAAAAAATCATTATGTCATGCAGTGTTAGTATTCCAAAATACCGTTTGCCATGCTCCAATAATAATAATAATAATAATAATAATATACCTGGTACTATTGAATGCCACATGTTTATCTCTCAAGCAACTGCGATTAATAACAATGACAGATCACAGTGCTACACCTTCCAGGTAACACGTGACATTAAATGAATGCAGCAAACATTAACTAAACAACACAAACTGTAATTTAAAATTAAAATTTAATAAGGTCAGTCATACTGTACTATTTACTAACTTGTTCAATATTTTAGAGTATTTTTTTACGTAGCCTATTTAACAGTTTTACGGTAACATTTAAAACATTTTGTTTATTTCAATTCCAAACTTTTTTTCGCTAATTAGATTTGTGTGTTTGGTTTTGTAGGTCCTCTGTGACACGTTTGATATAATATTAAGTATGCCAGTGAACATCAAGGCAACGCAGTGCCATGCGCCGCTCCGCAGACTCCTGTAGACTCGGTTCCGGTGGTACTGCGATGCTCGCCGGACCTCTCCGCTTCCGCGTGGCTCTGTGATCCAGGCAAAGAGCGCGAGGATGAGCACAGACCTGGAGCGCCTGTCGCTCAACTCTTCCTCGGGTAACTCCGTGGCTTCCAGCGCGCGTTCTCTATCCGCCAACGTGAAGAAGCTTCACAACGCTCTCAACCTGCTGCTCAGCGATCTCGAGAGAGAGCAGTTCATCCACTGCCTCAACGTGTACCACTCCAAGCGCAATGTGTACGATCTGGTCCAGACGCTTAAGGTCATACTGAACGTCCCGAGCAAGCGTCAGCTCCTGCCCATGCTGCGGCTGGTCATCCCTCGCTCGGATCAGCTTCTGTTCGATCAGTACACATCAGAGGGACTCTATTTGAAATCCGACGTTCTTGCGCGCAATGGTGACCCGGACGGCGCCCACGAGGCTGCTAATTCGAGTCCAACACATGGCGCTCATTTCTCGGCTCCTTCCGCGTCTCAAGCCGCTCTGCGCGGATCTCCTGACAGTATCAGCACCAGCAGCGATGGGACAGCGACTCTTATTCCTTTACTGGGCAGAAATTTCTTACCGGAGCCCCCTGGAGAGATTCGACAGGTGATTCTGAAGCGTCACAAAAGCAACGAGGGTTTGGGATTTAGCATCCGCGGAGGTTCCGAGCATGGAGTTGGGATCTATGTGTCACTGGTGGAACCGGGATCACTGGCAGAAAAGGAGGGTTTGAGAATAGGAGACCAGATCATGAAAGTTAACGACAAAGTGTTCGACCGGGTCACGCACGCAGAGGCAGTTAAGGTAAGGTATTTCAAACTAAACTTATTTACGTATTGTTGATTCATTCATGCATGCTGTTGTTGTTGGTATAATTTCTTTACTTCTTTTAAAACAAAATATTACCTATGCAACTGGCCACAGATATCATAAGATCACCAGCTTCAGTCATTAGACCACAGTGGAACAGACTGCACTCCTTCTCCTCTATTGATTATTAATGCAAGACAAGCAGCTGAAAGTGTCCCTTGAAGCACCAGAATGATAAATGCTCACTTTTATTGAGATGTGTTAGCCAGGAAGGTCTATACAAATGTTGTTGTTATTGATCAGTGTGTTTGGACTGGCTATAGTTGAATGATTAGATGAGGCTTGTCGATTTTGTATCAGTAATACTTGCTGTCTCATGGAGGTTTCAAGCATTTCCTTGCAGGTCCATCTTGCCTAGTTGTCATTCAAAAGAAGAGCTGACTTTGCGTAACCCTTCACATACTAACTATGATAGAACTGTAATCATAGCTTAAAGGGTTAGTTCACCCAAAAATGAAATTTCTGTCATTACGTACTCACCCTCACGTCTTTCCAAACCCGTAAGACCTTCGTTCATCTTTGGAACACAAATTAAGATATTTTGATGAAATCCAAGAGGTTTTTTTTTTAATCCTCCATTGAAAGCAACGAAATTACCACATTCAAGCTCCAGAAAAGTAGTAAAAACAACGTTCATAGTCAATGTGACTACAGTGGTTCAACCTTAATGTTATGAAGCAACAAGAATACTTTTTGTGCACAAAAATAACGACTTTATTAGAGCTGTCAAAAGTACCGACTTGACCGACAATGACCAATCAGAGGTGTTTACGAATCCGCTCAACAGCGCTCAAAGCGTCACATTTTTAAAATTTTAGTATCCATGTGGTACCGAAGTCGGTACTTTTGACAACTCTAGACTTTATTCAACAAATTTGTCTCTCCCCTGTCATTATGCTATGCGATTTACGTTGCAGAGCTTCCGTGTTTACGTCCAAAAGCCGGCTCAGTATTGATGTAGAACAGGGGTGTCCAAACTCAGTCCTGGAGGGCCACTGTCCTGCAAAGTTAAGCACCAACTTGCCTCAACACACCTGACTGGAAGTTTCTAGTGTCCCTAGTAGACCTTGATTAGCTGGTTCAGGTGTGTTTAATTGGGGTTGGAGCTAAACTCTGCAGGGCAGTGGTCCTTCAGGAGCAGGATTGGACACCTCTGATGTCGAAGCGCTGCAATATAAATAGTGTAGCAGAATGACAGGGGAGAGACAAATTTGTTGAATAAAGTCGTTATTTGTGTTTTGTTTTTGTGCACAAAAGTATTCTAGTCACTTCATAACATTAAGGTTGAACCACTGTAGTCACATTGACTATTTTAACTATGTTTTTACTACTTGATTGTGGTCATTTCATTGCTTTCAATGGAGTATAAAAAAACCTCTTGGATTTAATCAAAAATATCTTAATTTGTGTTTTGAAGATGAACGAAGTTCTTACGGGATGTGGAATGACATGAGGGTGAGCAATTAATGACAGAAATTTTATTTTTGGGTGAACTAACCTTTTAATAGGAAGTAATCCTGTATTTTGGCCCTCACATGTATTGTTACTGAGATTGTGTGCTGTCCATGGTGCTGAAACCAGCTATTCATTATAGAACATACTATTTCTTAGTTGTAGTAAGACCACCAACTTTCACATGCCACAGACACTGGTGTGGTGAAACCCTCTGGAGAACCTTTTAAAAGGCCAGTTCTCTGAGGAACCCATTAGTTTCTACAAGAAACTAAACATTTGCAATCATAACAAGGCTTTGATGCACTTGAATTGCATATTGAAGTTCCTTAGATACACTTTGAGGCATCTTCAAAAAGTCATTAGACTTTCTCCAAAGGCTTCCACCATTGTGGCAATTTGAGGAGCCTCAAATGATTTCATGATTACAGTGATCGTATTTTTAACAACATTACAAAACATGGAAACATCTGACAGTGGAGATGGGGCACATCCCGAGCATATTTCAACGTTGGCATACAATATGGCTAGAAACTCCATTCCACTGATACTTTCCTGTTTGATATTCTCATGTTTGTGAATCTCAGTAGAGTTGTGCACCAAGAGAAAATGAACATGAACAGTTTGCCGCCTTTCTGTGTCATTGTTTCCCTCTTTCGCCGGGGGAAAGCTGGCACAGTTGAGCAGGGTATAAATTCTTTCCACGCTGCCTTTCTTAAACCGAAGCTGGCAGAGGGGGAAGGCTGCTTCCTCCCAGTTAATCATATTGATCTGCATGAGTAAATGGACGGGCCTCTCCCCCAGGCAGAACATGACCTTCTGCTTGTCTTGATGCTCTTGTTCTCATGTAATGCAGACATAGCCTAGGTGAAGACACAAACAAACTGTCTAAGCAGCCAGAATGGAGAGCGATTTGATGGGGGTTTTGCTATAGGTGCAGATAAATTCAGCACAGTATATTTTTGATAGGTGCCTCTCCTGCATGCTAGCAGGCAGAGTTATCTCTCATTTTTCTAGCAAAAGGAAGAACATCTATTTTAGTTACAGGGAGGATTTCCTCAGGCTCTGTTGACCTTTGTGATGTGTAAATGAACCCTGAAATTTATCACATAGAACATTCTTCTTTTTCTTTCTTGGATTATTTTGGTGTTTCTTTAAGTTTTCAGACATAAACACCAAAATAATACACTTTTTATATCAGTTTACATGTTAACATGCAGCTAAAATGCTATATGGTGAAACGCATGGTAAAAGCAACACAGTGACTCCTTCTGAAACTGGATACTTTTTGAGTTGGTACTTTTTGGAATATGTATGTGCTTTGTGACTATTAAAAAGTATGTTATATATAGTTTGAATGTGTGTAGTATTAATGCAATGCAATGCGAATGTACTACATCAGTTGAGTATAGCGACAATATATTTTCTATTCTGGTGTCACCACTACCCTCTACAATATTTGATGTAATGACAAATTTTAATAGCTGTTTTTATTAACTGTGTACCATATTTGTTTAAAGTTAAAAACTTAAAAAAAAGTACCATTCTAATTATTTTGGCTTTGTTCAAGTACGTGAGAGTTTTGTTTTGTGAGATCAGTATCTTGCATCAAACCGAATCGTGACACGAGTATTATATTCATAATGTTTTTGGTTTCTGTTATGAGAACAGTAGAGGAATCACTCCAGTTGGACTGACATCATTAATTCTCTTCCTGTGTCTTTTAAACTTCTTGTTCGTATGTCCAGATGCCTGTCTGACCAGCTGACTCAATGATGAGGATGGATTGTGACCTGTCCGCACCATCTTTATAGGCTATATTGAATGTGTGTGATGCCCTTTGGCATCTCATGATTGGTTGGTCTATCCGCATGGCCCTTTAGTGTTTATTCACAGGGCTGCTATGATAGCCCATATGATCAATGATCTTTCCTCATCTCCTGCTTCAAGGGTGACCCCATATAAGAGCACCTGTTAGTCGAGTTGACTGAATTTTAATGCTGTTTTGACTCTCAAACTTAGAGGAGGTTGCCTCTTGTCTTTGACCTGACACCAAAAGATGATTAAGACAGAAGTGTTTACCAGCTAACAGTCAAATGCTGCTTTGTAATCTCAGTTAGAACCAAGCTAGAAGATGCCTCTAACCATACATGTCCACTCATGCTTAGCTGAGCGAGTGTTTTCAATTCGTTCATGGGAGCTGAGCAGCTGGTTCGTTTGGGGCATTGTGATATTGACAGCAGAGTGGTGTGTGCGGTGAGAGACATCAAAAAGTTTAGAAATGCTGAACTTTATCCAAATGAGAGGCGAAGAACAAGGTGAGGTGTGAGGTGACTGTGTACTATGACGTCAAAATAAACTGTAATTGTGCATATATATGATGATGACTTAAAGGATTAGTTCACTTCAGAATTAAAATTTCCTGATAATTTACTCACCCCCATGTCATCCAAGGTGTTTATGTCTTTCTTTCTTCAGCCGAAAAGAAATTAAGGTTTTTGAGGAAAACATTCCAGGATTTTTCTCTATAAAGTGGACTTCAACGGGGACCAACGGGTTGAAGGTCCAAATTGCAGTTTCAGTGCAGCTTCAAAGGGCTCTACACGATCCCAGATGAGGAATAAGGGTCTTATCTAGTGAAATGAGTGGTCATTTTCTAAAAAAAAAAATGATATACTTTTCAGCCACAAATGCTCGTCTTGCACTGCTCTGCGATGCGCCACGCATTACGCAGTCACGTTGGAAAGGTCAGTGAAGTCCACTATACGGAGAAAAATGCTGTAATGTTTTCCTCAAAAACCTTAATATCTTTTCGACTGAAGAAAGAAAGACATAAACATCTTGGATGACATGGCGGTGAGTAAATCATCAGGAAATTTTAATTCTGAAGTGAACAAAAAACGTGAAAATGCTGCAGTAAAAATTGTGTTACCTTGTATTGTGAAAAAAAAATGAAAATGGTTTAATGTATTATGTTTTACTGTAAAATGCTGTCAAATTTATGGTTTTTGCAAGTAAAAACTATGCTTTTCATAGTTAAAGTAGCTTGGTATATTAAAATTATATCACTTAAAATATGCAGATATATGCTGAAAAATATAGGCACCAATATGCCATACTGTAATACCTGAAACATTGTCACTGAATGTTTTTATGGTGAATTTCTGGCAACCACAGCTTTTTTTTCTGTAAATTTAGCAGGATATATATATATATATATATATATATATAATTTTTTTTTTTTTTTTTTTTTACAGATTTGAGCTGTTGATATTAACATGTTAGCATATGGAAAAATGCATTATTATTATTTTTATTTATTTTTGTTAAATCACAAATAACACACACACAACTAACACACAAATTTCATCACCTTCAAAATCTGTGAATAATCGTGATTAAATATTTTAATGGACGGACAGCAGCACAACCTTACAGACACACAGTCCCAAAAATGCAGACCGCTTGTATTTTGACCATTATTGAGCGAGTTTCTTACACACAAGTAGAAACCTTGGATAAGAGATTCCTGCCTATTCTTCCAACGAAAGAAAAACAAGATAATGAGAGAATAGAGGAAGGGAGGGAGAGCCTTTTCTCCATCCCTGCATTCTCGTATTCACTGGCTTTTCTTCATTAAATCGAATTTAAGGCTGCATATCATCGCTATTTCATTTCTCAGCCCCTCTGCTAATTGTCTCTGACTGAGTAGGTGGCACAAATGTTTTGGCCCCTGTTCACATGATCTCTTGTTCATTACATGGGCTTAGAGCAGGTGACTGACTGTCCGTTGTATTCTTCATCTTGATTTAGCCCCACCATAAAACAGAGAATATACACTGCCTTTCTCTGACAGACCTCATCAATTTGAAGCAGGGCAGGATTGATGCTCGGTCATTACACACTGTTGGGGACCTGTTGATATATGGCTGACTGACTGTGGATCATTGGTCCACATTTCTGTGATTTCAAGACCTCCCTCTCTCAGCACGATATCTTTGTGATATACTGATCCCAGATCTGTCGTTTTTGTGTTTGTGAAATAAATCACATGCCTTTAGAGTCATGGTTTTGAGGGTCTGGTTTTGCGTATTTTATTAGTATGTGTATGTCAAATGGATTTGACCTTTTTTTAATGAAAGTTGGAAGCTGCAGAATTTCTGATTTGTATTTGCATTCATTATGAGAATTCTGGAATATTGTAGAATGTGAAAGCACAGTGCAGTAAAATTATAGTTATTCACCTGCTAAAATACTTTCTAGACATTTTATGGCTTCTAAGCCATTTATGCTTTTGAAATTACTACACATATAAAGCAATTTTAGATGAATGAACCTCTCACTCACGTACTCTTGTTCTCTAGTTCTTTCTTATTCAGTCATTCACATGCATACACAAGCATTGAATTATTCTGTGAAGGGAAAGTGGCGTGGCAGTCTCTCTTCCATGATGCACAGAACTGTGACAATTATTTATTTTCAGACTAACACAGTGAGAAACATACAGCATAAAATCCTCTACAAACCACACCAGGAAATGAGTTTGAGATTTAGCCTGGTTACACAATCCTTGTATAATGTAGATTGAAATAATCGGTTGTTCTTGACGACAGGATTTTACAGATCCCAAGACAGTCCTGATACAAAACAGGAGCGTATTGAGAATTTACACCTATTTCCCTTACTAAGGTATTGGACCTCGATCACAGTAATATTTATGTATATTTATTTATACTTTTATCTTTTATCTGTAACCTAAATTGCGTTAAAAGATTTGGATAATATATATATATATATATATATATACATACATACACACACACACACACACACACACACACACACACACACACACACACACACACACACACACACACACACACACACACACACAGTCAAACCAAAAATTATTCAGACACTTTGATCTGAACATGTTTTGTGTGTCTGACATAATTAAGATAATTTTTTTCTGACACAGTTTAACTCTGAGATCTTGTCATATTTTATTACCATTTTTTAAACTATAGTGAAAAAACTGTATTAATGAATGAAATGTTCAAGGTGTCTGAATACATTTTGGTTTGATAATATACATATTTGGTTTGGACTATTATAGTTTGTTACTATTTTTAATGTTTTTGAAAGAAGTCTCATGCTCATCAAGCTTGCATTTATTTGATTAAAAAAAAACATTAATATTGTAAAATATTATTACAATTTAAAATAATGGTTTTCTATTTTAATATACTTTAAAATATAATTTATTTCTGTGAAGCAAAGCTGAATTTTCATTAGCTGTTATTCCAGTCTTCAGTGTCACATGATCCTTCAGAAATCATTCTAATATGCTGATTTTATACAGTTATTATAAATGTTGAAAACAGCTGTGCTGCTTAATTATTATTTTTTTTTTTGGAATGAGTGTTCTTTTTTTCATTGATGAATAAAAAGTGAAAAAGAACAGCATTTTATCCAAAATAGAAATATTAATATATTAATATAGTCTTTACTATCACTTTTTATCAATTTAACACATGCTTGCTGAATAAAAGTATTAATTTCTTTCAAAAAAAGAAAGAAAAAAAATGACTGACCCCAAACTTTTGAACGGTAGTGTATATCGTTAAAAAAGATTTCTATTTTAAATAAATGTTTTTCTTTTTTTTTTCCATCAAAGAATCCTGAAAAAGGTTATAAAAAATATTAGGCAGCACAACTCTTTCCAACATTGTTAATAAATCAGCATATTAGGATAATTTATGAAGGATCATGTGACACTGAAGACTAGCTGATATTTATATTTATACATTATCTAGGATGAATCACTTTTGTTGTAGCATTCCTCATTTGTAAATTGCTTTGGATAAGTGCTATGTGTAAATGTATTTGCTTACTGTGTGGACCACTCTCAACTTGTTTATTGTAACAGACATAACATTTAATGAATCAACTAGAGTGTTTTCAACTAACCTCCGCTCACAAGTGACTTGTTCGTTTTTTTTGTGGTTGCAGTATGATTAGTAATTTTGTGCAGTAGAAGCTTGTAGCTAATTAATAGGACTCTCCACCCTGTTTTGCCTTTCATCTCCTCTGTCCTCTTTTAAGCCTTAAAGCATGTCATTTAATACAGTTGAGCCTGGACCCTCCCCCACCTCCCATGCCCAGCGTCCCATTGTCCTGTCTGGACCCAGACCATCTGTTGCACAAGCTCTTGTATCTGCAGCATGATTCACCACTCATAGTCTTATGAGAGAGAATGGATGGAGACGTGAAATTCTGTTTGTCCACATCTTCTTTAATAAGGCAGTGCAGTATTGATGATGCGTGTGATCCTTTCCCATTGGACGGTCTCTTGACTTTGGCCTCTGATTGGCTGACTCCTCTGTCATGGACTCCTGTTGGTAAATAATTGAAGAAGCTCCACCTTGTCTCAACACGTACACTACTAATGTCAGACAGACAGAGAGAGAGAGAGGAAAAGAGAAGAGTGTGGGATGTAAATACTGTTGCCGGAAAAAAATGTTTTTTTTAATGATGTATTAACGGATACATTTAATCCTATAAAGTGTACTGTATCATATTTGATGCACAAATTTCTAAGGCCTTTAATTTATCAGCATGATCCAAACTTTGCTGAAAAACCTAGTGTACTCTCTGTATGTAGGCCTATAATTTGCGGGGGAGCTGTTATCAATATGCGGGTGTGAAATCGATTTTGAATGCCCTCTCGCTTTTTTCTTTCACTTTCGAATTCGCGTTCATGTGTAGGCTACTCAGTGTATGCGTTTATTAAGTCTGACGTCACACGCCACCGCTTCCGGGTCCAAACGCTATATCAGATGCCAAAAGTAAACCACAAGTGGTGCTAATATACACTCATGATGTGATGTAATTCTACCGAAAAAATCCCGATCCTAACCTTTATCTTCATACTGAAATCTCAGATGGTCAGACAGTGATTCATCTTTTATTAATTGTTAAAATATTGGTGTTCCGGATGCTGTGAGCATGGAGACTGTAGCGTACACAGTAAGCTTTAAATAGCTTAGTAAGCTTTTAAACCGCATAGAAAGCAGGGGTATTGATCGCATGTTTTACAAGCTAAGATATTTGTCTGTTGCCCACCAAATCATCTGCCTTTGTCTTGTCGGTAATCTCACCTTATTCTCGTCACATGATAAGTGAAATTTGACTCTTGCTGGACTGTGCTGCGACTCTGCAGCTCGTGCTGTATATGGAGCAGGGCAGACACTTTCAGTTTATAATTGTAGCATCTGTTGTCCAACTGAACTAAATTTATTTACATAAAAAAAGCAAAATGACAGCCAAGGTGTAATCGGTGTACGACCGAACACCATGTAACACCAGAAACACTGACTACTGCAGCAAGCCTAGTTAAAATATGAGTATAAAATATACATGAAGCTTGTGAGGAACATTTATTTGTTCATCTCTTAATCATCATTGCATTGCATTATAAGTTTTGCCCCCGCAATAAAAAAAAAAAACAGAGGTTTGATCATAAAACTAAACCTTTAAGCTAAATATCAAACTAAGCCATTTTTTGAGATATATAGAGTGACAACTGATATTTAGCCTATACAGTAAGCGCACGGCGCAAGTGTACTTAGGGCGTGTTCGAATCCACTTTTGCTAGTTTAACGATGGGAAAAATGGTAGGCGCGCCTAGTGCATGGTCTAAAATGGTTGTCCCTATTCTCTTATTGAGTAATGGGTGTGTTTTGGGCGTAACGTGCAACAAACCAATCAGAGTCTCATCTCAAATTCCCTTTAAAAGCCAGTTGAGCTCACGCCATGGCGGATTCGCTATTTACATGGTGGAATTTGCAAGCAGAAAAACTGAATGCTTCTTTAGTGAGGAAACAGATCTGCTGGTGCACGAGGTTAAAGCAGCACGCAAGCAGACCATCTACGGGACAAGCCGGATTCCACCAAAGCATTTTTATCTTTATGCACACAATAATAATCTTTTACATTGTAATCCTTTTATTTTTAATATTTGGCATGTTTGTGTGCTGTCAATTTTTGTGTAATAAGCAGAGTGTACACAAGTTGTGCACCCGCCTATAGGTGCATGTTACTAATGCACTCTTTAAATAACAAAAAAAAAAAAATTGTCATTTCAGTTGCCTCAAAAAAGCAACGCGCCAACAATGCGCCTGAGCACACCGTGTTTTCAGACCAGCACGCCCATGGGCGCACAAATGGGCACTAATGCATTTGCTATGTAAACAACGTGGCGCTGGATGTGAAAATGATAACTGCGTCGGGCTGAAACTAGCAAAAAACACTTGCGTCGTGCCTGGCGCTACATTGCGCTAGGTGTATGATAGGGCCCTATGAGTCAAAAAAGCCTGATGTGTCAAATATGATACTCAACAAAAACACACATGCAAAGTTTTTTTTTAGACTTTTATTTATATTTTGTCTAAAGTTTCAACAAATGTTCCATTTTTTTAAAAAAAATTGATTTTTCTGACTATTATTTCAAATGTCAGGCTTAAAATAAAATATAAATTATAAAATAATAATTAAATAATAATAGCATTATTTTAGAATATATAGGTATTTATACACATTGTTACAATAAAAAAGTTATATTATATTGGATCATCTCGCCACCCTCTCTCTCCTTCTATTTTTTTCCCGCCACTTCATTAGACTGTTTTACCTGCACACATGCCTTGAATGCAAAATCCATTTTTTTTCCTGCATTATACGCCCTTTTCATCTTTAAATGCATGGTTGCACACACATGGATATGACAAATATGCAGACATCCCCACACTCAAACGCACACACTGTAATGCACACATAAGCATAAACTCGGGTGCATCCATCTAAGTATATAGTTTTTATAGAAGATTTTTATTGATCTGAATGACATTTGTTAGGACGCACACACAGCGCCCAGGGCAAAACTACATCATGTGTGAGATGAACACGGCCTGAATTTTACTGTGCGAGTGTGCTTGCATATGATTGCTGGCAAGAGCACAGAAAATTAGCCAGCACAACATGAAACGTTAGCATGTGGGTTTGTTTTGTTCGTTTCATCTGGTTTTAGTGTCATGTGACTCTCTAATGACTGGTCTTTAGTGTTTGTTGAATATAGCTTCAAAAGTAACAGTATGAGCTTTTCCCGCTGAGACTGTCTGCTGGGCAAAAACCCATTAAATGACTAAATGGCCATCACTCTCTGAGTGAACTTCACACTGAGCCTTAGTCGATGTGCATGTGACTCCTCTATGAACGTGAACCGCTCTTACCCAGAGTGCCTACACTTGCCAATTTTCACCACTGTGTGTGAGGGATGGAGGTAATTGACCTACAAAGGTTACTTTCATGTAGTTTTTCTCTTTTATCTTTGTGCCATCCAGCCTCTGTCACTGTCATCTGCCCCAGTTGTTTGTCTGTATGTATTCAGCATCCAGATTAATCATCAGCTCGCGGCCTATCGATCTGGAGTTTATTGGCAGAGGACATCGCTCCTGATTTGCTCGACGGGTTTATAGCTGGCACTGTTCACTAGATGCATCTGCTAATTGACACTCTCTTTCTATGGTTTGTTTTCATGCTAGGTTGGGTCACTGGGCCCATGGGCACCAGCTCCGTGACCAGTTTGTCAACACACAGCATTAAAATGTCATAACACACCACCCTTGTGGAGACTGTAGGTGCGTCCCAGTTTGCCTACTTGTGCACTATTCTGTGTCATTTTGTAGTATAAATAGTGCAAGTAGTCAGTGTTGAGGAAGGTTACTTTTAAAAGTAATGCATTATAATGTTGCGTTACTCCACACAACCTTCAGCTGTGCTGCCATTCTGGATTAAAGAAGAAGAGGGTACAGGAGAAGGAAGTTCAACACTCTTATTTCTAAATCTAATCTAAAGTGATTTTTGCTTATTGGTATGGTTGAATTAGATCATTGAAGGTCAGCAGCAAAGGCACTGGTTAATAAAGTGAGATTAAATACATAAAGTATATTTGTGTAATTTAATATAGTTAATTATTACAGGTTTGCATAAAATTCTGTGATTGCATTTCACTGTTTTTATTCATATTGAGGAATACTGAAGGTTTTCGTGCAAGTGAGATGAGTAAATGCATGTTCACATTTAGTCTAGAACTATAATAACCATCATGTTTACACAGCGCACACAACACCTCTGCACTTTATTTCTCTCAACATGGGGACAGGAGAGCTGCCAGTCAATACTTATTTGAAAAAGTAAATTAGATACTTTGTTGTAAATTGAAAAAAGTAATGCATTACTTGATACTAGTTACTTGATTAAAGTAATCTGAGTGTCTTGTTTACTTGGTAAAGTCATGTCCAGAGGCCTGTTGAAGCTAGCATGAAGCTAGCTGAGTTTCAGAGTAGGTTTAGAGTTGACAAATCCAGAAAATTCCTACCTGGTTTAGATCAGGTTCAACGGGCTCTCAACGCTCTGTATAAACGTCCTCTATCAACTCAGGTTTAATCCAGAGTTTGCGTTTAACTCTGAAGCGCATGCACCTGAAAGTGTCACATGCAGAGCATGCGTTTGATTCACTTCTCGTGAGAGACGGCGCAAATTAATTTCTCTTCTGCACGCGAATTAAAGAAACAGGCCTAATAATTTATATAGGTTCACAAAGAGCTCAAATAAATACACATAAGCTTAATTTGTTTAAAAGCTTTATATATTAATGCATGTATTATATTTATATTAATTTAAAAGCAAAGTTTAATATTATTTGTCAATTAATATAATTACATAAATATATATTATGAATTATACATAATGTCACTTTGCTCACAGCTGATTGGTCCAGTTTGTGATGGCAATCTCTAACCCAGAATAAAACCTGCTCCGGAGCAGGTTAGCCGTGTAGCGTAACACCGTTTCTACAATGGATGCAACCGTTGTTGCTCGCGTTGCAACAGCTAAAAGCTGTCTACACTGGATGCAACAAGGGCCCATTACAAAGCATTTGTCCTTCATGTCAGTAAGTCATAAGTAGGACGAGGCAACAGTTTACTGTTGGAGATTACGCGATTTACGCGTCACGCTGCATCTAGTTGTAGGGGTGTAAGAAAATATCGATACACATGAATATCGTGATATTATACTTGGCAATACTGTATCGATTCTCAAAATCACTGTATCGATATATATTTATTTATTTAATTATTTACATCCGTAAACTGACGCGTAGCAAGTTGCATCACTAGCGTTAGCATTAGCAAACCCAGCTCACAAGACGATAGAATTATTCCGCTCCCGTGGTATACAGAGCTGAAGTGTGTGGACTCATTTTGGCTTCAACTGTAAAGAACCCACTAAGGAGATCGACAAGAGTCAGTTGTTTGGAAAATAGGCTGTGTTAAAATCCAAAACTCGGGAAGCGCATTGAATCTGAGAACTTACTTAATATCCCAATGACATCCGCACTGCTGAGAGAGGCGTTCAACAGAATATGTAGTATGTACTGCACGTTTTCCTCTCAGTAACAAAATAAACACACAACAAAAATGACAGCGGTGACAGCATAAAGAAAGCATCTGATCATAGCGATGTGAATATGTTTGCACCAGCTCTGTTCAGCACTTCAGTGAAGGCACGTTTATTTAAATAGCACTTTATACATTAGACTGCTTTAAAGCAAGCAGCTTTACAGTATTAAATATAAAACAAACAGATATTCAGTCATGAAATGGACTATGCACTAGTTGTTAAATAGTTTAGAAATTAAAAACTGCTATACTGTGAACCATTAAAACATATACACATAAAGAATCCTGCAGTCACTTTACTATTTTCCCTTAGATTGCACAAAATAGTGATTAGTGATATAAATGCAAATTATACTGTATTTATTAAATAAAATAAAGATGGTTGTAAGGTTTTATGCATATGGTGGTGTGTTCTTTATGACAGTTTTTTCTAAAATTACATCCTTTTTCTAAAAAAAACAAGAAATGTCGCAATATATCGCCTTTTTTACAGTATCGCAATATATCACAATATATCGTATCATAACCCCTGTATCGTGATTCGCATCGTATTGCCATATTCTTGACAATACACAGCCCTAATCTAGTGTAGACAACATCACTGATTATAATGGATTCTATTGTCCTTTGTCGTGTGTCGCTCGCGTCCGGTGTAGACACGGTGTAAGTAATCCACCTTCTTGAGCCCAAAATACCGGAGTTTATACTCAAACTAATCTCAAACTTACCAGGGTAGCAACTGAAACCGGCTTTGTGCAACAGGCCACAGATCTTTGCATTTTATTTGCCCATTTTCTTTATATTTTTATTTTAAACTAATACTACTTTAATTTTAAATATTAAAATAATTTTATTCTTTTAATATAAATTTTAATTGTACATTTTAATACTGTATTTATAATGCACATTTTAATTCAAGTCAATTATGTATGTGTATTTTATTTTATTTTGCAAAAATGTGCATCAAACAAAAATACAGTATTAAAAGCTAAAGTTATGAAGCTACAAACTTCAGCAAAATGTAAAAATAAAATGTAATACTTTTTTTTATATTACATCTACATTTTTTTTTTTTATTAATCTTTATCTGTCCACATTGGGTATTTAATTCTCTATTTTTACATTTAAATGACTTCTGATGTCATGAAGTTAATGTAAATCTCTAGAATACTAAGAATTTACCAATTTTAAATGTAATCTTTAGCAAATCTTATCATGATTTTATTATTATTATTATTATTATTATTAATATTATTATGTTGTGATGCCTAAATTTAGTTGTATACAGATGGTTTTAGTTTTAATATTGGTGCAACTCCATTTGAAGACCTCTGCATATAACCAAAAATCCCAAACTTTGATTCATGGGTAGAATTTTAACTGTGAAACACTTTAAATTACTGTTAAATATTGATGCATTTGATTATAACTGTGATGAATGTTCAGTCAGATTTAAGGAATATATCCTTTTAATCTGTTGATGTACTGGGACTCTGTTATAAAGTACTTAAGGCTGTCCTTCTCTCTGAAGGATCAGGTCTGTTATCTTATTAAAAGGAAATTGGTAGATTTGAAAGCACGCACATATATTCGGATGAGAGGGATGACACATTGTTTGGTCACTGAGGATTTAGATTTAGAAAGATAATTAAGATGTTTCAGGCAGATTATTAAAATCGCTCTTTAGTGAGGATGTGCCTTCAAAAGGACTCAATTTAATTCCCCAAACACTGACTGTTTTCCCCTCTGATATGGAGAAAAATGAATAAGAGGTAAGGGGTCAGAGGCATATGGAGATATTAATTCTGCAACGATGTGTGCAGGGTCATGAAGGGGTGCTATGTTTTATTATAACTCCCCGGATTATGATGGAGCAGCAGAAGCCGCCTGCCGAAGGACTTAAGTCCGCACCGGGTCCAGATAATTGATTCCGATCTGAGATTTATGTTTCTGCGAATGTCCAGAAAAATGAGTTCTGTTCGTGGCTATGATGTCTAGCCTTCAGATCAGTGTCAGAGGTAGATATCTTTCATCCCATCCTGGAGAAGTTCAGACCTTGTTGTCGCCACAAAACACTGCATCCCAAACCACGGACACAGGCTGATGAGTTTTTCCCTGTGGATCGCTGCCAGTGGAAGCTGCCAAGAACACTCATCTCCACAGGCTGGCTGTACCTTAAAGGACTTGCATCAGGGAAAATAACAGCATCTGGGGAATTTTCTGGCTGGAGGAGGATGGGGGTGGTGGGCTGTTGAGATTTATGATTGAAGGGCGCTATAATGAGAGAGCATGGATTTGATAGGTGATATAATTGTTCTGCCACTCAGGATCAGTAGACGACATGCTCATATGTTCCTCATGAGCGGTGTGGGTTACTGACAGATACAGACTGCTCGCGGCTGATAATACAGTGGTCTGACTGATCCAGTCAAACTGACACGTTTCAGGTGGTTAAAGAGGTTTTGTAGTTTCGCACAGTAATTTATTTATTTTATTTTATTTATTTATTTATTTAATTAATTTCTATCGTTCCATCGTATGACACACATTTCTCCCAAGGGTGGTGTGATGAAATGGTTAAAGCTTAGAACCTGTAATCAAACTGTAGTTGGTTTGATTCCCATAAGAGGTGAAATGAGCCATAAGCTTTTACCATTGTGCCCTTGAGCCAGAAACTTTGCTTGAAGCTGCTTCAAGGAAAATTATTCCTGTGACTGGATTTTTAGAGTGTTACCTATCTGTGTAAAACCCACTGCAATGAAAGGATGTGCTAGTGTGAGGGCTCAAAAATAAGATTTTATATATATATATATATATATATATATATTTATATATATATATATATATATATATATATATATATATGTGTATACTGTAAAATGTAATTAGCTGAGTTTACTTAGAAAGCTTAATTAAACTGTTGGGTTTACATAAAAAACTTAAGGAAACTGATTGCCTTAAATTTAGCAAGTAAGTTAACTCATCATTTTGAATTGATAAACTAGCTACCACATAGTAAAGAGTACTTAGAAATCTTGAGGATTGGTAATTCAATTTTACAAAATGAGTACTTAGTTCAGTCAACTTAAACATTAAGTACACTGAACTTAAAGTTAAAATAGTTTTCTTAAAAATCTTGTTCACGTTATGTAGAAACTGCCTTAAATTTTTCAAGCATTTTTTACTCAAAGTTGCAACAATGGACCATACATTTATTTGTATTTATTAAACTGGAGATACTGTTGAAAATAATAAAGTTTGATGTCACCATCATGGTGGAAAGTGCTTGCTTTAGTTAGGGTTCTTGACCTTGACTTTTAACGTTAGTGTTTCTCTGGCTGCCGTAACTCAGTGTTTGTAAGACACAGCTGTTATGATGAAAAAAGCCAAGAGAAATACTGGGATTGATCTATTGGATCTGTACTGATGATATCTTCATCAAATATCATCATCCAAGCATGCATTGCAGCATTAAGCATGTCACCGTTGTTGCTTTCTAAGTAAACTCCATATATATTGGTGGAAATAATTTATACAAAATATTACATATAGCTAATATTTTATATTAAAATATTTATTTTTTTGTTAATTTTTTTACAAAAAGAAAATGTGAAAAAGTTGTAAATTTTGAGTAGATACATACAATACATTCATTAAAAACAATGACATAATGCATAACATTTGTCATTTTATTGTTATTATCATTGATATTGATTTTCAAGACTATCCAAAGCAGTCCCGTGGCATTTCATAACAATGTTTTCCTTTTTTTTTTTTTTTTTTTTTTCACTATTCTTCCACGATTCGGAATAAACAACTAAACAAAATAACATGTAATTTACTAGAGGTTCTGACAAAATAATAAAAATGAAAATTGCTGAAGTCTATTTAAAAAATGTTTAATTAATTTGAATTATTATTATTATTATTATTATTATTATTTTAAATCATTTTGAATGAACAATTAAATGACTCACTCATAAAGACTTAATTTGTTTAATTTACTGGATGAATCAACGTTTTTGAACAAATCTTTTGAATGTACGGAGCCATGACATGCAGGAAGAAAATAGTGAGCTAAATCATGCACATGATTTACTAATTCATTCCCTCGATTTGCTAAATCATGCGCACGATTTATAAATTGAGGGAATGAATTAGTAAATCGTGTGCACGATTTACAAATTGAGGGAACTAAATAGTAAATTGTGTGCATGATTTACTTTTTTTTTCCCCTGCATGTCTTGTGCGGGGCTCTGTATGTGTAATGATGGGTCGGCAGAGCGGGGATCCATTTGCAGCTTTATTAAGAACAGTAGATACACAGGTAGACGGGGCAAAGGCAAGAACATAAACAGGAACAGGCAATGGTCGAGGCAGGCGGCAGACAAACAGTATCAGGTCACAGGCGGAGATCAGGGCAGGCGGCAAGCAAACACAGTCCAGTATACAGGCAAGGTTCAGGGCAGGCAGCAGAGAATCACAACGGGTAAACAGTCCAACCGTAACAGAATAAACAATCCACAAGAAAACGCTCAGAGATGATCACCGGTGCAAATCAAGACTTCGCGGTGAGAGAGAGTGTGTGTGTGACTTAAATAGTCCAGGTAATGATCTGCAGGTGTGTGTGGCAATTGGTGATTGGTGTGGAGTGTGCATGTGGTTGGAAGGGAGGATTATGGGAAATGAAGTCCAGGAACTGACAGGAACAGACGGTGATCGTGACAGTATGAATGAATGATTCAATGACAAATACATTTTTTTAACTTTTTGCCACCTACTGGTGTGACTATGTAATTGATACAGTCTTTATTTGAAGCATCAAGCTACTTTCAAAAGGTGATTTATTCTGTTTTGTATACTACCGCTACCATAGACATCAGTGTTTATATCTGAAATGTAAACTTTTATCCTAGTACTTGTGTGATCATTTGAATTATTGTAAGACAGAAATAATGATCCGGTGGTGGTTGAAAAGACAATTTGTGAAGCTGTTTCATACCTATACATGACAATTGCTCTTTTTTTGACTCCGTGGCAGATGCCAATGCTGATTTGAATGTTTGCTGTGATCAAACTTTAAACAGGCTTAGCTGAATCGTTGTCATTTAAGAATAAGATCATGGGTGTTTGAATCAAGATCATGACAATTAACAATTAATCTGCTTACACCCCTGTTATGTTTAGTGTTGGGGGTTAGGTGTGGACCTTTGTGCTTACTTTTTTTTTTTTTTTCTAAAAATCATACTTTTTTTTTTTTTATACAATTCACATACCTCATAAAATATTTGTTTTCTTGTAAGATCAGCTCGAACTATCAGAAGTCATTTTTGCAAATTCAGCTAAACTGAATATATCACAGAAAACCATGGGATTTTTTCATCCATTTTATCATTTAAATTTAACTAAAAAGTATGGTTTTTCCCCAAATCTTTAACTCTGTGCAACGTTAAATTTGATGCTTGTTTTAGCAAGCATTACTGATAAGTGTACTGTAAGTTGCTTTGGATAATAGTGCTGTAAATAACTACTTACTTTCAAAGCAGCTCTTATTAATAGTTAATGTTGACTAATATCACTGTCCTCTTGAAATGCATCTCTAGAGCACTTTGTTTTGTGCCTCTTTACATTTCTCTTCTCTGTTCAGCTTTGGGCAGGAGGCCCAGTGGTGTTAATGTAGATCTCGCCCTTGGTTCAGACTCACATTAACCTACCCGCATAGGTCTGAACAGGGTGGTGTGCTGCTGAGTGAGCAAAATCTCCTTACTTTTTCTTACTGAAAAAGTAAAAGAATCAAAGCGTCATGCCACAAGAGACTGAAGCTTTAGCACAGCAGTAAGCCACCTATTTTTAAAGGGTTAGTTCACCCAAAAATGAAATTTCTGTCATCAATTACTCACCCTAATGTCGTTCCAAACCCGTAAGACCTTCGTTCATCTTGGGAAAACAAATGAAGGTATTTTTGATGAAATCCGAGGGTATCTGAACCACACATAGACAGCAACGTCATTGCACCTTTCAAGGCCCAGAAAGGTTTTAAAGACATCGTTAAAATAGTCCATGTGACTGCAGTTGTTCAACCTTAATGTTATGAAGCGACAAGAATGCTTTTTGTGCGGAAAAACAAAACAAAAATAACGACACAATGTATTCTCGTCGCTTCATAACATTAAGGTTGAACCACTGTAGTCATGTTGACTATTTTAAATATGTATTTGCCACCTTTCCGGGCCTTGAAAAGTGCAGTGATGTTGCTGCCTATGTGTGGTTCAGATGCCTGGATCGGATTTCATCAAAAATATCTTAATTTGTGTTCCGAAGATGAACAAATGTCTTACAGGTGTGGAACAACATGAGGGTGAGTACTTAATGACAGAAATTTCATTTTTGGGTGAACTAACCCTTTAATATCCCTCTATTATATCTACTTGAGCAATAAATTGCACTTTGAGAAATGCTGGCGAGACACGAGATTGTATTTGTCCCGCTCAATTTTCATGGATATTATTCCTCCCCAGCTGTTTACAAATCCAAGGCACATGCATGCAGTATTAAAGTCATGCAGAAGGAACGTGACCATGCTTTCTTGCAGTTTTTTTTTTTTTTTGGCAGCAGATATAAGCTCATGCCAATCATACTGGATCATGGTCTCATGATTTTGCCATTTGGCTCCAGAGGTCTGTTACTCAAGCTAAGCTTTTAGGCTGTATTCTGGTCAGTTTTTCAGGTTTAAGTTCCAGTTGGTAATCAATTTAAAAATAATTTTTATTTAAATCTAAAAATTATGTAAATATAATTTGAAATACTGTTTAAAAATTATTTAATAAAATAAATAATTTGTTTTTGAGCAAAAATCTCAAATTGAATTTTGAATGCAACTTCCAAAAAAATCCAGTCTTTTGATCAGTATTGCAGATACACAAAATGACTTATAATGTCAAAGCTGATTTTTCCATATATTTAAAATACATGGTGATTGCTGGCTGTCAAGTTCAGTTGCAATTTTTCTTGGTTTATTAAAAATATTAGGTCAGGATAGAGCAATAAATTACAAAAGGAACTACTACAGTACGTAGTTTTATTTATTAGCTTATTTCACTCTTTTGGCTTGTTTCATGGTGCCCCTGGTTAGGTTTCAAGTCTCATTCCTAATAGTGGTTTGGGCTTCAAGTTGCATGCTGTGTCTACAGTATGTTCTCTCTAGCATGACATCTCTCACTACTGTTTTTCTTCTTATTTGAACCATGTCAAGAAGGGCTGTACTGTTATGATGTAAACACTCTTTGAACGTACAGAGAGCTCTTACATGTCAGGTGAAGGATATGGTTAGCTTGTCCCTGATGGCCATCGTGCTGTGTGTCAATGTTTCTGTATGACAAGATGTTTCCCAGGAGAGATGGGAACAGCTGTGTGGCAGGACTCAGGTGGACGGCTCTCAACACAACTCCACCAGCGTAAATGATGCTTTAGAGAACAGAAGGGGAGAAGGCTTAAAAATAAACAGCAAAGCAGTAAGTTGAACTCCTCAAAAATGTATTCAAAAACCGTGATGCACCGAAATTTTGCCAACTGAAAATATTGAAATTAATTTTTGGTTTTGGCTGAAGCAATTTTGGAGGGGCGAAATCATGGATTTGAAACAGTTAGTAGCACTTCTCCAATGGCACATTTTGACTGTGTCAGTGTCTGTTTCGTGTACACAACATGAATAAGCATCAACAGGTAAACATGTCTAGTCTATGTTGTTTTCAGTTGATGCGTGAACAAAGCTTAACTAAATATTATTTGCAATAAACAAAATTTCTCAAAAGCAGTTTTTGAAGGGGACACAAATAATACAGCCATAATGTATGTCCGTTTTTCTTTTCTCTGTCATTTGCGTTTGTATTGTTTTACTGCTTACACAATTATTTTAAAGGGTTAGTTCACCCAAAAATGAAAATTCTGTAATTTATTACTCACCCTCATGGCGTTCCACACCCGTAAGACCTTCGTTCATCTTCGGAATGCAAATTAAGATATTTTTGTTGAAATCTGATGGCTCAGTGAGGCGTGTCAAACTGCCAAACTGCTGAAATCACGTGACTTTGGTGCTCCGAACCGCTGATTCATAACGCTGATTCATAACACTCCGAAGCTTCCTGAAGCAGTGTTTTGAAATCGGCCATCAATATATAAGCCGTTATTTTGTTTTTTTGGCGCACCAAAAATATTCTCATCACTTTGTAATATTAATATTAAACCACTGTACTCACATGAACTGATTTAAATATGTTTTAGTACATTAATGGATCTTGAGAGAGGAAATGTCATTGCTGGCTATTGAAGCCTCACTGAGCCATCGGATTTCAACAAAAATATCTTAATTTGTGACTCTTTGAGCACTGTTGAGTGAATTCGTAAACACCTCTGATTGGCCATTGTGTTGACGCGCTCATCGGATATGTCTGTGATTGGCTACAATGATAAACGCACCGCAGCGTTTGAAAGCACACAGAAGTGTTTGAAATTGAAAGCGTTTTGAAAGCGGGAGTGGGAGCGTTTGAAAGCAGGCGTCTATCAGCGGACTGGTCCGCGTGTGTATGTTGTCTTTCTTGCTTTCCTGGCCCCTCTTTCCTATCTCTCAACCTCAAGGCCAACAGGAACATTATAAGAAGGTGTGATGGATGAGACAATAGGAGAATGGAGGGAGAGATGGATATGAGGAGGATCACAAGCTCCTCTCACAAAGAACATAGAGGATGAATCAAATGGAAAGAAAGGGAGAGTGTGATGGACTGCTGATTAGAGAGAGGAATTAATGAGAGGGAATGGCATGGAGATTTACAAATGTGTTTGTTTTTTTTCTAGTGTTCAAAACAGCTACATGGAGTGCAGCAGAATTGAACATAACATGGTACACTTGTTACAGCATAAAGTAGGTTAGCTAAAAATTGTACCACACTAATGCTACTGTTGCTACTTTCATTCACTAATAATTGTATACAAGTTGCAAGCTTTTTGAGATGCATTTCAGCCAATTTATAGTTTACAAATTTCTAAGCGGATGCAGTGCGCTGATCAGTCGTCCATCTGACACGTGTGTACTTGAAATGCATCTCTAGACCACCTCATGCTGTTCTCTCATTGTATTCAACATTCTAGCTGAGCAGGAGGACCGTTAATGCTAAAGTAGGTCTCGCCCTTGGTTCTGACCTGCATTAACCCACCCACCCACATGGGCCTGAAGTAGGAGACGTGCTGAGTAAGCATAACCTTCTCTTTCCCTTTTGCTCAAAACTTGAGAATAAAACAGTGGCACTCCACAAGAGAAGGAGTTGTTTGCACAGCAGTTAGCCACCTTAGTTTGTAGACTGCAAGGTTGGAAACACATGGTCTATTGTAGTTCAGTCTGGCTTGAAGAGAAAAATTGCAATTTAATTTTATATATATAAAAAAAAAAAAAAAAAAAAATATATATATATATATATATATATATATCTCACTCTCTCTCCATATATATATATATATATATATATATATATATATATATATATATATATATATATATATATATATATATATATATATATATATATATATATATATATAATATACACAGTGCACAACATAAATGAGTACACCCCCTCTGAACAAATACAAAAGATGTATTTTCTTTATGATCACTAATACAATTCATGGAAAGATGGCAAAACTGAAATGTATTAAACATATACATAATAAAAACTGAGAAATATATGTCATTAATAGCCATAAAATAAGTAAATTAGCCAATTTTGTTTAAATTAAGGATTGCAGAAATGAGTACACCCTAGATTTAATTCAACAAACGTATAATATTCTAGCACCTAGTATGCCCTCCATAATTTTGAATATACTGCTCTGACCCTTCTTGTCAGTGTACAAGTTCATGGCAAATTGTCACATCTGTCCTGTTTAACTCCTGGATGATGAGCTCCTTAAATGCCCTGATCTTTAATGGGGAGCGTTGCTCAACTCGTCTCTACAGAATCCTCAACAAGTGCTCAAGAGTGTTAAGACTGAGCGCAATACATATCTACAGAAGGTTTTTCACCTTCATATATCCTCATTGTCATGTTGAAAAAATGCCTAACAATGCAGGGAATGAGGAAAGGGTAACATCTTCTGTTTCAAGTTTGTGTATTAAATTTCACAGTGGTGTGGGAATTCATGACAGCATTGATAAAGCACAACTCCCTCACACCTTCAGCACTCACACATCCCTATATAAGAGGTTTATTACCACTGAACTTTACTGTGGGAACCAGGCACTTCTCACTGTACTCCTCCTCTAGCAACACCATAATATTTTGGATGTTGTTAGATCCAAAATTATTGATTTGGCCTCATGAGACCAGAGTATTGATTTCTTACTCTGTGAGATAAACAGTCACTCTTTCCATAGCTTTTGCTGGCTCTGAGACACTCGCTTGGTATTTCTCCTGCTCTTTGTCTAGCAAAAAAATCCCTCATCACTAAATGAAAGTGATAGGCAGCAACGTCATTGCACCTTTTGAGGTCCACAAAGGTAGTAAAAGCATTGTTACAATAGTCCACGTGACTGCAGTGGTTCAACCTTAATAATATGAAGCGAAGAGAATACTTTTTGTGCGCAAAAACAAAACAAAAATAATGACTTTATTCAACAATTTGAACTGTTGTCATATGTAGTTGACGTAGTGAACGTAGTGCAGGCTTCCTTGTTTATGTCCGAACGTCGTCTCATTATTGGCCGGTCAGCATCACATGCATGTGTCGCGGTGCTCACGTGTTCAGCTTCGGCCAATAATGAGTCGGCGTTCGGACACCTTTGGCAACATTTGTACATTAACAGATGAATTTGTGAAAGATGTTGCACTACAAATAGCTGTCACAGAGAATACTTATTTCTCTGAATAAGTATGATGGTTGTGTGTAGTTTACATCAGTTTTAAGGTTTCCAAAAATAGTTATGAATGGATGGATTATTGTGGCCTCCTTTATTTCAGACACTTTTCTTGCATCCAAAATGTCCTAAAGATTTTTTTATGGCGGTTGGCTTAAACCTTAGAGATTAGTTCCACCGCCTGTGGACGAATGAGAAGTCCTGTCCTTCCTGTGCTTGAGGTGTCTGTCAGTTGTCCTAGCATCCTTATCTGATGGTGTTGGACATTTGTTTGTGCTAGTCCACCAAGATCCAATCGAAATGTAGTAAATCTTTTTCAACTGTTGCAGTATAAGAGGGGCCCTGCCATAAATCTGGGCCCTGGAATGTGCTGTTCCCCAAGCTTTAATAACAATAAATGTTTCTTGAGCATCAATTCAGCGTTTCACAATATTACTGTATTTTTTTAATGAATTTTTATTTTATTGCCTTGGTGAGATTTCTTTCAAAAGCATTGAAATAAATCATACCAGTCCCAAACATTTGAACATGATATATATTTTTTTTATTTTGTTGAGAGTTGTATTATAACTCATGCCTTAAAGCAGCAGAACCTTCGCATTCAGCATACTGTAGGAAACTTCCACTTTTTTTGAAGTTTTTTTTGAGTCGCTCAAATGTAATAAATAATTGATTTTCTCTATTTTTTCATTAATGTTATATTAATAGGCTTGCAATTTAGATTAATAATTAATTTTTTTCAATCTAACTGTGGGAATGTTCGGTTTTTAAAGTTTAAGTTAAAGTTATTGATCAGTGAGCATTTTTTTATTTTTCTTGTCAATATTATTGATTTGAATAATATTCTTTTTTTAGATTACATACACAATTTCATGTAATGTAAAAGCCTTTCTATGGATAAAATTACTAAATTCCATGTGCTTCCTTTTTGTATTACCCCAATTTTAGTTAAGTAAGTCAGCAAAATGTTGATTTTATGTTAAATTTATAAGCTCCAGAAAAGCATACATTCTGCATGCGCTCTCCACTGCTTAACAAAAATTCACCCCATATAAAGAGATGTTTCAGAGCTTGACACTCCTGATCTAACACATTGTACATTTAGACCAACAATTTAAAAATATCACAAATGGATTGCATGATGTGTACGCCCCCATTACAAATGCCAGACCGTCATTTTTATATGTATGTGCGTGTGGTTATAGATTTAACTTTCAGAAAGTTATTTCTGTATTTTTTTTCAGAGAGGGCGAGACACTAAAACATTATCTTTTCTCCGTAAAGAACATTCAGTGCCGCTTAATCCCTGTGCTCCGGAGCCCAGGTCTGCTGATACCCGAACACTCCTCTTATTGTCACATGGGCAAGCAGAGTGGTGCATGCTGGGAAGAAAGGTGCAGCGGAGGGGTTAAGAGGCACTTTGAGCCACGCGGCTGCCTGCGTGAAGAGCTCCGAGCTACAATAGAAATACTCACAGCAGGTGCATCCTCCAAACCAGAGGAGAACATGGAAGAAAGGAAAGGAGAGGGTAGACGGAGCTTTTAAAACGACATGCCACACGATTTGTCATTCCTCCTTCTTTTCTGGCTGGCTTTGATGAAACGCTGGAGGATTTTTAGTTAATTAAACAGGATTAGGTGTAACCTAGGGATCAGGCTGTTCAATTATCCTGTTTTTTTTTCCGCCTCCACTCGTTTCCTTTGTAGGAAAAGATGTGTTGGCTTTTAAGTAGAACTAATGGTTGTGCTGCATTTCATCTTAAAGCCCAGAAGTGCTGCTCTGGACAGCAGGAAGCACACGACATGCACAGGAAGAACAATGTCCCATGCGGTAATCAGCTTAACCCTGCCCACACACTCTGTAACAATGCTCATTAACTTCAATTAAGTAACTCACATTCAGGGGAGTAACTAATTAAAAGCTGCAATACTGTTAACTTAACTACATTTTTCAGTAGCGTGACAGCAGCACTAGTGTAGCTTTTTCAGCACTTTTTCAACAACTAGCAGTGATTATGTGAAGCAAGAAATATACATTCTACAAGCAAAGCATTACTTTCTTTTGCAATATTTATGAATATTTCAACAGTTTTAGTCCATACAATGAAAGTAAATGGGGTCCAAATAGACATTGGACCCCAATGACGTTGATTATATGGACTTAAAAAAAATCTTCTTATATGTTCCAGAATAGAAAGAAAGTCAAACAGGTTTGAGTAAATGATGACAGAATTCTCATTTTTTCGTGAACAATGCTTCACCCAAAAATGTAAATTATCCCATGATTTATTCACCCTCAAGCCATCCTAGGTGTATATGACTTTCAGACGAACACAGTCGGAGTTATATTAAATAATGTCTTGGCTCTTCCAAGCTTTATAATAGAAGTGAATAGAGGATGAGATTTTGAAGTCCAAAAAAGTACATCCATCCATCATAAAAGATATCCACATGGCTCTAGGGGTTTAATAAAGGCCTTCTGAAGTGAAGCAATGTGTTTGTGTAAGAAAAATATCCATATTTAAAGCTTTAAAAAGTAAAATAACTAGCTTATATAAACGCCTCTCGCTGTTCAAACAAATAGGGCTGGGCAACAAACTCAAGCTCTTCTTCTCTTATATCAAAATTTATACATCTGACATTTCTCTTTAAAAATTCTCTGTTTAGACTTCTAATTTGTGACTAGTGTTTTGTTTCGCTCTCTCCTGTGCACATCCGCTTTCTTCAATATGTCATGTGTCGGGTCAGAGTTCACTCTTTTGCCGTAAATCGATGTGTACGGCCGTCTGTCGAAAGCTAGTTATTTTAGTTTTTAAAGTTTTAAATATGGATATTTTTCTTACACAAATGCATTGCTTCGCTTCAGAAGGATTTTATTAACCCCCCAGAGCCGTGTGGATATCTTTTATAATGGATGGTTGCACTTTTTTTGGGCTTTAAAATCTCGTCCTCTATTTACTGCCATTATAAAGCTTGAAAGAGCCAGGACATTATTTAATATAATTCCGATTGTATTCGTCTGAAAGAAAAAAGTCATATACACGACTTGAGGGTGAGTACATCATGGGGTAATTTTCATTTTTGGGTGAACTATCGCTTTAAGAGAATGAATAAAAGGTCAAACTAAAATGCATAAAGTAAAAATTGATTTTGCCTGCTGAATTTAAAGAGAAATTATTAACACTTGACTGAAATCTTCATGATGGATACAAGATCAGTTTTCATATCGATTATGTGGTTCTTGTAGTGTTTTAGACATTAACAGCTGAAGGAAAGGCTTCAGAATCGGACATATGAAAGAAGCAGTGGAATGAGAGCAAAGAGAAAAAAAGGAGAAGAAAACATGGATAGGGTCAAGAAGCTCTTGTTGTGCAGCTGGGACGACAGGCAAGCACTGTTCCTGTGTCGTCCGTACCATTCCTTCCCATCAAGTTGCTATTCACCCTATAAATAGCTTCTAACCCTTCTCTCCCTCTAAGCACTCTGTGGAGGGAATAACACATGGCCCTCCTTCACATCACTTCAGACACCTGTGTGACAGCACAGTGTCTGTCCCTCTGTCTGTCCGTCTGTCTGTCTATCTATCTGTCTGTCATTCTATTGATCGGTCTCTCTGTTGTTTTATCTATCTCACTTCTACTTTCATCCATTCTTCTGTCAATCCATCCATCCACCCACCTTCCTGTCTGTCAAGGAGTGCTTATTTTATGCCATTGCTCCTTTGTAATTATGCACTCTCAGTCCCTCTATAGGATGGAGTGGGCGAGAACAGTGCAGGGTGGAAGTGACTTCTAATATCATGCATTAGCAAAAGCATCCTCCTTTAATGGAATACAGCAGACGTCGCTCTTGCATACAGCACTCCAAAATGTTTTTATACACTGTAATTCAGCTGTAAACCAGGCAGTGACATTCAAAGTTATATATAGCTAGCGTGGCTTCTAAAATTCCATTTTAGATTGGAGAAATGAAAACCTGGATGGTAAAAATGACTGTAACACAGTTGATAGAAATGCTGACTTTGGATTTCACAGCATTGCAGAACAAGAAATTATTATTTTTTACTATATTTAATTAATATTTATTTCACCAGTTTTTATGGAAAATTAATTAGGGGAAAAAACCCTAAAACAATCCATTACACTTGTGACACCATTTTTCCAATTAGATTACAGGACCAAAACTCACTGTTGTATAAGCTGTATTATACTGTATAGTGAAATCTGACCCCCAATTTTGTATCACTTATACTTGATAGAGCATAAAAAGAACACTTACCTTTTTTCCTCTCCTCTTCTGTGTTGTAAGCCACCGTGGATTAAGCTGAAAGAATGGATGCTATAAAATGATTATCAGTCTCCTGATGTCCTCAACATAAATTGCTGTTAAGTCTCTGTCTGCAGGGGCCTATTGTACAAGCCTTGTTTATTGGTCTCTCATAGTTCAGTCATTACTTAATGACTTCCTCATAGGCTTTATGCCTAATGAATGAGCCTGCCGAAAGAAGAGGAACGAGAAAACTCATTGACTGCTTGCGTGGCCCGTCATGCCACTTTTAGGTGCAGTTTGGCTGATATGATGTTAATCAATGCTGCTGTGTTTGTGGTTTCATTATTTGTAATTATGAAATAGGAAATCGGCCTTTGCAGTGAATTTCCTGTTATTTTTCTCGGGCAAGTGAAATTGTGGGGTTGGAAATATTGACCCGTCCTTCATCCTTAGAAAGTGGCTTGCATTAGCGCAGACAAAAAAAAGGCCCGTAAATGGTTATTGATTAATTTTGTTGTAGAGGCCAGTGGCTGCTCTTCTGCAGTTATAATATTGCTTGCTTCATAGCAGAGCTGTGTTTTCATTAGAGTGCTTTTTCACTACAGTGCAACCAGTCATTAATGTGCAATGTGACCAGTCATGCTGCTGATTTTCCATTGGCTTGTATTGTTTATATACTGAGCTATATAACTCTGCCCCTAAATGTGACATTGTCCTAACCAGACATGACTTGACCTTTTTTTTTTTTTTTTTTTTTTTTTTTTTTTTTTTTTTTAAATGTCATTTATATCATTTTTTTTATATGCAATGTAGTCCCACCCACCATGAAATCTCATTGGTCCACATTCAGCTTAAAGGGTTAGTTCACGCAAAAATTCTGTCATTAATTACTCACCCTCGTGCCGTTTTACACCCGTAAGACCTTTGTTGATCTTCGGAACACAAATTAAGATATTTTTGTTTAAATCCGATGGCTTCGTGAGGCCTACATAGGGAGCAATGACATTTCCTTTCTCAAGATTTATTAATGTACTAAAAACATATTTAAATCAGTTCATGTGAGTACAGTGGTTCAATATTAATATTATAAAGCGAGGAGAATATTTTTGGTGCGCCAAAAAAACCAAAATAACGACTTATTTAGTGATGGCCGATTTCAAAACACTGCTTCAGGAAGATTCGGAGCGTAATGAATCAGTGTGTCGAATCATGATTCGGATCACGTGTCAAACCGCCAAACTGCTGAAATCACGTGACTTTGGCGCTCCGAACTGCGGATTCGACACACTGATTCATCATGCTCCGAAGCTTCCTGAAGCAGTGTTTTGAAATCGGCCATCACTAAATAATTCGTTATTTTGGTTTTTTTGGCGCACCAAAAATATTCTCGTCACTTTATAATATTAATATTGAACCACTCCACTCACATGAACTGATTTAAAAGGTTTTTAGTACCTTTATGGATCTTGAGAGAGGAAATGTCATTGCTCCCTATGTAGGCCTCACGGAGCCATCGGATTTAAACAAAAATATCTCAATTTGCGTTCCGAAGATTAACGAAGGTCTTACGGGTGTGGAACGGCATGAGCGTAAGTAATAAATGACAGAATTTTCATTTTTGGGTGAGCTAACCCTTTAACTGTATATTAAACATCAAATATTTTGATTCAGTGTGGTCAGACAAATTGTTTGCTGCTAGAAACTACCATCACTTTGCAACTGTTTAGGTACTAGAATCAAAGAAACTATTTTTAAAATTTCATAAAGACATTAAATATGATCCAATTAAGTATCATATTTTGTATATTTTATACACATATTTCTAAGGCCTCTAAATCATCAACATGTTCAAAGCTTTGCTGTTGTACACAGCATACTACTTGCCTTTTGTCGTCTGATTGATAGTTTATACTTTTTGGCAAGAAAGAGACCTTTTAGTTTAATTTTAAAAACGTCCCTCCATCAGGTTGTGGTACACATCTCTTTTTGCTGTGAAATCTTCAACAATTTTAATAAAGTAAACGTAAGAATAACTTTTAAATTGTTAGTAATATTTTGAGATGAACACGTGAGTTTGCTTAATCATCTATACCTCTTTTTACTGTATGTTTTACACAAAAACTATACCACAATAAAAACTATACAGAGCTTTGATCATAAAACTAAACACTTAAATATCATCTTACTTAGACATAGGGAAAAATATAGAGTGACAACTGATATATCTATGCAGTCAGCTATCAAAATTTATCTTACTTTTTGGCCATATAAATATTAGCAACTGCACTAAATTGCATATTTTTGCTCATTTTGGGCCTCTGAATAAAATTGAGGTGTTTTTTTTTTTCTTTCCCCTCCTTGAGTATGACCTCCATATTCTTACTACAGTAAAAGTCTAAAGTTTCAATAAACTGCTCCATTGAAAATATCTATACTATTATTTCACATATCCGGCATTTACGAGGTTAATCTCTTTTCCTCATGGAGACTTTATGGGGACTTTATGGGGACATTTGGTCCCCACAATGTTGGCACACTCGCACAGTCCTGAAACGCTGCATTGTTAAAGGAAACAATACTTATAGACCAAAACTACTTATAAGGCCCACACTGTCCCTACATTTGAATTAAACTTGTGAAATTGTACTTTTCTCTGTCGAATGATTTTAGGAAAATGAATATGCTTTCAGATCCCCCCTCACTGCTCAAAAGACAGAGCCTGTCGTTCTCCGGATGGTAAGCCTTCACACTGGGTTACTGTGATTGAAAATCCTTCAGAACTCAGCTGTCTCCTCTCCATCCAAGAGGCTTTGGGGTTGCTTTGTGCAAAAATATCACTTTCATGATATGCATTTCCCTCCGACTATATTTTTCAGTAGTGTGACAGTATTTGTAGCTCAGCTGTTTTATAATGTGAAGTTCCTAGAAAAATTAAGCTACTTTTTCCAATAGGCACTAACATGAAAAAAAACACACACTGTTTTTAATGTCACATTATGTTGCCCACACAGCTTTACAGCACAGCAGATGGATGGGTTACACTTTATTTTAAGCTGGCCTTGTTACAGTGTAATTATACATTTAAGTACCAAGTAACATTGATTAACAACATGTACTAACTAAAGTGTTAGGCTTTGGGAATAGGGTTTGGTTTAGGGTTAGTATTACACATAATTTACTGTTAGTACTAGTAAGTACATGTAGCATGGTTAACAAAGACACAGATGCAACTCTGAACCCAAGCAAAATTATATCGTTCTGTTAAATGCTGATGTTTATAACTGTTTTCCACTCTGTGTTGTTTAAATGTGACAAATTTGAATGAACCGTTTTGGTGAACGGAATCAAAAGGTAGTCTCTTTTAAACAAGTCACTGTGGCCATCTTTGCATGGCTCACAGGCAGCTATTTTCTATGTGCAGCTCCTATGCAATACTTGAATAAGAAATTATGTCCAAAATCTATTGGTATCATAAATTTAGCTTAATTTGGTTTTAATTACTCTTAAAAACATGCTTTTTTCAGCTGGTCCAGCTGGTGTATGTTCTAGAATAAAAGTTAATTGGCTCTTTTAACTTTTAATTAAGGTCAAACTTACTTTCTTGCAGCTGCTGTATTGAGCATTGAATTTTCTCCCTTTCATTTTTCTACAAGTGGTCCGTGTCTTTGTCATAGCGCTTCTAGATTAGCCTACTGCAGGCTGTCATTAATTTAACATCTATTGACCAAATACAAACCCACTATAGCCTTCTGTACAGTGTTTACCAGATTGTTGAGTACTAGTCACAACCCTGAGGGTAAGGGTTAGGATAAGGTAAGCAGAGAGTTAAGGAGTAAGCGAAGAGTGGAAATTATCCAGTAAACCGCGCTGTATCTTTGTTTGCTGAGAGCTTAAGCTCTTGGCAGTGAAATCAGTGAGGTTGATTGGATGAGGCTGATGTGTGTGTGTGTGTGTGTGTGTGTGTGTGTGTGTGTGATGATGGCTGAACTGATAAGCGGGACTCTTATCACCCAGACAAACCCGATGAGACGTGCAACGCCACAGGATTGAACGTAAAATTAAAGCACCACTGGGATAGGGAGCATGTAATTGAAGAACTAAGTCAACAAGCTTGTTCATCTCTTTCCCTTTTCTCTCTTTGTTTTTCCCTTTCTAACGCTCATTTTCTTTTTCATCTTTGCGAGGAGATTGATGTGAAGGAAATTGATCGGTGTTCGGTCAAAGTCGAGCCTACAGCTGTTTTGGAAATATTTTTGCTTCGGTTTGTGTTGCTGGGTGAGATTGCGGCGTTAGCTAGATTATGTGGACGTCTCATCTCACCTCGTCTTTCCTATTAACTTGGAAAAAGTGTGTGTTCCACAGGATTCTAGTTCCATTGAAAACAACAAATAAGCAACTATTACTGTACTCTCACATACTGCTGTAGTTTACAACATTCAGCCATGCATACAGTATGTTACTACAAGATTATTCAGTTTAAATAAATATCACTTGTCTGTATTTATATTAAAACTATGGTAACACTTTACAACAAGGTCTCATTTGTTAACATTAGTTAATATATTAACATGTAAACTAATAAGTTGTTACAGTATTTATAAATCTTTGTTAATATTATTAATAAAAATCCAGCTGTTCATTGTAGTTCATAGTGCATTAACTAATGCTAACAAATACATTTGATTTTAATATATTAGTAAATGTTGAAATTAACATTAAGTAAGGTTAATAAATGCTGTAGAAGTATTATTCATTCTTAGTTCATGTTAACTGAAGTAGTTAACTAATGAAACCTTATTGTAAAGTGTTACCAAAATGGTAACTATATTTTATTTTAATATGTTTAATGATGTTGGAAATGGGAATTTTCAATGCTTTAGCTATTTTCTTAAAGCCAATTTTTTATTTTGTGAAGCTTAACAATCTATTGCTGCACATCAGAACTATATTCTTTGGTTTTACTCAATGTGATGGATGATTTAGAGAATTTGGCCTTTGTGTTTCCTCATATTAATATTCTTGTGAAACAGGAAGCCATGGCTGCATAATTTTATGATCCTAGTCACCCCGGTGTGCTAAAAATTGTAAATATGGGAATATACTTAAGAGATATTTTACGTATAAGGATTTCTAGGGGTATCATTAATGGTGGCAAATGTGTATTAGAGAAAAACATTAATTTCATAATGTGATTGTTTTGTTTTGTTTTTTTTTGTTTTTTTTCCGCTTTCATTTTTTTTGCTTCAATGAAAGGTTAGATTTTTGTGAAATTTTTGAATGAAAGATCAAAAGGATAAAAAAATACAGGTTTATTTATCAAGGCCTTGGTTAATTCAAGGTTAATAATTCTGGCCATGACTGTATACATAACCTAAACTTATTTCAACATATATTCATATCATAGCTGAAAGTCTTTTGTTTTTTTTTGTTTTTTTTCCGCTTTCATTTTTTTTGCTTCAATGAAAGGTTAGATTTTTGTGAAATTTTTGAATGAAAGATCAAAAGGATAAAAAATACAGGTTTATTTATCAAGGCCTTGGTTAATTCAAGGTTAATAATTCTGGCCATGACTGTATACATAACCTAAACTTATTTCAACATATATTCATATCATAGCTGAAAGTCTTAAAGGCACAATATGTAAGATTTTTGCAGTAAAATATCCAAAAACCACTAGGCCAGTGTTATATATTATGTTCAGTTGAGTACTATTTGTAAATCGTGAGGAAAATCACGATTTTTTTAAAAATTTTTACCAAGGATACAGGACATGTCCAGGAGTTGCCTGTCAATGGCATCATGTCCGCGTTACCCTCGGTTTCTGGTTTTATTTTGTAGAAACCATGGAAACACCAAAGACTCTTTAATATATTACATGTTTTATTCAACAAGGGAACAACTGTTTGGTTACATTTATAGACAGAAAACGAATTATTGTTATATAGCTCAACACGTTCAGTCTTATTGTTTAAATTTAATTTTCTTGATTTTTCCGAGAGTATCATGCTTTTACCATGCTTCAGAGAAAAACATTGTTTTGTCAAGTAGCTAAGTAATACAACATTTTCTCCATCATACAATACGTTTTAAAATGAATTGCATGCCATTTATCAACACAAGCCATCCAGCATTTATTAATATGATATTCTAATATCGATCTAGCTTACTGCAGTGTGCAACAAGTGTCACACAGCAGCCGCCAAGCGAACGCACAGAGTGAGATACAGATTTGCTTCTCAAGAAAGCTCATCATGTTTTTTACTAAAAAAGATAAAACTACAGATTAAGAAAAGGATTTGGATTTTCACTGGTGTGTATTTAGATTAAACTTGACTAAATTGCCTCTTACACAGTTGAATTAGTCCACTTCAGTTTTGCATAAGGATTGTTGCATCCCGTCTGCACCTGTACAGTAGGTGGACATATGTATCGAAGTGTGTCTGAACGGTGGGCAGATATCTAGCAGATTATCTCTTGTATAATTAAATTTGGCTGCCGTTTGCCGTGTGTGATTTGATTCCTTACGCTAACACGGCCGCGCATGACTCAAGCACGGCTGCTCCTTCCTCTCTCGAGCCGGTGGGTGGACCATAATTGGACCCGGTTGAAAAGGCCACAAGTGACACTGACAAGCCACTAATGAAGTGATCCGGACAGTCAGCCCATCTTTATGTGCTCAACCTAACTGGCTGAACCCACAGAAAAGGAAATAACACTCCAGGAGACAGAAATCAGGGCTGGAAACACAATTACAGCCTGATTTCTCACATAAACACGTCTCACAAAGCACAATGTGTTCAAAAAAATAAAATAAGGGTTTCTGGGAAGTCAACGCCACTGGATTCCACACATGCACCTCCTGGAGTCAGCCGCAGTCTTTTCTAGGAAGTCGTTGGAAAAAGCTACTTTCATACAGTAGGGCTTCTTTTTAAGGCTGTGATTGTCCACCATTACACTAATAGACCCATATAGATATTCAAGAAAACAACAGTTAGCATGGCTTCTCCCCCAGGGTCCGACAATGCATAATGATGTGTTTATCCTTCTTCTTTTTTTTGGCATCTTAAAAAAAAATTAAAGGTATGATTTAACTAAGGGGGTCTATAATTTCTGGTACATACCAACGCAACAATGTAACACATTGGCATTATGCCATCCTGTGGTCTTCACTGGCTTCACGTGACCCGCCCTCAAACACTGTAGTTGTAGCTGAGGCCTGGAAGAGTTTGTCGAGAAGACGCTGTTTTCAGTGCTGGAAACCACTTTTCGTGCACTTCAAAAGGATGAGGACGCACACTGGAATTGATACAGAAAAACTGACGCCATCATACGTATCACTGTGTACCAAGTGCTGAGAAAACCTCCAGAGCTGAAATTCAGATATGGTAACAGGCGTTTCGTTCCCAACACGCACTGTAAACGGTAGACCAATCACAAAAGATTGGGCCATATGACCAATCAGAGCAGAGTAGGCTCTTGGTAAGGATGAGTTTAGAGCAACTAAATCTTTGAACAAACAGTTTTCAGACTCTTTGAGAAATGAGGTGATGTGCAATGTGTATTATGAGAGAATTAAAGTGTTTTTTGAACTTGGATGCATGCAAACCTATTGTAGAAGAGTTAAAAACAAAATTAGGAACCTTTAAAATCGCATAATAGTGGCACTTTAATTTTGAAATTTATATTAATTTGAAATAAATTAATTTTGTTTGCAAAATATGTGAATGTATAATATATTAAATATCTGAAAATGTATTAAGTCAGAATACACAACTAATTCTGAATGGCTGTCAATGGAAGATGATACTTTTTGCTGCCAGATGGTGTAGTTTTGTCATTAACCAGCAGGGGCTAACTAGACCATGCTAAACCCATCTGAGAATTTAATCATAATGTGGTGGAGTATGCTGAAATCTCACCATGGAGACCAAACAACAGAACATGTCTGTCTTTTCGCCTCTCCGAACGTGTTGTATGTAATTCAGTCAGGAATCACAGAGTTGCATGAATACTTTGCTGCTGCTTTTTCAGAAGTTCAAGCATCAGTTATGCAGACCACACAGATGGTGCCTTCTTATTTAGTCTATGTATATACTTACATCTGAGACCTTGTGGTTAGTTATTCTGACATTTTATTATTAGTAGTAGTAGTTGTAATACAAAGCATGTTTTTTTTTTTTTTTTTTAAAGCAAAACTGTGACTGAACAGGCAGTGAGTCGCTTGAACATTTGAATGAGTGTTTTGTGCCACAGCATTTTAAAAAAAACATTTTTTTAATCTGTAATGATCATGCAATATTTAAAAAATTCTCCTTGATGTTTGATAAAACCAACTAATATTAAGCACGCAGATGTTACATTGCTGGCACTCCTGCATAGCTACTGTTTGCATCATTGTGTTGGGTCATGCTACTTTGTGTGTGTGTGTTTTGTAGGTAAGCATCCCTTCTAGCGGAGACCCAGGTGGTGGAGTTAATTTTACGCGCAGGTGACCACTGAACGTACCAGAGAAAGCAGCCTGTGGCAGTATAGATCCAGAGGCAACACTTCATCTCTGTCGTGATACACACACACATAAAAACAAACTCTAAATTCATACACCTCCCTCAGAGGATGCCGAAAATCAGATCACGATTCAATGCATTAAAGAACAGCATCACAATTCAACAAATGTAAGAAAAGAGAAAGAGAGAAGTTGACAGGGACCAAACATATGTAGCGTTGTATGTATTTTTTTCTTTTTTCTTTTGTATTTTATTATAAATTATATAATATATAATTATTATAATTAATATATAACTATTATTACTTGTGTGTGTGTGTGTGTGTATATATATATATATATATATATATATATATATATATATATATATATATATATACACATACACAAGTAATAATGTAATACACACAGTAGTGTAATATACACACAAGTATGCACACAAGTAATAATAGTTTATATATATAAACTATTATTACTTGTGTGCATACTTGTGTGTATATTACACTACTGTGTGTGTATTACATTATTACTTGTGTATGTGTGTGTGTATATATATATATATATATAATATATATATATGTATGTAAACACACATACACAAGTAATCATTTTTTTTTATTGTTGTTTAATTTTTTAATACTTCTTAAACTTTTTATATTTTTCAAACCACAAGCTGCTTGTTAATAATAGTAATAATCAGTTCTTGTTGTTGTTGTTGTTGTTGTTGTTCTTGTTCTTGTCCTTCTTCTTCTTCTGGTCACAGTTGTAAACAGTCACTGCATCCAAAATCGAATACTTCCCTACTATATAGTGAAAAACAAATGCGAAAAACAGTACGGCAACAGAGTAGTATGTTCGGATTCTCCTTTGAGAAGTTTAGGCCCTTGAGAAGTGGTGTATGGCTGCTCAAGGCAGCGATGATAAACACTCAGTCTGATTCGTGCTATTGCTGTGATTTAAGTGTTATCAAAATCACTGTTTTTCTGCTCTCTTCTCTTCCGCTCCTCATCTTATTAGGAAACAGAGTGATTAACTACACTTTTTCCGTAATAAAGAAAGAGTTTCATGCCTCAGTGTTCCCTCTCCAGTCTCGGTAGAGGAGATGGATGGTTTTGAGCTCAGGGTCAACAGCTCTTCCCAGCTAGCCATTCACACAAACTTGCGGTATGGTCCTTGGGTCACTCTCTATCTTACCAGCACAAGCAGAGCACAAATAATTAACTGAGGTAACCTGTGCAGCAAGGGCTGGGGAACAGAGAGGTGAACTGAACTGTGGAAAGCTGTCAAGCTGTTATAGACTGAAAAACGGTATCTTTTATTTTGAGCTATATTTTTGTGAGACATATTGCATTGTGATAAATGATAGTGATTAAACATTGTCCCAGCAAAATTTTACACCAGTGGTTGAGATACAAAACAAAACGTCAAGATATTTCTTATTTTAAATTACCACCTCAATGTTTTTTTTGTTTTTTGTTTTTTTTGTTTTCATTGAAAAACCATGCAGAGTTTTCACGGTCTTAGAAAACTTGGATATATGAGGTAGCATGATTAATCATGTATGCAATCCTTTTTTTGTAAAATTAAAACATTTTGTTTTTATTTTATTTTTTTAATGAATATACTTTTTCAAATTTCTGAAATATTGTGGAAATTGTGAGTAAAAAATATATTTTTTAAAAAGGGGTCCTTGATTATGATTTCACTAACTTTAGTTAATATGTAATTTTGCTGTTTGAGCATAAACAACATCTGCAAAGTTACGACGCTCAAAGTTCAATGCAAAGGGAGATATTTTCTTTTACAGAAATCGCTTTTTAAGGACTACAACAAATGGCTGGTAGGGACTACACTGAGCTTCTTCCCGGGTTGGTGACATCACAAACCCCAAAATTTACATAAACCCTGCCCCCGGGAACACGCAACAAAGGGGGTGAGGCCATGTTGGGCTACTTTAGAGAAGAGGAAGAGTTGTTGTAGTAGAGTGTTGTTACCATGCCGTCATTTTATGCTGGACTTCTTCATAAACGAGGGTCAATTTAATGCTGGATTTGCACAAAAGATTACCATGTCGGCACATGCTAGTCAATGAGTTGAATCAACTCCACAGCAACTACATAAATTTATCTACTAATGATTCAGAAATGTCCAAATGCATTCTAAAAGTTGTGACTTCTTCCTGAGTCTCTCCATCAGTGTCCGAATCCGGTTTGAACAATGTAAGGCTGAACACCGTTACTGACAATCATCATTTTGGCTGTGTGAGATTCTCCAGCTTTGTTGTTGTTGAGCAACCAAAGCACGAGCTGTTAAAGCTCCACCCTCTTCTGGAAAGGGGGTCGGGAGCAGCAGCTCATTTGCAAGAGACACAAATTTGACAAGCTATAATAGATGATCTGTGGGGTATTTTGAGCTGAAACTTCACAGACACATTCTGGGGACATCAGAGACTTATATTACATCTTGTAAAAGGGGCATTATAGGTCCCCTTTAAAATGAGGAAAATTATAGACTTCGCCATTAAATGAAAATTCTGTTATTTTTCTATTCTGACACCATTCACCATAGAAGCAAATACAAACCGGGAGGTCTGGGAGCAAATGGAGAACAGGTCATAGACGTGGATATTTTTTCTATTTATTTCTTTCTCAATTTCTTCATCTTTCCCTTACTTCCAGGCAGAGAGAAAATCAGATATCACTCCATAACCACATGTATAATACAGCACTGGCGAGCGCTGCCGGTGGCACCGTTTGCCAACACAATAATAAGATCTCAGAGAAGAAATCTTATTTGCGTTTGCCCAACAGGACTACATCCCCCCTGTTGTAATTACTGTCTTTTCTTGTTATGCATTTTTGATCTGAAACTGAGCCAGTGGGAAGGAAGATTGTGTATCTCACACAAAACAAATTTTCCTATGAATGCATGGTGTTTTAAGTGCTTTTATAATGTTGTATAAAAGTTATACATATAAGTTTCATTGCTGTAAGTCTGTATACTTGTAGATTTGTTGCTTTGTGGGTCTCTAAAAGCATTTGCTCTGACATATAGGAACAAGGATCCATGCTACGGTCCGTTGGGGAGAGCAGATCACCTTTAGCGTGACAGCACTAGTGGTGGCTGGGTGAAGTTGATTACAGGAGATGGGGCAACAGTAACATACAGAATAGAATGTCACCTGAACCAAGAATGAACCTCTCTAGGGATGTTACATTCGACTGTACTGGTTCTTCAGCATATAAACTAGTTCTCCAATCTCATTCAAATTTCATTTCTCAAGACATTACAGTCATCAGGCTTGTCAAGTCTTAATATCTTTTGCAGTTTTTCTTCTTCAGTAAATTGATCTTGTTTTAAGGATATTTAGATGGTTTTCAATGGAAAACGAGACAAAAATACAGATTAAGAAATGTGCTTTGACAGGCTTCATACAGTATTTGCATGCATTTGAGAGTCTGATTCGAGCTGTTTTTGCATTTTGAGGAGAGCATTAGTATGTTTATCTGGTCTCCTGTCAGCTTTGATTTAGCTGAAACAAATCTCCCTGACATAGATGTCTTCAACAAGCCCGGAGAGATGATACTGTTGTTTGTTAGTAGTATATTTGTATGTCCCACCATGCTTTGTCTGTTTTTGTTGTTTGCAAAACCTCTTAAAGTATTCTCACATGTTTCAGTCAAAGAGTGAAAAATCTCCCTTAATCTCCCCCCGATTCAAGCACAAAATCTGCCCTTAAGTCAAGCGCTTTCTTTCTCTCCTCCTCTCTTTCCCTTTCTATCCCTCGTCATCCCATGTGGTGGCGTCTCCTGCTATATAACTCATAAATAAGAATGAGAGATGAGACAAGAAGTTGGAAAGCAGGGAAGGCTGATAAATGGAAAGAAGGGTAGAGAGAGCGAGAAATGTTTGCTGTAGCAGCTTGTCGTAGTCCGATCGATCCCTTCAGCATAAGATGCCACAGCTCATGGACAGAACTGGTGAAAGATGTCAGTGCTGTCCAGAGCTGTCAAACTATATCAGACCCTGCTGCCTAAAACATTTGTCCTTCTCCAGCTGACATTTCTGACAAAATCTGCCATTTTACGGTTTCATTTTGAGCATAATTCAATATCCTTCAGTGTTTTGAACTGTTATTAAAATTGCACTTTGTTGTGTTTGATCTCAGAGTCCCTCATTTAAGGGACTAAATGAGAAATTGTTTTGTTATTGCTTTGGCAGATGAGATTTTGCTTATGCAGTACTGCCTTAGGGGAACACATGAGTCATGGCAGTCAGTGGTCAGTGTGGAGGCAAAAATAGAGAGAATCAGGTGCATTTTGTGACTCTGTATCTTACTTTTATATTTCCCATTGGAAATAAGACCTCTTTAGTATCAATATTTCTTCCTAGACAGCATCTTTTTTACAGTACAGCCTTCTTGTCATAGCATGCACTTCCAATGTAAAATGAAAATGCCTGCAATTTGAGCATTGCGTTTTAAAGGGTTAGTTCCCCCAAAAATGAAAATTCTGTCATTAATTACTCACCCTCATGTCGTTCCACACCTGTAAGGCCTTCGTTCATCTTCGGAACACAAATTAAGATATTTTTGATAAAATCCGATGGCTCAGTGAGGCCTGCATTGACAGCAAGATAATTAACACTTTTAGATGCCCAGAAAGCCACTAAAGACGTATTTAAAACAGTTCATGTGACTACAGTGGTTCAACCTTAATGTTATGAAGTGACGAGAATACTTTTAATAATGACTTTATTCAACAATATCTAGTAATGGCCGATTTTAAAACACTGCTTCATGAAGCTTCGAAGCTTTACGAATCTTTCAAATCAGTGGTCAGTCAAACTGCCAAAGTCACGTGATTTCAGTAAACGAGGCTTCATTACGTCATAAGTGTTTTGAAATTTCAATGGTTCACCGCTGGTGGGCGTGACTTTGGCAGATTCATACACACGCTCCGCACCACTGATTTGAAACAAAAAATTCATAAAGCTTTGAAGCTTCATGAAGCAGTGTTTTGAAATCACCCATCACTAGATATTGTTGAATAAAGACGTTATTTTGTTTTTTTGGTGTACAAAAAGTATTCTCGTCGCTTCATAACATTAAGGCTGAACCACTGTAGTCACATGAACTGTTTTAAATATGTCTTTAGAAGCTTTCTGGGCATCTAAAAGTGTTTATTGTCTTGCTGACAATGAAGGCCTTCGGATTTTATCAAAAATATCTTAATTTGTGTTCTGAAGATGAACGAAGGTCTTACAGGTGTGGAACAACATGAGGGTGAGTAATTAATGACCAAATTTTCATTTTTGGGTGAACTAACCCTTTAATAAAGGAAAACAAAGGTAACTTAGCATATTACTTTTTCTTGAAATGTTGCACTCTAATTAGTTACATTTTAAAATGAGTTTTGAATCACACTGAAACATGTTACTTTCCTTTTTAATTTACTTTCCCCAGCGGTGCTTAGTTGCATATTTACAAAGCCCAAAACATTAGGCTGAAGTACAGTTTGCAGACAGCATGTGTGACCGAACGGTTGCCGGCAAAACAGGAGTCAACTTAATCTAAAGAAATAGTTCAAAAGAATAGAATTGTTTTTGTTTTTTTTCGATTACGGCACCTAGGGACTTACACCCCAGGAACTCACTAAAAGCCACAGGCTTTTACCTATTCAAGGCACACAGTCGTTAGGGACGATGGGTGGACACACAAGCTCGAGCGTCCGGTAAGGGTAGTGCCGCCCCAGTGTTTCTTTGCCTGGGCCTGGAGAACTGGGTGGTTTCTGAGTCTGAACCTGCTTTCATATTCTGGGCGTTGACCTTTACGCCATGGCCTATGTCATCCAGCAGACTGTAGTCAATGGGTTTGCGGATCTAGCGTTCAGGACTCTCAGGATTGACTAGTGGTGGTGAGGATGCCAATCTCTTGCCTGGCCACCTTCTCTTTATGGATGTCCACTGTCTGTGAGATGTGGTTGATGGACGACTCCATGTGGTGTAGCTGGGACGCCTGTATATCCAGCATCTGGAGCACATTGTTGGCAAGAGTGTTGATCAGATACACTACACTGGCCAAAGACTGAGTGGTGTAGCTTTTGGTTTCTTCTAGAGCTGTGCTGATCTGGAGACTGTATGTAGCTGCTCTCGCAGTATTCAGTGACTCTCTCTCTAGGTTGGTGTAGCTGACCAGAAGGAATCTCCTTTTAAAACAGCATTTGCAGCTCCGCCATCTTCTCATCTTACTGACTCATCCAGGAGGAGATTCCTGCTAGTCGAGGAGCTCTGCTGGACAGCTACGGCAACCTAGAGAGAGTTTCAGAGTAGTGCGAGAGCAACTACATAGAGTCTCCAGATAAGCACAGAGCTCTAGAAGAAACCAAAAGCTACACTGGAACACTGGGTTATCACATTTCACACTGCTCATAATTTACCTGGGGTTAACAATTAATCCTAGATATTCATAAGCTGACATTTTATGCTGTACATACCTAAACCCTGGGTTAATGTTCTCTATTTGCAGTGTCAGCACTGATTGGACGAACGCAGCATGCAACCTGTTTACATTTAAGGCTCTAGCATCCTTGTATTATATATTGCCGACTGTACTATCGTTTTTCCTTAATGGACATTTACAGACTATAAAGATAATAAAGACTATACTTTACAGACTATAAAGAATAAAACAGTCTCTTCTTCACTCCAACTGATATGTTTTTATCACCATTTGAAATATTTCCCTAAAATGACACACATGGCATTCCATGACTGCCCAAAACATGTCAATATGAGGAACGCAATTGGCTGTTGGTTGCTAAGCACCTAGCCGTAACATTATAACATCGCACACTGATCAAGATCAGTGCAATGCAGGGTAAACACTGCAAAAGTGGTGCTAACCCTGCTTAAGAATAGGATTTCTTAACAAAAAGCGATGCTAGCTCTACTTCTAAATTACAATTGTAAATTGTTCCACTACACGGGATTAAAATCTGGGTTTAGAATGATAATAACCTGGGGTTAACACAGTGTGAAAAGCCTAGAGTATGAAACTTTGCTTAACCCAGGGTTAAAAGTGGCCTTAACTCTGAGATAACTAGTGTGAAGAACATTTGAAAAAGAGATTAAATGGAGAGCTAATGGAAACTTTTAATGGTAAGACTAATGGTAAGATATTTTTGTCCTTAGAAACATCCTAGTAATCTCATGTGTCAAATCTGCAATCAAAAGTTATAGATTTCAATATAAACTCAAACTTTTCTCATTGAATTCTTTTGAAACCAAATTATCGCAGCTGCGCTATTCATATTAGTTTTATAGCTGTAATAAATATAAAATTTAAATCTACCTTTTTATCTTGTAAGGAGTTTTAGGAGAAATGTCTGACAGAGTTACTTGAAATTAATCTTTACTACTATTTTACTGTATTTTTGATCAAATAATTGCAGCCTTGGTCAATTTTTTTTTTTTTTTTTTTTTAAACATTAAAAACCTTACCCTTCCTTATGGTAGTGTAAATTGTTCAAAGATCATAACTCACTGTATGAAAGAGCTGTATATCTGTTGGTATGATATACAGATTACTATTGTTCACAAATGAACACCTACACATACTAGTTGCTTGAAAAAAAAATAATAAACACACCTACACAAAATGCGCTATATGTGAGTTCAAGAACTAATTGTACTACATTGATTCTTAAATATTTTAGATTCATTGTCCTCCTGGTTTTCATCCAGAATCGCTCAATCACATGCAAATGTCTCCCGCGCCCCTTCCAAGCACGTCTGCGTAATCTCATAAACGCATTCTGAGCACACGGCACTGCTAACCAGACCCAATTACCCTTTGTGATCATCTAATTGGCCCCTTTTTGTTATGCTAATTCAAAGCAACAATTGCAGATTGTCTGTTTATGTATGCGTTTTCTGTTTGCTTCAGTATCCGTGCCAGATGGTCAGCGAACACTGAGCATCACGCGCTCAAACATTCGGCATTTACGACTTGATTTCTCATTCTGCTCTCGGATGCTTTATCGGTCCCATTGGAAATGACAGTAAATAAACAGAATGCCTGGCAGCTCAGTGTGTGTGCACTCTGGGTTTCATGTGAATTGGTTGGGCCATCAGGCTCAGATCTGAAATGACTTGGAGCAATTAGCTTTAAGTGTTCATGGCCTTTAAAGTCAACATGAAATCAAAATGGAACATTCTTATTTTTTATGCAGCATCGCAGTATTTATTATAAATGATTTATCAAAAGCAAACTGCAACGAGCCAATCAATTCCCGATGGACAAATCAAGTCCAGGCCTACATTTGTTCTTGTACGAGAAGCTGTTTCATTCATATATATGTCATAATAGGGAAGAAAAGACAAGTTCTGTTTCATGCCGACCTTAAGGTCAACATGAATGTTTAATGCTAGTTCATTGTTGTGCTGTGTTGCTCCACCTTCTGAACGTCACCTTATGGAAGTAAAATGGGTTGCAAATGTTTAAGTCTTCTAGATGAGCTAAATCCAACATTTCCCTTCTTTTTTCAGCAGCATGAAACTTTCTAATTATGTCCTTCTGCTCTTGCTTGGGGCTATTAATGCATTTTTCCACATTATTGGCGTTATTGGCTTTCCTAAGGTGACATTGTAGCATATCATATGATAAGCTGCTTGCTTGCTGTCTTTCTCCATCCCTCCATCTCTCTCTCTCTCTCTCTCTCATCCAACTGTATTCCGTTACTCCACTCATTTGTTGACACACTCCATCAGACAGTGTCACAGTCAGCACTTTAGAGCAGCGATGGTGCATTAAGAATCTCACTACCAGGCGCTCTTTTATTTGTTAGTATTCACAGCAGGGACAAAGCTGTTTTTTATCTTCTCCTGTAGTCTCTTAAAGGAGTAGTTCACCCAAAAACGAAAATCATTTACTCACCCTTATGTGGTTCCATACCTGTATCACTTTATTTCTTATGTGGAACATAAAAGGAAACATTTTAAAGAATGTACTAGTTGTTGTTGTTTTTCCACGCAATTACAATTAAAGGGTTCACCCAAAAATGACATTTCTGTCATTAATTTTTCACACTCAAGTCGTTCCAAACCCGTAAGACCTTCGTTCATCTTCGGAACACAAATTAAGATATTTTTGATGAAATCCGAGAGGTTTTTTATCCTCCATAGAAAGCAACGAAATTACCACATTCAAGGTCCAGAAAAGTAGTAAAGACATATTAAAATAGTCAACGTGACTACAGTGAGCCGGTGTTCTGACGTAAAAAACCTGGAAGCGCTGCAATGTAAACAGCGTAGGAGAATGACAGAGGAAAGACGAATTTGTTGAATAAAGTCGTTATTTTTGTTTTGTTTTTCAGAAAAAGTATTCTCGTCACTTCATAACATTAAAGCTGCAGTATGTTGATTTTCGCCGCTAGAGGTCACCTATTCAGAACAAAGGCGTAGCTTGATGACGCCGAGTTTGAGCGCGGAATCTTGGGAAATGTCGTCTTCACCTCACAGCCATGGAAAAGAATCGGGACGGGACTCGGGCAGAAATCATATTCATGGATGAGATTATGAACGTTACTGTAGTATGAAGCAGAGCCGGAGCAATTGCTAATGAGAGACGAACACGACACATGGCTCGAGAGCAGAGAAACTTTTATTATGCTGCAGTCGCCGCTTTCGCTTCTTCCGGTCAAGCGTATGAGGTAACACAGCGCTGTTTTATCATATTAGATACATTTCACTGTGTTGAAAATGATGTTATGACGTTACTCTGTGCGTTCATATTAATAAATGCTGGGTGGCTTGTGTTGATAAATGGCATGCAATTAATTTTAAAATGTATTGTATGATGGAGAAAATTATGACAAAATAGTGTTTTTCTCTGAGGCATGGTAAAAGCATGGTACTCTTGGAAAATCAAGAAAACGAGTTTTAATCAATAAGACTAAACATGTTGAGCTATATAACAATAATTCGTAATAACAGTTGTTCCCTTGTCTAATAAAACATGTAATATATTAAAGCGTCTTTGGTGTTTCCATGTTTTCTACAAAATAAAACCGGAAACCGAGGGTAACACGCATATGACGCCATTAAAAGGCGACTCCCGGACACGTCCCGTATCCTTGGTTAAAAATCACATTTGGGATATTGTGATATTGTCGGCCGACTAAGTTTTCTCAGTGTGTTTCGCACTGTTGGCTGAAGTTGGTCCTCGTCTGCTTTTTTTCAGCCGATTCGACATGTTGAATCGGCGTCGGAGCTCGTCAGTCAGTCGGGCCATCTGATCATTCTGATTGGCTGTTCAGCTACTGCCACCTGCTGGTACTGAAAGGCATTTCTTCTTACGAAGGCGCAGAACGGACATGCTACTTGGCCGTCGAGCGTCGGTTTGGTGTGTCAGGGCAACTTTGGACCCAGACGCTGGCGATGTGAGGCAACCCCACAGTCTGTTTTCGTTGCCACTAGTTCAACGGCGTCGGCTTGGTGTGTTCCGGGCTTAAGATTAAACCACTGTAGTCAAGTTGCCTATGTTTTTACTGCTTTTCTGGACCTTGAATGTGGTAATCTCATTGCTTTCTATGGAAAGCCGAGTCCGCACTGAAGCGAGCACCGCAGCAGACTTCTATCTGACAGTCAAAGCAGTATTACGTCAAGAAAGTGTGGACTCGTGAGGACTTAGGGTTCCATTTGGGACAGGGCCGTTGAGTTCATGTCATTTTCAAAGCTTGAAACTGTTAGTCTGCATTTATTATGAATTCATGGAAAAGAGCATCCAGTACAGTTCTTTAAAATTTCCCTTTTTGTGTTCCAATAAGAAAGGCTTGGTCATACAGATTTGGAACAGCATGAGGTTGAGAAAACAGAATTTTCATTTTTGGGTGAACTACTGTATCCCTTCAAGGAATTTGTGTTCTGTCTTTCATCTTTTCGCTATCTCATATTTTTTTATTTTCTGTTCATTCCAATGTGTCTGCATTTTATTTGTCTTTGCTCTGCTTTCCTCTATCCCAAAAAACAACTTGTCGCTCATTTACACAACCCAGGCAAATCCCGGCCCAGGAAAGAAAGGAAACTAGATGCTTACGGACCAGATTAACTCCTAAATAAATCCAAACTTTGGGCTTTGAAACATTTCTGGGGATTAACGAAGCACCATTGGTGTTTATTTTCAACGGAGCGAGTGACTCACGAATAAGCAGTTTTATTTTGTTACACTTCAAATCTGGACCACTGTATTTTGCAACTTAAATAACTCAATAAACATTCAGCAGAACTAGGTCAGAGATACGCAACAGTGCACGCCTGCGGACACAAACCGTTTCTGAAGTGCATTGCGAGGGAGGCTGAGCTGCATGGGAAGTAGATACTGTGAAGCCACCCTGAGAACAGGAAGTTCTCTGAGTTCAGCCCAATTGTAAGTTCTGGGGTTGCATTGGGATGTGTGCGTTTAATGGCAGCTTAGTGTATCTTTGTGTGTGTGTGTTTTAGGAGAGAATGGTGTCATTTCACACTCAGCTGAATTTGTGGCGTCATGCAGTGCCAGTTGCTGTAGACTTGTTCTGTGGAGTGATAGTGAGCATAGCAGACCATCAGAGGCCAATGAGGCAAACGCCACAGGGACTTTCATCTCCGCACCATGTTTCTCTGTGTTGTACGTCTCTGTGAAGAGACCTGCCCATGTGTTTTAGCAGTGTTAGGGACTAACTTAAAGAAGTAAGGCTGCTAGCTTAGCTATGTTATTTTAAAAAAAGAGCTACTGAAAATACTACTGAAGTATTTGTTTTTTTCTAACCAGTAGCAGGTGTATGTAGCATTGGAAAGTCTGATTCATTTTAGTTAATTCAAATGATTCACCAGTTCATTCATGCCTACATCTTATTTTACAAAATATTAAGTTAAATTCTCCTGTTCATCACTGTTTTAGAATAATTTTAAGTTATTAGTTGCATTTATTGTATATTATTCAATGAATCTGAACCTATTTGAATCTAAGTCATATTGGTGAACTGAATCAAGAGATTCAATTTACTGGGATGAATCAAAATCTGCTTATGTTTGCAAGTTAAAAATCTTAAAGATCCTTATTGTTTGTTTTGTGCTGGATAAATACTGCTCTCGTTCTTATTTCATCAGATATTATTTATTTATTTATTATTTTTAAAGATACTTCCTCTTTAAATAGCTTTCATGTATTTATTTAGCTGTTTTTTGTAGTGTTTAACTGCTTTAAAATTATGTGCAGCTTGTAGCTTGGTAAGCGTCAGTTTCCAGGTAGCTTCTTCAACACTATGTTTGTTGTGTGCGGCTTGAGTATTGATGGAACTCTTTATCATATGGAGTGGAAATGTTAGCATTTTCACATGAATATCTTGACATTCCCATAACTGCCTCTGCCTTTTATCGCTTAGCAGACACGCTGGACTGATTGCACCTCTTCTTCTCTCTGTCACTGTCTCTCTCTCTCTCTCTCACAGGTGCTGAAGGGCAGCAAAAAGCTCTCTATGTCAGTGCGTTCTGTAGGCCGTATCCCAGGTGGCTATATCACAAATCATGTCTACACCTGGGTGGATCCACAGGGGCGCAGTGTGTCCCCACCACCTGACCTGCTGGCTGAGCATCGCAGCGCCACTCTGCGCAGGTCTAACAGTCAGGGCCGCAGCCACATGCAACTTCTGCAGGACGGCGATGAGAAGAAGGTAAAGGCTCACATTTATAGCAATCCTTAATCGAGTTATAGCAATCAGTTTAATGTAATTACATGATGCTTATATAGTGAGGATATGATCAAATTCTGATTAAGATAATAGCAGCTAAGCTACTGTTTAAAAGTTTGGGGCAAAGACTATAGATATAGAAAGACTGCTCACACCTATTACTTGGGAATAGGAGAAACTGCAATGCGCAATATGGCGGAATACGTCCCGCCTTCTGAGTAAAAGAGCCAATCACTGATTGGTAAAGTCATTGCATCACTGCAGCTGCTGTTAGAAGCTCCGGTTCCCATAGAAATCTGAGACTCGCGCTTAGGACTGCACATGCGCATTGCTCGTCTAGCCTGAAAAATAAGCTTTTTTTAACGCTATTTGAGCATAACAAACAACATTTATGGGTCAGTTCATGTTAGATATTGTTGCTGAGTTCAGCAAGCAGTTTTTGAGATTTCAAATTCAAATAGATAGGACTTGGTCTTGAATGCCCAAAATAGCTGCCCGGAGGCGTTGCAAATATGGCCACCGAGTGAACAGATTTTCCTTGAAAGGGACCTTGTATAGGGTCTTTATGATATTTTCATGTTTTTGAAAGAAGTGCTCACCAAGGCTGTATTTATTTGATTAAAAATATAGTAAAACAGTAATATTGTAAAAAAAAAATTACAATTTAAAATAACTAACATCACAAATAAATAAATAAATAAATCACAAATAAATCACAGGAATAAATCATTTTAATAGTTTATTCCTGTGATGTGACTGTTTTACTCCAGACTTCAGTGTCACATGATCCTTCAGAAATCATTCTAATATGCTGATTTGCTGCTCAAGAAACATTTTTTTATTATTATTATTATCAATGTTGAAAACAGTTGTGATGCTTAAAGGGTTAGTTCACCCAAAAATGAAAATTCTGTTATTAGATCACTCTCGTGTTGTTCCAAACCTGTATGACCTTCGTTCATTTTTGGAACACAAATGAAGTTCTTTTTAATGAAATCTGAGAGCTTTCTGTCCCTCCATAGACAGCTATGCTTCAAAAAATTCACAAAAAAGATTTAATCCATATGAATTGAGCAATTTAGTCAAAATTTTCTGAAGAGACTCGATCGCTTTATATGATGGACAGTTTTAATTTAGGTTTTTATTGACATATAAACATTGATCAGCAAACTTAAACAAAAGCTCAAACGAACTTGCTTGATGCGCGAGAACAAACCTCTTCCGGAAGCTCAAACATGCTGCGTAACACATGAGAATGATCCTCTTTGGTTCTCACGCATCAAGCAAACATGCTTGAGCTTCTGTTTACCACAACTGATGTGTGAGTTGATGAATGTTTATATGTGAATAAAAGCCAAATTCAATCTAAAACGTCTCTTCAGAAATTTTGGATTAAACTGCTCAATTCAAATGGATTCGTATGGACTTTTTGAAGCATCAAAATGGTAGTCATGTACTTTAGCTGTCAATGGAGGGACAGAAAGCTCTCAGATTTCACCAAAAAGGTCTTCATTTGTGTTCTGAAGATGAACGAAAGTGGTTTGGAACGACATGAGGGTGAGTAATTAATGACAGAATTTTCATTTTTGGGTGAACTAACCCTTTTGGAAACCATGACAAACATATTTTGTCATGATTCTTTGATTAATAGAAAGTTCAAAAGAACAGTATTTATTTAAATAGAAATCTTTTGTAACATTGTGAGTCGACACTGTCACTTTTGATAAATTCCAAACTTTTGAACAGTAGTTGTTCATAAAGAAGTGTTGTCCCTGAAGATTAAAAAAAAAACAAAAAAAAACGGTGTGGGCGATAGTTACATAGTGTTTGAAATACAGTATGGATGGAGAACATCTGATCATTTGCATGTGCAAGAGCCTTCAAAAACTCAATGTTAAAGCCGCATTGTTTACAGCTCACCAGCTTCAATAAATGGTTGTCGTTTTAAGTGCTCTGCTCCTGTATAGGTTGAGTGCAGAAATGAGTTTTCACTGGTGCGTAAGAGAGGAGCGAATGAAGAATTTGCCTTGTCTTTCATGAAACGCTGTTCATGCTATTATTTCTGTAAACCGAAGCTCTTTATCTTATTTGTGCCAGCTGATGATAACCATAGTGCCATTGGACCGCTGCCCTTTTCTATAAGTCATCTTTTATCCACTCTGGGCTAAACTATCTGTGATCATCTCCGCTAGCTAATGGGCAATAGCGCTTTAAGACAGGGATTTATAAACTAGCCCTGATTTGGTTCACCTGGGATGTTTTTTGGTATTTCAGATAAGCGTTTTGTGCTACTTTGATTTGATTGAGTTAAAAAAAACAGTAGCAACAAGATGTGTGTGTGAATTTGTGTGGTGTGTGTTCGATTTGCATTTTACAGAAGTCTTTCTGGTAAACATACACAATGTGTACTCGGCTGATAAACCCTTGACGCAGATGCATTTCCATTTAGAACAATACTGTCTATTAGGAGCAAATCCAAACTGGTGGATTAGTGTTTTGGGCTAGGTGTCTTTTTTTCAGACAATTATTGAATATGTATGAAACATTAAGAGGCAGCAAATACAAGAGTCTGTTCCACAGTTACTCAGTTTCCATCAGAGCTGAACCAGACTAAGACGTCTGCAGTTGTACGCAGGTGCCCTGTTATGAATTTTAAACTATGAATTAAATAAATCAATGAAGGGTGAGGGGGAAAAAAATTGTTTTGTTTGCACGTCATTATTTGCCTAAGGAACTGTGAAGTGTGAGCACACACTGTTAGTCAGACAAATTAAGCAATCAATCACTGTATATTGTCAATTTTGGCTCGTTTTAAATGCGAGAACCTTTTTCTGCCCGCTCCTCAAATTTACCCTAGCACTATTCCTCACCTTTATATTTTTTTGTACTCTCACCTGTGTGCCAGAATTTGTTAAATGTGATTATAGGGAGAGTTTTATGAGCTGTTCATCCAGGTGTAAATCTGCCAAGGCTATTGGAGAGCACGCGCTCTTTTTCCGAGCCCCGCGGCCGTTGGAAGCGGGAGCGCTAGCGTGGCATGCCAGCTTCATCAGTACTGCACAGCGCAGCAGAAATCTCCATCGGTCCGCCCTGATTTACTACCCTGCTCACTCTTGGTCTCACATCGCGGTGAAGCAATTTGCAGGGTAATTCTGACAAATTCTCGGTACTGAAACAAAAGTTGCGTAGAAAGCTCTGTTGGAAGCCGAAATCTATTTAGCCTGTAGCAGCCTTCTAAAGAAGAATAAAAATAAATATAAGGAGCCATTCATGGGAGAGACATTTATAAATGTCTGGCATTATGAACAATGACACACACAAAACGCAGTATGGCCCTACGCCACCTTGACCTTTCAGGGATGGCTAGTACTAACCTTTAAGCAGCATGCTAGTGGGCGACAGATGCTTTTGGTGGGTGCTGGCGTTTGGAAAAGACGAGAGGCATTGATCTCACAGGCGCTCCGGTGACCCCGTTTGATTGGCTCTGCGGGGATTCTATAATGCATTCTAATCACAGACCTATTGTTGCCTTTGTGAAGAGGTCGTGGGAGTCATATTAGTCCTTCTGCTGGTTCAGCAGATCTGCCATTCGCTAAGGCGCATGGGTTGTTAGAGTCGGGAATTATTGTTGTACGTTACAGTAATGGGTGCTCTAGATTTGAGAGGTGAATTGTAACAACACATTGTGGTTGGAAAATATTTTAATTTCCTTGTCACACTGTAATGTCAATGCCACATTTCAGAGATTTGTTTGTGTGTGTGAAGCAGCCTGTGTAATGTATTTGGAAACTTATGGCACACTTCAAAATGTCTAATTGTGATTGCATCATAACATGTTAAATCATGTGTTTTAAAGAAATAGGGCACAAACTGGTAACATTTCAAGCTGAAGGAGAGGAGGCATATGAAGCTCATCTAAATGCTGCAGTTACTTTATTAAATAAAACAAAAGAGCGATATACACAAATGAAGGTAAACGAAACAGTGTGCATACAGACAATGACTGAATGGTTAGTTTTGTGGGAATTATATACAAAACTAACCAAGGATCAAAATGAGGAACAGGTGTGTGTAATCAATGAAACAATGAGGAACCATGACAATCATACTAGAAACCTGTGCTGTGTTCGAAATCGCCCCCTATACCCTCAATCGCTATTCCCTACATTAGTCCACTAATATAGTCCACTTGAAGGAGTGAATGAAAATGAGTGAGTGAATTCGGACACTGAGTGTGCCGGAAGGGCTGGCGCTTTTGCATAGTTTGTGCCTGCTGTTTAATAATCATTTGAAACATAGCAAACTGGCAGCTCCAGTAGTAATGAAAACTATCATGAAAACTAGCATGTATAAACCTTGAAGGGTTAGTTCACCCAAAAATGAAAATAATGTCATTTATTACTCAACATCATGTCGTTCTACACCCCTAAGGCCTTCATTCATGTTCGGAACACAAATTAAGATATTTTTGATTAAATCCGATCTCAAGATCCATAAAGGTACTAAAAACATATTTAAAACAGTTCATGTGAGTACAGTGGTTCTACCTTAATATTATAAAGCGATGAGAATACATTTTGTGTGCCAAAAAAACAAAATAACGACTTTTCAACAATATAGCAATGGGCCGATTTCAAAACACTGCTTCGGAGCTTTACGAATCGAATTAGTGATTCGGATCTCCTATCAAACGGCTAAACTGCTGAAATAATGTGACTTTGGCGCTCCGGTTCACCGATTCGATTCGCAAAATGCAGACAAAATGATGTTAAATGCATTTTAACAAAGTGTGAAATTCATTCATTTGATTTAGCCATCAATCAGACAATGCCTTCCTCTTCACAGGTAAATTTGGTGCTGGATGACGGCCGTTCTCTGGGTCTCATGATCCGTGGAGGGGCTGAATACTCTCTGGGTATCTACATTACGGGTGTGGACAGAGGGTCTGCAGCGGAGTGTGGAGGACTAAAGGTACAATTTATGCCTATTTTACCCACATTCTTTCATTTTATCAATTTTTAGCGCTTTTCCCTTAATTTGTTTTACCGTGACCTCTGTCTCACTGTTGAGAGTTTTTCACACTCCCTTAGTCCATCTTTCTCTCTCATTTCATGCATTAATTGTTCCACAACTCTTTGACGTGTTAATTTTGATTTTCACTTTTCAAAAATATAAGTTTTTCTTTGTTGCTTTTAGTCTTTTGTATCAAATTTTACCTACATTGTGAGCAGCAGCCAGTGGGGCCCATGAGGAAAGCAGCTTAGTAAACAGACTTCATAATGTATTCATGTAAATGCAAAAAGGTTTCTGTGATGGTTTGGATTACGGGTAAGGTTAGGGGTTCGAATATATCATTCGGTGACTCTGTGAATATATAACTCGGTGTAAACACAATAAAAGTCAATGAAAAGTCCCTACCAGGATGTACCATTCTTTCTTTGCCCACTATCCAACAGGCACCCCATAAACCCGATGGTTGTTGATTGATAGAACATGTTTGTATATGGTTTCTAAAGCATCAAGCTGGTTTTACCTCTACCTGCTTTCATTTTAGCACTTCTGTCAAGTGTGTTTGTGCATGGAAAAGATGGATAAAGAATTATTAAAGTCAACTTTTTTTTTTGTTCTTTCTCTTCAGCTATTCTCCTGTTGAATAATACAGTGTGCCCAGACATCTTGCGTTTATTCTATTGTTCGTTTTTTTTTTTTTTGCCACAATTTGAGGTGAATATCATTATTATGTGGCGTCAGAGAAAGTTTTAAGCTCTTTTCAAGCTGGCAGCTTGCTTTGTGGAATCATGATGGGATTGAGAGGAGAATGCAGTTTAAAGGGAGGTCGATCCAGATACGCTCTGTGGAGAGAGTGTTGGATGTTTTATCTTCAGGCCATATGTCTGTTCAGAAGAGAGATGTGAGAAGGATTTCTGGACGGAAGTTTGGCAGGAAGCTGTGTTTATAATACCCCAGTGCTGATGTGGGGGTTCACAAACATAAAAAGCAGCTGCATTTATCATGGAACATATATGATAAAGTTATACACTACTGATCAAATGTTTGGGGTCAGTAAGAAAGAAATGAATACTTTTATTCAGCAGAGGCATTATTTTGATCAAAAGGGACAGTAAAGACTTGTAAATTGTTATAAATGATTTATATTTCTTTTGAACTTTCAATTCATCTAAGAATACTGAAAAATGTATTACGGTTTCCACACAAATATTAATCAGCACAACTGTTTTCAACATTGATAAAAATAAGAAACGTTTCTTGAGCACCAAATCAGCATATTAGAATGATTTATGAAGAATCATGTGACACTAAAGACTGGAGTAATGATGCTGAAATTTATTTTTGATCAAGTAGATGCAGCCTTGGTGAGCATAAGAGACTTCTATCAAAACTTTAAAAAATCTCACTAGCCCCAGACTTTTGAACACTAATGTACTTTAAAGGGATAGTTTTCTGTTATCATTTATTCACCCTAAACCTTTAAACTCTTATTTCTCATGGAAGCCCTGAACCGCATTGTTGTAAAAAAAAGAAAAAGAAAACTTATGGTGGGGAGGTAAAATAATGCTACCGAAATAATCTCTTTATTTCGACATAAGTCGTTATTTCAACATAATAACTTGTTATTTCAACATAATAACTTGTTATTTCGAGATATTAAGTCATTATTTCCACATATTTCTACATAACTCGTTATTTCAACATAAGTCATTATTATATATCAAGTTTAATAAAAGATGCGCGAGATCCAACGTCTTCAGTGGCGCAGCAGGTGTAACATGGTGTAAATAGAATAGAATAAAAACCCACCCAACACTTTCCCCTACCCTACCCAATAAATACTTTTAATATTATTAAACACTCGTTAGGCAGTTTATTTCCACTTTTAGAACATTATTTTCATTTTTATTGAAAATACAGTCAAACCAAAAATTATTCAGACATTTTTTATATTTTTGATATATTTTTACTAGTGGGTGCAGGACACTAACGATAGCAAAATAAAGTAAACTGTGACATATTATACCCAAAAATTCTTCATACAGTGGACTACCAGTGAAATTGATAAAAATTTGAAACCAAAAATTATTCAGACACTTTGACCTGACCATGTTTTGCTTAAGTGTTATCTGACATAATTAAGATTAATTTTTTCTGACAAAGTTTAACTCTGAGATCTTGTCATATTTTATTACATTTTTTTTAAACTATAGTGAATAAACTGTATTAATGGATGAAATGGTCAAGGTGTCTGAATAAATTTTGGTTTGACTGTAAATACCTTTCTGATGTGATATGTGATGGGAAAATAGAGAAGAGTGAGCTCGGCGGATTCGAACCTGGATTGCGGATTGCAAGCCAACTCGCTACTGTTGCGCCACTGAATCCGTTGGATTTTGCGCGTCTTTTATTAAACTTGATATATAATAACGAGTTATGTCAAAATAAGGACTTAATATCTCAAAATAACAACTACTTATGTCGAAATAACGAGATATGTCAAAATAAGGACTTAATATCTCAAAATAACGACTAATGTCGAAATAACGAGATATTATGTTGAAATAACGACTTAATATCTCGAAATAACGACTTATGTCAAAATAACAAGATAAGTTTTCTCTTTTTTTCCTCCCCACCATAAGTTTTCTTCTTTATTTTTCACCATGCGGTTCAGGGCTTCCGTAATTTCTTTGAAACACAAAAGGAGTCATTTTGATGAATCTTTACACCGGTAATTTCCATGCATCAACATGAAAAGTGAAGTATTTTGTGTGCAACATGAAGTATTTTTATAGTGTTTTTTGGCATATTTTTGTCCTTTTTGTAGCTTTACTGCTGTGGTCGCTATATGAACCTTCACTGTAAAATTGGCAGGTAAGCCCTCTTGAGTGTGAGCCACCACTTCAGAGTGAAAAAAAAATAGCTTTCATCCAAATAGTCCGGTTGGATCACTCAGAGTGATTGTGTTATTATAGTGTTAGCAGCAGATGAACCCCTGACCCGACACCCCGATATAGACACACACAAGCAGAAAAACACAAATGCACAGATCAATGGAACCAGGTGGATGAACCATCCATTTCCCAACAGGTCCCATGAGATGGATGTAAGGCCAGGGGGTTTGTAGAGAGGTTGCTTTCAATATGTGCAGCCCCATATATATATATACCATTCTGTCAGAAAAGAGGTATAAATTGGTATTGGCAACAAATCCTTTTTTGTTCAAAGCAGGAGGTGCAGGAAGTGATCCATCTTGGAATTACTGGACTTCATAAATATTAATGCTGTGTTCCATTCAATTGAGAGACCCAGAATTTGGATCAAATTTCCTGTTTGGAGACTTTCAAATCAGAAATCACAAATTGACTTTGCCAGTCATTCAATGACATATTGCATAACAGAGTCAGATTTTGATGTTAAAATACTTTCTGTTATTGCAGTGGGGAAGCTACTCATAATTTAACTACAGCCAAGCTCAAATTCTTTTGAAAATGTAATTAAAGGATTAGTTCATTTCAGAATTAAAATTTCCTGATAATTTGCTCACCCCCATGTCATTCAAGATGTTTATGTCTTTCTTTCTTCATTCGAAAAGAAATTAAGGTTTTTGAGGAAAACATTTTAGTGAGGTTCAACGGGTTGAAGGTCCAAATTGCAGTTTCAGTGCAACTTCAAAGGGCTCTTCACGATCCCAGACGAGGAATAAGGGTCTTATCTAGCAAAACGATTGGTCATTTTCTAAAAAAAATAAAAATGTATATACTTTTAACCACAAACGCTCGTCTTGCACTAGCTCTGCGATGTGCCACACATTACGTAATCACGTTGAGAAGGTCACACGTGACATAGGCGGAAGTACCTATCTCATTTTCGCCTCCAACTTCAAAATCGTCCGACATCGTTGTTTTCCCTTTTTGTTTGTAAAGGGCATTTGACTTAGTCTTTGCATGTTCGCTTTGTAGACACTGGATCGGTACTTCCGCCTACGTCACGCGTGACCTTTCCAACGTGATTACGTAATGCGTGGTGCATCACAGAGCAGTGCAAGATGAGCATTTGTATAAAAAGTATATATTTTTTTTTAGAAAATGACTGATCATTTTGCTAGATAACACCCTTATTTCTCGTCTGGGATAATGTAGAGTCCTTTGAAACTGCATTGAAACTTAAACCTTCAAACCATTGGTAACCATTGAAAAATGCTGGAATGTTTTCCTCAAAAACCTTAATTTCTTTTCGACTGAAGAAAGAAAGACATAAACATCTTGGATGACATGGGGGTTAGTAAATTATCAGGAAATTTTAATTCTGAAGTGAACTAATCCTTAGTCAAAGTCAATAGGGTCCTATGTTGTTTGTTCGCTGCCACAAAGGAATGTGCTTATCATACACTCAGGACAGTCATGATGGATGAATTTAGTCTTATCTCTGAAATGATTATGACCGCAGTAGCTTTTCTTCCAGAGGCAACACCAGCACTTGTTTGCAAACAACATCTCTTGTCTTATATCACTCCTTGCATTTATCTTTATCTCCAACCCTTGGGTTTAAGTTGAACCAGAGATGTAAAATGTTAGAGGTCTTAGAGGCAGATGCAGCTCATGGAGTTTTAATTGGATGGAATAATGGGCTTGTGCACTGAGCGGTCTCTGGTCCTCAGTGTTACAGAGCACAAAACCCTTACTGACCTCAGAAGAGCTGGAGTTAATCAGTGCACGCACTGAAGCCTCAGACTCTATTTCTGTTTTTGTCTTCCTCCTATTTTGGATGTGCTTTTTTGTGGTGTCATTATTTTATGTGCATGTATATGTCGTACTGTCTGTGCTTACTTTATTGTAGTCTCAATTTGGGCTGCTCTTCTATAACTGTATTAAATGGATAATGAGCAATGCAGTTAAGACACTTCTTGGCTGCAGGATAATAAGACACTTTAATGGGACCAGTGTTGTAGTTTGTAACGGTCAAATTACTAAAACCCATAAAAAGGATAAAGGCTTTTTAGGACTTCATTTATTTAACAGAGTTTTTAGTGAAGAACCGCTGCTCCATTACCTGTTATTGTCAATCTGAGGCCTGAGATTTTAGACACAGTTTATTATTTTTCATTCAATAAATCTGACCCTGTTTCTTTATCTGTTTTCTCATATTTTATTTTATTTTATTTTATTTTATTTTTAATTTTTTCCCCCAACACTCCCTTGCATAAACTGCATAATTTTTTTAACTGTCAAGTAAATTCAACGAAACAACTACATTTTATTTTATTTTATTTTATTTTATTTTATTTTATTTTATTTTATTTTATTTTCCAACATTCCATTGCATAAACTGCATAAGTAAATTGAATTAAACAACTAAATTTTATTTTATTTTATTTATTTATTTTTTATTTAATTTTTTCCCAACATTCCTTTGCATAAACTGCATAATTTTTTAAACTGTCAAGTAAATTCAACAAAACAACTAAATTTTATTTTATTTTATTTATTTATTTTTTATTTAATTTTTTCCCAACATTCCTTTGCATAAACTGCATAATTTTTTAAACTGTCAAGTAAATTCAACAAAACAACTAAATTTTATTTTATTTTATTTATTTATTTTTTATTTAATTTTTTCCCAACATTCCTTTGCATAAACTGCATAATTTTTTAAACTGTCAAGTAAATTCAACAAAACAACTAAATTTTATTTTATTTATTTATTTATTTATTTATTTATTTATTTATTTTCCAACATTCCATTGCATAAACTGCATAATTACACTGCATAAGTAAATTCAATTAAACAACTGTTTTATTTTATTTTATTTTATTTTATTTTATTTTATTTTATTTTATTTTATTTTATTTATTCTCCAACATTCCATTGCATAAACTGCATAATTAAACTGCATAAGTAAATTCAATTAAACAACTACCTTTTATTTTATTTTATTTATTTATTTATTTATGTATTTATTTATGTATTTATTTATTTATTTTCCAACATTCCATTGCATAAACTGCATAATTAAACTGCATAAGTAAATTCAATTAAACAACTAAATTTTATTTTTTTTAATTAATTTTTTATTTAATTTTTTCCCAACATTCCTTTACATAAACTGCATAATTTTTTAAACTATCAAGTAAATTCAATGAAACTATTTTATTTTATTTTATTTTATTTTATTTTATTTATTTATTTTTCCCCCCAACATTCCCTTGCATAAACTGCATAATTTTTTAAAATGTCAAGAAAATTCAATGAAACAACTAAATTTTATTTTATTTTATTTTATTTTATTTTATTTTATTTTATGTATTTATTTTTCCAACATTCCCTTGCATAAACTGCATAATTTTTTAAACTATCAAGTAAATTCAATGAAACAACTAAATTTTATTTTATTATTTTGTTTTATTTTATTTTATTTTTCAGATAAATTCTTTGACAAGATCCCAACATTTTTATGGTAAATTCTGAAAAGTCTGAAGCTGATCTTTAAGTTAAAAATCCTATAATATTGCCCTGCCACTTTCCTTGAAAATAATCGCAGGACCTCAGAGTCTTTTATACAGTATAGTACTTTCTTGTACTTGCAAATGACACAGGGAATTGCTTGAATATATATGATCTGCAGTTAGATGTCCCTTCACCTTTGCCCGACGTGCTTTTCACCTTAATTATATTTTATAGCTCATACTTTTTAAAGCTGTCAAGATTCTTATCAGTTATATTGAGCGCCGGTTCCTTCTCCATTCAGCTATCCACCCTGCGTCACATAAAGCCAATTCACTTTGGTCCTTGAGGAGTTTTAGAAGAAAGTCATTTGCTGTGGAAACTTTCGCCCAGGGGAGTCATACACTTTTACTGAAATATTTGGGGACTTTTTCGGTTGCAAGTTTTCAACTCTTGAAGCACAAAACCACAGACTGATACACATAGGCAGTCTTTCTGAAAAGTAGGCTGTTCATCATAAGAAAAGTCCCTCTGGACTAATAAAAGCTTTTTAGACTGTGAACGTGACTACTTTTGCACATTTGTAATCCATTTAGAAATGGTCACGCCTCTGTGTGATTGACAAATATGGTACTTTTACAGAAGAAGCGTCTGTGCTGTGGGCAGATCTGTCTGTATTGCTGCTCCTGCCACTGTGAGTGAGTATTACTCAAACCTTAAGTACTCTTGGTGTAGCCGTAAGTCTAAAACGCTCATTAAGTACAATGATGAATGAATGAACGGATGGGGTAAGCACCACTATGTCCGTATTCAGAGCATGACAGGTCATCAGAGAATGGCAAAAAGAAAGATGAAGAGTAAGAAGGACCGAGACAGTGATTAAAACAGATATAAAAGAATGATGACATGACAGATGAGAGATGAAATGTCCATATTTTTCTCTGAATAGCTCAACTAAGACAAAAATAGATTTTAAAAAAATTTATTATAGCATTTTGTGATATAATTAATAAATGATTAACTAAACTTAAAAACTAAACTTAAAACAGTGTTTGAGAAATAACATGAACAAAAATACAGTTATCTATATAAAAAACCTAAAGTATAATACATATATATAGAATGTATAAAGAATATAGTGTGTTTCACAGATTAATTTGATGATTGAGGTTGAAAAATAACAAAATATCTCATTTTACTGCCATTAATATGTATTCTGACTGAGATGTTCTGCAGACATTTTTAGCAACCTTTATTTTTTTATTTTATGCCGCCAATAGTCGTCAGATCGCATAAATCGGTGGATAATGAATAGAAATGATAAATATTAAACTAGCTTGTGTAAATATATCAATATTTCTCCAAATATGCACACTTTTGAACTAAAAGCCCTAAATGACGCCTTTCAGTGCAGCTGTGTGAACACCAATAAACCACGGCAGACGTGACTGAATATGAATGCGTTTCAAAATATCATAATTTACCAGTTGATTATTTTGCACTTCTGACATATATTAAGAAATTACTGTCACTGCAACCGAATTTGATCATAAACAGTGAACAAATATCGAAGCTGGAGTATTTAATCTTTCTAATTAAACAGTTTGTCCAGATCAACTGCAGTTCTCTGCATAAATTCAAGTACGCACCTCGTCTTTCCTGTCGCAGCAACCACGGCTTCACACACAACCTCTTTCGTTTTGTACGCCCTTTTTTCAGGCGAAAAATGACATGTAAAGACATTCTGACTCGAAGTTTGTCAGTGTCTGTTAAAGGGCAGTGTGAACATGACGATCCAATGGCCAACTTGATTGTCTGTGTATGTTGGCATCTGTCTGTGCAGTGTGAGTTGACCCTTCGCCGGGAGTTTGATTGACAAGCGATATAACCAATCATAACGCCGAATCCGCCATTTTGTCTGACAAAGCAGTCAGGAGTTAGAAGATTAACGTCGCTGGACTTGAACTTGAAAAATGGTGTGTACTGACGTCTTTCCGCGTTTGAAACATTCCTTCTCATGTTCAATCATGTTTATTTGATGCTATAAATTAACTAGTAGGAAGAGATGATCGGTTTTACGAGCCGCTTGATCTGAGGCGCTACAGCGATCTGTCACGACACATTAAAGAGCCACAAAACGGTTTTTATTGTTTGAATTTCTTAAAAAATATAACACAATTTGAAAGCTGGGACTTCGTTTAATATCATAAGTAACCTGCTCTGTCTTGTCTGTTGACGTGTTGTCAGTTTCCTCTTTGCTCTGCGATGTATTTTTCACTCTGTGTGGCGTGACAGCGCCATGGCTTGTCGGACAAAGCAACAGTAACTAAGGGGGGGCGGGTCTTTGCGAAGGGTCAGTTGGCCTTTAAAAATATGACATTTTTTAAAAGTACACAGTTTTTGACAGTATAGAGTATGACGTGGAGCAGAGTGCCTAAAACCCTCTTAGCTGTTATAAATTCACTATAAACTATGGCTTCACGGGCTTATTGCTTTTATAAAATGGTTACTACACAATACAAATATTAAAGCTAAAAAATATCAATAAATGCAACTTTGAATGAAACTTTCATGAAGTAAAATCATTAAAAGACTTACTTCCGCTGGAAAAATAGTCCCTGACCGTGAACAGCAACAGAAGTTACATTTATTACGCCATTAGATGGCGGCATAGAGTCACTCAGTCGCAAAGACTTTTATATTGAAACTTGTTGTGAAACACGGAACAAGACCATGAACAAGACGAAACTGACAAATGCTTTGACTAGAGCTGTCAGTGTCAGCAGGGCACGAAAAACCATTAAATGTTAAAAGGACAAGATCGCAGTGGACATTCAAACTGATTTTTTTTATTATGAACATAGGACTGACCTGAAGGAAAATGCTCAATTTTAATGCAGGTAATAAACTGGTCACTCAATATCTCTATCACAATAACTCTTCTACATAATGCTGTAGGCTTCAATGAACAAATTCAATAGAGAACAAACATATGTTTACGTTGCTAAGAGTGGTTGCTAAGACAGACGCAGCAACATACACATTTCAGTGGTGCAGCCATACTTATGTAATGCGGTCAGCTGTATGTTTTCGGCTTTGAACGCGGCTCAACCGATCAGAATCAAGGACTGGAACTATCCGTTTTATAAAACAGGTTTTACTGTTCTAATTTTACCTGTCGGCTGCATTTGAAGTTGATTAGTTCATATTAGCCCACAGAAGCTAGTGAAGGGCTTGGGACATTTTTAATTCTGTTGTAATTTTTCTGCATTTCTAGAATAGAGTGATCAGTCACTTGAGATTCATAGCTCGCGTAAATGGCTCAAAAAATTTTCTAGCTGCTTATGAAGCACAAGAAGCAAAACAACTGACATTGAGATGAACGGGAATGCCGGGGAACAGCTTTCCTTGTGTCTAACAAAAGCAATGCAAAGTACTTATTAAAATAGTATTAAAGGGGGGTTTCACACACAGTTTCTGCCAATCTCATGTTAATCTTGAGTACCTATTGAGTAGTATTGCATCCTTCAAATCTCCAAAAAGTCTTTAGTTTTATCATATTATAATAGATACATACGCTGTACCGAGTCTTTCCGAAAACAGCGAGCGCCTGGAGGCGTGCCGTGTGAGCGGAGCTAAGAGTGAGGAGCAAGCACAGCTTTTGCGTAGCGATTGTCTGCAAGCTATCAATGGTCAGCTAAAACACTGTATTTAAACACACACAATACCATCGCATTATGCCTGGATAACTTTTGAATCACTATAATGAATATAGAAATAGTGAATGATGAATAATTGAATTTATGAAAAACAGACATTTGATGCATTTTATTCACCACCTGCGGTTCCGACTCATGACCGGGATAATTTTTGCTGTGACCACTCCATCTTTCAGTTTCAAACGATCTGTAAATAGCGTAGAACTGGGCCTTGTTTATGAAACCATAACGCCGATCCTGAGGGCTCGAGCAGCCACGGAAAAATCATTTTAACCAATAAAAAAGTGATTGCAACTATCAGTTTCTATGGTTATTTTAAAAACAAATATCGAGAGCGCATCAATGTAATGCGTGAGCACAAAACTCTCAGCTCCACTTAACGTGGGTTCTTTGGAAGCAAGGTTATCTTTCCCTCACAACCAAAAACACACTTTGGTGACATTGTTGATTTCGTGAAGTCCTGTGACCTGTGCAGTGCTGCCGACGACTTCCGTAAAGCCGAATGCGCGTTGATGGGCGTGCTCTTGCTCTCTTGCTCTGGTCGATGTGTGTGCGCGCGCTCTTCGGGAGAAGTGCCCATAGAAGGAATTCCGACCTTTATGACGTTACACAGCGCCATACTTGAAAAAAGACTGCAAAGTTTATGAGGATTTGGAAGAGTATTTTTCAGTGTTTTGAAACTTTGGCCATGTTTAGCATGAGAATCCAACTCTTTAACAGTGTAAATAAGTCAGAATAATGAAATAGCATTTTACCCCCCCCCCCCCTTTAAAATAACAAATTTGAAAAAACTCACAGCAACCTTGCAGGTATATTTGTAAAGATAGATGCTTATATTCTTGTATTTGGCATACAGCAGTAACCTCTAAACTACTTTGCTAAATGAAGAATGAGTGATGTGCTGTGTTCTGACATTTGACGTAACAGTAGTGCGGATTCACAGACCTGGATTTGTAAAAAAGTGTGATTGCTGTGTGCATTACAGCTGTTCCTGATTGCTGTCAGGATATTGGAGTAATTTGGGAAAAACAAGCAGCCAAGCCGATTTCTCATCCTTCTTCTCTTCCATCATCTTCTTCCTCCTCCATCACTATAGAGAAGCAGGAGGAAAGAAATGTCAGGGATGCTGTAGTCAGGGCAGGCGTTTTACCAAATGCCATGCATTTTCTCATTCACTCTGAAGGCGTTCGCACTGACAGCGATGAAATCTCTGGAGGCCTTCGAGTCTTTGCTGTTGGTTTCTTGTTGACTGCTCAACCTTCTAGTCGACTGCATGCACTCCCATTGGTATTCAGCATCACCCGCTGCTCATTTGCATGAAGTTGTCTCTCATGTTGTTTTAAATCAACATCTTTCGTTGAAAATGAATAACTGCAGGTTGCTTTGAGGCTACAAAAACTTTAGGACAGAAGCAAAATGCATGAAAGGAAAAGAGATGGAGGAATAGATGGAGGAAGATGGATACTTTTTATGTTTTCTAAAGCAGTCTGAAGTCATGTTTCAATATATGCAATATTGACTACTTTTATGATGCTTTTAAGGTGTTTTTTGTCCTTTTTGGAGGTTAATAGCCATTTATACAGTGTTTTTGTAAAATAGCAGCGTGCGCATTCTTGAGAATTTCACGTTTTGTGTTTCACAGAGAAAGAAAGTCATACAGGTTTGGAACAACTTTTCTTTTTTCCAGAGTCCTCACTCACATCCTCAGTGGTTTGATGTGTTTCCTGTAATAACCGTATCTAGTATCTCATGATGTTTGAACACTCTGGAGTGATACACTAAAAGAAATGCGGGAGATAAACCTGAGTTAATGATCGGTTGTTTCACTAGGGAAGCAAGAGCTTGTATCTGCTGCATTGATTTCAAATACCTCTCTTCTGTTCTTTGGGAAAACAAAGCTGCACAACACCATAATTTATTAATATCACGATTACTGCAAAGCCTCTGTAATTCCTTCAAGCGTCTTTGGGGCGGGCAGAGGGGCAGTACGAGTATTGATCTATAAAGAGACCTGGAATGAAACTGAGAGAAGAAGATAGTGATGAAAACGATGAAAAAGAGGTGAGATAAAGAGAAATTGAGCTGGTTTGCCTTTGTGACGAGTTAATCCCACAGTAAGAGCTTCACAAATAGAAATATTTTACTCGGAGTCGGACTGACAAAAGAAGAAACTATGAGTGAGATAAATGAGTGACAAGCAGAGGGAGCATGGGAAAAAGATAAAGAGGAGATCAACGAGTGGGAGGATGAATGGATGAGATGAGGAGATTGGCTTGGGAGACTGTCAGAACGATGCAGAAGAAATGTGTGGCACATTTGTAGCACAGGATGAACTAAAGCTACAGCATGTCTCTGTTTTTGGCGACAATTCAGTTTCCAATCAATACTAGAGAAAGCGATTGATGATTGATGTTATTAAATTTACAGTAAAAGCAGGACTACATGCCTTGCCATCTAAATTGAATCTTTTGATTTCAGTGGCATGTGGTGGACTGAAGTAAGGAGGCAAAATCTCTCTCTCTCTTCATCCAGTGTTTTTTTTTTAATCCAGTGTCTAGATTAAAGGCATTTGGAATGCCATATCTGTATGCCATATTTAACCACTAACCATTCAGAAACGTCAGTTGCATTCTAAAAGTTGTAACTTCTTCCTGAGTCTCTCCATCAGTGTCTGACTCCGGTTTGAACAAGGTAAGACTGAACACTGTTACTGACAATTGTCATTTTGGCTGCGTGAGATTCTCCAGCTTTGTTGTTGTGAGCAACCGAAGCACGAGCTGTTTAAGCTCCGCCCTCTTCTGGAAAGCTGCTGGAGTCAGCAGCTCATTTGCATTTAAAGGGACACACACAAAAACAGGTGTTTTGCTCACACCCAATATAGGGGCAAATTGAAAGCTATAATAAATGATCTGTGGGGTATTTTGAGTTGAAACCTCAGAGACACATTCTGGGGACACCAGAGACTTATATTACATCTTGTAAAAGGGGCATTATAGGTCCTTTAAATTTAACATATAATTTGAGAGAAAAAAGTATAGTTAAGTATAGATATTTTACCGTTAACACGTTAAGATATTGAATTTTTTTTTACATTCACTGTCTTATTTTTAATTCTACTTTCTAAAGGATGGTTTGGAAATGTTATTTTCTAGTATTTTCTAATTGTTTATCCTTTTTTTTAGTCAGTATTTACATTTTCACTAACAGTCACTATTTAAATTTTAAAAACAACATATTGCCTTTAAAATATCATGTTTTTTTTTCACATTAAAATATTTAGTGGCTTTGTTTTTGGAAAGGGGCCCTTTCAAGGTAATCATCATATTTGGGGGTCCTTGGAAAAAGAGTATATTATTTTAGTATTATTTAAATACTATTACAGTGTTTATTCATATTTTAAATTAGCTTTTATTTGTACAATTTCAGTTTCATTTTAATTGACGTTTTAAGTAGTACATTTGTTATGTGCTATAACGAAGTTTAAAGTTCAGGGAAGGAGGAGACAGGATCCAGCGAAAATTCAACATAATCTTTAATCACAAAATAAACAAACAACACAACGAAGAGTAAAGCGGCAGCCCCTTATGGACGACTGCCGCATATATGCATAAATAAACAACGTAAAGTCCCAGGCCTGGTCCTCTCTCATCTTTGGCAGTCTTCACTCCTCCTTTTATCCTTCTGGAGCTCTCTCCACGGAGCACCATTAACACTCCATTAACACTTATTAAGCACTCCGTTCCCACGGCTCTCAGCCCCACCCTGCTTGGCACATGTGCTTTTGTCATTATTATTATTATTATTATTATTTAGGTTTAGTAATTTTAGTACTCAATCTTGTACTTATTTATAACAGCTCTCATTCATCTAATCTAGGATTTTTAATGGTCTTTATTTTGTATTCTGTAAATTTAGGCTACACAACTATGGAGAAGGCATATTTGTGCAATTTCTTCATTATGTGTAACTTGTGCTCTTTTGTATTCACTTTTAAGGTAGGCATGAATATTTAAAATGTGTTTGTCTATGGGTGTGTTCTTTGCAGTTAGTCACCATAACTGACTTTCTGTTTACCTCATCAAAACCTTCTCTATTGTTCCACAAATTTGACCTGACCACACACTCTACCATAATCGACCTCTGGATGTCCAGACTGCCTCGTCTCCTGCCTCATCACGACCCCCCCTTACTTCCAGCCCTGCTCTGCCACCACCAGCCCCACCCACCTTCTCCTGTCTCTCCCCCATCTTCTCCACAGGTGGGAGATCAGATCTGGAGGTGAACGGACGGAGTTTCCTCGGCATCTCCACACGATGAGGCCGTGCGAGTGCTGAAGTCTTCAACACCATCTGATGATGACTGTGAAAGATGTCGGGCGACTGCCTCATGCCCGCACCGTAGTGGGCGAGACCAAGTGGATCGCAAGCTCGCAGATCACAGATAGTTTCTGCCAGCAGCAGTGTCACAGGGTGAGTGTGAGGGGGGGATGGGAATGTGAAGAAATGAGGAAAGAGAGAGATAAGGCAGTCATGTGAATAGATGGGAAAGCTATTAGTATTAGGCTTAATAGTATCCATATTCAGATTATCGAAGGTCAGCAAGCAAACATATTGGTTAATAAAGTGAAATTAAATACATAAAGTATGTATTTTTTGTTATTTAACATATTGAATTATTGCAGGTTTGTGTAATATTCTGATTTTGCATTTCATTTTTGTGCAAGTGAGATAATGAGTAAATACATGCTCACATCTAGTCTCGAACTACAATAATCATCATGGTTACACAGCGTTACAAACGCCTCTGCGCTTACTCCTGATTTCTGTCAAACATGGGTGACAGGAGAAGTGTAGGCATAAATAGGGAAAACTACATAACTTGCATTACTTATTTGAAAAAGTAACAAAGATATTTGTTGTAAATTTAAAAAATATTGTAACTTTACTAGTTACTTGAAAAAGTAATCTGATTACTTAATTTGAGTTTACTTGTACCACCAACATTGGTGATATTTCTGTCAGCTCTATCTTGTTTGAAATGAGAAGCTGTCAGTTATATTTTTTGTGCAATAATATCACAACTCTCACTATATAAGAAATGTAAGATATGATTTCTTTTATTTTAAAGTCACTCCTAGTCATTTCAATAAATAAATATGTTAGATATATTGAATCATGCCAAAAGGCTGCAACATATTGACATATGAATTTGGGCTTTGCTAAATCTAGTTTGTCAGACTGCACTGCTGGGGTCCTTGTGTGTTATCTGAGTAGTGTTAATGGAGCAGTGAAAATAAATTATAAAAATTTAAATATCCAAGGTCTCTAACTAGATTCACAAGCTCTTGGCATGTCATTTACAGACGATTTGATGGTCTCCAACATCCTCCAGGGAAGAATGAGAAGCCACCAAAAGTACAGTAGCACTACCATAACTGAAAAGCCTAAGGAAATCATTATTTTTTAATACAGGCTTATGAGTAAGCTTTGGCCTATTATACATTTCTAGTGTTTGTATGTCCCTGTCTAGTAAGCAATATGCAAACTAAAACTGACAAATAGTATGCTGATTTGTTAATTTGTTTTTTAATATAGCACAAATCACATCTTGGTGGTGTGACTTAACATTCGTGTTTAATAAATTAAAAATGTACTGTACAATTCAGCCAAAGTAATTTAATTAGGACTGAGGTGAAGCTTCCAGGCTTAGTTTAATTTATTGTTTTAAGAGATTATACAATAGCTGAGTTTTAATTATTTTGCTCTGAATATCAGCATCTTTCCACTCGCTCTTTGAGGACTGTAAATTGTAAGGAGTCTGTTCATGGGATTATTCCTTCCAGAAACTGCTGGTCTTTCACGGCCTGTTTGGAGAGTATGAACCTCTCTCTCTCTCTCTGTGTGTGTGTGTGCATGCGTGGTGTGTGTATGTGTGCAGCACACTAACAGGATCATAAAGCAGCTCAGGTGTGTCTTTCTTGTGCCAGCTCTCTGGACCTTCTCTTTAATGGAGGTTAGCTGATGAAGTGAGCCGGGTGCTCTGCTCTCATGCCAGGAGAAAATGCAAGGTGGCATTTAATAAAAAGGCTTATTATCAAGCTTCTGATGGTCAGGGGTATGAACTCAAGCCAAAGCCAAGCACAGGAACTGGCATATAGGGGAAGCGTTTGCACTATCAATGTTACAGACCAAATTGACTCTTTGATAAATTGCTATTCGTGATATGACTGCAAAATCCTGCAGAGCGAATATGAAACTAGCACAGCTATGTTGGAAATCGGTTAGCTGGCACAATGGTCAATTATACAGTTTAGTGGTCATTGTACAGTACAAACACATTTGACCTGATAATATAGCAATTGACCATTCAACTTTGTAATAAAATAAATAAAAATAAAATAAAATGCTGATTTGCTGCTCAAGAATATTTCAAAAACTTCAAACTTCAGTCTCTCATAGATCTGAGAAAAGCATCTAAATCTAAAACCAGAACTAGATCAGTTTCATACATGGCAGGTCAGTATGATTCTGCATCTATTTGTGGATTCTTGAAGAGGTTGTAGAGCATGTATATGGTATTGATTTCTCATATTTACTTCTCTCTCACAGCCTCTCTCTGGACCAGGGAGCATCAGCATCAGTAAAGGTGAGTACTTTGTTTCTATATTTGAACAGGATGTTCTCCCCTGCTTGGTTTCAGCAGTGTTAAAAGAGCGCGAGATTGTGAAGGTGAATTTTGAAGCACTCTTAGCAAATCCTGGTGGCTTCAGACTATTTAGATAGCTGTACACTGTTTATTGTCTTGCTCACAAGAACCCATAAGGGTCATCCCTACTATGCAGTACATTTTCATATCTCCATAAAAGACATCGGTCACTGGTGCTCCACTGCATATTAAAATATTTTAATATAAAATATTAAATTAAAATGTATTAATTATATTACGTTTATTAAAATATAATTATTTGCAGAGCTATCAAAGCTGCTGTCCATAACTTTTTTTGGTTAAAAATGATCCAAAATCAATTTTTTAGCAAGTACATAACCAGCCAGTGTAAAAAACTATCTCCTTACCTTAGGTTGATTCACAACGGTAAGCTTGTAATAATGTTTTATAGATTTTAAAGAACAAGTCCCAGCTAGTAGGCTATATGTGAGGATGTAACGGATCATTTATAGTGTTTTCTCACAGCAGCTGGAATAATTAAACTTATCATTTTGATGGTGGATTGTAATCCAGAAAGGTCCAAATGACAATCATCAGCGAATACACATAGTCACGCATGCTGATGTTGTTAACATTCACAATTTGAGAACAAAGTATAACAATAATAATAATTTGCACGGTTTGGCATGATCCGAGCTAAGTGACCGTTAGATTTAATCACCATTGGCACCATAATGCTTTTTTTCTCAGTTGGTCAGAACAAAAGTGGCAGACATGTTACTTACTTGTTCAGATGACATTTTCCAGTGAAAATTCTTATTTTGGTCATACTTTCAAGACGTAGAATCTGTGATTCTGAAGTACGGTATCACGATGTGGTGACTGACAACAAACATTAAATTCATCCGCACTGAGAGCCGTGCCGATACACAACCCACGTAAAGAAGATAATTCCGCAAATAACTGCAATTGCAGGTTTCAAACAGAGATGGCGACAAAGAGGCAAAACTTACAGACTGCAGCTTTAAATAAAGGAAATCCAAAGACATTACATTATTAATTATAGACATTGAAAAAGTGGTTTCAGAAGGACTTAGTAAGTGCCTGAGCTTGACCAGAACATATGATATATGAAATGGTGTACTCTTTGAACACTTCCCTACATTTCATGAAAGAAATATTCATTTTGAAAAAGTTAGAGAGTTCAAAAAGTACTGCATAACAAGAATTCAACCTAATCAAATGCCTCCAGGATCATTTCTGCAGGTCTATTTATGTTCAAAGAGCCTCCCTTTTGTCCTCCATAGTGAGAATATATATTGTCGTTATGCAAATGAGTCAGCCAGTGATTAAGCTGCATAATAGATCAGACTCATGTATTTGCATTGCTTTGATAACCTAAAGAACCAGTCCTTGTGTGCTTATTTTCTATCTTAGCCAGACTAATCAAAAAAGTCTGCATCACAAGATCCTATCATATTTGGACAGAGTCGCTATCATTATTGACGAACCACAAGGTTGATATGGGAACAGGGTGATCAAGGGCTCTGACGCTGCTAGGCAATCATGTACCTGTTCCTGAACAGCTCTTTCCATACTGCAGCCACAAAGAAAGATGACGGGGATGTGTGTAAGTAATGAGGAGAACAGGAGAACTGAAAGACACAGGAAGGGCAAGAGATGGAAGAGAATAGGATGAAAGAGGAAGGTGCTATCACTGTAAATTTTCATCTTGGTCTGGGTAAAGAGGGTGTCATGTAGACGCTGCCAGAAGGCTCCGATCCCTTGGATATATGGTATCCATGCTGATCTGTATTCAGACTGGTTTCCGTAAAAGTCTCATGCACTTAACATTCTTACCATCCCTGTGTGTGTGTGAGTGCCGTAGAGCTATATTATAATATATATGAAAGAACAGGAAATAATAGAAGCATCATTTCTGTTATGCAGTACCTTTTGAACTGTGACTTGAAATGAATATGCTTGCTGTGTAATATAAGAAAGTAGTTCCAGAAAAGCATATACCATGTGTTCTGGACAAGTTTAGGTACCTAAACTTTATTATTAATTATAAAATGGTTAGTTCCTGTCCTTGATTCTGATTGGTCAATAGCTGTTTTTATTCACGATAAAACACGGCTGACCGCTTCACCCAACGGTTCTGTGTATCACTACACAACACTCTTAGCAACGTAAACTGTATGTTCTCAATTGATATTGTTCATTGAAGCTTACTGTATTATGTAGAAGAGTATTGTGAGAAAGAGATCGAGTGAGCGAGTTTATTACCTGCATTCAGATTTAGCATTTTCCTTCAGGTCAGTCCTATGTTCATAATAAAAAATCTGTTTAAATGTCGATGTATTATCTTGTCCTTTTAACAGTTAAGGGGTTTTCCCGTGACTGACAGCCTAGTCAAAGCATTTGTCAGTTGCGTCTTGTTCCGTGTTCACAACAATTCAGTCTTTTCAATATAAAAGTCTTCGCTACTGACTGACACACTCATAAAGACAGTCTTTGCCACCATCTAATGGCGTAATAATGTAACTTCTGTTGCTGTTCACGGTCAGGGACTATTTTTTCAGGCGGAAGGAAGGCTTTTAGTGAAGTTTACTTCATGAAAGTTGCATTGTTACATATTTTTGGCTTTAATATTTGCATTGTGTGGTAACCATTTTATAAAAGCAATAAGGTACTCGAGGCTAGTGCTGTATCGTGAATAAGTCACGGCTGAAGGGCATTGTTAGGCAGGCATTGTTAGGCATTGTTATCATAATGATTTCTATATTGTGCTGTTGTTTTTAAATGAAAAATAAAGTCACTTCTTCAGGATGATGTTATGAATTGGCTTTTTTTTAAAGGCATTTATTGAAAAATAATAACAAATAAAGTGATTTGCAAAAGATTATAAGAATGTAAAGTGATATTGGGGATATGTATAAATTGTTTATCAATTAAAACAAATTTTTTTTGTTTGAGGAAAGAAAAAATATGAAGAAACACCTTTTAATAATTGTCAGTTTTAGTACAGCACTTGAAGACATGGCAAAAAATATTAATAAATTATTACATAGTTTTGATAAATGGAAACAAACTAATATGATTTCTATCTTTAAAAATTGTGAGTATAATATTTTATCAAGTATATTAAAGGGAAGTTTCACCCAAAAATGAAAGTTCTGTCATCATTCTCTCAGCCTCATGTTGTTCCAAAACCTGCATTTCTTTCTTTATTCTGTGGAACATAAAAGATATTTTGAGAAATGTCTCAGGTTTTTTTGTCCAATAGTAACCAAAACTGTTTGGTGAGTAAATGATGACAGAATTTTCCTTTTTGGGTGAACTGTCCTTTTAAGCTTTATGTTAGAGACATCAAAATGGTCTGCATTACAAGAATTACTTCTAAGAGAATGAAAAAATATGGACAGAAGAGAGTGCAAGAATAAGACCTAAAAGACAGAGGCGGTGAGAGTGTGAAGAGGAATAAAAGCAGCAAGGTGACCCACCCAATGAACAGGGTTTTACAAGGTCTTCCTCTGTAAGCCGTCGTTTATGCACAAAACAACGGATTCCAATAAAGCCCGAGCAGTGCATGAGCACTAACTTATTACGATGGGGCTGATTATTGCATACAGTGGGAATGACAGGCTAAAGGACACAGTTAGATGAAGTGTCTGGGCTCATGTCTGTGGGCTATGAGATTTTGCAGTAAACTACTCACTTTGTATTCCAAAGACTTGCAGCTCTGCGATGCTTCGGAGGACATTGATAAGTTACATACATCAGTTTTTGCAAGAAAGGCACAGTCAGCCATAAATCACTCCTGATATGTAGACATAAGCGTGTAATTGTATGTGGACACACATAAGTTATGCATTTCCAATGAAATAACACTAAAATAGAGTTAATATTATAATTACTTGAGTTTGTCTTAATAGCTGCAGTAAAAAAGCACAAGTTGCATCAAATGTGCACTGCTTAATAAGAATATTTATATTATTAATTATATCTTTGTGGTTATATAGCAAATAGTTTTTCAGTCTTTCAGTTCCCTAAGAAGATTTTCCTGTGTTTGCCCACAGAACGATCCAAGCGTATAAATTGATAATCACATAAATGCTTCATTATGTTTTCATCAGTGTACATTTAAAGCTCCCTGTAAACACTTAATAATTGTAGGTCAGGTAGGAGCAAGTTAAACATAAATAGGGGGCAAACACAGAAAATTGCAATGTTTTGGTTCATTATTTTTCAGAAACTGTAGTAGAAACTGTAAAAAACATTTCTGAGTTAGATATTTAAGAGTGAGTTCACGTCTGTTTGTATTTTACGCTTTCTGCCTAGTTTAACACTCACAAAATAGAAACTAGTCAACCTGAGATCCATCTCAGTCATATGAGAAAACTTGGCAAATTCTTTTGCAATACTACAATTATTCTGCCTCAGAAGTTTTCTTTAGTGGTGTGATGTTTTTTGCTTATTTAAAGGCCAGAATTCCTCACTGTGTGACCTTGTTGAATCTTTGCTGAGTAAGGCACTTATTTCCATTGCCTGATGTGAAATCTCTATATATCCCAAGTGAGGCTTACATTGTTTGACGCCAGCCCTGTCTTTGCCAACTTACTGCAGCTTAAACCCATTTCAGCGGCCCTCATTTTGAAGCTAATTGAATTCTCCAAATTGACTTTGGCCTTTTAAGACGAGAACTACGGTGGCCCTCAGGGGGCTCAGCACAACGGCATTAGCAAAGTAAACAAAGCACAATAAAGCACAAAAATGATTAAGCATTTCTGAAAATATTTCAGGATATTGGTGGCTGGAGGGTCGACACCTGAGTAATTCTCACTTCTGTAATATTACACTTAAGAAGGTGACATATATAATTTATGTGCATAACTGCCAACTGCCGCATAAACTAAAACAAAACAACAACATAAAGTTCCAGACCTGGCCCTCTCTCGTCCTTCACTTTTGTCAATCCTCCTTTTATCCTTCCAGAACTCCTCCGGTGTGGTGCGCAAGATGATAATTATGGAAAATATTTTAACTTAAACAAGAAGAGCCGTGTTCCCACCACAGGAACTTTCCCGGGAACCAGGGACTTTGGGGTGGTACTTGGTGTGTTTCGACCGCAGGAACCAGGGTCTAAATGAAGTTCAGGGTAAAAATTTCCCCTCAGAAAGTCCCTGCTCACGAGGTAGTGCTTTTTCAAAGTTCAGGAACTTTTGAGGGAGGGACTTAGGTGCTGAACATGCTGATTGGTTGAGTTCACGCAGCATTTTTCAACCACCATTTTTAAAAGTCGTTGTGTGCGTGCAGTAAGTGTTGTTTGCTTTTCAAATCAACAGTGGAGTTTAAAAAATACGACAGATGGGCAGACGACGAGGTTCAGGTTTTATTAAGCTTATATGCGGAGGACGAAATCCAGCGGGAACTGGAATTCACGCACAGTGCGACTCCTACGTCACCGGACTTAATTTTCACAATCTTAATCTTCTACTTTAGACGAGATGGAAACACAGACAGCAACTGTGACAAATTGTTCCAGGTAATTTCGGTGGAAAAGCAGCTAATGACTGTAAATAGCTGTAAAGCTGTAATGGCTGTAAAGTGCATTTTTCCCTCCATCCAAATTGTCGTCTTCAACACTGGCACCATTTTGAGATTTGTTTGAAAACGTCTGCCGACTCCTGCACTCACAGGTTGTTTGAGATTTGTTTGAAAACTTCTATCAACACCTGCACTCACAGGTTGTTTTTATGTTTGGTTTGGTCTGTATATAAGAAAGATTGCTCATCTCAGAGAGCTTATCGCCGGTTGTGCCTTTAGGACATCTATTGACTGCTCCACTCTGCCACTGTTCTAAAAAGAGGTATAAAAATCTATCATCTCTTCGGGAGAGACGTGCTCTTCGAAGCGCAGGACTTAATGTAGCTCAAGAGGGAGGAAATGAAGCTCCTATTTCGACATGGGCCTTAGTCAGGCTGGGACGGTAATAGAAGTGAGATCTTGTGCCTTGTTGAAAAGCTTAGTCATTCTGCCCATATTGTCAGTTAGCATATTAAAACTCTGATAATGAGACAGATAGAGCTGTAACCGACAGCAGCTCCTGAACCCAAACATTTGTCATTTTAATTAATGTCTAACCAAGGTGACACTAATCTTGATCATCTAATTATTTAATTTATGCTCAATGGCCTTATGTTTTAGTAGTTAGAGGTAATGTGACAGCAGGATTGAGATTAATTTGCTTTTGCTTCATTTCGATGAAGCAGAATGACTTTAAAACACAACGCTAAAGTTTTAGTAATCTGCAATAAGCCATATTTCGGACGGGACTAGTTTTCATGGAGGATGCTTGAGAATTTTGTTATTTAATCCTATCCCAATCAATCAATCAATCAACCAACCAGCCAATCAATCAATCAATCAATCATCAATCATCCTGTCCGAATCTGTCTGTCTATCTATCTTTTTTTTTTTTGTTTTGTATCGTTATTATACATTATTGAAACAATTACTTCCAGGCTCAACCCTTTACTGGACAAAATGATCTGCACTTCCCTGACCTTCACTTTTCTCAGTCACTGCAAGGATTAGCCTCCTTCAGTCCAGAAGCATATCCCCTATTTGACACTTTATTTTCTCTTTTTTTATATTTGTACTCTATTTGATTTAAGAGAAAATGCCTTTCCGCTCTTTTTAGAGCTGGGTTATCTCAAGTTCCTTTTAGATAAAGCTCAATCTGGGGCTAAATTATCTCATTCAGGCCCTATTCAAATGCACTGGGGTTTGATGTGTGGGACACGGCTGGAGTTTCTGCTCTCTTTGTCACACAATGCTGCAAAGTTCTGGCAGAAAAAAAACACTTGTCCTGATTGTGCTGTCGTAAAGTTATGATATTGATCAGCAATTATGTGTTCCTGTGATTAAAGAGGCTGTCATCGAGTGATGTCATAATGGGTATTCATGGAGTTTGTAACACCAGAGATGCTGCATGATCGATCCCGTCTTGGTCGCTATCATTCTTAAAGAGTTATAAAGACACTTTTTTTCCTTGCTAGTTTATTGATCATCTTTTGTTGGAGGCATTCTGCAGGAGTTTTGCTTTTTTGTAATTTGAGCAGTGATGCTAATATCCCAGAGTGCTCTGGAGGGCAGAGCTTTTGAACCTCTCAACATCAAACTAGATAGAGACACTTGTGTTCTTATCTAAGGAAGTGTTATAGATATATACACTAATGTTTGGGTCAGTAATATATATATATATATATATTTAAAGAAATTTTAATGCATTAAATTGATCAAAGTGAGAATTTACATTGTTACAAAAAACATTTCAAATAATGCTGTTCTTTTGAACTTCTTATTCGACAAAGAGTCCATAAAAAATTCATTACAGCAGAGTTAGGTGGAACAAACTTTTAAAAAACATAATCATATTGAATAAAAATTTTCATATTTATATGAAAAATTATAAAAAATATGAAAACATTTTGAAATGTTAGATGCATCGCTTCTAGTTTTGCTCCACCCCAACACTGATCTGAGGGATTAGTATTTATCTCAGCTGCAGAAGCAAGTCTAAGGAGTGTTTCAGAAACAGTTTGTGCTCTAGGTGAGGATGAATTTGAGTTCAAATGTAAAGTGATCTCAAGAGTTTCTAACCGAGGGAATCTATGTGAAATCCATTGATTTTCAGAATAAAACAAAGAGAAAAAGGAAATAAAGTAAATGGATGACATTCATCATAGTCTAAAGTTACTCTCTTGAACTCTGGCACTGGTGAAAGTAATAATTAGGTCAGGACAGCTTTTTTATTTTTTTATTCATTCAGCCAAGTGCTTTGTGGAACTTCCTAAAACAATATATTACATTTAATAATTTCTATTTATTGTTTACTTTGCCAATTTGTTCTTTAATCTCATTATTTTTCTGTCTCTTCCTTGGGTCTAGCTATTCCTCAATGTCCAGTACAGGACATTAGCCTTATGGTCAAACCGTCAGGGAATTTTCCTCAGAAATACTGTGTAAATAGTGTCTGTCGTGATGCAACCAAAATGCATTAGTTCCTGTTGGAGGGCTCTACAATACAGCTCATCTAACTTGCAGCATTAACACAAAACACAGAATGTTAAAGAAAAGTAAAGAATAGGGCAAGAATAGTTCAGGCTTGATCAGCATTCACTCACCTCACCCACTGTTTCTGTCTGTATTGATCGAGCTGAGTTCAAATCCTTGTGTCTTTTGATGGTTTGATAACATAGACACTAGTGCTGCTTGACCGCACCTGCAAACCAACAGCCAACAAACATACATCTCCACCCAACGAGACTGTCAATAGACTGTTCAAGCAGACATAACTAGATAATATGAATTTAAAGGGACCTATAATGCCCCTTTTACAATATATAAGTCTCTGGTGTCCCCAGAATGTTTCAGCTCAAAATACCCCACAGATCATTATTATAGCTTGTCAAATTTGCCCCTATTTGGGTGTGAGCAAAAACTCGCCGTTTTTTGTGTGTGTCCCTTTAAATGCAAATGAGCTGCTGCACCCGGCCCCCTTTCCAGAAGAGGCGGAGCTTTAACAGCCCGTGCTTTGGTTGCTCAACAACAACAAAGCTGGAGAATCTCACGCAGCCAAAATGACGATTGTCAGTAACAAGTGTTCAGCCTTACATTGTTCAAACCGGAGTCGGACACTGATGGAGAGACTCAGGAAGAAATTACAACTTTTAGAATGAAACTGGACGTTTCTGAATGGTTAGAGGATAAATTTATGTAGTTGCTGTGGAGTTGATTCAACTCATAGACTAGCATGTGCCGTCATGTTAATCTTTTGTGCAAATCCAGCGTTGAATTGACCCTTGTTTGTGAAGCAGTCCGGCATAAAATGATGGCAAGTAGAATAACACTCTACTACAACAACTCTTCCTCTTCTCTAAAGTAGCCCATCATGGCCTCGTCCCTTTGTTGCATGTTTCCAGGGGCAGGGTTTATGTAAATTTTGGGGTTTGGATGTCAACAACCATAGGGAAGATGCTCGTTGTAGTCCCTACCAGCCATGTTGTAATCTTTAAAAAGCGATTTCTGTAAAAGAAAATATCTCCCTTTGCATTGAACTTTGAGCGTCATAACTTTTGCAGATGTTGTTTATGCTCAAACAGCAACATTACACACAACTAAAGTTAAAAAAAGTGAAATCATAATCAAGGCATGTGACACCTCTAATCGACCCAAAATGAACATCATCAAATCAATCGACTGGTCTTTGCAACCCCGAATAGGTAGGTATGTTGTGAGCAAGTTCTAGATTGGTTTGCAAAAGTGTTGTGGTTTCATCCTTTGGCTGGAGAGCATGCCATTCCTCAGCTGAGCGTAACACTGATCGATGATCATGTTGACTCTGGAGCAGTGCTTTTTGATTAGGAGACTAATTAAAGGAATGCTGCTCTCGAGAAGAGAGGCTGAAACCTGAGAGAGAGAAAATAGGGAGGAGGGTTAAAGACTGCACTACAGTCACTCTCCATTATGGAGATGTGAGTTATGATAGCAGCAATGAACCAAAGGCTTGTCAAGTCATATTCTCATTTAAAAAAAAAGAACATGGAAGATTTAAGATGTGCTTTAAGACTCAATGAGCCACAGGTGTCTGAATTTTAGGATAAATGTTGCATATTAGTCTGCTCTTAAAATATTTGTATTTCTTCTTTTCACACTTTTCACTTTCCCTCTCCTTAGGGTGGCTTTTATAAAGGTGTGGCGGGATCTCAGGTGACTCTGTCTAGTTTGGTGAACCAGAGCAGGCTATGCTAGAGGAACAGGCTAGACATCTGCTGACTGAACCTGAGAGGCAGACCATGGCTACTACATCCAAGAGTATCGTGATGGTCACATCGGTGTTGAGCAGCTCGTCATGGCCCTCTTTGAGCTGTTCAATACACATGCCAAGGTGGAGATGTTTACATTTACTTTTACATTTATGCATTTGGCCGACACTTTTATCCAAAATGAATTGCATAGTATTTAAGGTATATAATTTATTGGTTTATACGTTCACTGGGAATTGAGCACCATGCTTTTCAGAAAACATGCATATGGTCTTGCATATGAACTTGTTTGAACATATTCTTAATAATTAATAATAATCTGCCACTAACAGTTTTGAGTTAAAAAAAAAAAAAATTACAGGAGCATTAGTTATTGTTTAATACTGTGTTTGTTTCTATTGTTTTTTTTAGCATATTTAAAAATGTTAACTTTATTTACTTTTGTTTTAATTATTTTTAAATAAAAATGTATAATAATATGGTATATCTGTCATTTTATTTTTTATTTTTTTATGTTTTAGTTATTTATACTGATAATGCTAGATGTTACCATAGTTATATTGTAGTAACAAATTTATAGTATTTTTTGTAATGACTGACATAAATGACAGTACATTTTGTTAAATGTATGTGATAAAGGTACACTACTGTGGTACACTTTTTTTTTTTTTTTTTTTTTTTAAGAAATTAATACCTTTATTCAGAAAAGATGCATTAAATTGACCAAAAGTGAAAGTAAAGGCTTTATAATTTTGCAAAGATCTCTACTTTAAGTAAACTTAAACTTTCTTTTCATCAGAATATGAATACTGAAAAAAAATCATTTTATAATTGATAAAAATAATAATAATTCATTTCCTGAGCAGCAAATCAGCATATTAGAATGATTTCTGAAGGATCATGTGACACAGAAGACTGGAGGAACTTGCTATCACAGCTTTGCTATCACAGGAATAAATTAAATAAATTAAAATATATTAAAACAGAAATAGTTATGTTAAATTGTAAATAATATATACAATATATTACTGTATTTTGTACTGTATTTTTGTTCAAATTAAAGACCCCAAACTTTTTAATGATAGTGTATCTACTTAAATTTTCAGAATTCAATACAGAATCTTTTTTTTATTAAAGACTTTTATTAGCTGAATGAATTAATACTGACACTATACAAAATGTCCTCAGTATATTGGGCCATCATTGTCTGGTGATTTACAGCAAGTATAACCTCAGATTACATTCACATTATGAACATATTAAAACCCCTGAGATTAAAACAATCAACACGAGCTCGGTCACATTCACAGCTCTGTATGTGTGTGTATTTGCAGTTCTCTCTGCTGTCAGAAGTGAGGGGGATCGTGACGCCTCAGGATGTGGAGAGATTTGACGGCCTGGTTCTGAGAGAGAGATTGAAGCCCTGAAGGCTAGGCAAGGGGGAGCTGGATTTCAAGACTCCTTCTCCATGGTCTCGTACCCTGATACGCTAGCCTCCTCCTCAGCCAGCTCATGACCAACACCACCCTCAGCTCTGCACGGGTAAGAGGAAACATCCATATTTACAATGAAATTAACTTTCTACACACATACTGTAAGCAGGAACACTTGTGAGCCATTTATTGAGTAAGACCCAGTGTCTATCTGTAATTTCAGACAGAAAGTGTTTAAGGATTTGCGTTTGTATTTGTGTGGGATGAGTGGAAGGCATTGTTGTTGTGTATGTGTGTGTGTGTGTGTGTGTGTGTGTGTGTGTGTGTGTGTGTGTGTGACATAGACATAAAAAGCCGTTCACAAAATTGGTGGCAATTTGGGCACAAAGAAGGCGTGTGCAGATTACTAGGATACAAGATGAAGGGCTCTAAAGTTGCTGTGGGAAACAGCTTTTGTCCTTTCTGTTGGAGGCTTTTATGCCCATCACTCGAAACCTGTCTGCCCTCCTGTCTCACTCTGTCTAGGCATGTCTCACCTCAACTCATCTATGTCTTGTTGTGAAAGTGCAGCTGTTTAGATTTGTAGCAGTCTCAGGGGGTGTGATGTTGGTGTGACAGATGGAGAAGTGTTTCTGACGGATTTTTAAGCCTGCTGACTCCCAGTGTAAATTGCAGGAACAGTTTAACAACCAATTCCCTATCCCTCTCAATAAAACAGGAAAGACTGCTCTGGCTAATAGATATGATGGAGGTAGGTTAAACAATCTCTCACTTACCATTACAAAATCTACCGTATAACCATTGTTTCCACAATAATACCATAGAAAATATCAGTACTTACCCCTTACCTAAGGCCATGTCCACACTAATACGTTTTCGTTTGAAAACGCATCTTTTCTCTCTGGTTTGGCCTTCTGTCCACACTGAGAAGGCGTTTTTGTCAAGGAAAACAGCTTTTTAAAAACGCTCTCCAAAGTGTATAAATTGCAGTGTGGATGTCGAAAACGGAGGTATTTGAAAACGATGACGCATGTTTAGTCATGTGACACATATTGTACCCATAGATATATCAAGTTCAGTCATGAAACTCTAGATGGAGCAGGCTGATTGGTCCTTAACGCAAGCTGATGATAATTACAGCATTAACTACTTGGCACAAGCTGATTGGTCCATGTCACTTCAGCAGCCAAAGAGCTTGCTGCTCACACATTTAAATGGCTGGTTACATTCACATAGCAGTTTGCATACGCTTCAGAGGTCCTTTAAACCCTCCACCTTCCCAGCTCCAGTAGCGTGTTTACCCACCACACAAAGCACGAAGTGCGTGGGGTCCCACGGGCCTGGGGCCCGCGCGATTTCTCCTGAGGGGGACCCCCAGTGGTGTAGTCTACGTGATACGCAGGTATATGCCGTATACCCACTAGGAAAGGTCAAGTATTTCCATATACACACTTATAAAAATGCGTGAGGTTTCGGATTTAGCACTCTTTAATGTGGCCTGACAGCTCACTGTAGCCTCAGTTCAAGAGAAGCAGCAGCCTGAAGCGCACGAAAACTGATCCTCTCCTCTGCTTTAATACCAGTTACAGCGCAAAATAAACATGAATGAACATCTGAAGGTATGTTAAAAGATACAGTACAACTTACCGAAATCCGTATGTCTCGTGTAATCGTTCAATCAGTGTTTCAACCACAGAAAGACATTTATAAAAAAGCTTGTAAACAATCGTAACGTCACATTTACCTCAGAACAAACATATTCAGTGACCATAACCTGTTAGTCAGCTAGAAATATTAACTCTAGAGAGGAGCATTTAGCTCAATATGCACCATATTACATATTAATTATAATTTTTTATGTTCTTTAATAGCCTATATAATGCATGTTTAAATAAGTCCATCAAGTTCATAGCCACCATTTAAATGTCTATATTTCAAAAAACGAATTGGAGTAGAAATGATTTTAAAGTTAGGAGGCCTATTATAATTTTATTTTTATAAAAATTTCCTTAAGTGTAATTTAAGTTTGTATACAAATCAGTTCGTTTTAACCTTCAATATTAATGTAGTACCAACTGATTCCCATGTGTATTAAACATTATTTGAGAGATTTTTTTTTCTTGAGAAAATTGGCCATGTACTGTACCTGTATACAGTATATCCAAAATAACTGATATCGAATCGAATTGCAAGCTTGTGAATCAAATGCATAACTATGATGACAGACTGGCAGGAAATGGTGCAAAACAGAAAACAAAGTCCAAACAGGGTGATATTGTGACATACTGGTAAGCCTCATCTTTCCATTGTTAATAATAGTTGTAACTCTTAAATGTTAATTGAAAATTGCCAGCTGATAAAACCTATGATCCAGGGACCATATTCATATAACATCTAAGGCTAAATGTAGATCTTAACTGGCTGAGTTAAATGGTGATTGACACTAAACAGTAGAAAATCAGTCCAGTCTCTCCAGCTGTAAATGTCACTGGCTATTAAAGTCTTGTGTTGCTTATAATAAATTGACATGTTGATAACATACACATAAGCATTCTTTCAGAATGCTCTCAATTGCATGTAGCTTAGATCAGATGCATACTATGTATTAGTGAGTGTTGTGGTACTTATGGGGTGTCGCTCTGGGATAGGTGAGAATGAGGCTGGGAGGGAAAAAACGAAACGCGATCGTGGGGCCCCCTCACAGAGATTTGCTTAGGGCCCACCAATAGCCTAAATACGCCCCTGCCCAGCTCACCTGTATAGATCTGCTATGGGTTATTGATATATGCTGTTTGTGCAGCAGCACTACGTCTTACTCACAGCAGCGTATGTATTGGCAGTATATACAGTGCTAGCGTAAATGAGTACACCCCCTTTGAAAAGTAACATTTAAACAGTATCTCAATGAACACAAAAACAATTTTCAAAATGTTGACGAGACTAAGTTTTATATAACATCTGTTTAACTTATAACATGAAAGTAGGGTTAATAATATAACTTAGAGAACAAAATTTTCAGTTTTACTCAAATTAGGGTGATGCAAAAATGAGTACACCCCACTGAAAGTCTCTGGAGCAAAGCTAAATTTTAGACAACAAATGTCTAATGTAACAAGAATTCAACCACAGGTGAGTCTAATTATTCATTATACAGGTGTCCAGCAGACAATTGACTATAAAAGGGTGTTAAAACCCCTTCCCATTTCATGCTGTCAGTAATGGCACAACATGGGAGAGAAATGTCACAAGACCTGAGAAATAAAATAATTTCTTTAAACCAGAAAGGCGAAGGCTACAAGAAGGTCAGCAAAGCTTTACTTATCAGTCAGAATACTGTAGCAAAAGTGGTACAAAAATGTAAAAAAGATGGAACTGCAACCATCTCACAGAGACGTCCAGGTCGTCCACGGAAGTTAAACACCTCGACAGTTATCTAAAGAAGTAGAAAGCTAAACTGGGGTGACTATTTCCCATGACACAATACGGCGTACATTGCAGAGGAATGGCATGCATGGGTGCCGTCCACGAAAGAAGCCTCTCCTAAAGCCCAGGCACAAAAAAGCCCACCTAGAGTTTGCCAGGGCCCATGCTGACAAAAATGAAGACTACTGGGACTCTATACTCTGGAGTGATGAGACCAAGATAAATGTTTTTGGAACTGATGGCTTCAAAGCTGTATGGCGTCGCAAAGGTGAGGAATACAAAGAAAAATGCATGGTGCCTACAGTGAAACATGGTGGTGGCAGTGTCTTTATGTGGGGATGCATGAGTACTGCTGGTGTCGGGGAGCTGCATTTCATTGATGGCATCATGAATTCACACATGTACTGCTCTATACTGAAAGAGAAGATGCTACCATCACTCCGTGCCCTTGGTCATCGTGCACTTTTCAAACATGACAATGATCCTAAACACACATCTAAGGCCACTGTTGGATTTCTGAAGAAGAACAGGGTGAAAGTGATTCAGTGGCTCCTGATCTGAACCCAATCGAACACCTATGGGGAATTCTGAAGAGACAAGTTGAGCATCACTCTCCATCCAGCATCCGGTCTCTAAAAGAGGTCATTCTTGAAGAATGGAAAAAGATAGATGTTGTAAAATGTTGCCAACTTGTTCATTCCATGCCTAGAAGACTTGGTGCTGTCATTAAAAATCGTGGAGGCCAGACAAAGTACTAGATGTAGTAGTTTTTGTTGTGGGGTGCACTCATTTTTGCATCACCCTAATTTGAGTAAAACTGAAAAAAATGTAATCTAAGTTATATTATTAACCTTACTTTCATATTATAAGTTAAATAGATGTTATATTAAACTTAGTCTTGTCAACATTTTGGAAATTGTTTTTGTGTTCATTGAGTTATTGTTTAAAATGTTACTTTTCAAAGGGGGTGTACTCATTTACGCTGAGCACTGTATTAGCAGCGGCATAGCGTACTTATTTCACCAAGACCAAATACATTAACATTGTCATATACATTACCATGCTAAAAATCTTGTGCCTGCTATTTACTGTAACAGTGTTGCTCAAGATAAATGCTCCTATATAGAATCTCCGTATTACATTCCTGCAAAAATGACAGAGAATTTACTCACATTTGCTGTCCTGCACGGCAAAACATGATGACAGTTGCGTTTTAAACCATGCGAGTTTGAATGCAACCTGGACGCAACAGTGAGTGATCATATGCTAATAAAATGACTGTGCCAGAAGAATAGCATGAGAACTTTATTATATGCTCTGGTCTCTCTGCATCATCTCATGAGCTTTTAGTATGATTTATGCATGTGCAGTAAGGTGATTTAAGCGTTTTCAGACGTTTCAGTGTGGATGAGCAACTTTTGGAAAACGCTAGAGTGATGGGGAGCGTTTTTAAATGAAAACTCCATTTCAAATGTTTCCAGATTGATGTAGAGTAGTACTGTAGTAATATTCAGCGCAGTTTGTCCTACATCATTTGTTCTGAAAATATGAATGATACGCAATACTGAGAAGTGTGCCATTACACTTCAAAACGATTAGACTTATGATTTTTTTTGCCCGGTGAGTAATAAAATGGTTGAAAAAGTCACTTATATTAATGCTGAAGGAGGAACTTGAACAATATCTAGGGACCAGAATATCATAGAGACTTATGATGGGAATCTTATTGTCTAGTAACCAACCACCCAGAACTGCATAGGAACAGAAAAAATATACTTAGAGCTTGTTAGCAACTGCATAGCAACCCAAATTAAAAATTAGCAACACTTATTAACTCCCAAGCAATGACCCATACCACTCTAGAATTGATACAGTGGCACTCAAATTATAATTTCTTGTATGAAATCTTAGTGGAAAATATGGTTACTATGGTAAAGTTTTGTAAGGGTATGTATATAAACATGCATGATTTCAAATGTACATGCATAGAGTATATAGTTTGTGTGTTTTGGGTTGGGTGTGTCCTCTTTTGCAACACACACACATTAAAGAATGAGTTTGCTTTTGCTAGATGTGGGTTTCTTTTGAATACACACACACACACACACACACTCACACACACACACACACACACAAGATTGTAATACAGCACATTCAACATTCTCTGCATGGATTGACCCCTCTGAAAATCACTCACTTCTGATGTCTTTCTGTGTGTATATGTGTGGGTTGCAGTGATCAGACATAAGTCCATGCATGCATGTAGCAAATCAAAATGTGTCTGCTGTGACTTTGTACCTCTTCATCATGGGGTCATTTGTCTGCATGTATGTATGAGTGAGTGAGTGAGTGAGTGGAGTGAGTGTGTGTGTGTGCACTTTGGAAATGAGCAAACATATTTGTATGCAAGCTTTGTTCGTGGCCCTCCTCTGTGGATCGGTGTTGTTGTAAGCTTGCCAGCTCTGGCTCCGGTAATTACAAGAAGCAGCGGCATCCCACACCGCAGCCCTGCAGAGCACCACAGACGAAACGTTCGCTCTGGGACTCTCATCCTGGTACCGCACCTCATCAGCCATATGCAGAGCTGTCACAGCAGATAAGCCCCCCCCAGACAAAAAAAAAAAAAAGAAGTCTTGCAGAGAGCATCCTGATTTATGCTCCAGTGGAGCACAGCAGGGGATTGTGGGAAGGTGGAGGACCTGAGCCAGCACAGTACAATGTCTGTGCTCTCTGAGTTTGATCTTCTGGCTGTTTTAGTTTGAAGAAGGAAGGGAAGACTGTGTCCAGCCAGATTTGGCATATGGGTCAAAAGTGGTTTGATGTCTTTGGGTAATTTTTTGCACAGGTCACACACAAATATCATTCAAAAGTTTTGGGGTTAGTTAGTTATTTTATTTTAATTTTATTTATTTATACATTTATTGAAAGAAAATTATTCTTTTATATTCAGTAAACGAGTTTCTTGTTTATTCAGTAAACCCTGTAATGGATCAATTTCACTGAAGGATTCATCAGACTGATTTAAAATGGGAAGGGCTGGTTCACACAGAATGTGTTTTTGCTGTTAAAAACTAGTGGTGGATTGATATTGATTTTTTTTTTCTTTTATGGCTGATGCCGTTATCTTAGAGAGCAATGGATATAGAAAATCCTACAGTATTACTTTTTTTTTTTTTTTTTTTTAAAAAGAAAATAAATTGTTTTAAAATGTGAATAAAAAGGAGGTAAACACTGTAACCAACCGTGCACTCAGTAATCTGGTAAATGTGTGCACATTGGGAATCATATTTTTTTCAAATAAAGACAAAGTAGCACTAATTTTACATACAGCACAGAGTGAAAACGACATGAATATGACATAGTGGGCAACTGAATATAGCGCAGCATAGTTTGAAATCAATCATTTGTTGCTTTGTGCGTCTCCAGTGAAGCTAAACTCTCTTCCTGTCCGCATTCAATTCACACGGACCGACCGTCAAGCAAAGAGTAACACGTGTTTGTATGCCGTCTAAAAGTGCACACTTCAGAAGGTCTCACAGCTTGATTCATCTGCAAGGTTTGTAAAATAAAATGTTTATTAGATATACAAAGATTTGTATAAATGCGTATTTGCTGATTGCTGACGGAAATGAGAGAGTATTATAGTGTTAGCCTTTTTATTACTAATAACATAAAAGCAAATGCTTTGATACTTTTTTGTATACTGTTTACTTAGTTTGTTTAACAGTTCTATCTAATAATAACATATTAGAATGCACTGTTACACAGAGACTGTAAGCTAATGAAGAAGGAGAATGGGAACGCTGTGTGCTCAAAAAAAAAGTTCCACTTCCGACACATCGGCCAAACTGTTTTCGGACGATGTCGATATTTAAAAAATTCCAGCCAATATATCGGTCAACCACTATTAAAAACGCAAAATGCAGGCGAGTGTAACGGTAAAAACGGAACGTCTAGAGACTCGTTTTTAAAAGTTGAACTTCTTTTAACTTGAGCGCCACTTATTTAGAGCACAAAGGTCAAGCATGTCCATCTAGTGCATCTTTACATTGAAAAACAATTACTGTGTCCCAATTCGCCTACTTATACTATGCCCTAAAAGTATGTACTGTTTTTGTGAAGAAAAAGTACATACTTTTGAGTGTGTAGCAGAAGAGTATGCAAGCTTTGGGACATACTACTTCATCATAGTTGCGTCTTTAACGAACACTCTGTCGCTTAGTTACATGCATCATGTCACCGTTTAAACTACCCTGTCAATCATCTTGTCACAGTTAAAATTCTCCACATTCGATTAAATTTAATTTTCCTACCGTTTCGGAGAGAAATGTACTCTATCACGTTGATCTGCCAGTCATGGGTCTTATGTACGGAGAATTCTCCTAGCTCATGTTTGCATAATGATGCATTTAAAAGTTAAAACACGTCGGTATAAAAGTTCACAATCCTGTTGTAGATGAAATATAATGTGTATAACATTTAATACTGATTATTAACAAAGACTATAGAATAACACAAGACGCGTCACTCGTATTGTTTTGAATGGGAGAAAGTGCAACGCGCAATATGGCAGAATAAGTCCCGCCTTCTGAATAAGAGCCAATCGCTGATTGATAAAGTCATCGCTTCACTGTTAGAAGCTCCGGTTTCTATAGAAACAGTCAGACGCGCGCCTCCGAAATGAGGCACGAGGCATTTAGGACTGCGCATGTGCATTAGCTTGATCCAGCCTGAAAAATACTGTTTTTTTTGTAATGATTCGAGCGTTTAGAAAAAAAATTTATGAGACAGTTGACCGATTTCATTGGTGATTTCAAATATGAAATTTAATCGAAAGCTTGACAAACAGCTTTGGAGAATTTGATGTTTCCCCATTCAAAGAGATAGGAGCTACACTTGAATGCCTGAGATGCGTTTCAAAGATGGCCGCCGAGTGAAAGGACTTGTCTTAAAGGGACTTTGTTATTAAACCCCTTTATCTTAACCGTTCTGCTCGTCAGTCTCGCACATCCGTCATGTTTGTAGTTTTTTAACACTTTTTATTCGTTTGTAGTTCTAACCGAATCCTCATCCACAGCGCAATGGGTTGTGGGCAATATTAGCCGTTAAGAGTGTGCACGGATCTGCACTTCGTATTCTAACTGGAAAAAGTAGACCATCTGGGTATCTTTGGAATACTCATTTCAACATACTACGATTTGGGACACAATAATTCTATTTTTGAATACTATTTAGGATGGATAGTATGCGAATTGGGACACAGCAAATGGAAAAGTAGCGCAGTGGAATGGAAAAACTCATTCTGTGTGAACCGGCCCTAACTTTTGTTTGTTAAATTTTGTAACTACCAACTCATGAGAGTCATTTGATTATAAATCAGAGTAGTGTGTTCATGCTGGGTGTTTCACTGAAAAGAACTGACTCACACCAAGAGTTATTTGTTCGCATTGTAGGTTGTTTTTTTTTTGCATGCAGCTCATGAGGACAACTCAATAGTAAGACGTGTCTTGCTATTATTTCACAAAACAGGGCCTCACATTCACAACTATACTGTAAATGTGAAAATAATTCTGGTCCATTATTTCTAATATCTTTCTTACAAATAGTTTCAAATGTAAGAGGTGTTATGTGAAATATGAAATGTACAAAAGCACAGCAAATATCACAAATATTACAAGAAAGGCAGCCAAAACATGTACAAAGTAAGGTTAGCTGATCAAGTAGCAAACAAATTAGCCCATAAGTGGCTCCTTTGTAAGTGGTGTGCAAGCAAATAAAGTGAATTGATGAGGCTTTTGTTTTGGTCGAGGGGAGTTTTAATGAGGTGAATCACAGGTCTGAATGCAATGAACCGCCAACGTCACAAAATCACCTCTGTCTTACTCCAACCGAGCACACGCACATGCTAAATCAGGGCTTTTCTTGCTCTCTGTGCGGTATGTGTTTGTGCGTGAGAGATGAGTGTTGGACTGAAAATGAGACTGGATGCGAGATTGAAATGTAGGACTGTAAATGCAATTGTTTTGATGCCCCTCTGTGAAATGAGCTCTCAACAAAATGCAATTTGAATCGAACATTTGTTTAGGGGATAAACACACAGCTGTGTTTTTCATTTGTTTATAGTCTCTTGTTCTCGTTTTCTCTCTTTTGTTTTTCTGTCTCCCAGAACGACGGTGTGGCAGAGAACAACGGGGAACAGTCTCTCGAGCGTAGCAATGCCCTGCCAGACATCTCTCTGGTAAGCCCTTCAGTTTGAGGAGAACAGGAGAGATAAAAGAGGGAGAACAGAGAGAAAACGGGCATTGAACACCTTGAAAATTACCAGGGGCAGATTTTGATCAGTGTGATGATGAATTTCATATGAAACTCAGTTATTAAAACATAGGGGTGGGTGGTATGACCAAAATTTTGTATCATAGTCACAGTAGAGTAATTCAAGTGGTCAGAATTATTGGCACCCTTAGTAAATATGATCAAAGAAGGCTGTTAAAATAAATCTGCATGTTTATCCTTTTGATCTTTCATTTTTAAAAGTTCAAAGTTTTTTGAAGTAAAACTGATGAATGTGGGGGGAATCACATTAAGAAATAAATGTTCTTCTCTAATACGCGTTGGCCACAATTAATTGGTTCCTCTAGAAATAAGTAAAATATCTCTGAAGTATATCCCCCTTCATATTTACAGTTTTTAGCACATCATGGTGACTAGGAACATGAAATTATCCAGACTTCCTGTCTATGACGTCCTGTTTGACAATAGTATAAATACGAGGAAAAACAAAGGCCAAATTCCCTCAATCATCCATCACAACAGGTAAAACCAAAGATTATAGTTCTGATGTGCAGCAAAAGATTGTTGAGCTTCACAAAATAGAAAGTGGCTGTAAGAAAATAGCTGAAGCTTTAAAAATTATGAATCCACATAGAAGAAGACGCGTGTCTATATTGTCTTAATAGTTTGAGTGGTCAAAGACTGTTCAAAGATCAAAGCTTAGAGAAATGCAGGAAAGTAGTTGAGTTATGGGGTCAGAATGAGTAAAAAAAAATATTAAACAGCACCTACATCATCACAAGTTGTTTGGGAGGGTTTAATGAAAATCCTCTGCTTTCATCCAAAAACAAACTCCAGCATATTCAGTTATCAGACACTACTAGAACTTCAAAAGGAACTGGTTCTATGGCCAGATGAAACTAAAAAAGTGCTTTTTGGCAGCAAACCCACAAGATGGGTCTGGTGCACACAGGGATAAAAAAGTACCCCATGCCCACGGTTAAATATACTGCTGGATGTTGTGGGCATGTTTTTCTGCCAGAGGTCCCGGACATCTTGTTCAGATACAAGGCATCATGGATTCTATCAAATACCAACAGATAAAATAATACTTGGCAGCATCTGCTAGAAATCTGATAATGGGATAGTTGGATCTTCCAACAGGACAATAATCCAAAACAAACATCAAAATCAACACAAAAATGTGTCACTGAGCACAAAATGAAGCTTCTGCCATGGCCATCCCAGTCCCCTGACCTGAACCCTATAAAAAATAAGTGGGCTGAACTGAAGAGGAGAAGCACCAACTGAATCTGAAGGATTTGGAGAGATACTTAATGGAAGAATGGTCTCAGATCTCTTGTCAGATGTTCTCCAAATTCCTCCAAAAATTCATCAGACATTATATGAGAAAGCTGTTATCTTTGCAAAAGGAGGTTGCAAAAAGTATTGAATAAAAGGGTGGCATTAATTGTGGCCAATTTGTATTATGTTAAACCAACCCCCCCATTTTACTTCAATGAAAGGTTAAATTTTTGTGAAATTTTATGAATAAAAGGTCAAAAGGATTGGCCACAGGCTTCTTTGTTCATATTTACCAAGGGCGGCAATAATTCTGACCAGGACTAAATAAACTAAACTAACTAAACTATGCTTTGAATGCACCAGAATTCTTAATCCTTCAGTCCTAATCTTTATTTTCACGTTAGTCCCTGTTTGTTGTCACTGTGAAGATTAAGCAGTCCTGCATTGATGAGAATATATCTACAGTGCCACAGTATAGCACAATCTCTGCTGGTTGACACATTTTATACTGTCATGCCACCTAGCCCTTTCTCAAACGGTTCCAAAGGCTTGGCTACTCAGACAGCTGATGGTTGTTTGAAAGAAAGAGTGAAAGAGAGAAATAGACGAGTTGATGACACTGTCGCTGATGGCTGCAGTTGTGAGAGAGATGGCTGAGGAAGATTGGGTCCTTCTCAGAGAGTCTTCTGTTAGTAAACTGATGAAGCACCTGCACAGCTCTATCAGGCGCAGACACCAACAAGTCAGAAGCTTGTGAAAGTAACGTTTTCCGAAGAACGTACAGGCCCTGATAAAAACACACGCAGACAACTCACATTTTGGTTTGATTACTTTCTGATGGCACTGACACCTCATTCATCTGGCTTCTGCTCACCCTGTTCAGTCTTAGTTTGTTCATTTCCTTTTTTTTTTTTTTTTTTTTTTTTGTTTTTTGGTTTGCCTCTTGGTCTGAATGAACTGATTGTTCTGAGAGAAATTGTTCTTGTCCTCAAAGCAATGATTTGTGGGTAACTGTCGTATGTTTTATATGTATGTGTGTATGGTGTATGTGAATGTGGTGCATTATAAGTTGCGATGATTGTGTTATTGAATATGGAATGTATTGATCTCCTTTGAAATATAACCTGAAATATGGCATCACTAACGCTCTCCTCTTTCATCCTAGGATGAGGTTCATTCCACCTCAGATTCCCCTCCTTCCTTTAAACCTCCTCCTCCCCAGGGCTTCAGCACCGTCCCAGTCGAAAATCCACACTTAGTAAACGTCCTTCTTCCGGCTCTTCCCAATCAGGCTTGTACTTCACCGCCCCTTCTCGTTCCCATACCAAAGAACCCAAGCACCAAAAAACACCCAAACCTCACACATCTCCTCCTGACACCCTCAAGTTAGACGTCCCAGCGCCTCAGCTCTCAATCGTGAGCCAGCACCCTATCGGACCGTTCCCCCGGGTCCAGTCTCCTAGTAAGGTGAAACCTGCTGTCCAATCCTCGTCTCCGAATCCTCCACCCGCCCCTAATGTACCAGCACCGCCTGGGCCGCCTCCTCTTCCGCCCCCCTGCCCAGATAAGCCAGCCCCTTCATCCCCAGCATCCAATCAGCATTTTGTCATGGTGGAGGTGCACAGGCCCAACGCAGAACCTGATGTGAACGAGGTGCGGCCGCTGCCACAGGCACGAGGTGAGACTGGCCAGATGTGATACATTGTGGGGCAGCTGCGAATATTTAATATATCATTAACCAGCTGTCGATTTCTATTCAGTTTGTTTATTTACACTCACTTAATGGCTAAAAAGTCATTATCCTCAATGTTCAAAAGGGAAAATGTTCATTATAAAAGAACAGTTCAGCCAGATAATAAAATTCAATCATTTACTCACTTTCCTTATGTGTTAGATGGATAAAATAACCAAATATGGGTTTGGAAAAATAAATAAATAATTTATGATTTTTGGGAGAACTACTACAGTTGCAGTCATACATGTAAATACACCTTGCAGAATCTGCTTGTTTTTTATGTTGTGCTGTCCTGAATAAAGGAGCGATCATCCATATGCATGCAGTTGCAGGAGAGGAAACACAATTTCATGCAAATTTCACTGCATTCCAAAGTTCAAGTTTGGTGAAATCTGCGAATTCATATCACGTGAAGACGTAACCAGTTGAAGATTGATTACTGGGGCGGAAGCGGAATTACAAAGAATGCGAACTTTAAAGGGTTAGTTCACCCAAAAATGAAAATTCTGTCATTAATTACTCATCCTCATGTCATTCCACACCTGTAAGGCCTTCGTTCATCTTCAGAACACAAATTAAGATATTTTTTATCAAATCCGAGAGCTCTCTGATCCCTCCATAGACAGCAATTTAATTACTACTTTCAAGGCCCAGAAAGGTATTAAAGACATCGTTAAAATAGTCCATGTGACTACAGTGGTTCAACCTTAGTGTTATGAAGCGACGAGAATACTTTTTGTGCGCAAAAACAAAGCAAAAATAACGACTTTATTCAACAATTTCTTCTCTTCCCTGTCATTCTCCTACGCTGTTTACGTTGTATAGACAGTTCAACACTTCCAGGTTCTACGTCAGAACGCCGGCTCAGTATTGGCCGAAGCTGTTCACATGAGCAGCACGATGCATGCGTGTGATGCTGACGCAGGAGCCGGCCAATAATAAGCCGGCCTTGAAAGTGGTAACTGGCTCTCGGATTTCATCAAAAATATCTTAATTTGTGTTCCGAAGATGAACAAAGGTCTTATGAGTTTGGAACGACATGAGGGTGAGTAATTAATGACAGAATTTTCATTTTTGGGTAAACTAACCCTTTAAGTCTTGTTTTAAAATGTCATATAAAGCACTTTAGTCCAACTGAAATCATATAATGGCTGGAATACACTACACTTTTAAAATTTGAACAGATCACTCTTGCATCTTCCACTTGCTGACTATTTAAATGGAGTTTACAAAGTGGAGTTTACCTAACACAGTAACTTAATGCAGAATCATGTGCTTCGTTGCTAGGCGATGCATGACAAATAATCGCTGCATCCGTAAACTTCCCGACTATATAGTATGCGAAAAACTATGCCAAAATAGTAGTATGTACGAATACAAAATATTCAAAAAACAGTAGGCGAAAAGTCCCCAGATGACCTGCTACTTCCGCCGAGATTCTAAAGTGCACATTCGATAGAGACTTTACTATGAGGCCACGGATTTAAGAATGGAAGTGGAGTGACGCTGGTAGGCCACGTGACAGTAACAACATGGTGGATGTAGTACATCTGAATTTCATTTATACTACCCATATTCATACAGTATTTATATAGAACATACTTTTTTTTTTTACAGTCACGAAGTAAATTCAAATTCAAATGTAGTACCTACTCAGACAGTATGCGATTTCGGAGAATATGTGTTTAAAATAAGCTCAAAATATCAAACATGTTTGATATCCTCCAACTGGATGGAATCACAACCTGTCTGTGCACATCATATGCTACGTAATTTTCTGTGAAATCTGTCAACTCAAATCCAACACGGATCCAAATCGGGCCAAAAAGTGTAGTGTATTCATACTTAAGTCTGGTTTTTGGAGAGCTTAAAGACCTAGATAATGCGATTGTAACTCAACTTCGTCCAGGATGTATAAGTTAATCGGGCCTTGGCACTGGGCACATGCTCCGAAAGACAGAGATGATGCGCATGTATATAATAATCCTTAAAATATTCCATTACTCGTTGTCATGCATTTTTGGACAAACAGATGGAGACTGCAGCTCGACTACACAAAACTCCACTGTAGCTCGATTCTAACTGCATTTAAACCGTCTCTGTCTTCTTGCAGGAGGGACGTTATCCCAGCTCTCAGACAGCGGACAGACCCTCAGCGAGGACAGCGGTGTGGATATTGGTGAATCTGGACGTCTCAGTAAGGATAGCAGCCCACGTCCCGCCCGCACCAGAGTCCCTCGGGATGGGCACGGAGGAGGAGAAACATCTGCCAAACCGGTGAGACCGAGAGAGAGAGAGAGATGGATGTGTGAGAGTTAATGACAGTGACAGAGGGATGGTATTAAAAGTGTGAATAAGAGTGAAAGAGTGTTGACAGAAGAGTGCAGTCACGTAAATCTGTTTCCTCCCCCTCCCTGTGACTGAGTGTGCTTGACTTTTAACAATTAATTTTCACTTTTGTTCTTTTGGTACATACATTTTCTTTAGTTTTTCTGTTCTTTCTTTGTTGACTCGTCCACTTCATCTCATCTCATATCACTGATCCAACAGCTCTCTGAAAAACCAATCTCAGTGTGCTGAGTCAAGACACGTCCGTCTTCCTTTTGGCCGTCCTTTAGCTATATGCTTCTCGGCTGTCTTATACGCATGAGCTGTGTTGTTGTTCTCATAGATTGAAATAATAGTGCTATCTGAGGACATTATGGTTGGGCATAAGCCACTTTCTGTGGCCTTATTTTAGGCTGCCAGACACAAAGCAATGTCTATCATCAAAGCCAAATGTGTCTTTGCTTCCTATCTCTGTTCTCTTTCATTCTCTCTCCCTCTCTTTGATTTGCTACTTTCCTGTCTCTCTTCTCTCTCTCCTTCTCTCTCCCCATCTTTCCCATCCTGTCTCTAATCTGTCTCTAAATCTACCTTGCAGCCGGGTCTGTTGGAACCGACCTCCTCTCTAGTGAGGGTGGCAAAAAGTGCCAGCACTCTGGGCATCGCAATAGAAGGCGGGGCAAACACACGTCAGCCCCTCCCACGCATCGTTACCATACAAGTGAGTGGCCCATATAGTGTTCTATTATATACAGGATTATATTATATGAAATAATATAATGCTTGAGGTCGTTAAGATCACAAGCCCCCTCACCTCTGACAGCAGAAAGAGCTGCAAATGTGTTTTTTTGTTTTTTGAAAGAAATAGCTTGCTTGCAATCACATGACTGATGACGTACGAAATTCAGATGGAGGGCAGGAAGTGAAAAGTATAATAGACGAGATTGAGAAAAGTCCGTACTGTGCTGGTTTAGGATGGTATAAACAGAAAATCACAACATATGTTGGACGTGGTCCTTATGCTATGAAGAGGAGTGATTTTTTTTTTTTTTTTCTACTGAATTTAAGGACTTGCCTACCATCAAGGCAGCAGATATAGAGAATGTGAAGCTGCTGTCATGCCATGTTCAGTTCTAGTCTGGATTGTTTATATCGCGCTGCCTTTCTGCTAGTGAGTTTAGGGCAGTATTTTGATTTTCTGATGCTGAATCGAGCCTTTTCTATGTGTAAAAACACCAAGGGAAGCAGGTTGAGGAGGTGACAGGAAGACGCCGTATATCAAATATTTAAACCCACTCCCTATTACTCAATAAAATAATAACATTGCTGAGTGTTTTTGAAAGTATTGTATTTTGTTTGGTTTAATAATTAACATTACATTTGTGAGTATGACTTTCACTCGGCTTGTGAATGAGCATAACTTGCACGCAGCCACTTCAAAACTTGTACATGAGCTTCTGTGGGTTTGATTTTGGTTGTCATTTGTTGAAATAAATACAAAAAAAAATACAGCGTGTCGGTGTCTGTCCGTTGAATGTGATCCTCCGATTCTCTTCCGTGGCCATATGGGAAAGTGAATATGTACAAAGACAACATTTAAACTACAGTTACATTTACACCCTTCCAACAAAGAAATGGATCGACTTCTGTCAGCTTGTTGAACACATTTTTTTTATTTGGACATTTTCTACCATATGATGGCTGAAGCAGCAACGCGTGACACTGTTTTCACGATAACCAGATCAACATTGTGAACGGAATTCTACAAAACTGAAGTGAGAAACACCAAATGATCATGCAGTGGGATAAAATAGCTTCTCTTCCCTGCAAACGATACCATGTAGAATGTGAATGTCAAAAACAAAAAAAGGTGGTTTCTCAGTTTGATCGATTTGAGCAACCATAAATGATGCGAAATATAGGAATTTTGAGTTTGTGATAGGATTCCTATATAGAAAAATCACTTCCTGCCCTCCAGCTGCATTTCACGCCACAGCAATAACGTCATGTGCAAACAACCTATTGAAGAAATTAATACTTTTATTCAGCAAGGATGCATTAAGTTGATCAAAAGTGACAGTAAAGGCTTTTATAATGTTACAAAAGCTTCCTATTATCAGATGCTGTTCTTTTGAACTTTCTATTCATCAAAGCATCCTGGAAAAAAAAATGTACGCACCTGTTTTCCACATTGATAATAATAATAGTTTCTTGAGCAGCAAATCAGCATATTAAAATGATTTCTGAAGGATCATGTGACACTGATAAGCTGAAAGTTCAGCTTTGCTAACACAGGAATATATTACATTTTACTATATATTCAAATAAAAAATAAAAAAACAGTAATTTGAAATTGTAAAAATAATCACAATATTACTGTTTTTGCTGTATTTTGAATCAAATAAATGCAGCCTTGGTGAGCAAAAGAGACCTATTTTAAAAACATAATTTTTGTTGTTTATTCTTTTTGTTTCACCTTGGATTTATACTGACACCTAGTGACATTGATGCAGAAATGTACGGTGGCATTAAAAATGCACTATCTTTAGTTTATGTGTCCAATAATACAAGGGGTCACTGGGGTGAAGTAAGTAGTGTTCGACTGGTCATGTGATCTCAACATGGTAGCTCCAGATGAGAACGCCCACTGCATGCAAAATAAAATGGCTATTATTAGGCTACTGATAGGTTAAAAATAATGTTCACTCACATATTTTATATTAATTTGTTTAGAAATAAATCTTCTAAAAATGATTGGATGTACTTTTAAGTATTATACTTAACTAATCTCGCACTGTTTGTGCTACACACATGAACGACACTTCAAATTGTGAAGCTTGAGAAGAGATGTTCTATTACTTTTCATTTGATTGTCACCTGGATGCTCAAACGTGAGCAAGAATATCTAGGGACCGGAAAATCATAGACTCTTGTTGGTGGGCTTTTCTGAATAGGGTTAGTTAGCAGCCAGCCAGAACAAACCACATAACAACCTTTAAATTTCCCTTAACAACAGGATAGCATCTTAACGAACATCCTAGCGACACGGTAAGCGCCACACATTTTCAATACTGAATCTGAGTATGAATCACAATAGTACCCTGTGGTTCTTCGTATTGGGCGGCTGCCAGGTTTTACAGTTGATTATACAATTTCAAAACCCTCAGGTCTGAAGCCGGTACGGAGCCTGAGACAATGACAGGCACAAAATAAGTCCCAATCATGAGCTCACTGCCGTCAGTCATATAAAGGTCCATAAGAGGCCTGACAGCCTCTGTGAATTAAATAATGAGCACAGAAGCACAGCAGTACATGGTATAGACCTCCAGTTGTAAGCAGGTGTTGGTGTTTGACGCCATTGTGGCAGCAGATTATTCCTGATTCTGTCATTTCTTTTACTAAAAATCTCAAGCACTCTGTTGAACAGGCTTATGGGAATGCGTGCAGTTATGTGTGCAATATGTAGACCGAGTTGATGATATGTAAATGGCTCTCTGTGTTTCTGTGTCCACTCGTGCTGGAGAGGAAATGATGTGCTCTTTAAGGAAGGGGCTTCGGCTGTGAGAGACGAATGTGAAATAACAGTGCCACTGATTACAGTTGATTTAGCAGCAAATCAGCACCTTAATAAAAGATTGAGAGATGAAGAGCATGGGCAGGAGAACAGGAGAGACTGAGCAAAAAATATATATAAGTGAGTTAGAAAGAAAGGAAGTAATTGAAAGCGATCGTGAGACATAGAACGTGTGTCTGGGGAGGAGAGAAATGGATAGGCATGAGTGGGTTTTAATTACCCGGCGGCAGGCGGTTCATCAGCGTCATAATGAAAATCCAACAACAAAAGCGGCTGTGGATTAGATAATGTGGTGCTCTTTTGTTTCGATCAATATCAGGCATTGAATGAAAGAAGACGGGGTGCTGGTGAGATCTAAGTGGGTGACTCTTGCATTTTAGCCTCCATTAGTTTACTACTTCCTGTTGCGTAAGTGATGTCACACTCTGAAGCAGGCTGACTCATGATCAGTAGTTTCAAAGGATTAAAGGGGTAAAATTAGGATTTTAGGTCCTAATGAAATATATTTTTTCTTGCATTACATTCATTTTTTTCGAAAATTCCGCATTTGAATTTTTGTGAATTCTGTTTTTAATGGTTTAAATATATTTTAATAATCAAAAAGAATGTCTGATCAATTGTGTAACGAAAGTGTAATAATTTATTAGAGTTTGAACAGCAGTATTACTCTAAAAAGTGATTAATTACTAGCTACTGATTACATCTTCAACAGTGTAATTAGATTACTGTACTAATTACTCCCTCTAAAAAGTATTGCATTACTTATTACTAATTACTTTCTAAATCCTTTATCAACCTCGACCAGTTAAACAGTACAAGGATAGACATGAAAATGCTCTTTTAATTCTTACAAATAAATAATTAAAAAAGCATAAATTATTCTTGAACTGAAGAAAGTATTTAAAGGGAGAAGGCTACATTAAAAAACATACATTTTAACATTAGATGTTAAATTTTGTTGTTAAATCCATTATTGTTTTATATAGTATATAAAGTATTTAATGCAATTACATCAGAAGTAACTGTAATTAAATTACAGAACAATTAGGAGTAATCCCTTACTTTACTTTTTCAGGGGGAAAGTAAATAAACTACAGTAATTAATTACTAGTAATGCATTACACCCAACACTGTTTAAAAGTAATAATGGTCTATGAAGTGTTTTTTTTTTTGTTTTTTTTTATTCTGTGTTGTCTGTTCTCATTTTTCTGGATTTTGTGGTTAATGATTTAATACAAATGTATTATCAAATACATACATAGTAATCAAATGAACGCATAAAAAACATAAGAATTTCATTATTCTTTTACAATGCAATCAAATGAAATTTGAACAACTTTCATTTTTTTGGCAAACAAAGTGTTGCACAACAGAAGTTAGAGTTTAAAGGGGTCATGAATTGAGAAATAAACGTTTCCTTGAACTTTTGATATATAGGATGTCATCATACTATAAGAATATCCTGTAAGTTTCAGAACTGAAAACTTCCTTGTTAATCCAATAAAAGCTTTTATTGACACCAGGCCCAGCAAACGGCTGAACCTGGAATGTGCCTATAGATAGGTGAAATGCTGCCTCCGCAGAAGAAATCAACACCTACTTCATTGCAACGTTAGCCACGCCCACTGGCGTGATAGTGAGATGACGAGGAGAGAAGAGCGATACAGGACAAGAATAACATTACCTTTCAAATTATCCTAATGCTCGGAATTTGGTTATTAATTTTCAACAATATGCATGTCTCAGTTGAGCATTATTTATTTGTATTCGGTACATTTCACTGTGGATTCTTTGGTAAATCAATCACATTTCGGCACAGGCTTTGCAAACAGACTTTTACAATATGGACTCAACAGTAATGCAACAACATGTCAGTAACTGAGTTAATTCTAATGCCTGATCTGATATGTAATGTTTCATGTGCAGTCAGATGTTCTTTGTCTATGTGTCAGTAAATCAAACCAGTGACTAAACGATCAACTTCAAGTTGTTTCTCTTAGTAGAATGAAAATAATCTGTTATTTATTAAATTATAGTGATCAAAGAACGCTCCCTTTATAATCGCTGGAGCTGTCAATCAAACAGCGTGAATTTATCAGTTACTGAGTTCTGGACTCACACCAAAACTCACGTTTTATTCAACAAATCTTATAGGTTACATCGCGTTTGTACTGTTAGTTATGATGAAAGCATTTGTTAGTGTGCAGAAATTGAGTTGCAATGATGAGATCACTGCTTTCATGCGCTCAACAACATGTCTGTGATCAGCTGTTCATCACTGCAACCTTTCATGCCACGATCTAAATATAATGCCATAGATCTAAATGTATCAACACTTTTCATGATTAGTTAACCTTGAGAGCTGTAATAGTAAAAACGTGCTAAAAGTTTTCGAGAGAGTAATATTTAGCTATTTCATATGCAAAGATGTTAGCCAATCACAGCAGTGGGCGTTTACACTGAAGTCTCACAGCAGACACACCCCTTAAAACAGAGCGTTCAAATCAGAGGGCTAAAATCAGGGTAGAAAAAATGCCTTTTATTTTTTAAATTATGACAATTTTTGATGTAAAAAGCATACTAACATTATAAGTGCACCCCAGGAAACATTATAAAACAATAAAACAACGCAGTTCATGACCCCTTTAAATTAAAACATGGATGAAAATTGTGTGATAGTGTTCCTTAAAGTAATCATGATTTAATAAATTGTATTATTATTAGTGTTTTTAAAATTCTATTATTATTAGTGTTATTAAAAGTACATTATGTAAAATATTAATATATTTCTCTCATAATTCCCTCAAGCCAGAGAGCATTTTATGAGACATGATCAGTATCCCCTTCAGCCTTTTCAGAAATGTTTACTTACTAGATAAACAAGTTAATTTCAGAGTCAAGGAATGTCCCGAATTTCTTTAATGTTTAAAACTGGGTTTTCAGCAAATTATCAATCAGTTCTCCATCTGGGATCACTCCGTAATGAATTGATATAGTATTTTAATTTTCAACTCTGCTGATTACATCCTCCTTTGATTTCTCAGTTGAAATGCACAAACAAATGGCATATTCAGCCTAAATTCAGTTTTTACTTTCTATCCCGAGCTAAATCTAATCTAAATACCAACCACACCAAACTGTGTTTGACTGTAACCGTATTTAGAACTAAATAGACTGACTGACAACCGACTTTAGCTTCTGTAAACGCAGCCAGTCTGTCACATTGTGTTAATCTCTCATTCTGTTTCCCACAGAGAGGTGGTTCGGCTCATAACTGTGGACAGCTAAAGGTGGGTCAGGTAATCCTAGAGGTGAATGGAGTGTCTCTCAGAGGAAAGGAACATCGGGAAGCTGCACGTCTCATCGCGGAGGCCTTTAAAACCAAAGAGAAGGACTACATTGACTTCTTGATCACAGAGTTTAACGTGGCTCTATAGGAGCGTTCGAGTCCCATGATGCTGACTGCGGCGATGGAATAAAAGAGCACTGGGACATATCGTGACATGTCTTGCCATGATTAACCCCCAGAATCCTTTTACATGGTACACTTCAGCTCATCCTCTCCTGTGATGTTTTGAAACCAGTCACTGTTTGAAAGGCCATCCTGTGTGGATCAACCCCATGTTGACCTTTCCAGCAGGAAAATGCCAGGATAGAGCAAAAGTTCAGTCTGTTCTGGCCGGTTTGTTTTAGATGATAGGACCATCTTTTCAGTTGGCTTATTCTTTGAGTTTCTATAATGAAATTTGGTCACCTGACCGCAATATGGCAAGAGACTCTTCATCAAGCTTGGATCTGTGTAGTGTTTTTGATACACGATACCGTCATGTTCTGGTGTGAGAGTCTGTGTGAACGTGTCATGGAAATCATCATTGTTTTTTAAAGTCATAGCTATTTTATAAGAAATATGTGCAAATGGATAAAATGTGTTTAAAATATATATGTAAAGTTTAAGAGGTGGACATAACTACTGATTCTAGTAAATAGTGACTAACCCTATAGAAATTCAAACTAATGTGCTTCTCACTACAGTTTGCTGTGAGCAGAACTGCTGAAACATCTGTCATCTGCCTTTTTTTAACTAGTCAGCTGGTTTCAATGTTTGATTATTGTTTGTGCTGTTTTGCAGGTTTTTTTTTTTTTTTTTTTTTTGCGTCAGGCAGTAATTACTAAACCATGGCAATCAGTCATTAGGACAGAAATGCTGGAGTCCTCAGAGACAGAACTCTGTTCAAATACCTATAGTGAGCTGCCTACGTAGACAGCAATTTAAGACAGCATAGGCACTTCTGAAGTGAAGAGAAGAGCTTGTTTTGGACAAATTTTAATGCAGCAACATGTGCATCAGGGCTCAACAATAAGGAATGCTCACTGTCCCATACCGTTCAAAAATTTGGCATCATAAGTTTTTAATGTGTTTCAAAGAGGTCTCTTATGCTCATTAAGGATGCTTTCAGTTGATCAAAGATAAGAGTAAAAAATGTAATATTGTGAAATACTATTACAATTTAAAATGTAATTTATTCCTGTCATGGCAAAGCTGAATTCAGCATCATTACCCCAGTCTTCAGTGTCACATGATCCTTCTGAAATCATTCTAATATGCCGATTTGCTGCTTAAAGGCACAATATGTAAGATTTTTATTTTAAAATATCCAAAAACCACTTGCACAGTGTTATAAGTACACAGCTTAATGAAATATATATTATCCTAAATGTTTCCAAGAATTTGTAAATTCAGAGAAATTTGCAATTTTAAATAGTGCCCATCCCTGCTTGTCACTTGTCGCCTGTCGATGTCGTAATATCTGCGTTATCCCTGGTTTCCTTGTACTGCATAGTAACCATGGCAACAGACGTTGCTTCTTTCAAACATTATGATCCATGGCAAGCAAACTTTGGGACAAAAGGAGAAATAAATGAGGATCAATATCGGCGTGGTGTTTCCGAAATGGTGAGAGCTTTGCGACAACTTTGACTTGACAGACTCCGCTCTTGCACGTTATTAGACAAGGTAAGCAAATGTAGCCTACATAAGACGAATCAATGTTATATAGCTCAACACGATGAAATGTTAGAATATCATCAGTATGATATTCTGATGTTGATCTAGCTTACTGTTAGTCTCATACAGCCAATAAACTAATACACAGAATAACATTACAACTTTCAACGCACTCAAATGCAGTTTAGTATGATAGTGTAACGTGAGACCAAGTGAAACAGTGCTGCGTTACCTCACAAATTTAATTCGTCAAATAAACTGACCTGAATGAGTAGTATTTCAGCTTTGCGAGTAGTTCGGTATAAAATGTCCTTTAAATCCCCAGATATCAGTGTGGTACTGATATCTGTCTCTCATTAGCAATCGCGACCACGATTCTCGGCCACGCCCTGCTTCATACCACAGTCATGTTAAAAACATGACTGCATTCAGTCATCCATAAACATTATTTCCCCATAAACATTATTAGATCCATCGGAATGACGACAAGTTCCGTGATTCCACGCTCATTCCCTGCGTCATCAATCTACGACTTTGTTAATGTTTTGAAGAGTTTAGCGACCCCTAGCAGCGAAAAAAACATACTGTGCCTTTAAGAAACATTTATTATTGTTATCAATGTTGAAAACAGTTGTGCTGCTTAATATTTTTATTGAAACCATTTTTTTTTTTCAGGATGCTTTGATGAATAGAAAATTCAAAAATGTTTATTGTCGCTTCTGATGTATTTTAGTATTATTTCTTTCAAAAACAAAAATCTTACTGACCCCAAACTTTTGAATAGTATCATTATTTTCCAGTAAAATTGTATTTGAATTTATGGCTGTCTTGGCATTTCCTGTATTATAATTATATTATATAATTATATTAACTGTATAATTTCTAGATATTATTGCCAATTTTTTGTAAAAAAATAATTAGTCTATGATGAAAATGTAATTTTATAATAAATTATATATTTTAATATTTATTTATAATTTTAAATGTATATTAAATATTGCATGTAAACTTTGTATAAAATTAATTATAAAAGTAAATATAAAATTATACACACATTCATATTTAAAAACAAAAATATATATATACATTTTTTGTTTTGGGGCCAGTAAAAACATTAGCAGGGAAAGTAGAAATCAAAACTACTGGCCTGACCTGGACAGCAGAAAAAAAAACTTACTGTTGAGCTCTGATTTATCCTTCATGTAGAAGGCAATTTCAGAATATGAAATATTGGATATTTTAATATTTAAAAAAAAAATATTTCAAAATCGAATTGATTCAGTACTGCTTAAAAATATTAAGCCTAGCAGCATACTAATGCCAAACTATTGAAATCAATTGCAAATCGAGTCTCCTATTCAGTCTGTGCATGCTATTCGAGTTTGTGCCTACATAGATAACTCCAAATCATTTAAAGGGTTAGTGCACCCAAAAACATAGGTAACCAGACAGTTGATGGACCCCATTGACTTCCATAGTATTGAGGGAAAAAATACTATGGAAGTCAATAGTGACCATCAACTGTTTGGTTACACACATTCTTCAAAAAATTAGTGTTCAGCAGAAGAAAGAAACTCATGCAGGTTTGGAACAACTTAAGGGTGAGTAAATGATGACAGAGAACTTTCATTTTTGGGTGAACTATCCATTTAAGTTTCAGCTAGGATGCTTCCTATATAGGCCACAAGACAGCAAGGCAGCTCACTAGGTTTTGGGAAGAGCCTTTGACAACACGCCAGCATTGTGAGGAGTCTCAGAATGAAAAATCCTTTCAGATTTATTTAGATGGAGCAAGAAAATGAGGAGACCCTTTATCCAGTTATGAGAGGCGAAGCAGGAACTTGACATTGCAATCAGAGACAAGCAGCCATTGAAACTAATGAAAAGTTTAGATCTTCCGCGAGGGATCTGATTGATGCATTTAGAAAAAGAAGAGAAAAAAAAGTTCAGACAGGGAAGAGGTGGCGACACAAAGCAACAATGTGTCAGTCATGTTATATAAGAGGGAACGAGTGGGAGAGGAAATTGAGAAATGGTGTTATTGTAATGTGTGTGTGAGTGTCTGGCTTTGAATGCTGAGGCAGTGTGTGAAACAGTTCCACAGAGCCGACGTGTGTGTGTGTGTGTGTGTGTGTGTGTGTGTGTTCTACTTGAATCTTTGAAATATTGACTAGTGCAAGCACAGGACTGCTCATTCCCACCTGCCCACCTTCTCTAATATGACAGCCCACCTAGATCACATGCGCCACCATTTTCAGTCCTCTACTAACCCTCACACAGTGTGTTGCTTGTTAGACTCAGACATTTGAACAGTGTATATATGGTATATCTATATATTTTAAGTAAATTATTTGTAAGAAATGATAATATGATCTTGAAATCTTTTCCTTTGTGTACCAAAGGTGCTCAGAGGAAAGACATGCAGGCAAGTCTGAATGACTACCAATTTAAAAAAGTGTTGCATCTAACAAACCTAATGGATTTGCTGCTCTGATTTTATCTCTTGTTTGTTTGCTTATTGCATATTTGTTTTATCCTCATCTCTTTTACTTCCCACAGTTGGGTATATGTGCACTTGAATAAGTCATCTGAATGCAGTAAAGCATTTATCCAGTGAAATCTTCTTCCTTTAAAAAGTTCTGCACACACCTGTCTGACAGCATTAGGAATGACATGTACTCTTTTGTCAAAGTATTGCTTCAGTGCTCATCCCACGGAGAACGTTCACGGCAAAGTCCTCAATGCACAAAGGTATCAGAATGAAAGGTGGGGGGGGGGGTCTTTGCACCAGCATCTCATCTCACCGATGCAGCTCTTCATATGGAGATCAGCCCTGTGTAGTTTATGTGTGGAGCTGCTGTGTTTTTCATAGGTGGATGGGAACACAGATCAAAGAACAGAGCATGTCTGACCGTACTGACCTTCAGATACGTATAAACATACTCACAAGCAGTGTTGGGGAAAGTTACTTTTAAAAGTAATGCATTACAATATTGCGTTACTCCCTAAAAAGGTAACTAATTGTGCTGCTTAGTTACTTTTTATTCAAAGTACTGCATTACATTACTTTTGCTTTACTTTTTCCTCATCTGGGATAGGCTGTTTGTTTGACAAAAAACAAACAATTTTCTATTTTTGGCAAATGTAAAGGCCCTTTCACACCAAAAGTGAAATGAATAAGCCTCAGGCTGAAGGAAATGCAAATTCGCACCTGTACAGTAGAGGGCGCAGCTCAGACAAACAAGCCTTTCAGCTGTGCTGCCACAGCAGGAGAAGTAAATGAGTAAATGTCTACTAAAACTAGTCTAGAATAAGCATCATGTTCACACAGCACACACAACACCTCTGCACTCCTGATTTTTCTCAACATGGGGACAGAAGAGGTGTCAGTCAATAAATGGGAAAACAAAGTAACTTGCGTTTCTTATTTGAAAAAGTAACTCAGATATTTTGTTGTAAATTTAAAAGTATTGTTACTTTACTAGTTGCTTGAAAAAAGTAATCTGATTACGCAACTCGCGATACTTGTAATGCGTTACTCCCAACACTGCTTCCCAAACAGATTTGCAGACTCAAGATCGCATGTTCAGGATTCAACCTCAACGTCTTAAAAAATTAAATGATGCTTATTTGTTGAATGCCAACTTCAATCAAACTAGCTTTTTTATTTTTTGTTCATTTCAATGAGGTTCACAGTTTTTATAACCTTGTTAAAGGACTAGTTCACTTTAAAATGAAAATTACCCCAAGCTTTACTCACCCTCAAGCCATCCTAGGTGTATACAGCGTCGCGTCAGTTACACTTTCTTCCCAAATTAAATACAGAAGGCGGTCTGGCGAAAGCTAGAAATTTTACTTTATAACTTGTTTAATATGGATATTGTTCTTACACAAATGCATCGCTTCGCTTCAGAAGGCCTTTATTAACCCCTCAGAGCCGTGTGGAGTACTTTTATAATGGATGGATGCACTTTCTTCAGCTTCATACTCGTTGGTCCCGTTCACTGCCATTATAAAGCTTGGACGCGTCAGGATATTAATATATAACTCTGATTGTGTTCATCAGAAAGAAGAAAGTCATATACACCTAGGATGGCTTGAGAATGAGTAAAGCTTGAGGTAATTTTCATTTTAAAGTGAACTAATCCTTTAACAAAAGTACAGTTCAGTGTAATTATCAGTAACTAAGTTTGGAGTAATTGAAATATAATAAAATATTAAAAACTTTGAAATGTTGTCATGCCAACTAACTGAAATAATTGAAATACTAAATTTACTAAAACTTAAACAGAAATTAAAACTAAAAAAAACTAATAAACATGACAAAAGCACATAATAAAATTACTAAAATAAAAATTAAAAATATTAAAATAATTATTTTTTTTTATTAAAAAATTTAAAAAAAAATACACCAGAATTAACTGCTTTGCAGATTTACTCTAAAATTAAACTGTCATGCTAGTTTGGAACAAAATGTTCTTAATAAAATTATATTAACGTGTAACAGGGTTGAAGGTTGAGCTGGAAAATACAGTCAACTCAACATATTTATAAAAATTGAAACAATGTTATTTTGTAATGGCAGGAAAGTCATGTAGTAGCAGGTTTGTGAACAAGATAAACAGCTAAATATTATGGTTTAGACATTAAAATGTGTTAGTAATAATTCAAAAGATTTTACTACAATGAATGTTGATTCAACTGATTGAACATGTTAAAATTATGATTTTTTTTTTTTTTTTTAATTCTTGGATACCTTTAATAAGGTCATGACCTCTGAGGTTGGACAGGCCAAATTGCATTTGGTGAAGGATATAATGGATAAAAAGGGAATACTAAAGTAAAGTGTATTTGTGGAGAGTGCCAAATACAGGTTTAGATGACTTTTCAAAACTACATTTATGACTTCATAAGTGACATGTCTTGGAGTCTTGGCAGTCCCAAGTGAAGAATATATAAAGTTTGAGACCCTTTATCTTGCTGATATCTGCTGGTGTTGTGACTGACAGCATTTGAGAGACATTTCTGCTTGAGCTGTCTATACTTGACCTGCATTCAAAATAATTCCCTCAGAAGCGCTGATGTTTTAACATCGGCACACTATGCTGAAACCTCATTTGCCCAGAATCATGTTTAGTCATTTTATTCATATATTATATTCCTTTCACAGTTGTTTTACCTGAACCCGCTGCCTTTGTTCCTCTGTCAGCCTGCCTCTTGTACAGTTTAAAGAAAAGACTACACAACCGTGGTATTTATACAGAAAGTGTGTTTTATTTTCCAATAAAGATAAAGTGCATAAAAAAAGAAAGAAAAGTAACCCCTTTGTCTTTCCATTCTTCATCTCCCCACAATTTCTGGTGCTTTGTGGCAGGTACAAATCTCATTAACTATAATCAGTGAGATAACATTAAAATTAATAGGCCCTCACTAAAATGTGAAGTAATTCCCTAGTAGCGTGCCTTGAAACACATTTGATCAAACCAATTCATACACACACAGACAAACACATGATTATCAGGACTGGTTAGTTATCTGCGAACAGGAGTCATCTTGTGGTTTCTCATTCATTAGGTGTCAAAGCACAGAGAAAAACCATTAGAGGTGTACAACGCAAACAGAAAGCCTCATTAACCATATAGCGTATGGCTGGATGAATAAAACATGGGGAAATAATTGATTGCAGGCTTCATTTTGCATATAGGTCTCTATTTTTTGTCTAGCATGTGTTTGTTGAAAATAAATTGAAATAAGTAAAAAGTACAACATCCGAGTGAGATTAAGAATGTATCAATAAATAAAAATGCTAGATTATTGCCATATGAATAAAAAAATTCAATGATGGATGGTAATACTATGGTACTTTGACGTATAGGTCTACTGTCTATGTTTACCATATTCTTTCACAATGGTATTTATTGGTGCTTCAAGAATACTGTAGTCATGATACATGTTTAGAATGTGTGGGAATATTTCCTCTACTGACAGCTACAGATCTACACAGTTTAAAAAGCCGTTATATGGCTCCATCATGTGGCTGATAACGGTATCACACACACGCAAAAAAAAAAAAAAAACTATTAGCAGTGCGTTGTTTTATGTCTATAAAAATAAGCTTGTTGCTCTATCATTATAGGGTCACATGAGGACATCCCAAAGAGAGAGACTATCTCTTAGTTTCAGATGCTGTTATGTGGACTATATGAATAGTTTGTCTTTTAACCCCGCCCTTTTCCCTGTTGAGCCAATCAAAACTCCCAATCCAGCGTTCTGTTGACTTTGACAACGAAGCCCCGCCCTCAAACCAACGTCTGCTCTTCTTAGTTTTAATGCTGAAAATTAATTAATCCGGCGTCTTTGTTGTAGCTTTTTGGGATTTTTTTCCTGAAATTAAAGACAATGTTTTCCACTCCAGAGTACAAAAACCTTTCAGCCTTCGGTTTGTACTTGAATATTTAGGTATGAAGTGAAATAAAACTAGTCGCGTGGAGTGAGTTACAGAGATTTTGGCTCGCGCGAGCTGAAGCAAAACAAAAGTAAAAGGGACATGAAAGCTTGAGTGAACGTGCATTTGTCAAGAAGAAGGTGAGAAGTCCATGTTTGCCTCGTCGCTTGGTGATGGAGGGACGGGTTGGTGGTGTTAGTTTGGGTGCTGTTCTCAAGGCAACAGTCTGAAGTTCATGTTTTCACATGAAGAGCGCTGTTTTTAAATACTCAAGGTAAGGAATCTTAAAATACTACAGTCAGTGGAACTTTGCTTGTTAATTAAAGTCCATAATAACAGATTGCATGTCTCAAAGAACAGTGTTAGAGATGGCTGAATAGCGTGCATGTTTGCAACTTTTTAAAGGGCTTTTGCTCTTGATCAACAGGTTAAACCTCCTCCTGCTCGTTATTCAAGTTGTAAAAATGTATTCCACTCTTAACTAGACAGAAACATATATATATCAACAAAAAGAAGCTGTATATGTTTATTAGCCTAATTTTGTCACTTGCTATACAGACAGAATGATGAAATATAAATCCCATATAAATTGCCTTGGGATTTGCTTTATTAACTTTTTGTCGTAACTAACATGAAATGCAAAATAAAGCAGGGTAATTAAAGGGTTAGTTCACCCAAAAATGAAAATAATGTAATTTATTACTTACCCTCATGCCGTTCCACACCCGTAAGACCTTCGTTTCTTCGGAACGCAAATTAAGATATTTTTGTTGAAATCCGATGGCTCAGTGAGGCCTGCATAGCCAGCAATGACTTTTCCTCTCTCAAGGTCCATCAATGTACTTAAAACATATTTAAATCAGTTCATGTGAGTACAGTGGTTCCGTATTAATATTATAAAGTGACGAGAATATTTTTGGTGCGCTAAAAAAACAAAATAACGACTTATATAGTGATGGCCGGTTTCTGCTTCATGAAGCTTCGGAGCGTTATGAATCAGCGTGTCGAATCATGATTCGGATCGTGTGTCAAACTGTCAAACTGCTGAAATCACGTGACTTTGGCGCTCCGAACCGCTGATTCATAACGCTCCGAATCTTCATGAAGCAGTGTTTTGAAAATGACCATCACTATATGTCGTTATTTTGGTTTTTTGGCGCACCAAAAATATTCTCGTCGCTTTATAATATTAATATTGAACCACCGTACTCACATAAACTGATTTAAATATGTTTTTAGTACATTAATGGATCTTGAGAGAGGAAGTGTCATTGCTGGCTATGCAGGCCTCACTGATCCATCGGATTTCAACAAAAATATCTTAATTTGCGTTCCGAAGATTAACGAAGGTCTTATGGGTGTGGAACGGCATGAGGGTGAGTAATAAATGACATTGTTTTCATTTTTGGGTGAACTAACCCTTTAAGTAAATACAAGTTATGAAACCGTAAATGCAAGTTTACGTGACATGAAGTAGTGACAGTAGTTGTATTGTGTGACAATAAACCTTATATAAAACTATTATAAACAACATTTATGATTATTGTGTAATTGTTATGTGATATATGCTGTGATTATTGTTTAATTATTAGCATTTAATGTAGCCTAATATTATATTTAGATTTTATTTATATTTATTATATAATATTCATATATTATTAAGCCTATATTCAAAAAGCTAAAATTTGAGCTAGAATCTGCTTACAGATCTTATGTGTCAGAAATGGAAAATGATACTTTCTAGGCTGTGGTCAGGTCTTTTTGTGCTAATAATGTCTTTTTCAAATGATGGTCAAACCCAAAAGAGATGCTCAAGGTTTGAAAGTGGCACATTCATTTCATTGCACTGACATTGGAGTTGATCATGTGGCCTGTCTGATCACAACACAGTTATTCTTCCTCAGACACTGTAGATCTTCTCGGCCCATAAGGAGCTTTAGGGCTCACTGTTCGTCTTGTTAATCCTGTTCAGCGCTGTGTGTGTGGCCACTGTTATGTAGCCTATTAAGTGCAGTAACAGTGAATGATCTATATATATAGGATACGTGTTGCTTTTGGCTGAGCTCACCACAGGCTCGCTGAATGGATGGCAGAGATCTAGACAAGCGGTTAATTAACGTATGCTGCAGAACGCAGTGCACTCAGGAGATTAGCAGACTCCCTCGGCGAGTACATTTGTGTGCACGCTGGCGGAGGATGCTGACAGATTGCTACAGTCTCTGTGGAATAGTTGCTTGCAACAAACAAAAGTTTCACCCACACAAACAGGTCTGATACACACAGGACATGACGACATGAGTTATCCATTCTTGTAGTTTATGAAAAAACTGCAAGAATGTGTGTCTTTTCAGGGTCACTTTGCCATTATTTCTCAGATTATGACTAGTCTGTATCTTAAACCTAATGCCATTCTTTTGATTTTAAAAATGACAAGTATGCTCCGCTATTCTCCAAATGTGGCAGTCACAATTTAAAGGCTTGCAAACCAAATTTAGTCTAGAAAGAAAATGGAACAGTGCTTTTCTTATAAGATCAGAAGGAAAGTTCTTCCCCAGCTGTTCATCTTAGCCATGAAGCAATGTTCTGAATGCTGATTGGCTGTTCTTAGAATGATGCTTTGATGCCTTTGGCCGGGAGCGCATGGCAGAGATTGTTGTTGTGTGGTCACCATGGCAACCAAGGGCCCTGTGAAGGTTGTGGGTTGTTTTCTAGATTAAGGAACACCACACACCATTCACCTCCCAGACTGTTGTATGCTTATTGTTTTACCAAAGTAAAAAAAAAGCATCAATAAAACGAAAGTGAAGCTCTCATTTTGATTATGCAATTATTAAATGTTATCTTTTTTTCACATTTTACTTCTTCAGCACTGATTTGGTGCTCAAGAAACATTTCTTATTATCAGTGTTGAAAATGGTTGTGCTGCATGCTTAATATTTTTGTGGAAATCATGATAATTTTTCAGGATTTCACGAATAGAAAGTTCAATAGAACAGCATTTATTTGAAATAGAAATCTTTCGTAACATTATAAACGGTGTTGGGGTAAAGCATTACAAGTAATGTGTGTTACGTGAATTACTTTTTTCAAGTAACTAGTAAAGTAATGCATTACTTTTAAATTTACAATAAAATGTTACTTTTTCAAATAAGTAACGCGAGAATGGCAGTGGCGCGACGCTGGTAGGTCATGTGATAAGGGCAACGTGGTGAATGTAGTATGTCGAGATTTCATTCATACTATATAAAACATACTTTTTAGTGGTCGAGAAGTAATTACTTATTCAAAATAAGTACCTACTCAAAAGAGTATGCAATTTCGGATGCAGCCCAGGTGTTGAACTTGCTTCTCAAGAATGAAAACACAAAAATCTTTTTTTTTTTTTTTCCCAGCCTTGATGTCAAAATGTATGTACTGTACACAAATTAAATAAGCAGATAGGGTTATAAAGGTATTTACCTGCAACTTCAGATTGAATAGTATTTTTGCATTTTAGTGGACAAGTATTTGATTATCAAAAAAATAGACACTTCACCTTTAAGACAAAATATATATCTGCTGTTTTTACATTTACACTTGGTTGCTCTCTTTCAGGGCTTATGAAGCAGGTGAAGAGCTACATTATTTATTCAGATGTTTTGTGGTTCCACTTGAGAGCAGTCTTTACAGACTTTGTGTATCCTTTCATCATTAACACTGAGCTACAGTACATGAATGACAGCATTAATTAGACTATTGTACGGAATTACACAGATGCTTAAGGGTATGTTCACTAAGAACGGTTCTCTTTAGTCACCTCTTTTTCCAACTTGAATGGGTTTCAGTTATTTATCTTTGATAATTAAATTAGTTTGTGCTTTTGTTCTTAAAGGGATAGTTAAATCTAAAAATTCTAAGTATGTCATCATTTACTCACTCTCAGGTTTTTCTAAAGGGTTAGGGTTAGAAGAGATTTTCTGGCCCATTGACCATATTATTTTTTTTTTTCATACTATAGAAGTCAACTGTTTGGTTACCAACATTCTTCAAAATATCATCTTTTGTAGAACAAAGAAACTCTTACAGGTAAATACTCATAGACGACCAAGAGACTTTACACCTGGTGTTTTAATCTGTCTCTTTTGTCCACTTTCGACCACTTCTGTCCTGATTTCTTCAAGGGGAGGGTCTATGGGCGGGTAAATGTATGGGCTTTTTCAGATCTTTCAATCTAATGATTGCTCATGCAAGTTACATATGAACGCTCACGGTAGACGATGGTAAAACACGTGGAGAGTAGCAGCTTTTGTTTTGTTTGTTTTTTTATGTTTTTGCTCTGATAACCACAAGACCGGCCGAACGCGATAAGTGCCTGTTAGAAATCAGGAATGGTGAGAGAACATTGTGCTTGGTACATTTTTTTTTTTTTTTTTTTTTGTCTTCAAACCAAACTTGGGTCTTCAGCCGACAAAGTTTAAATCCCATCTGGCTAGCGTGCTTCCCATAATGTTTACACATTAGGTCAGTATGTGGAGAGAAGGCGGTCTTGGGTGAAAGTGGTCGAAAGTGGACAAGCTCAAAACGTTTTAGACCTCGTTTACGGCTGTATTTAGCGTCGTCCACTTGTAATCCAATCGACCAAAATGCATCTTACTACCAGTTGTAAACTGGGCCTAAATGATGACAATTTTCATTTTTGGGTGAACTATCCTTTTAACACTGTTTTATATCTCAGAAGAGCATGAAAAGTAAAGCATCAATCATTCAATGAAAATGGGGGAAAAAAACTTGCTATTTTTTTGTTTTTCAGATTGTGTTAAAACATCTTGATGACCTATAAGTAGACATTATGCAGCCTGTTCATAAAAACATTCGTAATTGGTCAACCATGAGAGAAGACCTCAGTGTCGGTGTGGAGGACGTGCGGGTGGTACAGGAGCTCAAAGTGGAATAAAAGAGCTATAAAGAGCCAGGTAATGAAGCGGAGCAGAGGTGGTACCACTGCAGGGGTTCTGGTGTGGACACCAGCCCCAGCGTACTTCTCTCCCTCAAGCCCGGAGGGGTCGGACTTCAGCTGGGATGAAGAACTTGATGAGGACTTCCAAAGCCAGATGGATGAGAACGGCATCATTGGTCTGGCAGAGAGTCAAGGGCAGCAGGAGGTGAGGACATCAGAGATGGTTGACTGATATCTGCCCATTTATTGGTCATTTAGAGCAGGCTCACCAGGATTCTTCATCAGAAGAGTCTCATTACACTTAAAACGCTTGTCAGAGGACAAATGCATTTAATTAGAAAGATTTCTCATCCATTTATATGCCCTATCTCTTAAAATAATGGTGCTTAACTGTTTAATATGCATATCATGATTCTCTAAATCAGGGAAGAGAGGAGGAGATTGCAGAGGACCTGTTGTGGGACGTGAAGACCCCCGAGCCTGAGCACGGGCCTCCACCTGTGCTAGAGGAGATAAGCTATCACCTGAGTGAGCTGCTGGACTCTGAGCCGCTCTCTCATGCCACTGGAGACAACTGCTGCTCTGCATCTCTGCGTAAGGGCTCAGTTCGTTTAAACATCCGCAGCTGAGTTTAATAGCATAAAACTATAGTAATTGTGTAGTGAAATGATTTTACTTTTGTCAAAAGGGATAAATAGTTTATATTCTAAAGGATAAACTTTTTTATTCATCAAATAATTTTTTTTTAGAGGAAGAACACAGAGTAGATGATGACCAGAGTGTTTTGTTGGAAGATTGGACTGATGATGAGGATGGTACAGGGAGCCCAACAATCCACAAGCACAAATTAAACTCTTTCCCAAAGAGAGACACAGCGTTAGACATGACTGATGAGGAGACAGAAGAGAAGGACACATGTGAAGATGCTCAGAGATTCATGGATCAAACATTTCCTGTCGCAGAAGAGATGGCATCTATGTTTGGAAGGGTGAAGAGCTTTGATTTCAATCACGAAATGACTGAGATCCCCCAAAACATTCCAATTTCAGGAATCCCAGAGCTTTCTGAGCAAAGTGATTGTGAGGAACTCAAGGAAACCAATGGGCAATTTCTCACAGACTCGCATTGTTCCTTTAGAAACACTTCTGATCCCTTCAGTTTTCCCCATTTGTCCTCAGAAGAACTGATGAATAACTGTGGTATTGAAGCTGAGACATTTCCAGAGCTAGACGTTAGGGCAGAGTCATCTCTTAGCACTTACCAGAGTCCTGCCCCTAAAACATACCACATGGATAGATCAAAGGGGGAGGAGATTAAACACAAGATCACACCTCAAGCTTCACCAAGAAGCCCTGTGATTAGACTGGGAAAAATGCACCAAGATAGTACGAGAGGAGAAAAATTAGAAAGAAGGTTACACAGTCCCAACCACAACCTGCAGCCTCCGACACCCTCTCCCAGAAAAACAAACCCTGCTTCCTGTGACGATCAGGTTTCCATTCCTGCACGGTGCATTTCTAAAGCAAGCGTCTCCCCCTTAGAGCACTCGCCACCTCCTACATCTCACCGATCTTCAGCAATGAAGAGCCACAGGACCTCCAAAACCTCTCACACTGATCCAGATGACATCAGGTGAGATGAAAATGGACGAACACAAATTCATGATAAAATGTTGACCCAATAATTTGACCCATGATCTGTTCCTTGATCAGTATGTAATATAAGTTTCTCTGCAAATAATATTAAAAATAATGAAAATAATAAAAATATATGTACATTTATTAAATGTATATTTATTTATTTATTTAAAAAACACTTTGAAAATGTAATTTGTTGTATTGTTCTAAAGTATAAATTTTTGTGGAATTTAAAACATTTTTGCAAAAGGTACTATAATGTGACAAGTCCATACTGTACATTTAATTCAAATTTAACATTATTTCTGTATCGATTATTGCTGTGTATATATTCTTAGGAAAGGACAGCTGAGTCACCCTTTACCTGATTTCTCCAAAGTGGAGCCAAGGGTTCATTTCCCGAAAAATAGTGGATACAGACCTCCTAAAAGTCGTAGACCACCTCATGATAGCACTTCACACTCAGATCTTCCTGTCGTGTTCAAATCCCCTGCTGAGATTGTGAGAGAGGTCCTGTTGAGCAGCTCTGATGGGTCTCCAGTAAGTCCCTCCACCAATGGGACCCACAAGCGCCTGAACAGTAAAGTACCAGAGGAGTTCCGCTGCCCCCAGCAGGCCAGCACACTGGTGCAGCAGCTACAGGTAATTAAAGAGGAGTGAACACACTGTTCAGAATGAAATTCTAGTATACTGCACACTGTATAGTAACGTTCAAAAGTTTGGGGTTAGTAAGATTTTTTTTAAAAGGGGTCATGACATGAGAAATCAAATTTGCCTTGATCTTTTGGCATATAAAAGGTCTTTGTACCACTAAAACATAGTGTAAGTTTAATAACTTAAAGGGATAGTTCACCCAAAAATGAAAATTATCCCATGATTTACTTACCCTTAAGCAATCCTAGGTGTATATGACAATCTTCTTTCAGACGAGCAAAATTGGAGTTATATTAAAAAATATCCTGGCTCTTCCAAGCAGTAGTGGTAGTGAATGGGGCTCCTGATTTTGAAGTTTAAAAAAGTGCATCTATCCATCATAAAAGATATCCACACGGCTCCGGGGGTTAATAAAGGCTCTATAAAATCTATAAAAACTAAAATAACTAGCTTCCGGCAGACAGCCTACGCAAATCAAGTAACAGTGGAAGAGTAAATCGGACCAGACACATGGCGCAATGACGAACAAGGAAGCACAGAGGACAGAGCCAAACAAAACACTGGTCACAAATTCGAAGTCTAAAACACAAGAATTTTTAAAGAGAAATGTCAGAGGTTTTCGATATAAGAGAAGAGGAGCTTGAGTTTGTTGCACAGGCCTATTTGTTTGAACCACGAGAGGCGTCTAAGCTTATGATACTCCTACATCCTACGTCATACATCACGTCATACATACAGGGGTTACTCTTGTGGCGCAAGTCAACTCGTGCAGTATGAGTACGATTGTCTGTTGGAAGCTATTTATTTTAGTTTATGAAGTTTTAAATATGGATATTTTTCTTAAAAAAAAAAAAACATCGCTTTGCTTCAGAAGGCCTTTATTAACCCCCTGGAGCTGTGTGGATATCTTTTATGATGGATGGATGCACTTTTTTGTACTTCAAAATCAGGAGCACCATTCACTACCATTATAAAGCTGGGAAGAGTCAGTATAATTTTTAATATAACTCCTATTGTGTTCGTCTGAAAGAAGAAAGTCATATACACCTAGGATGGCTTGAGGGTGAGTAAATCATGGGATAATTTTCATTTTTGGGTGAATTATCCCTTTAAAATGTACTCCTCATTATAAAGAGAGCATTTATTTAATCAAGCTCCAAAAACAGCTCATTTTGATATTGCAGGATTTGTGGCGTCATACAGGCAAATATGTTTGCATATGACTGCCTCCAGAGCAAGACATCAATGAATAGTTATACATCATCGCACCATAAGCCCTGCCCACTGGCATTCAGTTGCTTAACGGCTGACATTTGCTTACACTGGATGCGAGCGTCAAAAGCAAATATACAGATGCGTGTTCGGTTTCTGACGTACTTCACACACTTGAGTCTGTCAACAGCAGGACAAATGGAAGAGTGAAAGAATATTCACTTTGACACATCCAGTTTAAACAGCTTGTTTGCATCTCTGTACAGACTTCAGAAGCATCACAGAGTTGGAAACAAGTGGAAGTTTTAATTTTTTTTTTTTTTTTAGACTAAATCTTACCGAACCTAAACTTTTGAACGGTAGTGTATGCTGTGTATGTATATGAAACCGAATGCCACAACATGCAAACATTTTAAACCATAACATACTACATTAAATAGGGAAGTATATGAAACATGAAGCCCCTTATTTTTTCCTCTCACTTATTCTTGCAGGAGGACTATAACAGGCTGCTTACCAAGTATGCAGAAGCTGAAAATACTATCGATCGACTTCGCCTTGAAGCAAAGGTTGGCTTCACAGACTGTATTTATGGTTTTGTGCTTTTTTCTTCTTCATTTGAAGGTTGATGTGAATTCAGTGCAGTGCTCTCCCTCATATCAGCAGGCCTGTCTCCTTTCTCCGTCTGCTCTGATGTTGACGAGAGCTATTTTTAGACTCCTCAGGCTGAGTCAACACAATATAAATTCAGAATCTCTTTTGTGACAGCCCTCCGTTTAGCAGCATGGCCGTACAGAAGCACAGGCTCATTTTCAAACTGAGGGCTCTTTTTAATTGTGATGTTTTTCCTCAAATAAAAAAGCCTGCCGAGAGGGTTTACCTTGGAGGACACAAACCCTTTCAGAGAAATATGAGCAAACAAACAAACTGAGCCAATAAGCAGTGTACATACAAAAGCATTATTAATTGTTAAATTATCTGCATACTTAATATTATATGGGTGAATGTATGCAAATGAAAATATTTATTTCCTTTAAAAGGAATTCAATGCAACACATTATCTACAAAAAAATGACTATTGAAATAATTTTACAGCCTAAATGGCATTATCATTATTATCGTTCTCATTTGTTTTGATAAAATGAGCTCTATTTTATGTGTCTGATAAAATCATACATTGCCTCAGTGTTGAAAACAGTTAATAAACATTGAACAGTGTCACCTAAACAAGTTGACAAAGTGACCTGAAACAAATCTGGGCCTGAGCCAGGATTAAAACAGGCTGTGATGTCACGTTTACCTTTGCTGTTACATAAGAGGTCAGCGTTACACGTTGCAACCTCATCTAAACTCATTTCAGCAGTACTTAACCTTTCACTGTTTTTACAGAGCAATGTTGGCAACTATTTAGGTCAATAATTTTAGGCCATTTCTCTGTTCGGTTTTGCATCTCCAGCTGCATTTTCTCTAATGCTCATTAAGTTCTTCCCCCACATGCCCTGGCCATCTGCTTCAGCTTTAACAGAAACAACAGCTTGAGAAAGACCGGTTTGATTCACTATAATTCTTAGTGACTTAGTTGTGGTTTCTTAGAGTGTAGAAATAGGTATGGGAGATCAATGATAAAACTGTAGAAGTTGCATGATTAGGAAATGGCCTTTCCATTCAGACAAAAAAAATGAAGAGTTTGTTAGAAAACAGGGTGCGTCCTCTGTAAATTCTCTGTATACCTGGCTCCTTTAGTTTCCATTGCTAACACTGTCACATTTTCCTACTGGTGATTGTTCTGCCATTGTCAAACGAAAAAGAAGAGAATTAATAAATTATAAACAATTAATAAATAATGCTGCTTTCGCCCACCCCTATGTAAAAAAGCATAGGCTTAAAGCATAGGCTGGTAAAACTGTTAATTGACATCTGATGGTCTACTTCTGGTATTGATCCAGTAATAATAAAAATTGGGGTCGAAAATCGGGGTAATAGGTTATTGAGGTAATAACATTGAAGGGTCATGTTGAGGTTATGTTTAGTGTGATTTAGTGTCTCAGGGGTTTATCATGTGGGGACAGTCGTTCGGCCTCCATTAGATTTAAGGCAGCATGCAAACCCATTTCTTCACAATAACACCTAGGTCACGAGTGTGTGTGTCTGTGTCTGTGTGTAAGGTGCATTAATATCAGCCTTTTCACATTGTGTTTTCACTGTATTTCTCTATCCAGTGTCTTATCAGTAAGTGCAGCAGTGGAAAACACTCATTAAATGGCCTGTTTTATGAGCCCTTTATTGTACAGTACATGAGTCTCCTCCATTCTCATTTGTGGTTCAGCCACTAGTCTGCAGTAAATCTGAGGGGTCTGTCACGTGGGCAGGCAAGTCAGGGCCGTATTTCTCTGATGGTCTTAGCGTCTACACAATGGGTGGCGAAAGTCCTTGTTGTGTTCTTCCCACTTTATGCTGGGAAACTGAGATCACCAATTATTGTACCACAGATCCAGACCAGAGATTGCGAACACCTCAACCAGAAATTAATTTAATATAAACACAAATTTTTTTTCTCCACATGTAACTTTTTACCTCCTAAAGGTACAGTATACCATGTAAATATGGATTTAGAGAGATTTTATAGTACAGCATAGAGGGGACATAATTGTGTTTACATAGGACTCTTTACCAGGCGTTATGTATAGAAATGGGCTCATAGTCTTGGATTATTGTCAAAGTAGATTTTCACTCATACAGTTGCTGATTTCTCCTTCGTTTTTGTTCAAAGTAGCCCTTGTCTACTCATGGTTGTTGTCTATGTGCTGTTTGTTTTCAGGTGGGTCTCCGTTCTGAACCCGCAAAGCCCAGTACAGCTATCTTGTCAGGTGTTATTCAGGAAGGGTCAAAGGTCATAACCCTCAGTTTTCCTCAAGCACAGAGGGCAGAGTTCAGCGCAGGATCTGCTAGCCTCACCCAGCAGAAGAATGGCTCCGGTACACCACACTGACAACACCACTTTGAAACTGTGTACTTGTATAGACCTTATGTAGCCCCGCCCCTTTTCAGCGGTTTGTATTTCGATAACATGATGGAAATACAAAACAAAACACTTGTTTCTCTGGCGCATAAGGTCTATAGTGTATACAAAAATCACACTATCAACAATCAAACAGAAGTACATATTTTCTACATATTATGCACTGAAATGAATATTTTTAGAAAACTGAAACTAAAGTTATCATTTAACCAAAAACCAAAAATAACGTTTATTTAATAATAAATTAATTCATCAGATGTATTTGAAAATTTTAACCGTAAAAACATTTTTAGTCTTCAACAAATTAAGGGAGTTTTTATATCAATTTTTTTAATGATAGTTATGTTTCTTATAAAACATTGTTGAAATATAAACATTTAAACGGTGACTGTAATAACAAAAATACATTAAATAAGGAAAATTATAATGATTTGTAAAATTATAATGAATATAAGTGCATATATTTAGCAAAATGCTCCTCTCTAGAGTTATTTTTTTCTAGCTGACTAATGAGCTATGGACATAAGGACTCTTTTAAATTTGTTTTGCAGTCAAACTGAATAAGTTTGTTCAATCATTACAAAATGTATTTTTTTTTTTTGACATTGCAGAAAACTCCAGAAAAACAGTAACTCGCCCTTCCTCTGTGAGCTCCCTCAGTTTGAGGAGGTCTGGACCTCTCACAGCAGACCATCTAACAGAGACTCTGACCAAACAGACTCAGAGATTTCAGCTACAGGTAACTAACTTTAAGAAAAACCTATTTGGATCTTTTAACCTCACCATCATTATGTCAAACTCAAGAAAAAAATAATTCAGATTAGCTGGCATTTTGTTATTTTAACAGCAGTGCACTGAATCCTAGATCAACCTTTTTTTCTTTTTTTTTTGCTTGTTTAGGTTGATGCTTTTGAGGCACTTCTAAAGAATGGGAAGCTCAAGGCCTGTGAACAGATAACGGTATGATTATGCTTTAAAAAAAAAAAAACAGAAAACAAAAAAAAACAAAACAAGGGTTTTGAAGTCAGATTAACTCAGTCTGAGTCCTCTACAGGGTCTCTCCACACTGGCACAGGGGCAAGAGTCTCTTGAGAGGGCTTACCTAGATGCACGAGCCCAGTATCAGATGCTGCAGCAGCGACAAGGCGGGCATGTCACCTTTGACACAGACAGGTAGCATGTGCTTCATTTTTACTTCCTGCTGTGCCACTGGTTTATAGTACGTACAGAATATTCATCCTGTGTGTTTGTGTGTGACACAGGGACCTAGAAGGTCAGATCTTCAGGTCAGGGATGCGATTGGATGAGATAAAGGAGTGGCTGGAGCAAGCAGAACGGAATCAACCCATTTCTGAGCCTACTTTAACCCCGCTTCCTCCTTCAGATGTGCTCTCTGTGTCCATGCTGGAGACTGAACCTTTACCTGAGGTGCCTCAAACTTAACCTCGAAACCTCACTAACTTCTGATGCCATTAGCTCACAGATATAGAGGACAGAAAATGACAGATTTTCTCCTCCATTCTTTCTCAGAGCCCACTGTCAGCTGTCCATCCTGAGGCTTGTGTTGGTGTGGAGGTCAGTTCAGTTAGCGGAGAGAGTGATGCAGACAGAGAGGAAGAGGAGATCCTCCCATTTGTTCTTCATCCACTCTATGACAAACACCAGCATGTGGAGAAAGACTTCAGTAACCTCTTGGACTGGTGAGTGACCTTTGACCCTCATATATAAGAAAAAACAGCTTTACATGCCAGACTCTATCGCTCATTGTTTTCTTACTCAGTTATCAGAGTTTTAAAGAGCTCCCTGGGATGCTGGACCAAGCTGTGACTTTAAAGAGCTGTGACTTGCTGGATTTTGGAGACTCTGTTCCTTCTGGGAAAAAAAGCACAACGGTCAGACAACGACACAGGACTATTAATGAGAGCGAGATGACAAAATCTGCTCAGCGGTGAGTCCTGACCCTATTTCGCATAATATTACAGTACATCATATTCACAGATGCACTGCAAAAAATGATTTCCAAAGAATGTTATATAATATTTCATTATCCAGTCATTACTGTGATTGGGCCATGCTAACCAATTTGAGAAAACTATCGTACTTAACTATCGTATCTGACCAATTAGAGAACATCTTGGCTGCTAAGCCCCACCCATTTTAGAAACCCTCACATTCTATCAGCTTATTCTAATTCAGTGATATAAATGAAGGTAATTGACACAGATGTAATGAGAATACTTCTGTGTTTGTGATCTAAACATCAGCTGTATGTTGTTATCAGGTTTTGAAAGATAATTGAGGGTAACAGCAGTTCAATCCGCACTGCACCATTATCAACACCTGGCTGTTTGCTGTCTCATTCATCTCTCCATTCTCTCTTTCTTTAGGCAGCCAGCAGCAGATTGTGTCCCACCCTCCAGCCCATCTGTTAGGTCACAGGTGTGTGACTCTATGGAAACTCACCCAGAGGCTCTTTGCCGCTCCTCAGTGTTGCCAGGGCAACAGGGCAGGGAGAGGAAAATGGCAGGAAGCAGGAAAACTCAAAGCAGTAGCCTAACCAGCCTGGCAGAGAGTGCAGAGCCCAGAACTATGGGCTTGAAAGCAAAGGCCAAGACTGTCAAAGCGTCCCCTCTGGTCAGTGACTGATGAACAACGCTGTATATCATATTTGAAGGATGTGCATAAATAATAGAGTTTTAATATGAGTTCTACATATATTTCTGACACTGCAGGATGGGGTCATGTCTCCAGAAACAGACAGTGGCTTTATGGGCTCTGAGAGCAGTCAGCTTACTCCCGCAGTACACAGTCCTCTCCAGCAGAGGGCAGTGGTGAGGTATGAAGCGCCTTCACTCTGTAGAGCACTTCGAATTTGATCCTGTGACCCTTAATTAGATAAGTAAACAGTGAACTATTAAGCAGTCATGGTGCTTAGTAAGGCCAGCATCACTATAACTCATCCTGTACTAATTGTGCTATGACATGAGGAGAGGTGTTTTTACTTTTTAAGTGACTTTAAGTAACTTATTTTCCACCCGAATTGATCATAAAATGGGAGAAAAAGTCCCATTAAACTAGCAAAAACACTCAAATTTTATTTAAATTCTAGTTAAATGTTTTTGCTATCTTAGGGAATTTTTACGCCTTTATATTTTTCTGATATCTTCTCCAGTTCCACGCCGTCTGGCCTGCACATGAAGAACACAGAAAGACCAGAGTCTGCTCCTCCTTCTGGGCAGCCTTTTGTCGTCTCCACCTCTGCCTCCCAACCCTCTCCGAATACCCCAGGAGAACACCTCAGCACATCTGGAGGATGCACGGGTCCTGTTAGGAGGAGAGGAGGGGAGGAAAGGTGTTCTTCTTCCAGCCTTTCTCCATCAATCTCCCTTCATTGGCCTAATAGAACCATCCCGCCCTGGCCGAGCAGCTTGACCAGCCAGTCAGATCGTGGGAGTGATCATGGTGGGTGTCACCTTTTGAATACATTTCATATAAAAAGCATGTAAAAGTTTTTTTTCTCACTTCCAGAAGTCCATTTGTATTTATAGGGTTAGGTTTCTCTCTAATATGAAATCATAATAAATGGTAACTCTAAATGAATTAGATGAGCTAAAACTTTTACAGCATTAATGAAGACAGGTTAAATGGATAGGTGTATATGAACCCCCTGGAGCCTTGTGGATTATTTTTATGATGGATGGATGCATTTTTGGGGGCTTCAAAATCTTTAGAATTTTTAAATATTTCTCTGATTGTGTTCGTCTGAAAGAAGATAGTCATATACACAAGATAGCTTGAGGGTGAGTAAATCATGGAATAATTTTCATTTTTGGGTGAACTATCCCTTTAAGGTCAATGTTAATTTCTATATACTAATGCATTTGTAACATGTTAAGTTTTATAAATTATCAGTAGTTAATTTATTTTTAATGTAAATTAACAATAGTATATAATTTAACATTAACCTGGTATAATAAATGTTGTTATATATATATATATAATGATTTTTAAAGCATTACCATGAAAAAATGATAATTTCTTGAATAATGCTGATAGTTGAACACGTCATTGAAATACTCTTTCTGCCATTCAATCTCTTTGATTCTGGTCTTGAATTTTTGTTCATCCTGCTTTTATCCATCTTTTCTCAGTCCATTTCTTATCAGGGGAGGAAAAAGCACAGGATGGCCAATACCCACAACCAGCCAGTCTGCAGCTCAGCTCTCACAGAAGCCCCTCCCTCTATGTGCCTTATCACCGCAGCGACCACCTCGAAGCCCAAAGTTCCGTTCAGCTAACAAATCACCAGTGAGTTTCCTAAAGGCTGACATGGCCACTGCAGCACAAACGAGCAGAGATGTATGGCTGCTCTTTTGAGCCAGGATGTTCTGGGAAAAACTCCAGTGGTATTAAGTGGTCTCTATAAAATCATTTTTCACTTCACTGCAGCCAGAGTTCAATCTGGATAATTAGATTTCATTTTCATTCTTTCCTTCCTTTGATTCAGCAGGAGTTTGTCTCTCAAATAGACTAGCTGAAGATTGTGCTGGTATGTATTCTCCATGCTCCACATCAAGAAACCAGCATTAGTCACCATTAGCTATTAATAAAACAGTAACACTGTATGTGTTTTTGATGGTTGAAATATTCCTACCCACATCCACACACCCACTTCTGACAGGACCTGTAATGCTCTTTTGAGTTCTTACTGGAATGGTTATTTCTAAACCCTGTGTTGATCTGAACTGAACTAGAGCTTATAATGACCACTTGACCCACATGACTTTTGAAGAGGACACTTGGCTTACTAACTTCAAATTGTTTGTGAAGGGAAATATTTGACATGCTCTGTGGTCTTTTACACTCTCAATGTACACTACTGATCAAAAGTTTGGGGTCGGTACAATTTTTTTTAATGAAGCTTGAATTAAGTCTCTTCTGCTTACCAAGGCTGCATTTATTTGATCAAAAATAGTGTAAAAAGTATTATTGTGAAATATTATCACAATTTGAAATAACTCTTTTATACTGATGTATATTTTAAAATGTAATTTATTCCTGTCATGGCAAAGCTGAATTTTCAGCAGCCATACTCCAGTCTTCAGTGTCACATGATCCTTCAGAAATCATTCTAATATGTTGATTTGCTGCTCAAGAAACATTTCTTATTATAATAAATTTTGAAAACAGTTGTGCTGTTTTACAGTTTTGTGGAAACCATGATACTTTTTTTTTTTTTTTTTTCTAAGATTCTTTGATGGACAGAAGGTCCAAAGCAGCATTTATTTGAAATAGAAATAATTTGTAACATTTACAAACGTCTTGTACTGTTATATTTTATCAATTTATTGTGTCCTTGTTGAATAAAAATAACAACAACAAAAAAAAACATTTGAATAGTACTGTACTATGGTTGTCAAAAGTACCAACTTCGGTACCAAGTCATTTCTGAAATTTTAAAAATGTGACGATACCAGCGTTTCCCCTTGCATTTTGAGCGGATTTTAAACACATCTGATTGGCCGTTGTGTTTACACGCTCAACACATATGTCTGTGATTGGCTACAATGATAAACACTTCAAAAACATGTAAATAGACATCTTTGATGCTCTTCACCAAGCGCTTAAACAGATACGGGAAAACATGGGAAAGTTTGAAAGCAGGCGTCTATCAGCGGATATATCAGGGATCCGCTGATAGACGCCTGTTTTGAAACACTTTCAAACAACGCTTTCAAACGCCTGCTTTCAAAACATGTTTTTGAAGCATTGATCATTGTAGCCAGTCACAGACATATCTGTTGAGCGTGTAAACAACGGCCAATTAGAGGAGTTTAAGAATCCACTCAACAGCACTCAAAATGCTAGGGGGAAACACTGGTATCATAACATTTTTAAAATTTCAGTACCGAAGACGGTACTTTTGACAACCTTGTAGTGTACCAATCAAGACTTCCCAAAAAATGCACTGTTTTCATTTGTCACAACATCTTGTGTATAAACCTGTCACATGATGAATGATAAAAAACCCACATCGAAATTGGAACTCCGGATGGAGATGTTGATTTTAACAATCTGATTTTAATTGAGTTTCATCTGTTTTGTTCCCTCTTCAAACTACAAAAAATGCCTTTTATGCATTCTATATGTTTCAGAGAGGCTCTTGAATCTCTACAGCAAGAAGTGAACCGACTGAAGGAGAGACTAGAGGGAAATCTGAGACTCTCCAAACCTGCTAGTCCTGTTAGAGCGCCCCCTTCTGCCACAGAAGACACCAGAGACCACGCACACCCACAGACCATAACACCACAGTGGCTTCATTTAAGGTAATTAGACCATCAAATATTATATATGTTGCCTGAAACTTGTAGTTAATAGTCAGATGTGTTATAACTTCAAAGGGTTTGACATGTTCCTTGTCTTATTAGGTCTTCAGAGAGGACGAGAAGGCAGACAGAGAGAAGGAGGAATGGAGAAAAAGAGAGAGGAAACTCACCAAGACCCACCCTGAGGCAAAGATCAGCATCATTACCTCGACATCGGCCTGACACTGATCTGAGTATGTTCAGCTACATGCAAATCTTTCAAAGTCAATGTAGAATAAATGTGGCACATGGCTTTGTTGTAAGATATGGATACCAAGAGATTTTCTTAATGGTCCTGAATGACAAAACACTTGGATGCCAAGTTTGAATCATTCATGCTCTCATAGATTTATATTACTTTTTCACCATGCTCCTTATTAACCCTGCTGCAGCAACTGATTCTGAGCATGTCCAGTCTGAGCCAAGACCATCAACAATAAGACATGTCCTGATGTCCCCTATGACATCAAGAGGAAGAAGACAAACCAGAGGATTTGAACGCCACAAAGAGGACAGTACCTGTAAGAAAAGATCTTTGTTATAACTTAACACAGATGACCAGGTTTTGATATGGTGATCAAGAACAATTGTGATCATTTTAATTGAACATCAGCAGGCAGATCCGATAATAGCGATGAAATGGAAATGAGCCGAGGAACAGAACCGACCTGTCCACACTGCACATCAGATCGCACTAGTACCTCGACACGTAAGCATTCTCCCTCCATCATTATAATGGGATCTGAAACTTACTGAGATTACCATTTCATGAACTATCCGCCTGTCCTCTACACTATTAATTAAAGGTCCAATGAGGAGCAGGAGCTCTCCACGTCTCACGCAACCTTCCTGTAGCCACTGCCCATTGTGTGGTTCATTAAGAGCCTCTCAACCAGGTTTGGCACTTCATTATGTATAAACTAATTTTATACAATTCGTCCTGAAGATGTGAAATACTTTTGTCAAAATATTCCCCTAATATCACCAAGAATCATGTTGACTCTCATGTGTGGTTATTTAGCCAATCAGGAGCCAGTCTCCAGCCCCAGAGGGACTCCAATCAGATCCATACAGAGGGACAGACGAGGCATGAACGTGACATTAGCTCCTCCCCCCACATTGCAGGGAGGTGTTCCAGTTATCCCATGTGTGCCCATCTATCCTTCAACTCTGTGAGTAGTATATAAATATTATATAAATTTATATAAATAATGTGAAATTTAGTTCTGTTAGTCTGATTTAGCCCAAAGAAATGACCTTGCGTTACCTTGTAAGTAACAACTAACCCCTTTGCTATAACTGTCTACAACAGACTGATCATTCCGTGTCATTTTCCTGCAGTTACTTCTCCAGCCCTGTGACGACACAGGCCTACTCACAACCCTCTAATGTCTCAGCAAGCCCCGCCAGAGATAAGAAGTCAGGGGTCAGAGGTCATCGCAGACGCTCTCTCTCTGTGGACCATCAGCAGCTCCCTCTGAACAGCTCTCTGACCCGTGCCCTCACAGCAGCTAGAAACATGAGAGAGGTCTCGCATCGCATGGCTCATTCTCTGGCCTCAGGGCTGCACAGCAGTAGCTTCCTCACCACATCCTGCACCTACTGACACCAGCAGTTGTTCATTTAGCAGACGCGTTTATCCAAAGTGACATACATAATGTACAAAGTACATTTCTCAGCTGTGTCACATAAAGAAAGTGATGTGTGTTTGTTTTTATTAGTTTACATAAAACAACTCTTTCTCGTAGCAGTGTGACTGATGACATGCAGACATGCATGGTGGAAAATGTGAAATGTCTCAGGTGACTTTTAGAGATTGATAGCTGCATTATGGCAGCTAAATTAATACGTTTGTATATACAGTGACCTCAAAAATGTTTGGAAACTTAATCCACACTTAAAGATATATGCATATCATTGCATTAGAAAGCAAAAAATACAAGAAATATTGTTTTTTATTGTTAACTAAAAAAATGGAAAAAAACAATAAATGTACTGTTAAATGAGTGAAGATGAAGATATGTGGATACATTGTGGTTTCCAAACATTAGTAGAACTTGATGACATCCATTATTTTACAGATACCAGTTGGATTTATATTTTGTTATATAATTAAAAAACGTAAGTGTGGTTTAAATGTCCAAAGGCTTTTGGGTCCACTGTAGTAGACCTTTATTCTGGCAAGTCCAGATAATGTCATTGTTAAGCTTTTTAATTCCATAGTGTGGTAGATTTCTATTTCTTTTAACATACAAGAAAGGTTACTGTCACAGTATGAATGTGAACCAGTTTTGTTTTTTAAAAATCTGTCAGTGACAGGTTTTTAAATCTTTATCCTTTCTAATGGGGGGAAAATAAGTACAGTGCTGCTCTAAAAGTTGGTGGGTGATTGCGTTTTTATTTATATTACAGTACTTTTGTGCTGTATTTGTTTACCTGGAATTTCCAAATTTCAAACTGGATAACTGTTTTTAATTTACTAGTTCAGTGTATATAATCCAGCATTCCTTGAGTCTCACAAGAGTTTGTAGCAGCATTGAGGTCAATGTGAAAAGACCAACAAATAATGGATAGTTATGTGCATAATTTTTTCTGTTTTATTAGGTTGTGAGATATTGATTGTTACTATATTTTATATAGTTTTCTTGGGTGAATGTCTTTTTAGTGCTGCTTGTTTTGGGCATCACCCAGTCAAGCAAATTTATTGACTCTCTGGTAGTGCTTTTTTTAAAAAAATCTGTTTTATATTTATAGAGTTGTACTTTTATACTTTATTTACTACTATAAATGATTCTACATTTGACTTGTGTCGTGCTACTGTTTTTCATTACAGCTATTTGATCATGTGTTTCTCAAGGTAACAAACTGGATTTTTCATGCCTCCATTTCTCTTGATATGCTGCAGGTGTTTGTATGGAGAGAAATCTGAGTTGAAAGCCAGCTAGTGTATCATGCATTCAGAATCCAGTGATCAAGGTTGGTGGATAACCAAATAGTCCCTGCCACAACATTTTGTTCAATGTAATGGGGTTCCCACAGTCATGGAAAACCTGGAAATAACAGGTAGCCATTACCAGACCTGTAATTAATAAAATTAATTTTTATTAATAATAACATGTGTATATATACTTTTTATATACAGGGGTTGGTCAATGAAACTGAAACACCTGGTTTTAGACCACCACAATTTATTAGTATTGGTGTATAGGGTCTCCTTTTGTGGCCAATATAGCATCAGTTCGTTTCGGGAATTACAGATACAAGGGATTTTGAGCCAATCTTCTTCCAGAACAGTGGCCCAGGTCACACCATGTTTTGGGAACCCTGTTATAAATCATAGTCTAGGGGTGCACAGAGGAAGTCACATACGGAGCACATCACAAAAAATATACTGATTCCATATTTGTAATGGAAGCCAATTTATTAGACAGCCTTACTACATCGGTACACATGAAGTATACTTTAGTTTGTGCTTCAACACTCGCAAACATAGAATCCCAGTAAGATCAACAGGTTTAAGACAGACTAGGTTATTTATTGATATTCTCTGAAAAATAAATGTAATAGAAATAAATCCAGTCGACACCCAAAATAAGGAAATAATTTAAACAAAAACAACAAAAAGAGAACCATAGAAGCGTCACAGAAAACGCGTAGTGCAATATACAACCTTTCTGCCAGAACAGAGTAGAGTTAACGGAAACTAAAACGTTAAAAGGGGGGGTTGCGTTTTGTTGCAAAGCCATTCGCCAGTGGAAGATATAACATTGCATCAGAAAGAAACTACCAGACGGTCAAACAAAAGATAGATATTACCTATTTTTTTCCCAGTTTATCACTACAGCTACAGCTAATACGTCACGAACACAGTGGGCTTCACATTGGCAAAGGAAAGTTTTACTACTTCACAGTCAGAAATTTTCACCAGTTAACAGTGAGACGAAAAAACAGTAACATATGGCATATACAACAACACATTACTCAGTGCATGTCCCGGTTAAACATTGTTTACTAACCAATGATAAGACTTAATCGGACGAGATACAATACTGAAATACAACTGGCCCTTTTTTGAATTCCTTAAACATTTGCAAGCAACGGCCTTCTTCACACTAAATCATGAGGTCTCTGTAGAAGGAGACGTGAAAAGGATATGGAGAGTAAATACTCCGGAATCGCGACTGAAGGAGGGGTGACGTTCGCCATCTATGTACAGTGTCTCTTTCACTTTTACAGCTTGAGGCTTTGATCTGTTACTCCTTTGGCCTCCCTCTTCATCACTGGAGTCCCAAAAGATGCTCAATGTTCATTTTTACACATCTTAACATGTTTTAACTTTTATTTTTCAATGTTTTCAAACATGTCAAAAGGGCCACATAGTAGCATCCATGGCATGCACATCTAAAATGAGACAACAATTAAACCCAAGCATCTAAACTGGGCGGCAGTTTAGCCTTCAGCGCAGGAAGTGATATGCATCATTTTACCTCACTGGTCTATTTGCATATAAACCAGTCCCTCCCCAACCACTTTTAAGCCATTTAAAAAGAAAAAAAAAAAAAAAAAAGAACACAGAGTTAAATAAGGAACGAATACAAAAAGTGATCTACCATTACACATTCTAGCAGGTTCCATAACATACAATATTACATTTGGTACTTTCAGGTTTTAAATGGCAATTAATAATGAAAACTCAGTTTGACAGTTTAATCATTTGCATCCATTGTAAAACAGAAGAATACTTGCAATGATTCTTTTATTTCAACATTATATATATATTTATATATATATATATATAAATTTATAGAATATCTTTTTATCTTGTCACCAATCTATTTTTTTTTTTTTTTTTTTTTTCTCTCAAGCAAGATGCATACACAATTTATATAGGAGCGGGTGAGATTTACAGGGCGACAGATGAAGGAGGGAGAGGGTAACTGGGCGATGGGGTTGGGGGGGAGGAAGTTGTGATTTTAGCTCGTCTGCTCCTCGTCGGGTTTGTTCATAGCCTTGAGAGCGTCCAGAAGCTGGGTGGGGGCGACGATATGGGTTGAACCTGCATAGATGAGCACCGAGGAGAGAAACAAAGAGGAAAAATTTAAACATTTGTACACATACTTTAGATTAACTGTAAAAATGTGGTTTTCAGCTATCTATCCATCGATCTATAGACGCACACATAATATACGCTACCGTTTGGTGTCAAAGATTTTTTTTAAAAAAAGAAATGAATATTCTTATTCAGCAAGGATGCATAAAATTGATCAAAAGGGACAATAAAACTTTACATTGTTACCAAAAAAAAATGTATTTCAAATAAATGCAACTGGAACTTTCTATTCATCAAATAATCCTGAAAAAATGCATCATGGTTTCCCCAAAAAATAGCAGCACAACCATTTTCAATATTGATGATAATAAGAAAACTTTCTTGAGCAGCAAATCAGCATATAAGAATGATTTCTGAAGGATCATGTGACACTGAAGACTGGAGTAATGGATGCTGAAAAATCAGCTTTGCTGTCAATGGAATAAATTACATTTTAAAATAGGTAACACTTTATTTTGATGGTCCACTTAGAGATTCTACTAACTAGTAGCTCTGCAAGTACGCAAACTTGTTCTACTAACCCGAACCCTGTCTACAACAGACTACTAATACTTAGTTAAGTTGACATGTAGGTGCAGTGTTACTTATAGTCAACAGAATGTCTAAAGTGACCATAAAAATACCTTAAAATATATTAAAATGGAATACTTTTTTTTTTTTTATTGTAATAGTATTTCACAATATTACTGTTTTTACTCTGGTTTTTGACCAATAAATGCAGCCTTGGTGAGCAAAAGAGACTTCTTTCAAAAACATTTAAAAAATCTTAGAGACCCATATGAACAGTAGTGTGTATGTGTGTGTGTGTATATATATTGCTTTGAATCTAAAAATATTATACAAAAAAGGGTAAGAACGAAATTTGATCAGATATTTAGCTGAAGACGCATTTCTACCACATTACAGATACTCTAAGTTCAAACTATCCAAAACATTTGTGCACAGGGGTACCCTAAACCCACTGAAATAATTTTTTGATTTTTTGGTGCCCTGTGGAACAAATGTTTATTCTACTACTCCCTGTTAAACTACAATATTTTTTAGCAAAGCTGCATGTTCACACTGCAATGCAATAAAAAGATCAATTGATAATGAGAGTAACATCACTTTTACATTCAGCAAGGGTTACTTAGATTGAAAGAGCAGAACTGAATGTGTAGGTGGCACGCTACAGCTTTGAACATACAACTAACTTATATTATCCAATGCAAACATGCAGATTTGGCTAATTGCTAATCAGATACACAATGTGATTTGTAGCTCTTCAACTAGATGAACGGGTCTAAACTAAAGATCCATGAAAACAAACCATATTATTGTTCGGTAATGGCTGGAACAGTCAAGAAGTGTTTCATGTTGCAGTATGGTTAGGACTGGCATACTGCATATGGTGTGATCATTTACGAACACGAAAAACCAACAGAAAAGGGGGAATTAAAAGGGATATAGCTTTAGCAGGCTGACACTTAGAATGATGGTATCCTTGATAGGGTTGATTAATGATCATTCTTGTACAATGGTTTAGTCAGTAAAGGTATATAGAAAGGACACTTGTAATTACAGGACCTCATTTGTGTGCATTTGTTGGCTTATAAACGTTATATTTACTCTCTGTTGCGTTAAAGGAATATGCCAATTAGTCAAAACAATTTGACTAATTTTCAAATTTGAAGAGGAAATAAGGAACCCAGAACATTCCTTAAAGAGCAAAGACGACTAATGTGTAAGTTTTATACAAGTTACAGTGGGTCATTATAACACAATGTAACCACAAGCCTGCACAGGAAATAAAACCCAAATGTTGGGATGTTTTTTAAATTTGAATAAAATGAAAACTAAAAGACTTTCAAATCACATGAGCCAATATTTTATTCACATAGAACATAGATAATATAACAAATGTTTAAACAGAGAAAGTTTACACTTTTATCCACTAAATGAGCTCATTCAAATTTGATGCCTGCTACAGGTCTCAAAAAAGTTGGCACGGGGGACAACAAATGGCTGAAAAAGCAAGAAAGTTTGACAAGATTCAGGTGGGAGAACATCTAACAACTAATAAAGTTAATTGATTGCAGGTCTGTAACATGATTAGCTATAAAAGGGATGTCTTAGAGAGGCAGAGTCTCTCAGAAGTAAAGATGGGCAGAGCTGTGAAAGAGTGCGTAAAAAAGATTGTGGAATACTTTAAAAACAGTGTTCCTCAACGTCAAATTGCAAAGGCTTTGCAAATCTCATCATCTACAGTGCATAACATCATCAAAAGATTCAGAGAAACTGGAGAAATCTCTGCGTAAGGGACAAGGCTGAAGACCTTTATTGGATGCCCATGGATGCCTCAGAAGACACTGCATCACTTTGACGGCATGGTTGTGTCAATGACATTACTAAATGGGCCCAGGAATACTTCCAGAAACCAGTCGGTAAACACAATCCGCCGTGCCATCTGCAGATGCCAACTAAAGCTCTATCATGCAAAAAGGAAGCCATATGTGAACATGGGCCAGAAGTGCCCTCGTGTCCTGTGGGCCAAGGCTCATTAAAATGGACTGTTTCAAAGTGGAAAAATGTTCTATGGTCAGACGAGTCCAAATTTCACATTCTTGTTGGAAATCACGGATGCTGTGTCCTCCGGGCTGAAGAGGAGGGAGACCTTCCAGCGTGTTATCAGCTTTCAGTTTTAAAAGCCAGCATCTCTGATGGTATGGGGGTGCATAAGTGCATACGGTATGGGCAGCTTGCATGTTTTGGAAGGCACTATGATGCTGAAAGGTATATAAAGGTTTCCAGACAACGTCTATTTCAGGGAAGGCCTTGTGTATTTCAGCAGGACAATGCAAAACCACATATTGCAGCTATTACAACAGCATGGCTTCGTCATAGAAGAGTCCGGGTGCTGAATTGGCCTGGTTGCAGTCCAGATCTTTCACCTACAGAGAACATTTGGCGCATCATTAAACGAAAAATACGTCAAAGATGACCATGAACTCTTCAGCAGCTGGAAACTTATATCAGGCAAGAATGGGACCAAATTCCAACACCAAAACTCCAGAAAACTCATAACCTCGATGCCCAGACATTTTGAAAAGAAGAGGAGATGCTACACCATGGTAAACATGCCCCTGTCCCAACTATTTTGAAATAAGCTAATTTTGTGCATAAAATTGTAAAATTTCTCAGTTTAAACAATTATGTTATCTATGTTCTATTGTGAATAAAATATTGGCTCATGTGATTTGAAAGTCTTTTTAGTTTTCATTTTATTCAAATTTAAAAACGTCCCAACATTTTCCGTAATTTGGGTTGTACAGTGCTGTAATATAAAGTGTTGCTAAACTTGTTTAAAACATCCATTTTGAAGTATCAGTCATGAACTATAAATTTCAATGATTGATTATGATATCTGATGTGGTCAGCTTTATAATCAACTATTTACTAAATATTTTTTTGAATGCAGAAACAGACCTGAGGCATGACATAGCAAGGGCCCAAACTAGTTAGTTTAAGAGGTTAGTGTTTGGGGGAAGCGTTAGTGCTAAAGCATATCTGAAGAACACAGCTACATTTCAAGCTTTGGCATCTGCAGAAGAATTATTCAGAAAGAAAAGAGCCAGTCGCTCTCTTGCAGAAGCAATTTTAACATATATTCTTTGCAGACGGCACTTGGTCATGTAGACGTGATGTGAGGTAGATTGAGGAACTAGATTAAAAGCAAAACCAAATTATCCTGGAATTGGCATCCAGCATCAAACCAATTACCTCTCTATAGTTGGAAAAAACAAAACAAAGTTAATATGAGTGATTGCCTTGGATTGTTATTTAGAAATAATCGGAATATGGTGAGTCTTGAGGGTAGATTAAATCTGCGGGAGAATGAAGCTTTAAAATTAATGATATTTGGGAGGGCAAATGAAGGCTCCATTGAATTAAAGGCGCAAAGTGAGAAGAATGCAGTTTAATCCACCCAACTAAGAGGATGTGGTCAACAGGGATGGGGTCAGGACCCCTACCTGCATCTGTCACTCAAAAAAAGGCTCCGCCCACTGCAGTTCTGAATGGGGCATTCAGCCAGCCAATCGAGGCAGATCAATATTGGCTGGTCCCAGTAGAAGACAGAGCCTGAATGAGACTTGCAGGTCGGCTTTTCAGTGAGGCAGGAGCCGGACACCCATCCCTGAGGCGTGGTGGCGTTATAAAACGGTAGAGTGTGGTAACAGGAGCAAGAAAAGAAAGCCCTTGTGCTGTGGGGGTTCAGAAGGGTTTCTTTGTTCGGCTGCCTTTACTTTGTCAGAGTGTGATTTCTCTCTCCCACCCTTCCCTCTTCTCTCTCTCTCACTCTTCTGAGGGGTCAGGGTCCTCAAAGGACACCCTAGTGGATTCTCGGAAGTCGGGGTGCCGCAGGTCCATTAGAAATTTGGTTGGGGTGAGCAAGTGAGTAGAACCTGCGGAGGAACAAAGGTGGCTTCACGCTCAGAATTAATCTCACACCGCACCTCACGTTCTTTCACCACCGTTAATCTTTATGGGGACAAAAGAGGGTTAAAACACCATTTCCCACCATCCGTAGATCCTGATGTTCAGAAATATTATCCTAGAACCCTGACAAAATGATTTTTGAAAGCTCTGGGTGGATGTATCGTTGAAGGACTCTGCAACTCGTAGGCCTCCTAACTAAATGTATAGTAACTTATTCCACAAAGATTCACAATTAGTAGCCAATTGTCTCACTGAGGTCCTTCAACTGCTTTGTTCATCTCAGATAGTGATAAAGACCTCATGCTTGGACAAAACTGTACAGTATAACTCGCCCAAAAACCACCAATTAGAAATTCCTATGTGATTGTGAAAATGCTCAGTTTTCTTCTGGAAAACAACAGACTGATACAGTTTTTCTTCAGAATTAACCTCTAAAGGGGTGTTCACCACTGACAGTTATTTGCAGCAACAGAGTGAACCGAAGGCCGATGTTAATGTTGCGAACATTTGAGAATTTGTAAAGCAACGCAATAGAAGTGCAGACAGTGGAGCTCACATGATCCACCGTCTGATTACAGCAGTCAGGTAGAAACACCAATTAGCGACTTGCTGACTGAGTCAATCTCAATGTGAACATCCACAAAAAAATTGTTTTGGCTGCCATAAACCTTAAAGGGTTAGTTCACCCAAAAATGAAATTTCTGTCATTAATTACTCACCCTTATGTTGTTCCCCACCCGTAAGACCTTCGTTCATCTTCGGAACACAAATTAAGATTTTTTGATGAAATCCGAGAGGTTTCTGAACCACCCTATAGACCGCATTGTCATTGCAACTTTCAAGGCCCAGAAAAGTAGTAAAGGACATCATTAAAATAGTCCATGTTCAACCTTAATGTTACGTGATGTGAATAGTTTTTGTGCGCAGAAAACAATCAAAAATAACAACTGACGTAGAACCCGGAAGCACTGCACTGTGTGTACAACGTCAACTGCGTAGGAGACTGACATGGAAGAGAAAAAAGTCGTTATTTTGTTTGGTTTTTCTCATTGCTTCATAACATTAAGGTTGAACCACTGTAATCACATTGAAAGGTCCTTGAAAGTGGTAATTGTGTTGCAGTCTATTGGAGGCCAGATACCTTACAGATTTCATCAAAAATACCTAAATTTGTGTTCCGAAGATAAACGAAGTTCTTACGGGTTTGGAGCGACAATTAATGACAGTAATTAATGACAGAATTTTTGTGTGAACTAACCCTTTAAAGGTATGATAAAAAGACAATTCTAAACACAACTGCACATCTTAAGTATAAAAACCCTATCCACACGCACACAAAACAGACACACAGAAGAACTTACGAACATAGACTCGTGAACACAGCAGAGGCTCACGACTGCAATTTAAAAGCAGTTAAAACATGACAAGCACAAAATACAAGACAAGAGCACAGGAAAAATATACAAGACAGATTTGCCAGTCTGATTACACATATCAACACATATATAGTTAAAGCTAAAGGTATCAATCTAAGGATTTAAAGGGTGGTTGCTTAATATCTCTTGAATTTACAGCGATTTTTAGCAGTATCCTCTGCAGACTCACCAACGATGGCCTCCCATTTGCCATTGGCCAGTGTGACCTCATAGGCACAGCGCATCTCGCTAAAGGACGCGCCCCCGATGACGAAGACCATGATGCGAGGGCCTGTGCGGTACTCTCCAGGGGTTTTATTCTTGTGCCAGTGGCCATATCGGGCACTGCAATGGGAAAAACACATTCAAGCATGTCAACTTCAAGGTACTTTTTTCAAACCAAAAAATGGAATCATCTTTGTTTCGCAGTGAAGGTATCTGTTGTTGCAGTACTATTTATGGCCTTCTAGTAGCAACAGTTAGAGCTGTTTTACACAAATGTTTTGTCTTCACCACACTTGCCCACTGAATTATGACATATATCAAAGTATGTACAGCAAGTGTCCTGAAAAGTGAAGCAAAAATATTTCGATCACCCCCTGGTGGCTGGCTGCATTATTGGTTATAAACCCCGCCCTATCCATGTAATCGAATGGGATGCAAGACAAACTAAAAAAAAACAATTACACTTAAAAAATAATTTTTTCCAGAGATGGTTTCTGTCATTGTAGGTAGTTCTTATCATACAGATGTATGTTCAACTGTTAGTTTTAAATTTAGTTAGTTATTTGCAGTGTTGTTAAAGCTACTCGTAAGTTAAAGTAGTTAAGTTACAATCAAGCTACCTTCTGCAAAAGTAGTTAGTTACACTACAAGTTACTAGCTAGCTACATTGAAACTAACTTTTTTTTTACAATGATAATTATTACAAATAACTGAATAATTGTTAGCTACTGGAAAAGCTACACTGTTTTAAAAGTATCTGAGTTACTGACAAGGCTACTGAAAAATGTAGTTAAACTAGTAGCGATGCTACTTGTAGCTAGCTACTCCCCAACACTGGTTATTTGATGCTATAAAAACGGGTTGTAATGTCATGATTGACAGCTGTGCTTGCGAATGATTCTGCGGGAGCGGGAATGTGGGCGGGACCTTGATACCACAGCTCCACCTGGGGGTCACTACCGCTCAGACTTGGGCTCCAAATAATGTAATTGTCAATGACTGTTTCTGAGATATTTTGGCTACAGTGGAAGGAAGTGGAGATGTGGCGCCATTTGCAAGCATAATGAGGGGAAATCGCCGTGAACACTGGTGATCTCGAGGTCCAATCAATAGCTATGCAATGGGACCCACCAGCTCCCAGCTCTCCTATGTGGGAGTCAGGGACTTCCTGCTTTGCCTCTGTTACTGTTTACAGGAGCTGTGCTGGTTTGTTTGTCCTGAAAGCAGAACAGTGTGCCGGGATCATTACTGCTGACCCTGAGGAAATATCCCAGTCTCCACTGAATTTAAAAAGCGCCTTGGTGTTCACCCCTACCTCACATCGCACCACCCACCAATCACGGTATTGATTTCAATGTTCTCCCCACCCCTCTGCTCAAATGATTATTGATCCAAGTTACTTCTATCTTTCGACTTGTGCAATACAAAAATGCATGTATTCACCTGTGTATTTGAGTTTGAATGTGTGTGGCCTTTGAAAATCTACTTTGTAAATTTGATTTTGAAGTGTTTAGAAATGATAGGATATTTAAAGGAATTAATATAACTGCTGTGGTCAATTCAAATTCCAACTGATTATTTAAAGGGAACCTTAAATTCTGAATTTCACCCAACTTGATAAGCGTGCGTACCTGACTGCAGAAGTGCTGAAGGAAGAGGACGAGCGTGTTGATATGTATGGGTAATGTTTGGTGTCCAGCTTGTCCTCAATAGCATCCTGCAAGATTGATTCACAAAGTAAGATCACATATTCACAAACAGTTTTACAAACAGATTTTTTTTTTTTTCAAATTTCTATAGATCAGCATTAACCTCAATGATATCCTTGATCAGTGGGGTCCAGCGAGAGAGTTGGTAGGTCTGCTCGCCTCACACGCTCCTTACGATCGAGCTTCTTGCCTCTGCGGAGAGTAGACTGCAGCATACACAAACAAAGCAACAACAACAACAAACAAATGTCAATGGCAGGTCAGAGAAACTGTACAATGCTTTAGCAGCCAGTGAGAATTAATTGTTGCTTAAGGCAGGAATAGCGTACATCTGTGATGATTGGGACGCCCAGGTGAGCCATATTGGTGATGATCTCACTGTCCTCAGGAGGGATCTGGGCGTGTTGGATCAGCTTGTTAAGGTTCTCCTCCGTGATCCCTGTTTTGCCACACATGCACATACGAGCCACGTTACAAAATGGCTGATCAGGGCAATGACATGCAAACTGAGGTATAAAAATGGCTGCCAAAGACTCCCTAACCGTTCTTCAGGAAAATGTAGAGCAGGATGATGCGGATCTTGTCGTAGGTGCTGACGTTGGCATCCAGCAAGATTGGCACGATGGCCCTCATGGGGTCTTTAATCTTTTCACCCTCTGCGTCTGTTCCCATAGCGAGATCCTGCCGGGTGATAGAGCGCAGTTAATAATTATGCTCAAACGATGGTAATAAAAACAGAATTACCTTGATGCTTTCAGATACTTTTAGTATCAATAGTAATAAATTAGTACCGTGTAGTAAAGATACGCTATTTGAATTACATAATGTAAACTATAAATTCTAAATAGCAGATACTTATACCTTTCCTTGCAATATAAATACAGGTAAAATCCATGGTTTGCACCTAATTATCATAGTTAAATCATTTTAACCAGTGGCGGATCCTGGTAAAGGGGATATAGACAAGTTGGTATTCGTGGCACAGCTTTAGACACACACTTCATACTCTATCGCTCATTGTGGCAGTTTCATTGCTCCTCCGCTCCGCTCTGCTCACCCCCTCATTGAAAATGAATCGTGATCTAGTGGGTAACTTTTCCGAGCAGCTCCTGTGTTATACTTCCCTCCCGCCACCTCCTCTCACTTTGCCTGCTTTCCACCCTACACCATAGAAATAGAATAAACGGCCCATGAAAAATGTCTTTTTTTTAACCTGCTAGAAGCCAAAAACAGAGGAGGGATATATGATTATAGCACTGTACAGTCCTATTACGGTCAAGTTAATCAAATCGTGACCCGGTGCCTAAAATATATATTAACGGATATACAGTAGCAATTTAGTTGGTTTATTAAAACGAAGGAAATTCAGGATCTATGTCATTTATGCCAACAATTAACCATATTATGTGTAAATGTATATAATATTATTTCACGTACCAGACTTTGCAGCAAGCAGGTAAACAAACTAACTAGTAACAGACCGGTATACACACACACACACACACACACAACATATATATATATATATATATATATATATATATACACACACATATACTCTATATTGCCAAAAGTTTTGGGACGCCTGCCTTTACGTGCACATGAACTTTAATGACATCCCATTCTTAATCCGTAGGGTTTAATATGGAGTTGGCCCACCCTTTGCAGCTATAACAGCTTCAACTCTTCTGGGGAGGCTTTCCACAAGGTTTAGGAGTGTGTTTATGGGAATTTTTGACCATTCTTCTAGAAGCGCATTTGTGAGGTCAGGCAGTGATGTTGGCGAGAAGGCCTGGCTCGCAGTCTCCGCTCTAATTCATCCCAAAGGTGTCCTATCGGGTTGAGGTCAGGACTCTGTGCAGGCCAGTCAAGTTCCTCCACACCAAACTCGCTCATCCATGTCTTTATGGACCTTGCTTTGTGTACTGGTGCGCAGTCATGTTGGAACAGGATGGGGCCATCCCCAAACTGTTCCCACAAAATTGGGAGTATGAAATTGTCCAAAATGTCTTGGTATGCTGAAGCATTAAGAGTTCCTTTCACTGGAACTAAGGGGCCAAGCCCAACCCCTGAAAAACAACCCCACACCATAATCCCCCCTCCACCAAACTTTACACTTGGCACAATGCAGTCAGGCAAGTACCGTTCTCCTGGCAACCTGCCAAACCAGACTTGTCCATCGACTGCCAGACAGAGAAGCGTGATTCGTCACATCCAGAGAACACGTCTCCACTGCTCTAGAGTCCAGTGGCGGCGTGCTTAACACCACTGCATCCGACGCTTTGCATTGCACTTGGTGATGTAAGGCTTGGATGCAGCTGCTCGGCCATGGAAACCCATTCCATGAAGCTCTCTACGCACTGTTCTTGAGCTAATCTGAAGGCCACATGAAGTTTGGAGGTCTGTAGCTATTGACTCTGCAGAAAGTTGGCGACTTCTGCGCACTGTGCTGACCCCGCTCTGTGATTTTACGTGGCCTACCACTTCGTGGCTGAGTTGCTGTTGTTCCCAATTGCTTCCACTTTGTTATGATACCACTAACAGTTGACTGTGGAATATTTAGTAGTGAGGAAATTTCACAAATGGACTTATTGCACAGGTGGCAACCTATCCACGGTACCGCTTGAATTCACAAAATTACACGCTTGAATTCGCTGAGCTCCTGAGAGTGACCCATTTTTTCACAAATGTTTATAGAATTGTTTATACATTTCCATTAACTGGCTCATTGTAAAAGAGCAAATTGTTAAAATATAATCTGGTAAAAAAAGAAGAAAAAAAAAAGAGAATTTTTAAGTAAATATTTTTCTTACAGTAGACAGCACTAGTTTTAAACTGAATCAATAATAATAAAAAGTGCAATTAATATCAGAACTAAATGGTAAAAATATTATCACAATTGGTGAATGTGAATGTTAAAATAATTCAGTTCTTAAGTCAAATTTTTTTCACAAACCCCCTATTCCATGGCACTGATGTCTGGGGTGAAATTGTACCTGCTCTACACGGCACAGCTTGTCCACGGTTCCCTGGTAGTGCTTCATACAGTCCTCGGCCAACTGCAGATGGGTTGAGTACTAAAGAGACAGATTTTAAGGGTCAGTGAGTAAATATTGGAGCTGCAATTCCCATGAGGCGTTTTCCGTTTGGCTGAATGCACATATCCTGTGACCTCTCTCACCTTGCTGAGCTCTTTCTGATACTGCGGCATCTTCTTCAGCATTTGAGACAGATCCCTCATGGTGGTCTGAAAGAAACACAGGACTTTCTCAGAAAGGACAGCAAAGCAGAGGTCAGACGCTGCCTCAAGACACGACACGGGATCCAGTGAGCCAAATTACAGTAGGTACGTAAAAACAGTGCAATAAAAAAAGCTGTTATGCTATATTAGATTTTCACATATTGCATATAGTACGTCACAGCAGAAATGTGTGTTTATGTGTGTTTGCTTGTGCTGTGTCAGTAAAGTCAATCAATACTAATCCTGCTGTAGCCTCACAGTGCTTTCACATGAGTCAGCCATCATGCTTTAGATTTGGCTGCCAACGCAATCTCATCTGCCAGGCTATCCTCCCTCGCCCCACCACGCTACACTATTCTCTCTTTTCTACTCCTCATTTTATCTCTCCTCCAGGCCCCTCCCCCCCCCCGGCCAGACTCCAGTGTACCTTCTCTCCAGTGTTCATCCGTTTACTGGCAGAAAATTCCTTCAGGGAGCGTGTCACCTCCCTGCAAGCGACGGAAATGAGAAAAGGAGAAAGAGAACATTTACTGACCGGGAATATTACAGGAAAACCAGAGTTTGAGGCTGAAAATAGTAAGCTTTTACTCACTGAGAGACTTCAGCAATATGTTTTGTGCCGTAGCGCCACCCAGAGGTCGTCATCTTCATGCAGTAGCACTTCCTTCTCACGAGAGTCACCTATCCCACTGGTCTCATACCTACCAGATTACAAATCAAACAGATATTTATATATATATATTAGTATTTATAGATTATCCATACATATATTAGATATTTATACATTTATACAGTGTATTCTCTTGTTAATTGACCAAGGATGGTCATATAAACTTGTATTTGTTAATAATGATCCTATGATAATAGTCAATATGTTAAATACATATCTATATATATATATATTTATATATATATATACACACACTACCGGTCAAAAGTTGGAAACATTACTATTTTTTAATGTTTTTGAAGTCCCTTATGCTCATTATGGCTGCATTTATTTCATAATAAATAGAGAAAAAAACAATAATATTGTGAAATATTATTACAATTTAAAATTATGGTTTTCTATTTTAATATACTTTAAAATATAATTTATTTCTGTGATGCAAAGCTGAATTTTCAGCATCATTACTCCAGTCTTCAGTGTCACATGATCCTTCTGCAATCATTCTATATGCTGATTTGATACTCAGTTATTATCAATGTTGAAACAGTTGTGTTGCTTATATTTTTTTGGAACCTGTGATACTTTTTCCAGGATTCATTGATGAATAAAAGGTTAAAAAGAACAGCATTTATTCAATATATAAATGTTTTCTAACAATATAAATCTCTTACTATCACTTTTTAACAATTTAACACATCAATGCTGAATAAAAGTATTAATTTCCTTTAAAAAAAAAAGAAAGAAAAAAAATTACTGACCCAAACTTTTGAACAATAGTGTATATTGTTACAAAAGATTCCTATTTTAAATAAATACTGTCTATTTTTTAACTTTTTAATCATCAAAGAATCCTGAAAAAGTATCACAGGTTATAAATAATATTATAGCAGCACAACTGTTTCCAACATTGATAATAAATCAGCATATTACAATGATATCTGAAGGATCATGTGACACTGAAGACTGGAGTAATGATGCTGACAATTCAGCTTTGCAGCACAGAAATAAATTATATTTTAAAGTATATTAAAACAGAAAACCATAATTTTAAATTGTAAATATATTTAACAATATTATTGTTTCTATATATATATATATATATATATATATATATATATAAGTTATTTATTTTTTTAACTTACTTGTAAACATCATTCTCGATGGGCAGCAGGTCATAGGCCATAGCCTGGAAGGTGAGCTCGTGCAGGACAGGAGAGACAGGGTCGAAAGCCCGGTCCAGAATAATGAGCTGAGAGCGAGCCTTGTCTGGACCCTGGAGAGAGACAGAAAATCTATTCTTGTTCATGTTCACCACAAGACATTTTTAGATTAACAAAGCCGCCACAAAACATAATAATGTGGGCAGGAATGAAGCTGACATAAGCAGCTCAAATTTCTCAGTATGGAAGTTCTGAAGTCGTTTCAGAGGAAGAATTACATTTTGGTACAGATTATGCAAAGGAAGATTTCTTTTCTTTGGAATAACATGAATCCCATCCAGATCAATTGCTACGTACACACTGCAGCTAAATTCAGTTTACCTCAACCACATTCTACAAAAATTCTATGCTGTGTGTACAGTACCCGAACTGAACAACTAGTTGTTAATTACGTATTTTAATGTGCATCAGAGATGTTTCTCTCTTCTGTATGTGTGCGGTGCAAGAAAACACAGGGAAAAGCGGTCCGAGCCTGGATGCCAGTTCTTGCTATAAAAAAACAGCCAACAAGAACAAGCCCCATAATCAAGCCCATTATTGAAATAAATCCAAATGCCTTTATGCTGAAATAAGACCCAAAATATCACGTACCTGCTCACTTTTAACTCCTGTAACTCAATCACCTTTATGAGACCAAGCTTAAACAAGCGCAAAACGCTTTATAATTGGTGAACATTGCAACACTGCAAGAGCGCGACTTTCCAAGCATAAGCAAAACAGGACGCCTCAGTCGGCTGTGCTTTAGGCAAATATGGTCAGAATAGCGGATAGCAACGCGACGCCGACCAGAAGGTAGCTATATGGTTTACCACGGTGTCAGTCATCGCAGTTTCGAGAGTGAGTCGTGTTCTGGTGTCATGACAAATCAGGTCCTCCTTCGAAATCAGGTCTCCCCAAACTGTCAGTTAATGATTAGTAAGTTATATACGAATGATATATAATTTCAAAAAAGTTAACATTAGCGCATAATAAAACCATTGAACGTATTTCGGTAACCACTTTACAATAAGGTTCATTAGTTAACATCTAGATAACTACATTAGTTAACATGAACTAATAATGAACTGCACTTCTACAGCAATATATAATCTTTTTCTAATGTTAATTCTAACATTTACTAATACATTATTAAAATCTTGTTAACATAAGTTAATGCACTGTGAACAAACGAACAAACAATGAACAACTGTATTTTCCTTAACAACGTTACACGAAGAGTAGTAAATACAGTGACAAATGTATTGCTCATGGTTAGTTCATGTTAGTTAATACATAATTAAAGTTTAACTAATGAACCTTATTGTAAAGTGTTACTGTAATTTCTTAACTGTTAATAATAAATAATAATAATAATAGCCTATTAAGTGAATAATTGAACATCATTAATTTGTTTTATTTATAACTGAAATATATGGACATTTAACACTTAATATTACATAATTACATTAAAGATGATTGAGTATATGTAGGGTAAGTGCAAATTGTGTATAAACTAAGCTATCCCAATTTGTCACTACACCAGACACACAAGATAACCATGTGTATGTGGCCGTCTGTTCACAGCAAGACCAGGGTAGTGAAGGGTTAATACTGGTCAGTTTTGCATTTCTTTGAACTTAATCTTTGACAGCCATAATATTTTTAAGTCATAATTTCTTCTTTTATGGTTTAACAAAATCGAAATCTTTCCAAGAATCCGCTGGAAGCTACTTCTGTTCCCTCATGCCCCTGTTCTAGCATACTCATATGTACATGTATTATCTCCTGCAGTGCAGGAACTGTGATGCGCCGCTCACCTCCCCCATTGTGGATCATCTGCCTTGTAGGCATCCAGTTTGTCTTGTAGCAACTGAGCCAGAGTGGCGTTATCTTTATACTCCCTGTGCACAGAGAATCAGAGCATTAGAGCAGACAGACAGACAGACCGAACTTTAGACAGCTCTGTTGATCCTAACGAGCAGCCACTTCCTGGAATCTGATCCAGAGATGACTGGCATCTGTCTTGTCCACTAGTTCTGCTGTAATTGTATGTATGTTGGATAAATATGATTGCATGTGTAAAAGGGCACCATCAGAAACATCAGGTCAGATATAGGAACAGGCCAGTTATTAAGAGCCTGAGTTAAAGACTCGGAACCAGCGCAACCCCTCGTGCCTTACCCTCGGTTATCGGACAGCAGGGTATTCCTTCAGCGTGGCACACAGTGTTGCCAGCTGTTCTGCCAACCGTTCCATCACAGGGTTCTTCAGCTGTGTCTTATGAGGGCAGTAGAAACTCTGGAAGGCACAGAGTTGTCCAAAGAGAACACCTAAACACACACACTACACATTCATACTCATTACAGATAGAGGCAATGCGAACAAGCAAATCAGTCAGCTGACATTTTACCCATTTTTTTTTTAGTTTTTTCAGAATCTTTTAGCTTTTTTACGTGCCATTTAGGGGCTCATAAAACAAATACCTTTAAATTACATTAATTAATTTAAAACAACTGTTTTATTATTTAAAGGGTTAGTTCACACACAAAATGAAAATAATGTCATTAATTACTCACCCTCATGCCGTTCCACACCCGTAAGACCTTCGTTCATCTTCGGACACAAATTAAGATATTTTTGTTGAAATCCGATGGCTCAGTTGAGATGTTTTTAGTACATTAATGGATCTTGATAGAGGAAATGTCACTGAGCCATCGGATTTCAACAAAAATATCTTAATTTGTGTTCCGAAGATTAACGAAGGTCTTATGGGTGTGGAACGGCATGAGGGTGAGTAATAAATGACGTTATTTTCATTTTTGGGTGAACTAACCCTTTAACATTTTCAAATGTAATTTATTCTTGTGATGGCAAAGCTGAATTTTCAGCATCATTACTCCAGTCTTCAGTGTCACATGATCCTTCAGAAATCATTCTTATTTTCTGATTTGGTGCTCAAAGAAATATTTCCTATTATTATCAGCGTTAAAAACCATTGTGCTCCTGAATATTTTTGTGGAAACCATGCCATATATATTTTAAATATATATATAATATATATATATATATATTATTAATATATAGAAAATTTTGATCAGTAGTATATATGTTTCCCCCCATTTCTTCTATAAATAAATAAATTCTGTATATTTCTAAATAAATTAATTCATGACTGTGATTTTGTCCCATGCTGAAGTCCTGTGACAGAAATGCCATAAAATGTGTTCCTCTGTACTTCCGGTTTCCAAACTGCTATGAGGGATAGCTTTCAGCTGACTGAGGTGTCACCAGTCTTTCCTTCCTGTCTTGTGTTTCCTGTGGCCAAATCTGTGCTACATCTCTCTGACTGTGGTAGACTGCTTATCTGTGTAGGTCTGCACAACCACCCCTCCCACCCCCTGTCAGCACACACAAGGTCACATGACTATCCTTCTGTTCAGCAGATGGGTTCCCCTTGATGCTTGTTCCCTCTCATAACCTCCTCTGATTGGCCGAGGCTCTCTGTGAATGCTGCATCGGCCAATTATGTGCTGCTGAACGAGGCGGGCTCGCAAAGCATTGAGCTGCAGCATCACGCCAGGAGAAACGCACTTCTCCTATGACTCCACTGAATTAATCATAACAGACAGCTCAGCAGCAGGCATTGTGGGCCAGACAGCATCCCCCCCCAGCCTCAGAGCTGTTCTGGAACACTCTATTTCTACGTCCACTGACTTGCTTCTGGAGTCTCTATATGGATTGTCAATATTCCCTATAGTTTTTCTCTCTCTCTTCCCCTCCACTCCCGAAATTGCTCACCTGGGACTCGTAGGGCAGGAAGGCAATGTTGATCTCATTTAGGGTTTTAATGGTTTTGGAGGCACGGCTCTTCACCACCTCATTAAACAGGGGTCCGGGCAGGCTGTCAGAGACACATGGATGGTTGACATATCATTTCGAGCCGTAAAAGCAGTTTATTGGAGTTTTGACATGTTATGCCACCTAATACTAATTTTAGTATTTTCAGTGTGGACAGACTACATGGATTACATTTTTAATTTTCTATCATTTTTATTATTTTGTAACAAAGTATGGAGTCAGACTAGACACTATCTGATGTTTAATTCATATGATCACAAAACAAATAATTTCAGTTTGAGTCACATTTATATCTATTCATTATAAATTGTCGCTGAGTGCTTATGTGCTAGTCTAGATTTAAGCGTGGTCCCATTAATACTGTAGTGCATATTATGCTTCCAGGGCCCTTGAACAGTGAGATACTCACAGTCAGTGAAGAACACATGAGCCCCTTTATATTTCGCTGAATGGGGATCTTTGAAGTCATTGATGAGAGTCTGCACAGACTGGTAAGAGAAATACAACAAGCTTTAGATAAGAGTGTGTTTACGTGTGCATGTTGTTATAGCAACCACAATGGCCAACAGAAATGACGAGAGTTTGTGTACGCTGTGTCAATACTGTGTGTGAGTGTGTGGGTGTGTGTATATGTGTTAGAGAGTGACATATGTTTAGTGTGTACAGTGTGAAGGTTCCGCCTCCACACTGTGAGACGAATGTCTATGCTGTTGCTGTTGTTTTGCTTCATTAGAATCTTCTGTAATGAGCATGTTTGAGTACCTTCTCAGTTGGGGTGATCAGGTAAATGGCCTCCAAGGAGGGGAGAGGCTCTCTTCGTTTATTGATGTCTTCAACGACTGCAGAGATAAAGGTAGAAACAGTAAGCCAGTTATAGAAGCAGCTTTTCTGACAAAGTTTTTTTTATCATTATCCTTTTTTTGATAACTGAAATAAAGCAGAAATAAAATGAAATATAAATATTAGATGAAAACTTAAACTAAACAAAAAATGTTGACTAAAAATTACTAACTAGAAAAAATGAATCTGAATCTAAAACTAATACTGAAATAAAAGTAAATTCAACTTAAATAATAAAATAAAAAAACAAAATTATTTTAAATGATACCAAAATTAAATAAAATTAAAACTAATAAAAACTATAATATTAATAACAGTATTATTAATAGTAATAACATTTATATTATTAACCCCTCTGGTGCTGTTCGGTCATTTTTGACCAATTTTTTATTTGTATTTTTTTATGAATATTTTATTTAATCAGAATGGTACGAAACTTGGTAAAGGTTTTGGTTTTGTAAACAACACACCACACACACACACACACACACACACACTACACACACACACAAAAACAGGACATGATTCAACAAGGTTAAATGGTCCTGAAAAAATAGTTATTTCTCGCGATCAAAAATGACCGCATTGGAAACAAATGGGAAGCTAATTTCATCTAGTGGAAACGTTTGGTTACTGCGCCCAAATAAAATCTTACTGAAAGCTCATTTTTTGAGGATATCAAATTGGAACACAACTTGTTTAGATTTATGGCTTTGATTTTTCTCACACATCTAGAGTAAAACCTGTTTTGGAAAATACATATTTCATAAAAAATTTAAAAATAGTATTTTTATGCATTTTTTATGATGATAAACTTAAACTTCTATACTTTTTTTTTCACTTATTAAACTTTTTTCCACTTCAGCAATAATCTGCCAGTGTATCGTCTTTAAAAAAGAGACCAAACTTAAGTCTGTGCTCCAAAGCATTTAAGATTTATGACAGTTTAAGTTGGAAATTTCATTTTCAGGTCTATGCTCATAAAGTAATTAACAGGTAATAAATGGATCCTGACTATTCCATAAATAAAATTTAGGACCATAAAATTCCCTGAAAATACAAAATATCAAACTGAAATATAGTATATTCATTTCATTGAGAGAAAAAAAAAAAAAAGAAATTTTTGACTGCCACGCGAAGAGCCCCAGTGCGTTTAAAAGTGTTAATAAAAACCGTAATCATCTATAAATAATACTAAAATAACACTGCTCTGATAGCATATATACAAAATGTCTGTTTGGTTCCTTTATTCCAAAACCTAGTGATATAAACTCACAATTCTGACTTTTTTCAGTTCATAACTCACAACTTTTTTCTCAAAATGAAGAAAAAAAAATAAGTCAGAATTGTAAGATACAAACTCACGATTAAAAAAGGTAATTGTAACTTTTTACTCACAATTCTGACTCTGATTCTGTTTTTTCTCTCATAACTGCGAGTTTATATCTTCTCAGAAAAAAAGTCAGAATTGCAAGATAAAAAAGTCACAATTACCTTTTTTAAATTTTATACTGCGGCAAAAGAAAGCTTCCATACTTTTCCACACCTAATTTTAGCCAAATTATTGAAATCGATTCTCCCTCAAAGTCAAGTCACATATGATGCTTAGCAAAACTATTTCCTTGTAGAACAACGTTTAGCAGATGTTAGTGAGGTTTATGATTTAGAAAGTAAAGTGTTTTTCTTTTAAGATGTTAATCAGATGTTTGTACAACTATTGTGAATATATTCAGAGCTGAAGGGTGTTGTAACTGTGTGCCATGCATTACACCTATTCATAATATAGCACAACATCTTGTCACCTATTGCTTAATTAAATTGAATATGATGCATTCCAGATAAATTGAGTTTTTCAGATTCTTTTTGTGTCCTAGGAGCTGTAGACTAGTTGTTAGCAACAAAGGGACACTTTTTTTCTTCACTTGTAAGTAAACAATTCAAAAAGTGACTTACTAGTGATGCCCTCTGTCATAATATCAGTCATTTTGCAGCAAGAGGACAGCATCCTCATGCTGAGCTGGTCCACTATTAAAGCCTACAGAGAAAAATAGAGAGCAGAAATGATGAGAGAGTCTCTAAGGCCCATTTCACCCACAACAATGCAGTACCACGTTGCTTATGTTTAACTTTAATTTATTAATATGGGCACCAAAATAAATATGCATGCGATGTGGTACAAGTGTAATAGGATGAATAAAATTATTTGGGCTTAATTATTCACACAGATTTCCTGGCCTGCGGCTCAGGGACTCAATGAAAGATTAAAACTGTGGTGCCGTGACAGAAAGAGAGAGTGGTTGCTATGGTGATGGGGTGAATGAGTTTGTCTTACCTTCCATTCTCCCTTCTTCTTCACCTTCTTGATGACATCATTCATAATCTCTGCAGAAGAAGAGAAAATTTCATCAAACATCAGATATTAGCAGTTTATACACATCTCAATTTGTAGGAATTATCATCTGTCATTACTCATTTACAAGTGTAAATATGTGCAATTAAACAATAACTTCCATTTTCATTTTATGTGAATAGTACTACTTATCAGGGCTTGACATTACCTTTTTTGCTCACCAGCCACTGTGGCTAGTGGTTTCCCAGTTACTAGCCACACAGCATTTTCACTGGCCACAATTTTGACATCAATACCATGGGGAAAAACTGCCATATAGATATCTTTAATGTGATCTCAGAATTTAGCAGCAGGTATAATTAGGCTGCTGTCACTTTAAGACCTCACACACGGACCCATAGTACTGAAACTAATGTGTTTCCTTTCTCAACAACTCACTTAAAGCATAACTGACTGTGTTTACTTGAATACTCTCCAAGACCAGCATTTTGACGTTATTTTGTTTTTGACTGTTTAACCACAATGAGCACTAAAAACAAACTCAATTTATTATTGAGAGGCGACTTTGGGTGTGAGCACAAGATCTGCAGGAATCAGTAAAATAATACGCAATATGCACAATCCCACGCCGAAATTTCAAGCCCTGTAACACCAACAATATTCATCCAGAGCAAATTAATGAGTGAGGGAAGGCGGGTTTGTGCGTCAACTCGCTGTCGCAGAAAATGAGTACTGAAAGCGATTCAGATATTTCAGTATTGATTTAGCGAAAAATCGATATTTTTGACAACACTACATTGCACTTAGTTTATTGTGCCTTTTTAAAAGACTACAATTGAAAAAATGTATATATTATATATAAAATTCAACCCGCTAAAGTGGCTAGTAGGAGTAACTGCTGAAATCCACCCGGATTTGGTGGGTTGACGGGTGTTAACGTCAAGCCTTATCACTATTTATACCTTTTTACCCAAAATAAACTAATGTAAGTAGCATCTGCACTACCATCCAAAAGTTTGGGGTTGGGATCAACTTTTTTTTTGAAGATGTCTCTTATGCTCACCAAGGCTGCTTTTATTTGATCAAAAATACAGTAAAAAAAGTTATATTGTGAAATATTATTACAGTTTAAAGGAACTAAGTTACTTTTGCCGCTCTAGCGGTTAATAAACAAAACTGCATGCATCTTGAGGAAGAACACTGTAGCCGGAGCTACTTCTCTTATGCCGAGTCACGCGGGTACTGGGCTAATCTGCAGCGGTTGTCGTCCAGCTCGATCTAAAATAGTCTGAATTTCTGAAAATAACACTTATTATATGTGTATACCATAGTGATTCAGGATAAGACAAAAGCACAATTTGGTAGATGGATCCATGATGTACTCGCTCGTTCTATACATTTTGTAAATTTTGAACAAAAAAAAAGTTACATAGTGTACCTTAAACTAACTGTTTTCTATTTTAATATATTTAAAATGTATTTTATTCCTTTGAATCAAAGCTGAATTTTCAGCATCATTACTGTCTTCAGTGTCACATGATCCTTCAGAAATCGTTCTAATATGCTGATTTGATCAAGAAAGATTTCTTATTATTATCAATGTTGAAAACAGTTGTGCTGCCTATATTTTTGTGGAAACCATGATACAGGATTGTTTCGGAATTCTTTGATGAAAAGAACAGCATTGATTTAAACCAGAAATCTTTTGTAACATTATAAATGTCTTTACTGTCAATTTTTTGCATCCTTGCTGAATATAAGTATTAATTTCTTTAAAAGAAAATCTTACTGACCCCAAACTTTTGAATAATAGTTTACCTATTTTTAGATTTAATAGCTGCTGCTTTAATTTAGTAGTTCTTTGACAGTTTAGAACAGCTTTAGATTCATCAAAGGACATACAATCATGAAGCAATTAAGAGCAGCATTTGTCTGCGGTCGTGCCTGCGCCATACAAAAAAAAACAACAATGCATTGTATTTGACAGGAAGCAGCTTGTTTGCTGGCTAATGAATGATGTTAATGGCTACTGGTGTGTAGGAGTATATAAATATCTTATACAATCAAAAAATGAAGCTATCTCTCTTCATCGTCTGTCATGTGTGTCTGTATGTGCCCATTCTGTCCCTGTCACACCTGAGCCTGACTGTGCCCGCTGGTCCTCTACTAAAATGGATTATCTCACTCTCCTCCTTTTACTTGCTTTCAGTCTCCTTTCTTTCAGCAGAGCTTTTTGGCATCCATCACATCAAAATTCACAGAAACGTCTCTCAATAAAGAACACTCTGACTGCTGAAATATTTGTGAAATCCAGCTCATCTGGTCATGCAGGTAAAAAATGTTTTAATCAGGCATGTAACATGGACTGGCTGGGCCCCACCCAGTAGGCTCACAAGGTCAGATTCTGAGATATAAAGTCGCAACTATGAGAAAATGCAGAAATTGTGAGATACAAAAGCAGCAATTTTGAAATATAACATCCCTAATACAAGAAGAAACAGCAATTGTGAGATCTAATGTCACACTGTGAGTTATAAATTCACAATTACAAGAAATAAAGTCAATTGTGAGAGGTAAAATCTGATTAAGATTGTGAGATATAAAGTAAAATTTGAGAAAAAATGGCTATTGTGAGATTTAAAGTTACAATTTCAAGAAATAAAATGCCAAATTTGTGAGACAAAGTCGGGGGGGGGGGGGGGGGGGGGGGAGGCAGCAACTGTGAGATACTGTATAAAATTATGAGAATTATGAAGGAAAAAAACACCAGCTGTGAGAGATCAAGTCATAATTATGAGGACCAAAATGCCAAATGTGAGATATAAACCGGGAATTATGAGAAAAAAAGTGGCAATTGTCAGTTATAAAGTCACATTGTAGAAGATAAATTCACAATTGATTTTTATTTATTTATTTTTAATCCTATTGTGTCTTTATACTTTTTTATCTTATGCTAATTATGTGTTTATGCTAATGCTTCACATGAGAATGAAAGCCATACTGTTCTGTATTTACAAAAAGGGAACACATTCAGTGTGTATATTTAGTGTGCATTCGCTCTAAAGTGCATTTGTCGCAGACTGGGAAGCTGGGGCGCTATCAGATGAGACCACAAAGATGTACAGAGACAGCGTTCGCTATGGCAGCAAATTGAATCTGTCTATCTTCAGAATCTCCCTCTGTTCAGATGCCAAGATTGTGCTGCTTACAGACAATGTTAAATGAACATAGCAAATCATTGAGAATCGAATCTATGTCTCTTTCTGTGTAGCCACTCTTTCTGTTCTGTGGCTGATCTCTCTTATTCACTCTGATGTAAGTAATCCCATCATGCAGCGATTGGGCGGAGGCAACCATGTTTGTGTGTTGGGGCCAATATTAGCATGATTGCAATGCTAGCCATCTGGTTGTAGTGTCAGAATAAAGGCGCTCAGGGTGATTTTGTGGTTTTGACATTTGTGCCGGTGCAGTGATACAGAGTTAAGCTCCTCTGTGGAATGAAAACAGTCTTGGACGAATCCAGATGGATTATGGGTGTTTAAACAGGGCATGTTTTAATAAATGTGAAGAGATTAGCAGGCAGTTTAGCTGACAGGAGATTTAGCAATGATTCCAACTATTTATGTGAATGAGGGCTAAAGCTAATCAAACTGAGAGCAAACTTATTTGACTTATATGAAAACATATTTGTCAAATTTCTGACCTGTTGGAAAGGAGTATGTTTTTTCATCAAATACAAATAAATAAAGTATGACTTCCCTTACAAAAGGTCATGCCAAGCCTCAGATACAAGGAAAACCAATCAAAAAACCAAGTGCAGGATGTTTCTTTTTGTAGAAACAGCAGAACTCAGAGTAGCTTATGTAATTCAAAACCTCAGAAGAACTTTATTAATGTCTCACTTCAATGCTTATTTCTTTCTCTCTTTGTAGTTTTCACCTAAACATGATGCTTTGTGCTAAGAAAATCCTGTCTAGAATAGCTATGATACAATAGATACCGTTTTAAAAGTCGACCGACATGGGTTTGTCAATAGCTGCTGCCAAAGCCAATATCTAGAGAGAATTTAAGTACAGTTTAATATCAAATACAATGTAGCAAATAATTGAATTTAAATTGATAATCATTTTAAAATAACACTTTTTTTTCTCCACACAATATTTAGCTACTCAAAAATATTCACTCCAGTGACCAGTGTTGTTATTGTTAACTAAAACCAAATCTATAAAAAAAATCATTTTTGTTAACTGAAATAAAACTGAAATAACTAAAATATAAGCATTAGATAAAAAAGTTAAACTTAAAGGTGCACTATGTAAGATTTTTGCAGTAAAATATCCAAAAACCACTAGGCCAGTGTTATATATTTTGTTCAGTTGAGTACTTACAATATCCCAAATGTTTCCAACTATCTGTAAATCGTGAGAAAACTGCAATTTTAACCAAGGCTCCAGGACGTGTGAGGAGTCTCCTGTCAATTGCGTCATACCCGCGTTACCCTCGCTTTCCATTTTATTTTGTAGAAACCATGGAAACGCCAAAGACGCTTTAATATATTACATGTTTAAACAGACAAGGGAACAACTGTTTGGTTATGTTTATAGACAGAAAACAAATTATTGTTATCTAGCTCAACAAGTTTAGTCTTATTGTTGAAATCTAATTTTCTTGGATTTTTTTTGCGAGTACCATGTTTTTACCATGCCTCAGAGAAAAACACTATTTTGTGAAGTAGCTAACATAGCATAATCAGATGCAGTAATAAAGTAACAGTAATAAAGAATTTTCTCCATGATACAATATGTTTTAAAATTAATTGCGTGCCATTTATCAACACAAGCCATCCAGCATTTAATATGATATTCTTAAATCGATCTAGCTCACTGCAGTGTGTAACAACTGTCTCACAGCAGCCACCGAGCGAACGCACACGTTATAACATCATTTTCAACACACTCAAATGTATCTAATATGATAAACAGAGCCGTGTTACCTCATACTCATGACCGGAAAAGCGGAAGCAGCGCCGGCGACCGTGGCATAATAAAAGTTCCGCTGCTCACGGCGTGTGTTGCGCAATCGCTCCAGCGACCTCGTTCAGCTCCCACAACACTCGCTCCTGCTCTGCTTCATACTACAGTAATGTTAATAATCGCATCCATGAACATGATTTCTTCCCGAGTCCTATCCCGATTATTTCCACCGGCTGTGAGGTGAAGACCACATGTCCCAAGATTCCGCGCTCAAACTTGGCGTCATCAAGCTACGCCTTTGTTTTGATTAGGCCTCTAGCGGACAGAAAATATTACATATTGCACCTTTAAAAAACTGAAATAAAATAAGTTTAGGTTGAAGTGCTAATAAAAATAAATTAAAGCTAAATAGAAATATTAAAAAATGACACATGACAAGGGCACATGTCAAAATTACTACAACTAAATCGAAAATTGAAAATATAACAATAAAAATAAAAAATTACTAAATACTATAATATATATACTATAATATATATATATATATATATATATATATATATATATAAATAATTCTAAAACAACACTGCAATTGACAGGGCTGTCAGCAGGTTGTGCGTTGTACCTGTATGTTTATTTCGCATTTATGTTGATTCATGAAGATAAAATACATTTAAATGAAGATTTTCATATTTAATAGACTATTATATTCCAATGTATTATTTACTCACTTTCCAGTTTTCACACTGAATAAGTTTAATTAATTTATATGCTTTTTGTTTCTTTGTGTTACTTTACTATTACTATTCCTAAAAATAACAGCAAGCGCACGCCCTTTCAGAGGTATACTCTAGGTCGTGTCGTTCTCAGCTGTCTCCAGAGGACACTTCATCTAGTCATGTGACATCAGAACGACCCCCATTGGCCTCACTTCACTTCGGCCCATGTTCAGCCTCCAGGTTAAAACCATTTTACTGTACAAATAGGGTTATACTGCAGCGAGTGAAGGGGAAAAATACTGAGAAGGACAAAATGAATGTCAAACAACAAAGGCTTCTGCAATATGCTCAACAAAATCCTAATCATTATGCATTTATAACATCATCAGAAAAAAAAAAAATCACAGCTTCTTGCATTTTATACATTCAATGTATTGATTTTGCTTCCTTGCTGATCTGTAGCCTTTTCAAGAGATGAATTTTTGCAGTGCAGCAGAACTATGCTGGATTAAATCATACTGTACTGTACAGACTTCAGGCCGGGTCTGAGTTAATGAACTCCATTTATTTCTTTTCCTCCTCATATTGGGTAATAAAATGTACCGCAGTCTGTCAGCTATTTGTCACTGCAGGCTGGATCGCTCCAGCACTGACTTTCTCAGTAAGGTGCTGGATAATGTGTTTGGGTTTGATTGATTTATCATATCACCTGGATTTAAAAGTGACACTAACGCAAGACAATTATAAATCAGTCAAACGGTAAATTCCATTTATGTGCATTAAACATTTCAGTTCAGATTCCACTTGGAATTAAAGACAACATGAAATCAAAATCGACTATTCTATGGAATACTGCGGTATTTATTCTAAATATTTTATCATTATTTCTTTTTAATTCATGTGCCCTCGTAATCTTTAATCAAAATAACTTCCCCTCCTCCTGCAACAGCACAAGGGCGGGACAACCTGTCACTCGCGTGAGATCGACCAATAGCAAACCACAACGATCCAATCAATTCCCAATAGGCAAAATCAAGCCCCGCCCTACATTTATTCTTGTTCGAGAAGCCGTTTCACTTGAATATACATCACAATAGGGAAGAAAAGACTATCGCAACTTGTTTTAATGCTGACATTAAAAGTGAATCGGGCTTTGCAGATACATGTTCTCTCGGGTCATGTCAGGCTGATCTCTGCATCACATCACAAAAAGGTAAAGGACAGTGCAGATGCCCTCATATAAGCGCTCACAATTTGTACGAACGAGCTTACAATATACACAAACGACCCACTGTTTCTGTCTCATGCTCCTTCACTTAAACACTGAACCTCTCTCCAGAGTACACCAACTGGAACTGGAGCTCTTCACTCTTCATATATTTAACCTTAATGTAGATGTCTTAATTAAGCACAAGCTGTAGTTTGCGATAAAAGTAGATGTTTGGTTAAATTAAGCTATATCTTACAGCTGTAATCAAAGCGAGGATGTTTGGATGTGCAGTCGCTGCCTGGTTTAGAGTGACTGACTACTAGTTATGTCTAGGGAATTTATTGAACATTCACATAATATTCCTAATGATTTTGCTGATGATATTCAAAAGCAGCATTGTGATGTTGCAATAATGTTAATGTACTTTATTGAATGAATGCATGATTATTAACAATTTAAAGGGTTAGTTCACCCAAAAATGAAAATTATGTCATTAATTACTTACCCTCATGTCGTTCTACACTCGTAAGACCTTCGTTCATCTTTGGAACACAAATTAAGATATTTTTAATTAAATCCGATGGCTCAGTGAGGCCTCCATTGACAGCAATAACACTCCCTTTTTTCAATGCCCAGAAAGCTACTAAAAACATATTTAAAACAGTTCATGTGACTACAGTGGTTCAAACGTAATATTATAAAGCGACAAGAATACTTTTTGTGTACCAAAAATAACAAAATAGCGACTTTATTCCACAATATCTAGTGATAGGTGATTTCAAAACACTGCTTCATGAAGCTTCGAAACTTTACGAATCATTTGTTTCGAATCAGTGGTTCAGAACGCCAAAATCACATTATTTCAGTAAATGAGGCTTCGTTACGTCATAAGTGTTTTGAAACTTCAATAGTTCACGTGACTCTGGCAGTTTGATATGCGCTCCGAACCACTGATTCAAAACAAAAGATTCGTTAAGCTTCGAAGCTTCATGAACTGAGCCATCGGATTTTATCAAAAATATCTTAATTTGTGTTCTGAAGATAAACGAAGGTCTTATGGGTGTGGAACGACATGAGGGTGAGTAATTAATGACCGAATTATCAGGTGAACTAACCCTTTAATTTAATATTTAGAATAATCATTCTGTCTAATCACTCAAATATGTTCACGGAAGGCATTTTTCATGTATTTTCATGTTTTCGTTTTTCATGAAAACTGCTATCTGTTAATATTTTTCAAATTGATTTGGTTCGATTAAACCATCATAATATAAGGAAAATGCTTTAAATTTTAAAAAATTTTAAATATGAGGGAAGAACAAAACACTAAACCTGTTCAAGGTATTTATCTGACAAAAATTTGAGGGGTTAAAGGATTAAACTACAGCTACAGGTTTTATTTTACTATACATAATCATAATCAGTTATGAATATTTCATTGGTTCTCTCTTGTTTTTGCATCTGTTCATAATTTCTTTGTACGACAGCCTGGTCAAAAATTATGTCTGCACAATTTGGCATGTTTCATATCACAAATAAAACAACTGACTCCAAGCACAACTACACAATATGTAGAAAATACACCTTTTTTCATTTATTTTACTGTATTTTACTATTGAATCTTACTGGCTGTCAGTTCAGAATGATGGTTTCATTTATTAACATTAGCTAACTACGTTAGTTAACATGAACTAATGATAAATAATAATTATACAGCATTCATTAATCTTAATGTTAATTTTTACATTTACTAATACATTTTTAAAATCAAAAGTTGTGAGTCAGTTAAGGCACTGTGAACATGAACAATTGTATTTTTATTAGCTAACATTAACAGATTAACTAGTTAATATATTAATTAATGTTAACAAATTAGATCTTATTGTACAGTGTTACCAAGAAGTCATCCTAAAAATCAGAGCAAAAACATATTTAGATAAATAATAAATATTGTCAGAAGGCAATATCACCCAGCTGTCCTATTGGTCAGTAAAAAAAAAAAAACTGTATAACCACTCATCGCTGCAGATTTAACCCTCTATATTCCCAGGCTCCCTCAGGGCACTCATTTCATGACCCACTTTTATGCTCAGTCTCTCTGGAATTTTACGGCCATTTACCTTAAAGAGACAGACTGTGGTTTTCCTAATCCTGGTGGATCTGATTTGATTTTCTGATATGAAGACTAAACTTACCTTAAGTTTCATGTTTTGTATTGATGCTTGATTGCATCAGTGACCTTGGTGTTATTTTCCCTCTTATTATTGATCCATGGTTCACTATTAATATCCGCTGAGTTGGACTGCAAACAGAAACTGAATAATTTATTTCTTCTTGAGGAGTTCTATATTAATATATAGAGAGCTTTTTTTAAGGGTATTGGTGTTGTCAGAGCATCTCGTCCACACTGCAGTGTAGTCTATGCGCATAGTATCATATAATGCCCCTGAGAAGGTGACTATCCAATATTGTCCTTGTATAACAGACAGAAGATGCTCCGCTAAACCCCAACCGACGTCACAGAGTCCAAGGACAGAGCATCCATCCACCCACACACACACACACACACACACACATTGACTCGGATGCTGTCCTGCTGGTATAGAATTTCAGCCTGCTGAGTCATTACTCAACACACCCATTCAATGAATGTACAGGAGAGCTTTTTGAGGAAGAAAGCCAATTATAATTGTAAATATTATTCATTTAATGGCTAATAAAGAATAAACAGCCTAAAATTCTATACTATTTTGTCTAAATTAAAAATAAATTCATTTTGAGGTTTGCTGCAGACTACATTTGTTATTAAAATTATTTTATTTTTAAACATTTTATTTTTGGGTGTTTATTTATATGGTGTTGTTATAGTAAATGTTCACATTATTGATGTCATTAATCACTTTTCAGATGATGGCAAAGGGGTAACACTTTTCAATACGGTTTCATTAGTTAAGATTAGTTAAAGGATTAGTTCACTTTAAAATGAAAATTACCCCAACCAACAAGTATGAGCTGAAGAAAGTGCATCCATCCATCATAAACATACTCCACACGGCTCTGAGGGGGTTAATAAAGGCTTTCTGAAGGGAAGCGATGCGTTTTTGTGAGAAAAATATCCATATTTAACAAGTTAGGAAGTAAAATATTTAGCTTCCGCCAGATCGCCTTTCATATTCAAATAGAATAGGAAAGGCGTAGGACGTAGCGTAAGCGTTTTGAACTGCGAGAGTTTGACACTTTTTTCGTGAGTTGAATATGGAAGGTGGTCTGGTGGAAGCTAGATATTTTACTTCATAACTTGTTAAATATGGATATTTTTCTCACAAAAACGCATCGCTTCCCTTTAGAAAGCCTTTATTAACCCCCTCAGAGCCGTGTGGAGTATGTTTATGATGGATTGTTTATGATGCAAGTTATGAAGTAAAATATCTAGCTTCCACCAGACCACCTTCCATATTCAACTCACGAAACCCCCCGGAGCCATGTGGAGTACATTTTGCTTTTACATTTCTTCAGCTTCATACTCGTTGGTCCCGTTCACTGCCATTATAAAGCTCAGATGCGGCAGGATATTTATTAATATATCTCTGATTGTGTTCATCAGAAAGAAGAGAGTCATATATACTTCGGATGGCTTGAGGGTGAGTAAAGCTTGGGGTAATTAATTACTACATTAACTAAGAATGAACAATACTTCTACAGCATTTATTAATCTTAGTCAATGTCAATTTCAGCATTTTGTAATACATTATTAAAATCAAATGTTAATAAAGATGAATAAATACTGTAACAAATGTATTGCTCATTGTTAGTTCATGTCAGTTAATGCATTAACTAATGTTAACAAATGCGACCTTATTGTAAAGCGTTACCAGCAAAGGTAATCTAACTGTAAATATAGGGGAAATGAGTAGTCACAAATAAATATCCAATATCAACCGATACCAATAAATGCGATAATCGATTTGGTACTGATATGTTGGGCATCCCTAACTTTATCTATTTTATTACAACAGAACATATTGCTCAGAAATATGTGTGTGATCTCAAAAATCCAAACTGTGTTGTTTGTTTGGCAATTTGAAAATGTTAAAAAAAAAAAAATTCATATCTCAAATTTAATTTCTTACCTCACAGATATCAGTGTGTTTTGTAACCTTACTGTGAAATAAAGGTTAAAAATAAAGGTTCTTTGTTGCTATTGATGGTTCCATGAAGAATCTTTAACATTCATTGATTTTTTTTTTTTTTCATTACCCAAAAGGGTTTTAAAATTCTCTTCATGCTAAGAAAAAATTATTCTTTTAAGAATTCTTCACTGTAAGGTTCTTTGTGCAACCAAAAATGGTTCTTCCATGGTATAGCTATGAAAAAACCCTTTTGGAACCTATTTTGTTTTATTCTGTTCTGTAGTAGTTAATTTTAGCACTGTCTGTCTCAGTGGGACTGTGTCTTTTATCCTCAGGTCTGATTTATTTTTCCCCAGAGCTCTTCACGCTGGCTCATTTTCATAGGAAAGCCATAAACCCAGGCTGAATGGGAGGAATTGGTTGATGTATTCTGGGAGAGTCAGCAAAGAGCTTGAACTAAACGTTATCTTCATTCTTTAAATATTAACTTGAATATAATGTCATATAAAAGCATCCCAAATCAGATCATGCCATTGGTAACACCCAGGGAGAAACTATAAAACTGTATGAACAATTGCAAGCTCATGGCTGATCTAAATAGAAATCTATAATTCATTTCGACTGTTGGTACATTTTGCATTCGCCTGCAGAGATTGGAAAATGTTACACTGGTCTGTGCATCCCTGCACAAAGCTAATGCAACACCCAAATGTCAGGGCGAGTGCAATCATGGATAATGACAGGCTAGTGGTGTATTTCAGACCTAGAGAAAGCCATCCTGGTATACAGTAGACTAATACACAGTGTGATTTATTCATCTTTAATGCGTTTCATGGATTTCCAATTGGTCTTTGGAATTAAAAAATAAGAGGGTCATTGTCAGCAATATAGATGACTAGCCTGTTTTTTTTTTTTTTCATATAAATTATTCTTGTCCTACTTCACTTTGGTTGGTTTGTCATTAGTGCTGCTTGATAACGCAAGCATCTGTATTTCTATTGCTCATATGGAAATGGATGAAGACTTTTCTAAGAGATAAGACCATTTTTTTCTGACAGGTGATAAAATGGACTGTGGCAATGTGTTTTGAACAGATAAGCACCCATTTTAAACCAACCAAGATGGTTGGCTGGTCTTAGCTGGTAGTCTTGACTACCTAAAAAGTGCTCAAAAACCTTCTAAAACCATCCTTAGGCTGGTTTAAGCTTTACTACCGATCACTGTTCTTAGAATATGTAAGATCTAGTTTGTATTGCTACTGCCTCTTTAATTCCACTCTGTCCTTCATTTAACTCCTCATTCTTTTTTCATTCAGACTAGAATTAATCATCATTAACCGTTATTTCTATCCTGGTGTGTGTCTGTTCGATGGGTTCTTTATATACAATGGAGGTTTGCTTGTGTATTGAATTGGAGAAGAAAGCTAACCTTGATCAGTAGCTACTGAATGCAGTTCTGAAACAATAACGAGCCACATACTGAATCCATGCTCTCCAGTGCTCATTCATACTCCCATATATTAAAACTTATCCATTGTCACAAATGGTTCTCAATACATACCACGTTATATACAGGAACGGGCTCTCTCTTTGAGTGTTAAGGGAGTTATAAATGTCCTCCGTTCAAGTCAAGCATGAATCACACGCTTGCAATTTGCTGCAAGGCACATTGACTGTCCTCTCTTCACTTGCCATACACAAGTATACACATTATGATCAAGGACTCTCGTCTTAAAGGTGCTGTAAGCGAATTTCTGAAAAACACTGTTAATATTTGAAATTGACCCAAACAAACACTCCCCTTCCCTTCCCTGGGTTAAAAACAACCCAAGTTGGGTTGAAAATGGACAAACCCAGCGATTGGGTTGTTTTAACCCAGCGGTTGGGTTAAATGTTTGCCCAACATGCTGGGCAGTTTTATTTAACCCAGCTACTGTTTAAAAATGACTTTATGGCTGGCTTAAAATGAACCCAAAATAGGTTCAATAATCAAAAGGTGAACATTTATTAATAAGCAATTTAATAAATGTTTATTGTTTAATTATTATTCATTAAACTTATTAATAAATGTTCATTTATTAAACATATTAATACATGTTAATTTCATTTTAAACAAGCAATTCAGTAATTTTTAAACAATAGTTGAGTTAAATAAAATTACAAAGATTTAACCCAACCGCTGGGTTAAAGCAACCCAGTTGCTGGGTTTGTCCATTTTCAACCCAACTTAGGTCATTTTAAACCCAGCATTTTTTAGTGTTCCTTTATTGCTCCGATTTGCAAGAGTGGATGTCTCTTTATCATAAATGAAGCGAAGCAAATTAATGCTTTGTGAAAAATAAAGCGAAGATGATGAACGGACGACAAGGAAGAACAAAAAATGAACATACAGTACACAAGAGTATATAAAAGTAAGAGTTCGTTGTTAGTCAGCAGCAGCACACCAGCTCCAGACAAACAATGGCACTCAAAACTGTCCTGTTATTATAGCTAACATTACAACAACAACATATCTTGGTTCTGTGAAACATAGCAAAACCAATGTTACTCACATATGGAGCAGAAACAATGCAACCTCCATTTTCAGGCCATCCCTCTTCCAACACTGGAAAGCTTTTTCTAATATTAACATGGGTTTCTTTTGTAATGTCTCTCAGCCATCTCTCTTTCTACAGTCTTTCTTCAAATCTCCCTCTTGCTCACTCTCTCTCCTCCCCCATCATGAGTGGATACGGCCCCTACTGCTGATTGGCTGCTCTGTCCAATCCACTTTCAACAGTGTTTCTCAGAAATCACTCACTGCACCTTTAATTCAGCTTCATGTTATGAGAGTTGTAATCTAAGGGGGTGTCATATACCCCTCATATAGGTTTCGTTTGTGGATGTATTCTGAGAATCCCTTCAGATGTTCTTTATAACTCATTGTATTGGTGAAATTATATAATAAATATATATATAATTATCAAACATAGTAAATATTATATCATTTGATGTGTTTGCAGTATACAGTATCAAACTCTTATTATAATGAGATTTGTGGAGAAATAAAAGGAAATATGTTTCCCTGAATGCTGAATGTATTTGGCTAAATCTGGTAAGTAGGGCATAGTATAAGCTCAATTCATGAAAATGGATCAACAAATAGGCAGGCTAACAAAAGAACTGGTTCACTAGACTAATGCCTATGAAAGACCCTTTAGACAAATACTATGAGTCATTCACACATATGCTTTTCATATCTACATTACATCCTACAGTGCATATGTACATTTCCCTGTGAATATTGCATATTTTAAACATAAAAACAAAACAATGACAATCTAAGCAAGGATGTACGTGCATTTGGCCAGCCTCCCTCTCATCTATTTGCTCTCTATCTGACCCTGTGTCTGATCCGTATGATGTGTACTGGATCTCATATCCCTGGAGAAGACAGTGAAACCAACACACATGCGCGCACACCCACGGCACATCAGACCACAGGAAAACCAATCCATCATCCTGCGTGTGAGGAAGACAAAATCCAGCGCAGGTGTTCGGAGCACTTATGCCTTTTAATGATCAGGTTTCAGTCGATACTGATTATATGTGTGTCCCTCTCATTTGGGCTGGACAATGCAACAGCATTTTCACTATTATGTCATATTTTCCATTCTTGCAGTCAGCAGGTGTTTAAACAACATTAGCTGATATATGAAACAAACTCAGAATGTTTAATATGATTCTGTTGAATGGTGAGGGCATAATACATGGGTCAATGACAAATAATTGAGGTATGTCTAAGGAAATGGTTTCGGAAATACTTAAAGTCCTCCTGTAGTCAATAATTTAATCCCTTAAAACTCATCTTTGATCACCAAAATGACATTTAATTTTTTAATTTCTTAAAATAGCTTGAATGTAACTCTACACCCTTGCCTCATTTAGTATACACGGATCTATGAATATGCAAATTAGCCCCGTCTCCACTCGCTCGCGCCAGCTCAGAAATGAACTCGCTCAACTTACTAAGGTAAACGCAGCACAAATGGTTTCGCTCTTTACGACGTCGGACACATAACGTTAATTAATATAATTAGCCTTTTGCTTGACTATGTTATCAAACAGCGAATAATGTGTTGCTAATATTACACAAACCATGTTCCCGTTCACATGTCAGAGTCAGACAGCTGCCTTCTAACAATCAGTATCCTTACAAACGCTTTGAACAACTCAGAACGTCAGTGGAAAAAGGCGTATAGTTCATCATAACATCGTAATATAAATCATACACTCACCATATTGCTAAATCTACACGATTTTTCATATCAAAAATATACCACTACACGGCTTCTCTCGAGACTCCCCTGCTAGTTTGTTGTTAACAATATGCTAAAGCCCGCCGGCACCTTGACGTGATTGGTTACAATGTAGTTTGTGACGTCACAGACACCAGCGATTCCAAACCGCAGGGTTTTTTTCACTGCAGTTTTAAGGAGAAAATACTCAGCAATGGTGTTGACATGTGAATTTGCACATATTAAAAACACCACATAGACATATAAACAACATTATGAACTTGATTTTTACCACAGGGGGACTTTAAATTTTTGGTTTAATATGTTCCTCAATCAAATTTAGACAAAATAATCATAATTTTAAAATCTTTTTCAAACATATTTTTCGAGGTAAAAATATTTTACCCCATTTGACCACAACAAAATTAGTCTTTTCATAAAAGGTCAAAATGTGTGTTTTATTGTTTTGTTTTTTATGACCTAAATGGGTTCTCTTTGAAATCCGCGTTTTATCAGTTTTTTTGTCACATAACTACAAAATGGCTTCCCGCATCTTGTTTACACCAAACTGATTTATTTTGTTGGAAGTTTTTCAAATATTAATATATTATTTGCATTACTTGGTATTAAAAAATAAATAAAATAGGCTGTGCCAAACGACTTTTCCCAGCATTTGTTTTTCTCTAAAAAAGCCACACAATGTGTTTATATTATTTTTAATAAATAAATGAACAGATATCGCAACGTTTAAATTTAGATTCCCAATACAAGGCCTGAGATCTCTAAAAAAGAGAGTGAGAACATTAATAGTATATTTCATCAACCTTTCATAGAGTCTATTTCAAAACAACTGTCATTTTATCCTGCTGCATAAGCAAAAATTTCTCTAAAACGAAAGCACCTACAACCGCCATCAATCTGTCTGTACTAAACGCCATTCTGCTATGCCCTACACATGACAGATACAGCTACACATCTGAGGGATGCGCATTTGGTGCTCTCATTTTCCACTATTCAACCGAACATGAACCACTCCGCCATTTAACGATCCAGCTGGAGATGAGAGCCAGCTGCATTCATGTTAAAAGCAGGGGCACTTCCTGGGCAGATCAGTTCACCACCTGGAGCTTTACGCAATGGAATATAATGCTCTGGTGATCAATCACAGGGGTGAGGCTTTGCCAAAACGCACTTATTAAGCTAATTTTCGGAGGTAGAAGGAAGAGTTATGCAAACATCGTTTCAATTGTATTCTCATTAGATATATAGCTAATAATTCGAGTGGAATAAAATAAAACCGCAATGGTCTGTCGACAGAACCCTGCGTAATTCCTCAAACGTCCGTGCAGAATAAGGGCGTTCCTGTGCTGGACCATCTTTACATCGGTGCATCAAGCTTTTTTGTGTGTGTTAGTCTGGTTCTCGTGCCATATATTTATAATTTAAACAACATGCAATGGGAATAAAACCTATTCATGTCATGCTCCACTGATGCACAATGCGCATCCGCAACATCCCGAGAGTAATGTCCTCCCCGTTCAGCACAATGGCAGGGAAACAACCAGCCGCATCCAGGGGGAACTGAACGCTGAGGAACACTCATGACACATGCAACGGCAAGGTAGCATAAAAGAGCACGTACATATGGTTGAACATTAAACCTCAGTAGCCGAGGAGGATTAACATTATGATCTTACTTTCGCCAACGACCGCCTTTAATCCAATTGGTGCCATGATGCTCCTGAGTGTTCGCCCGTGTGCTGTATCTTCTCCTCCCTCTCCTCCTCTTGCTGTCTCTGGCAGAGCGGTGCTGCGCACTCACAGCAGCTGACTGCGGAGATTCGTCACTGCGTAACCGCCCCTCCCTCACACGAGCTCGTGTTTGCCAAACGCTGAGGGCGCAGACACAGAATCACATTCACAAGTGAATTCTTTCTTCAGTGTTTTTTTTTTTTTTTTCATGCCATGATCAATGGAGGTTGTAAAATATCCTTGCATCTGTTTCTATGGTATTCATTGTTGGCTGCTACGTGACAAAAAAGAGAAGAGAAGCCACTAAAGGTTTAATATTTTACACTGACTTTTAATTTCACCACCAAACAAAGCAGTTTAGTTTACTTCATTAAATTAAAAACACACATTGTTAAATTACTAATTAAAGATAGGCTATTAAATTACCAATGCAAATAAAAATGATTCATTTCACATTTTACCGTTGTGTCGTACAGTAGCTCTCATCCTGCTGGATCTAGGGCTGCATTTTAGTGAGTTGAACATATTTTGACCGCATGAGGGCGCTAAACATCTACTAAAAATGAACCATTTCAATATTTAACTTCGTTTCAGTGTTATAAAAAAAGACATTAAGATCTTTTGTTTATTTTTATAATATTTATGACTATTTTTTAATCAAAATAATTATTTTAATATGTGACCCTGGACCACAAAACCAGTCATAAGGGTCAATTTTTTGAAATTGAGACTTATACATCATCTGAAAGCTGAATAAATACGTTTTTCATTGATGTAAGGTTTGTTAGGATAGGGCAATATTTGGCCGAGATACGACTATTTGAAATCTGGAATCTGAGGGTGCAAAAAAAAAAAAAAAAAATCAAAATATTGAGAAAATCGCCTTTGAAGTTGTCCAAATTAAGTTCTTAGCAATGCATATCCACTCGCAAAATAATTTTTTTATATATATTTACGGTAGGAAATTTACAAAATATCTTCATGGAACATGATCTTTACTTAATATACAAATGATTTTTGACATAAAAGAAAAATTGATAATTTTGACCCATACAATGGTAATACATTTTGGCTATTGCTACAAATATACCCATGCGACTTATGACTGGTTTTGTGGTCCAGGGTCACATATATAATTATGTAAACTGTTTTTTACATAGCCTACTAAAATAATATTATATTACAATCATATTGTTTATTTTATAAATTATATTATTTAATTAAAAAATTGTTTTTATAAAATATAATTAGCTATATTAAAAATATAGGCTATTTTTATATCAATATATCTAAATATTTTCATAATGTAATCATATTAAATCATAATATTTTATGAAAGTTTTTATGACATTTTTAAATAATATTTTAAACTTTTTAGGAACTTATTTTATCTGCCATGAAAACTATAAAATCATATTATGTCAATATATTTCATTAAATTATAATATTTTATAAAAGTATTATTTTTAATAATAATATTTAAACTGCGCTTTTCAGGAGATTATATATTATCAAACTTCTGTGCCAAACTATAAAACATTATTATTATTATTATTAAATAACATTATGTTTATTTATTTTGAATTAGACCTATATTATATATATATATATATATATATATATATATATATATATATATATATATATATATATATATATATAACATTTATGAATTATTCATTATAAAATGTATTATTATTATTATTATTATTATTATTAACAATTATGTATGAAATAAATGATTATATCTTTATAAAATATAATTTTGCCCTTTTTTCCCTTTCCCTTGACTTAAAGAGTAAGCAGAGCAAGCCTAAAAACAGATTCAGTGGTCATTTCAAAACCAAGACGGGTCCCATAAATAAACAAAGCAAAGCCCATCATAAAAACAAAAGCTGTAGCCTATGCAATTCCCTGATCATCAGACGCTCGATCTGTAATCAGCTGTGATTAAAAATACAGCAGAAGGTTTGTTGTGAAGTTGGGTGTGTCAGTCTGTGTAAACCACACCCTCTGAATGTCACTCATTTGACTGAACAAGTTTAAATGAGTTTTGTTTCTCACACACACAGTCACTGAAGTCACGTTAATGCAAAATGAACGCAACGCTCTGAAGTGTCCAGGGATGGTTAATTTGGAAGACACATTTCTGTAGTGTTTCCTAAGTTTCGGATACAAAGGAACTTTCCTCAATATCTGTGATTGTAATTTAAATCGCCATCATGGGTGATGTGATTTCTACCAACCTGGACGAAGGCAAGCGGGAGTTGATTACAGGTAAAACGCGTTTGAGTTACTTTTTAAAAGGGATGAAGCCATTTTTAGTACAATACTTTAAACTTATATGCTTTATAGTGAACGTGCATGAACACAATAATCACAGTTGTTTAAGAGAGCCTATTTTAACAGAACTATGTACACCAAAGAAAACTTAGACGCGTTTTTTCACTTGGAAATCAAAGAGCGGTCTTCATTTACTCATAATTTACTGTCAGTTCATAACTTTCAGCCTAACTCGTTTTATGTTCCACGTAAAGAATAGAGAAAGTCATACAGGACTGTGCAAAAACATGAGGATGAGTAAATGATGACAGAATTGTATTTGACACGGAGTCTTAAAAAACGCGACGCAACACACAGCGCACATGTCTGTTGACCAACAATTTAAAAATTAACGCAAACGGAATGTAAGAACGCGTGTCTAAACGCCCTCTATGCCTCAGGTATACACATGCAGGTTTAAATGACATTTTGAGGCAATATTGAGTAGTTTGTCTTAAAAACATTTGTTTTGAATCGACGTTTTCCCACGCCATACACGTTTATTAGCGTTTAACTCTTTGGCAAAAACAGTTTTTCCTCTTTGCCAGCTTCACTCAGTTTTTCTGAATGATTAATAGTATCCTCAGACCCTTTAATAGTAGTGTTGTGTCCACAAATAATATTTTCTGCCATAACTATTATAATAAGAAAATATAATGTTCTCATGAAGCTTCTCACAGAGTATTTTTGCCTGAATTATGGTTCCTCTAGTTGGTTTAAAGAACTGGTAAATATCCTCTACCTGTAGAGACATGCTCTCATAACCATATATTAGTTCCTCTCCCAAGCGTGATGGGGACATAATCACGTTCTTTAAAAGAAATATGCTTTTCTCTTTTAAGGGTTTTATTTGAAGAGGTTTGGAATACCGCAATTATGTTTACAACATTTGCTTTTGTTTAACAAGGCTTTTAGAGATTTTCTAGAAACTTCCAGGAACATTTCATAGATATCCTGTGCTACCAAACTGACACGTGGGAAAGGAAACGTTACCAGTGCATAATTTGTGACGTCAGTTGGTGGTTACTTTGCTTTGGAGCTGCGTCTCGTCTTTTTCCCTCATGTCAATCATAGAAAGGATCTCTGGGTAAAAACAGAGTTAATAAACATAGCCGAAGTGTTCTTTTAGAACAACTTTAAGTTGTGGGGGGAAAAAAAAGGTTTCAGTGAAACAATATCCGAAAGTTATTATGGGAAAACAAAAGCTCCTTTGCCTGTGACTGGAAATATTGGATCATTACAACCTTGTATGTACACACACATACTCTTAGAACAAGTCAGGACTGGTTAACAAGTACAGGTTTCATTGTGTGTATTTGAAGTACCAGTCTGGATCTTTCATTGATGATAGGCTTGAGTCACTTGAGGAGTTGCCACTTCATGAAATAATTGTCTCATTCTAAGCTAATTTCTGAGAAATATTTCAGTGAGATCAATGCAGGTGGATCTCATGCAGACTCTTGTGCTGAGTTCATAAAATACTATCTGCTGACTCAGCCCTCGTGAAATTCCACTGCTCTGAATTGAGCTGTGGGATGATGTTTGGTCTTCAGAAGACAAAAAGCCACCCCCATAGACTCTCCCTTTATGAAGCCCGGAGCAGTTATGAAGATGTTTGTGGTAGATGGACAGGAGGTCAGCAGGTTAACGGGAGGTTTGCACACAGGAAATTCCTCTTTAGACCTCCCTCGTGAACTATTTGACTAATAGGGCTGGATGTTTTTTGAGAGAGTGAGATCAAGTATGAACATGTCTTGGAGTAATAGGGAGGATCTTCTCAAGGTGTCCTCATGCCCTCATACATCTGTCTCCCACTTGTCTTTCCCTCCCTCTGTCAATTTCATGGACAGTGCAGGGTTCACCTGCTGACTGTGCATGCGGGAGGGGATGTTTGTCAGCTTTTGGTCTTTATGGTCTCTATGGTGAAATGGATAGATTGCTTATTGGACTTGTAGAGGTCAGCAGTGAGGTAAAAAGATTTTGTCAAAAAGAATGACTTATGGTAGTCTTCGTAGCATCAATAAGAATGGGAATTATAAACCAATCAATAATGTTTGTTTTCATAGTTTTTTAGCAAAAGTGTCTGAATTATTAATCTTCCTTTTTTTTTTTTTTTTTTTTTCTTCTCTAAACTTTTCCACAGACCCTCTAGAATTCCCTTGCAGCCCCCCAGTTTGAAAACCGCTGCTCTAATGTGTTTTAACATGCCCCGAGTGGAACCCATCTTAAAATGTGGTGACTGACGTGCACAATGGCATTCAATTTCAGCGTTTATGTAGATAACATAGTTTTCCTGTGAATCGACGCCGGCACTTGTTCCGCCTGTGCCGATTGAGCGTCTAGAAACACTTTTTGTAAATATACATGTGAATGAATACTGTGGAATAGTCAACACTGAGCCAAAGCAAACTGAGTCTACAAGTTATTCTAGTTTAATACAATAGCGGGTCTGCTAGAGAACGGTCTGCCCTCACAGACACGCCGGCTGCTGCATTCATGCAAACACAACAACATGCTTTTCATGTTCAAATGTCCTGTAACAAGAAGCTTCTAATCTGATGGAGGTGTAAGTGGAGAGATTCTTTCCTGTGGAGACCTAGGCCATGGTACAGTAAACAGAAATACCCAGAAGGCCATGTGTACTTGGAGAGCTGTACTATAAATGCAGCTGACATCAGATGTGGCCGCCTTCCTTTTCCGTCCTTGTCAGGTTGTTCCTTCCTGTTCTTATGGAAGCATCTTCATTCACATGCATGCAAACACGTGCTAGCTTTCATCCCAGTACAGTGCCTCAAGTGACCGATTAACATGTTAATGTTAAATGCAAAGGGTATTGTTTGCTGTAAAACTAGACCAGGATACTTTGAATATGGCATTCAAATGTGATCGCCTCCGATCATGCGTCACTTTTTCCATTTATTGGCCTCTTTATATAAGCAAATTATTCTTAATAGCACCATCTTCTTTTCATAAAGCTTTGATAAGCCTGCAGGCTCAGGTCTTTACATTTTTAATGTGTATTTTCACACTGTGTCCATGTGTGTATTTCCACACTTGACTGTTTTTGCAACTCTTTCTCTCTTTATCAAGAACACCCTTTAATTGTTGACCTCCTTTTGTGTGCTAACCCTATTGAATTTCTGGAAAGCGTGGATCAGCATTTTTGCAGATAAAATATATTTCCAAAATAACTTGTAACAGAATACATGGTGAGGGTTGCACAGTTTGGCCAAATAAATAAATAAATAAATAAAATAACATTTTAATATTATAATCTCACATAGAAGTGTATTATATAAATTATGAATTTATTTTCTTTTTTAACTATTTTATTAATTTAAATTATTACATTATTTTTCAAAAAATAGAACATAGGCCTATTGAAATTATTATTATTAATATTTTTATTAATATTTTATTAATATTTTTATTTATTATTATTATTATTATTATTATTTTATAAGAACAACCATATTTTATTAGTAGGACAGTATTAGACTTTGAAGCATGCACATTATATATTTAAATAAATTGCAGCCTTTTTTGGTTTAATAATAAGCACACATGACCATATCATAATTTCTAGGGCCATAACCGCCATAGACATTAAGAGGGACAAGTCCCCCCCAATAATTACAGAAGGCAAAATTGTCCCCCCAATATTTGAAATTCTTGCAATGAAAAAGAGTGAGGTAAGCTGTAAATAGCGTAACATTTTAAAGGGTTAGTTCACCCAAAAATGAAATTTGTCATTAATTACTCACCCTCATGTTGTTAAAAACCCGTAGGACCTTTGTTCTAATTTGAAACACAAATTGAGATATTTTGATGAAATCTGAGTTTACATCTGAACCCCGGCTCAGTATTGGCTGGATCTGGTCACAGGAGCAGCACGACGCATGCATGTGACGCTGCCGCAGGAGCCGGCCAATAATGAGCCAGCGTTCGCACGTAAACACAGAAGAATGACGGGACAGACGAATTTGTTGAATAAAGTCATTATTTTTGTTTTATTTTTGCGCACAAAAAGTATTCTCATCACTTCATAATATTAAGGTTGAACCACTGTAATCACGTTGACTATTTTAACAATGTTTTTACTACTTTTCTGGACCTTTAATGTGGTAATTTTGTTGCTTTCAATGGAGGATTAAAAAAAACCTCTCGGATTTCATCAAAAATATCTTAATTTGTGTTCTGAAGATGAATGAAGGTCTTACGGGTGTGGAACGACATGAGGGTGATCAATTAATGACAGAAATTTAATTTTTGGGTGAACTAACCCTTTAATATATGTATTGCAATAGAAATGTTAAAATACCGACAGTAACATCCAGTGGTGCAAACTACTTGACTTTTTTTCTCAAATATGGCCGTTTTCAGTTGTAAATATGCATTTACGTGATTCATGTAATTCCCAACTGAGTGTGGCGAGACACTTTTACGTTTTCATCATAATAGGCATAGAAATAAAAGTACATGTGTGCATATTTTAAATGCAAATTACTGCAAATATTATTTGCAAAGAGATCAAAAATGATTATTTCTCAATTATTAGACATATTTCTCATATTTCACATTTCTCAGAATTAGACATAGAATTTCCTTCACTGTTCTGTTTATGCTTATAAAAAAAATTGCCCCCCCCCCCCCCCCCCTCCAATGTTCAAGACATGGTTACCACTTTGTCTCAAGCACATACACACACACAGGCATAGGCTAATGATGTGTGGTTGGCAGTGAACCATCACGTTGTATTTCACACTCTAGTCCTAGTCAACTACGTATCTTGGATCAAGTTACAGCTGTGTATGTGTTGTTCTCTGTGTGTGTGTTTGCATCTTGCCTAATTGCTATTGGGAACAATTCACAACTAAAAGACTAAAACTAACTCAACAGGTTTATAACATTTTGTGATTGTTAAATGTTTATACGACCATTTCACCCAAATAAACCTCCAACAAATGCAAACTGCAATTTACAGTAATCTTTGCAGCTGTAAGGTGATCATTTCTTTCCTCTGCTGCGGTCCTGCTTAAAATCTAACATTCTCGTGTGTCTGTTCCAACCTAGCCCGCACCAGTGCTGTGATGGCAGAGTTTGGGAGGTTTTACGAGCAGCAGTACGCCGTGGCTTTGTTCAACAGTGTGCGCTTTGAGATCGAAGGAGGAGGGAATATCCAGACACAGCTACTACATAGAAAGGTAAAGCCCCCCATATTTCCATGAAATTCACCTTTACATCTGTCTAGGGATGTAGATACCAGAGGGAAAAAGGTATGGTAAAAAAATGCCCACCCCAGGTTAAAATGAGATAAGAAATAAGTCCCCCCCCCCCCCCCCCCCCCCCATGTCTTTCCCTCCTCATTTGGAAGGCTCTCTGTGGTCTTGCTTATCGACATGGACTCGGCAAAGAGGAAGTGGAACAAATTCCACACAAGTTAAATGACCGTAACAAAGGCCTGAATAGCACACACAAAAGCACATAAAGGCTTCTCCACCAACTGATGAGTCAAAGGATCTTGGGTAGTTCTGGCTTTCTAATGCCCATTTTCTATCAAATTTTTGCTGGTGCTAGTGCCAGCCCACATTTCCACTGCTTTGAGAGATGAACAATGACATAACTAACAACATAACCAGGTCACAAATTAACTTTGAACATTACTGTTTTTTAATTTCGAAGGGGGAAGAATTAATTGTTGATGCAACTGTCAAGGGCATAGCAATCAATTCACATAAGTAATATTAGTAATTATATACTTTATTCAAATAGACAGGGAAAACATTAATGTGTATCTCCCCATGGGCATTCCCAGTGTAGACGACTGAGTTGATGTTGTTTTAAAGGGGTGTTTTATTATGATTTCACTTTTTTAACTTTAGTTAGTGTGTGATGTTGCTGTTAGAGCATAAACAACATCTGCAAAGTTACAACGCTCCAAGTTCAATGCAAAGGGAGATATTTTCTTTAACAGAATTCTCTGTTTAAAGACTACAAAAAATGGCTCGTAGGGACTACAATGAGCTTCTTCCTGGGTTGGTGACATCACTAACCCTAAAATTTACATAAACCCCTCCCCCGAAAATACGCAACAGAGAGGGTGAGGCCATGTTATTGCAATACAGTACATAACACAAATGCAATAGCATGTCAAAAAGGCAAGATAACAATATGACAAGTTATAACCGTGATTAAACTAAGCTATACCTGTTCTATCTTCATGCAGCATATATTCTCTGGCTCTGTAGGCATCTTACAATAGTTCCCACATGAGCGATTTTATAGATTATCATGACAGAATATGCTAATCATTGACTTTAAGATAGTTAACTCCACATCAGCTACATAAATTCATCAACTAACCATTCAGAAACGTCCTGTTGCATTCTACATTTTGTCACTTCTTCTTGAGTCTCTCCATCAGTGTTCGACTCCGTTTTGAACATAAAAGGCTGAACAGTTTCTAACATTTTAAGTGAATCTGCATGAGGTAATCAGCGCTGTTAACATGAGCTCTTGAAACTCCGCCCTCTTCTTGAGTATTTGCATTTAAAGGGATGCACAGAAACGGAGCATTTTTGCTCACCCTCAAAAAGTGACAAATTTAACATGCTATAAAAAATGATCTGTGGGGTATTTTGAGCTGAAATTTCACATACACATTCTGGGGACATCAGAGACTTATTTTACATCTTGTAAAAGGGGCATTATATGACCCCTTTAAAAACTTGTTGTGGATATTATTCCACCCACCTGGCCCTGATTGTTTCTGGTTTGAGACCAGCAGGGCTAAGGAGCCTAAACTAGCTTTTCTGCAGTGGAAAATGCGTCAAACAGTTCCCGATCAGACACCAGCACACTGTCAGTTGAAACTTTGAATTGTGCTTGAGAGATGATGATTGATCCGAAGAAACCAAAGTCCCTCGGTTATTTCAGTTATCTTAACTAATCTGTAGAAAGTTTAAAAACTCAGTCAGCAGCCTTCAATTGTGAACATTTTCCTTTCTCTTTCGTCTCAAAGGTTCCCTACATCTCTAATTATCAATGTCCATGAAGTCATTTGATCTCAACTCAAGACAGAAACCTAGACTATGGCCAAGAAAACACTTCTCAAGAATTCTGCACAATCATTTTTGAAGTCCCTCAATTGTTATGAGCCAAGACAGCTGGACTTGAAAATATTTGTCTATTTATTTACATTTGGTTTCAAAGACTAACCGATTAACCGTGTTCAAAGGCATGTTCACTTACTAGTGGTAAATTCAGCATCCATTAGCAGAAAGATATGGTTTTGATTGTAGACATAACACAACCTTGAGTGTCTTTTATGTACCAATTGCTCCACCCATTTCTTATTTTAAGCTGAATCACTCAGATCAATGTTATATAAACACATCTTGAGCTAGCCTCTTTGTTATTCCAGACTGTTGGGAGTGTTTCATGTTGGTCTTCTAAACACCATTCATTGTTTTGTTTAGTCATGCTTTCATCTAGTACAATGATTTTGATTCACATTCATTTAAAATATGTTTGTTCCCACCACAGGACCCTCTGAAGAACAAGTCCATCTTCTCTGGAGGTCTGTTTCAGTATCTGGAAGAGAGCAAGAAATGGAGAAGTCGCTTTTTGTACGTGGGCGACTCCTACAACATCAGCTTGTATGAGAGCAAAGCGGTGAGTGTAAACTGCTGAGTGTTTTTTTTTTTTTTTTTTTTTTTTTTTTTTTTCTCACTGCAAACACACCCAGCTCAGATAATTAAATGTAAACAAAGGAAAAATGATCTGAATGTTAATCTTGCATTATTGGACCTCACTTAAAGTGGATTGTTAGTGGACATGTACTGTATGTCATTTCCCTAGCTGCAGAGTGGTTCTGAACTGTCTGTTTCCTCCACAGGCACATGATCGAGGTCTACACTCCAAAGGGGTCATTAACTGTGCCGGGTACAGAGCCCTAACCTCTATGGAGGAATACCTGGGGCTTCTCAACAATAGCCTGAGTGGTGAGAAATGAATTAATATGATAAATAAATAAAATGGTACAAAAAAAGTAGCATGTTTAGAAAGTCTTATTGGAATCCTAAAAGTTTCTAATGTGAATATAGTACAACATAAGTCCAAATTAAATTGCTAATTTTTTTTAATGTAATTATTTTTTTTATTTTTGTTTATATAATTACAAAATTATTTATTTATTAGAAAGTTTGGTAACACATTATTTAAAGCCTTTATGTATAATGCATATAAACATTAATGTATGTTACAGTGCACTATATCATTTCACAAATAATTGTAACCAAAGTTAAAATGCTTTAAAATAGTTGCAGATTCCTTGTTACATCTGAAATTGGTTGTTTGTCGTGTTTTCATCTAAAGGTGTAATAATAAATGTATAGTCTAATCAGTGTAATTTGAAATCATTTGTGTTCATCTTCTTGTATTGTGTCTGTTGTTTTAGATACGAAGGCCAAAGTGGCTAGTGCCCCATTTCTGAAGTGCCCCACACAATTTCCCATCATCCTGTGGCATCCATATGCCCGCCATCAGTACTTCTGCGTGATGACAGAGAAAGAACAGACGAAGTGGCACGCCGTCTTCCAGGACTGTGTGAGACACACCAACAACGGTGAGTCACGGTCACAAACAGTGACAAAACAAAGAAGTCGTACTGTTTTTAAATTTACACCATTTTTGTCAGTGTATCTGCTTTGCTGAGTTTAAATGGACCTACTTTATTTATCTACTGCATATCACATTAGTAGGAAATAATGGTTCACGTGTTAATGTTCCTTCCTTGTTTTGTGCACACTAAAGAATCTTGAGAATGTTGCTGTAGTTTGTCAGGGAAAGGTAAAGCTGCTGGAGAAGTAGATTTTGCCAGGTCAACGACTTTCCTGTGCTCCAAAATAACTTTAAAACAGATTAAAACCACATTTGCTGCGTAATTGGTTGTTTCTGATTTACTTCACAGTAAGGGATGAATCAACAGCAGTGAATCCCTGTCACTCAAGCATAGTTTCTAGCTAAATGTTTTTAGAAATCCCTCCATGCTTTTGTAAAAATTCATAATATATTACCTTCAGCTCCACCCTCACAAATCACCTGTCTTGTCATATTTCAAATCACACAACAGGGTGTGTGTCTGTGTGTTTGTGAGGGGGAAAAAGGTTGTCACAGGTTGAAATGTTGAATGCCTTTGAAATTACTTTAAGGTGTGGAGGATGTTCCTTTTGTAATTTTAACTGATGTTAAATATCCCATGCAAGAACTGTGAACTTAATACTACTTATGATGTGTTTTTAATTCATCATTAATGTACTGATGATGTCTTCTAGGAAGTTCCGCATAGAAATTCAGTTACAAAATGTCTTAACCAAGTCAAATTAAATAGAAGGTATGACTTTGTTTTATAAACTACCATTCATTCAAGTTTGGATTAAGATAATATTTTTATTCAGCAAGATGCATTAAATTAAAAAAAAAAATTCTGTTTCAAAAGAAAAGCATTTATTTGAACTTTCTATTCATCAAAGAATACTGAAAAAAAAAAAATGTATCAGCCTTTCCACAAAATAATATAATAATAAGAAGAAATGATTCTTGCACACCAAATCAGCATATTAGAATGATTTCTGAAGGATCGTGTGACACTGAAGACTGGGGTAAAACTCAGATCCAAATAAAATTCGGCTTTGCCATCACAGGAATAAATGACAATTTAAAATATATTAATAATATAAAACAGTTCTTTTAAAGGGGTAGTTCAGCCAAAAATGAAAATTCTATCATCATTTACAGGTTCTTACATCATTTATAAATTTCTTTGTTCTGCTGAACACAAAGGAAGATATTTGGAAGAATGTTTGTAACCAAGCAAATCTCGCCCCAGATCTGCTTGGTTCCAAACATGCTTCCAAATATCTTCCTTTGTGTTCAGCAGAACAAAGAAATTTATACAGGTTTCGATCAACTTGAGGGTGAGACAAAATTTTCATTTTTGGGTGAATTATCCCTTTAAATTGTAACAATATTTCACAATATCACTGGCTGCTTTACTGTATTTTTGATCAAATAAATGCAGACTTGGTGAGCAGAAGAGACTTTGTTCAAAAACTTTTTTAAAAATCTTACCAACCCCAAAGTTTTGAATGGTATATTGGATGGTGTGAACCAAAAAAGTTCAAATTGAAAATGTTTAGAGCATCTAAAGAATGTCACTTTGTAGACGTTGCAAAACTAATAAAAGGAGGAATTGTATTTATTGGCCGCTATCAGAATTGCGCAACTTGCAGAACCGCATAGCTCCAACATGTTACCAGTCGTTGACTGCTAACTGAACATCCTCTGACCAAATGTCAACACCTTCCCATAATGCCCTAAGGTAGATCAGAGGCACTCTCAGTTGGGCTTGTCAAGACATGACAGCAAATTACTAGCTTTGTGGATCATAAATGATAATGACATAAGGTTTCAAAACCAGATACCATACAATTTACGCAGACATATAACATCAAATACCTCTCTGGTATCTCACTGGGATGTGTTGAGAGGCTGCTGAATGTGATTTAGGGGTGTGCCTTATAAACCGTAAAGCTATATTGCTCATGCCTGACCTGAAGAGGCATATAAAAATCGAATGTTTTTTGCATTCCTTCTCACTTGTCTGTCCACTTTGAGGAGACCCAGACCTCCCTGCTCTTCTCAGTCAGAGAATGATCTTGTTAACTTGAGTTTTGAATAATGACTTTCAAGTCATTCATTAGCCAGGGGCTGCATGCAGTGACCTTCCTGCTGCATTACCTGCAGAAATAATGCAAACCTTTTTACCCCGATATTGTAACATTTTTCATGTTTGTGACATAAACAAGAGGAAAAAATGTTGGGTGGGGCTCAATTTTATCCATTATGAATTGATTATGAAGTCGTTTTTTTGTTTTGAAGATTAAAAGGCAAGTTTTACCATGAGCATCTTGGTTTAAAATGTTAATGCTTCTGTTGTTATTTTGATGCATTTAAATTAGATAGATGGATAGATAAGATGAAGAATGTTCATTAATTAGAGTAAATGTTAACTCATCTTCAAGAGGAAGCGTTGTTCCTCAGCCCGTTTCGCATATTGATTTAAAATTAACATGTAACTAGGGACTTCATCCCAGATCGATATGTACGGCAAACATGAAAGCTCTCTAGCTTGCCTCGAGGCTTTTTAAAATCTTGGTGAGGTGCAGTGCCTGACTTGGTTACAGGCCAAAACAGACAGTCATGAGTGCTAGAAGTTACACGGTGAACATAATTTGCATTTGAGGAAGCAGGGAAGGGCTCTGCAAAATCCCTGAGACTTGAATGAAGCCGAGGACAAAGATGACTTAAGGTTGTTGCTCTGCAAGCGTGAGAATGCAGCTCTGTGTTTTGACTGGAGGGTTACCAAAGGGTAGAGATCAGCCACATGCAAAGCTGTGGTGTTACAGCAGGTGCTCAAAGTGCTTGGGTTTTATTGCAGCAATGGATAAAATCCAGGTGAATTATACACCTTCAAAGGCACACAAAGGCCTTTCATAGAGCCAAGATAAAGCAAACCACAGATACACACTTTTTTTTTTTTTTTTTTTTTTTTTTAGCTATCTGAATTTGAACTAAGGCTGTTTAAGTTGATCTGTCTAGCCTTCTGGAATGGGACAAAAATAAGGGAATGCTTAAAACTTTGGTGATTCAATGCAAATGTTGCATTCTGAACATTTTTGTCCATCTAGTAATTGTATTCTAGTCATTGTTCTGACAGTCTGTGGTGGTTGTTAGTCACTTGTTTTGTTGTAGTCATACCGGTCTCAGTGGCAACTGGGACAGTTGGTAATCAATCATATCATCACACCCATTATGACATCATAGTAAGGAGACCCATGGCAGAAAGGAAACAAACAGGTTTTAAAATTGAAGTAGAGGAGAATGTCTGTTTCATATATGGTATTGTTGACAGTTGCAATACACAGTCAAACAGAACACTTTGAATTCGGCTGAACTTTAATAACAGCCTTTTGCACTAAGTAATAGGCATCCTTTGACCATCTGTTTAGTTAACGCCCACATGTGAATCTGAAGAGCAGTGACTTAGATATGATGCTAGTATAATGCTTCCCACGTAGGCAAAGATATTTCTGGCATTTCTGCTCTAATTATGACAAAGCTGCTTATTTTCAGACTGTGAAGAAATATTAATTCCGTTTGCATATTGATTTCATATTTTTCATTCAATTAAAATAAAATAGACCCCCCCTTTTTTTATTATTGAGGTAGAAGTTTTACATTCTGAAAGTTAGTTTTCATAGTACATTTAACAACTTTTTTTTTAAATCTTTTTAAATTAAAATTTGATGTATACATTGTATGGCGCCTTTTAGCTGATAGTAAATAAAAACATTCTCTTGTATGTACATTTATCTATGCATTTATACTGAAACCAAAAATGGAAAAAAATGTGAATTTTAAAAATATAAAAGTAGTCAATATGTAAGCAATAAGGTACGAGAGACTGTGCTGTATTGTGAATAAGTCACAGCTGAAGGGCGTTGTTAGGCACGACGCAAAGCGATTAGATAGCGGCAAAGACTGTCTTTATGAGTGTGTCAGTCAGTAGCGAAGACTTTTACATTGAAAAGACTGAATTGTTGTGAACACGGAACAAGACGCAACTGACAAATGCTTTGACTAGCGCTGTCAGTCATGGGAAAACCCCTTAACTGTATCCTTAACAGGATAAATGATAAAACACAGCTATTGACCAATCAGAATCAAGGACAGGAACTAACCTTTTTAGTCAATCCATGGTGGGATCATTTGTTTTTGGACATTTATGTTTGCTTGCTCTGGAAATATCTTTCCTAAAGATTTAGAAAGAAAAGCTGATGTTTTCCTTGGTTCTCATTATTGATTCAGAGATGACACATTGCTTTTGAAACTCGTTTAGTTCTTGTGCTTTTGGCCCAAATGAGAAATGCTCCAGTGAACAAAACAGTAATGGTAAGCATGCACACATGCGGTGGCAGAGAAACCCTGGGAACCAGCCATCCCAGGAGTCTCGGCTAACCACCGTGCAGCCCCGTGCCAGAGGAAGCCCACGCTAAACTCTACCATATGTACTATTTTTGCTCAAGACTCTCGCATTGAGTTTCTCAGGCCTGCCAGCTTGCCGGAGAAGACGAGTGCAGCTCTTTTTCCACCCGACACTAAACACACAGACACAATCAGCCACATTCATGTTAACTTTTGATGTAAGGTGTCTCTAGTTAGGACTGTTGGTGATTATTACCAGTGAAGGTGTTTGGGGACGAGGGGGCTTGATACTGATTTTGGGGTTATTGTGTTTTATCGAGCACAGAACTCTAGGGACTTTCTCCGAGCAGACTGCTGACAAATGCATCTAGTGTTTTCACATGGGGCTCATGCCAAGAAAAGCTAGTTATTTTCTACTTTCCTTCATTCTGTTCTCTCTCTCTCTCTCTCTCTCTCTCTCTCTCTCTCTCTCTCTCTCTCTCTCTCTCTCTCTCTCTCTCTCTCTCTCTCTCTCTGTCTCTCTCTCTCTCTCTCTCTCTCTCTCTCTCTCTCTCTCTCTCTCTCTCTCTCTCAAAATGAACGCTGAGTGGATTTCCTGTTCCTGACAGACTGTTACACAGTCCATCCCTCCATCTCTCACTGCTGACTTCCTGTCTTTGTGTCGGCCAGTCTGAAACTCACTGCAGTACGCAGACACGCACACACTCCCCATCATCAGCTCCTGTCTTGTGAGTGTTTGTGCAGCTTGCCATTGCTCATGTCCATCTGTGTTTGTCTTTCCTTGTGTAACTTTATGGATCACACTCACTTCCCGCTGGCAACAGGAAAGCAACTCTAAAAGGTTATCAATGTCCCAAAAGACTCAAATCTCCCCAAATAACAGCTGTTCAGATTGACTTTTAGTATCAGCAAGAGCGTGGCTATTTGGTGCTGTTTGATTGTCTTCTATGTGGTGAATTGGGTTCCTTTCAGCAGCTCTGATGCAGAGTTTTACGTAAACGGTCCTACATAAGAGCACATTATCCATATTCACTACAGAACCCTGTAATTATATCATCATTTAAGTGTTTTTTTTCTGACGAGCCTTGTCACGTTAGATCTTGTGGATTCTCTGCTTGAGTGGTGGTAGCTATAGTTTCCACAGACTCTTATTGAATGTCAAGGTCTCCAAGTGAAGATGAGGTCTCTTAGTGCAGTTTCTTTCCTTGAGCACAACTCATTCTTGAAATGGTAATCCATTTATTTTTCTTGCTGTACCTGCTTAACGTGGTTTTAGGAGTGATTTATTTCTGGTCCAATTTGGTCTACCATCTTGGACCAGCAAAGAACTTTAAATGCTGGTTATGATTGTCCAGATTTCTGCTTGGTTGTTCATCCAAAAGTATGTGGACACCCTTGTTGAATATGTAATTTCATAAACCATGTGTTGCTTCTGTAACGTCTTGTTTCTTGACCTCTCTAGGACTGTCAGAAGAGTGCAAGGTGTCGACACCGGCTTTCACGGATGCCCTACGACTCTACAGGCAGTCCCAGGGTCACTATGGCACCTGGGACTTGATGTGTGGAAACCAAGCACAGGTTAGTAAAGGTCTTTCACGTTTGGAACATCTGACAGCTGTCATAATTAAACGTCCTTCATATTAAAAAGGATGCTTTGCATATAAAATGCATCGCTCCAGTGAGGGTTGAATTTCATAATACAACTTGTACAGTGTATTTACTGAGTTTAAGGTGCTGTCTAAGGGGCCTCAGACACACTCTTTGACTCATGGGAATAAGGAATGTAGGAGAAATCAGAGCCTCCCTGAAAAAGAATTCGAGAGAGAGGAGGAAAGAACAGATCAGACAGTGTTTATCCCTGTGCACTTCTGTTTTCCTTGGATCATTTGGATTGAGTTTCTTCTGTCCTCAATCTAGGCGTTATGTGCCTGAGATAGGTGGGAGGGCACCCAAACTCTCAAAGTAAGAATATTCATTTCACTGAGAACTTTGGCAATGGGGAATTTGTGAGAATCTATGTCAAAAACCAGGGCTGCGTTTCCCAAAAGCATTGTAAGCCTAAGTTGATAGTAGAACAATTGTCATCAATGGTCTCTACGATCAACTTAGACTTAAGATGCTTTTGGGAAACGCAGCCTAGGTCTACCAGCTTAAGGTGGTCAAGTTGTTTTTCAAAGTAGTTTACCAGCCAGGACTACCAGGTTAAACTTGGCCCACCAGCTGGTAATGAAGCTGATAATCCATCTGGACCAATTAATGACAATAAATAATCAGCTTAGACCTGCTAGAAACTACTTCAAACCAACTTACATCAGGTATTGGTCTAAGCTGGGCTTTTTTAAAAGGTAAATTTACAAGCAGACAGGTGGAAGAGTGTTAAATTTAGCTCTGTTGCTGACACTCGTAAACAGGCCATATTCTACAGTTTTGTATCTCTTATTAGGGGTTCAAGTGCGAAGCACTGAAGCCCTATTGTAATTGTTAAAATTTCCAAGGATCAGCATTCTCCCCCAAAAGTGATCGGGCCCAAAAGAGACTTGAAACTTTGAGGGCTGATAGTACTCACAGAGTCTACAACGTCACCAAGGCTTGCCCCGATCGGCCTGACGGGAGCGGTACAGCGGTCAAAAGTACGAAATCGCTCCTAACTCTTAAACCGTAAATTTTTGGATTTTTTGAAAAACCTAATTTTGCGGACTAGTCCTAGGTTTTTAGCCCGATCCAAATCAAACCAGTGCAGCAAGATTCTCTGGAGCCTGATTGTCAGTAATTATCAAAAAAAAGTTGAAATTTCAATTCACGGTCCCTAAGGGCCTCCAAAACGTTTGAAGTGGGCGGTGCCATTTTTCCTTAAATGTCTATAACTTGTGAACGGAATGAGATATTTTCATCAAACTCAGCACACCTATGTAAGAGCACATTCTGTCGTTGTGTAAAAAAGGACGTGGCGACTGGCCACTTGGTGGCGCTATAACAGAAAAAAAAACATGAAAATGGCTATAACTACTTCACTGTTAGTCCGATTGACTTGAAAATTGGCATGCAGTGCCTTTGTCTATGAGGACACTGACGTATCTCAAAAAACATCCACCATCGGCCTTTGAAGTTTGAGCAGCTATCAGACAAGGTTATCGGAGGCCAATCGGAACGAAACTTCCAGGGCCTGTTTGATTCACAGCCCTAGAGGCCTGTGAGAAATTTGAAAGAAATCCGCCTTTGCGTTTTTCATGTGCGTAAAGGATTGTGTATCGTACGATTTTTCGCACATGCCCACGACATTCATACCCCATGGTAGAACTCCTCATTCTGAGCAACTTTTCCTCTAGGACCACCGCTGTTCACCGAATCGTTCATTAAATATTAAAGATTATTTCAAAAACCAACTTTGGCGAACTAGTCCTAGGTTTTTGGCTCAACCTCGATAACTATTTAAAAAGCTTTATACATTTCCTATGATAAATTGCCTGTATTGGCTGTAAATGGTCTTTTCCATCTATGATCGAGATGGTTACAGGCTTGCTAATTAAAACATTATACCTTTTTACGCATATGCTTAAAGCACTTGAACCCCGATGATAGCTGCTCGCAGCTATATTTTTTCCCTTATTTTCTTATGTTTGTCATGATTTCATGAACCTAACTATATCTGTAATTTACTTTTAGATTGACATTTGCCATGCTGTATGACCTTTAGAAACTCTGTAACCTTTAAACTGATGTTGTACTGTTCCTTTAAGACATCTATATAAAAATTATCCAATTTGAGTGGCTAACCTTCATGTACTTAATACTGCCGTTAACTGGGGCAGACCAAGTTTTTGAATAAGTGTTGAATGTCGCTGATCATATGTTAATGTGTTAATATTTATGACATCATAACAAATCTTTCTGAATGACCCATTTCTCAGTCCCAAACTCATTTAAACACACCAAAATACAGTGTTTTCCATCTTTCTGTCTGACCTGAAGCCCATTTCTAAAAGACTTGCTTTTTTTAAACTTTATCTTGATAAGTCAGACTGATCACTCTGTATTTAAGATCTCTACTGTTCTGGAGCAGCACAAACCCTCAATAACGTCGAAACCACAGAGCAGAGAGACAGCTGAGAATGTGTCATTAGAGGGGTGAGTTATGGTCAGGTCTGTGTGGTTTATCCTGCTGTCTCATTTTAGTCATAATGTGCTGGAAATAACATTTAGTTTCTAATAGATTTAGGAATGTCTGTCTAGCTCGCTTTCTCACATACGCACGCAGATTTGAATAAAAAAAAAAAAACATTAAAATGATTGGGTGCTGGTTGCCCTTACACCTCATGCACAGACTCACATTCTCTCTCTCTCTCTCTCTCTCTCCCTTTTACACACACACACACACACACACACACACACACACACACACACACACACACACACACACACACACACACACACACACACACACACACAAACAACCATACAGTGCCCTTAAAGGGGACCTATAATGGAAAATGGAGTTCTTTTTTATCTCTTTTGGTATTTTCCAGCAAGAACATTTACGAAATATTTAGAAGGTAGTAACAGTAATTTTGACATTAAAGTGTTATTTTTTTATTTATTTTTTTATTTTTTTCCCTTTAAATTCTTCTGTTCACTTCATAAAATTACGTAATTTACATAATTAGGATAAGTATCAACATGATATTTTGAATGTTCTCATATAAAAATTTTCCTCAGTTTTCATGAAATATTCTTAAAATTAAAAGCATTTCTCCACTGCACGTAACATTTGGTGTCATTTGATGCACATAGTGATCTGGATTTAAGGAGAGTGTTATTTTTGTGTAATGACTGTCACAAAACATACTTTTAATCAAATATCAGACAATACTGCATATGTTATGTACTTCAAAAGCATACTGAACCGAAACTGAATTTTGAGTTATTAAATGCCACTGAATATCTTCTGCTCTACTATAGCTTTGAAATCCTGCTCATTTTGTGCTCACTTAAGTCTGGTGTGTCACGAGACATGCAAGAACCAATGAGATTTGACGTCACTAATTGTACATTATGAGTTTTTAAGTTTATTTTTAGCAACAGATGACAAATTTATTTTCTGTGGTAATCAACAGCATCAGAAGTGTTCAGTTTTGTAGCTTAGGTTGTATTAAACAAGGAATATCCATTTAAAAGCACACATAAACCTTCCTAAGAAATTGTTTGTTTTGGACTTTAAATGCTGTGTTTTGCTCTTTGCCAGAACACACCCAGGAAATGTTTCTTATGAATGAGCTGTTTGTGTGTGTATAAAGCCAATTAATGCCTCTGTTCTTACACTTTAACCAGGGAAAAGTACTACGAGTTGCAAATAAAGAAGGTATTGAAATTTTGTGTGTGCGAGAGAGACGGTCATTCCTCCTCCTCCCGCCCTCAACATTGATACAGGGTGTCACGGTCAGCCTGGATGTGACACCATGCTGGAAACGGCTGCGTGGGCTGTTATTACTGCTGGGTGTGGGCCGTCTGTTTTTTGTTTTTCTGCGAGGGGTCTGCATGGTGTTACTGCCCACCTGGCCCCTGCGTTACCATGGAAACAGGGCGAGTGGAGGGGGTGAAAGCCATTCTGTATGATTTACTATCGGATGAAATTGTCAAATAAGCTCATGGATTTAAATTAACTTAGTTATTGATACCTGTTTGTTCAGCCAAGCCTAAAGCATTAAATGCAACAATATAATTGGCTAATTTAAGTTCAGTTACTCACATATAGCCATTACTTACATATCAGTGTGACCTAGAGGTGCTTAATTTTGTGTGCATGGTGTGGTTGGATGCTTTACAGGTGACCAGCTAATAAATGTCACTCATTTGCCCCACACCATCACTGACAGGTCATAAAGAAGACCCTTCCACTGACCTCTCTCTCTCTCTCTCTCTCTCTCTCTCTCTCTCTCTCTCTCTCTCTCTCTCTCTCTCTCTCTCTCTCTCTCTCTAACATATTGTTTGATATCAGGCAACATTAAGGTGTGAGCTAATCCTAATATTTAGACTGTAAACGTGTCATGTTTGTGGCATATTATTTATGATAAAACAATTGTCCCATCCCTAAAAACACACATGAAAAGAGCAGACTTATTCACACAGATACATGTTTCCCCACATCAAAGATTGTTTCTGCTCTGTCTGTCACTGAATGCACTGCAGTGAGCATAAACAAAGCAGCCGTCTATGATGTGGATATGAATGATAAAGCATTCTGCTTTAGAAATTATTCATTTGACATTGTATATTCTGCCTGCCATCTACGATGGCATGGTTACCGAAGATATGCATGCAAAACCACAAAGCTGTTAGCACAAAGTCAATGATGCCCTTGTAGCTGTTTGATTGGTTTCTTAAGCAATATTCAAATTTTGTCATGCCATCATTATGTAAACAGTAGTTCCAGTTGCTGTGGAACCACTAGTTTTCAAAGGCTTTTTCTCATTCACATTCTGTGTGTTTGTGTGTCTAGATTCTTGCTAACCTGGTGATGGAGACTTTGCACCCTGAACTGAGGAATCTGATCGTACCTCGGCTGAGAGGAAAACTACAACAGAGACAGAAGGACTGGATGCTGGTCTGTTCTCATATGTAAATTGTGAAGCTGTAAAAAAAAGATCTTATAATCATTTACACAAATATATGCAAAGCATTCTCATAATTGTACCATACATTCTTGGCAATAGATTATAAAACTATTACTTCATAATAGATATAAAAACATTAGATTCTACATTTTCAGGCTTTAGAGAAGTATACTAAATAGTATACTTTTCAATTTTTTTTTATGATAAAAAAACTTTTCAATTTTGTTTTTTTTATATATATATGCCAATAAATGTAAGGCATAAAAATAAGTGCACTTGCCTAAAACTTTCCCACTGACCCACTTTGTTGAGCTCCAAATTAAAAACTTTTGTCACTTGATTAAGAAAATTTAATGAATGAACATATGTATGTGTATATCTGCTGCAGTTTCAATGAGGTTGGTTTATTATCTGTTTGTTTACTCTTTCAGATCTCGGATGCAATATACAGACAGGTGTTGTCACAAACACGAACTCAACACGAAGCTCTGGTTCAGATATGTGAGGTGGAGCGCCCCCGTCTGGACGCTGCTTTACGCACAGATATGGACCAGATCATCACGTCCAAAGAGCACGTTTCCGGAAAGATCCGCAGTAAGAGCAGAACCAAGCAGCCTACTATGTAGATCACTATCGGTATCACTAGTGTTCCCCTTAGGCCACACACTTCTGATGTCGCTCACACACACACAAAAAAAAGCAAGAGCAAAAATGAGAGGGAACATAGTGCCTGATGCATGACAATTAACATCTTATAGAGGACCTGTTATGCTTTCTAATAACTTTCTTTAGTGTGTAAAATTGCTGTTTGAGCATGAAAAAGGTTTGTAAAATTACAAAGCACAAATTCCACTCCAAAGGGAGTTATTCTCTCTATTTCAGTAAGCACTGTTTCTGAACACCCTGAAACACCTTCGATTGTAGTCTTGAGTTTTCTTCCGGGAATGTACACATCACAGAATCCCACATTTAAATAATTCCCATCCAAGATATAAGCAAAAAAAGGTGGCGAGGCCTGGTTGTTAGTATTGTGTTGAAACTCGCGGTTATGGTAAGGGGCGTGGCATTTCCAAAAGGGGCTCAATATTTTCAGCTTGAAGCGGCTGACCAATCACAACACTGGTCTAGCTGACCAGAGCATATTGCACTTTTTGGAAGGAGGGGCTTCATAGACATTTTGTGAGAGTCGGACTTGTAACACGAAGGTTGCAGGTTCGTCTCAGTACCAGCAGGAAAAGTAGGTGGAGGGAGTGAATGAACAGTGGTCTCATTAACTGAGGCGCCCTTGAGCTAGGCACCAAACCCCCAATCATTCCCTGAGCGCCGTAGCAAAAATGGCTGCCCGCTGCTCCGGATGTGTTTGTTGTGTTTTGATGATTCAGTATTGCACGATCTCAACACAACTTTTGAATCTGCACTTATTTTAATTTAATACACCGATTATTACGCGATTTATTTTAACCTACCCTTTTCTTAGCTGCACTATTTCAGTCTTAAATTCTTTCATATGATCCCTCTTTCATTGGAATTTAGTCTCTCTTTAGTCTTAACCTAAAAATCCCTGACCGTCCTGCCATAATGTAGGTTTGGCAAGAGTACTACATTTTTCTTGTGTCATTTGTGGCTGGGACTGTGTTCCACCGAAAACACCCGTAGCACATTTCAAATAACATAAGCAGAATGATCTCGACAGCATGTTTTTGAGTTTCTCTTAATCTGTATGATCTATAATCTATAAATTACCATCTGTGTTTTTGTAATGCCACCTTTATTCTTACTGAATAATAGAGGTTGTTTTGACATGCAGGACAGGTGCTTTCCCACAGTCACCTGTGATAATTGAGCTTTTTTTTTTTAAAGCGTTCTTTGTTTTGGCACATCATGTGAGAAGAGAGACATAATTAAGCATAAAAGGTCAGCATGTCTCTCATAAAACAAACAGATGAATTTCACATTTGAACCGAATATTTCACATGCAAATTTAAAGCTTCAGTTTTCATTGAATCATGTGATTAAACAAAAACACACGCATTTAACAGACACACACATTAAATTTGTTTCATGTAGTTTTTTCCTCACATGGGAAGTTCTAGTGTGCTAATATCTGTCCATTTTTTTTTTTTTTTTTTAATTAAGCATCGGTGTCGCTCCGTGTTGAACAGCTAGTGAGGAGCAAGGTTCAGCCCTACATCCACTCCATCCTGGAGGCCCTCATGGAGCCCACAAGCAGAGGGTTCTCTGAAGTGAGGGACATCCTGTTCCGTGAGCTGGTGGAGGTCAGCAAGAACTCAATGAACGATAGCAGCAGGGAGAAACTGGGAGAGGTGAGACAGAACATTGATCAACAATGTTAGCATATGCGTTAAAAAGGATTAGTTAACCCAAAAACCTCTCTCCATGCTCATTCCTAGCATATGGACAAGATCTCCATGTTAGCCTTCCATCCGGTGAAGATGCAAAGCTGTTATGAGAAGATGGAGACGTTGAACCTGGAAGGCCTCCAGCAGAGATGTGATGTGTCCAGCCCTTTGGTGTTCATTCAGAGAGCTCAGATCCTCATGAGACAGGTCTCTTTCCTTAGCCCCATACTGTTCTTGTCATTTTTAAATATTCCATTTGAATATCTAAAACTTCTTGAAGTTTTGCAGTACTTGGGACTAGCACTTAAAATTGATTTGATATTAATCATTCTATAGCCTGCATTCATTTTTCTGGTGCCAAGCAACAAAATAAAACACAAGCGTCCACATTGATTTAGTAATGAGGCCAAGAGCATGAATCAAAATGGCTTAAGAATATTAAAGAAAAATTTAAGATGCAGTTTATTGTTGGTGAGCGCCACCCTGTGGATATACCTGTTATTGCAGGTATATTGGCAATTGAGACTTTACTGACATACAAATGAAAGTATATGCTGTTTTCCTCATGCTACTTTTAAAAATAGCATGTGAAGTGATAGCATATTTCTTTGGTATGGTCATTGCTCGATGTTATGTTTTATCATATACCTATTTGATGTTAGAATGATCTTATGTTCTATCCCAATCCAATCTAATCCAACCATCCCAATCCATCTATCTATCCCAGTCCATCCATTGCCATTGCCATCCCAATCCAACCGTCCATCCCATTCCATCCCAATCCATCCTTCCCAATCCATCCATCCCTCTATCCCAATCCAATCTTGGTATATAGTATCCCATGATCATCTGGGTGTTATATGCATGCAGAAAATGTGTATACTTGGTACTTTTACTATTTCTGCAGTACGCAGTACTGTATGTTATTCCAAACATAGTTATCGTCCCTGAGAATTATATAATTTAACAAATAAACCATCAAAGTTGGTGACAATCTGTTACCCCTCCTTCCTAAAAGTCCTCTCTTGGTTGATGTAGCAAATGGACAATGCAGTGCACACATTTGAGCAGTTGGTCCATCAGAGTCTAGACGGCCACAGCAGGGAGGATCTCTGCAAGACAATCCAGCGCTGTCAGGACCGAGTACTCAAAGTAAGTACATTGGTTGGGTCTTTACTCTGCCCTGCAAAGCTGAAACAAGTTCTGCTTGCGCAGCTAATGGATCCTTGCTGTATTAGACTTTTTTTTTTTTTTTTTTTAAAGACCTACTTCATCTCAATTCTGTTTGTTCATTACCTGCAGAAATTTGACTATGACAGCAGCACAGTGAGGAAGAAGTTCTTCAGAGAGGCTTTGCTTCAAATCATCATACCATACATGCTGAAACAGCTTTCCCCGTCCTGTTCCATGGTTGGTACAAGGATTTGCCCTCTCTGTGCCAGTTGGGGGTGCCATTGTTCTGTTTTTGTTGTTGTTTTTTTATGCTACACATCCCTTTGTTAGGGATGTGTAGTGGTTTTTTTTTTTTTTTTTTTTTTTTTTTTTTTTCCCCTACAGTGGCACTCTTTTTATATTTTTCAGTGGCCATTAGCTAGAGTCAGATGTTAATATGGGCTCAGGTCAAAAATGTCACTATAAAAGAAATATAATGACCCAGATATTAGTGTTGGGACAAATAATTATTAATATTATATTTTGTATTTTTTTGTTGCTGCTGTTTGTAACCAGTTAATTTATTATTGATTTACTGTTGTTATTATTGACTATTATAATGTATTCATTTATTATCTAGTTGCTAGTAGTAGTACAGTATATGTAACCAGAATTTATGTAAGATAAATAAAATAAAGATAATTTAAATATAAAGATAATTTAAGATACATATGTAACTGGATAATTTTTTATTATTATTATTATTATTATTATTATTATTATTATTATTTATTTGTAGCCAGTTAATTAATTTTTTATTTTTTACTAAATTTATTAATTATCTTGTGGGTACTAATACTACTACTACTAACAATAATAATAATAATAATAATAGCAGTAGTATTATTTGTAACCAGATTTTTTATTATTATTATTAATAATAATAATAATAATAATAATAATATACATAAAATGAGTTTGTTGTTGATCTGTAGGTTTTATATGTAATAGATACATACGTAACCAGATAATTATTTATTTATTATTATTATTATTGTTATTATTATTATTATTATTGTTGTTATTATTATTTGTAACAAGTTAATTTAGTAAAAAAATAAAAAAATATATAATTTATTAATTATCTTAATTATCTTGTTGATACTACTACTACTACTACTACTAACAATAATAATATATTATTATTATTAATAATAATAATAATAATAATACATAAAATGAGTTTGTTGATTGTTGATCTGTAGGTTTTATATGTAATAGCCTAATTTAAGATATAGATGTAACCAGATAATTATTTATTTTTTACTATAATTTATTAATTTATTATCTTGTTACTACTACTACTACTGTTACTAATAATACTATTAATAATAGTAGTAGTAGCAGTAGTATTATTTGTAACCAGATTATTATTATTATTATTATTATTATTATATTAAATTAGTTTATGTTGATCTGTAGGTTTTATAGATAATAGCCTAATCATTTAGAATATATTTTAATTGATTGATAAATATAAATATTTCACATAAAGGAGGGAAATGTATTTTGGTGTGCTTTATTTGAAAAAAATATCCCCCCCCCCCCTTCACATCTAGGATCTGCCCAAGTTCCAGGAGCTCATCTTTGAGGACTTCTCTAGATTCATACTAGTAGAGAACATCTTTGAGGAAGTGGTCCTGCAGTCAGTCTCCAAGGACATCATGATGGGTGAGTGTCTGCAGCCCCTTCAGCCCTGACAATACACAATATAGCACATCCTCCATACCTTACTGCTTAAAAATAGTGTTTTAACATGCTTTTCATTCATTCCTTTTAATTTTGCAGCTGTGAAGGAAGCTGCTGTCCAGCGAAGGCACAACCTGTACAGAGACAGCATGGTACTGACCAACAGTGACCTCAACCTGCACCTGCTAGGAGAGAACACCATTGACTGGGCTGATAATTTCGGAGGAGTAAAAGGGGAGAAGCAAGGAGGTGAAGTGGCCAACAGGAAACGCAAACAAATAGTCTCCATGATCCACCTGGACGGCATGCCTTTGCCTTATGAGTCCTGCCAGGAAGTGCCGGGAGTGGACGGCATCCCAGAGGAGACCGAAAAGCAGATGGAGCAAGATCTTGCAACAGAAAAGCCTTTGAACCCAGTGCAGCACGTGCCCATCGAGAAAGAACCAAGTTCTCCAGACAGCATCGGTGAGATCCGAGACCTCATAAACCCTGTGCTGGAAGTTGTCATCCCTGCTGAAAAAGATAGCTCGCAGTTGACCAACGGGATGTTTCCTTTGGAAGAGGGTGATGAGGTGAAGCACATCACCTCAGTAATGGAGGCAGTGCCAAAGGTTGACAGAGAATCAGATACAATGAGAAGCGATAAGACTTTAGAAGATCAACAGTGTGTGTCCGCCATTGAGAGCGCCATTCAACAGATCGAGATCGCCATCCAGGAAGACCCCGGCGATCACCTGAGCGCCGTTGACTCTGATGGGGAATTCGCCCAAACCTCTACCAACTCTAGCCCTCATCACCATGATGACAGTGGGTTTCAGTCTCCAGCCAATGACAATGTAGAAGAAGTAGAGCCACAGCCAATCACAGGCGACGAGGTGGTGGACGCAGAGCAGGTGATGTTAACTCTAGTGGAGGGAGTGAAAACTCCTAGCATTGATTTAAACGTCAAAGCTCCTTGTGACGCTTCAGAAAAGAAACAGGAAATTGAAACCACAGCAGATAGATGCTTGCTTTGAGTGAGATTTACATAAAAACATTTTTATAAACTGAAAGTGTTTGCTGAGACACTTTCGTTTGTTTTCCATCAGCAACACTTATGGTTGATATTTCAGCCTAGTTGGCGTTAATTTTATTATCTTTTATTTTCTATTCTTACAGTTAATTTAGACATTTTGGGTATGTTTATCAATGAGAAATGTGTGTGTGTGTATATATATATATTGAATATTCTCATATATACACAGATTTATGACATAGTGTGCCCATTTTTATTTTTTTATTTTATGTTTTATGTAACTCATGACTCCCACACAAATTATGTGGCAGAGGTTTAAAAAAAAAAACTGACTCGGTATCAAGAACAGTTCCATTTCCTGTTCCTGTCCACACTTCTTAGACTGCAGTTTGGTTGCGGTAGACGTAAACCACTCCTTGACATCAGCGAGGAGGTTAGTATTATCTCAGAACTAATGCAAATGTAGTCTTCACCCAGTGATCTGGCAAATGAAATGGGATGCTCAGAACTACAGTGATATTTTATTGGGGCCATCTGAAGATTTTTGTTGTTGTTTTCCGTTAACTGTGGAATATATTCAAACACTAATACCTGTATTAATGCAGCATAATTAAGCACTTATGCAATAACTATGAAGATTAATTCAAATAAATTAAAGCTTGCTTTTTAATGCTTGTAGTGATTACTTTGTGGTTTAAAACATATTCAAAGTGACCTTATTTCTATAGAATGCGTTAACACTATAATGTGCATTAAGTGCTCACAGACATGCTGTGACCCAGATTCATTTAGTACAGCACATCCTCCATCTGTTTACACGTTATGGAGGATAGAAACACCATTACGGAGTTGCAGATAGAGCTCCGAACTTCATGTCAAAGGATTGAAATCACTACAAAGGATTCATGTCAAAGGATTTTAGCAAGTTTAGAAAAGTCAGTTCACATCTTAGTTCAGTAGCTTTGTGGAAACACTGTAAAATGTTATATCAGATTTATTTCCCCAGTCATTTACAACCTTGAAATGTCTTCTGGAAGGACTGAAACCCTCCAGTGCAGTTGTTGAAATGCTTGTATTTGAGAATCTGTAATGGGACGTCATACAGGACGGCTGGGCAAAGGTCTGCGCTGGCTGTGGGATTTTCTTTTTACTAGAATCACAAAATGGTTAATCATTCTTTACTGGACACATATTTATGTTGTAATGTTTTCTGTGCATATCTCAATGAAGATATTGCTGTATCTAAATTAAGCAGCATATTTTAGCTCCACACGTTATCTTCTGTTATTTATTTTAAAAGTGTGTTCATTGTGATATTTTCTACATCTTCCATTCCTTTTGTAAGGCAGCAGTGGATAAATAAATTGCTATTATTTTGAAATGGTGTGTATGCTGTGAAAATTGAATTATATAATGTACACTACCATTCAAAAGTTTGGTAAGGTTTATTTTATTTATTTTTTAAATTGACACTTTCAGCAAGGATGCATTAAGTTGAAATGTGACAGACAACTACATTGTAACAAAAGATTTTTTTCTCAAATAAATGCTGATTTTTTTTATTTTTTTTTTAAACTTTCTATTATAGATAGATAGATAGATAGATAGATTTTCACACACATACAAATGAATTTTCACTATCTGAAAAGTAGTGAAAAGGACTGTTTCAAAAAACATTAAACTTTATTAACATTCCATTTCATCTCGTGCTACTATATTTCATTTTGAACTTGCATGTGAAAGTCAAAAACTTGACACAAATTTAGATGCAATTTTGCTGCCTGGAAACTAATAAAACCATGTCTTAGTGTTTGAAAAAAAACATTAAACCAATCTTTAACATGGTTTCTTTCTTGGAATTCCAAGTCAATTATTGTTATACAAGCAAAAATCTCTTTCAGTGTAGCCCACATTTTCCACATGAATTTCACATTTTTGGAGCATTTGCTTGTCAGTATAGTGAGGCCAGTGGCATCTTTCCTCACCTCTGGTTGTAGTATGGATCACATTTTCCAAACTGGCATAGGATAATGTACAAAAATGCCTGATTTCACAATCTATGACTTTTATTCATCTCAGCCATCACCTTCACTGCTTCTATCCTCCTTGATCTTTAACTTCCTTTCTTACCATGACCTTATTTTCTGTCATTATCAATACATTCTAGAAAAGGTACAGCTTTTCCTCTGTCTTCTATAAAACTTACATCAACCTAAACAGGCAAAAAATCTATTATACTGCCTGCCAGTACTGAACAATAACGCAGCTACACGGGAACAAATGTATCCCCTAAAAGAACATTTATGCATGACACACAGATTTTTTTGCTTTGAGTTATTGATTTTACAAAATGCATTAAAAATTATGAAAAATGTATTTTTTAGTCTAAAATAAACTCACTATAGTGCCTTAGCATGTGACCTAATATGTGTCCTTCACTTCCTTGTTGCCAAAAATGTTAAGCAAATGGCACATAGATTTTAATTTCATTGGCTGAAGTGGATGTCACATGATAATAAAACTTTTTGTTGTTTATTATTTTAAATGCTAATTACTTAGAGATATATATAGAATTGACAATCCACCATAGAGGGTTAAAATGGTCCATGCTCTATTCTGCAAATATTTTATATTATACATAAAACAATCTAAAAATAAATTATAACGTGTTCTTTTGTTTTAAAGCCTTAGGATAACAAAATCCAAAACTGTGTGCTGAAACTGTTTTCCTTGAGGAACTACCATAGAAAAAGAATTTAGACTTACTGTATAATTAAACATGGTTCAATAAAAACAAATTTTATTTCAAAACAATTAAGCAACGGAGACAAAAATAAAAAGAACTGGAGAAACATTAATAGTGCATTTAAATCATTACGGTGAGGATTGTAGGTCTCCAATTTCTGCTCTCAGTCAGTCAATCAGTTTCAGTGTCCTGTATTGCTGGTGAACATTAACTGAGACCACATGATTTGCATTTCTCTTTTCAACCAATGCTTTTGTTCCCCATTCAGCAGTAATTTCCAGCATGACAAGAACGCCTGATCTTGACTCACGTAAGAAGTTTATTTAGACTCATCACAAGGGTTAAAACTAGTGTGATTTCCCAAAATAACAGAAAACCACCAGCTACATTAAAGCAAATCTCACAGAGCAGAATTTAAACATTCATTTGTGTAACAGAAAATTAGCTTATTAATTACATCAGTAATTGTAGAAAGTTTAAAACCAGTCAGAGGCACATCACCGTTCTCAAAGGAACTGTTCGAACCGAAGGTCACGACCATGTAAAATATAAAAATCACATGCATTTAACACCGTTCTTAGCATAAGATATTGTGTTTCCAATGAGGTTTAAAATGTAACCTCTAAAACACTAACAATATGATTTTTAACCAATTTTACAATTGGTTATCACCAGACTGAAGTTAAATAAGATATCATGCATGATCTTAAAAATCCAACCTTAAAAAAAGAAAATCATCCTTGTTCAATCTACATTTCTTGCACGTCTTATCGTTGAAAATGCACAACTCTGATCATGGGCACACAATCCTGGCATTTTCCAATCCTTGGTTTCCCATTGCTCTTCATCTAGAATCCTTAGTGAATTAAAATGAATGTTTTCCATTCCTTCATCTCTTCTCAAATATGATTCAGGAGAGGAAAAGCCAAAAAGTAGCCCAAGACGGATCCCATGATGACCCCCAGGAAGATCCACACGTTGTAGGACATGACGCAAAGCATTAGCATGTAGCCTAGCGTCACCTGCAGGATGTGTATGGCGGTCTGGAGGCAGTGCAGAAGCCAGCTGAAGACGGAAAGAGACACATGGACATTTGTCGGAGGGCAGATATTCAATAAGCTACCATGCTAAAAGTACAAACAGTCAACTTATTGTTTATCTTTCCACCTGACAGATTTTGGTCAAAACAGTTCTTGGAAAACACTTTCCCAGTTGTGTATTATAGTTATGAGCATTACCTCTTCTTAGGAGAGGCGGTGGTGTCAGCAGTGGCCGTAGTAGTCTCTGTGGGAGCTAATGAGATCTCGGAGGGGCTGCTGGCCAGAGCAGAGCTTCCCTCTTGACACCTCATGACAGGGGCGAAACACGACTGTTCAGGAGAGAATGACACTGGAGCGGATGGATGTGTAACGGAGGAGTGCTTCCGTTTTCCCACAGTGATCTTCCACACTTTCAGAAGCTCGTAGAGCATCGTGAGCAGTAGAACTACAAAGACCGACAGGACCATCCCTGTAGAGAGAGAAACAAAGACAGAGAGAGACATTATGGACTTTTCACATTGATCTTTTAAAATGTATGCCCGGTTTCACAGGCGAGGCTTAAGCCTAGTCCCAGACTAAGGGCCAGATTTACCAACAGCTTGGCACAGCGCAACCCTCTTTTGGCATTAAAAAAAAACTGCTGTCAGGATATACTAAAGACACGCAGTGAAAAATTAGCGATGATTGATTTAAATGAATCATGCAAGGTGATTTACTAAGGTTTGCGCTAGTCAATTTACTGGTATTTGTGCCATTATTTACCAGACGCTAAAAAAGTAAACCAGACGCATATTTGCTCTGCTCTTGATCATTATGGAAATTATCCGGCTGCGTCTGTGTTCTTCAATGCGTACGTTGTCAGTAGATCACGCACAGAACTTTCCACTACCATCGGCATTTTTACCCCTTATTTACACTGCACGCATCTGCGCCGCTTCGCTAAAGATAGCCGCCAAGTCTATTTTTGACGGATGCCGCATCCAAGCCGCGCAGCTCAAATACAAAATAAAGTCAAAATAATCACCCTGTGAAGACTCCTGCTCATATTTAACGTCAATAGGAGGCCAGAAATTGACGACAAGAGATTCGAAGTTGAAAAACGTAAAAAAAAAAAAAAAAAAAAAAAAAAAAATTTCCTTGTTGTCCATAACTGGACTTTTACGTGTATTAACTTTGTTTGTAGGCTACAGCAAAATAAAGTATGGCATAGCAATAAACACAATTAAACCGGACAAAATATAACCATTTAGCCATTAAAAACACGAAAAATCAGGGAAAACAACATCAGACAGGCAAATCTCGTGGTCTCGCAAATTCAGCCGCTTCGCTTCTGAAATGCTTGTGGTGTGAGTTGACACCGCGTAGGGGATGGAACAAAACCTTGCCAGAGCCATAACACGCCGCAGACGCGTTTAGTGTAAACAAGGGGTTATAGGATTACGCTCACACACTAATTTGCCCTGTTTAGTTAATCTGGCCCTAAAATCCATGTTTGAGCTGTTTTAACTGAAAGCAACTTGTACTGACATATCTTAAAATATGTCAGTGCCATTGTTTTTTCTCAAGATGCACACCTGTAATGTTTTTTCTAAGGCACAATTATGAAAGCTACTTAAATGTCATAATTAAACTAATCCTGGCTTAATCCAAGCCCTGTCTGTTAAACCAGGCCCAAAAGTGTGAAATGCTGGTTAAACCAGGGGTTTTGAAATTGGGGGCTGAGGATCAAAATGATTACATGAAAATGTTTAAATATTTAAAGTTCAGGTTTAGCTAAAATAACACCACTAATGGTTAAAAACGGTAGTAAAATGTTCAGGTAAAAGTTTAAATAAATATAAATGCCAATTATTTAAGGATTTCTTGATGAATAGAAAAGAACAGAATTTATTTTAAACCGAAAACATAAATCTGTCACTTTTGTGTCAATATATTTATATATTTATCAGTGCTAGTTCTTTGGCGTCGGTTAGGTGTGTCCCTGCCTTAAGAAAAATCGTACCAATCCCGATATATAATATCATGACTACAATTTATCTGTTTGCCTCCTTCCAACAGAGTGTAACCGATACAGAACAAACCAAATCAGAAATGTGTTGTGTATTCAGTCATGCTGTGGGAATCCCATATATACACAAAACAGAACTACTGAGAATTTACTGTACACTACACGCTCTTGTCTATGAAGATGGAGGATTTCTACAACAAAGAATTTTCTGTCAAAATTGTAAACTGACTGGCCCACACCACCAGTCAAAGCGCATTTTCACTCATCTTCAAAATACAATTAAGTGTTTATATTGAGTACCTGATGATTAAACAATATCACATGAGCATGTGTGCTGTTGTATTGTGATTTGGCTGTAGTGCCAAAAGTAAATCACACACACATCCATGCTGATTTGTTTTGAGATTTAAAGTATAGTGTCATAGTATAAAACAAATCTCATGTGTACATCTTTTATGATTATTTCATGGTGCTTTTGCACCTATTTCTAGTTTGAAAAGCAATTGCAGAAGAAATAAAATCAAGCAGGTTTAAAATGACATGAGGTTAAAATTAAAGTAAATTAAAACAAAATATATTAAATTAAACTAAAAAATTGAGAGAATTAAGTTAAAGTAACTTTATTTAGAGTACTAAAATGACTAGAAGTAAAAAATAAATAGACAATGCAAAGGCACATAAAATTACTAAAACTTTAAATTAAAAAAAATATTACTAAATACTATAATTGTAGATAAATAATACTTAAATAACACACTTAGTTAAATTACATGATAGTTTTATCATTTATACGAGAACTACTCTTTAAATGTATGGAAATGTACAAGAAATCAAGTTAAACAACTTTTGAATCCAACTGGTAGAACAAAAGCAAGATGGTTTGGTGGGATATAAACTGTCTTTCTGTACATGCATGCATTTCGTATGATCATGTACAGTCTTGTTTATAAATCCCATGTACCTGCAGGCCCACGCACATCCCAGAAATTAAACAACAGCGTGACGTTGCTGGATCCCTCAAAGTGCATCTGTAAAAGGCAGAACACAAAAGACATAATAAGCAGGCTTGTAATTAGTGACATGTTTCCAATGAGGGTTGACTTTCAACCCATCCCATGGGAAGTGTCTATAAACACAAGTTAATAACGCTTCCATTACCTTGTCAAAACAGGTGATATAATCCTGCAAGTCTGTGGTGTTCAATCCTCAACATCTGATTAACTACTAACATTATCCACATCACAAGAATTCAATGCAATCAAGCTTATACTTGCTTGCTTGCTTGGCTTAAATTACCCTAGTGACTCAACTTCTGTCGGTTTCAGCACACAATATCTTAGAACTAGATAGGCATCAGAATGGAATGATATCAGAATTTGCAGCCTTGGCTTTTCTCAGTACTTCTGCAGGTGTTAAAAAATCGTCATAAGTGTATAAGAGGAAGCCTGGCCCTTTACACTCGTGACAGTCACATTATGGGAAACAGCACCTTCATGACTGACACACATTAAGACATACAAAATGTGTGCTGCAGGAAGTACATATCAAACAAAAGTAGACAAGGAGGTCCCTGTTACGCTCTAGTTCAACAACATTCCACATCCTGCTATAATCAAGAGTAAATCTGCTGTCCTGTCTTCAGAAGCAAAATTTGAGAATTCCGTCCAATCCACTCGAAGCACTGGAGAATTCCGCTGAGTACTCTACACACTCTGTGTTCTGTACAGCATATCTTCTGTTCTCTTGATAGTTTTGCATCAGCCAAACAGAGACAAGTGGCTTTTGATACATTTGTGCCTTATCAAGAACTTCCCAGTGTTATCTCGGAGCAGCTGTGAAAGCTCTTGCATGAATACAGCTACTATTTGCTTTGTGAAATGCTGTGGCCTGGTGAACTTTAAAATAATAATAGTAATAGAAAAAGAAAAAAACAGCCCCAGCCACCTTTCACTTTTATTTAATGAAAAAATATGCAATATGTGTGAATGAGGCTGTCAGTCCCTAACAGAATAAATGTAATTTACATATTTTGAAGGAATATTACACACCTCTTAGTATATTAAAATGAAATAATCATGCCCATAGAGTAAACAGCTATAACTTCATCTTTTTACCAACTAACACGGTTTTGGTTTACAGATGCAATGAATGTCCAGTATTTTTATGTAAATGGCAGCATTAAATAAAAGCGATATTACGTAAACAACTTTAATTAAAAAGTCCATACATTATTTGGAAGTATAACTTACAATCTTCATGCGTAAATTCAATGAACTTACATACATATTAATGGACGCAATAAGTCTAACTTACATTCATGATGAGCTCGCGTGAGGTCCTCTAAACACGAGTTCCGGAAACGTTGATGAAACGTCCCTTAAGACAAAGATACAACTTTACCACCTGCACCTCAACAACCAAATCCGCCACATTTTTATCTGTCCTTACAACTCAGCAGCTGTGAAGCACTGACTGAGCCCAAACTAAAAGAGTGCCGTTACATCACGAGGGTTTATTTGTGTGCCGCAGAGGATTCTGGGAGTTGAAGTCCTCTCACGAGCCTGTTTTGCGATGCGGAAATGATCAAATAACTCGATTAGAATTACATGTCACTCTAAATTACTTTTAAAATGCAATTTAACATGTATAAAGCAATGTAAAATACGGGGTTTACCAATACAAATGGGTTGTGTTTTTGTATTAAATATTTCATAGGTATATTTTTTAACCCGTTTAAGGTAAAAAAAAATAATCCGAGACAAGCTTTATAATCACTTCAAATTTATCGATTGTGTTTTTAAATACACTGCGGAATGAATAAATATCCGCCTTTACAGAATGCTGTGTCCGGTGGCTCTTAGTGATGAAATCATCAGCTCGCGCCCCGTTGAGGCTGATCATCAGTCGGCTAAATCAAACTCAGCGAAATGAGGGGCTAAATCAAGATGGGATGGAGATTATTAGGAGCTGGACGCAGTCAGTTCGACAGGATATATGTCCAGAAATATCAAGAGGGACTAACGAGATCAAAAGTAGTGCTGGGAAATACATTTATGAGGAAGTTTGCTAGTTAGCCGTCGTTAGCTCGACAGGTAGACAATCTGCTTGTTATAAATAAATAAATTGTCAGACGCTTTTATTCAAAGTAATTCACTTGAGTAAATTTTATTCTGACGGTTATTAAATGCGATCATTTAAGCAGGTATGTTAAATCAACTAATGTTAACGAACTGCATTGGACAAGATAAAAAAAAAGTGATTAAAGATTGACAGGCCTCTAGAGTCAGGCAGTTGTTACTGTACTTGAGGGGTTAGATACATTTAAAGGGGCTACAAGAGCATATCGTCAAGAAAATACCTCTTAAAATGGTGGTAAACTGGACCAGAAGAGAAACACACAGTTGTGGTGGGTTTGTCATGGCTCTGGCAGCTATGATCTTCTCCTGCCTCTTAATTGGAGTCACTGGTCAAGATGCACAGGCCATGACAGCAGAGGAAAAGTCCAAAATCAGGTGAGTTTAACTGTATGTACTGGTATGATGTGATTTTACATGGTTATTTTGATGGTAGGTCAAATGCTAAAGATGTTGATTGTACTATTGGTATGTATACATTTAAGATTGTATATTTTATATTTGACTGATTCAAACCCATTAGGCAAACACTGTTATTGCTGTATACTCAAATTCTGAATGCCTAAGGATGATGACACACTGTAATGCTTTAATGTAATGGTAAACATTACCTGTACTTTAATTCCATGTCATTTTGGTTTTGTCTGACACTAATTATGTTAGTACACCAATTACTTGTTCTTGCTCTTGTAAATCCATACGTGACCTCATTGTTTCAGTGGTTGTGTCTTGTTCTCTGTTTGAACTGGGAGAACATTGCTTCAGACACAAAGCACAGAGGTGTTGACAAAATGGTTACTCAGCTTAACTGATTCTTGACTCTTGAGGGTTTGGCTTCTCAGTGTAATGATTCAGTTGTCCTGCTAATTCATGTTTTAAACCGCTGAGATGTGGACTGTCTTTAACCAAGATATCATACCTTTTCACAGAGACAGGGTGTGGACAGTCAGCAGAGGACACTCGATATGTTTATTGTGTTTTATATATTTCATATTAGGTTCCATATATATTCCATAGATAAACACACATATTTACATTTTATGTAGTTTTGGGTCTGTAAAATTTTTAATATCTTTTTGAAAGAAGTCTCTTTTGCTCTCCGAGGCTGCATTTATTTGCTAAAAATACAGTAGAAACAGCAATATTGTAAAATACTATTAAAATTTAAAAGAACTGTTTTCATGCTGAAAATATTAAAAAATGTCATTTATTCCCTTGATGGCAAAGCTGAATTTTCAGCACCATTACTCCAGTCTTAAGTGTCACATGATCTTTCAGAAATCATTTTAATATGCTGATTTGCTGCTCAAAAATATTTTTTATTTTTAATGTTGAAAACAGTTGCTGCTTAATATTTTTGTGGAAACCATGATAATTTTTTTTCATAATTCTTCGATGAATAGATGGTTTAGAAATATTTTGTAACAATATAAATGTCTTTACTGTCACTTTTGATCAGTTTAATGCTTCCTTTCTGAATAATTTTTTTTTAAACCTTACTGACCCCAAACTATTTACCTATATATGCATCTATATCTATCTATATACACACACACATCACATATAACAGCAGTGAGATAACATATGATTTTTTTTTTTTTTCTAATGTAGATGTGGAAGGTATATCTTAAAAGGCAAATTTTGGTGACTTTAGCAACAGTTAACGTAGCAGTTAAATAGAGTTTCTATAGCTTTTTTTCCCCACTGTGATATAAAAGAGGGCTGCCGCTCACTCAATTTTGTTTGTTTGTTTGTTTGTTTGTTTGTTTTAGGGACCAAATTCTTGAGATGTTTGATCACGCCTATAACAGTTACATGGTGAGTAAATCCCCAGATCCCACTGTCTATAATTCAGAATTAGTTCCGATTTTTTTTTTTTTTTTTTTTTTTGTATTTATTGGACCTAAATAATTGGCATTAGAAGTAATTGTTGTCTGTTGTTGTTAAATAAATCTTAACTGCAGTAGGGTTGTCAAAAGTACTGACTTCGGTACCAAGTCAGTACTGAAATTTAAAAAAATGTGACAATACCAGCATTTTCGCCTAGCATTTTGAGCGCTGTTGAGTGGATTCTTAAACACCTCTAATTGGCCATTGTGTTCACGCACTCAACAGATATGTCTGTGATTGCCTAGATGGTTTTTCTGATAGACGCCTGCTTTCACACGCTCCTGTGTGTATCTGTGTAAGCGCTCGGTGAAGAGCATCATTGATGTCTATTTACAACATGTTTTTAAAGCATTGATCATTGTAGCCCATCACAGACATATCTGTCGAGTGCGTGAACACAATGGCCAAACAGCGCTCAAAATGCTAGGGGGAAATGTTGGTATCATCATCACCATCATTTTTTTTTTTAACTTGGTACTTGATACCGAAGTCGGTACTTTTGACAGCCCTAAACTGTAGTGTACCTCTATTCCATTTGTTTGTCATGGAAATTATTGCATCTGTTATTGGTTATGATATATACTATGTGTAATTCTTCCTTCTATTCTGTGTCAGGACTATGCCTACCCAGCAGATGAGTTGATGCCCCTCAGCTGTAGAGGGAGGGTGAGAGGGATGGAACCCAATCGAGGGGACATCGATGACTCTCTGGGAAAGTGAGTCAAGCTCATGATGATTCTGTCAAAGTGATATATTTACCTATTTTAGTCCATTTTTCATTCACCTTTATTTCATATTTGCCACACATAAACCTTGTAATTATGTTACTTTAGATTCTCAAAATATGACTGAAAACTATATATATGTACTTCATTTAGTTGCGAAAATTGATATAAACATTTATGGAACATCTAAAACATCTCAGATCAGTTTTCAATAAAGAGTTCTAAGTTGATTCCTTGGGATATTAACAGAAACAGAAGTTGCAGGAGTTTTTGAAACATATTCTCGAAAAAGAAAAAATGTAGGACGGGACTTGATTTTGTCCATTGGATGGTTGTGGTATGCTATTGCTGTGATCTCATGGGAGTGATGGGTAGTCCTGCTCATGGCAGTAAACACATCATTAAAGAAGAGATGTCACTGATTACGAGGGCACACAGATTAAAATATTGATGTGAACTTGGTGTGTAACTGTAAATGTATTCATCCCGAACCATCACTGTTCAGTGCATTCAGTCAGATGACGAATAGTCAGTCACAGGCGATCCACACTCCAATCCAGAAAGGGGTGTGCACGGTAATGCAACCACAACAGGAAAAAGAGCAGCAGAAGAAGAGATGATCTATGCATCAACCCGAAACAAGAGTTCAGATGGCACGCAAGAGCTTGCTAGTAGCCTATATGTTTTTAAGTTTTGATTAATTTTTGTGACGCACTCCATTAACTTCTTGGAAAGGAAACCGGAATAGCAGAAAACGGCATGTTTTCTTTATTTTACAAAAGCACAATGTTTCGTTTTTATTGTGAGTGTACACACAGAGCATCATTGTCTGTTTATAACATGTTTTTGAAGCGTTGATCATTGTAGCCAATCACAGACATATATGATGAGCGCGTAAACACAATGGCCAATTAGGTGTTTACAAATCCACTCAACAGCGCACAAAGTGTCACATTTTTAAAATTTCAGTACCAACTTGGTATCATGGTCAGTACTTTTGACAACACTACCTAGCATTAGGGATTTGTTGCGTTTTCCTGTTGTACCGAACTCGTACTGAACCGTGACCCCAAAACCGAGGTACATACCGAACTGTGACTTCTGTGTACCGTTACACCCCTAATGTGTACAGATAAATCATTTATGATAAATACTGTAATAATCAATAAAAAAACAAAACAAGAGTTGTCCATTTTCATTTTTGATTACATGGTGACTTTAATAACCTCTCTTTCTCTCTTTACAGGTTCTCTCTAACATTAATAGATAGTTTAGATACCCTTGTGGTGAGTTAAATCTTATCTGATTTGATGGACATAAAACAAAATTAACGTAATGCTGTTTATTAATGGTTGCTTCTAAACTGTTGTTTCATGTGTTTTGAGCAGTTGTTAAACAAACTGGATGAGTTTGAGGAGGCTGTGAGGAAGACAGTGAGAGATGTCAGACTGGACAACGACATAGTTGTCTCTGTCTTTGAAACCAATATCCGTGTGCTGGGGTACGGATCACGATGGTTCCCTAGCTTTGGATATGTTTATCTTTTTTTTCCTGATTTATAACACTGTATTTATTTATTTTTTTTTATTTTTTTCAAATAAAAAGTTAATCAGGAAATTATACATAATATAAGGTTTTCAGGCTATATTCTCATGCTCTCATAGACTTCCCATCTTGAAGTGAATTATTGACGAATCCTCTCCTTGTTCTTCCAGTGGCTTGTTGGGTGCGCATGTGATGGCAGATGTTCTAAAGCAGCGTGGAGAGAGGATGCAGTGGTACAGAGATGAACTGCTACACATGGCCAAAGAACTGGGTTACCGCCTCCTGCCTGCCTTTAACACCACCAGTGGCCTTCCTTATCCTCGGGTAACTCCACCAACGTTGACTGATGTTGAAATAATTTCAACTCTCTTTCTGTTGGCAGCAGAGTGACTTATTTAATTTTTGACAGGAATGAAAACGAGGCTGTGAGGGATAGAATACAGTGCATTCAATGGATTGTACAGTTGTTTAACAAGACTTTACTTGTTTTAAGACTGTATGTCTCTCCCTCACAGCCTTGTTTTCAACCGTGTTAAATTCAATATGGCATCTAACCTGACTAAGGTTAGATGCCATATTGAAAAACTTCACTACCCAAAATAAATGCACATTTAATTTTGGCACCACCCCTCTGTTGATTTAACCGTCCAATGCAAAAATGCAGAAGTACGATTTGGGGAGAATATGTTCAACCACTATGCAAAATGTAAAAAAAAAAATGTTTAATTTTGGAATGGAATGTGATGGATCCAATTACACTAGTCACCTCTTTGCCTTTTTTAACTCCTGAAAACAGTTTGTTGATATTGATATGCAAAAGCTACATGAGAATGATTCCATATTGTCTTATAGCCTGACCTGAAATTTCTTTTAAACGTTTTTGTTGCATTTTCAGGTAAACTTGCGTTATGGAGTCGCCAACCCCCTTTCTCGTACAGGCACTGAGTCGGACACTTGCACTGCTTGCGCTGGGACCATGATTTTGGAGTTTGCAGCTCTCAGCCGACTGTCTGGGGACACAATATTTGAGGTAAACATCCAGCAGGTTTTTTTTTTTTTTAACCAATAACCAATCAAGACCCAGACAATGAGAAGTGTGTCTAAGAAGTTGTTCAACCTGCATCTATGAAGGAACATGCTAGAAAAGCTATGGACGTCCTCTGGGAAAAGAGGCAAAGAGGAAGTGACCTTGTCGGCACCGTGATCAACATCCACAGTGGAGACTGGGTTCGCAGGGGTAAGGCTTTGCATTGGCATTTCTGTTGTTGTCACTTCATTTACACAGTAAAACACCCTACACAGCCACTTGAACACATGACTCTTATAGAGACGATTTTCACATCCGTACCTTCTCTGTTTCTCATGACAGATAGCGGTGTTGGCGCTGGAATCGACTCTTATTATGAATACTTGATGAAAGCTTATATTCTTCTCGGGGACAAGGTGTACCTTGAGAGATTCAACACAGTAAGAACTCTTTATTCTTCAGAAATAATCAGACCTCTATTAGTCAAACAGAGCTTGTTTAATTACATCTATTATCTGCACATGTGACTTTGTCTTTGTTTATTGTGACAGCACTACAGTGCCATTATGAAGTACATCAGCCAGCCTCCTCTGCTGCTCAATGTGCACATGCACAACCCCACCGTAAATGTGCGCAGCTGGATGGATTCCTTGCTCGCCTTCTTCCCTGGACTACAGGTTTACTTTTTCATCCTCTTTATTTCATGTTCCCTGAGGAAATAGAGATATTGTTGAATTTACAGGATCGGTCCGTAATATATATGCTCGGTAAATGTTTTCAACACAAGGCCATTGGCTGACATTTGGGTTACAAAGAGAAAAGCACAAAAAAATAATTTTAAAGTTCTAATCAAATATATCAAAATATCTTTCAGGTTCTGAGAGGAGACTTGAAACCTGCCATAGAGACACATGAGATGCTGTACCAAGTGACTAAACAGCACAATTTTCTCCCTGAGGTAAGTCACTTAAACCTAAACATCCTCAATCTACAGACATCACAGCGTAATATTATTGTATTTTTCAATACTAATCCTATTTATGTATTTCCCTACAAATGATCTGTTGTCTAACAGGCCTTTACCACTGAGTTCAGAGTTCACTGGGGGCAGCACCCGCTGAGACCGGAGTTTGCTGAGAGCACATATTTCCTTTACAAAGTAAGTATACCAGCTGAAAGTTGAATACAACAGTTGAATAAGAATGCCTACTAGCAACCAACAGTGCAGATTTTGATTCGCTGTCAGTGTGAACAGCTTAAGTACTGTCTTGTCAAACTAGTTATTTTGTCTGCCTTCAGTTTTTTTACAGTACATAACATTTTCCACCTCATTTCTAGGCCACAGGTGATCCGTACTACTTGAAAGTAGGCCAGTCTATAGTGGAGAAGCTGAATGCTCACGCTCGGGTCCCATGTGGTTTCGCTGCCGTACAGGATGTGAGGACAGGAACGCATGAGGACAGGTGGGAGCCCTATTAGTCGTCTTTATCTAGATTAATTTTAAAGGGTAAATCAGTAGTGATACAGTAGTAGTACAATTATTTGTATGTTTGTTTATTTCAAGGATGGATTCCTTCTTCCTGGCTGAGATGTTTAAGTATCTCTACCTGCTCTTCTCAGAAAAGAGTCAGTTGCCCATAGACATTGATGACTATATTTTCACTACTGAGGCTCATTTGCTCCCAGTATCTCTATCAACAACCCAGCCCTCCTGCCATACCAACAACACGGTAAGAGCTCAACTGTTTTCATGAACGGTACTGCAAATTGATGTTCTGTCTAGAACATCATTTGGGGGTCAGTCATAGGAACAAGAGTTTTTATGGATCCGATAAATCCCATAAGGACTCTTGTTGTTTCATAGGGTCTATTTACACCTGGTCACTTCATGCGTTTTCTCTGATCTGATAGCTATTCAATTGTGAGAAGACCAGGTGTAAATGCCCTCCGGACAAGTGTAAATTCATTTCAATTCAATTCCCATTATCAGGAAGACTATTCCAAGGTATAGGAGCCAAATGTGAAAATGCTCTCCCTCCTTTAGTAGACTTAGGCTACATCCACACGAAGCCAGAGCTTTCCATATCAGATCTTTTTTTTTCCTCGTCTCAAGAAATATCTGCGTACACACGAAACCACTGAAACGACTCAAAACGATGTAGTATACATGCCAGATCAGTATGTGGCGCTGTAATTCTGCAATAGAGATAAACTAAAAACAAAGAATAAGACTTTGAGCATGCGCATTAATCTTGCGTGCTGTATACAAACTTTAGTAAAGCTTCGAAATCAAGCTTTATTTTAATAAAGATTTAGGCTCGGTAGCTTCTGCAGCACCAACACAAGCATGTAGTACGCTGTTGTTGTTGTTGCCGCCATTTTGTGCTGTTAGCGGTGTCTGACTAGGGTCGACACGTGGGGTGATGACATCATCGTTTCACAAAATATACGGATTGGATGTACATACGAAAACGCAAAGGGCGTCGTTTTCAGATTTATCCACTCTGGGACCCGGTTTCAAAAAATAGCGGTTTCACCTTCTGAAAACGCGGGATCCGTCTGGACGAAACGCCTATGTGATACAATATTTTTGCATATACAGCTAAACTCGTCTCCGTGTGTACAGGGCCTTAGATATCTTAGGTACAACCAGAAGCCCAGAGTTTTGTGAGTTTCCGTAGTTTAGCAATGTTTCTGAGGTGGAAGAAGGCTGTTTTTGTAACATGTGAAATATGATTTTCGAAAGACAAGTTCCTGTCTAATATAACTCCCAGGTCTTTAACTGTAGAGGATAAAGTAACAGTCCATCTTTCTAAATGCAAATTGTAGTCTAAGAGATTCTGTGTAAAGGTTTTTGGTCTAATAAGTAATACCTCAGTCTTATCTGAATTTAACAGATGAAAATTACAGGTCATCCAATAATTTATGTCTTTAACACACTCTGCCAACTTGGATAATTTGGAGATTTCATCTGGTCGTATTGAAATATATAACTGAGTATCATCGGCATAACAGTGGAAACTAATTCCATGTTTTATATTGGTAATATTACCAAGTGGCAGCATATTTATTGAAAACAACAGAGGGCCTAACACAGATCCTTGCAGCACTCCATAATTTACTGACGTTATCTTAGATTTTTCTCTGTTTAAATAGACAAAATGGTTACTGTCTGATTGGTAAATGCATCTGGTTGTTGAAACCACAATTTTACTCCTCCTAAAATGTTAAAAAATAAACGTGTGAGAGCGTGTTATAGGCTATATGAAATGTTATAGCCAGATATGACAATGCTACTGCAACACGCCACAGATGAGTAGCTGTGTATCTCTTTAGCATGACAATGTACAAACTGCCGCAAATAAAACTGAAAGCAAGTCACAGACGCACAACACACAATGCATAAAAGTAGTGAGACTAAATGATTTTACGAGTGCTGATGCCGCTCTCTCTCCTATTGCGGTCTTTGATCTTGAAATTAGCTGACAATAGATCAAATGCAGCACGTATCTGTTGCTTTCGTTGACATGAACTCTGTTAAATTTGCATATAGTGCAGTTATTGTAGATCGGATTTATATTTGTTTTGCGGAGACACATTTATGTGGCCATTTTAACAGTTCAGATAGCTATCCAATCAATAAAAATGCATGAAGTGACCAGATGTAAACTTTTTTTTTTTTTTTTAAATTTCCACAATGTGAATGTGATTTTATACTTTGGTATACAATAGCTATGTATCCATCAAGTTGCCAATTTAATTTAGCAGAAAAAATTGAAATATTGCATAAAACATTTGCGAATAAAGCACCGTGTCCTTCCCGTGTGTTCAAGAAAACATTAGGAAGCTGCCGCAAAATGTCAATAATAAAAATGAAATTTGTTGCAACCGAGGAAGCCACTGTGGCACTTTTTTTCCCCTACATAATAAAATGACTTGTGCCTCAGAGAGTGCAGACGAAATGCAGCAACAAATGCTGTCATTTTATCTTGCGTTCGGAACTTCAGATGCCTAATGTTTGGGAATGCAATCGTGTGCGACAGGTCTGAAAGGTAATTATACAAAATTATTTTGATGACAGACTTTGGCTCAGGCATTTCAGAATGACTAAAACAACATTTGAGATGGTGACAGGTGTGCAATGAGATTTGCCAAGTATGCAATCACATGATCTGTTGAAGCAAAGTTTTTTGTGGCACATCAAGGAATTTATTTGGTAAATGTGTTTCCATCGTAGTTAGTAACTAATGTCACAACATCATTGTGTATCTTTCAGGAACCTCAAGCTCATGAAGATGATTTGTTTTCATACTCGTGCCCCAGTGCTCAAACCCTGTTCCCTAACAACCCCACCTTCGCCAAGACTATCAGAGACGGCTATAAATACCTCACCGGTGTGGGAAGAGCCCAGCAGGCCTCACCTGTCAGGTGCGTCATATGCTACAGGTTTACCGTAGAGTATCATGTAAAAGAAAATGGGCCTAACTCCTCTTTTTCTTCAACACAGGGGGATTGAACTGCCTCTTCATGACACTGGCCTGGAGCCAGTCGAGTTTCTGAAAAGCATGGGCATCTCTCTTACGCCTCTCACTGAGCTGATCTCTGCAAGCCAAGGCTCAGCATTTCAGGTGAATCTGCAAGAGTTATTAGTTTCAATAGACCAATCAGTTATTTTAGTATTATTTATATACTATTGTAGTATTTATTAATGTTTTGAATTAACTGAAAATATAAAAATAAAAGCTTTCATTTAATTTTTTTTTTTTTTTTAACATTTTAAGATCTGTTTTTATAGTTTTATTTACCTTTTAATTTTAGTTTTAGTAATTTTAGTACACTGTAAAAGTGTTTTTTTTAGAAGTAAAATTATTGGAGTATGTTTTATAAGAAAATACTTTTTCAGTCTTTATACCTCAATTTCACATTTAATTCAATGTGTTACTTTTTGTTGTAATTATTTCTGAAATTTTCTAGCAATTTCTAAGTGAGAATAGTTTGTTTTAGTGTAGAAATAAAACGTATATTATTTCAGTTATTTGCTATGGCAACATTTACAATTTTGTTTGTCATCTAATATTTATATTTTAAAAATGATTTTTAATAGTTTTAATTAACAATAACAGCATTGTGATCAACTGTTGGACAATCTGTGATTTCCATAGGACTCTCAGAAGGGTGTTTTCAAGTTGAAGCTGGTTGCTGAGGTGAGCCAAACCCCTGAGCATGAGGAAGTGGTGCCACTGATTGTGCAGCTCATTTCCCCTCCATTTTTGGGTCGAACAGTCCTTACGGCTGGTCCTGCAAAGTTTGGAATGGATCTTACCAAACAAGAGCATGGGGTGAGCAACCGTATGGAAACTTCTTGACCTCACGTCATTCATTTGACACAATTAATCATTGTCTCCTCTCTGACTTTCTCAAAGGTGAAAGGTAGTATTGTGAAGAGTGTTCCTTATATGGCGTGTGGTCCCATTGAGAATGCAGTAGAGCTGCAGGGACACATAGCACTAGCACTGAGAGGAGACTGCATGTTTGCTGCTAAAGCTCGGCGCCTGCAGGAAGCAGGAGCCATTGGAGTCATCTTCATTGGTAAAATCTAGTGTAATACTTGCCGCACATGGTTTCTCTGCACTGTCTTAGAATGTGGACCCTTAGTTTTTGAATGTTCTCACAGATCACAGAGAGGGGAGCAGCAGTGCTGAGACGCCACTGTTCCAGATGGTTGGAGATGGAGAACCTACAGATGACATCACAGTTCCCCTAGTGTTCCTCTTCAGCAAAGAGGGAGCTACACTCACTGCCGCTCTGCAAGAACATCACAACGTGGACGTCCTCCTGCTCCCCAAAGAGAAACAACTGGGAAAAGGTATTTGATCAGACTAAAACTACTGAATATGGATTCCATATGGATTACTCATTTTTTGTTGACTTCTGAAATAATTGCCACCAATGACTGCCTGCACTATTAGCAACAAAGAGACTGAGTGATAAATAAATAAATAAAATCAAGCTAACAAATTTATTTATTTGAATTTAGATTTTAAAAAGCAGAAATATTGTGAAATAATATTACAATTTATGAATTTCATTTATGAATTCTATTTCTAACAATGCATTGTTGTGAGAACATGAACGTGAACAATGCTCGCTTAATGGACACCGTTAACGGGCCAGTGCTGCATCGCCTTGCCGATTTAAATATTCAAGCGCATTACTCGCGTGCTGTGTAGGAAGTTTTCTCTGCGCAAACATCCAAAGCTCGCGCCCAGAAAAGCCGGACAGCGCACAAATACTGAATTAAGCTCCGTTGAACATCTTCTTGAGCAAATTCATACTAAATTGTCAAAAAATGCCCGTCTTTGCTAGTCTGTTAGGTCTTAAGGGAACGTAAACAGTTGAGAAAGATAAAACGTGTATCAGTATATTGGATCTGCGCATTTGGGCTTAAAGTGACAGCGTCCTAATAATCCTGCTGCTTTCTATGTTTTTAATGGTAATCAAATAACAAAGGACAAAGTCAAAATCACTCACTGCTCTTGTCTTGACTGAATAACTTTTGTAACTTTAAGGATTAATCTCTGTTTAATTTATACAGTGAAGACTGTGCAGTGTTATTTTACATTTGATTACTTTTTTGTATGTTGTATATATATATATTTTTTTTTTTTTTCTGTATCTGTATGAATTTTCACTGAAGATCTGAAATTTTCACAAAAATTTTGGTGTCATAACTGTCTGTTTTTGCAAAAATAGTTTTGTTGCCAGTAAAAAAAATATTTATGGCCGGTATATTTTCTTAAGTCACCAGCCATTGGCAGGTGTGGCAAAATGTTAGTTTTAGGCCCTGTATATATATATTTACATTTATATTCATCCATCATTATTCACAAATCATTTGCTAAAGAACATGAGTATTTGTCTTGTACAATTTATAGAGTAAAGATACAAACAAATTTTTTTTATGTGGACTCCAATTTCAAGTTTTTGATTTCTTTTTTTATTTCCTTATAGAAAAACCTGAGAAGTTAAATATTAAGTTCCGTCTTGCTAAGGAAGGAGAGCTTGCTGAGGGTGAGACCGAAAGCACTACCATCCAGCTGGTGCTGGAGCAAAGCGAGAGCGCCACGGAGACGGACACTGAGGCCGCGTCGTTGACTGGAGACAACCAGAAGACTTGCACCTTTCCGCAAAAAGACCCTAAGAACAGCCCCTGACAGCGGGATCATCCGTGACCATGGTCCCCTTCGCAGAACGCAGGGCTGTTGCTCCCTGTCACTGACCTCAGATCAGAAAATGCAGGCTGTGCTATGGTGAATGTTTCTTCTAAGCATGGACTGTACCATCTGATCTCCTCACGGGGGGGATAAGAAGTCTCCCCCTGTTAAGATGGTCTTATCTTGCATAGTTGGAACTATATTGATCTGCACAGAGCGAGATGGTGCGACATGCAGATCTCACTGATATGGTGGTAGTTGCTATAGATTGTTCTCAATTGGCTACATTTGGAAGTTACAGTTTTGGAATTAAAGAGGTGTACAAGATGTTCTCTCACACCAATTGATGTGGATCAGACTTGATTTGAATGATTTTCTTTGTCTTTTTCTTTCACAGCAGATCACAGGTTCTCAGTCCTGTGTGTTTTTAATTCATCCTCAAAATTAAAGTGGCTTCAGGACATCCATAACACAGGGCTCCTATGACCAAACCCCCCAAAAAACAGTGTTGTAGTTATTGCAGAAGATTTTTAAATGAGGGAGAATGAACCAGTATGACATAGTTTACCATGTGTTCAATACAGAAAAATCAGGGAAATCAATTAACTATGACTTGAACATGTTTGCATGTGTGTATGTGAAAGGCATGTACAGTGCCTTTATCATTATGTCACAGATTGTGTGCATTTCATCATGTGCCAATATTTAATCTGTGTGAATTTGTATGTGTGTGTGCATATTTGCAGCCGACGCATTCGTCCTGCTTACATGCAGTGACTGGTCAAGGAAGATTTTTGAGAGAGCTGGCCTTTCCTCTACCAGATAACATGCGTCGTAACGCCTCTGTCATAAAGGCCCAGGACACAGATTATATAGTGATATTTACATGTTTTTGTGCAAGGAGAAAGAAATGACAATTGGTCTCCCTAATTTTGCAATTTCTGGCAACCCCCACTGTCCAACTTGCAGCTTCACCATCACATTGGAGGTGCTGCTTACACTAGATTTATTGCTTTCTACATATCACTTTGTCTTAGAATATTTGAATTGAAAAACACTTTTGCATTAAGTGTTCATTGCAATGCAAGTTTGTCACACAGCCATACTGTAGCTCAGACTTCATAGTCAATTAAAATAAGAGTATTAAACGTTAAGTGTTTAATACAATCTGTCACTTTATAGCATGTGGAGAACGGTTCAGCCCAAAACCTTTCCATTTCATGTCTTAATTACAATGTACAACTTGTACAACGGCTGTTTTCAAAAGGATGTCAACCTGTGTACCTCTTGTTTCACAAAGGGCTTATGATTGATTTACTTTATTGTGTGGGCATAATAGAGATCAGATGGGAATATATTTATTTCTTAAAATATTTTCTATACAATACTTGAGATGAAGATGTTTGTTGTTGAGGGCCAAAGTGATGAATATATTCTGTTGCTGTGACAGAACGAGATTTTTATAGTGTGTTTTTAATAGCTGTTTTTGTATTGACTGATGAAATGTTAGTACTTGCCATTAAAATCAAGTTATGACCCTACTGTGTGTCGTTATTGCTGTAATATCATTTTTAATAATTTAATTTTATAATACTTTTATGTACAGTATTATTATTATTTCTTTCCTCAGGGTTTTACCTGGTGTTTTCGAATAGATTTGTTTTTCATTGATGTATCCTATTCGATTATTGTGGCGTCATACAGAACTCATTTACAGAGATTGTCATGGTTGCAGTTTATCTGAATATTCTGAATATTTTATCTAATGTTCAAGCGTTAAGGCTTAAGTCTTGTATAACTTTTAGCGTTAAAACGTTGAGGAATGATGAGTCTTGCAAACCAGTCCGTCAGGTAAAGTAGTATAGTCTACATCTCTCTACTCAAATACAGATACACCTTCAGTACAAACTCTATATATCAAAATGTTTTTGAAATTTTACTTTCAGAGGAATGATTTGCAAGGGAGTTTCGGGTACGTTTTTTTCTTCTTATTCCTTTTTTCAAAAGGACCAAATGTTCCATTTTAAACTTTTTCATTATTATTTTATTGATTTAGCTTACAAAAGGCCTAATGCGGAGAAAAAAGATCCGAAGGAAACGGTAAGAAAATGTTTGAAAAAGACTCAAATCTCTGTCACATTAGCCTAGCCATAGTTAAAGCTGTGCGGGGCTAATTAATTGTCTAAGGATGGCTTTTATTCTGTTATGCTAAAAGATGTACTTCAAAATGATTTACTAAAATCGCAGATAAAATTGATATCGTTGTTAAGACTAAAATAAAGTAATCATTGTGCTTTAGCAGTTGGCACTACTAAAAACTATCAACAGAGGGCGCGCTTTCGCAAAGCCTCAGGCTTCCCCTGCGCACTCCACTGGGCCTTCTGTTCAAAGTCTGGATCCATCCAGAGGTGAGTGTGCTCCACATTTCTCCTTCCATATGTCTCAGCACTAACACATTCAGTTTTAACCTAACACTGTTAGATATCATGTTCATGGAAACTGCACACTTTTTTTTACGCCTCCTTACAATTAAGAGTTGCACTTGGTGCAATTAGGCAAGTCTTTACTTTTTTGTCTTGAATCTCTTTGGTTTGCAGTGGCTCTTCCTTTTTTGGGCAGATTCCCACCATCCAGAAAGCTAACATCTTTCCCAGGCAATACTGAGGTATCTATTCCTAAAAACACTTTCAGGTCCTACCTTAGGTGTAAAACAGTGAGAGTTACAGTCTTTAATTCCTGTTAGTCTAGTGTTAAAGCACTTATTTTGTTTCTGGCATCATGCTTTTGCAGTTGACACTACCAAAACGGACCAGAGGAAGCCCTGTAGAAAAGCCTCAGGCCTCCCCTGTGCTCCCTACCTGGCCTTCTCTACCAAGACTGAAAGGATCCAGAGGTAAGCGCCACATATCTTCCCTCAGCACTATAACATATGGTTTGAACCTCACTCTGTTAGATATCATAGCATAGTTATCATTGCCTCCTTAGTAATTCATGTCTGTATTGTCTTAAAGGGTTAGTTCACCCAAAAATGAAATTTCTGTCATTAATTACTCACCCTCATGTCGTCCCAAACCTTAAGACCTCCTTTTGTCTTTGGAACACAAATTAAGATATTTTTGATGAAATCCGAGGGTATCTGAACCACACATAGGCAGCAATGACACTGCACCTTTTGAGCAGAGCTTTTTGTTGCAGAGCTTCAGTGGCTCAGTATTGCTCATGTGACCAGAGCCGGCCAATACCGAGCCGCCATTTAGATGTAAACACTGATGACAGATGACAGGGGACAGACGAATTTGTTGAATAAAGTCGTTATTTTTGTTTTGTTTTTACACACAAAAAGTATTTTCGTCGTTTCATAATATTAAGGTTGAACCACTGTAGTCACGTTGACGGTTTTAACAATGTCTTTAGTACCTTTCTGGACCTCAAAAGGTGCAATGTCATTGCTGCCTATGTGTGAATCAGATACCCTCGGATTTCATCAAAAATATCTTAATTTGTGTTCCGAAGACAAACGAAGGTCTTACGGGTTTGGGACGACATGAGGGTGAGTAATTAATGACAGAAATTTCATTTTTGGGTGAACTAACCCTTTAAATCTCTTGGCTTGTAGCAACTCTTCCTCTTCTGGATAAATTTCCACTATCCAGACCGTGTACCTGTAACCCAAGCAATCTGAACAGGACCCTCAAAACTGAGGTATATTCTTCTGAAAACACAAAAAAGTCTCACTATCAGTGTTACATTTGATTTCAGCTTTGTCTTGAAGGTTCTGGATCTCTGATTATGATAGTGATAAAAATATTTACAGTGTTTAATACCTGTTTATTATCTCTGTCAGTACTCAGGCAAGGACATTGAGCTATTTGTCTGCAACAGCCCTGGATTCCCCAGAATGGGAGCCAGAAAATAATGCATCCGTCTTCAGTTTTGATCATTACTATGTGCAGATGAAAAGATTTAAGTATTAAAACCAAAAAAATAATTATTTTGCCTATTTGTGCCTATTTCCCTGAAAAAAAAAGTCATTTCTTTTTCTCTTTAAAATGTTTTTGTATTCACCTTCATATTATATATATATATATATATATATATATATATATATAGTTTCTCAAGAGGCAACACATGAGAAAGAAATTGATTGCTCCCTAACAATTTGCATGTACGGACTTTGGCCACCAGGTGCCACAAGCATGACATCTGAATTTCCATGTCACCTTAACTGTTGATTTTTCAATAAAGAAAAATTATTTTATAATGTTAGAGAGTCTATTACACAAACAGACAGTGAACAGTTTGTGAACATTTCTATCTTTTTTCTTTTTTGCAATTTTGTCATTATTCGCACACAATCTGCCTACGTACTTTTTTCTTGTATTTCTAGATTCAGTTTTATTGAAACAGTTTGACAAACCATTTTTTCCCATCTTCTGTATTTCACATTTCATGGTTTCCATAAAAATGTACTGTGTAAAACAAAAAAGAAATAATATGCAAAAGAAAAAAAATATATATAAATCTATATGTGCAAACAAATATTGTATGCAAGTTATTATTGTTATTATAATCTATGTTATTTTTATGAATTGTTAATAAACCGCATTTATAGCTACTGGTATACTAGTACTGTTTCTTTTTTAAATGCCAGAAATCTACTAATACAAAACACTACAAGAGCACATGAATAATTTTTAACTTGTACTCAATCTAAATATTAAGATTTTAAAATGGCAGCAAGAAATTTGAACTCTGAGTCAGAAAAACACTATCAGAGCGGCTGGGGCTTGACTTGTTGTCATATGAGGAAGTTTAAACAAGGTTTAAAGGGTTAGTTCACACAAAAATGAAAATAATGTCATTTATTACTCACCCTCATGTTGTTCTACACCCGTAAGACCTTCGTTCATCTTCGGAACACAAATTAAGATATTTTTGATGAAATGTCACCAAACTTCTCAAGATCCAGAAAGGTACTCAAAACATATTTAAAACAGTTAGTGTGAGTACAGTGGTTCTACCTTAATATTATAAAGCGACGAGAATCCTTTTTGTGCGCCAAAAAAGCAAAATAACGACTTTTCAACCATATCTAGTGATAGGCGATTTCAAAACACTGCTTCGAAGCTTTACGAATCTTTTTTCTCGAATCAGTTGTTCAGAGCGCCAAAGTCACGTGATTTCAGCAGTTTGGCAGTCTGATACGCGATCCGAATCACTGATTCGAAACAAAAGATTCATAAAGATTGTCCTGTCCTGGGCTGAGGAAGGTCTCAAAAACACAATTAGAAGAAATTGTTTATTCTAGCAGTGGTTTTGTGTGTTTAAAACAGAACTTACTTCAAAACTGTTTACATTTTACTGAAAATATTATAAGGCTGTTAATAGCAAGTTCCCACTGTGACAACTAACATTTACAAATAACATTTTTATACTGAAAACCTCTTTTATTTTGTTATTAACATTGTGTTCCCTCACCTGAGAGAAGAAGCACGGACGTCAGCGTCATTGCGTCACGAGCTCATTCATCCTCCCGCTGCTGTATGTAGCTGTTCTAATCTCTCCTGTAGCGTCTTTATAAGCGGAGGTCCTCCTTCTCCTCCTCCCTCCTGCCGCAATCTCTCTCCTCTATCTTTAGCTCTGTACCACACGGGCAGCGGCTTAACGCTCTTCTTGAGTTTACGCTTTCATCCCTATTCGGGCCGGTTTGTATCTCTCAATCGTCCATCCGACCCACACAGATGATGACACTCTGGAGCTTTTATCTGCTGTCCTGGACTTGAGAAGCGCAGTGAATGATGTTGTTTTCCCCGAGCCGGAGCGCACGGCAAGCCCGGGCCTCCCTCCTTCTACCCGGGGTCTTGATCTGCGTAATCCTCGCCGCCGTCGGTGCGAGTATGCCGGGTAAGTGTCTGTCTGTCTGGTGGTAGCACAGGAGCTTTTGTGAGCTCTTATTTATTATGGGATATATATTCATATATTTAATACGTAATATGTCATTCATGGGATGTGATGTGAAAACGCTATCTAAAGTGGTTAAAATGGAATTTTAATTTAATGTTAGCCTATATCTTTGATTTCCAAAGCTGATTGTGAATTTAAATATTTTTCATACTTGTGAATTGCTTTAGTTTTGGCATGTGGGTTCTTCTTTATTACACTTTTGAAGTTGTAGATATGCCAATTAGAATAAACAGGAGTCAGAGTGTCTATATAAACCCTAATCCGGTTAAACAAGTGGAGAAACAAACATGAAGGAGGAAAGGAAAATGGAATGGAATTTCCTTGTTGTGTTTTTCCCAGTTATTTGGATCCTGTACTATTAAAGTGTTGTTAAAAACTGGTTTAAGGTCAAGGACCTCTTGGTGGATAGAGAGATTAGTTGATATTGCATTAAAATGAATGTGTTAATGTATAGGTCTTATTTGCATGCTTTTAACATGATGTTTACATTGCAAAGCCAACATATTCATTTTGAATATACACAGTCATCTATTTGTACATTACATTTTAATTTTACTTAATTAAATTTGATGTGGGAGAGAACTTCTAGCTGAACTTAAACTTCTTAATTTTAGCTTTGGTGGAAGTTAACTTAATATTGCATTTTTTAAAGCATATTTTTATACTTCGCTAAAATTTGTTTTAAATCAGGCAATAATTGTTAAACCCGGTACCATAAGCAGATGCTATTGTCGTACATTTTTTATTTACTTTTTTTTTTTTTTTCATATAGTAGATTTTATGTATGCATTTATGCTTTAATTCAAAGCCCTCTTATTCAGAATCTGGTGTCCTATTTGCACTTTATTGGAAATATGTTTGAAGGAAGTACGTATATTTTCACTCCTTTTGTTCTATGCTCATCGAGCCAGTGTCTGATTGATTTCTCAAATGTTCATTGTAGTCTAAGAGGTTCATTGTGGACTGTGTGAGCTGGAATGTGGGATGTGAGTGCAGTAATTATGGAGAACATGAGGAGAGATTATCGAGTTTCTTTTTCAGACCTCTCTGGGAATCACAACATCTGGACACTGGCACAACTCTCTCTCTCTCACAATCTCTTTCCTATTGACACACATCTGCACGCTGAGCACCCCTCACTTGTATAGTTTTATCCAGCAACTGGATATCAAATAAGAAAGATTAAAATAATTATTTATATATGAACTAATTCCATCCTACCTATCATATTGCTCTAAAGGTTTCCACTGTTCCGTAACATGCCCAAAGGCTAACCAATAGAAATTTTGCGTCCCTCTTTTCCTCTTACTCGCTCTTATTTCATCTCCTAGTGCTGTTAATGTGTATTTATGCATGTTTTCCATTGTAGATTGTTTGTTGTTCTCTAGCGTGTGACTTCTGAAAAGAGCTGCCACGTTTAGTGTGAACCCCCCACCCCCAGGCTGTTGATTATCTGATCGCCACAGAACAGCATGTCATATTTCACAGATAAAGACAGATCTGTGGTTAGAGCCGCTAGCCATGCAGTAATTTCACAGATGGTGACCAGAGCGTGTGTAGATAATCAAGCCTGTTTCGTGCAGGTGAATAAAGCAACCCAGTTGGTCTGTTTGTTTGAGGAGCACATTTATGAATATCATTAGCTAACCTTAGTGGTATAGTGGACTTCTGAAACTAGTGGAAAGTAGTCCTGTAAGTCCTCTTTCTGTGTGGGATTTTTCTTGTCCAAAGCAAATTAAATTTCCTTTTCTATTTGATTTGATGTTTATACTATTATAGTATTTTAAAGTGCCTCTATTATGGATCTTTGAAAATTACCTTTCATGTAGTGTGTAACATAGGTCTAAGTGAATGAAAACATCCTGCAAAGTTTTAAATCTGAAAGTGCACCGTGTATAAAGTTATTGTCTCTCAAAAGTAAGAGTCGACTCTGAGTCAATTAAACGAGTCATTTGTAAAACGAATGCCAAGCCATTTCGTTGTGACATCACAACGAAACATTAGCATATTGCGAGTGCAGACAGCAGGGAATATTCATTTTTTCAACAATACCACAGCAGTACAATCTTTTGTTGTTCCCGTCATTTTACTGATGACTGCTTCTCAAACCTCAGGGAGTTTAAAGCAGGATTCACAAAATGCTTGGTCTTAAAATATGGATCAATGACCAGTTTATTTGGACCAGCTTGCTCCTCTGAATCTCAACCTGTAAGTATGATTAATAATTGATGTTTATATTTTCTAGCAGTCGTTCAAAATTCGTAGTTTTATATGTTATGTTGTGTAACGTACACCCTAGTCTGTATGTCTTCTGCTAACCGGCTAACTCACGTTTCTGTAGTTCTGCTATTTAGATATGGGTCCAATATTGTCTAAAAATGTGTCAATTAATGCAGCTTGTCTGTCTTATTATTTGGAGTAATGATCAAGGATGGAGCACGACTTTTGTTTACAAGGTGTAATGCATTATCAGCTATTATATTGTAATAGGATGTTAAGCTGCTAGTCCACGCTAACTAGTTTAAATATTATCTCTGTAAAGAGTAAACACCCCTTGTAATGTCAAACAATGATATAGCCATTTTTCTTTGTTAATAGTTATGACGAAAAAGTCTGTGTACACATCTAGCCTAAATGTTTATCTTATGTTTAGAGGTTTTCAGCTTTGCTTGGCATTCTGATACAGTTCCTACAGGTGCAACAGTGACGCTGCTATCACGTCTTATAAATAACACAAACTAATGTGACACTTACCATAGAGAAACGTCCTACTCCAGTCGTGATTGCGAATCAGTTTCTGGTTGATCGACTACTTCAGACATTTCGTCGTCGGACTCAGGCTCGAATTGATATGGTAAAATCGATGCTATCTTTTCTGTCCATACATTGTATACAATGTCTCGTGAACTGATAGCTGTCATTCAGTTATGGCAATGGGCGCGCGATGCGCGCAGTAGACCAATCACAAAGGATTTGGCCGTCTGACCAATCAGAGCAGTGTAGGCTCACGGAAAGGAGGGGTTTAAAGAGACTGATTCATTGAACTGCTTCTAACAAATTTTTGTTTACAAAACATTGAGAACTGAGGTGAAATTAAATGTATATTATGAGAAAATGAAAGTGTTTTTTGACCTTGCATGCATGTAAACCTGTTGTAGGAAACTCCCAAAACAATATTAGAACCTTAAAAACGGCATAATAGGGGCACTTTAATAGTTTTAGTTTTAATTAACAGTGACAACTGATCACATTAATGGGGTTATTAGGCCATCATTGTGCTGTAGAGATCTTTTTCCTGAAGAAAATGGCCCTGGTTAATCTATACCCAATTTCGTTATAATTTGAACTTGGCCTATGATCATACAGCTTGCTCAAAACATGGAAATGTTTATGTGTCAGGTTTGATGTACAACACGGCTATGTCCTGAGCCCTTTTTATTTTCATTTGTAAACTATGTTAATTGCTGCCTTTTGAAGCTGCTTTGGTATAATTAAGTGGTAGGCCTTTTAGTTTCTGCACAATAGCGTACCGATCTGAAGAACACTTCAGTGCTTTGTTAGACACTCTAACTTGAAATCTGAACCTTAAAATGCCACCTTAAACCTGCTCCTCATAAAGCACAGGGTAAAAGATATATAAGAAAGGGACACTGCTGTTTCATATAGTGGGAAAAATCTCTTTCCATTACGCTGCAGTTCTCGTTACAGCTCGCTACATAATGCACTTACATAAAATGTGTTTGGGTAGTGTGAGGTGTCTGAGTGCTGCATTGCTCTCTTCGGAGGTGATGGAGTGAATTGAGAAAAGGTTAGCTGCGTTGCTGTAGTAACTGCAGAATTGGACCCTGCTCTTGCTGTCTCAGGGGAACGTGAGGATCTAAGGCTCTACAGAGATCTGGAAACAGCTTGTTACTGTCACAATGATGATTTGCAGAGCGCACATTGAGAGCAGTGGCTTATCTCTGCAGCAGATCCCTGAATAAGGCCACATACTCTTTACAAACCTTGCTATGTGAGAACGAAGCAGCTGTGGCCATATTATCTGTATCCTGATTAGTGAGACTCAAAATGTGTACTTCTTATACAGCTAAGGTACAAACAAACATGGTTTAAATATGCACTGTAAAATCCAAACACACCCTTGAGTGTTCAGTAACACACAGCAAACATCCACCCCTCAGTCTTCCCACACTGAGTACATACAAGTTGCCAACTTGGTTGCGGAAAGCACATTTAGAGCTGAGACTTACACTTTGTTCTGTACTGTACGGAAACTTTCTTGGCCAAAAGGGTGGTTTGTGATTGTTTCTTAATGTGGCTATTGAAAGATGTGGGCGTAAATCTGGGTTCTCATTTCCTGTGGTTCACTGCATTTCTCTCACTAATGAGAGTGTGTCATTATTGGGTTTTTGTTAATGATAATTAGGATCCGAGCCAGGCAGACTATAAAAGAGACCCTCAGAGTCTTGAAGTGCAGTCTGATGTTACACAATCTATTTTGTGCGTAATCCGTGAGAATTTTACAGACATATTTGTTGACTTCTGAATATATTATATTTGTTTTATACTTTTGAAAGGATAGTAAGTACTGAGGATATGTAAAACAGCATATTTTTAAAAACTGAATAAGCTGGTTTCGGGTTCCATGACCAGACATCTGTCTGCCTTTGAATGGCTGTTAAATTCTAGTCATTTGTTGGATGATCCCTAGTAAGTATCCATCTGTATTCACACGTCCCTTTTACTGTACAAGTCTTTCCAGCTGAATGTGTCGTACCTAGAATTTCCCACAATCAAATATTTTATTGCTCTTGAATGTAACTATTCAAATGATCCTTCAATTGCTATCAGTTACTCTGTGCAAATGAGGTGTGGAAACCTGCATACTCTACTACACCTTTTCTACTCCCATTTATTCACATGATTAATTTATTGGTATATATTAGAGGTGGGAGAAAAAAAATCAATACACATATGATTCGATTCTATCTTCTGCCGATTCGCATTGATTCACAAACTTTAAAAATCGATTTTCTAAAGTGTTACATTTTTTTACTTCGCTGTATTATTTTAAGTTATTGACACGTTAGAGTGTTATTAATCACAATAAGCCGCTAAAAAGTACTCAAATGCGGTGCGGTGTTTACTGTTGCTGTTTGAGCATAAACAACATCTGCAAAGTTATGGCGCTCAAAGGTGAATGCAAAGGGAGATATTTTCTTTTAAAGAACTCTGTTTATTAAGGACTACAACCAAATGGCTGGTAGGGACTACGACGAGCTTCTTCCCGGGTTGGTGAGCGTAAACAGTTTAAAGCAAATCGGATGTGTAACCGTATATTAGATTCGTGCATTCATTCTTAAAGGAACAGCAGCCTAATAAACTGTTGACAAAATCACTCACTGCTTTTGACTGAATCATTTTTGTATCTTTATTATGTATCAATTTATATTTAATTCATACAGTAAAGACTATACAGTGTGTTTGGCATGCCACTGGTTAGCACCGTGTTAGTCTCTGCCTCAGACGTCACGGACCGTTGGCTGAACATCTTATTCATATGGCACACAAAATGGGAAACAGTTCAGGAGTTTCAAAGTCGTCATCTAATTGGTTGAATTCTACAGGATTCCTGGGAGACGTCTGTTTTACGTTCTTTAACGGTCCGCCTGGAAACAAACCCGCCATGATGCCAAACCCCCTCATGGAAGAAGAAAGCCGTCGTGTTTACAGCTATGACAATGAGTGCTTATTAGGATCAACTAAACACTTGATTTTCAAAAGTATGTGCAGTACTTAAAGGGGTGGTTAAATATGATTTCACTTTTTTAACTTTAGTTAGTGTGTAATGTTGCTGTTTGAACATAAACGACATCTGCAAAGTTACGATGCTTAAAGTTGAATGCAAAGGGAGATATTTTCTTTTACAGAATTCTCTGTTTAAGGACTACAACAAATGGCTGGTAGGGACTATGATGAGCTTCTTCCCGGGTTAGTGACATCACTAAGCCTAATTTACATAAACCCTGCCCCCGAGAATGCAAGAAAGGGGGTGAGGCCATGTTGGGCTGCTTTAGAGAAGAGGAAGAGTTGCTGTAGTAGAGTGTTGTTACCATGTCGTCATTTTACACCAGACTGCTTCACAAACGAGGGTCAATTCAACGCTGGATTTGCACAAAAGATTAACATGATGGCACATGCCAGTAGATGAGTTGAATCAACGCCACAGCAACATAAATTTATCCACTAACCATTCAGAAATGTCCAGTTGCTTTCTAAAAGTTGTAACTTCTTCCTGAGTCTCTCCATCAGTGTCCGACTCCGGTTTGAACAATGTAAATCTGAACACCGTTACTGACAATCGTCATTTTGGCTGCGTGAGATTCTCCAGCTTTGTTGTTGTTGAGCAACCGAAACGTGAGCTGTTAAAGCTCCGCCCTCTTTTGGAAAGTGGCCGGGAGCAGCAGCTCATTTGCATTTAAAGGGACACACAAAATTCGGCATTATAGGTCCCCTTTAACATGACGTGGAACAAAACAAACTGTGATTGGTTGCTTTACATGTCAGTCGTACGGCCTCTGGGCGGTCCTTGGCCAGTGAAAGCTGCTATGGAGTCCAGACCTTCTGCTGTCAGTCTGAAGGTCTGGCTACACAAGACCATGTTACAGTGACGCTGATCAGATCAATTGTTTTTGGTGCTTTGAGATATACCATTGTAATGGTTAATGATTATCACATTCTTGTACCATAATATTTACATTTGGCATTTGAGAGTCCCACCATGTTTGTGCAAAACGTAACCTAGTGATGGTTACCGACCCATACAGTGTGATCCAGTTGTAATCACATGTGCCTGGCAACACGTGATTACAACCTGACAACAAGTGGGTGTTAGCCGGACAACATAGTTTCCATAGCAGCAGGGATAGTAGCCCGTTCCCATGAAGTTAATAAGTAATGAGAGTGAGAAAGAGACAAATGGAAGGAAACAGTGAGCACATAGCCGATATCTTGGAGTATCTCTGAAGGTCTTTTTTTAGATCAAGGATATTGTGTGAGAATGTAGACATATGTAGGCACAATGCTTCAGAACTTAATGATATATCAAATTATGTGGTATTGCTGTTTAAAAAGATTCAACAGGTGAAAACATCCCTTAGATTTACACTGAAGGAGATACCCAAGCCGAATCTAGATCCCAGAATATCATCAAAACTTGGCGGTGAGTTTGTTTTACTTGGACCAGGAAGCAACCACCCAGAACATCTAGTAACCACATAGCGGTGTACTAAAACCATTGTGAACACCTTAACAAATGCATAGTGGTGCCTAAACACCCAGCGACCTTTGCATTTGCATGCATTTGATTTTATCAGGAATGTAAAGTCTAAGTTAATAATATGACTTTATGAGATTAAGATCTGATTATATATGCAGGCATGAAAGAGAGCCAGTTTAAACAGGCAAAAGAACTGGCACTTAGCTTGACTTTAAGTGGAGCAACAGGAAGTCCACACAATGGGAGTTTTCCCTTATCCATCCACACTTTCCTGTTCATCTCCTATCACAACTGCAAGGTTATTATCCAGCTGAAATTTTTTAAAATTTATTGCTTCTTAAAGGGATAGTTCACCCGAAAATTACTTTCTTCTGCTGAACACAAAAGAAGATATTTTGAAGAATATGGGGAACCAAACAATTGATGGACCCCATTGACTTCCCTAGTATGGAAGAAAAAAAAAATACTATGGAAGTCAATGGGTACCAGAAACTGTTTGCTTAACCATATTTTTCAAAATACCTTCTTTTGTCTTCAGCAGAAGAAAGTAATTCATACAGGTTTGGAACAACTTGAGGGTGAGTAAATGATGACAGAATTTTCATTTTTGTGTGAACGATCCCTTTAACATGTTTTTTAACATTTGTGGCCACTTATGATTAACATCCTACCTCACGAAGTAAGGGGAAACTGTCAATATTGCCACGTAAGTGTGTTGCTGTTCTCATGCTGTAGTTCTGTGCTTATGTTGGCTTTCTTCCCAGTCAGAGATTGGTTAATGATTTCTGAGCCAGCAGCAGATGGTTAGAAATATTCATTTTTAATCCAGCTTTATGATATGCTGATCTTTCTTATGTAATCATGTGCGCTTTTCCTTGGCACAGCAAATGACCAGAGATGTTTTGAGAAAATATGATTATCCATAGCCTCCTGGGAGGATCATACCTATTGGAGGTTTTGGTGAATTGTTTTTTTGTTTGGTTTTTTAAGGAAAGTTACAGATGTGTTCATAAACAAAAGGACCAGAACAAGGTGTTTACAATCAGTTAAATTTCTTATTTCTGAGTTACCTAATTGTATACTTGATTTCATCGCAATAGTGCCCAAGAAGAATCCACCCAATGAGAATTCATTTTTTCTTGTTTAAATGTGAACTAGTGAGATAAATAAGGAAGCTTGCGAGATATAAACTCACAATTCTTCTTTTCTCAGAAATGTGTGATATAAACTTGCAATTGAGTTATAAAGTCCAATTCTGAGGGAAAAAAAACTGACCTTATTTCTCTTAGAGTTATATCTCACAATTCTGACGCTATCACGCAGTGAGAAAGATATCAGAATTGTGAAATAAAAAGTTGTTTACCTTTTTTATTTTTTATTCAGCGTTGGACACATGCTTCAATAGATAAGACCTAAATCCTATATTGAGCAATTATTAATAAATAATTAAAAAATTAATTTTATACCATGATAACAATATGTTTTCCAGTTTAGTTAATCATACTGAAAATTCAAACCAAAAATGTTTTATAGATTACATAAGCATTTCTTATTTTATCATTAGTAGTAGTAGTATTCAATTTATGATTTTTTTATTATTATTTTTAAGTATAAATACATATAGAACATACCTAATCACATTTATTTATTTATTTTGGAATTAAGTGAAAAGTTTATTTAGCTTCATGTTAACACATGAGTACACTATACTTAAAACAGTAACAGAAACATCTGATTGAATGAGCCAAGCATGTCGACAAACACGCTTATGTGGTAGCCTCTCAGTTTATTTAATTATATTGAATTATATAACAATTTTTTTTAAAAACTTATTTAAATTTCTTACCTTTGTTTTTACAGAACTTCCCCATCCCCAACATTCAAACCCCTTAAAAACACGCGTCATCCTATTCTTTATAACCTATCTTAGTTTAATATCCAAATTTATTGTAAAACATCCATCTTCATTTGTAGGCATGCAGTCATTTTTCCATTGTATAAAATTGTTTCAGTCTCTGAGTCCATTGAACCAAGCTTGGAGGATCTTCTTTCTTCCACTGTTATAATTTTTTTTAGCTATCAATAACAATATCCGTAGTAAATATCTATCCTATATACATACCTTTCCTCATTGTACATTTTTTCTGGGCAATGCTCCCAACAAACACACCACTGGTTCAATTATATAAAAAATTTAATATTACTTTTTATTTTATATTATACTATAATTTGCTTCAGAAACAGCTCTGTGTCCATTTAGATTCACTCTTTCACTCTTGCCTTCCTTTTCAAGGTTTACATGTGTCATATGATGATTGTACACATAAATGCCCATCTCACTTCTCCTTCAGAGAGTCCAAATATAATTATAAGTGGTCTGTCAGGATTGACTTTGATCAGTGTTATGTCATTGATGTCTGGATGAGCGGAGATGGACTGACTGATCTGGCGATCAAAGCATCTCCTCCAACCAGAAACACTACAGTTTCAGATGAATAGTCAGTGAGCCCTTTTAGCTAAAACAATAGGTTCCTACACAAAATTGGATATTTTGAAAGAGGTCTCAGTGGGGTTTTTTTTTGTCGTCCATGCAATAAAAGTCAATTTGGTCCAGAGTTGTATACAAACCCCACTGACTTTCATTGTATGGCAAAAACAGTTGTTCAGTATGTCTTCTTTTGTGTTTCACTGGGGGAAAAAATGACATACAGTGTGAGTAAATCATGACAGAATTGTTTTTGGTGACCTATCCCTTAAAGATCAGTTTACTGATGTTGTGTAGTAAGTGTACTGCAAGAAATTTGGGATAAAGGATTCAGCTTAATGACACTAAAGTCAAGTAGTTACTGAGATAGAAGTATATTTGATGCAGTGTAGTTTAAAAAACCTGTTGCTTCCAAATTACCTCTTTATTTCCAAGCGCAGCTTGAGCTTGTGGTTGGTTGTATAAATTAATGTCCATGACCGGCTGGAGGTGGGCGGCCCAGCGGGGTGTTTAGAGAAATGTGTATCTCTCACATGCACACATACAGTTGCACCTCATTAGTCAGTTAATCTCAGTTCTCATGACTCCTCGTCCAGATTTAAAAGCAATCTGGTGGTGTTTTATGAAGACTAATGAGGGATGATGATGTCTATGACTAGTGGTGAGCAGAAATCAATTCATATTTAGCGGCAGGAGGATAAGCAACACCTAATAAAGGTTACAATGTTGATATAGTCAAAGCTAATATCCTTACAGTGATCGATCCAGGCACCTTCCAGTTAGTTAACTGGTGCGCCACACCACCAGCACACATTTGAAGATAAAGATATTGATTTTTATTTGCAGGTCACCATATAAACATGCATAGGGAGGAAGAAAAACGTTCCTTTTTTTTATTGTTGATGTCAAACATTGTAAGCCGATTTAAACCCTATGGTATTTTTGGCGTAAATCAGTCGAAACTAGCCAACCAGGCAGATGCCAGCATGTTGGGTGACAGATGTGCAGTTCATACTTATGTTACAAATGATTTCTATTTCAAACAAATGCTGTTCTTTTGAAATTTCTATTCATCAAAGATGAATCCTGGGGAAAAAAAGTATCACAGTTTCCATAAAATTATTAAGCTGCATAACTGTTTTCATATGTGATAATAATAAAAATTACCAAATCAGTATATTAGAATGATATCTGAAGGATCATGTGACACTAAAGATTGGAGTAATGATGCTGAAAATTCAAAATTCAAATTTTGACATTACAGGAATAAATTCATTTTAAAGCTGCAGTCCGTAACTTTTTTTGGTTAAAAAAGATCCAAAATCAATTTCTGACCAAGTACATAACCAGCCAGTGTTCAAAACTATCTCCTTACCTTAGGTTGATTCACAACGGTAAGCTTGTAATAATGTTTTATAATAAGAGTGGTACTGGTGGGTTTCCACGGGAAATTCGAGCATTCAGTCGTTCGTCTTTGCGTCATTACGTCACGTCTGTAAACAGAAAGGAAGGAGTCCCAGCTAGTAGCTATATCATGTGAGGATGCTGCTTTTAGCGGATCAGTTATAGCCTTTTCTCACAGCAGCTAAACTTATCATTTAGATGGCGGATTGTAATCCAGAAAGATCCAAATGACAATCATCAGTGAAAACTGGAGATTCACCCGTGGTCAAAAGCAAAATACGTCGGACTGCGGAGTGGCTACAGAAATTGAAATCTCCAGGTAACGTTAATACACACTAAATACACATAGTCACGCAATGCTGATGTTGTTAACATTAACAATTTGAGAACAAAGAATAATAATAATAATCATTTGAATGGTCTGGCATGATACGAGCTAAACGATTGTTAGATTTAATCACCATTGGCAGCGCGATTTATTGTAGGCCTAATGCTTTTTTCTCAGTTGGTCAGAACAAAAATGGCAGATTTGTTACTTACTTGTTCAGATGACATTTTCCCGTGAAAATTCTTATTTTGGTCATACTTCCAAGACGTAGAATCTGTTTCCGAAGTACAGTATCCACACCGATGTGGTGACTGACACCAAACATTAGATTCATCCGCACAAAGTCATGCCGATGCACAACGCACATAACAATAATAATTCCGCATATAACTGCAATTGCAGGTTTCAAACAGATGGCGACAAAGAGGCAAAACTTCCGGACTGCAGCTTTAAACTGTATTAAAATATAAAACAGTTATTTTAAATTGTAATAATATATTTCATAACGTTTACTGTATTTTTGATCAAATAAATTCAGCCTTGGTGAGCCTTTTTTCAAAAACATTTCAAAAATCGTACCAACCTCAAACTTTTGAACGGTAGTGTATTTGTCAAAAAATTTTGGTGCTGTGTTGGGTCGACACTTTATGTATGATGTAAAATCAGGGGCTTGATATAAAATCACTTCTAGTTTATTAATAGGTTTTCCAAAGTGTGTGTTAGAACTAGGGTTGGAAAATTTCCAACGGGGATTAACAAGGAATATATAGGAATTAACGGTAATAAAATGGAAATTTGCAAAATTGCAGGTTAGTCTATAACAGGGAACTTAAATGTCTTAAATGTATTTCTGATTATGACCAAACAGAATGTTTATATTATGTTTGTATATGATACAGTTTGTATAAATTACCCCAAATTTCCAATTAATTCCCATAAATTCTCGTTAAGTTTTTGAATATTTACAAAATTCCCTAGCTTAATTTCCCATGGAAAGTTTCTGGAAATTTACCAGAAATTTTCCACCCCTTTGCAACCCTAATTAGAACATAGATGAACATATATTCTATGTACATTCCTGCTGTGGCTTATGTTAGCATTTGCCTTGACAGGGCTCTTCTACCCTTTTATAACAGCTCTTTTTTTTTTTTTTTTTTTTTGCCTGGAAACACATCGTCCTCGAGGAGGCCTGTGTATATTAAATTGTGACTGTAAAAGCAAAGAAAAGCTTTCAGAATCTAGTTATGTGGACATGAACAAATTACACAAGTTTGTCTTATAAGATACACACCATTAGTTGAGTTTCACAGTCCAGCTGAGCTCCCGTCCTCCATTAAGAATGAGCCGTTCAGAACAGAGAGTGGATGATGGTTTGATGATGCTTCATGCTCATTTAAATTCTTCCGGATGTGTCATTAGGTTGATGCTCAGCGGTGAGTTCCTACTGACGTCCCCCAGATGATGTCAGAGTGACTGATAGCGATCCACTCATCACAAGACACTGAAGCATATATTCATGGCAGCTGAAAATGAACAGACATTGTTGGGGTTCTGATATAGTACATCAGTGATTCTAAAACATTGCTCCACAATGAAATCCACAAGCACTATCACAGCACCTGCTGCTGACCCAATTTCCTTCTGTAGTCTCCACCGAGTGCCAAGCTCCCCCACAGAGAGAATTAGAAAGAAAATGGAGGGATTTGTAGAGAACCGGATCACATTATATCATTGAAGAGAAGGAGCTGAGTTTATGACTGCGACTGTGGACCGATTTGAGTCATTCAAGCGTGTTTGTGTCGATGACTGATTTTTCGAGCGATTAGAAGTCACTCAAGGGTATGAGACACATTGAATTCAATAGCATTGATGTCACTGGGTACTTTACTCACCATTACCATTCAATGTTTTTGAGGCTTCAAGGAATTTTCAGGTTCAATGCAAGTTAAGCTCTATCGACAGCATCTACGAGACACTTTTACGTCAAATCCTTCTTTTCTGTCCTTGCGTGTATCATGCAAAAGTTGCCACTTGTACGTTGGTTTGCTGGCTTTACAAACAACAGATGTCAAGAGCTTTTATGAAATTTAAGAGCATTATTATGAATGTGAAAAGGGATATACTGATATTCTCTACCTTTAGAAACAAAAATACCAATAAAAACATCACAGGTTACTAAATGTGGCTTCAGAGGAAATGATGACTTTTAATGATACCCGTAGGAACAACATTTGCTTTAACTGCCTTTAACACCTGGTGCACTAATGCATAATGATTTTAAGGCACATTAATATTCAAATACATGACATGTGATGTATAGTGCTTCAGGGCACTAGAAAGTTAAACTATGCAGGGTAATATAATTTGAGTTTATCTAATACTTTTTATTCTTTTAACATCTTTTCTATTATTTTTTTTTTTTTTTCAGCAAACAAGTGCCCCGATCACATAGACTGTGCCAGGATGCGGCGGCACTTATCCAAATCTGGATCCTGCCACTGTGGCCCCTGCCTTACCCCATTGGAGGAAGATGAATTGGGACTTTGTGTTGATCACAGGAGACACAATCCCCAGCACCACCTCCAAGGTACGAAGGCTTTCACACACCCACCTAATGGCTACTGTGTCACAATTTATTTAGCACCTATTGTCTGATCTGGCTTGTGCTTTGGTGCTCATGCACTGGCAAACTGTGAGTCAGGCAACACGCAATCGTTTTCTCAAGCCAAATGCTGTGCATTCATTAACCAAACCCTCGGCCTGTGACTAATGTCATCCTGAAAGAGGAGATGATGTTAATGGTTTAGACCGCAAATCTTCCCATCATCTGACCTGTGCTTTTGCTCTTGTTTCTCTCCTCTCTCACCATTTCTGTTGGTTTTGTGGTGAGCATAATGCTTAATCTCTTTCGCTCTCCTCATGTGGCAGAGGCACATGGCTGAATTTAATCAGTTGGATTGAAAGCATGCACGCTTATGTCTGTGTGCGGCCTTGGCTTGAATGTAATTCCATGTGAGCGCTGCTCTTGCAGAAAGAAAAAGCACTCTTTTTCTAATCTATTACAATACTGCAGTCATAGATAGTTTCGTTTTTGCACTAAATAATTTTTATATGTCATCTTTAGCAACACATGCTTTCATATACTGTAGATGTATAATAGTATTTATTAATAATATATATTTTTAGTATAGGAATAGTATATATCTGAAATATAAGAAGGGGCAAGATCATGAAGTGATTTAAATACAAATACTAAAACCTTAAAATCAACTCTGAATCGAACAGGTAACCAATGAAGTGATGCTAACACAGGTGTAATATGTTCTCTCTTTTTTTGTTCCTGTCAAAGAAATTGACTTAAGTCATGTAATGCAGTATATTCAAAATATGCATATATTAATATACAAAATATCACTCTCCTCAGAAAATTATTATAAACCTCTTTGTTATGAATGGCTCTGATAACTATAATGTAGTTTCATATGGAAGCAGAAGGGATTATAAAATACATTTTTTCTTAATATTTTATTTTAAATTATGCAATTATTATATAATTTTTATTTTATAAATATAATAATTATAATAATTTTATTTTTATATACTTATTTTTTTTATATTTTATTTATATTTCTCTCTCTCTCTCTCTCTCTCTATATATATATATATATATATATATATATATATATATATATGCATACATACACACACACACACACGCGATTAGTAATTTTAAAATACATACGTAATAATTTATAAATACATTTTTACTCCATTCTGTTTCCATATTATCGAAATCCATGGGTTTTGTCTACGCCCAAAATTCTTCTGCTAATAGACCTTCTTTCTACCTCACCTTCTCTCTTTTTCATACTCCGCAGTATCTTTCCTGTAATGAGTGATTCAGCTCTGCAAACACAGGCCTGGCTCACTGATGAAGAGTCTGATAAAGGGCTGAAGAGTACAGCTGACTACTTTCATTTTGAGCATTTCATTTGTGTAGACGGAGCCTGGCTTTCTGTTACTAAGAATATCTTCAAAAATAAGAGCATATGAATGTGTTTTATTATAGGATAGGATATGTTATCTTGAATTTTAGAGCAGTTTTTATACCTTTACCTTTTGAAATGCTTTCCAGAAAAGTCTTAAAGATCTAAAGAGCACAAATAAAGTGACTGTGTATGTTAGACCAAGGTGGAACCTGCTGTTAAAGAGTTTACTGATCAAACAGTCCTGCGTCATGAATCTCTTTGCTTTAATATTGCCACGAGTGAACAACACTGGGTCTTGACATTTAAAGTACAATTACATTTAATTTGAATTTTTATAACTCTATTGGATTTTTATAACTCTAATGTTTTTGAAATCCCGATTTTCCAGCCCTTGAATTTGGGCCACATTGACCGTATTTAACAGCCATCAGCTGAACTGAAGTGTCTGCCACTAATCATCATTCATCTATGTAGGTCAGCAATCTCATTTTTGCGTCACTGAATGGAAATGAATCCAGAGAGAGACCAGACCCATGGCTGCATTTAAAGAGTTCACCCAAAAATTCATTAATTACTCACCCTCATGTCTTTCCACACTCATAAGACCTTCGTTCATCTTCAGAACACAGATTAAGATATATTTGATGAAATCCAAAAGCTCTCTGACTCCTCCATAGACAGCCTTGCAATTGCATATTAATTGAGTGGTTTAGTCCAAATTTTCTGAAGAGACTTGATCGCTTTTTGACGTGCGAGAACATACCTCTTCCGAAAGCTCAAACGTGCTGCATAACACACGAGAATTAATCTCATTGGTTATGCAGCACGCTTCAGCTTTCGGAAGAGGTTTGTTCTCGCACATCATTCAGGTTCGGTTGAGCTTCGGTTTATGTTCACTGATCAATGTTTACGTGAATAAAAGCCTAAATTAAATCTGTTCATCATGAAAAGCGATCAGGGTTTGGAACGACATGAGGGTGAGTAACTAATGACAATTTGTGGGTGAACTAACCCTTTAACTCTACTGTTAGACATACACTCTCGAACTTCCCTAAGCAGTTACCCTTAGAGGATTCCCCGCCGACATTTTGCGACAAGTGCATTTAACTTCGTCAAGTGGGTGAGGGGCGTTTATTTAGACAGACCTTCAACCCCTCAATTTTGACAGAGGGAGCAAGTCTACTCAATATATACACTTTAGGCAGATCCATAGACCACAATGCAACACAATTTGGATGTCACAGCAGATCACGCTTAATTTACCTCCACCCCATACAACTCTAGTGTATGATATAATTGGAGTTATTTTGACATCTAACCACATAATACTTGTAGCTACCTTAAGCCGACTGTTTTTTTTATATTTTTATATTTCAGTTATAGTTAATTGACCCTTCGCTGGGAGTTTGATTGACAAGCTATCTAACCAATCATAACGCCGAATCCGCCATTTTGTCCGACAAAGCAGTCAGGAGTTAGAAGACTAACCTCGGTGGACTTGAACTTGAAAAATGGTGTGTACTGACGTCTTTCCGCGTTTGAAAGGACATTCCTTCTCATGTTCATTCATGTTTATTTGATGCTATAAGAGATTATCGGTTCACGAGACGCTTGATCTGAGGCGCTACAGCGATCTGTCATGACACATTAAAGAGCCACAAAACGGTTTTTATTGTTCGAATTTCTTAAAAAATTACACAATTTGACCTGCTCTGTCTTATCTGCCGACGTGTTGTCAGTTTCCTCATTGCTCCGCGATGTATTTTTCACTCTGTGTGGCGTGACAGCGCCATGGCTTGTCGGACAAAGCAACTGTAACTAAGGGGGGCGGGTCTTTGCGAAGGGTCAATTGTATTATCATCATCATTTTAGTTTTTGTAATTGTTTTGATTTCTCCAACAGCCCAAGCATACATACAGGCCTATAGAATGGTGCATAAAACAAAGTCATATAGAAAAACTGTAAATAACAAATCAGCTCCATTTTGGATTCCAAGATCGATTTTAAACACATTTCAAGGGTTCCGCCAGTAGTGGGCACTCGTGCAACGTAAACAATGACGTACATCCAAATGAGCGAGACGGAGGGAAGTTAGTGAGTTAATGAGGGCATAAAAAATTTGACGCAGCACAGGACATTAGTGAAAAAAAAAAAAAGAAAAAAAACTGCGTAATTTAAAAACTTACAGTACATGACTGTGTTAATTATCACATTGACTGAAATAGCCTGGCTGGAAGTAGTACTTTGGTGTTGTCCAGAGTTGGTTGATGTCAGTGAATCACATATAAGAATTGAACTTTTTTAGATTTAATGTGTTATTGCTTTGCATTGATTCAGATTTAAGAACTCGTTGTCTGTCAAAAACACCTGAAAATTGATATCCGCTGACCAGTGCGCTTAGTGAAGTCACCACTAGATGGCAGCATAATCGTGTCAAAAACTCATTTCATACATAGCCTATATACTACCTATTGGTTTTAGATGCCAGTCAGAGCTGTTGTGTCTGGCTGGTTCTAGAAAGCTGCGTGATATGCTTGCAAAGGTCAGGAGTCAGAGAAATTAGTGTGTCCCAAATCACATATGCTGAAAACAGTCAGCCAAAGGTGCCGGGGTGGTATACTTTTTAAGTGGGGTTTTTGAAGTATGCATCCATGTATTCTTTATTTGGTTAATATGCTTATTTTTACATGCTAATGCAAATGGTAAGAGGTCTGTGGTATCAAGGCACAATTTTGTAATGGCATAACATTATGTCGCTGTTCTGTCTTAATGCACACTTTATGGACTTTCCCATCCCCCAGTGAAGTGCATACTTTTAGTGCACATGCAGAAAGAGTACACAAACTGAGTTATATACCGTAATCTTAGACACTTTTCATAAATGTGGATTATTAAAAAAAATCATTTGATTTCATAATAGTTTGAATAATATGTTTATAGTGTTTTTAAAGATGAGATTGCATGTCAGAGCTTGTGATTGTTATTTTATTTCAAGCAACAAAAATGTTTTTATGGTTTGAGTTAACTATAATAACCCTGGTCTGATCTTGTACATGTAGCACCTGCTGAATCAAAACTTGATTTGACACCTACTTGTTGTACATCAGACTTTAGTCAGGCTTTCTGAACACCCCCTTTATGTATAAACCACCGATTTATAGGTCCACTTGTCCCCTTAAATCAAGTACAGATGGTTTGTCCCGCCTCCTTTGACACCTGCTGTGGAGGACACACAGCCTGGACTGTGGGGGTGTTCAGACAGCGATATGTGTTGCTGTATCACATCAGTCTTGTTCCAGGAGGCAGATGGCCAATCTTCTGTAGACTAAACACACACTTTCATGACAATAAATATTCCCTTTTCCAGTAGTTCCAGTCTGTCAGCACTTTCTGGAATAAAGACTTGATGTTTATTTCAATGTACAACGTGAATCGTTGATTACGGTAAGGTTTGCTGTATGGAAATACTACTTTTTTCAGCATCTCACTGCACCATAAACAACAGGAACAGAACGTCATGGCAGTTATGAGCTCTGTCAATGTGTCAAATCAGGCTGGAACATTTTTTTTAAAGTAACAGCAGACAAAACCAGGGTTCGGCAATATATTAAACAGTTATGATATATTCAATATTTTGGGAGGGCTGGGAGATATAACAAATATTTTTGATATGGTCTTTGTTATGTTGTTGCCAATATAAAATTAGCCAATCAGGCCTGGATGATATAATGTATATAGTATATTCAAAATTATTTTGTTTATTTAAAAAAAAAAAAAAAAAAAAAATAACCAACCAGGGATGGATGACGTAATGTATAGAAAATATTAGAATTTTTTTAACAAATAAAATTAGCCACCTAGAGCTTGTTGATGTAATTATTTACAATATATTCTATATAATGTTTTTATTATATAAAAGTAATCAGCTAGGGGTGGTTGAAATAAAAAATGTTTACAATATATTCTTTTTTTAATTATTTAAAATTAACCAACTTGGACTGGGTGATATATTTATTATTTAAAGTATATAAAAAAAAATTATTTAGTTAATTTTATGGTGTTCTGGAATTTCTATATATTTTTTAATTTTATGTAATATTTTTTTATTACAAAAAATTTACCAACTAGGGCTGGACAATATGTATTGAATATTTATTTATTGTTTATTATATATTTAATGTTTATTATTAAATACGTTATTGTGTGGTTAATATTTAAAGTAAATAACACTGTGTTGTGAATCGGTTATTATTTTATATTTTATTTTATTTTAAATTTATTTTTTATTATTATTATTTAAGATAAATGACAACTGAGTTTTGATTCCATTCTGTGAATAAGTTCTTTTGAATCAATTTACTGAAAGTTGTAGGAGTTCTGATGTGTAAGAGTTAATGAGCAATCACACACACACACACACACACACACCCCCATTGGCCACACACACACACACACACACACACACACTCAGGCTGGTTGCCGGGGGACGATCTTCCATAGTCTTGGTATGCAGCTTACTGTCTGGCCAAACGTACCATTAAACCATGTGCTGCTTTTGTTTTCCATTTAGAGCGTGTCAAACAAACGACACCCTGGCACACTCTCACTCTCAGAACACACACAGCCCAATCTCTCATAGAGTATATATGAATAATCATGAATTATCACTGAGTTTGAACCAAGTTTTGACTTTGAAGTACCAGAAAAATATGTGGTATGTTGTTTTTAAGACATGGTGCCATGATTTTTGTACACATTGCCTGGCAGAACCATGGACATGTATGGTAATCCCATAGTATTTTTGAAGTACCAAAAAGTATTTTTATTATATGAAATTCTGTCTTTGTTTTCACAGTGATCTCCTATCATGACGTTGATGAAGAAATCGACCATCTGTCCTCTTTCATTGCCAAGCAGCAAATGTCAGAAGTCAAGCAGCCAGGTTTGAACAATCTGCTCTTAAAATCTGTGTGGTTATGGTTAGTGAGGTAGTATGGCGGTTATAGTGGTCACAAGTCATAGCAAAACTCTTCTGAGTTTCCAGCTCGCCCGCTTTTTGCTATAAGTGGAGTTTCGGTTTAAATGTGGTGTGCTTCACACATATGACAAATAACAGCAGAGTTGGATTGGCAAGGCCTTTCCCCTTAGTTTACAGTGGAAACTCTTCATATACAGTGAAAACACCTCATATAAGAATGTAGTAATTAGGGACATTAGATAAAAATTTAAGTTTTTTTCCCTCCTTTTCTCTTTCTTCTTTAGAGTCTCCTCTACAATCCCGGTCAGAATCGAAGCAGAAGAGTCTGCCCAAACCCACAACCATAGAACTAACAACCAGCAGCCCATCGACACCACAACACCACACTCCTAAATCTCCCCAGCCAATCACAAACTCGTCCGATCGTCATGGGCCGATCGCTTCCCCCAACACTTCCAGAGACAGCCTGCTAGTCTGTATGTGTCTTTCGACTTTGTTTTTTTTGTTTTTTTTAATAAGGTCTAATTACACAAAAATAATGTGTTGGCTTAACAAAAAACAAAAATTAACGCAACAGTGTGCAAATTTTTTTTTGAGTTATAACAACTTTGAGTGAATTTACATTCAACCAACAAGCTACACTGAGTTGAGGAACTTAATTTGTAGCATAAACACAAATTTTTAAGTTGATTACTCAAAAAAATTAAGTCGCTCCAACTACCAGAGTTGTAGCCCTGGAACCAATTAATCTTATATATTTCAGTTCAAATCAACAGCTATCTTAGCACATGCTGGCATAACTTATTTAACATGTATATTTAATGAACAAGTAAGATATTACTTGTCACTGGCATTAGCGCAGTCATTGCTTATAGAGTCAATGTAGTGTTTACCTTCATGTATCTACTCTTCAGCACAATGGTAACCACAAAAACTTCAACATTACAGAAACTCTTTTAAACAGCATTAAACACTAACATGTCTCTCTCTTCACTAAAAACAAATAAATTAACACTTAATTTCAAGTCCTATGCAAAGCATGCTGGGAACTTGTATTTATAACTTAGGCATTAAATTCCAATTTCATTAAGTTACTACAATATATATATATATATATATATATATATATATATATATATAATTTTTTTTTTTTTTTTTTTAAAGCCAATTAACGCAGAAATTTAAGTTTAAATTACAGACGATATTAAGTTGATGTAATGATCAACATTATTATGTCAACAGAACTCTAAAAAATTATGTTTGCAACTTAAAAGGTTTAATTAAAACAATAAGTTAGAATTTTTAACTTGCAACCATGCACTTATTTAAGTTGTGGTAACAGGTCCCCTGAATTACTTTTTAGAATGTATGATCAATGTGCTGATATGAGTTGCTTTTTCTTTTTCTTTTTTTTAGCATTTCATCATGCTTTGACCCAGTTTTCACAGAAATCTAGTGCAAAATGCTCAAATTTTAATGTCATTTTACCGGATTTACTGTGGTTTGCTTGGCCTACATCCCTGACAAAGATGACATTTTAACAGCAGGCCCATCACATGATGTTTTGGATTTTTTATAACTGGCTTATCCTCAAATGTTAGTACATTGTGAGCCTCTCTGAATTATGTGGAAACCTCTCTGGCATTTATCAATTTACACACTGTGTTCTCATTAAAGTGCCATTGAATGTATCCCATTTTAATGAATCGCAATCTTCTGTATATGACAGTCCTCCTCATAATTTTTCTTGTCTGTCTCTGTTTCTCTCTTTTATAATTGTGTGTGATTGTATCGCTGGGAGCAGTGATGATATCTTTATGCATTATTTTGGGGGCCATGGCACTTATTGTTGCTACCGTCTGCTGGATCAGGTAAATTTAATCTTTATTATTATTATTTATCAGTTATACAACTAGTTAGATTGTTTTGTCAGCCAAATCCATTATCATTTTTCAAACAAACTTCCTGTTCAATGAAGATGGCCTTTCTAAATAAAAATTGTATCTCCAGTATTTAACCAAGGCAAGGACAGTGAAAGATGTTACCAGATTTTAATTTTTTATAATTTTTTATTGCATATTATAAATAATTTATAAATAACAATTATAATATATTATAAAAATAATGTATGATAAAATAATCCAGGAGTTATATATAAGTATACATACAAGTGTGTGTGTGTGTGTATATATATATATATATATATATATATATATATATATATATATATATATATATATATATATATATATATATATATATATATAATTAGTATTTTGTTGTCAGTGTGGCCTTTTTTAAATTTTGTATTTTAAATAAAATAATATTTTTATCCTTTTTGTATTTTTTATAAATAAAAGAATATTTATTTATATATTTTATCATTTTTTGTGCAGTTTTTTTTTTTTCATTTATATTAAATATATTTTAGAATTTTATATTCTATTTTCAGTACAGTGCACCTTTAGCAAACAAATTATTTTAGGAAATGATATGTGTACTTCTTTAAAACAATGTACATGTCAGTGTAAATCTCAGTGTTTTCTATTGCAGACCTTTTTTTTTTTTCTTTCTTTTTTTTTTTTTTCTTTTTTACAGGTTACAGAGAGAAACTCATTTGGCTCAGAAGGTGGATTACCCTGCATTTCATGCAGCAGGCCCCGACCATAACCATACTTCTGTAAGAGAATTCACATTAATGGCAATTCATACATCCAAAAATACAATAAACACTTCAGCACTTCTTCTTGTAATGTTTAATTGTTTACAAGCATTCTTTCCATGTTTTAGTCTGGGGATAAAACACTGGCTCACAATGCTCAGATGTATCACTACCAGCATCAGAAACAACAGATGCTCTCAATGGAGAAGTAAGCACAATACATGATCTGCTGATTAGTTGAGTCATTTTAGAATGTGGTTTCCTTTAACATTATTTGTGCATTTTTGTCGTAAGTCGCTTTAGGAAACTGCTGACTGAAAACACATGTTTGCAAAAACCGTTTTTTGTTTGACTTTCATTTGTACTTGAATGTACATGTTTCATATTTATATGAATCATGTTAAGATGTTACAATGGAAATGCATTTAAACTGGGCCAGTATAAAAAACCAATATGTAAGCCAAAAATGGCTGTTGCATTTTTTTTCACAACTATTCGCAGCTATTGTGCAAAAGTTTTGACATCATGATAACAATGTTGAAGCAGCCATTGCACTGTGAGAGCATGAAAGTATCATAAAATGTGGTCCATATTATTTCAGTTATAGACGTTCATGTCTTTTTTTCTTTTCTGAACACAGACATAAAGCAGAACCTAAAGTCTCAGAGTCTGGGGCCACATCAGATGAGGAGAATGAAGAGGGAGATTTCACTGTGTATGAGTGCCCTGGACTGGCACCGGTGTGTACACTTTGTAGCATCTATATTCCTCACTTACTTTACTAACTTCCTATAGGGCTTGACTTAACTTTTTTAGTGGTTTTCCAAAGTTACTAGCCACTCAGCGTTTTCACTGGCCACAATTTTGACATCAATACCATGGGGAAAACTGCCATACAGATATTTTTAATATTATCTCATAATTTGGCAGCAGGTATATTAGGTTGCTGTCACTTTAAAATCTGATGCACAGATCCATTAGGGGCCGTTCACATATCGTGTCTAAAAATGTGTGGAAAGCGCGGCCGCGCCACTTTCTCCTCCTTTCCACAAGCGTTTGCGCTCCTGTGGCGTCTGTCGTTGCTATGCAACCATGAACTGCACTCTCCATGATGACGAGGAAGTATCAGCAAAGGATTAATTGATTTCTAGCCCTTGCATTAGGTTTACTACTAGATATATTTATGGAGATGAGAAATAAAAACCCGCCCTGTATAGCTATTATTAGCTGAGCTTTCGATGTTGTTATGGAAAGGCCCAAGCTGATCCGTTGGTTCTTGTCACATGACCTGCTGTGCGCTTGCGGCATTCTGAAAAGTTTAGATGTTTTCATCTAGCCGCGGCATAGGCGCGCCTGGGAAAAAAAACAAGAGCGCTGCACTGCATGTGCATCGCAACCACGTCGCTTCTACAGTGGGTACGGAAAGTATTCAGACCCCCTTAAATGTTTCACTCTTTGTTATATTGCAGCCATTTGCTAAAATCATTTAAGTTCATTTTTTTCCCCATTAATGTACACACAGCACCCCATATTGACAGAAAAACACAGAATTGTTGACATTTTTGCAGATTTATTAAAAAAGAAAAACTGAAATATCACATGGTCCTAAGTATTCAGACCCTTTGCTCAGTATTTAGTAGAAGCACCCTTTTGATTTAATACAGCCATGAGTCTTTTTGGGAAAGATGCAACAAGTTTTTCACACCTGGATTTGGGGATCCTCTGCCATTCCTCCTTGCAGATCCTCTCCATTTCTGTCAGGTTGGATGGTAAACGTTGGTGGACAGCCATTTTTAGGTCTCTCCAGAGATGCTCAATTGGGTTTAAGTCAGGGCTCTGGCTGGGCCATTCAAGAACAGTCACGGAGTTGTTGTGAAGCCACTCCTTCGTTATTTTAGCTGTGTGCTTAGGGTCATTGTCTTGTTGGAAGGTAAACCTTCGGCCCAGTCTGAGGTCCTGAGCACTCTGGAGAAGGTTTTCGTCCAGGATATCCCTGTACTTGGCCGCATTCATCTTTCCCTCGATTGCAACCAGTCGTCCTGTCCCTGCAGCTGAAAAACACCCCCACAGCATGATGCTGCCATCACCATGCTTCACTGTTGGGACTGTATTGGACAGGTGATGAGCAGTGCCTGGTTTTCTCCACACATACCGCTTAGAATTAAGGCCAAAAAGTTCTATCTTGGTCTCATCAGACCAGAGAATCTTATTTCTCACCATCTTGGCAAACTCCATGCAGGCTTTCATGTGTCTTGCACTGAGGAGAGGCTTCCGTCAGGCCACTCTGCCATAAAGCCCCGACTGGTGGAGGGCTGCAGTGATGGTTGACTTTCTACAACTTTCTCCCATCTCCCGACTGCATCTCTGGAGCTCAGCCACAGTGATCTTTGGGTTCTTCTTTACCTCTCTCACCAAGGCTCTTCTTCCCCGATAGCTCAGTTTGGCCGGACGGCCAGCTCTAGGAAGGGTTCTGGTCGTCCCAAATGTCTTCCATTTAAGGATTATGGAGGCCACTGTGCTCTTAGGAACCTTAAGTGCAGCAGAATTTTTTTTTGTAACCTTGGCCAGATCTGTGCCTTGCCACAATTCTGCTTCTGAGCTCTTCAGGCAGTTCCTTTGACCTCATGATTCTCATTTGCTCTGACATGCACTGTGAGCTGTAAGGTCTTATATAGACAGGTGTGTGGCTTTCCTAATCAAGTCTAATCAGTATAATCAAACACAGCTGGACTCAAATGAAGGTGTAGAACCATCTCAAGGATGATCAGAAGAAATGGACAGCACCTGAGTTAAATATATGAGTGTCACAGCAAAGGGTCTGAATACTTAGGACCATGTGATATTTCAGTTTTTCTTTTTTAATAAATCTGCAAAAATGTCAACAATTCTGTGTTTTTCTGTCAATATGGGGTGCTGTGTGTACATTAATGAGGGAAAAAAATGAACTTAAATGATTTTAGCAAATGGCTGCAATATAACAAAGAGTGAAAAATTTAAGGGGGTCTAAATACTTTCCGTACCCACTGTATTACGAGCGCGCTTGTCGCACGCATACACTTGAAATAATGAACTTTCACGCGCAAAAGACGCAATATGTGAACGGCCCCATATACTGCTACACGTTTTCTTTCTCAACTGTTTACATTCACTTAACACGTAACTGACGGTGTTTACGTGAATACTTGCCAAGACAGGCATTTTGACATTATTTTGTGTGTATTTGACTGTTTAAGCGCAATAAGCAGTGAAAAAGAACTCAATTTAGTTCTGAGAGGCGGTTTTATGTGCGCGCACTTTGGGTGTGAGCACGAAATCTGCAGGAATGACTAAAATTATGCACAATACGCTCAATCCCACGCCGAAATTCAAGCACTGGCTGCAACACCAACAACCGGAGCAAATGAAACAAGTGAGTGAGGGGAGGCGGGTTTGTGTGTCATCTCGCTGTCGGAGAAATGAGAGAGCAAGAAAGTGCAGCTGATATAGTGTATCTATTCAGCGGAAGATGAGTATTGGAAGCATTTCAGATATTTCAGGAACGATAGGCTATGTATTGAAAATCGACATTTAAGACAACACTACATTGCACTTAGTTTATTATTTCAGATGCCTTTCTTAAAAGACTACAATATATTATATATAAAATTCAGCACCAAACTAGCTGTCAAGAGTGACTGCGTTACACATCACTGTTGAAATCCACCCGCATTTGACAGGTTTGCAGATATTAATGTCAAGCCCTGTGTGTGTAAAGTTGTCTAACTCATCCTTTTTGAGGTTTTGCCACTTTTCTGGGATATGCATCTTTTGCAGAAGTATATTTTTGTCTTATATATAGACACACACACACACACAAACACACACACAGGTGATTTCCTGGTCGAGTGTTAAGACAAAAATCTACTTCTGCAGAAGATGCACATCTAACAGTGCAGTTCTGTCCAGAAATGAGTAACCACTATGTGTCATTTTTCTCTGCAGACTGGAGAGATGGAGGTGAAAAACCCACTGTTTGACGACTCCACCTTACACTCGCAGAGAAATCATAAGTGACCTGGACACACACACACACACCCCTGCATAATTTTAGAATAGGCCTAACACACCTAAAAGCATTCCTCCATAGGGTGAAGTTGCACCACTCATGAATGATGACATCGAAAAAACACTATGACTGTATTTTTCCTGGAACGTCTGAGCTGATGCCCAGCCCCTCAGAACAAAGTGAAAAAAATACCCAAACTCTAAAGATACTGAAGAAGGGATGGTATGTAGACGAGCGATGAAGTAACAGACAGCAGTGGTTAAGAGGTTTTCCTTGTACTCAGATGCACATATAAAAACTCTTGCGCCGCAAACTCTCAGTGGAAACTCAAACCGTCCTTTTAATGCGGTTTCTTTTCACCACACCTTTATTCTTTAAGTCTGGTGTTTCTTCAATAGCGTTTTATGTCTCCTCCCTTTTAAAATCACGTGTCACGTTAGGAATCTTTATAAGCGTCTCTTTCGGCTAGATGTAATTTTTTAAAGCAGTGTTCATCTTTTTTGGGCAAAGCTGCCTTCAGAAGCGCACCTTCTTATTATTGTGTATAAGAAATACACAGTGGTCTCTCATACATTGTAATTTGCCTCTCCTTATCTGAATATTATTTTCTTATTGTCGACATTTGCTTGTCTTTATCAGTGCTGATCTAAAACAACATAATATATTCTCTTTTTTTAATTAAGAAGAGTTCTGTTTCATTTTTGTCACTTTAGTAATTTTTCCTCTGTATGTTCTTCAATGAAGTGTGAAGTCTCTTTATCCCACTCTTATCTCTTTTTTTTTGTTTGTTTGTTTTCTTTGTATCCCTCAGTAAAAATCAAAATGCAGTTTATCTAATGATATAATGACTGTGGCAGGGAATTAAATACTAGTCACACTGAAAAAGAGATGTTATGGTTCCTGTGCTCAAGTCACTTTAGTGTAAATAAATAAATAAATAAACTTAAATACATGTATTGTATTATATTGTATTTCCTTGAAGTGTATGGGTGATAATGACATTATTGCATATGAGCTATAAAACAATCACAATCTTGCATACCATCACAGCTGTGATGAATATTATAATTCAAGATTTGCTGTTATAATACTATTATTATGGTCATGTTTGGATTAGGATTGAATTATTATTATTTTTCACTTTTTTAACTTAATTTTTTGCAATATAATGCATACGCACTACTGTTCAAAAGTTGGGGGTCGTTTTTTTTTATGTTTATGAAAGAAGGTTGCATTTATTTGATCAAAAACAGTAAAAACGGTAATATAGTGAAATATTATTATTTAAAATAGCTGTTTTCAGCATCATTACTCTTCAGTGTCACATGATCCTTCAGAAATCATTCTAATATGCTGATTTGCTGCTCAAGAAAGAGTTCTTATTATTATCAATGTGGAAAACAGTATATTTTTGTGACAAGTGTGAAACAGAATTTCTTGATGAGTAGAAAGTTCAAAATATATATTTTTTTTATATTATAGATGTATGTACTGTCACTTTTTAACAGTTTAATGCATCCTTGCTGAATAAAAGTTTCAATTTCTTCCAAAACAAAAAAACAATCTTACTGACCCCAAACTTTTGAGTGGTATTGTATTAAACGGTATTCAAAATGATTAAGATGGTACATGGCACATAGAGGAAATATTTCAAGTAGGTATTGGTTTGGTTATTAAAAAGTTAATACATTTACTTATTTGTTTGACTTTTTATTTTGTATTGTATATTTACATAAAGCCTCTCATCAAACCGTAATGTATTGTGTCACATTACAGTAAATTACATCACATTAGTGCATTAAATGCACTAGGGCAGCTGTTCCATAAATCAAGTAGGATTGTATGGATAGTGTTGCATGTGAATATCAAGGTCTTTCATTGTCAAAAGTGTATGTTTGACCTCAAATCTTTGATTGTTTTGAAACATCTGTCAGTGTTTAATTTCTGTTGTACATATTTGTTTTAGGTTGGAGCTGAAAAACGCTTGTTCTCTGAAAGTAACCGTTTGTCCTCTCCAGCTCAAGCATCCAAAAAGAACGTGGACACACGACCTCCCCCAATACAGGCTCTTTTCTGCAATGGGCCACTTAACTGCCCCATAAGGTGTGGTTCAGAGGAGCCCATCACAGATCCAGCCTCATTGAGGTGTCTATGGGGGGAGAGCCATTAAAGGCCATTGTAACTTTGAATGGTGAGGAAGGCAGCCATAGGCCACCCGATCAAGATATGTGGGGATAGAGGCAGTAGTCGTCAGCAGGGTGTCAAAAGCAATCAAAAGGCCATCGGACAGGTTGTATAAGTGAATGGGGCAGAGGGATGAGAGGTCACATACCTGTTTATCAGATACTAAAATCCAGGATCAGTTTTTTATATACGTAAGGGGGGGAAAAAGACATTAAAAAACATGTTCACTGTTTACCAGACCATATTTGTAGCTTTTTTTTTTTTTTTTTTTTTTGCTTCAGAGAAAGATTAATAGGGAACTATTAAATGACCCTTAATGTGACATAAATGATTTCTAGAGTATGACTTGGCATGTAAGAAGTTATATTTGTTTAATATATTCTATATTGTATAAAATATACTACCTATATTTGTGTAGATATTGCTGCTGTCGTTATAATTCAAAAGAATACAGTCAACAACAATTTCCAACGCTATCTCACGGCCAGTTCGTATGGATTTTACGAGGTGGCTAAACCCCAGTGACAGGCAGGTTTAGGGGCGGGGTTAGGGGTAGGTCATTCGTAAGAATTTATACGAATTTGGCAACTTGTAAAATATATATGATTTAGCAAAAAGTACACTCTATAATGAAAAAATTAAACAAATTTACACTGTAAAATACTTTTTTCCATTGAAAAATGCTGTTTTTCGCAGTAGCTAATATACAATAAAAACAATGCATTCTGGGTAATATTTGTCGTTTAAAGAAAAGAGGTCTAGGCCAAAGCCCCTGGAAGGCAAGTCTGCAACCTTTAGCCAAAAAAGCGTAACGGCTAATGCTAACGTTCCGGCTGTGGCGGTATGCACGGGCAGTACTGGCAGTACGCAGGAAAGGAGACCAGAGGCCATTACGCGATAGGCTGAGAGGTGCCGCACGTGATTAAGTTAGCCGTTACGCTTTCTCCAATGGTAAGAGATACAGACCCTCTCATCTCCCTATAATATACAATCTCTGCCTAAGCTACTTTCTCGAAAACGACAAATAATATTACCCAGAATGCATTGTAATATACAGAAGTAATATGGTGTAAAAACAAGGCATTCTGGGTAATATTTGTCATTTTCGTTAAAGTATCCTATAGATTACTTTCTCAAAAACAAATAATATTACCCAGAATGCGTTGTTTTTACGGTATATTACTGTTTCAATGGAAACGATATTTTATTTTGTAATTTTTTTCCTTTTTTTAGTTATTTTTTGTGTAGCCACCTCATAAAGCAAATTCAACTTCCAATTTTATGATAGATATTAATCATTTTAATCATCAGTGTTTTAGTATCATTAAGATAATTTGAATTAGAGCTATTTTTAGTTAGATTTTTTAGCTTTAGTCTGAAGTTAAAATTTTTTGTCATTTTTGTTAGTTTTTTTTTTAACTATATCTATAGTTTTTATTCATTTTAGTTCAGTTTTAACTTTAATTTTAGTACGTTTAGTAAATTAAACTAAATTAAAATGGAAAATGCTGGTTTTGGTAACTAGCTGAAATAAAAAATAAAAAAATTCCCAGTTAGTGTTTATTTTTATTGTAACATTTTTGTAGTTTCACTATAATAACCTTATTTGATATAATACTTTAGATGCCATATTATAAAGTGAGATCAGAAAGCAACTGAGAGGTTTAAAACAGTAATTTGATTTAGCTTATTTCCCAAACATTTTGATTTATGTTGTAATTTTGTATAGATGAGTGTGAGAGAATTTTTATTTTTTTAGTGTTTACTTCCTCTAGATTGTTATCTTCAAACCATTTTATCTCAGCCTTTACCACAATATATACGCCCTTTTAGCATTTGGTTCCCACATCTATCTGATTCTAAAGAAGCAGAGGCAGATGCAGCCTCCTTCTGATATATCCAAGAATGCATTAGTAAACAAGGGTGGGGTGATGCTTTTGCACCATACTAAGCAAAACAGCTCAGTCCATGTTAAATACATGCCTGTTGTATCTCTAGATCGAGTTATTATTTCCTCTGATAAAGTTATCTCAAGAAAAAAAAATTGCTGAGTATAAATTTCACAGTACATAAACCATCTAAATAGACACGGCCGGCCAAAAAGAGCCACCTGGGAATGTTTTGCGGCCTAATCCTGGTTCCGCCGTCCCTCACTGCACACCCCATGGACCTGTGTCATCTCTTTCCACTTTCTCCTCCTCTGTCTGCACTTTACATAACAATCCCCACCCAAGTCCATGGGCCAGCACAATGCCTGCAGCAGTGGTTTGATGTCTTTTAAAAGCTTTGACTGGCCCCGGAGGCCTCCTGTGTGTCCTTTCCTCGGCTTTGTGACCAGGAGAGATGGACAGCTCAGTTGTGACCTATAGCTCCTGGTCTGCAAGAGTGTGTTTGATGGCAGGGGGTTGATTGTTGTAGATTTGTGTTGGCTGTGCTTGTACTGATGGTGCTGGTGTGTGTGTGTGTGTGTGATGCCCTGGGTGGGTGGCGAAGCATCAGAGGGATTAGACAGGGAATCAAAGCAGTTATGTGTGCATGATAGCCATGTGATACTTTCATGCCTTAACATATAGGTCTACCTTGCATTCAGACTCCAATATACGCGTGCATGTTTATGCTGGAAAGAGACTTTGGACTATAGTGCATCGGTGAAACTTTGACGGGTGTTTGTTTCAGAGGAGGGGGGTAGGGGAAGAATCAAAGGGTTGAGACTTATTGTTCAGTGCTGAAAGGCAGCTAATGGCCGGCCATCGCAACTCTGGATCTGGAAGCGGCGGGGGGCCTCGGGCTCTTCTGGCACAATGCATCCCCCATCCACTTTCCTGCGGCGCGTCTTCCTGCCGCAATCTGCACCGATCGGCTCGGTCGGGGGTGCACAGCTGTATCGATGCGTCTGTAGAGCTTTTCCAAACTGTAAACAACGTTTAATTAAACGACAAGCAAGCTCGCTATATAGTGAGTGAACGAAGCTTGCGCTATAATTATTAGGCCTATATAAATAAATATATATTTAAAGAATTAATAACGCAAAGAAGTTAGAGCCAATTTGAGTATATTTGTATTTATCAGATATTTATAAGCATGAAAGAAAAAAAAACAATATATATATATATATATATCGCCCACCCAACTTTTCCTATATAATAAATGAATAAATAAAATAATCAGATAAATTCTTTGAAAAAATCTACTTTGATTCAGTAGATCGAATAAATAAGGTTTCTTTTTTTATTTCTTTTTTTTACTTTCCCTAGGCATATAATACATTTATTTTAAAAAGGTGTTAAAATCAAGGAGAAAACAAATTTTTAATGTATTTGGAATTTATGTACATTCGAAGGGGTAATGATCACTTCTGCTATTTTAAACATAAGATCATGAGATGTCATAATTTTTATGATTTTACACCAAGATCTGAGACTATATATATATATATATATATATATATATATTATTATACATACAGTCAAGCCAAAAATTATTCAGACATTTTTGATATTTTTGGTATATTTTTACTAGTGGGTGCAGGACACTATAGTTCATTTATGTAAGTGAGGATAGCAAAATAAAGTAAAATGTGACACATTATACCCAAAAATTCTTCATACAGTGGACTACCAACAAAATTAATAAAAAATTTGGAACCAAAAATTATTCAGATACTTTGACCTGACCATGTTTTGCTTAAGTGTTATCTGACATAATTCTGACACAGTTTAACTCTGAGATCTTGTCATATTTTATTACCATTTTTAAACTATATTAATGAATGAAATGTTCAAGGTGTCTGAATAAATTTCGGTTTGACTGTAATATATATTATATATATATATATATATATATATATTTGCATCATGGGTTCATTGACTGCAGTTAACTTAAGTCTCTCTCTCGCTCTCTCTCTCGTTTAAATAACATTTCATTGTTTTGTGCATCTGATAAAATGATTTTTTTCCGAGTCCATTTCTTATGAGATAACTAAAATGATGTTATTTCACATCACGATATCATTATCTTTTTTAATACCCTTGCATGTATAAACTGCTCCTATCTGTGGTTCGACAAGCAGCGTGAAGGTGGGAGATGTGACGCTTGTAATCCAATTGCTTATCAGCAACAGACAAACATTTCACTTTTTATTTGTCAGTCTTGACCAAACAGAAGAAAAAAATACACGTGATTTTTTTTTTTTTTTTTTTCTTCGGTTATACACTTTTATTATCCATTTTGTTTACAATATATTAAATAAAATATATGTAAAATCGGCTAAACGTTGTTATAAATATAAGCTATAAAATACCACATAAAACTCGCCGTTCACTTTACACAATTTTGCACAATAAAGTGAATTTTCCCACGGATGTTAAGAATTTCAATATCAAGAACAACTCATTAAGTGCATATTACTGAAACAAAGTTTACTTAATGTGGCATGAATATAAAACACATGAATATGTAGTCCTATTTGCATTTTAAATACTCAACACGCATGAGCTAATGTTACTGGATGTTAGTTCTAAACAAAATTATAGATTATTATGGATTTATGTTATGGATTTTTTTTAAAGGTTTGAGTTCAGTTTTAATTAAGATTTTATTTATATTTTGTTCACTTTTGGAAAATGCGCATATGTACAGATACACCTCATGTCCTCACCCAATGAGTAAACCAAGTTCATTCACAAAGTCAGCTGTGGCTTATTGTCTCAAGTGACCAATAGGAGAGGAGATGGTTAAGACCCCAGCCTCCAACTCCGATTGATTAGGAAAACCTGTGTGGGACAGGCTCAGAGTTGAGATTGGGAAGAGTTGGTGAGTTTCTAGCTCATTCTAAAGGCCTAATTGATGGCAATCACACAAGAACTACGCACATTTCAGCACAGGCTGATGTTGGGACGCACAATCTGAGGCTTAGAGATCTACTTTGGTTTGCTCATTTTTACAAGAACTTCCTGGCATGGAGCTACTGGTCGCCGGTTATTGATTATCAAACCAGCAGTCTCAACGCTTTCCTGTTTGAAATCTAAAGAACTTTTTGTGGGAAGATGACGGAGAGACCGCAGAGCCCGACAGGAGCAGACTGCAGGCCCTACGAGGTCAACAGGGCCATGTATTCTCAAGCCCCGGGCCTGGATGGACTTGGCGGTGCGTCCTTGCAGTTCGCGCACGGCATGCTTCAGGATCCAAGCCTGCTTTTTAACAAAGCCCATTTCAATGGAATCAGCCCAGCGACACACCAGACCTTCTTCCCATTTTCTGGCGATTTTAAAACGAACGATTTGCAAGGTAGTGATTTTGCGCAACCCAAACACTGGTACCCGTTTGCTGCCCCCGAGTTCACCGGGCAGGTGGCGGGGGCGACGGCAGCCACTCAACCAGCCAACATCAGTCCACCTATCGCTGAAACCAGGGAACAAATCAAGATGCCATCTGAGGTAAAAACCGAGAAAGATGTTGATGAATACGGCAATGAAGAAAACAAGCCGTCGTCACAATACCATCTCACTCCCGGGACATCATCCGTGCCCACCGGGGTGAATTATTACACACCCTGGAACCCTTCGTTTTGGCCTGGACTGTCTCATATCACGGCCTCCGCTAATATTTCCCAAGCTCCACCGACTCCCTCTGCATCATCTCCCTCTCTGTCTCCATCTCCACCCGGAAATGGGTTCGGAAGCCCGGGGTTTTTCAACGGAGGCTCCGCGCCAAACATCTCCTCGGGACAGGCGCAAAGCGCAGCCAGGAGCAGCGGGTCCTCAAGTGGAGGCTGCAGTGATTCTGAGGAGGAGGTGAGGTTTTTGAATTTAAACTTGGTTTGGTTTAGATCTAGCACTGTTGTTTTGTGAGTATAAATTAATTGTATTGCTTTTTAAATGCCTTTTAGGAGAATCTGACCACAGAAGACTTGGAGCAGTTTGCTAAAGAGCTCAAACACAAGCGCATCACTCTGGGCTTCACGCAGGCAGACGTGGGACTCGCGCTCGGAAACTTGTATGGTGAGTTTGAGGTCTCCAACTATTATACATGAATATATACGTGAAATTGTGGCTTTATTCAACCGTTGTATTTTTGTCTAGGCAAAATGTTCAGTCAGACGACTATCTGCCGCTTTGAGGCTCTCCAACTTAGTTTCAAGAACATGTGTAAACTGAAGCCGCTGCTACAGAGGTGGTTGAATGAGGCCGAGAATTCCGAAAACCCTCAGGATGTAAGTACACTACATTACACTAGGGGCGCTCAAAACCGACTACTGCTGTCACTAAACTTGAGGGTAGTTTACCTCAGTCACCTGTTAACAACACGGCTGTGTTTTGAATAGAAAACTAGCGTGCCTTTTTGGTATGTGAAACAGTACATAGCCTAGTTTACAATGTAATTTCACACTTTCCCGGCGTGTTACATTCTCACATGACTTTATCATATACTGCATGTTTGATTTTAGCAAAATAAGTTATTTTGCATTTTCAGTCTGCTTTTTTTAAAATTGACCGTTAAAATGAGATATAATGTAAATCAAGTTGGCATATAATGTAAATTTACCTGATCTATTTTCTAAATGTAGGTGTTATTGATCTTGAGTGAATTACACAACTGCTTCATTACGATCACATCTTGAAGTAATTGATTGTGAGATCATTCTCTTGCTAAATTAAAGCATATTAGCTAACTGCATGATTTATTATCTTAGAACTGTACTTTTTTTGACAGTCAACTCTGATAACATGAATGTAGAAACATTAATTTTTCTGTAAAGCTGCTTCGAAACTATATGTAATGTAAAAAACGCTATATAAAAAAACTTGAATAATTTTTTTTTTTTTTTTTTAAACCTTTATACTTTGTGAACTATTTTCAACAAACATCTCTGTATGCTGGACTTCTCCAACCGTTTCTTCTGCATCAATCCCACCCCTTTATTACATTTGGCTGAAAGCTTGTATTAAGATCTGCCTCAGATTCAGTTGCATTGTGACTAAGTTACTACATTGTTTCAGCAACTGTACGTCATCCTGCTTAATATGTGGCTGTGTATGAAATAAATTCATGGCCATAAAAGACAATGTTGACTTGTCTGTTTTCTCACTTGTAGATTTACTTACATCTTCCACTAAGAAAAATGGTCCAGTACACTGTAGAATATCAACCTAGGTGCAACAATATTATAAGTTTTAAAGGTCATTATACACAATTTGACCTTTCGATGCAGTGATTGATGTAAATTTCTAACTTGCTCATGTTGAATGTTTATTCTGTATCTCATGGCTCATTATTTTTTCTTTTTTTTTTTTTTTTTTTTTTTTTTTTTCAATATCTTCCAGATGTACAAAATTGAACGGGTGTTCGTTGACACAAGAAAAAGAAAGCGAAGGACCAGTTTGGAAGGCACGGTCCGTTCTGCTCTGGAGTCGTACTTTGTGAAGTGCCCCAAACCCAACACTCTCGAGATCACACACATATCTGACGACCTAGGCCTGGAGAGAGATGTAAGCGTCCCTCAAGGTCTTTAGACCCTTCATATTTTAGTCAGTGCTTCTTAAATCCATTTGACCTATATTCTTTTTATTTTATTTTTTTTTTTCTCTAGGTAGTACGTGTGTGGTTCTGCAACCGTAGACAAAAGGGAAAGCGCCTAGCATTGCCCTTTGATGACGAATGTGCTGAAGTACAGTATTATGAGCAAAGTCCACCTCCGCCCCACATGGGTGGCACAGCCCTCCCAGGGCAAGGCTATCCTGGACCAGGCCATCCCGGAGGAGCCCCTGCCCTATACATGCCATCCCTCCACCGACCAGATGTCTTTAAAAACACCCTACATCCTGGACTGGTGGGTCACCTCACCAGCTAACCGGTTACAGATGCCTGCTAAAAGTTTATAGAAATGCTCCAAGCCATGGATCAAATCAGTCATACGATTTATTTTTATGCAAACATTGCATCTGTTTCTGCATTTGGTTCTTTCCGTAATTTCTGTACATGGAGACTCTAATTGTATAGTGTCTGGTTTGGACTTGACCATGCACACTAGCAGCCTGATGGATCTTTGTATAATTGGTGCTTTGTTGAATGCGTTTGCACATGGAATCAAAGGTTCAGATGCTTTTTATAGTTGGTTTTTGACTTTTTGCTCATGTATCAATTTTTTATGTACTTATGTTTGTGTTTTATTGTTCAATAGTTGGTGATTTCTAAAGTATATTTCCATACGTCTCCATACTTTGTAGTTTTTCGAATCACCATTCTGTGCGAACGGGCAGCAAATTCATGACTTCATGAGCTTGTATTTTGACTAATTGCTTTAATTTTTAATGAGATGGATTTTTATTACAATTTGGAGGAGACCTTTTTCAGATGGTCCACAAAGAACATTAGTCACTGTTCTTTTGCTCTAAATATTTGCACTCCCCCATCTCCAGTTGAAAATAATTGTGTAGTATCTTTTTATCAGGGTGATTATAAATGAAATTTGCTGCCAGTTTGAAAGCCTCTGTGTGGAGGTCATGTGCCTTATCTTTTGGTGTTTGTATCATGCATGCTCATCCCGGTGCAATGTAAATGAAAGCCATATCTGATAATTTATTGAAACACTGCTCTTCAGTCAACACAATATCTTCTGGGTAGCAATTAAACCATTTCCATTAACAGTCATTCATTTCTAGTTACTTTTGGGAACAGTTGCTTATTTTTAAATATCTTGATAGTGTCTTATTGTCCTACAAAGAACTGTTTTTTGCTTCAGGACCCAGCTGTTGCTTCAAGTGCTGGTCCAGCACAGAACTTTTTTTTTTTTTTTTTTTTTTAAATCTTTACAATGTCCTTAAAGTAATATATTAATTCAAGCCAATAATTCACAGAAAACAACAATGTGGTCAAATCCATGTTTATTCTCGTTACAAGAGGATCTATATCTAATATTTTCTTAGTAGTTTGAGAATGAAGTTATATATATTTTTTTTTTACAATCTAGTATTTATTTTTTCTCAAACAAGGTAGTTTGATTGAGCACAGCTTTTGGCAACAAAAGATATTGATTTTTTTATTTTTTTTTATTTTCTAAGACTTACAACAAAAAAAAAAAGACCTGCATGACCTGATTTTGCGGAGTTCGATGCGTTCCTGGATTAACAAATTTTGTTTGATTAACATTTCTGTTTGAAAATTTAGTCCTTACCATATCCCTACCCCTAAACCTAACCCTTCCCATAACTTATCCCTAAAATCAGAGGGAAATGATAGGTGAATAACAAACCTTGGTGAACCCCAAACCCTCACTAAAAAAATGCTGGGTTAAAAACAAACCAAGTTGGGTTGAAAATGGCCAAACCCAGCAATTGGGTTGTTTTAACCCAACGATTAGGTTAAATGTTTGCCCAACCTGCTGGGTAGTTTTATTTAACTCAACTATTGTTTAAAAATGACTGTATTTCTTGCTTAAAATGAACCAAATGTATGTTAGAAATGAACATTTATTAATTAATAATAATAATTAAACCTTTATTAAATTGCTTATTAATAAATGTTCACCGTTTGATTATTATTGTTGCCTCTAGTAATTATGTGTCTGATTTTTAATTTCCAACCTATTTTGGGTTCATTTTAAGCCAGCCATACATTACATTTTCAACCATAGTTGGGTTAAATAAAACTGCCCAACATATTGGGCAACATTTAACCCAACCGCTGGGTTTGTCCATTTTCAACCCAACTTGGTTTGTTTTTAACCCAGCATTTTTTAGAGTGCTGGTTGTAAGCCTAACTTGACATAAACTGTAATCTTATCTCTCAAATCTGATTGGTTGAATGGAAAGTTGTTCCAGGATCAATAAAGATGCTGATCCAGGAACATGTACTTGGTGAAATCAGGTTCTGCAGACCCACTACTTTTTAAAGCGAGGTTACTTGCTAGTTTGCTTGCAAACATTTGTTCCATTCTTCAAGAATCCTTGTACAGAGGATATATAAGCATGTTGACAGGAGAGGAAGGAGGCTTGTGGTTTCAGCTTGGCATCATGGCCTCAGCAATGCACACCACAATTAAACTTCTGTTTTATGCACTCGCAGGTGCACGCCAACACTCTGTGCTTTATGCATAAAAGGTGCTGCTGCCAGTGTGAATTCAAATAAACTATTGCCTCATGCAGCGTCTTATGCATAACACAGTGCTCTAAAAACTTCAGCTTCTAAAAAAAATGACCTTGCCATTCCACTGCTGTTTCCCATTTTTAAACGTAAAAAATATGTTGTGTGTGAATAGACCCACAGGGGCCGTTCACCCAGAACGCGTTTTTGCGTTCCACTACGCTGCATTCTAAAAATGGTCTTTTGACCTTCCGTATTTTTCCATTTCACTATTTTATGTCTTGTGCATTCCACTGTGCAGTTTTTACATTGTTTTTCTATGTAAACGATCTAGACAACCAATGCATGCGCTCACATCTTTTTCAACTTTTCGCGCATGACACAGCTTTCTAAAAACACTGCTCTCAAGTAGTTCTCTCTAGACCTTGCATATTTTTTCATTTCCACTAATCTGCATTGTGCATTTTTCACGCTTTTTGCTTTCCACTTGGTAAACGTGCTAGACAGATGTCTTTGAGCGTTCACGTCTTAGATCTTTTACAGTGTCACGCCATCGACAGTGTTATAAAAGCCCTCAAGTTAAAAGAAGTTCAACTTTTCAAAACATGTCTCTAAAGGCCCATTCACACCAAGAATGACAACTATAAAGATAACGATAAAGCTATAGTTTTAAAAATCATTCTAAATTTAAAAGAATAGCACTGTCCACACCACAGCTATAACGATAACGATATAGAGAAACGATATCGTTGGGATCACTTTCAGAACGATTTTTTTCCAGCTGTTGAACGATAAAACACTGACAGCCAATCAGAATCCATTCTAATTCAAGGGCTCGCGCATTTAAAATGGTTGAGAAGTTAATCGCCTAGGTCCAGAAAAAGCCACCATTGTTAGTCTTATCAAAAAATTATATCATAATGCCAGGCTAGCAAACAGTGTGACATAAAATTACCTCAGGTATCCAGCGCTAGTTTCGACAACATTGTCTTGCTTCCTTTGAAGTTGCAGTGAAAAAGACTAGGCGTTGTTTCGTCAGCCAAATCGATTGCGCTGGCTATTCACTCAAAACATAGCGTGCTAAGGACATCTGCTGGTTAAAGCCGTGTAAATGCAACAAGAACAGCAAAAACATGTTGTAAACACTTTGAACCCGCAGCTTAGAATAAACACACCGTTATCGTTCGTTGGTGTGGAGGCAAATATAGTTATCGTTATAGTTATCTTTATAGTTAGGCTATTGTTCTTGGTGTGAAAGCAAATATAGCCTAGTTATTGTTATAGTTATCTTTATCATTTGTTGATGTGGACGCGAATATAGTTATCATTAGTTATCTATATAGTTATCGTTCTTGGTGTGAGTGGGCTTTAAGTCTAGACCTTTGTTTTTTTTTTTTTTGTTTTTTTTTTTTTTATTCCACTCAAGCATTTTGTGCGCTTTTTACTTTCCACTTCACTACTTTTCAATTGTCTTTCTATGTAAACATTCACTAGACGGACATCTTGGACCGTTGTGCTCACGTCTTGCATCTTTTGCAGAGTTTTGCGAACAACATGGTGTTCTAAAAGCGCAGACCTCGAGTTAAACATAGTTAAATTTACAGCTGTAGACCATACTTTTTTTTTTTCATTCTTCTGCCCTGGCTTTTGCATTTTTAAACGCAAAAACATGTTCTGTGTCCTGTTACGTTACCATTTTGCCCAAGCTCTCAGATCCGCATAAACCTTTTGAGTTGGTAATCGTCTGTATATGGGGCAGATATTGCACAATCTCTCTCTCCAGTCTGTATATAGATGAACCATATAGTTTTGTCTCCACCTAAAATATTCATTATACTTCTTTGGATCTTTAATTAGGGCTCTCAGATATTCAGCCAGGGCTTTAATAGATTCATAATCATCCACATGGATGAAGGATTTCGAAGGCGCCACGGCTTCGTAGTCTCTGCGAGGCGGCCCCAGCACCACAGGCACGGTCCCGGCCTGGAAGGCGTTTCTCCACAGCTTCTCTGTGATATAGTGCGGAGATACTGTGTTTTCAAAGGCTAGGTAGAAATAACAGCGGGAAATCGTTGGGAGCAGAGCCTCCTTCGGTAGTGGTTTTTTGGCGAAATGGCCATACAGTTGCACACTGAGGGTCTTGTTCAGCTCCTGGAACACAGCGCTCCTCTTGTGCGATTTCTGGTAGTTACTTACCACCCAACAGGCTTCATAACTCTTGTTTTTTGGGATAGCAAAATCTAGACCTGTTTTTTTCCTCTCTAACAGCTTCCCGTAAGGCACCGTGATGTCAGCATGAGGGTGATATGACATGGTGAGGTTGAAAAGGTTGTTGTATGGTGACAAGTTGCCATTGTTTTGTAATGCTTCTAACGAAAGCCACACCCACTTCTGTTTGGGGGGACGATAGAGATGCACTGGAAGGTGTTCTCTATGCAGCTTCAGCTCAAAGTTATGAAAGACTACCAGATTGGCACTCTCGTAGAGAGTGCGATTGTCTACTAGCACACATCCAGAGATGCCGTAGTCCCTCAGACACACATTCCCCGTAAGGCTGTACCGGGTGCCGTACGGCCAGTGCCACAACAGGATGGTGATATTGTTTGTGAGTGACTCATTGCTGCCATCAAGATGTTGTTCATCAACCATTAACAACCAACAGTAGATGAAGATGATGGTCGGGAATAAAACAAGGAGAGTCTTGAGGGGTTGAAGATGCCTCTTTATCCACTTTCCCATATATCTTATGCTGGAGCCCATAAGCGTGCTGTGGAAGTAGGAGAACTGGGCGTTAGTTTGCTGTTTTGCTGGACGTCATGAAGAAACTTAGTCTACAACTTGTGGTTTTGTCAAAGTCAAGATCCATGTCATTTTCTTCCTTCCTGAAGACGACAAGGGGTGTGACCAGTTGAGGGAGTGACTCTTAACTCAAGCAGAATCCCTGGCTCTCTATCTTGCTTTCTTTGTCTTTCAGTAAAGAAAGTTATGTTATGCAAGTGCTGTTAAAGTAACACTTGCACTTCAGGAAATAACACCTTCTTTCTTTGCTAAAAGCCCGAAGTGGCATATGTGAAGAAAAATGCACTTATTAAAAAATGGGCAGCGGATATTTACACTCAGTGTTAAAAATATATGCTATTTACACAGAGTGTAAATAGTGGTAGACACCGTTTGCACCATGTATAAATAGCAATAAATGGCATTTAAGTACAAACAGTGATAGGTGCTATCAAAGCAGTGGTGGGTGGAGCTAGAAAAGCTTTTGCCAACTAGGTTTCAAACAGAAAAAAATAAACTAAATGCATAAGGAAATAAAAAGTGCTTGAATCATTGTTATTTTAATATTATTTATACACTGATATAGCATTTCTATTTTGGGTAACACTTTACAATAAGGTTTATTAGTTAATGTGTTAACTAACATGAACTAACCATGAGCAATACATTTGTTACTAATCTTCGTTAACATTAGTTAATGAAAATACAGTTGTTCATTGTTTGTTCATGTTAGTTCACAGTGCTAATGTTAACAAGATTTTAATAATATATTAGTAAATGTTGAAATTAACATTAACAAAGATTAATAAATGCCGTATAAGTGCAGTTCTTTATTAGTTCATGTTATCTAATGTTAATTAATGAACCTTATTGTAAAGTGTTATCATATTTTGAATCAGCTTTTATTTTTAGCTTTCATTTTAATTTTATTTTGAGTTTTAATTATTTTGTATGTGCTTTTCTGAATTTTATTAGTTTTTATATTTCTATTTAGCTTTATTTATTTTATTTCAGTTTTATAATTTTTAGTTATTTGCCAAGGTTATTTAATATTTATATTTCATTTCCTTTTTTATTTTATTTACCAAAAAAGATTTTGAATATTTTGTTTTAGTATGATTTCACAGTAACGACAAATGAAATATGTTTTAAATCATTAACATCAGATAAAGACTCATATTATTATTATATTATCATATTAATTATTAATCTGGTGTTCTAAGGTCACATGACCAGCCAAATACCTCCTGCCTTATCTTGATAATTCCCGTCATTAGTCACTTTTGCTTACACAAATTAATAATGAATGCGAATATTGTACTTCTGCAATGGTATAACTGAAAGCCTTTGCTTTTGTATAATTCTGCAAAAAGTGCACCTTCAAAAAAAGAAAACTCTTCCTTTTATATAATTAAAAAAAAATGTTTTTCTCTTTTTCATTTTTAATAAACATTTAGCTTTGAGTGGACAGTAAATGATGATGCATCACATTCCAGCAAAGAAGAACAAGACGATTTCCACTGAGATGATGCTTTTCAGTAAAATTCTTTCAAGAGAAAGTGTCAAAGGAATGTAAAGACAAATGCATATATGTATGATCTAAAGAAAATCATAGGTGCATTTAAAGATCAAAGAAATGGCAGAAATCTTACCTGTGTCTTTGTGGAACGTGGCTTGTGGGGAAGACCGCAGCTGCCGTGTCCCTTGAGAAACGAAGTGATGTGGAGGTTTGGTAAAGGCCTGTGCTGTCATTAAATGATGGAGAGATTTGCAAAATGACTCAGTCTTATAGGAAATAAGAGCTTCCTGTTGAGATCACTCTTATTTTATTTTCTTCCACCCTTTTATGTGTCTTCCCCTCCCATTTTTCATGGCCCTGGCCTTAATCATTACAGCATCTAACTTTAACATGCCAAATCTGATTATTAACAGGTCAACATAATATGTGATTTGTTGCCTACAACATGCCTTCTAATAATTGGCTGTTAAGTTGATGTTCGCTACCTGACAGAGTCTTTAATGTCCTTTAAATGATGCACATTGATTTCACCATAAACTGTGGCTACAAGAGCAAGATAAATGAGGAATGTGGTGCATTAGCTTTTTGGCAATTCGACATGTATCAGTGCTTGTATCAGTGTGTGTGTATCAGTGTCGGTTGTGGCTTCTGAGGGCACTGAAACTAGGCTACAGGAAAAGGAAGCAAGTGTTTTTAAAAACGCTTCGCTTTTATCTAACGCGTTTATCTTCTCCGTGTTGGCACATGTACCTTTCTTTTAAATAGAGAAGTGAAAGTGATGCATAGACTGTTGCAAAAACTGTGTCTAATGTTCCCCAAGAAAAGAAATGTTGAAAATCCTCTAAAATAAGAAAAACAATGCAAGTGATATCACTGGTGGTCTTTTTTTTCTACTAAAAGAGTGTTTCTAGAAGATGAAAAGAGAGAAAGACAAAGTAAAAGCAACTCTCAACTCTCATGTCATTATTAAATAGTGTGTTTTCAGAATCTATAATCACTTATTTTGAACCTTGCTTTAACTAAGCATTGCATTATAGACCTGTTGAGAAATACAAGCTGAGCCCAGCATGACTTTCAAGAACTGCAGATGTTGGTTGACCAACACAATATGGTTGACCAATGTTGTCGCAATATTGTCCACACAAAATTTGTGTCATCAGTCATTTATCCTCATTGCTGAAATTGTTTCTTCTGTGGAACACAAAAGTGTCTTTTTTTGTCCATCAGTGAGAGTCAAATGTTGTTTTGGACCCCACTGACTTTGATTACATGTACAAAAACAGCTGAAACATTTTTCAAAATATCTTCTTTTTTGCTCCATAGAAGAAAGAATATCATATAGTTTGGGGGGTCCGTGTATCTTTTGGTCATTCGTTTTTTGATTTAACATTAAAAAAACGGCACCTTTTTCGTTTTTCATTTTTTTCAAACAAAACGAAAAACAAGAATTCGGCTTGATTTTTCGTTTTTTCGTTCAGAGGTAGAAAATGAAAAAAACAAATTGAATATTTGATCTCTACACGTGGGCGGGAATGAAACACATCTTTCCGCTGATGCTAGTTTATCTCAGAAATAACAATTTACTTAGCACCTGCACTCACAACTACCTAATAGCCAACACTTTTGGCACACTCCCTGTTTTATTATTGCTGACCACCTATCAAAATCTGTGTGACAATGCTGCGCGACTCACGGCACAGCACAGAGATATAGTGAAGCCCAGACCAGTATCAATTTAAGTCATCCTACACAGATGTCATAACTTTTGTGTTAGGCAATACGCTGAGATTATATAATTATTATTAAGTATTGGCCGGCTAACTGATGGCACACAGAACGGTTATTTTCTCTGCCAACTAAACCTCCAAAGCAAATAAAGTCACAGAACCGTTGAGCGACTGACTCGCAGTATACGCACACAGAGTTGTTTCATTCCTGAATGAATAAGAGTCTTTGAACAACCCATTCATATAGACGATGATTCAATGACTAATTAATACAGACAGCCACTTGATTTTATTCCTGAATGAGTCAGCGTTTTGAACGAATCGACAAATGAATAAATGACTCCTTCCTTAACGCAATGACTTACCGCCACCTAGTGGCGATATTACTTTCATAATCCAAGTATCATTTCATTTTGTCATTTCATATTTCTGAATAAAAATGTTGTTTAAAATATTAATCTCATTATATTATAGAGTTGTAATTAATGTGTAAATGTATTTACTGTAAGTAGCTACATCTGAAAGCAACTTTGATACTGATTTAATTGATAACAGCCTATAGTGTCATATTATTCTAATTTATTTGACAAAATTTAAGAATTTAACATTATAAATAGCATACATATTTAATAAGATTAGGAAAGAAAATATATATAAAGGTAAAAGAAAAATACCCCTGAAAATCATTTGTCCCATATGGGAAAGTTAATTTCTGGCACTGGTAGATGGCATTAAATATGAAAGCCCTTCATCTCTGGTTTATTGTACAAAGTCTTATTTCAGGGTTCCATTCATAATACTCAAACAAGTTCACATTAAAATCATTATGTCAAATTCACATTTCACTAAAGTCAATCACTGAAACATTCTGTGTGATAACGACATTATGATATCCATCTGTGTGAAGCTATAATAGATGTGCTGTGAACATAAACTACAATACGATGTCATTTCTTTCCATATCTGTCATATTATTTAAAGTTCCACTATTGTCCAAATCTCAGCGTATTGCCTAAAACAAAAGTTTTGACATCTGTGTATGATGACTTAAATTGATACTGGTCTGGGCTTCACTATATCTGTCTGTCCCGTGAGTCGCGCAGCATCGCCACACAGATTTTGATAGGTGGTCAGCAATAATAAAACAGGCAGTGTGCCAAAAGTGTTGGCTATTAGGTAGTTGTGAGTGCAGGTGCTTAGTAAATTATTATATCTAACATAAACTAGTATAATGATAATATTTCTGAGATAAACACGCGTAAGTTGCCGAATTTATGGACACACAGAAGAAAGCCTTGTCTAGGCTCTGTCTCGGTATGGTATGTGTCAAGCCATTCGTTAGTCTGGCCATTTGATGAGAAAGAGATTGAATGAAGTTGCAATATACGCGTTAAGAATCCATCGCAGTGAAGGACTAATATTCTGCTGAGCTGAACTGCGGAAGAACTGATGACGGCACCGTTTAATGTTTGGTTGACCAATCAGCGGAAAGCGGTGTTTCATTCCCGCCCACATGTAGAGATCAAATATTCAAGTTGTTTATTCATTTTCTACTCCTGAACGAAAAACGAAAAATCAAGCCGAATTCTTGTTTTTCGTTTTGTTTGAAAAAAAAATGAAAAACGTTTTTTCCATTTTCCGCATGCGTTTTCATTTTGCTTTTAGCTGTTGTGTCAGAATGTTCGGTTCCTCAGAGGATAAACCAAACTTAACACTAGATGGCAGTGTTTCTTTTTCAAAGAAAATGTGCACAAAAATGACCCTTGAAGAACTCTCATCATTGGATTGAGGTGTATTCATTTACAGCTGTTTAAAAGGTAAAGTGTGTGCTGTTATGTTTAAATTTCATCTCTTAATATGCATAGACATCTATAATTAAGTAATCTGTAGGTTATTTGCGGATGGAACATGTCCACTTTTTGCCAGGGTCGATATTGTCCCCACTACTTTTTGAAACATCTCAAGTAGATGTATCTAATACAAATGAAACATCTCTAGCTGATTAGCAGAGTATTAATTTAGTTCATTTGTGTTAAATGGTCTTCTGTTCTTCTTCTCGTTGCCGCTCTAATCAATGGCTGTGGCTCGTGCACAGATGAGCGCTTCAATCTTCAATCGTTGTGGAAACTCGCTATTCGTTCCACTGAAATCACAAAACAAAATGCACACACACAGACGTGTACTTGTACAAATATCTTTGTGAGGACTGAGTTTTAGACCATCGGAGTGAGGACAAAGAGCGTAAAGTGAGAACATTTTGGCCTGTTCTCACTTCCTGAGACCATTTAAAGGCCTGTTTGAGGGTCAAGACTTGGTTTTAGGGATAAGGTTATAATTAGGTTAAAGGGTTAGTTCACCCAAAAATGAAAATAATGTCATTTATTACTCACCCTCATGTCGTTCTACACCCGTAAGACCTTCGTTAATCTTCGGAACACAAATTAAGATATTTTTGTTGAAATCCGATGGCTCAGTGAGGCCTGCATAACCAGCAATGACATTTCCTCTCTCAAGATCCATTAATGTACTAAAAACATATTTAAATCAGTTCATGTGAGCACAGTGGTTCAATATTAATATTATAAAGCGACGACATTTTTTTTGCTGCACCAAAAAAATCAAAATTATATAGACTTATATAGTGATGGCCGATTTCAAAATACTGCTTCAGGAAGCTTCGGAGCATTTTGAATCAGCGTGTCGAATCAGCAGTTCGGAGCGCCAAAGTCACGTGATTTCAGCAGTTTGGCGGTTTGACACGCGATCCGAATCATGATTCGATACGCTCCCCGAGATTTGAAAAAAAGAAGAAAAAAACAGCAGAACAAGAAATGGGACACAATCCAAAACAGCTAAAAAAAATTTCACTGGAATGAAGGTTTATGACTGGGCAAATGCTTTAGGACCGCGTTAATATTAGAAAAGCTTAAGTGGGAAGGCCTGAAAACAGACGCGGAAGCTGCTTTGATCCCGCTTCACACGCGAGTAACACTGGATTTTGATAGTCTGGAGCTGCTGTGCTGTTGGAGACTAACAATGAACACTTTGTATTTACTCTTGTGTACTGTACGTTGATTTTTTTTGTGCTTCCTTGTCGTTTGTTCATCAACTGCCCTTTATTTTTCGTGAAGCATTTTGTTGCACGTCAGCTGTGATAAACAGACACCCACTTGCATTGCGTGTGTAACAGTGGCCAGATAGAGAGAGTTTTGCAGTTAAACTACTGCACACTGACGACCGCTAGAGAATGAGCGTCATTGTTAGTGCACTCACCTCACCTGCCAGCAGCGATCAGGCGGGAGTTCGAGTCTGACTCGGAGCAGGGTGGTTAGGATTTTGGAGGCGGAGCAATGAAGAGAGGGGTGGGTTTGTTTGGGTTGATTTCAGATATCAACAGTGTTCAGCAGTGTCTTTCAAAATCTACTGAGCCCACCTTTAATGATTCTTCACCGTACGGATGCGATCTGTGCGCCACTGTCTGTGTGTGTAATGTAGCAGCGCAGTTTAGATTGGTGATTAACTTACGTGTGCAACAAGCTGTTTAAAACGTGCATTCATCCGATCAATATTGAGAATCCAGATGGTATAATCAAACATATCTTGTGGAGTGCTCTCGGAGTATGCATTTATTTGTCATTTATTGCGCTCCGAACCGCTGATTCGACACGCTGATTCATAACGCTCCGAAGCTTCATGAAGCAGTGTTTTGAAATCGGCCATCACTATATAAGTCATTATTTTGTTTTTTTTTGGTGCACCAAAAATATTCTTGTCGCTTTATAATATTAATATTGAACCACTGTACTCACATGAACTGATTTAAATATGTTTTCAGTACATTAATGGATCTTGAGAGAGGAAATGTCATTGCTGGCTATGGAGACCTCACTGAGCCATCGGATTTCAACAAAAATATCTTAATTTGGGTTCCGAAGATGAACGAAGGTCTGTGTGTGTACGGGTGTGGAACACCATGAGGGTGAGTAATAAATGACAGAATTTTCATTTTTGGGTGAACTAACCCTTTAACTGTTGGATACGGAACGTAAATGTGGACTTCAAAGATTTCTTCCTTCTGCCCCATCTATAGGCCATGACCAGTGACTAGTTGACATCATGCTTAAAGAGTCATGGCAGAGCATTAAAGTTGACTAATTAGTCGGTGCAACCCCTACTATGTTGCGATACTGTGGTGTCTTGAGAAGAATATGCAAATCCCTGTAATTTTGTGAATATTATACCATGAAAAAGCTTTTTCCAGTAAATACCACAGTTACTACATACTTTTTTGTTACTACTGTAAAATTATAATATTAATTCAAGATCTTCAAACACTATAAGAAGCATTCATTTTATTATTTTATTATTTATATTTTTGTAAATGACGTTGGTGACTGATACTAAGTTGCCACTGTTTTATTGTGACAACATGATTATAATGTTTTAGCATCTATAATTACCCTGATGATACCTTATTTTTCCAGATTAAAACTGGTTTATATGAATTCTTAATTAAAAGTGTAATGACTCAGACTTTTTTGAACAAAGGCAGTGTGATGATTCAGTACATTCATTCTCTGTATTAAAATGTACTAGGTTTGTTGGGTACGCCCATCATTCACAAAGGTCTACACCCCCTCTGCACCTTGAGTGTTTATTAATCAAGTATTTTGGCTAATTTGATGATTCTTTCAGCTACCAATAAGAGTGTAGCTCTTTATCATATTTAAATTCAGCAGAATTCAACCCATCGGATGCTGGCATAATATTCAAGGACATATTTATGCACAATTTGACATTGAGTCGCCATGTTTCTTCTGTAAAGTATTTTTAAAAATTTTGGCGTGGTTACAACATACAGTACAAATTGTAACAGTAGGCATTCAAATTAATGATTTGTCATACATAGGTGTTAGATCATTTTGTTCAGTTATTTATAGTCTTCTGCAATTCACCTCCAGATCTCGTGAAGCCCTTTTACAACGCATTGGGAGAATCAAATAAGAGAGACAGAGACCAGATTGCTGCTCAGTTGATTCTCAGTTTAATACAGGAAAACAGAGGATATTTATCCTGATATAAAAGCAGGATATCAGTTTGCTGAGCTTGGTGTTAAAAATCACGTATACACTAGCAAGTCTAGTCACCTAAACAATTACTGGAAATAGGGTCTCCCGAAGCAAAATTTAAGACAAAAACGGGGTGACAGAGAGCCTAAAAATCTCTTAGAACGGCCAAATGTCATAGTTTAGATGTTACACCTCATCATACCTGTAGTAAATCACTCTCTCCTGTGTATCCTTATTCTCACACAAATTCCACAGGGTCAAAGTACTTCAGCACTGATCAATGCTACAGGAAATTAAAGTACCGTTACAGTTTTCATAGCACAAAATGGTAATCATATAACCCTATCCTTAAAATAAACCATATATTGTGCATGATGCTCATACGTTTTCATAATAGTCCAATCCAAAAATGAAAATCTGTTTTCTTACTTATTTTTTACACAAAGTTTATCAGAATATTAGCACTGCTCTTTTCCATATCTTAAATTTCAGTCTTTTTTATCACACAAAAATATTGTACTGCTTTAGGGAAACTCAGAGATATAGTGCATATAGAGTTGACTGAATAATTTTTATCATTTTACCTTGATGGCATTGTTTTGTCATTTTTTTTAAGCTTGACAGTCCCTGTTCGCTGTTCACTTTTATTGTATGCAAAAGAACAGCGTGAACACCCTGCCAAACATCTTCTTCTGTGGTCTGTTAAAGAAAAACAAAAGCATGTGTGTTTGGAACCACATGACGGTGTGTAAAGGATAACAGAATTTTTATTTTTGGGTAAACTTGGGCAAGTAGACTGAACTGGGAGTGAAGAATGATGGAAGTAGGACAGCACTGAGCAGTTTAGGGAGAAACTCACAATGACTAAAGCAGAAGAGAATGAGGGAAGATACAGGTTGGACAGGTTCGGCCAGTGGGCTGGTATTCCGAACACTCAAGACCAGTGGGGTGTGGTAGGAGTTTGGGTTCTAAAAGGAAATGATAGAAACTGCGGTTAGGAGAGGAAGAAGGAAAGTTGCTGTAGTTAGTGCCATCGATACAGTTTAATTTTTCAGAGATCAAAGGAGGAGACAGATACATCCAAGTGTGAACTCGTGAGGTGAAGTGGATTCTATAAGTAGACTCTGAGGTGGACTGATGTAAACTGACCTCATTCTCCTGAACCAGCGAGAGATCCTGGGCAACTGAGACACCGCAGAAAGAGGAGGAGGTAGAGGAGGACCAGAGATGGCTGAAGCAGCAAAGATTGAACTTTTTGTCAAGGTCAGAGCTTAATCGTGCAGTTCAAAATCTGTCAAATATTCTAAATGATGACTGTTGTCATTTCTTAAAGATATAAGATCTAAAAGTTTGAATCTTGCGATCTAACCCTTGCTCAAAATGTTTGTACTTCCAATCATTCCTATGACATAACCCAGTCAATTGTTTGAAAACAATATCTGTGGCCTCACACTTTTCTTGCTGAATTTAGTACTAATGATAGGATCTCTGAAAATATGACTGAACAAGGGAGAAATTACTTTAATGTTTCAGTACTTTTTCAGGAAGTAGTTCAATGTATTTTGTTGTACATTAAATCATTTCCATCTTAGGAGTTTTAACACTTTACTTACTGAATGCTGTAATGCAGGCAAGCGATGATGGTGAAAGTGTTGGTAACTGCCCTTTTTGTCAGCGGCTCTTCATGATACTCTGGCTGAAGGGGGTCAATTTCACCCTCACCACAGTGGACATGAAGAGGTGAGAGATGCCAACAACAGGATAACAGTTCTTCACAGTGAAATCTCTTTGATATTTCATTTAGTTGTTTCTTCTAGACAACAATGAGATTAAATGGAGTGCAAACTGAAGTTGAAGAGTTCGGATGCAAAAGCCTCTAAGTGCCATCTGAAAATTTCTTCTAAAATGAACATTTTTATCAAGCTTGTATGTTTAGGTTCAGTAATTTCACTTTAATGGCATTTAATAGGTCCTTTTCATTGCCATTAAAGTTAAATAACTTAACATAAACATACGAGCTTGATAAAAATTTTCATTTTAGAAGAAAATTTCAGACAGCACTTAGAGGCTTTTGCATCTGAACTCTTCAGTTCTTTCCTTAGTAATAGTAATATCACTCATCTTAGAAGAGATCTCAACAATGTCTTAAACTCTGCTCAGTTATGCAAAAGTCAGAGATAAAACCCACAAAGTTATTCTGAAACCAAATGACCTGAGCTGTTATCACATTAACTTTCAGAGGCAAAGTGTATAGTACAAACTAAACATGACTAAGTATTCAAAAAGACCTTGTGAGCTATGAAAAAGCAACCTCTGATGAATAACATGGTCTTAGTTAATATTATATTTATAAAATTTCATATGGCTCAGCTTTTCTAGTTAAGATACGTTCTAATATCTTATAAAATGGCTTTTGCTTATGAAATACACTAGAATTTATGGCTTAGCACTAATACCTGAAAATGTTACATTAATGTATAACACAATCTGATTATTTATTTATGATTTCTTTCTTTCTAGAGCTCCAGAGGTACTAAAGGACCTGGCTCCAGGTTCTCAGCCCCCTTTCCTCATCTATAATGGAGAGGTCCGTACTGACACCAACAAGATCGAGGAGTTTCTGGAAGAGACCCTTGCTCCCCCACAGTGAGTATACATTCATACCACCAATCCCAAGATTTCAAGTATTTTGCTTGTCAAAACTGCTATAAAAATAAGCATGAATTCCTGAAAGGAAATGTATCTTACTGTTTTTACCAAATGCCACAATTTGTTCCACTACAAATTCAACCCTTTACGACATGAAATATAAAGTTAGAATTACCCAGTAAACATTTGCACCATTTTTGCATTGCAGATATCCCAAGTTATGCTGCCGCTATAAGGAGTCTAACACGGCTGGAGATGACATCTTTCACAAATTCTCGGCTTACATTAAAAATCCCAATCCTGGACTCAATGACAGTAAGGGTCACCCTTCTCTGAAGTATTTTGGCCAGTGAACAATGAAGTCTGTATCTGATCAGAAAGCAGTGAACCATTTTGTGTTTGAAATATGGGAGCTGTCATTTCAAAAGCATTTGGGAAAACTTGTTGCTCGAATTAGTACATGGCATAAATAGATGGATGGATGGAATGGTTGATAGATAGATAGATAGATAGATAGATAGATAGATAGAATGGTTGATGGATGGATGGATAGATGGATGGATGGAATGGAATGGCTGATGGATGGATGGATGGATGGATGGATGGATGGATGAATGGAATGGTTGATTGATTGATTGATTGATTGATTGATTGGATGGATGGATGGATGGAATGGTTGATAGAGTGGATAGATAGATAGATTGGATAGATGGATGGATGGAATGGAATGGCTGATGGATGGATGGATGGATGGATGGATGTATTGAATGGTTGATGGATGGAATGGTTGATGGATGGATGGATGGATGAATGGATTGATTGATTGATTGATTGATGGATGGATGGATGGAATGGTTGATAGATTGATAGATAGATAGATAGATATCAACATTGAATATTTGCATTTGAATTTCAACATCTTAATGGTTGTGTATATATTTAAGTGCTGGAGAAGAAATTTCTAAGGAGTTTGATGAAGTTGGATCAGTACCTGTTGACTCCCCTTCCACATGAACTGGACCAGAATCCAGATTCAGCCCAATCCGCAAGGCATTACCTGGACGGAAATTCACTCTCTCTTGCTGACTGCAACCTGCTTCCAAAATTGCACATTGTCAAGGTCACTATTTTTCTCATTACTGATATAATACAGTGTACTGCTCTTTACTATAAGTAGAATCACTTCCTCTACACTGACAGTCTTCAATTAAACTTCATCTAGTTCAAATCTAAATAATGTGTTCACTTTATAGGTAGTTTGCAAGAAGTACCGTGGTTTTGAGATCCCTAGAGAGCTAAAAGGCCTGACACAGTACTTGGACAAAGCATACAAGGAAGATGTGTTCCACCTCACCTGCCCCAAAGACAAGGAGATCCTGCTTGCCTACCATTCAGTGGCTAAATATCTCAACAAGTAGAACTGGACTTCAAAAGGGGATGAGGACAAAAGATTGTCTGGAATTTATTGTAAAAAAATTTATATATATGAAATGCCCCAAAACTGCCTTTATTATAAATGTATTCTTAATGGGAATTTTAATAATCCGAATATATTGGTGGAGGTTGTTTTCGTTCATTTTTCATTTAAAAACCACAATTGTAAATATCGGATGCCTGCCTTGCTTGTTCCTGCCATTTTGTTTTTGTATTTAAATGTCACTTTTGAGTGTGTTACTTTTGTTTGATAGCCACTCATTTAGAAACATCTGTGATTGTTGTTTTTGAAGGCCATGTGAAATGAGACATGTAATTGGTCTGAAATTCTACCCCATGAGAAAAAAAGAAGACAAAGCACTAGACAACTTCTACAATGATGTTATTGATCTCAAACATTAATGTTCGTAAGGAACGTCCAGTATGTATAAAACGGCTTGCAAACAAATAAAACTCTTATGGAAGAACAGTGCTCTATTTGATTGCATTTGATTGAGCTATCAGCTGACAGAAACATAAATGTACACTGAATTGTCTCACATTTTTCCTACAGTCAGCAAGACAAAAACATGAAGGCCCGGTTTCACAGACAGGGCTTAAACCAGGATTAGGCCTTAGTTCATTTAGGGCATTTAAGTTGCTTTTATAAATATACCTTAAATAAACCTTATTGGTGTGCATCTTGAGACAAAACAATGGCACTGACATATTTTAAGATGTGTCAGTACAAGTTGTTTTCAGTTAAAACAGCTCAAACATGCATTTTAGTCCATGACTAGCTTAACCCTTGTCTGTGAAACCAAGGGATAGGCTATTATACAGTAAGTAGACTAATATTATTGGGGAAGTTCTATATGCATAAAATGACCTTGTCCCAAATCATTTTTATTTGAATTTTATGCTTGTCATGCAGATTTTTTTATGTTTATAATAGAAAACAATGCTATCTAAGAGAATATAATGATATTATGTGACATTAATAGTTAAATTACATTTATTTTTTATTTTTATTATACTCCACCACTTTTCCCCATTTTTATTTTATGATCTGCATAATTATTGGTGTTATCACGGCATTATGTATGTTGTTTTGCATATAATAATAATAATAAAAAAAACGAATAGTCAAATAACAGCGGTTACGATTGGACCGTTCGTGTTAATTGTAGCCAATGACATTGCATGTTACTGCCACGTGAAGGACTGTCAAGGCAACAGCAGAGATTTGACTTCATGGGGCGTAAAAAGAAGCTGCCAAAGTTTACAAAGGAGTGAAATTTGTGTGAAAATGACAAGAAAGTGGCCCAGTCAGCAACTGCGATATAAATAAAAGGATTATTTCAGCACCGGTCTTCAATTTCGTTGTCTTTAGTAAGTAAGCTACTGTTTGCTAGCTAATTAGCATATTACTCTGTCACGTATAAACCACCTGCTAAAGAGGCTTTTTTGTAAGATATGCGTGTTTTATTGGTATTTTTGTGCAACTGGTCTAAACCTAAAACAGAATTCATCTGTTTCTATAAGTTGGCATGGTTGTTTACACTTTAAATAGCTGTAAAACCCATAACACTAATGCATGTTGTCATTACTGCTCCAATGACAGCAGAAACAATGCATCATATTCAGCTAGTATGCTTATTTTTCCATCGGATTATTGCTTAAAATAGTTTGCAAAGGTGTGTTAAGTTCAACTAAAACAGAAGTTTACTTCCAGAACAGTTGAAGTTCAGACTTTTTGACTGTTTTCTTGAATGAATGACAGCTTGAGAACATTTATTAAATACAACTAAATGCATTCTCCATAAATTGAGTGACTTTGTATTTTTAGAAATGGGAGAGAATGAAGATGCTCAGTGCATGTATCCTGTAAGTATCATGGATCTCAAAATATCAAATGTCATTTTTGTTGCACTTTGTTTGTTATGAATGTGAATGGAACATAATCAGTTCATGTAGTTTTTTTTTTATTCTGAATAGCACAAAACAAGAGAACATACATGATAAACAGATAGACAGGAGAGTAACACAAATATAGATCAAGTAAAGTATTATGGTAACACTTTAGTTTAGGGTCCAATTCTCACTATTAACTAGTTGGGTATTTATTAGTACTTATAAAGCACATATTAATGCCTTATTCTGCATGACAGTATTCTAATAATCCCTTAATCCTACCCAATACCGAAACTTAACAATTACCTTACTCACTATTATTAAGGAGTAACTAGGAGTTTGAGGCAAAAGTCATAGTTAATAGTTAGTTAATAACTATAAAAAGTATTACATATAACTGTAGACAACAATGGTAGTGCAAATAATTACAGTGTAATACCATCTTCTTACTTACATGCATAATGGCTTACAAAGAGTAAGATATATTTTGTTCAAAAGGGATTAGTCGGGATGGGAAATGGGTTCTGCCTATCGTTTTTATTATTAAGAATATGTTTCATGATAATTTCTGTCATAAAGAAAGAAGAACAACAATGTCCACTCCCTGTTTTTAAAAAATGTACAGTATGAAATGTACAGTAGATAAATAACAGCAAACAGGTTTGGAATGACATGAGAATGAGTAAGAAATTACAATATTTTTTACTTCTGGTGAACTATCCCTTTGAAAAGTTAAATGCTGGATTAGGTGTTGAGCAGATAGATCCCTTTATTTTTGCGAGGGGAAGTACTCTTTTGTTCAAGACAGGAAGGAGCTGAACAAGCACTGGCCTCTTTGAGTCTCATTTGAGCTCAGCAGTTAGGTATGGATTAAAACAATAAACATGAGTGCAAGGAAATCCCACATGAGCTGTTTTTTTAATTGTATTGTTCTGTGGAATAAACCTAAATAAATTATAAATGCATATACAAAAAAAGTGTTTTATCCAAAGGGTTTTTATTTTCAAACCAAAACCCTGTGAGTGTGTCTGACTGTTTGTATATTGGTGTGTATTTCCTCAGGCTATTGGGAGCGAAATTCGTTCCCGCCTGCAGCAGTTTGTGGAGGAGAGGATGCAGACCACCATGGTACGGAAATGTTTTCTCTGGAAAGCTGTCTTTTCCCTTATTACTTTCCCATGTGAAAGGAAAGACAATGAACTGGCTTGGATCAACTGTACAGATTATGTAACAAGTGGCAGACATTTAAAATACTTTGGTTCGTCATGTTTGGCATGAGCGATACACCCAGTTGAATCAGATTATAATTTCTTGCAGCATTTTTGCCAGTATTAGCCAGTATTGCCAGTCATGTTTTGTTTTGTCAAGTCCAGTTGCAGACAATGATATTTTTTTTATCTTTCAGTTTTCCTGTAATATCAGATAAATTCCCTTATCTTACATTTCTGTGACTGTTGTCTGTTCCAGCTGACGGGTGTTTTGATCGGTGCCGTGGTGGCTGTGTGTCTGATAGGAATCACTGTGCTTCTCCTCTACCGCAGATATAAACTGGCGAGTGCGTTTCTCTTCGGTGTCCATATTGTGTTGTTTTCAGCGTGTTGCTCAGCTCTGATTCTTGAATAAGTGTTTTGTGGTTTCAAAAGTTTGGGTTTGATATGATGGAGGTGCTCACTAGCTGCATTTATTTGATCAAAAATACAGTAAAAATAGAAATATTGTGAAATATTATTACAATTTAAAATAACTGTTTTCTATTTGAATATATTTTAAAATATAGTTTACTTCTGTGATGGTAAAGCTGAATTTTCAGCATCATTACTCCAGGATCATTCCGTGTCAAATCAATCAAATTTCGGAAACTTCCCCAGCTCAAATTTTTGATTTTGTTAATATTTTTTCTGTAGAAAGACAAACATAAATAGTGATGAAAGCCAAAATATTAAATGTCACAGATGTATATTTACTAAGTAATCCACTATTTTGTAGAGGGGGGTTAAAAAGACAATTTTTACCTTAGAATTTGGCACCAATTTAGAAGGGTGTAAAAATGACTTTAGAAAGATGGCAGCATCATTATTTTATTTTTACACAGAGATTGGTAGGTCTATTAGTAAAATCTGTTGCCTTTAGCAATCTTGGTTTCATTATACACCAATGGTGACAGTTCAAAAATGGCAAAAAGCACTTTTTGTGTTTTCTGCCTCAAGTTTGCATGCCTGTAACTCAAGAAGTATTAAATATATCTTAATATCCTTTTAGATTCTTGTTCTTAACAAACTTTTGATATCTTCATTTTAAAGGACCTCAATGGTTCAGTCCCAGATCTTAATGTGGCTCCATGAGTAAATTGGTAAATTGTACACATTTTTAGTGGTCAAAAACCAAATATGGGTGACTTTGCATACAGCTGAGACTTTTTCTTTTAAAGAGGAAAATCTGAAGAACAAATAACTTTGAAACTAGAAATGTATCTCATGTTTTTCTATCAACTCAGTTGCATAGAACATACCTGTCTGAGTGCCATAATATTAAAGATATTTTAATATCCATCTAGATTCTCTATCAACTTTCCTTTTGAAATCTTCATTTTCAAGGCCCTATATAATTCAGTCCCATAGATAGGGGATCTCAATGCTACTCTGTTCAAATTGTTGTATTTTACAAATTTTTAGTGATCAAATTATTTTAGACCCCCCCCCCCCCATGAATACTAAAAAAAATTATGTGCATGGATAAATCATTTATAATACACACCACAATATTCCATAAAAAAAAAAAAAAAAAACAAGATTATATTGTCGTTTTTGATTTCATGGTGACTTTAATATTTTTGCGTATTTGTGATGCATTTTTTTAACGGATTCTTTGATGAATAGAAAGTTTAAAAGAATTTTATTTGAATTTTTTTGTTTGTAATATTATAAATGTCTTTACTGTCACTTTTGACTGATTTAATGCATCTATGCTGAGCAAAAGTATCAAGTCCTTTAAAAAAAAAAAAAATCTCCCTGACCCTAAACTTTTGAACGGCAGTGTATGCGTAGAGCAGTTTGCTGGAATCTCATTATGCATTTGCTTGTGTGTATTTTAAGGTCAACAGGCTGGTGTTCCACGCTATCGCTTCAGAAAAAGAGATAAAGTGCTCTTTTATGGCAGGAAAATCATGAGAAAGGTGAGTCACATCTTGCTGAAACCCATTTGTTCACCTGTGATTTGCACCCTGTTTTAGCTGGTGATTAATGGTCACATTCACAGTAGTCTATTTGTGCTCCAAGATAAATAGCTGAGTGTTCAGACTCTGACTCTGCAGAGACTTTCTCCACAAATACTCCTTTATAGGTGTAATTAACATTATCATCAGCTGAAAGTTTAGTCTTCCTCCATTAGAGGGCAGCATAGAGTGTGCGAAGTGGAATATCTTGAACGTGTGCCACTGTGCACAACCTGTATGACTAACAGCCTGATATATTTATTTACTCTCCATCCTCCACTTGGTTTTTCTATTTCTATCTTTCAGGTCCAGACCTTGTCCTCGACACCAACCTCCACTTCGGTGTCTAAGCAGCGCTCCCGGAAGAGGCCTAAAGTTCTAAGTATAGCGCGCAGGTATGTTTAGATTCTCATATACCTAATTTTTACGGAAACGCATGCCATCTCGTTTTATCACCCACACGGTTTAAGTCAGAAGCTGTCTAATCAGTGCTTCTGGTTTGAATCCTGCTATGATGTCATGCAGGATCCTGCGGATCAGGAAGGAGCCACCCACTTTGCAGCCCAAAGAACCCCCTCCCTCTCTCTTGGAAGCAGATCTCACTGAATTTGATGTGCAGAACTCAAACCTGCCCTCAGAGGTGCTCTACATGCTCAAGAACGTGAGGTGAACCACTCTGACCCTGAACTACATGCATATCACATGATACTTTTTCAGCCTAATGGAATGTCTGGTGTTCATCTAAAGTTGAATGTTGATCCATTTCAGGGTGCTTGGTCATTTTGAGAAGCCCTTGTTTTTGGAGCTGTGTCGGCACATGGTGTTTGTGGAGCTGCAGGAGGGAGAGGGGCTGTTCAAGCCAGGGGATGATGATGACAGCATTTATGTGGTTCAGGATGGAAGGCTTGAGCTTTGCATTCATGAGTTTGTAAGGATGATCTATAGAAGTACCTTTTAAAATTCACAGAATTCATTAGAGCACTGGTTTAGGGAATGTCAGTTAACTTGGTCATCAACCTCATGCATACTGATGCTTTTGAGAGGAAATAGCACCTTATTTAAAGGGTTAGTTCACCCAAAAATGAAAATTCAGTCATTAATTACTCACCCTCATGTCGTTCCACACCCGTAAGACCTTCATTCATTTTTAGAACACAAATTAAGATATTTTTGATAAAATCCGATTGCTCAGTGAGGCCTGCATCGCCAGCAATAACACTTCCTTTTTCAGTGCCCATAAATGCCTACTAAAAACATATTTAAAACAGTTCATGTGACTACAGTGGTTCAACCTTAACATTATAAAGCGATTAGAATAATTTTTGTGCACCAAAAATGACAAAATAGCGACTTTATTCAACAATATCTAGTGATGGGTGATTTCAAAACACTGCTTCATGAAGCTTTGAAGCTTAACAAATCATTTGTTTCGAATCAGTGGTTCAGAGCACCAAAATCCCATGATTTCAGTAAACGAGGCTTTGTTACGTCAAGTTTCAAGGGTTTTGAAACTTCAATAGTTCACGTGACTCTGGCAGTTTGATACGCGCTCCGAACCACTGATTCCACAGATATTATTATATATAAAAATACCTAAAATGTATATTAATAATAATGTATATTAATTATATTTTCTACATTTTTAAAATGTATTTATTGGGGGGAAAAGCGTCTCTTTATATTAAATATTTGTTTTAAATATTTATGTGCTCACGTTCAGTTAAAGCAGCTGAGGGAAATGGTTAAAAAAAATGTTTTTCAAAAATTACTTTTTTAAATTTTTTAATTATTTTTTTTAAATTTTGACTGTTTCAGCAGATGGACAAGCACTAAACCCAGGTTTTAGATGGCTATGGGTGTACAATTTCAAGTGTGAAAATAACTAATAAAATAGTGTTTAATTGGGTTCTATAACTTTATTAAAGATCTGGTCTTCTAATTGTTATAGGCTCGAAACCCACAGCAATTGATTCATGAACAATTACCATAATTTCCTTGATTAAGATACTTAACCTCTGGTTAGACCGGGGAGTCTGTCCCTGCAATAAATTCCCTGTAGGTCACTTTGGATAAGAAGTATCAGCTAAATGGCAAATGAGTAATTAAACTTAGTGCCCCCCTAATGTTGTTATATTCTCCTTCGGTGTGTGTGTGTCTTTCAGGATGGCACAGAGCCTGTGGTGAAGGACGTGTTGCCCGGGGACAGCGTTCACAGTCTTCTCAGCATTCTAGACATCATTACAGTAAGTTCTCTGTCTGCCTTCCTGACGACTTATCCAGCTCCAGTGCACCGAGATTAATTTTGGATCTTTCTTTTCTCTCCAGGGTTATCCTGCTCCTTATAAGACCGTGTCTGCTCGTGCAGCGGTCAGGTCTACCATATTGCGTTTGCCTGCCTCAGCTTTCCAGTCAGTGTTTGAGAAATACCCAGAGACACTAGTGAGAGTCATACAGGTACAGATGGGCTTGAACTCTCCCATGGCTGTCTGCATCAATGTACCTGTCTTACTGAACATCTGTCTCAACCACACTGTAATAACAGGCCATTTTCCCGCCTTTTTTTTTTTTTTTTTTTAATAAAGTCCACTTTTAAAGGGATAGTTCACCCAGAAATTAAAAGTCTGTCATCATTTACTCCCCCTCAAGTTGTTCCAAACCTGTATACATTTCTTTGTTCTGCTGAGCACAAAGGAAGATATTTTGAAGAAGGTTTGTAACCAAGCAGATCTCGCCCCACATTGACTGCCATAGTAGGAAAAAAAATACTATGGTAGTTTTGGCCTGATTTTGTTCGAAAGGACATCATACTAGTTGGTTCTTTGATTTTGCTTGAAGTATATCTGGGCCTGTAATGTTCGCCAAGGTTTCTCTCTCTTTTTTTGGCAATATACCTTCTTTATAGATCTATATTTAAATGACTTACATTTGACAGCACAGGACACACTGTAGTTCCTCAGGGTGACCAAGAAGCTAAATACTAGGGATGCACAAATATGAAAATTATGGTGGATATCGATTAGCCATTAATTATTTTCATATTATGACCTATAATTAAATGGCCATTATTAAAATTCTGTACTACTAAATAAAAATAAATACTAGTAATTATAACTATTAAAAATCTGTATAATTAAACTAATCAAAACTCTAAAAACCAAAATCAGTCATTATAAATTATACAATATAATTGGATATTAATTGTGAGATTTGCTAAAAATTACATTTAACATTGTTAATCAATTATTAGTGTTTTTAAAGATCAGGTTTAAGGGAACATTAGATGATGGAGAAGGTAATGTAAATGTTAAAATGAAGCAAATTAATACAATTAAATATCCAATATTGGCTGATACAGTAAATTAAAAAAAAAATTAATATGTAATGTTGAACAAAAACTTTTAATGATTCTGATAGTACAATTAAATAAAATTACGTCTGTCAAATGATTAATCACGTTTATTCACATCAAATATAATTTATAATATATATAAATATAAATATAATTTTTTTTTTAAATATATACATGTATGTGTGTATTTATATATAATTATACACAGTACGCACAAACTTTTATTTTGGATGCGATTAATCTTTTGACGGCACTAAATAAAATGTCTTTTTCCTGAATGTTTTTGTTTTTGGAGTTCAGTCTTCATAAATTGTCTAGACTGGGCATGGAACATGATAATGTGAAAAGTTAGACTGTCTAAATTGCACATCAGATATCTTTATTTCATAAAAGAAAAGAAAAGCATTTTTCCCCTCTTTATGGCCCATTTAACCACATAGACAGTGGTGTCTTATTTGCAAGATTTCAAACTGTTATTTACTGGCGTAAGCATAGTAATTTACAAAAAACCACAGCGTTAATTTGTGGCTTATTTCTGTCTGTTTAGATAATCATGGTGCGCCTGCAGAGAGTCACTTTCCTGGCACTTCACAACTACCTAGGACTGACGACCGAGCTTTTCAATCAGGTTTGAGAGGAAGTACACACGTACATCTCAGCATTATTACTTTTAAGATTACACACACTTTCTATCACTTCTAAAATATGTGCTTACTCACACACACACTCTCAGTGTTATTTCATGCTACGTTAACCTCCATCGGCATAATCACTCCTGCGTTGGAGCCGTAAAACTCAGCTAGATTGAATAACATGGATCATAAGACCTCGGCTTTCATTTAAAGGACACCGACTTTAACACCCTCTGGGTGAAAATCTCCCATCAGCCATCACTGCATATCACAGCACAACCTTACACACACATAGCTCTCCTCTCCCCTCAGTGCGGGCAGGCCGAGGGAGTTGTTTTCCGTTTTGATTTAAGAAGTACTTTTAGCTTGCTCTGTGAATTTGAGTGCTCTCCCATCGGCTATAAATACAATTTAGCCCTGTCAGCAGGCAAGGTTACGTGACAACACAGCATAAACTCAAGTGCATTTCTCACAATTATTTTGAGATGAAAAAAAAAGCAAGTGATGAGTTTAAGTGTAAAAATAAGGTTCAGTGGAAAACAAGGATGTTGAAAAGGAAAAATCTACTTCAAAGTTTCTTTGAAATATCATATTTGTGTTCCTGTATATTTCATACCTTTTTTTTAGCATATTCAACAAAAGTTATGACTTCAGTTTCAATCAAGCTGTTGTATGGCTTTCGAAAACTTGAAATATAGTGCCAAAGTAATGTAAACTAATTTAATGTTACTTTATAGTATTTTTTAGTAATTTTGTACATAATAAAAGTTGTTTATGGAACTGATCTTTCTTTGGAGATAGACCTCAAAGGGCCAATAAAATTGTTTTATGTGTTCAGATGCGTGCAAGTGTCTATCTGAACTGTATTTGTGTGTAGGAGAGACAAGCAGTGCCGCTGTTCACGGTCAACAGTGTGCTCACTGAGGGGAGTCCTGGCAGAATCCCACGCAGACCCCACTTCCAGACACAACCAGAAGACGAGCACCTGTTGAGCTCCGGAGAGCAATTGACTGACTCAGGTAAGCGTTTTTCTGTAATGTGAGTGAATTATTCTTTTGTGTTTGTTCTTTTCAGTGAATCAATCCAACTAGATTTTTTTTGTGAACTGATCTAAATTTGGATTTATTGGATAAATATATATATATATATAATGAAGAATTCAGCTGCAAAAGCCTCTAAACTCCACCTCCATCAAAAATGAGTTATTGATATTGAGTGAATGCTCTCCGCACATAGTATACGTTCATCAAATACTTTTGCTTCAAATCCGCTAAATCCTAGCATCAGCCTATTCAGAAATACTGGTTCGTTGACAGAAGCCGCTTAACGCCACTTCCCTTTGTCAGCAAAAGCCTCTAAGTCAACAGAAGAAGCAATCGGAAGACGCTAATCGAATCATATGATTTCAAGATGAATGACGGCGTGTGTATAAGCTGGCTTTCAAATGCAGAGCTGCAAGTTTTTAATCATGTTTTGTCCATTGTTACAGTGACAGGATTTCGTGAGTAGCAAGTAAACACAACAGTGTTCCTTTTCCTGCTGTAAAAGGTTTTCGCAAAAAAAAACAAACAAACACACACATGGAGTTAGCTGGTTTTGCAGCAAAAGACAGTCAAATTTGTCAAATACCAATGAATTGTCTAAAGTGATATATATTTTTTTTTAAATAAGGCATTTCAATAACTGACTAATAACATTTTCATTGCCATTAAAGTAAAATTACTGAACCTAAACATAGGAGCCTGGTAAAAAAAAAATTGCTCATTTAGAACAACACATGTCAGGCGGACTAAGAGGTTTTTGCATCTGAACTCTTCATATATATATATATATATATATATATTTTAAGAAGTACCCAGTTTATTTGGACCAGCTTCTTCCTACTCCAAATCACAACATGTAAGTATGATTAATAATTGCTGCTGTTATGTTTTCTGTAGCATGCACAATACGTATTTAGTTGTGTGCGTTGTGTACGCTCCGCGTAGCTTGTAGGTCTCCAGCTAACCAGCTAACAGCAATATGTGTTCGCTCGCAATTGTCTAGAAATGTGTCAAATGTTTGTCGTTGTTATTACTTGGAGTTGATAAACTCCAATCTGGTGATCTGACCAATCACCAGTTAGTGTCACGCAAAGGAGGGGTTTGGAAAAATGAAGCGTTGAGCGAATCGTTTGGGAGTCTTTGAGCATATAAGGTAAAAATAAATGCATATTATAAGACAATGTAAGGGTTTTTTGACCTTGCATGCATGTAAACCTGTTGTTGGGGACTCCCAAAACAAGGCTGGATCCAAACTGAAACTGATGTACTCTCTAGTCACCTCGGGACGGGCGTCCCGAGGTAAAACAGAAAAGCAAATGGAGAATAATTAGCATAGCTGCTGTTCATAACATTAAGCAAAGATAGTCATGTGCAATTGATCTGATATGAGATGGATTATGTGAATGCTTGGCTAAAGACACATCTCTTTAGCCAAGCACATGACTATCTTTGCTTAATGTTATGAACAGCAGCTATGCTAATTATTCTCCATTTGCTTTTCTGTTTTACCTCGGGACGCCCGTCCCGAGGTGACTAGAGAGTACATCAGTTTCAGTTTGGATCCAGCCTCTTAAGAAGACCTCAGATGACTAAAACTTTGGAAGAGACGGCGCCAACTCCTGCGATGACTTCAGAAGATGCAACATCTGGATCAACACGCACATTCGCAAATTTCTATATATCCTAATTATTGTTAATATGTAATTCATTTTTCCAGGAGCTCTTTGCTTCTACCTTCAATTAAATTGCAAACAGTGATTGTATATTAATCGCCTAAATTATTACATTATTAGCTAACTGCATTCTCCAAATTGTAATGTTGACATGCATTCTCTGTAAAGCTGCTTTGAAACTATATGTATCGTGAAAAGCGCTATACAAATAAATGTAAAAAAAAAAAAAAAAAATAGGAACCTTTCAAATGCCATAATAGGGGCACTTTAAGAGACTTCTTTCAAAAACATCAAAAAATTTTACCATCTCACAATCCAGGATGGGATCCCTTTAATTATTACAGACTGAGCTTTACCCTAAGTAAAATAACTTTTTGCATTTGCAATATTTACTTATATATATATATATATATATATGAATGTGTTTGCTTTTGCCGTTTTGTCATATTTTGCTTTCGTCTAAAGAGATTTTTTTAACAAAAACACAGATTTATGGTAATATTGTACATGTCTGTTTTAAGAGTGATATAAATGTCTCAACACTTAGATGGAGGGCAAGCTGGTTCATATGAAAACACGTCAATAGTTGCACGGAGGTCTCGCTCGGTCTCGATGCCTGTAGAGAGTTCAGGTAACAGTTCATCTACCATCTGCCTATCCACTCTTATTCAGTCCACACAGACTTGCTTTTGCAAAAAATGAGACCTATAGTACTGAACTCTACAAACTATCTGGATCTGGTTTCTATGTGTTTTTGTGTAGGAGTGGCAGGAAATGACCTAAACATGGCCTATGAACGGGCCCGAGTCACCATAGACGATCCTCCATCCACTTCTGTTATTCACAAGGTTTTTTCTTCCTCCATCTCATCTTTCTCTCATCCTAAATATCTGTATATATTAAAACATCATTGAGATTGTTTGTTTTTATGTTCTTCAGTCCATTTTGAAGAAGAGTGTGACCATGCAGCATGCCCCGTCCGCTGTGATTCACTACACAGATAATGCACCACACTCTGACGTGCCTCCTAGTAAAGTGGGCGCTATATTCCAGGCAGCCAAGAAGGACCTGCTGGGGATTATTCCGCTGCAGGTCAAAATACATCTCCATTAGTGGGATATGGGTTCATGGTTTATGGATGTTTAGATGGATTTATTTGTTTGTTGAATATTTTTATTGGTGCTGTGTGTGTGTCCAGGACCCCAGCTTGCTGGAGGGCAGGGTGACGCTCCATCAAGTTAAAGCTGGATCTATTGTAGCTCGCCAAGGAGATCAGGTCAGACATCACAGTAAATGCATATGAAACTGCTGTGACTCAAAATCTAGTGAGCTGAATGGCTATCTGCTAACTACATGGGCATAAAATTAGCTATTTTAGAAGAGGCTTAAAGGGTTAGTTCATCCAAAAAAGAAATTTCTGTCATTAAGTACTTAGCCTCATGTTGTTCAAAACCCGTAAGACCTTCGTTCATCTTCGGAACACAAATTAAGACATTTTTGATGAAATCCGAAATGTTTCTAAATGACCCATAGGCAGCAACGTCATTGCACCTTTCAAGGCCCAGCAAGATAGTAAGGTAGTAGATGAACGAAGGTCTTACACTTTTGGAATGACATGAGGGTGAGTGCTTAATGGCAGAAATGTCATTTTTGGGTGAACTAAACCTTTAATTTTTAAGTGAACTTTTGCTTCAGGAGAAGACCTTTGATGCCCAAAAATTCTGTCCAAGTAAGTAGGCAACTCACTAGGTTTTGAAACATAGCCAATGAGAATACCTAGACAGGATGTCTATGAATTTCTAATGTGTTACCCTGTCCAAATGATTTGCTTGACTGTTTATGTGCTGTGTGTCCCTCAGGAAGTAAGTGTGCAGTTTCTGATTTCGGGCACATTGCATGTGTACCAGCGGATGATTGACCGAGAAGAGGACACGTGTCTGTTTGTGGCTCACCCAGGAGAGCTGGTGGGTCAGCTGGCTGTACTGACGGGGGAGCCACTTATCTTCACCGTACGGGCACATCGTGACTGCAGCTTCCTGTCTATTTCTAAAACACATTTCTATGAGTAGGTTTTCAGTTCACTTCTAATATTAGTCCAGTTTTTTTTTCCCACCATGATGACCATTTTCCATATACACTACCATTCAAACGTTTGTGGACAATAGATTTTTTCTTTTTCTTATGAAAGAAATAATGCTTTTATTCACCAAGGATGCATTGAATTGATCAAAAGTGATAGTAAAGACCTTTCAAAAAAATACAATTTTTTTTTTAGAACCCAAAAAATATTAAACCATTATTAAACAATTTTCTAATAATAAAAAATCTTTCTTGAGCACCAAATCAGTATATTAGAATGATTTCTGAAGACACTGAAGACTGGAATAATGGTGCTGAAAATTCAGCTTTGCCATCACAGAAAAAAATTACATTTTAAAATATATTAATATAGAAAAAAAAAAACATTCAAATTATAGTGAAATTTCACAATATTACTGTTTTTACTGTATTTTTGATCAAATAAATGCAGCCTTGGTGACCATAAGAGACTTAATTCAAAAACATTTAAAAAAATTTACTGACCTGAAAACTTTTGAATGTTACTGTAGCCAGGCATTCAACTATCAACATAAAGTCTGGTCCACTTTTCTGGTTATTGTGGCCAAAAACAGCCTGTCTGACCGATTATTTAAAATGATCCATCAATTGATACAGCCATAATAGATTGTTATGGAAAAACAGTGTCATCCATGATTGCTCTACAGAAAGCACAGAAGAAATTAGCAGAAATTTAATCATAATTTCTTTTTGGCTACAAGTAATCAATTTTTACCTCTAAATGTATGTGAAACAATCTGTTGAAATGATATTGTAATCATAATGTTTTTTTAAACATTGAAATACTGTTGATTTTGCCACGAATATAGCCGTTGCTGCTGATATGGCATCAAATAAGTAAATAAATAAATGTGTAAATCTTTATAATTGGCAAATAAATTCCTAGTATGTCTTTTATGTAGTTATATGTAACTATTTGTTGACATTGGCTTGCAAATAATGAACATTAACTCACTATGGTTGCTGGTTTTAATGGTTTTTCAACTGACACGTTGATTCGCTCCCATATTTGTGTGTTGTCAGGATCATGCGAGCTGAGCCCACGGTGGTGCTGAATGTGGCTCATACAGTTGTAAGAAGGATGTCATCTTTCGTCAGACAGATTGACTTTGCCCTTGACTGGATGGCTGTGGAGGCGGGCAGAGCTGTCTACAGGTCCACTTCATTTCTTTATATTTACTGTTTGCATTTTTTCTTCTCCTTTCACCCTATTTATTTTGTCTCTATCTCTTTATTAGTGTAAATAAGTACCATTAAGTGCACTACTTGGACAAAAGTAACCTTCTAATTAACAGGTATTACTGTTTTACTGTTTCATCAGCTACATCCAGTTGCACAAAATCATACAATATGCTTAGACAAACATTTTTAGTGTGGGTAAACAAACATTGTGTTATTATGGGTAAAGACGAACAATTACACGACAGGAGGACGAACTCCTTATTAATGCACTTGGTTTTGAAAAATAATACACTGCCCTTTCAAAAGTCTTTTTTTTTTTTTTTTTTTTTTTCCCAAAATGTTTTTTTTATTTGGAAAGAAATTAATACTTTTATTCAGCATGGATGCATTAAATTGTTCAAAAGTGACAATAAAGACATTTATAATGCTTCAAAATATTTATTTTAATTCTTAACTTTCTATTAATAAAAGAATCCTGGAAAAAATGCATCATGGTTTCCACAAAAATATTAAGCAGCACTTAATATTACATTTTAGAATATACTAAAATAGAAAAGAGTTATTTTAAGTTGGTATAATATTTCACACCATTACTAATTTGACTGTATTTTTGATCAAATAAATGCAGCCTTGGGCATAAGAGACTTTTAAGAACATTACAACGTTTTACCGACCTCAAACTTTTAAAAAAAAAAAAAGTAGTGTACTTTCGATAAGCATCTGTAAGTGTGATGTTTGTATGTCCACATAGTTTTGGCTATGTAGTCTATATATTAATAAATGTATTCCTTATCAATTTATCTGGGGGCTCCTCTCAGGAGAGCCAAAACGCTCTATTGTTATGATCTTTTTTTTCTCTCCTCTTTTCCTATGCCTTCTCAGTAAGAGCTTTGGACAGAATACAATCTAATAAACTTGACGATTTCTTCTTCTCTTCAGCCCCTCTGGCTGAGACAGATAAGCTTTCTCAGCATTTCATAAATCTTCTATGATAAACGACCTCATCCTTTCTCTCTCTCTTTCTCTCTCAGGCAGGGCGATAAGTCTGACAGTACTTTTATAGTGCTCAGTGGCCGCCTGCGTTCCGTCATCATGAAGGAGGATGGGAAAAAGGAGCTGACTGGAGAGTATGGCCGAGGAGATCTCATTGGAGTGGTGAGCTTTTCCACTTGCACAACATATACTGTCTTTGTATCATAGCAAACTTTTTTTTCTCTCTCCTATTGAACTCCTTTATTACCATAAAAGCATTTATAATTAAGCAGTATGGTACTAGAGAACTGTATAGTTGCCAATCAGACTAGACTCAGACCGAGATCAGTTTAGTGTTGTCAAAAGTAAAAGTAAAGCAAAGTAAAAATAAAACCAAGTCGGTATTGAAATTTTAAAAATGTGACGATACCAGCATTTCCCTTAGCATTTTGAGCACTGTTGAGTGGATTTGCAAACACCTCTGATTGGCCATTGTGTTCACACACTCAACAGATATGTCTGTGATTGGCTACAATGATCAATGTACGGGAGTACATTACTTAGGGTAAAGTATTTGAAAGCATTTTTAAAAAAGCGGAAGCATTTGAAAGTAGGTGTCTATCAGCGGACTGGTGTATCTGTGTAAGTGATTGGTGAAGAGTGTCAAACATCAAACAAGCACTGATCATTCTAGCCAATCACAGACATATCCAATCAGAGGTGTTTAAGAATCCGCTCAACAGCACTCAAAATGCTAGGGGGAAATGCTGGTATCGTCACAGTTTTAAAATTTCAGAACGGACTTTGTACCAAAGTTGGTACTTTTGACAACACGTGTAATGGTGTAATGGTTAAAAACTATGCTAGCAACCAGTAATTGTACCTTGCCCAGAGTTTCCCAGGATTCATAACCTTTTATAACTTGATTTTGTGCTAAGATGACTCAACGATGAATCATCAGATATTGTTCCATGTTATATAATGCTGTATATGCACTATATTGAAAGTCGGCCTATTATATTTGCAGTATCTCCCAAAATAGTTTTGGTGACATTTATTTACTGGCGTTGATGTATTCAGTGAATATGTGCCACCTAATCAGGTGAACATCAGAGAAAACCAACTCGGTATCTCCCAGGAGATCCCACCGTCTTGTTATTTATAATGTTTTATTGTGACTGGCTGACGTCTCAGTAGTGACGCTTATGCTGCTAAGAATACCTGTCCATGTTGATGCCATGGTTACGTTGCCTGGAGAACGGTGTTTCATTGTCCGTGGATGTGAGTGATGTGAGGCCTGTTTTGCTCCAAAGATCCAAATTTAGTCTCAATCTACGTCACAGATTGACTCCATTTGTATTTCTAGATATAGAGTTTTGTGGCTGCTGACCTTTGCACTAATCATGAAACGTGTTTGATTTACTTTTTTTAGTGAATAATAAATTTCACTTTGTTCCTTGCTTAAAGCAGTTATATGCTTTGAAGACTTGGAATATAAAGCAGAGTCCTGCATGTGTCCTGTTTGGTAAACCCGCACCTACAGTACTTAACAGAACACCCAACCCGTTATCTGACAGCAGCACTAATTTAATTCCACACCTGACCAGTTTGACATAAAGACGCGACCCGAACAGCACAAGCATTAAATCTACTACATCAGGTAGACAAAAAAATATTTATTTTCTCATGTAACACAAGCAATCAAACCAACATTATGCATTCTGATTTGATGCAATTAAGAAAAATTGTCACGCAGCCCAACATGGTAATTATTAAAAGAAAGAAAAAGATGAGAACGTGCATCAATCTGCCCATAATTATGCACATTTGTTCAAATCACACCATAGGCTATACAGATGCTTAGAGGTCTCCATAAATTAAAAGAACATATAGCCAAGTATGAGCCTTTAATCTTTCATTTAATATTGGGGATATTTTAGCGGATTCACTGTGCATTTAAATGTGGTTGTCTCTCCTAAAACTCTGCAGTGTATACGTGGCCGTTGGTCCTCTTATCAGCATGAAAAATAAAACTTTTATTCAAATTGCGAATAGATTATATATTCCCTTAATGACTGAAGCTGTCAATCACTTCAGTTGCAGCGTGCAAACGCTGTGCTCAACGCTGCAAATCATGTTGTAATTAATTAGACTACAGAGTGTGGACACAAATAAGCACAGGATTGATTGAAAGCAGCTGCCTATCAGTGGGTACTGAATTGATTTGAAATAGTCTTGACTATTGGACCCGCAGTCCGCCCGTGCCTATTGATTCCCGACCCGCACCCGCACCAATGACAAATGACAATGTAAATATTATTCCACCGTGACTTCAAATATTAGCGGTTCACCCACTAATGCAGGACTATATAAAGCATATAGTGTTATTTTAGTATTATTTATATACTATTATATCATGTTTATTAATATTTTGAATTCACTTTTATTTTTATATTTTCAGTTTTCATTTTGGTTTTGGTTTTGGTAATTTTGTTATGTGTTTCTAAATAGCTTTAATTAATTCACTTATTTTAAAGTTTAAGTTTAAATTCATATTTCTTTTTATTTGAGTCTTATTTCACTTACCAAAAACAATTTTTAATAGTCATATAGTCATAGTATTAGTTAACAAAAACACTGGAGTTATTTGGACCAATTATCCCTTTGATGCAGTCTTTCTATTTTTGAGGTCAACAGCAAAATTTATCTTAAAAGAATATTAAAATGACCCTTTTCATGCAATTAATGATGTCTTTCTGATGTAAATTGTACCAAAGATAGCTTCAAAGTCAATGAATGCATTATTTTGTGTGTGTGTCTGTGTGAATGCAGGTGGAAGCTCTGACCCATCAGAACAGAGCAACTACTGTTCATGCTGTTCGGGACTCAGAACTGGCTAAACTACCCGAGGGTGCTCTTAGTTCCATCAAGAGAAAATTCCCACAGGCATGTCAGCCACACTGCATTTGAATTATAGCCAGAAACTGCTGTGATGAGAGTTTCTATGGCCCCTCTGTGTCTGTATAATATCAGTTTTGTTCTCTCTATTTGATCTCATTAGGTAGTCACAAGGCTTATTCACCTGCTCGGACAGAAGATCCTCCAGCAAGTTAATGGACCTTTGACAGGTTTGTGTGTAAAACTATCAGTGTTCTGTCTCCTGCATTAAAGGCAAACGTTTCTAGACTCCCATTCATGTATGATAACTGCTTTGTATCTTTATTTTAACGTCCAGCTCGCAGTCTAGCTCTACACACACCTGGCAGTAAATGGGACGCAGGAAACCCTGCTTCAAACCTTTCCACCGTCACTGTGCTCCCGGTATCAGAGGAGGTTCCTCTGACCGCGTTCACCCTGGAACTTCAGCATGCACTCTTAGCTATCGGTGAGGACTGCTATATTATATAGATTTGTATATGATGAGAAGGTTTACAATTGGAGAGGAAGCTTGAGTCAAATGTATGTCTTCCAGGTCCCACTCTTCTCTTGACTAGTGACATCATCAAACAGCGCCTCGGCTCTGCTGCATTAGACAGGTACGGCATCAAAGTGTCAATAGATAAAAGATTACAATGTTTATATGGCATCAAATATTAATTTATATAACATAGTGTGCCCACTCCATCTATCAAAATATGCAAATTCATTGTTAATGCATGCAGATTTTCAGCACAAGTGTTTCAGCTGCCTGAAAAACAACAACAAATTAAATTTTACACATTAAAGTAGTCGTTTGATGAGCGAGATGAAAGCTGTTTTGTGATATGTAAATGAACTACACAATTAACCCCATAAATAAACAGTCCGCATGAGTCCTGTCCCTCTAACCCAGCATGAGATCTTCCTTTCTCCTTGTTGTTGCTGATGCTTGTCTCAGTTGTGGACCGAGTTTGGTGCTTTCTGTTTAGATTTAATTTAGAAAACTTTTGCCAATACTGGCCTGGTTTCTGTCAATATTATTGACAAGCTCTCATCCATCACATGTTTATTGGGCAGTTTAACATCAATAGATCCACAGAGACAAGTATCCGAGTCCGACACACATTCATCAAACTAGATAGAACGGGACCTTTGTAATGTAATGTAGTGACAATATAAAATCTATTCCTCATTATAAACTCAAACTTTGTAGGAATGTCTTTGTTAAATTTTACATGGGGTTACATTTTTTTGAGTGCATGACATACACTACACTATGACATGCACGTATACTCCATACACTACAATTCAAAAGTTTAGGGTCGGTAAGAATTTTTTTTTCTCTTATTCTTTATCAAATAAATGCAACTTTGGCGAGTATAACAAAAATAATGACAGATATTTTGAAATATTATTACAATTTAAATTAACTGTCTTCTGTTTTATTATATTTTAATTTATTCCTGTGATGGCAAAGCTGGATTTTCAGCGGCCATACAATAACATTATTTATTTGAAACAGAAATCTTAACTAAAAGGGTACATAACACACAGTTTGGTCCAATCTCATGTTATTCTTGAGCACCTATAGAGTTGTATTGCATCCTTCAAATCTCTGAAAAGTCTTTAGTTTTATCAGATTTATAAAAGAAAATGATGATGTACCGAGTCTTTCCGAAAACAGCCGAGATCCTGGAGGCGTGCCGTGTGAGCGGAGCTAAAGAGTGACGAGTATGCGCAGCTTTTGTGTAGCGAAGCTATCAATGATCAGCTAAACAAATGTATTTAAACACACAATACACCATCGCATTATCCCTGGATAATATATACACTTACGCGCCAACTGCCAACAAAACAGACATTTGATGCAGTTTTACTTACCACCTGCGGTTCCGACTCATGACCGGGACCTTTTACCGCTGTGACCGCTCCATCTTTCAGTTTCAACCGATCTGTAAATAAAGCGTCGAACTGGGCCTTGTTTATAAAACCATAAGCGGCGATCCTGAGTTTATCCTTACTTTATCCTTATTTTGATAGTTAATTTAAGGTGGTTTCTATGGTTATTTTAATGACAGTGGTGACATTGTTGACAAAGTGATAAATCTTTCTCGAGCAAGTCCTGTGTAGCGCTGCCGATGACTTCCGTAACCCGAACAAAACACATTGATGGGCGTGCTCTTGCTCTCTCGCTCTGGTTAATGTGTGCATACTCTTCCCTGAGAAGTGCCCATACAAGGAATTCCGCCCTTTATTACATAATACAGGGCCATACTCGAAAAACTCTCTGAAACATAGGAAATCTGAAGGAGTGTATTTAGCACAGAAATGCTCAGTCATACGTCCAACTCGTTTTTTGAAACTTTGGCCATGTTTAGCAAGACAATCCAACTCTTTAACAGCGTAAATAAGTCAGAATGCATGAAATAGCATTAGACCCTCCCTTAAAAGTAACTACGCACAGGAATATTGTCTACTGTTGTGTATTGTCTGGTTTTTAATTTTTGATGCATTTCTCAATGGACCTTATAGACCTACAATACGCCATCAAAATTCATCGAGGAAAATCAAGGAAACACTGAGAATTATTTTACAATTCACTGTAAAGTTTACAAAGTCACTGTAGTACAAAAAGAAAATCTAGAAATGTCATGAAAATTTATATAATTAATATTATTATTTTCTAGTTATGCATATCTTTAAATTATTTAATCAGCTATAAATTTAACTTTTGAATGCATCAACTTAAAATGTTTTAAAAATCTTTATCCAGTAGTCACAATAGAGTGCAACAGTCGGGTTCCGGAAGTAATAATTCCATTCATTTTCTTAATAGGAAAATTGATTTTTAACGGTAACTTATAAGTATTTAAAGACAGCCTTACTGTGAGCTACAAGGTTGTTAATCGATAGTATTTGCTTCTGATAAAGCCATTAGCCCGCATTATTTCAACTTTTAACAGTGGAATTTGTGGTGAAAAACTACATTACCCATGATGCTGTATAGAAAATTCCACCGATAAGAGAATCGAAACAAGCAAAATGTGCCAAAATAACTCTAGCTCTGCCCACTCCCATGAAGCACCGTAAATGACATAATCGAGTCTCCCTACTTATTTTTTAGAAATAACCTACAATGCAGTGAGCAAATCAAGTTATTAAAAAGTAACTGAAAGTAGTCTTTCTCTACTCCAGTGTGCATGAGTACAGGTTGTCAAGTTGGCTGGGTCAGCAGGAAGACATCCACCGCATAGTCCTGTATCAGACAGATGTGTCACTCACCCCATGGACTCAGCGCTGCATCAGACAGGCTGATTGCATCATCATCGTGGGACTGGGAGAGCAGGACCCAGCCGTGGGAGAGGTATGATGGTGTTACATCATCACAGAGTGAAAAACACTTAAATGAACTGGTGCTACTGTAAATTTTATGTACCAAGATTCTGAGCTACACCACTTTTGCTACTTCCACTGGAAATAGAAGAGTCTTTAATATAAAAAACCCTTCAGTTGAACAGACTCATATGAAATGGGTTTCAATGCTTGTAATTTATCATTTGCTCTGGATAGCAGGTACTTTTATAGGTTGAGCCCAAATAATATTAAGTTGTTTGAACCATAACACACCTACTCAATGCGCTGTGTTATACTTCTGTACTGTAAGACACTGCTGAACTACTCTGATCACAGGCAGTATTTAACCATGTTGACGGGACTTCAGTTGAACTGCAGGACTTAATCAATTCTTTTCCTAGAGAGCGAGAGATTCATCATTTAAGTGCGGCAGGGAGAGCTGTTTTAGATATCCAGGGGTTTGGGCAGTCAGGCCTGTGTTTGAAGTTGGATCAGAGGTTTGGGGTAGAGCAACATCTCTACTGATCGTGTATATCCTGCAGGCTTTAAAGGGGACGGCCACTATAGCGCTGCTCTTTGAATCGGGGATTCAAAGCTCAGATGTTTTAAACAAGTCTGAAAAAGATAATTGTATTCACAGGAAAAGAAATGAGAGGGGACGTAGATTTTTTTAAACGCACACCAGCCCGACCCAATCGATAATTATTCTTCTGAATGAAGTGACCTTGTGAAAGAAATGGATATATTTCTATTATATTTATGGATTAGTTCTGCATTCAGTGCGTTCCATTAAAGAAAATTATTTTATTATCTTAATGCATTTGGACGGAGTGTTGTCTAGTTTTGAAGGGATGATATTCAGCCCTCCTTGTCTGTCTCATTGTCTCTCAGCTGGAACGCATGTTAGAGGGGAGTGCGGTAAGAGCACAGAAACAGCTGGTATTGTTGCACCGTGAGGATGGCCCTCCTCCCAAAGGAACAGCTGAATGGCTGAACATGCGGAGCTGGATCTCCAGGCACCTTCACCTGTCCTGCCCTCGCAGAGTCTTCTCCAAGAGGAGCCTGCCAAAATTGGTACAGCACTCAATATTACATCATAGTTTCACTGAAATAACTGACGTTTTGAAAGTCATGTGATGGTCTAGCTCAGGGGTTTTCAAACTTTTTAATGCCACAGACCCCAAAATATGATGCAAGAGTTCCCTTTTTATTTATTTTATATAATTTTTTTTTTTATTATTATTTAATCTTATTATATAATTATAAGTTTGATTATATAAAATAAATAAGTTATAAAAAAAAATACAAAAGGAATATTTATAAATATAAATACAGTTTTTCTCTACATTTTTTCACAGACCCCCTAGCATTCGGTAGCCCTAGCCCAGTATTGACAATAACCGTGATATTCAAAATATGAAAAGTCGATATCGTGTTAATTAAGGGTGTGACAATATAACGTGATAACTGAAATATTTAAAATGAATAATAAACATTTTAATATGACACGTAAATAATCCAGCGCCAGTACCTGGTTGACATCCAAAAGTACAATAGGTGGCGGTATTTCACCTTAACGCTGCCATCTGACATAAAACAGAAGAAGATGCAGTGCGTGCAGCTGCTATTGCCATGCAAAATCATGTTGTCTGATAAGACAGAGGAGATTCTCTATACAGTAGAGCATGTGAGCGAAAATGTTTTTAGTTTCATATTTATCTTTAAATATTATAATGTTATTTTTTTTAATTTCATCTATGTTGATTATGAAAAGTGAACAGCACGAGTAAGATAGAATAGCTACATCATAAGATGCGCAATATATCGGGAGAGATGAAGTGGGTCAGACATGATTTTGACCACTTCATTAAGTTTTGTTTTGTAGAAAGCCTTTCATTAAAGTGATTTTCATTTTGTATAAATTGTATCTTAATTTTAATCAATGTTTCATCAACCAGTTGCCTTGATTTAATACATAAGAAGCAAATATAGCAGACAATATAATGGAGGCGCCGGCGCGATCACTTGCATTGCACTAGAACTGAACTTAAGTGTAGTTGTTGTATGCAATGGTGTGATTCATTGGCTTAAAGGTTTCTATAGATATCGTGATATATCGATATTGTGAATTCTTTTGGCCACAATAACTGTGGTGTGAAAAATCTGATATTACAACAGCCCTATTTTATAATATAAAATATAATATAATATTTATTTATTTATACACAATTTATATGCACAATTTACTTTTTTATATAAATACACAATTTTTCTCTACATTTTTCCACAGACCCCCTAGCATTCCCTTGAGTGAAGGGAAAAAATGGATTGCCACATTTTAAATTATACATTTTGATATTTGATATTCTGTTGATATTCCTGTCAAGTTTTCCAGGCTGCTGCTGGTATGTCCTTGAGCTCCACTGATTTTGTGTTATGTCATGGCAGATCTTTTTCAGATCTCTTTCAGGATACAGACCGAAAAGAAACCACATAGAATTAATTACAGATAATTTTTTACAAAAATCTTGAAGAAATTAAACTGGCTACTTTCTGATCTGCTTCATAGCCTAGATTGGAATAATTTTAACAATTTTAATGTTTTGTGAATGGCAACAAAACAGCGTTACCAATAGAATTATATGGTTCTAACTTAAGTTCTTAATAAAAGTGTTTACAGTAGTGGCCATCACAGCGAGTTGGGTTGGCAGCTGTATTAATGAGCATGTCTGATGTGAGAGAGATTTAATATGTGATGGTCATTGCCAATCATAACGGATTTCTGGTATAGCTTTGATTTAACTTCTTGTGTCATTTGTGTTTTCAGAGAGAGATGTACCAGCGTGTGTTCCAGAAACCCGCCGATCGCCATTCAGATTTCTCACGCCTGGCCCGTGTCCTGACAGGCAACACCATCGCTCTGGTGCTGGGGGGCGGAGGAGCCAGGTACTCACTTTTTACCTTTTGAAAAACTGTAAAAGAGAAGAAAAACACCTCCACTGTTTTGAATGCATTTTCACACTCCCACTCTTGTTGACACTACTGTGGCATTTTCCTTTAAAAGCTCTTTACCACCCCCTCTCAGTCTTTGTTTGACCTCTTGCCTCTGTTGCTCTCTTTCTGTCAATTTAATTTTTTCTGACAGCTTCTGTTTGTCTATTCTGTCTTTTACGTGGTTGGCAGGAGGTGTTTAAAGGTTGGTTGCTATTTTCTCCCTTGAATTCTGTGTGTAGTAATAACCTGTGATTGATTCTGTGTTCAGTGTTAAATCTGCCTAGTCTCCTTTAGGGTAGGACAGCCATATTTGGGCATCATCATTTTTTCGGACAGATAGAGCAGAACCAAAAAGAAAGGTTATGTATTGATTGGCCTCATATTACTGGGTTTATTTGCCCCCCTCATCCGTCTTTTCATCCCTTCTTCCCTCTTTCAGGGGTTGTTCTCAGGTGGGCATCATTCGAGCATTGAATGAAGCGGGAATCCCTATTGATCTGGTGGGCGGCACCTCTATTGGTTCCATGATGGGCGCACTGTATGCAGAGGACCGCAGTTACAGCAGGATGAAGATCAGAGCCAGAGAGTGGGCCATGGTGAGAGACCACTGTAATGTTAAACACTCAAAAATCTGTGCACCACAGGGCTCATCAAAAAAATATTAACCAAGTACACTGAACCCTTTCCTTTTCTTATCTTTTTTCTTTTCCTTTCTTTTTTTCCTCTTCTCTTTCCTTTACCTTTTCATCTTTTTTTCCTTATTCTTTGTTTTTCCTTTTCATTTAATTTCCCTTTTCATGTCCTTTTCCTTTCTTGTTTTATTGTTTTCTGCTCATTTACTTTATTTTTTCTTCTAATTTCTTTTCTCAAAATTATTTTTCCTTCCTTTTCTTTTCTTCATTCCTATTTTTTTAATTCTTTTTTCCTTTTCATTTCTCCTTTAGATTTTTCATGTTTCATTTTTTCATGTTTCATTTCATTTTTCCTTTCCCGTTTCCTATTCTTTTTCGATTTGTTTTCATTTATTTTTCCTATTTCTTTTCTTGTTCCCTTTCCTTTGTTTTTTTTTCCCCTTCTTATCCCTTTTCTTTTTCATGTCTGTTCCTTTATTTTTCTTCCATTGGATCTAATTAAAGTGAAATTTAAATTGGACACCAAAAAGCTAACTTTGTTCCCCTTTCCTCCTCTGCAGGAAATGACATCAGTGTTTAAGAAAGTGCTAGACCTGACCTACCCTGTCACTTCTATGTTTTCCGGAGCTTCGTTTAACTCTAGCATTAATGGTGTCTTCAAGGACAAACAGATAGAGGTAGGAAACTGGTTCTTTTTTGGCCCAAGGAATCCTACACGGGATCACAATCTGCCAAATTCAGCAGCTTAAATGTGTTTGGCTTGTTTACAGGATCTCTGGATCCCATATTTCAACATCACCACGGACATCACCGCCTCCACTATGAGAGTGCACACTGACGGTAGGTACTGTCACATACTCTACTTATGATTATGAGCCTCTCCTTAACCAGGATAAATGTCTGATGCTTCCTGTCCCTCCATCTCAGGCTCCCTGTGGAGGTATGTGCGTTCCAGCATGTCTCTTTCTGGTTATCTGCCACCACTGTGTGATCCAAAAGATGGACACCTGCTCATGGACGGAGGCTACATCAACAACCTGCCAGGTGTGTAGTAGGACATTAGCTCCCTGCAGTATAACCCAAAATGCAGTGAAATCCCAAAAAGCCATGACAGTCACACTTTTTCATGGATGCAAAGCTACTAAAATAGTTAAACAATGCTAGACTTTTAACTGTTTGGCATAAAGTCTGGACCACTTTGTGGCTTATTCTGGCCAAAAAACGCCTACTTAGAGAGGAAAGATCTGTCTGAGGGAGGGTTCTGAAATAGTCAAAACCCCAATAATATAACTTTCATAAAACTAGCTATTTTTGTGTGCAATTTGCATCCAACATTCAGTGAACGGACTGTGGGCAGACTGTGAGTGTGCTGTCCATGGCTGAGACTACTACATTTTATCAGATTTGAAGGATTTGGCAATTTTAGGCTTGTTAATAATAATGGTTAATTGTTGGTGAGGGTGTTGTCTTCTGTCCTTATTTCAGCGGATGTGGCACGCTCCATGGGTGCCAAGGTGGTTATTGCCATTGATGTGGGAAGCCAAGATGAAACCAACCTCACTAACTACGGGGACGCCCTTTCTGGCTGGTGGCTGCTATGGAAACGGCTCAACCCACTGGCTGAGAAAGTCAAGGTGAGGGAGACATTAGCCAAGTGCAGTGTTTACTTAATTAGTTGTGTTTTCTAAGGCAAGCGTGACTTTTAATATAACTCATACTTGTTAAAGGGATAGTTCACCCAAAAATGAAAATTATCCCCTGATTTACTCACCTTCAAGCCATTCTAGGTGTATATGACTATCTTCTTTCAGACAAACGCAATCAGAGTTATATTAAAAAAATATTCTGGCTCTTCCAAGTTTTATAATGTTAGTGAATTAGGCGTTGTATTTTGAAGCCCAAAAAGTGCATCCATCCATCACAAAAGTAATTCATACGGCTCCAGGGGGTTAATAAATGCTTTCTGAAGCGAAGCGATGGGTTTTTATAAGACAAATATACATATTTTTAACTTTATATACTATAATTACTACCTTCCGGCAGACAACCTTACGCAAGTTGACTTGCGGCAAAAGTGTAACTTCTGGACAGGAAGCTGCTTGGTTTGAAAGTAACTGAGCTGTGCATCATATATCACTACGCTAGTGACAATAGATAAATGGACCTTTTTTGGCAGAAAAGTGAAATTTCATTTAAGTAACCTCAATTTAAGTGTCAACTGTTGCGATTATTAAACCCGCACCATCAAAAGAATGAAACTGCAACTTGTGTAAATTGAGAATAAGTATGCTATCACATTAAGCAATTGAATTTATGTTTTTTTTTTTTTTTGTTTTTTTACCAGATAGATGATAAAATGAGCAAAAGTATGCCATAGATTTGCATTATTGGGGGAACCTGAGCCAAACTAGCAACCAAACATCAATGCCCTAGCAACCACATAGAATACCCCAGCAACTGCAACAAGCTAAAAAAAAAACAAAAAAAAAACACAGAACACATTAGCAACCACACAGCAATATCATGGAAACCTACCAGAACACCCAAGCCAGAAAAAAATAAATAAATCTAGTTTCTTTAGTAAAGTTGTTGTAGATTTGGAATTTCAAGTGTGTGTCTATTTCAGGTGTTGAACATGACTGAGATCCAGGCCCGGCTGGCTTATGTGTGCTCAGTGAGACAGCTTGAATCTGTTAAAAACAGCGACTACTGTGAATATATCAGACCTCCCATCGACAGATACCGCACGCTCGAGTTTGGCAAGTTTGATGAGATCAGCGTGAGTTTTATCTCTACTTTTTTACCTTCTAAATATTGCTAGTCTTTCTCCTGCACTTGTCATACTTTTTGGGTTTGTTTTGGTTTGTCACGTGTGTGTTTGTGTGTGTGGCTATGTGCACATATAGGAAGTGGGGTACCAGCATGGGAAGACAGTGTTTGATGTGTGGTGCAGGAGTGGCGTGGTAGAAAAGATGATGAAGGACAGACATCAGGAAGAATTCCACAAAACGCAGAGCAGTGTAAGCCATAGATCACCTAAAGACTTTTCAGATGTAATTTGTGTTAAAACGGTTCCTCACTTCAATTTGTTGTTCTGCAGGTGGTGACCTGTCCCAATGCTTCCTTCACTGATCTGGCTGAGATCGTCTCACGGATTGAGCCAGTCAAACCAGCTCATGTGGATGGTAAATCAATGCTACACCTCTTGTAAATTTACCTTTTAAGAGAACATTTGGCAGTCTGTCTCAGGGATTTTTGGCTTCAATTCCCAGCATATTGATCTTTCTTTGGCTGCTTCTTAGTTGGATGTCATTTAGTGTTGTGTGATTTGTGTACAAACCTCATTAGGCTAATGGGTCGGAAATATCGCCATCTCTCCCTCAGATGAATCTGACTATCACACGGACTATGAAGAGGAGATGGCAGAGAGCGCTCTGTCAGACATGGAGCTTTACAACCAATATAGTGAGCACACAGAGGAGGAATTGACCGCAGACACTGTGAGTCTTGCATGCACACACAGATTTAAAGGGTCATTAAACTTTTGTAGCAGTTTATTCTTGTCCTTCATGTCAACTTTTTCTTGCACCATCAGTTCTAATTTAAGTGTACATGATAATTTTTCTCCCTTACAATAAGTTGTGCAGATGTGGTTCTTAAAGGGTTAGTTCACCCCAAAATGAAAATTCTGTCATTAATTACTTACCCTCATGTCATTCCAAACCCGTAAGACCTTCGTTCATCTTCGGAACACAAATGAAGATCTTTTTGATGACAGAATGCTATCAGATTTCCTTCCATTGACTGCCTTCGCAACTGAAACTTTGACGCTTCATAAAGAGTTTGGAAAATCAATCCATATGAATCAAGTAGTTTAGTTGCCTCATCGCTTGTTATGATGAACAGATTTAATTTAGGCTTTTACTCGCATATAAACATTGTTCAGCGAACATAAGCAGAAGCTCAACCTAACTTTAATGATGCACAAGAACAAGCCTCTTCCGGAAGCTCAAACTTGCTGCATAACACACGAGAATGAACCTCATTGGTTACACAGCACGTTTGAGCTTCCCGGAAGAGGTTACGAAAGTCTTGCGAGTTTGGAACGACATGAGGGCGAGTAATTAATGACAGACTTTTCATTTTGGGGTGAACTAACCCTTTAAGGGGAACAAGGCACCATTATTTAATTTATACATTTATACTTATACATCATGTTATTTACTTTAGATCTAATGTAAGTTTTAATGTAAGTTAGTTTCTTGAACCACAGAAAAATTTCTACCATTTCTCTGACCCTTACAACCAAACTTCTACTGTACCTTTAAGACGTTATAATGTAAATATGGTGGCCGTATGTTAATGTATGCATGGTTGTGATGTCACCATCACCACCAATCACATGACAATTTATGAATTACTTGTTTTTGCTTCATGTCCAAAAGATTTCTATTTCAAATACATGCAACTTTCTGTTCATCAAATAATCCTAAAAAAAAAATGGAAAAACAATACTATGTGACACTTAAGACTGGATAAATGACTGTTGTCACATGAATAAAATGTTAAAATATATATATTAAAAAAAGAAAACAGTTATTTTAAGTTGTAATAATATTTTACAATATTTTTGATAAAATTAATGCAGCCTTGGTGGTGACTACTTTCAAAAAAATAAAAAATGAGAAAAAGCAACAGCAAAAAAGTCATATTGATCCTTATGCCCAGGATGAAGAATTGGAGAGGACTCGCAGACAGCGTGTACGTTCTGACGTGGAAAACCTGGGGCCTGTGTCCTCCAAAACGCCGCAAACTTCCAGCCCTAACAGCCCTCCCACCCTCCACACCAGAAAAGCACACGGACAGGAATCCCTCCATCCTGAGCACTGACCCAGATGTCAGCATGGCAGTGTACAAACACTGACACTCCTATGATTTGGGGTTTGGCCCTGTCTACACATTCCAGTAACACTCCAACCAAGTACATCCAGACCTTGAGGAGCAAAAAAATGAGTCCTCTTGTGCAAAAAAATCCTAAGAAAACATCTTTTTCTGTACTATTGCACTGGGTAACACGGCATGGGGTTGAAATGATACGAGTCCTTGCATCTCAGCGGTAACTCTAGACTATCTCAGAGTTTCTGTGAAGTTTCATGCTGACTATGAACTCTTTTGATTGCGAAGTCTGAACTTTAGTCCATCTTGAATGACCAGTTAGTCAATAACAGAAGAAATTCCATGAGTAAGACAATCAGCTACAACATTGCTTTTACAAACAGTTAGATTAGATTGCGTGTACGGATTCTTTCTACTGTCAATGAAGGTAGCAGAAAACAGTGAAATGATGATTTAGAGAGAAAAAAGAAAAATATAGACTGTAGAGTTCACTATTTATAAGCTCAGATGACTGATGTTGACTTTTTCTTTCATTTAAACCTCTCAAAGACCATTTGACAAGTCGATTTGTCCCACAGCTTGGCTGTTTCACGCAGGTCAGCGACTCCTTGCTGAGGGGTACCTGATCTGTGAACAGTTGAGTGATCGATTTAAACTAACCAGTGTCGTAGATCATACCGAATATGTCTGATAAGTTAATCATACCTCTAGCTGCATGTGATCAAACACAAGCAAAAATGCAAGCCTATCAATGCAATATTTTTTTTATATTTTTTGTTTTTGTTGTAAAAAAAAAAATACCTGTGTGATACCTGTAGTGCCTTTTAACCTTAATAGCAGCCATACAAGACAATGGTAATGGGTAATAAATCCCGAATTGTATTAACAGTCTAATCATAATGCCAGTATTGGTTAATATACATGTATGAGGTAATGTTTGTGTTTTGATTATGTTGCCATGACTGACATTAATTTAGAGATTTGTGGTGAATCTTTTGGAACAATCCTAATGCTTTGTGCCAATAGTTTAGCTTAAATCTGTTGTGCTAAAGCTACAAAGAAAGCACTTTTGTTGTTTAGGGTCAGTTTGTTTCCAAAGTTAGAAAATCCTCAGTATGGACATCTGAAAATCCAAACGAGAATATGCAATTGTTCAGGAGAATCTGGTGTCATTTTGCAAACGCCTTAAAATTCTGATTTCTAATAAACTGCATTTTGCTTTTGTCTTGAGTTCTAGTGTTCAAGTACTGCTGAAGCTTTTGAAATATTTGTTTATTTGCATATGTTGCATAATGCAGGGAGGCTCACGTTTACCCTGTCTGCTGCACTCCAGGAGCCATGTGTGCCCGACGGTAATTATGACGATGAATTATGAGATTCGGCTGTAAGTCCTTGGTTTTTCTGCCTAACGGAAACTCTGCCATCTTCCATCATTGCTCTGTGCCAACTCTGAGCAAAACAGCCTCAGCAGGCCGCTGCACGTGAGATTTAATGCACTCAGACATGTAATGAAGACAAAACATATCTAAATGAGCTTTGTGAAGTGAGAACTAGGAGATAATTGCATATGATGAACAGACGACTTATGCATCACATGCACTGAGGTGTGCGACTGCACTGGGTGTAGGGTTAGTCAAGTAGTTTGCTAGTTTATAGATATTGGAGAACCTGTTTGTAAGAATTTGTGGCGCGGTATATGATATGTTTTACTCATTTACAAGAAAATTTCCACAGGAAAGGAACCATTTGACCCTATGAAAATTTCTTTTAAAAACATTTAAAAAAATTTCACCAACCCTAAACTTTTGAATTGGATGGCATTTAAATACAGTAGAAGAATTTGAGTTCAAAGCCATGTTTTATTACTTAGCATCCCCTTCTTTTCTTTGTTTCTTCTAGACCTGTTTTCTAGCTCAAAATCACCTGTTCTCCACCTTGTCGTTGTCATGGAGAAATGCTTTCTGGAATGGCAGTGCTGTTGTAGCAGTCTGTTGTTTAAAGATGGTATGATTCATCTTTTCCTCCACAAACTGAGGGTACTTTTACATGTCAAAATGATCCCGTTAACACGGATCCATGAAAACGACTAAAAACGCTGTATTTTGCCAGGCCAGTAGTTGATGTCACTTGAAACACTTGATGTAAAGAAACACTGTCATAGACTGAACACATACGTATATGCATGATGTCAGTGTTTTCACAAATTCAATTTTTTAAGCCCTGTTTTTTTTTTTTTTTAATGTGTATGCTAGTGTACGCACACAGTCGAACGCACAGCCTTGGAAAGTATACTTCATTTGACTTGTACACATATACAGGCGTTTGACCCATGCGCACTTTTGAGCAGTCTCTCGCCACAAGTTACAACCCATGTGAACATCTTTGTATTCTTTCATGCTAGAGTTGTACAACTGAGGGTACTTTCTAACCTCTTCACACAATCTCTCGTCTGTGTAGGCCTCCATTGTCGCTGTAGCTTGCATGTGTTCCGGCAAAGAGTATAGAACAAGAGGCGAACTGAATTCCGTTTTCAAAAGTTTGCATTTTCAGACCCCTAAAACACATAAAAAATGTTTTGTTTTTAGTTGAAAACAGTGTCGTGTAAACGGCCCCTGAGTTTGATTGAGACCACTGCACTAACTGATCTAAAGACAAACAAGTTTCTTCTCATCACTACAGGTGCCTTTAGAAATCCAGGAGGCTGTGTCCGTCACCCTGGCTGAGCAGATATGAGCTTGCAGAAGTGCTAATAAGATAATGTGAGATGGCACAGTTTTGGTGAAAGGTGAGGAATGTGTGGTAGGAGAGAGAAGCTATTAAAGCTGGTCTTTATATAAACTGTCAAAACTCAGGGAAGGTTCAGTGCACCAACGATGACAGTGTGGTAATTATGCAGTCTTAAGTGTATGAATCAGGAAAAAAAAAATGTTATTTGCTTTTTTTATATATTTTTTTTACACCGCTTGCAAGACGAACTATTCTCTCCTCTTTAATTTTTTCTTGCCCACAATTTTCTGCAATTAATTCTGCCTGAACCACTTAACATATAGACTTAAAGACATTAAATCTTTTTGTTGATAATTTTAGCCTAAAGTGTGAGTAGATTTATGACTGCATTTTAAAAATCACCCACTGACTCCAATTGTTAGAATGTTCAGCATTCAAAATCTAACCAACAACGATGATGTCACGATTAGTCTTCTTCTTCTTGCATATATTTGCATTAATTTGTTATTGTTCTTTCTTTCTTTATTCATTTGCACAGAATTTTAAACTCAGCAAAATCAGGACAAAAGCACGCACATCACTGGCAAAATATGCTCAAAGATGGGTGCTCGACCAAAAAACATGAATAAAAAGCAGAAAAAATTCGGCAAACCAAAGTTCCAAATGGAGTTTTGGAACTTTGGTGTGCCGACTTTTTTCTGCTTTTCACAGAATTTTAAACAAAATTCTTTTGCTGCATTAAAAGCGCTGTTTTTCTTCAGGAAATGCAAATTTGGTTCTTTCTAATATGAAATAATTAATTATTATTATTATTAGTAGTAGTAGTAATCTAATGTATTATTATGAAATAATCTCTGATTCATTTATATCTTCGTCTGTTGTCCATAAACGACACTGCAGAAATGACTCTGCAAAACTGCAATGCTGGCCATTTCCTGCATCTGCCACTAGGTGGCGTCGCGTTGTAGCCCACCTCCATGTAATGACTTCCTTGTGTGGCGATTAGGAGCAGGTAAAGGACGGTTGTTTACTTGTTGTTTAGCTCCTGTCAGAATGACATACGAGGTGCCGCTGTGACCTTTCTGCTTCGCCGGAGCAGACTTATTTTTTGCCAGCCTTGTTAATTCATTGTCTTGTTGTCCCCCAAGAATAGGCAGAAACGTCACCACTAATTAATGAGTTGGTGAGGAGAAATATGGGTCATAGTCTCTGAGAAAGTGAGCGGTTAAAGGAATATTCACCTAAAAATGACAATTCTGTCATCGTTTATTTACTCTCATATTTTTTTCAAACCTGTATGACTTTCTTTGTTCTTTGGAACTCAAAAGGTGAATCCAGGCCACTCTATTCAATATAATGAAAGCGAATGAGAAATGTCAAGTTCCAAAATGACAGAAAAGCACAATAAAAGTATCATAAATGTGCTCCATGTGACTTGTGCTCAATATTTCAAGTCTTATGAAGCCTTTGACAGTTTTGTGTGAAGAAGAATTTTTCATATTCACTCTAGTTCTCTTCGTTCACAACAGGACTATTTTCAGTGAATAATAACGTAAATTTGAGTCTGTTGCGTGGCTTCAGAAGACGTAAGAACTACTTTTTGTGTCTTTTGTGTCTTTTTAAAGCTTGACAGACCCAGTCCTCATTGAAAAGAATGGCCTGGATATTCTTCAGAAATTCACCTTTGTGTTCCATGGAGGAAAGAAAGTCTGAAACGACATGAGGGCGAGTAATTGCTGACAGATTTTCATTGAACTATTCCACTTGTATGTGTGCGTGTATCATTATATTGTTTGATGTGAGTGGGAGAGAACGGTCCAACAGGTTTGGGTCGATCATAAAAGTTTTTGGTGTAGATTAAAGCAAAAAATGCATAATACAAAGAGAACAATGCTGCAATTTTTGGCTTTTGCAGAGAACACGATCATGCACAAGTGGACAAATGTAACGCTTTGCAGTACATTTAACTGTAATTTCCTTTCTGCCAATCTGACGTCGTTTCTGTCTGGTGTTCTATCTCTCTCTCTCTCTCTCTCTCGTAGTCCCCATTCATCTCCTGTCTTTAAAAAGCGATTTGGGTTACTACAGGTAAATGGGTCACTGCGCCACAGAAGTCGGATCTCCCTCCTGCTCTGACGCACATGTACATTCAGTCTCCTACGCTATGATCAGCGGGCCCCATGCGAGCACAAACTCTCTCAGAAACAACAAAACCCTCTGGCGTCTGATGACTTTGAGTAGGCAGTGTGAAAAGAGCACATGTGATTGCTGACCGCAGTAAGAACAGCGTTTCTGAATGGAGAACGGATTTTTATCCGTTAACTAATGACCTCTTATTTCCTCAGATAATGAGTCTCCTCTGTGAACGCTGAGCTCACTGCACAGACCATTTACGCAAAACTGTTTAGTTTGGTTTTATGCATTTATTTAATACAAACAAGCCATTGTGCTTCATTAGATTTCCTAGGCCCTCTTTCAAAGTTAATCTGTCCCCATTTCCCGTTTGAAAATTTTATCTGGGTCTCATAGGACGGACTGACTTTGCTCTGCTTTGTAGCATTTACTCTGAGTCTGTTACACATTTTGAAAGGAGTCTCTTGTGTTCACCAAGGCTGCATTTATTTGATCAAAAATACAGTAAAACAGTAATATTGTGAAATATTATTACAATTAAAAATAACTTTTCTATTTTGATATATTTTCAAATGTAATTTATTTCTGTGATGGTAGTGCCTTCAGTGTCACATGATCGTTCTAATATGCTGATTTGGTGCTGAAACATTTCTTATCAGTGTTAAAAACCTTTGTGTTGCTTAATATTAAATTATTTTAATTTAATTCTTAATATTTTTCAGGATTCTGTAAATTGTCACTTTTGATTAATTTAATGCATTCTTGCTGAATAAAAGTATTAGTTTCTTTAGTCACTGACAATCATCATTTTGGCTGCGTGAGATTCTCCAGCTTTGTTGTTGTTGAGCAATCGAAGCGTGAGCTGTTAAAGCCCCGCCCTCTTTTGGAAAGCGGCGAAAGCTCATTTGCACTTAAAAGGACACGCACGAAACGATGTGTTTTTGTTCACCCAAATAGGGGCAAATTTGACAAGCTATAATAAATGATCTGTGGGGTTTTTTGAGCTGAAACTTCACAGACACATTCTGAGGACACCAGAAACTTAAATTACATTTTGTGAAAAGGGGCATAATAGGTCCCCTTTAAAGTGAGCAGAATGATTTCCATGGTAAGTGCATTACTGTAAATGCATTTTTGTTTGTTTTTACAAACTGCAGACAAATGTAAATTTTTATGTGGCGGTCGACAGTATCTGTCAAATAGAACTCAACATGTTTTGATACCTGCACTTAGAAAAAAAATGTTCAGGGGGGTTCTACATAGTTCTTGACTTTAAAGAACCCTTTATGCCAAGGTTCTATATAAAGAGGAATGTTTTAAATGATTGCATAATACTTTCATGCTTTAAGTTTTTTTTTCCCTTATGGTGATGTTTGAGCTGTTTAATTCATCAAATTAATTACTATTCAAAATGAGTTGAAACTAACACCGTGTCTACACCGGACGCGAGCGGCGCGACGCAACAAAAAACAATAGAACCCATTCTAATCAGTGATATTGTCTACACTGGATGCGGCGCGACGTGACATATTCCCGACAGTAAACGGATTCCCCGTTCTATTTCTGACGTAGTCCAAGTGCTTTCCAACGGTCGTCTTGTCGCGTTCAGTGTAGACAGCTTTTAGCGTCTGGTACGGTGTAAATCCATTTTAGATCACATGAAGTGCCGGAAAGAACCCTTTAGGTTCTATATAGAACTTCTTCTAAGAGTGTGGAACAGTGGGTGGAGCAAGGAGAGGAACATTAAAGGGTTAGTTCACCCAAAAATGAAAATAATGTAATTTATTAGGCCTACTCACCCTCATGTCGTTCTACACCCGTAAGGCCTTCATTCATCTCCGGAACACAAATTAAGATATTTTTGATTAAATCTGATGGCTCAGTGAGGCCTGCATTCAAAGCAATGACATTTCCTCTCTCAAGATCCATAAAGGTACTAAAACATATTTAAAACAGTTCATGCGAGTTCCGTAGTTCTACCTTAATATTATAAAGCGATGAGAATACTTTTTGTGCGCCAAAAAAACGAAACGACTTTTCAACAATATGGGCCGATTTCAAAACACTGCTTCAGAGCTTTACGAATCGAATCAGTCACTCGGATCTCCTATCAAACGGCTAAACTGCTAAAATCACGTGACTTTGGCGCTCCGATTCACTGATTCGATTCGCAAAGCTCCGAAGCAGTGTTTTGAAATCGGCCCATCACTATATTGTTGAAAAGTCGTTATTTTGTTTTTTTGGTGCACAAAAATATTCTCGTGGCTTTATAATATTAAGGTAGAACCACTGTACTCGCATGAACTGATTTAAATATGTTTTTAGTACCTTTATGGATCTTGAGAGAGGAAATGTCATTGCTTTGAATGCAGGCCTCACTGAGCCATCGGATTTCAACAAAAATATCTTAATTTGTGTTCCGAAGATGAATGAAGGTCTTACGGGTGTGGAACTACATGAGGGTGAGTAATAAATGACTTTATTTTCATTTTTGGGTGAACTAACCCTTTAACAATGCATTAATGGTGAACAGTAGGACAGTAGATCTCATGGTGTTAGTTCAGCCCCCAAGCACACTCATTGAGAACTGAATGAACAAAAACTGGAAAATAACCACAGTGCATCATTAGACGGTTTCATTTAAAGCTTTGACATGAGTGAGTGGAAATGTTTAAATCAATGTTGTTCAGTGTAAATGTTCTTGTTGGTCTCTTTTGCAATTTTTAGTCATCTTTTTTTTTGTTTTGTTCATTTTTAGAGCAATTCAGAGTTTGCTTGGGGTGCTTAATGAAATGTGTGACTAATGTCTTAGTTATACTTTGTGTGTGTGTGTGTGTGTGTGTGTGTGTGTGTGGTTCAGGTGTTCTCTACGTTATGGAGACAAAATGTCCCCACAAAGATGGAAATAATCAAAATCCTTGTCGTGGTCCCCATAAGGAAAACTGTGTATTAATCATACTAAGCAATGTTTTTGAAAATCCAAAAATGCAGAACATAGTTGTGGGAGATAAAATATACAGTTTGTACAGTAAAAAAATGTCTATGGAGCGTCCCCATAAAAAACGAAAACCCAGTGTGTGTGTGTGTGTGTGTGCAGGTATTTGCTCAGCCGTTACTTGAGCCTTTGTTTCCACTCATGTCTTCAGGTCTCATCCTGTGTTCTGATAAATATATTCATTTACAAGCTATACCAGTGTTTGTTCATATTTGCATGCAAGTGCCTGCATGTGTTTATTTGGATGTGAAGCCTTGACTCACCAACCTCTGTTAGAAGAGAACAGACTAAGGATTGAAAATTGCCTTGACCTGAATCTCCCCCGTTTGTCACATCGAATTCTCTTAGCATCAGTCTATTGCTCAGATCTTTGTGTCAACATCTGCTGGATCAATGGATGCTGCTCGATACTAAGAGACGCGCTTGTCAAATCTAACATTTTTCTGTCATATTAAAACGACTGTTTGTCAGAGCTTCCTGACCAGCAACATTGACTCTCGCTAATCAATGACATAAGGATTAATTGTTTTAAGATCGCATTGTTGAATCGCTTGGTCCTTTTAGGATGAATTGCTTTGTTTAGGATGAATCGCTTTGTTGTATTCCTCATTTGTAGGTTGCTTTGGATATGTAAATGTAAATGCATACATTTGGGGTGGGGCTATAGGTTTGGTCAACCAATACAAGGCAGAGAAGTGTTTGGCACAGAAATAATATATGCTGCATTCACACCACCGCGTAATTAGCATAATCCTGAGATGACAACACGTGACACTATATTCGGAGCTGTTCACGTCCTCGGACTGGAATTATGCATTTCTATGGCACCACTATCAAGTATTGAACACCCACACCTGGAGCAGTGGGCAGCCATTTTTGCTGCGGCGCCCAGGGAGCAATTGGAGGTTAGGTGTCTTGCTCAGTTTTGGGTAAAGAGAGTAGAAGAGAGCGCTGTTCATTCACTCCCTCCACCTACATTTCCTGCCGGTTCTGAGACTCAAACCTGCGACCTTCAGGTTACAAGCCCGACTCTCTAACATTAGGCTACAACTGCCTAATGCAGTTCAATTTAATGACCATATAGTGATGGTCACACTTCATAGATTCACTGATTTGTGTAAAGTAATCAAAGATTTTCCTGAAAGCATCATAAATGCTGTTGGTGAGAATAGCAATCAACCTTCAGTTCAGAGTAATTGAACTATTGGCTAATGGACTCTTTTGAACTGAACTGTCATGGTCACTCTGCCTTGGTTTTTGCCTCATTGGTTCCACAGTAAATCCAGTTAATCAGACTGTTCCAGATTAGCCTTCTGCCTGTTGTTGATATCATGGCTTTTCTTCGTCTTTTAGAAATAGCATCACTGTAGGGGCTCTCGCACCCGTGATGGGATTTACTGCTAGATTGGACACTTTGTATGCAAAATTGTTTGTTACTAAAATGGGGCAGTTGGGGCCATGTGTTATGTCATTATAAGCTCCGTCTTTCTTTCATAGTCAAACACACAAGCACACATTTCTATTCTTATTTCTGCTCTATTAATTGCTTGCTCGTCTCTATAGGTAAATTACAGTGATTAATTCTTGTTGGAAAGTAGGGACTGGTGACAGCTACATAAAGGTTTCTTTTGTACCAGAGGCCCATGGACATATCCTTTTTCTTCTTGCCTGCATGGACTTTTGTAATGTGTTCTCTTTAACTTCCAAGTCTGATTTATTGAACATCTCATATTCATTTGGTTAGGGCTGCTGGTTTTTCTGATTCAATGGCTTTTGGTTGTTTGTGCTAGGGACAAATTAAAGACCTTGAACAAGTGACATGTTCTTTAGAGATACAATCATTTACAATATTATACAAAATGTAAGCTTAAAAATGTTTATTCAGTGTGTAATGTTATGCAGTCAATTATTATTACTCAGTACTTAAATGTATCATTATACTGTAACAAGAACACCTTAATATAAAGTGTTAGGCCTACCTAATAATTAAATAATGATAATATAGAAGTAATTATAAAATATGCCTAAATAAAAATAGGAAGTGACAGTCTTATAATTAAGTTAAACACTAGGGTTTACACATGCACTTATGCACCTGTGTTTACAATAGCTTTGATCACTTGTGATCAAAAACTGATGTTAGTAGCAGGTGTAAATGTCTGTTCCTTTCATCTACATATTTTGATGACCTGTAGTTTACATCAACCAACAAGCCCACAATCTTATAGTCGTTCCTCTAATTTGAAAACTAGTTAAGTGTTGGTGTCACATGACCTTTTGCTTTAAGAGTGACAGCCTCTAATGAGTCATTCTCGAGCTCTCTTGGTTTGAGCAGAACATGTCCAGTCCTGTCGCAGCTTCAAGCTGTGTTAAATGAGGTAAATTATAATTAAATGAATAAAAAGAATGCGTCTCCTTACTCCTCAGTGTCGCCCCTGAGAAGAAAGCTTCAAATGGACAGAAAATTGCTGCAGACGTGTGTATCTAAGTAATGAGTTGAACGAATATCTGTGCAATTTGTTTGTAAAACATTCTAGCTTAAAGGTGCAATGTGTAAAATTTGGGAGGATATATTGACAGAAATGCAATATAATATACATAACTATGTTTTCAGTGGTGTATAAAGACCTTACATAATGAACAGTTTTTATTACCTTAGAATGAGCCATTTATATCAACATACACGGGTCCCCCCTACATGTCAAGTCGTCATTTTGCGCCGGCATGTTTCTACAGCAGCCCTAAACGGACAAACACTCTACAAGAGCGCGTTTCATCACTGTTTTTCTTCTTCTAAAGGGCCGTTCACATGTCACGCCTGAAAACGCGTGGAATGCACGGCCGTGCCGCTTTCTCCTCCTTTCCAAAGCGCTCTCCACGATGACAAGGAAGTATCAGCAAAGTATTAAAGGATTAGTTCACTTTCAAATGAAAATTACCCCAAGCTTTACTCACCCTCAAGCCACCCTAGGTGTATATGACTTTCTTCTTTCTGATGAACACAATCGTAGAAATATTAATAAATATCCTGACTCATCCAAGCTTTATAATGGGAGTATGCGTTACCAAACAAGTATGAGCTGAAGAAAGTGTCTCCATCCACATCCATCCATCATAAACATGTTTCACAGGGCTCCGGAGGGTTAATAAAGGCCTTCTGAAGCAAAGCGATGTGTTTGTGTAAAAAAATTATCCATATTTAACAAGTTATGAGGTAAAATATCTAGCTTCTGCCAGACCGCCTTCCGTATTCTTCAAAAAGCTTACGCTGTACGTCCTATGCACGCCTTCCCTATAGAGGGTATGCACGTGACGTCACCGTCGGCCGTTTTGACTGCGGTTACTCCCACTGAGTGGAAAAAAGACTAAGTGACAGCATTGATTTTCAGGGTGAATGCCGCAAAAAAACATACAAAACACATCCAAAACGGGAAAGAGCTTTGCGACCGACTGTACAAATAGCTTTGACACAAAATCTGAGGTATATTTTTACAGACTGCCGAAAGCTACAGAAAAAAGAAGCAAATGGATTGCTGCAATTCACAGAAACAACTGGACTCCAGGCAGAGAAACATGGATTTGCAGTTATCATTTTGTGTCAAAATGTTGGATTTTGGGGTAAAATCATACCATATATATTGTATTATTATATATTGTGTTTAACTCATCAATTAAATATTTACCATCTTCTGCATAATTGGGTGTTTTTAAATAAACACTGACAAAAACTATACAAGTTTTAGAGCTGGACGATATAACGATATATATAACACTGATATAAGTGATCACTCTGATTTAGACCTACCTATATTGTAGTTATATAAAGCGTTCACAGGCAGATTTGCTTTATGTATTTCCCCAGTGGTGAAATCAGGCACATATAAATGTCAGGAAAACACGATTCCTGGTTGCATGTTAATATCCATGCTTAGGTTTCCTTGACATGTTATAAGGAACACTTTCGATCCCAACCTTTAGTGTAATTGTTTGTTTTACTTGCGTTTTCGCTGTTTCCCCTATTAAATCCAGTCATGCAGCAGGTTCTTTTGGCAGGAAAGTGACTTCAATGCATACCCTCTATTAACTGACGCGACCCCAGTTCCGTTTTTTTTCCGTAAGTTGAATAAGGAAGGCGTAGGACGTACAGCGTAAGCTTTTTGAAGAATACAGAAGGCGGTCTAGCAGAAGGTAGATATTTTACTTCATAACTTGTTTAATATGGATATATTTTTACACAAACGCATCGCTTTGCTTCAGAAGGCCTTTATTAACCCTTCAGAGCCATGTGGAGTACGCTTATGATGGATGGATGTAGATGGAGACACTTTCTTTAGCTCATACTCGTTTGGTAACGCATACTGCCATTATAAAGCTTAGATGCGTCAGGATATATATTAATGTTTCTACGATTGTGTTCATCAGAAAGAAGAAAGTCATATACACCTAGGATAGCTTGAGGGTGAGTAAAGCTTGGGCTAATTTTCATTTGAAAGTGAACTAATGCTTTAATTGATTTCTAGCCCTTGCATTAGCTTCACTACTAGATATATTTATGGAGATGAGAAATTAAAACCCGTTTTTGTTCGTATCATTGTGTATCAGTGCTGAAATTCAGATAAGGGAATAGGCGTTTTGTTTCAGATGTGCTGTAAGTGGTAGACCAGTTACAACAGACTGGGCCGAGTGACCAATTAGAGCAAAGTAGGCTCACGGAAAGGAGGGGTTTAGAGAGACTGAATCTTCGAACAAACGGTTTTCAGAATCTTTGAGAAATGATGTGATGTGCAATGTATATTATGAGTAAATTAGTGTTTTTTTTGACCTTGGATGCATGTAAACCTGTTGTAGGAGACTCCAAAACAAAAGTAGGAACCTTTAAAATAGCATAATGGGGCATTTTAAACTAATTAAAATGAAAACGTAACTTAAAATATAAAATAAAAGATTTAAAATATTAGTAAATACTAGTATATAAATAATAATTACACTACTTCGCAAATATTTACATTTTGTTTTGCAAAATGCAGGCTTGCAGCACTTACCACAATGTACCATGGGATTAGATGCCGTGGTACTAGCATATGCAACAAATTAATACGGTATTCTTTGAATTACATTGGAGTACTTTGGTAGATGAATATGGTAATCATTCAGTATCTATCTATCTATCTATCTATCTATCTATATCTATCTATCTATCTATCTATCTATCTATCTATCTATCTATCTATATATATATATATATATATATATATATATATATATATCAAAATACCATAGTATTGCAATCTAATACCACACCACCACAGTACTTTTTTTGTACAGGAAATGACATTATAAATCATACCTTAAAATTGAGAAAGACATACAAATACAGCTGCAGAAACGTTTGCTTTAATAAAAATTGGTAGCATTTTCAGAAATCTTTTAGACCCCTTGGGGTTGCACTGATCCGTACGTTGTTTGAGGCAGGGATTTTGAGTTCTGCTCTTCATCTCTCTTTCTCTGCTTCTGTTTATCGCTGCTGCTCTCCTCTGAGTGTCTAGTCACGACTGTGTGTGTGTGTGTGTGTGTGTCCAGGGCGAAGAGAGAGATGGAGTTGATTGATCTCTCTCTAAAGGTTGGAGCAGCGGCAGGTCTTTGCGCATCTGCAGATTAAATCAGCCAGTTGCTCTATTTTTGCAGGTTTGGGACTATTTTTGTGTGCTGTGAAAGGTGGGAACTCAACCCTTGTGAAAATGCGTCACCCTGCGCATTCAGCTTCTAAAAACAGATCCACTACACACGTGGCCACTAACGCAGACAGTCACACACAACGCACTCCACACACCATGTGAGATGAGGTAAACTGCTATTTTTAAGTACAAAAATACCAAACCAGATCTTTTCTTAGACAAAAATGGTGCAGGCTTCATTGTTAGCACACATTTTATAAACATTGTCTTTCATGACAATATAAAGTATTCATTATCAGTTTGGCTGTTGTTTCAGTCTGAAATGCTAAGTTCGATTCTGGCACAGGTGTGTGCATTCATCTGATTTGTCATTTGTCTGTCATTTACATTACATTAACATTCATCTGTCCAGCTTGCTCATCTTTTCCATAGCTGCAGTGTAGGAGAGGGAGTGAAGAAGCCAGGTCCTTAGTGGGAGTTGTGACAGATGTGATTATGAGTGATTTATTATTATTTGAGTAAACACAGTTTGCCTACGTATTGGGTAATATTCTGAAATTGTTACCGATTTCTTTTCCTCGCAATTTTGCCACCTCTCTTCATTGCTAGCACTCACATTTATAAATCTGTCTCTTCTATTGTGTCATTCCCAAAACCACTGCAGGCACTTTATCCAAATTCAATACTACAACATTGAAAGGTACAAGCTACAACAGTGACGAAAGTGAAACAATAGTGAAAGAATAGTTTAATGATTTGGGTTTTGGATATAATGGTTTTATGATTTTGACCAATTTAAAAACAGGAAAGTTGAGATTATGCATTTTTTCATCACGAATCAAATAATAATAATGTCTTTTCAAATAAACATTTCACTTAAATGTTGTTATACTCATATGTACTGTATGTATCACTGTAAAAAAAAATGAGTGTAATTTTAACTGTAAAGTATTGCTACGGGGAAAAAAAACTGCTAACAGTAAGTTGCCGTACTATATACAAGGAAAAACTGTAAAAGATCTAACCGGACATTTAATGTAATTTTACAGTAAAATACTGTAAGTTTTTAGAAGTAAAAGATTATAATTTACAGTAAAAAACTGTAAACTGACATTCCCAGAATTCCCTGTGTGACACATTTGAAAGAATTTCATTTAAATATTATGTTTCTTAATAGTTTTTGTTATCAGTTATGCATATTCGGGATTTGTTTTTGTTTTTTTTTTGTTTGTTTGTTTGTTTGTTTTTACAGTTTATGGACTGATTGATTGATTGATTTGATTGTTTGATTTATTGTTTGATTTATTTGTTGATTGATTGATTGATTTATCTATTTATTTGATTGATTGATTGATTTATCTATTTATTTATTTTCTGTGTCTAGTAAGTTAAATAATATTTATTTAATTTATTAAATTTTAGTTAATTTCACAGAATAAAAAAAAGCTTTTTTTTTTTTTTTTTTTTTACAAATTTAAAACAATGAAAACTATTTGAATAATAATATTCACGACTTCTCAAATCAACTTTCAAATCAACTTTTCTCTCAAATGTTATGCTCATAATATAAATTACAGTTAAAAACATGTATTAAATTAATTATTTTTCTCTAGTGTCTCAGACATGTGAATCCCAGTGCAGTGAAGTAGATTCAGTTATTCCTAAACATCAGAAGAAGAAGATCCAGATGCTATCTTTCCAATCTGGAACTAACGCTAAGCCGGGCAGGATCATGGTCCCATGTGTTTTAGGATGTTCCCTCCTCTCCCTGTGCAGATATGAGCATGAAGTGATAAAATGGGGCATTATTTTTTAGTCAAGATATAATGCAGTATTTTCACCAGAACAAAAAAAATCTCTTTAAAAGCTGAAAACCATTTTATCTTCCCTAGGTTTTTCCTCAAACAGCAGTTCAGAGGTGAGAGCCAAATCTCTTTTATGTAAAGCTTATTAGAGGGCCCTATGGGCCCTGGTGTTATATGTATATGTATGATATGACCTCTTTAAAACCCTTTTACGGTATTGATTAAACATTTATTACCACCTGTTTGTTTTTGTTTTTTTCAGTTTTTGCGGTCTGTTTTTCTCTCTCTAATCCTCTATCTATTTCTTGAGGTTGTTTTCCCATCACATTGTCTTCCTAACTCTGCGGTGGCCGGATCATTCTCTTTCAATCTCCCTGTGGCGTACTGAAGTGGATGTGCCATGCCTGAACTTGTTCAGAAAGAGGCAGCAATTTATTACCGCCAATCCTCTGCTACTCTGGGTTTGCACTAAAAAACCTTTATTTGCTGGTCTGTAGCATTGAAGATGCATCTCTCGCTCCAGTTTATTGAAGTGCGGTGACGTCAGGAGCCCGAGGCCCTCAAGGCAGATAGATAAAATCAATGTGTGAGGTTGTTCTGTCACAGACTAGACATGCTGTTCTTGGACATTTTAAATTGACTGCACTTTTTTGTGTCTACTTTGTTTTGCATCATTAGATGATTTCTATGGACACGTCATGGCTGCTGCCTTCTGTGAATTATGTGCTAATCAGCACAAATGGTGTCATCAGATTTGACTGCATGTTAATTATATTTGTTGCGTATGAAAAAATCACTGCGCAGAACTGATGTTGTCGTCATTGCACTGCATATTTTGCGACATTAAGAACAAAGCACAATTCAAAACCCCATTTAGCGATTGTTTTATCCTAAGCGACCTACAATAGGGGCAATTGCCCTGAACTAACCTGAGTTTTAAATGCCTTCCTCAAGGGCGTAACAGTGAAAGCTCATAAATCTCTCCTGTTGGAGTTGAATCCTGTAAATGTTTGGTTATACCAAAGGCGTTGGTTGTGCAATCCTTGTTTCAGCTTTCTTTATGTGTGTATTTATATACACAACATATACACAGAAGCTTATACAGTTGCATGAAAAAGTATGGGAACCACTTGAAGAATCTGTGAAAATGTGAATAATTTTAACAAAATAAGAGAGATCATACAAAATGCATGTTATTTTTATTTAGTACTGTCCTGAGTAAGATATTTTACATAAAAGATGTTTACATATAGTCCACAAGACAAAACAATAGCTGAATTTATTAAAATAACCCCATTCAAAAGTTTGGGAACAATTGATTCTTAATCAATGGATGATCTACAACTGTTTTTTTGTTTTATGATGGTTGTTCATGAGTCGCTTGTATGATCTGAGCAGTTAAACTGAGCTCTGTTCTTCAGAAAAATAAAAAAAATTCTTCAGATTTCCAGCATCTTTTGCATATTTGAATCAATCATATTTGAAACAGTCCAGCAGTGACTTTATGATTTTGATCCATCTTTTCACACTGAGGACAACTGAGGGACTCAAACACAACTAATAAAAAAGGTTCAAACATTTACTGATGCTCCTGAAGGAAACACGATGCATTAAGAGCCGGGGGGTGAAAACTTCTGAACAGGATGAAGATGTCCAAATTTTTCTTATTTTGTTGAAATATATATATATTTTTTTCCATTTAGTACTGCCCTTCGGAAGCAGCAGAAGATACTTGCATGTTTCCCGGAAGACAAATTAAGTACAATTTAAATTGATCTTCAAAAAGTTTTCACTCCCCGACTCTTTATGCATCGTTTCCTTCTGGAGCATCAGTGAATGTTTGAACCTTTTTAATAGTTGTGTTTGAGTCCCTCAATTGTTCCTTTAAATATGCAAAAAAAAATCCTTGAAAACTGAAGAATCTGCAGGACCTGGAGGATTTTTCTGAAGAACAGAGCTCAGTTTAACTGCTCAGAACAAACAAGCGACTCATGAACAACCATCACAAAACATAAAAACAGTCGTGGATCATCCAGGTAACCACACACAGTATTAAGAATCAATGGTTCACAAACTTATGAATGGGGGTTATTTTAATAAAGTCAGCTATTTTTTTTAATCTTTTTGCAAAATTCGAAAAACGTACCTATACTGTTCATACAAACCACTGCCCTTTCCAGCTAAAATGACCACTAGTGGCAGTAAAACACCAACAACTTTAATTCTTCTTCACACAAATTATTATGTTGTGGAGTAAGTTCTGCCTTTTTGGCTGAGATAAGAGTCATGAGTTCAGATGTACTCTGATTATCATGGTTTTTGTCAGCGTCTTGTCCCTCCACTTGCTCTGGTGTCTTAACAGGCAGATGGGTCATCATCATGGATGCACAGCGTTTGCTTTCTCTGTAGACTGCATGGGACATAAAACACAACCTACTGTTCTTAATAAGAGAACGGTCCCCTCTGCACATACAGTACTGACACCCACACAACTGGACATGAAAAGAACACTATGATCCCAGCTGGCTCTGTGTGTATCAAAGCTTGTGTGTTTTATGTGTATGTGTGAGCAGGAAAACTAGAATAGATGTTCACTTACCTAGATGTCTGTAGGTGTAATATCTACATACAGTGGCCCCAAACAGCATTTGGACACTTAAGCTGCCATTTAAAATGAGTGTCACAGCATTACATAACAAGATACAATGTCAAACCAATAGCATTTATTTAAAAAAAATAACACATCACAGCTAATTGTCAAACTTTAGGGATTTGTAACATAATTTATTTTTAAGGGTGCTTTAAGTGTCCAGATACTTTGTATATGTTAAAAAAAGCATAACAAGCAAGACAAAGCCTTCATGACATCATTAATGAAGGTATCACAGTGAATCCAGCTGTTTGCTCTTAGGCATGTTTTTTGCTTTCCTCCAGTCCCCTCCAGCCTGAATGAGCACACCAAGGCTTCTCGTTTGGGTAAACAGGGCTCAATAATTCATCTGTCAGCATACGGGAGAGCTGCCAGGCTTTCATTCACTCCCAGGGCTCGGCTGAGGCAGCACGCTCATCTTCTGGCCCTACCTCACCTCACAAAGTCACATTTAGACAAAAGAGCGCCAGCCCATTCCAGAGCTCTAATGGAGAAATGTAAAATGAGAGATGAGGCAGACAGAGTGACTGAAGATGAGTTAGGGAGATATAGTAAAGTCTAAAGGACAGAGAGGTCAAACTCCAGAACAGCCACATTCTAGATACTGGTAGCCCTCTAGGGGGAAGGGTTGGCTACCCCTGCTCTAGAGCAAGTATGTCAGTTCTTACAACATGCCTCGTAGTAATTCTGAAGACCTTGAGTAGCAGGTTCAGGTATGTTTAGGGTTACAGGTAAACCGCCCTTATGGGCACTTTTCCTGAAAGTGACTATTCTAGAACTGTTTTAAAACCTTTTTTAAAAAGGCATTTTTTTATAGATCATTTACATATAGCATAATGTCTAGCTCAAAGTTCAATGGGGTTCAAGCGTTTTGAGGCCTTTAAGCACATGCATAAAAAGATTTTTTGTTTTATTTAGCAAGCCTGTAACCATTTCGATCATACATGGAAAAGACCATTTACAGCCAATATAGGCAATTTACCACAGGAAATGTATGATTTATAAAGCTTTTTAACAGTTATCAAGGTTGAGCCAAAAACCTAGGACTAGTTCGCCAAAGTTGGTTTTTGAAATAATCTCCAATATTTAACGAACGATTCGATGGACAGCAGTGGTCCTAGAGGCAAAAGTTGCTCAGAATGAGGAGTTCTACCATGTGGTACGAATTTTGTGGGCGTGTGCAAAAAAATTGCGCAATACACGATCGTTTGCGCACGTGAAAAAATGCAAAGGTGCCGCCTGGTGGCTGATTTCTTTCGATTTTCCCACAGGCCTCTAGGGCCTTGAGTCAAACAGGCCCAGCGAGTTTCATTCCGATTGGCCTCCGTTAACCTTATCTGATAGCTGCTCAAGATTCGTTTGCCGATGAAATTTTTTTCGGGATATGTTGGTGTCCTCATAGACAATCATGGCACCTTGGACGCTAATTATCAAGTCAATCGGACTAACGGTGAAGTAGTTATAGCCATTTTCATGGTTTTTGCTGTTATAGTGCCACCAAGTTGCCAGTCGCTGCGTCCTTTTTCACACGACCACAGAATGAGCTCTTACATAGATGTGCTGAGCTTGGTGAAAATATCTCATTCTGTTCATGAGTTATAGCCAGTTTAGTAAAAGTGGCTCCGGCCACTTCAAATATTTTGGTGGCCCTTAGGGACCGTGCAAAGAAATTTCAACCTTTTTTTTGATAACTATTGACAATCAGACTCCAGAGAATGTTGCTGCACTGGTTTGGTTCTGATTGGGTCAAAAATCTAGGACTAATTCGCAAAAGTACGCTTTTCAAAAAAATACCCGAAAATGTCAAGGATTCCTACAATATATAAGACACTTGAGCCTAGGCCCCAACGGTTCTGGAGTTATGAGCCATTTAGTACTTTTGACCGCTGTAGCGCCCCCATCAGGTTGATCGGGGCAAGCCTTGGTGACGATGTAGGCGGTGTGAGTACTACCAGCCCTCAAAATTTCAAGTCTCTACAACTTACGATTTGGTCTGCCTGATCACTTTTAGGGGAGAATGCTGTTCTTTAAATCCCTAATAACCATCTGACTGACATGTACATTGACCAATCACAATTTTCCTCCTTTTCCAGGACAAGATCATGGTTGCACAAGACCATTGGGTACACGTTTTTAGAGATCCTGAAAGTGTATGTGCCAGGAATCCTGGTATCCACCTTATTTTGGAGGTCTTGAAAATCTCCTGTGCCCCGAGGTTTCGGAGGCCCCTGGCAATCCAAGCCCCCAGGGCACTAATTACGCTGATGGTCCATGATTTATCTCCGGGTAACTATCAAATCAGACATAGCAGAATATAGTTGTTTTCCAGGATATTTTGTTTACTTGCCGTTATCTCAAAATGTTTAAATATCTTTCAAAGATTTGAAGCCACAGACCTTGCAAAGCAACTATCTTCCTCTGAAGTGCTTAATGTGAAGTGCACCTGTTACCATGCTTGCATGGTAGTCGGACCATGAATATGTGGACTTCTGAGGATAAGCCAATTAGTCATTAGTCCCATTATTATTAACTGGCTTTTCATAAAATTATTACAGCAGAGAATGCATAATTCATAAAACTGCATGCAATTACAATACATGTACATTAGTATTGAACACCTTGCCTGTACCCCTCTCCATCTGTTTCCCACATACTTTCATGTATCCACTGCTCCCTACCTCCGTTCTATTGTTCCCTCTCTCCCTCCCAGCTGTTCCTTCCCATTTCCCTCCCTCCATGGTAGGAATCAGACCACGTGGTCGCAGCCAACAGCAGGCAGGGGTGAGAGAGTGTAAAGCAATAATCTCCCTGCAACATGCATCATTTTCGTACAGCCTCATGTCAGTGTGAGATACAGGCAGCAGCCGTGTGAATATTCACATATGAATCAAACACACAAATCATGACGCTGTTCGTTACGCTACTATAGTGCTCAGCTACTGCAGTATGTGCCAAGGTGAAACAAGGAGCTGATAGGCATGAGTCTCACGTACGGTGCGAGGGCTCCCTCTCTCTGGCAGGATAATCCGGCAGGCACTAATGGTGCCCGTCCCGGTGCTGCAGCACTGATGACATTGCTTGAGTTGTTCAGAAAAGGCCATGAGCTTCAGATACTTGTGGAGATTAACACATACTGGACATGTTTGGTAATGATATCTTTGGCATGATGGGAATAGTTATTGTGAGAACTGTGTGGGGCAGTTCAGTTGTACACTGTCTACCTGTTTTTGAAAAGAAGAATGCACACATTATTTTAGAAAGGAATAAAGCATTGTTAAGGGAAAGTGTTGGTGTTGTCATCAAGGTTGCAGTCTTGTAGCCATTGCTCAGTCCACAAGAATGTAGTCATTTTATGCACCTTTTTGCTGATCCTAGTTCAAAATTCATTGCCTCAATGTCTAGTTTTGGAGGAGGACTATGAGGGCTGAGGGTGCCATTTGAAACAAGGCTAGTGTTGACATAAATTGGTGATTGACGAATCTGGGTACTGGGTAGTGGGATCTGACTGCAAGGTACTTCTACTATAACCAATCATGGAAATGAAAAACGAGGCACTTTTTGGCATGTTTGTGTATTGTTGATTGTGGACTGGATTTCATTTTTGTTTTCAGAATTGGTTATTGTTGTCACTTCTCATGCCTATCCCTATAGTAATCTTTTTAGACTTTCACCTAAGCCTGACAGGACTTGTATTCATTTATTCTTTTTTTTTTTTTTTTTAGTTATAGCCTGTGAAATTTTAAAAAAAGACATTGATTTCAGGCTCAATATTATTATTTGACAGTATCAGGTGAGGCTGGTCAGTTCAGGACACATAGTCTCAGTTATAGAGCAGGTTCAGCTTGAAATTGACGCACTTGTAGACCTAGTGCCATAAAGTAATTGGACACTTGGGTCACTTCTTTGGATGTCATTTCCTTAGATACAAAATATCAAACCAAGTTGGATCTGAAAAACAAATGCTAACTTCACCTGGATGGGGCTGTTGTAGCTGGGGTATGTTGTAGCTAGGGTATGTGTGCATTTCCGTGATTTGCCTTTTGTCCGTTTGTCAGTCTGAATCAGCCTGGTGGAGTTTAGTAAATGTGAGCGTTTGACCTTCTCTGAAGTAGTAATTGTACTGCTGTCTGAAGGGTTCTTTGTTTTCGTTCTCCATGCAGCTCACTACTTAGCAAAAGGGCATGGAGGCATTATGGTAAAGCTATCTAAATGGTCACCTGTTTACTATGCTTGAAAAAGAAAGATTTTAAATCTTATATTTTCACATTTCCTTAGGAAAATGCAAGTCATTGCTTATCCATATTAAAGGGTTAGTTCACCCAAAATGAAAATTCTGTCATCATTTATTCACCCTCATGTCGTTCCAAACACGTAAGACTTTTGTTCATCTTCTGAACACAAATGAAGATCTTTTTGATGAAATCTGAGAGCTTTCTGTCCCTCATAGACAATTACGCAACCAACACTTTGACGCTTCAAATTGAATTGAGTGGTTTAGTCCAAATTTTTTGAAGAGACACGATCACTTTAAATGATGAACAGGTTGAATTTAAGCTTATATTCACATATAAGTTTGTTCTTGCACGTCAATCATGTACGTTTGAGCTTCTGTTTATGTTCATTGATCAATGTTTATATGTGAATAAAAGCCTAAATTAAATCTATTCATCATATAAAGCGATCAAGTCTCTTCAGAAAAATTAGACTAAACAACTCAATTCATATGGATTAGTTTTACGATCTCTTTATCAACTTATTGAAACGTCAAAGTGTCATTTGCGTAGTTGTCTATGGAGGACAGAAAGCTCTCAGATTTCATCAAAAAGATCTTCATTTGTGTTCAGAAGATGAATGAAAGTCTTACAGGTGTGGAACGACATGAGGGTGAGTAATTAATGACAGAATTTTCATTTTTCGGTGAACTAACCCTTTAAGTTGGGTTGTTCTGGTGGTTGCCAGGGTGTTGCTTAGTGGGTGTACCGGGTGGCCATTGACCTTGGCCATTTTTACATGGTTGCTAGTTTATCAAAAGAGCCCACCCTCAAGTCTTGATATATATCAAGTTATATTTATGTCTGTAGACATAGCTTAGGTTGCTTTTCCAGTATAAGCGTATATGATTTTTTTTTCTTTTTTTTCACTTCTCTTATAATCCATCAGGCAAAATCATTAGTCAAATTACTTAGAAAAGTAATAGCACATTTCTATTTAAAGTTTTAGTAATGGAATGGGAATTCACAGCTGTAGTGGAGGGAAAATTTTCAGCAAATAACTAGCATTCTGTTTCTTACATAAATCTATAGCATGGCATATGGACTACTATTAAAGTACTTTTTTCTTTTTCTTTTTTAGGAGCTGTGCAGTGAACATCATCATCATTCAGTTTTTAACTGAATGGACAAAAGTAGTTTTGACATTTTGCCTAACCTTTGTGTTTCATGGACGACAGAAAATAATACAGGGTAGGAACAGCAGTTAATGACGACAAAAGTTTTATTTTTGGGTCAACTATTACTTTTAATAGGATTATAAATAACTACAAGCGAACAACACTGAACCATAAATAACAAAAATGTTGTAATTCTCCATTAAAATGTTTGCTAAGCCATGGGATGATGTTGTTAAAATTTGTGGTCCTTCCGTTGTCATCATCCCTCTGTGACTAAAGATGGACTGTAGTGACAGGTTTCAGAGGAGAGGTGGGGGTGTCTGCGTATGACTCAAAAGGTATCCGGGGGATCTGCGCTGTAATTATCTGTTTAATGATGTGTACATCCTGGGTTTCTAAATAAATCAACACCGCTGCCTCCTCACAGTGGTGTCATCTGGAGGATGAAACAGTATATGTGACTTTTCCTATCACAAAATAATCACTTACTTTACAGTAAAAGGATTGGTTAAAAAAAAAACAAATCTTCTGCATCATTACTGGCAGGGCTAGGAGTAATGTTGAATCTAAAGCAATGTAAGTTGACCTACATTGCTACCCAGACTTATCAGTTTAATTGTCTCTCCATACTACTGCAGGCCCAATTTGTAAGTCTAAGATCCAAATAGCACTCATTGTCTTCCTACAAGTCAGCGCTTTTGTGACGTTATGCCGCTTTGACTGTCGGGTAGAAGTCTGCTGCGGAGCTCGCTTCAGTGCAGCTTGGCAAAAGTTTGCATCAAGGGCGCATATCGACCGCAAAGGGGGAATTCACGAGCACCCTTCTGAAACCTAAAAGAATTTCTGTGGGATAATATTGTAAATATTTGTGTTTTACATTAATTCGTTAAACAACTACTACGTGGAACTAATGTAATGAACAGAAATTAAATAATTCCATCAAATATGTTCTTAGGACATTTACTGAAACAGACGCTATGATAATCTGAATCGCTTGCCTGTTGTACCTACATGATTACCAATTATTTGCATTATTCAAATTTCAAGTTTCAAATTATGCAAAGTGGAAAAGATAGGGCTCTCTCTGTTGTAATTATCTCAATGGGTTTTAAGGATGGCTCTCCTTGCTTGTATCAGTGGGAGTTTATGAGATTTCACATGCCGTTATTAGCGACTGTCAAAACCCAAATGTGAATGTAGCAGTGCCAGGAGCTCTGGCACACAATGAGCCAGCGGAGTAATGGGATACGAGTGTTTTGGCTGACCTTGTTAGGTTATTTGTGTTGGAAAAGACAGTGAGTGATGGGAACAGCAGTGCCCCTCTCCAGAAATGATCCAGGTGTGTATACCCAAGAGACAAAGAGAGACTTTGTCCAGAGCACAAATGGATGAGGGCATCCTGTCCGAAGGGAACACAGTGCTTCACCATTCCCTCTTAATCATCATCATCTAAAAGAATGAGACACAAACGCACAAATGCAATGTCAAACTCATTTTGTGTGTGTATTAGGTGATGAGGGATTTTTTTTACACTTCATGTAAAGGGTGGTTGATTTTGATTTAACTTTTTTGACTTTAGTTAGTGTGTAATGTTGCTGTTTGAGCATAAACAACATCTGCAAAGTTGAGACTTAATGTTCAATGCAAAGGGAGATATTTTCTTTTAAAGAATTCGCTGTTTAAGGACTACAACAAATGGCTGGTAGGGACTACGAGCTTCTTCCCGGGTTGGTGACATCACTAACACTAAAATTTACATAAACCCTGCCCCCGAGAACACGCAACAAAGGGGGTGAGGCCATGTTGGGCTGCTTTAGAGAAGAGGAAGAGTTGTTGTAGTAGAGTGTTGTTGCCCTGCCGTCATTTTACACCAGACTGCTTCACAAACGAACGTCAATTCAACGCTGGATTTGCACAAAAGATTAACATGATGGCACATGCTAGTCGATGAGTTGAATCAACTCCATAAATTTATCCACTAACCGTTCAGAAACGTCCAATTGCATTCTAAAAGTTGTAACTTCTTCCTGAGTCTCTCCATCAGTATCCGACTCCGGTTTTGAACAATGTAAGGCTGAACACCGTTACTGACAATCATCATTTTGGCTGCGTGAGATTCTCCAGCTTTGTTGTTGTTGAGCAACCGAAGCGTGAGCTGTTAAAGCTCCGCCCTCTTCTGGAAAGCAGGCAGGAGCAGCAGCTCATTTGCATTTAAAGGGACACACACAAAAACAGCGTGTTTTTGCTCACACCCAAATAGGGGCAAATTTGAGCTATAATAAATGATCTGTGGGGTATTTTGAGCTGAAACTTCACAGAGACATTCTGGGGACACCAGAGACTTATAGGGGCATTATAGGTCCTCTTTAACATTCTCTTCTCAGAGGACATTTCTTGCCAAAACTTCAGCCTTCACAATGTTGCCAATAATAAATAAGATATTTTAATCAGTCTGAAAACAAGTCTATTATGCAAAGGTGGGGAATTGTTTTTGATACATTTTCTAAATAATTAATCTGTAATGCTTAGCTGTGCATGATGTGAACATCCACTGCAGTCTGTGTGGGGATAATTAACAAATTCTATCAGCTTTATCGCCAGAACATGCTGTACACAGTGCTGCACTTCTTAGTGCTGTGTTAAAGAAAGGGCGTTTTGTCATTCTTTCATTCCTGCTTTTCCTCCCTTCATCGGCAGTCCCACCACGCACACTCGCAGCCCAGAGCTACGGATTATTTACTTTAAAAAAACAGCATTGGCCACAGAAAAAAAAAAAAAAAAAAGAAGCTCTGTAATATATGTTCTTCAATACAGCTGACTTCTGTTTCCTTCCAACTGTCTCCCTGTATGACACAGATACCCCATGTGTTTGCCTAGTACAGAAGCATGAAACACAGAATAAAGATAAGAATCAGGTTTATGACCTCTTCAGATGATTTAACCAAGAACATACAGTAGTGTCACTAATGCGTATTTTGTTTGGATCTGCAATGTACTGATGCTGCTACACTAAAGCCCCTGTTTTTATGCACTTGTTTGTCTAGCAATCCTACACCAGAGGGACGATTCGTCTGTTGTCCGTCTGCTTCAGTGAGGCAACAGCAGACAGTTAACAGGCTGTTGTGGAGTGAGGGCACTCTGCTGTTCTCCAGACGTGTGCGTGCATGGCGGTGCAGTCACATTTATTGTGTCTCAAACCCTGATAAGGTATGCATGTACATATGCAAATATGGAAATGTGAGGTGAGAATTTTTATTTAAAGAACTGGATAGGTCAATGGGCTATTTCTACCTGATTTGGTGTAACTTAATGCAATAATATTGAATAAGGTTTAAAGACTATATAGACAATCTAGATTCAAGCACATGAAGCAGGGTTGTATGACATAGATAGAAATATTGTTCCATAGATAAACATTATGCACAGTAAGTGTTGCGCCATTATTGAACTATTTAATGCCCTTAAAGCATTATGACTCTGTTAATGAGAAATGCAGTATTTATGCATGTGTTCCGGTCACTCCGGCTCATTCTGTACCTGGCATTACCGCTGAACGAGTGGGTGGAATTGGGGGAGTGGTCGCTCCATATATGGTCCCACTGGGTTTCCTGTTTGGACCCTCACACACTACCATAAACACTCTTCGTTCAAGCCATCGTGTCTTTCTCATCTCAATGAAGAGAGGGAGAGAGAGGAGGGGAGGGACCTGCTCGTGCGTGTGTTTTTTCTTCAACTAGTTGACACTAGCAAGAGGAGACGGCAGCATCCTCTGTCCCGCATCACCTTCAAATTTTGCGTTATGACATAAACAGTACTTCATGTGAACGCCAAAGGATCCGCATTCTAAAAGCAACCTGTCCCATCCTTTTTTCCCCACGCGTTTTCTTCAATGCTTTGACATCTGGAATGTGCTGTTTTCTTGCAAGCGTTGTTTCCATGCCAGCATGGGAACTGCAGTATCCAAAAGGAAGAATCTGAGAAATGATGCGATTTCTTCGGTGGCGGCCAAAGTTAGGTGAGTGTCTGCTTTTATCAACTCGTTTTGGGTCATTCACTGCATGAAGCCCATCAGCTCAGCTCTGCATTCGTACGTGTGGCTTCAGAGCTCTGCGCGCGCTGCCACTGAAGTTACAAAACAGGGATCTTAACTCTCTCATTCATGTGTGAAAAGAAAGGTCAGTCGTGATATTTGGTTGCGCAGACGGGTCATTTTGAACATGGATGTTACAAATACGTGTGTATTTGTTAAAGTTACCATTTCGTTTATCTGTAGCTTGTGAATATTCAATGATAATTCACCCGAAATGCCAGTTCTGTCATTATTTACTTTCCCTCAGACCTGTATGACTGTTTCGCTGGCGGGAAACATCTAGGCTATGTATTTTATATGCAAAGGCTGGTGACTGAAGATGTCAAGTCTAATGAAAACATCATGATAAAAGTATCATAAAAGTCTTATAGAGCAATAAGATACCGATTGTGTGAAGGGTAAATCTTAATTTATTTATTTATATATATTTTTAATCAGAGTACATGACAAAATTCGGAATGTCCGATTCGTGAAAGATTCGTTTGTGCCGAATCTTTTCATTGAATCATATGGCTCTCAAGTGTACATCTCGGTGATTCAGTAATCAAGTGAATATTTATAGTGACTTTTTTTATTTATTTATTTTTATTTTTTAATAATATTTTGATGATACTATTATAGTGGTTTTGCATCCTTGACATGTTCAGTCACAAATACAAAAAAAAAAAATTCTTCAAAATGTATCTTTTTGTATTCAGTGGATAAAAAAAACATGTTTTTTTTTTTTTTTGGGTGAACTATCCCTTTAATTAAAGGGTCCCATAACTTAATTAATATATTTATTCATGAATTCATTTTATTATTTACTATTAACTGTAGAAAAACTGTTACACCCAGATTAAACTGTTTATTTCCTAAATTAACTCTAATAACTATGAATAGATGTGAGAATGCTGTTGCAAAATCCATTTTAAACTTCCATCTTATTCCAAATGTCTGCTTGACCAGCTGTTTTGTTGGTCTAGCCAATGCTGATGGTCAGTATAGACCATGTTGGACCAGCTAACAGCTTAAGATGGATTTTCCAGCAGGGCTGCTTAAAAAGTCATCTACTCATCTGTCTCGAATGTAGATCAAAGCATTGACAGCGTCCTTCACCGGGCAAGTGTGCACGAGACTGACTCGATCTGTCAATCATCCGTGACTGACTTGTGCTGTGCCTGGTGTTTCTGTGTCACAGTGAATTATATTGTCATAGCAAAACTGAGTATTGTAACCAAGAGAATGACATAGTCACCGCAAGCATTAAATCAACATGTTATTTTAAGACAACATAGCAGCTTGTTTTCATTATTATTCATGAAAAACCAATATTGATTGAGCACTATTCTTGCCTATATTCTTACATAACTAGTCTCTGTTTAGCTCTCATGTGTATCACGTCTGTCATAATTCATAAGATGGCAGGTGGTTCACCTTCTCACCCTAATGTCTGGGCCTGGTGCCTCAGGGATGCTGTAAGTCATTGCATCCATAATGTTCATATACAGAATGGATTGTGATTGTTGCATTCGAACAGATACAGTAAACTCTGGCACTGTCATTCCTTGTAGATAGAGGTCATTAAAATGACCTTGTCGACTAAAGACGTACAGCATTCAGACATGGTTTTATGTGATAAATGAGATGGCATTCCTTTACTTCGCTGCATTTACGTGTGTGTGTCATAAGCCTGAACGAGTGGCTATTCAGTATGCAGGGCAGGTATATCTGTGCAAACAGCTTTGCATGCTGAGTAGAAATGACCGATGTATCAGAGAACGATAGACATCATCCTAAGCAGACGCAACATGTTAACGGCATGAATAGATATATTTTTGAATAATCCAATATTAACAATATTCAGTTTAATGCATGAGTAATCTACATGCTGTATGCTGAACATATGAATGTTTTTTGATTAATTATGATCAATTAATTGGTGAAAGTCTCTAGGTGATTAGCTCTAGGGCAGTGGTTCTCAACCAGAGGGCCCGGGACCCACTAGGGGGCCTCAGCACACTTCTAAGGGGGCCGCAAGATGACAAAATGATTTTAAATAAGACAAAACTCGGTTTAAAATAAGTTAAAACTGCTAACAATCAAGGTGTAAGCTGTAATCATATTTCTTATTTTAATTGGTTTTTATTTACAATATGAAGGTTCTCATGATCTTGGACAACCTGGATATACCGAATGAGGGAATATTAAAAGTGTGTTTCCTAGACCTGGGAAAGTCTTGGGAATTAATACAATCAAAAGTCATTTAATTTTTAAATCATGACTATAAACAAATGTATACATTTTGTCAAGCTCTGTAATATTTTATCAGGTAGAAATTGCTCATAGTATGGAGCACCGCACATGACATGCAAACAAAAATATATATATTGTGGCCATGATTTAATAATTCATCCCCTTGTTTTAGTTAGATTGTGGCCATCAATTAAGAATTAGTTCCCACAACTTAATTTGTTCACTTTATTTAGTAAATCATGGCCACGTTGTACTAATTTGTTTTGATTTAACTAAAATAATGGAACAAATTATTACAATGTGGCCATAGTAAAACGAGGGAACGAATTATTATATTGTGCGCACATTTTGGTAAAATAAGGAAACTAATTATTATATAGTGTGCAAAATGTAAGTTATCGGAACAAATTTTTAATGTGTGGCCATGATATACATATTTTTATTGCATGTCATGTATGGGGCTCCATATTAAGTGAGTAAAAAACAACCCCCTGTAATTACAAACTAGAAAAGTCATGTAATACATGTAATAAAAACTGTAAACTATTCAAAAATGAGCAGCTGGGGGTCTTCAAATGTTGTCAGTTAATAGAGGGTCTTGGTGTCAAAAAAAAAAAGTTGAGAACCACTGCTCTCTAGGGTTTGTCTCTATCAAAATAAAGGGGCCATAAAACTGCCTTGAATGAAAATCAAAGCAAGTTGCATTGGCGTAATCAGACAGCGTTTAGACTTCAGATGTGGAACCTGTGCCCTGCTGGAAGAAACCGCTCATTTGCAAAGGAATTAGTCATTGGCCTGGGGCAGTTGTTACTGTTATTATAGGCTGTAAATTATAGTGATTTTGAGCAAAGAAAGAGGTGTTGTGCTGTAGAGTAATTGTCAGGCGAAGCCAAATTTAAAACACTGTCACGTTAGGATTAGACATCTGTCAGAGAAATAGCTTTTATGTCGTAAGCCAGTCATTCTCAACACAGACTGAAATAACGTGCACTCTTTGTGCTGACTTACTATTGAACATCCTTTTCATCCCCTGGATTCGTCATTGTCCGGGGGAATATTGCTCGTTGTGAAGGCAGTCTCTGGTAATCTTCTCTTTCTCCAGACACTGGGTCATGACCACTGAGCTGTTCAAAACCAAAATCTGTAGGTGGACCATGTTCTGTGAGTACGCACAGGATCAATAGCCCCCCGGCCCACTCCGACACGCTAAAGAACAGGAAGTACTCCTGCTCTCAACCTGCACTACTCTTAAATTCTTCTCAGCTTGGCCACATCATGCATTTGTAGTGGTTTTCTCTGGCTTACTCAGGTTTGAACTAATGGCCCTAGTTGTGTAGCAATAATTTTTTATTTTCTGCTCAAAATCACTTCATATGGCTTATGTAATGGGTTCTTCCTGTTGGTCTTCATTTATTTATTTTACTTTGTCTGAGTCATTTTTAGGCTGAATGCTTTCAGGGCCAGTGGGTCAGCATGGAGAGCCTGGTCTGTACAGTGTTTGTATGCTACTCATGAGTGATCTGCAGAGTTCCACTTGATGCTCATCCACTCTGATTTATGAGCTGAGAGGCTGAGTCATTGGCTATCATGCCGTCTCATCTCGACAAATACATGCATATTTCTATTTTGTGAATCTTAGTTTTAGTTGAGGTTTGAATTTGTCTTTTTTTTATACAAATGTACCACAACATGCAGAGATCAAGTTGTTATTCCTTTGCTGTTTATAGTGTGTGACCGCAGCAAGATGTAAAATAGGGATATCAGAATTAGATGAAGATGTTATTAAGGGATAAGCAGTCAGACGTGTCTCAAAATCACTGCCAAACTGAATGTTGTGTAGTGGTTGAGCATTCAGTGAGATGTAACGCTGTTATGAGTTCGGATGATTGACCCACTGCAGTGTGGTGTGAACTTTTTAAAACATCCACACTGTAAAAGCCAGTTTACACGGCACGACAGATGGCAACAGACACTTTGTTGGGTTTTGTCGGATCAGTGCGTTACCTCTATCGGCATCTGTCGAACCTTGTTTTCAATGATTGAACATGTTGAATCGGTGCTTGTCAGGTCTTGTCTTAGACAGAAAAAAGGCTATTCGGTTTTCAAAAGAAACATATGAGAAATGTTGCATTTGACCTCTTTGACAGCCTTGAGGCTGCTGTCAATTGTAGCTTTGTAAGTCCCATGCAGCATAATCACTGTGGCACTCAAAACAGACAGAAATTCATTGACCAATGTGGGACCTTTTAAGGAAGCATCTCAGATATTGAGTGGGAAGTGGGGCTTTTTTCAGTGTGTTTTTGGTCAGCACATTGCAGGCTGATGAGATCTGACTCATTGATCTTTGGGCCTTGGATAAATCTGCCGAATGCTGGCATTTCAGATATACTTATAGTTTCCCAGGAAAGATCTAGAGCTGTAACCCTGTTGCCACCCTCCTTTCAGCATATTAAAAATAGCTTGTATATTCATATTAAATATCAAAGCAGGGAATTTATAAAGATTTTCATATATAGCTTTAGGGATTTTTTTGTGGCACCAGCCAAATGAGACATTGGGTCGACATTTAAATCATTTTTAAACCCTGCTGAAACAGCAGCTAATTTGGATCAGCTAGTGAACATCTTAAATGAAAAAAAAAAATCAAGTTTTTAGTATAAGGTATGTTATGAACATGCTGATTTTGCATAGAAACCCATCATAGCTACCCTGGTCACACTGGTCTGCTTTCAACAATAACATGCTTAACCAAAAAAGACATTTTTAATATGACAGTTCATGACAATTAGGTTAAAAACAAGTTTTTTTTAAAAAAGTAGTAGTCTATAAAGGTTATGTTAACAGCTAACCAATATATCAGACAATATTTGGCAAATTTGATATTACCATCAGTCAATAACCAAATCCACTCAGCCAATTAACAGCATGCTATTTGATTAAAATACAGTAAAACTGTATTTTTATATATTAATTACAAAATAATTTATTCCTGTGATGGCAGAACTGAATTTTCAGCACCATTACTCCAGTCTTCATTGTAACATGATCCTCTTAAATCAAGAAATCATTCTAATATACTTTTTTTTTAAATTATTATTATCAGTGTTGAAAACAGTTATTTTTGTGGAAATTATTCATTGCTTTCTGTGATTAACAAACTGAAATGTAACTAACTATTCACTAAAAATCTACTCTGCTGCAGCTCTTTTCATGTGATCAATGAATAGAAAAAACCTTCATTAAGATACCTCAACATTTCTAAGTGTGGGTATCTGCAGGTTGGAGTAATGGGTGTGATGAAAGGTCTTTACAATTCAAGTGTGGGTATCTGCAGGTTGGAGTAATGGGTGTAACGAAAGGTTGGGACATGTCGAAAGGTCTTTACAATTCAAGTGTGGGTATCTGCAGGTTGGAGTAATGGGTGTGACGAAAGGTCTTTACAATTCAAGTGTGGGTATCTGCAGGTTGGAGTAATGGGTATAACGAAAGGTTGGGACATGTCGAAAGGTCTTTACAATTCAAGTGTGGGTATTTGCAGGTTGGAGTAATGGGCGTGACGAAAGGTTGGGGCGTGTCAAAAGGTCTTTACAATTCAAGTGTGGGTATCTGCAGGTTGGAATAACGGAGTAATGGGCGTGATGAAAGGTTGGGGCGTGTCAAAAGGCCTTGACAATTCAATTCAATTACAATTCAATTCAAGTGTGGGTATCTGCAGGTTGGAGTAATGGCCGTGACGAAAGGTTGGGGCGTGTCGAAAGGTCTTTACAATGCAAGTGTGGGTATCTGCAGGTTGGAGTAATGGAGTAATGGGCGTGACGAAAGGTTGGGGCGTGTCGAAAGGTCTTTACAATTCAAGTGTGGGTATCTGCTGGTTGGAGTAATGGAGTAATGGGCGTGACGAAAGGTTGGGGCGTGTCGAAAGGTCTTTACAATGCAAGTGTGGGTATCTGCTGGTTGGAGTAACGGAGTAATGGGCGTGACGAAAGGTTGGGGTGTGTCAAGGTCTTTACAATGCAAGTGTGGGTATCTGCAGGTTGGAGTAATGGGCGTGACGAAGGTTGGGGCATGTCGAAAGGTCTTTACATTTCAAGTGGGTATCTGCAAGTTGGAGTAATGGGCGTGACGAAAGGTTGGGGCGTGTCAAAAGGCCTTGACAATTCAATTCAATTACAATTCAATTCAAGTGTGGATATCTGCAGGTTGGAGTAATGGGCGTGACGAAAGGTTGGGGTGTGTAGAAAGGTCTTTACAATTCAAGTGTGGGTATCTGCAGGTTGGAGTAATGGAGTAATGGGCGTGTCAAAAGGCCTTTATAATTCAATTCAATTACAATTCAATTCAAGTGTGGGTGTCTGCAGGTTGTAATAACGGAGTAATGGGCGTGACGAAAGGTTGGGGCATGTCAAAAGGCCTTTATAATTCAATTCAATTACAATTCAATTCAAGTGTGGGTGTCTGCAGGTTGGAATAACGGAGTAATGGGCGTGATGAAAGGTTGGGGCATGTCAAAAGGCCTTGACAATTCAATACAATTACAATTCAATTCAAGTGTGGGTATCTGCAGGTTGGAGTAATGGAGTAATGGGCGTGACGAAAGGTTGGGGCGCGTCGAAAGGTCTTTACATTTCAAGTGTGGGTATCTGCAGGTTGGAGTGATGGGCGTGACGAAAGGTTGGGCGTGGATAAAGGTCTTTATCATTGGTTGCGAAAGCTGTCTGTCAGGGTATGGGGTAGGTTTAGGGGTTAGTTTCTGTTGTAGCAATTCACCTTTCGACATGCTCATTACTCCGACCTGCAGCTATCCCTGTCTCTTACAATTGGTCGCTAAAGCTGCCTGTTAGGATGTGGGGTTAATTTCTGTTGTAGCATTGTGTACCTTTCGGCACACCCGTTAAGACCTGCGACTATCCCTGTCTCAAAATTTCTCATTTTGTGTTTCACAGAAAAAATAACAGCGTACAGATTTGGAACGACATGAGGGTGAGTAAATAATGACAGATTTTTTGTTTGTGGTTGAACTATTCCTTTTTTCAGTAGGTAAAACTTAACTAATCCAATTTAATCCAAATGCCAGAAGAACAAATCCTAGATAATACCTCCCACTATGCAAAACCATTAAATTGTCTGCCTTACAGTTTTAACATCATTAATTGTACATCTTTTTGAGGAGACTCCACTTCTTATATACATTAAGTCAGTTGGTACATGCTGCATCTCCCTCTTCACTTCCTGCTCTATTTATTATCTGGTAGCGGAGATGAGACCGTGTCCTGTAATTAGTCTGACCGTTTGAGATAATGCAGTTCTCAGGATGACTCTGACACTCTGCGATTACGCCTTTGACATTGTTGTCTCTGCTGTTATGCAAGAGAGAGAGAAGAGGGTAGAGCGAGAGTTGAAGAGAGGGTACGCTCTGGGCGAAGGAGGGTTCCAGGCATCATTAAGCCCGGCTCTCACACCGTGGAAGAGGGAGGAGGGTGACATTTTAATCTGTGGTCTGAAGCGCAGGTCCCATATGCAGTGCAAACATGCACTACAAGAACATGCCATTAGCTGTGCTGCTGTTTTTTCTAGCTCAGAATATAACAGAGGAAAATGTGTCAAAGAAACAAGTCAGTGGAATCAGCAATGCTTGATTGTTCAGTTGTCCCCGGGCTCATATTAAATGCATGTTATCCACTCACCTTAGAATAGTTCTCAAGGACCTGCCTGAATTAAATGCACAAGGATCTCTGGGAAAAATGCCAGTGAAGTGTTTGCCACGAAGAAGTGTCTTAAAAAGAAGATGTTGCAGTCTAGACAATCAGTTTACCTAAATCATTTCATATTTAATTATAATATATTACCTGGAGAAAGCAATCTGTTTGCTTTCATCTCAATGGGAGTTGGTTGACGTGGATGATTTGAAACCTGCACTCTCGATTCTAAACAACTGATGTTAAATGCCATAAATGCCATGTGATTAATTTAAACTATGTTGCATTTTGTGTAAACAAAAAAAGCAACCTAGTTTAAATTAATCACATGGCATTTATGGCATTTAACAGCACTTGTACAGTAGTTTACTGCATTATGATGCCGCTGTGTTTGAGAATGTCTTTGAGTGTGAATTTTCTAGTGTGTGTGTATGTTTCATGCATGAATGCCTGCTGTGTGGAAATGTGTGAGTACAGTGTCATGGATTTCGTTCCCTCCTACTGTGTCCATGCTTTTATGTGCTGCTTTTGTAACACTGCTAAAAGAAAGAGCACTGCTCTAAAGGATCCTGTTGTACCAAACCTTTATGACTTACTTTCTTTTTTGGCATAGAATGAAAGTACTTTGGGTTAAATGTTGTTTTGGACCCAATTGACTTTCATTTTATAGACAAAAACAGGTTTGGAATGTATGAAAAGAAAAATACTGTAGATAAAATACTGTTCAAAAGTTTTGGTCGGTACGATTTTTTTAAATATTTTTGAAAGAAGTTTCTTATTCTAAGACATTTATTTAGTCAAAAATACAGTAAAAAATAATTTTGTAATGTATTATTACAATTTGAATAATTGAATTTTCAGTATCCATTACTCCAGTCGTCAGTGTCACATGATCCTTCAGAAATCATTATATTATGCTGATTTGATGCTCAAGAATTGTGTTGCTGTCTCATATATATTCGTGGAAACCGTGATACATTTATTTAATAATTATTTGATAAATAGTTCAAACAGCATTTGTTTAATATAGAAATTTAATGTGAATGTCTTTACAAATGTCTTTACTGTCACCCCCTTCCTTCTAAAAATCATTACTGTAGTGGCAAAAAAGATACACTATATTTCCAAAAGTTTTGGGATGCCTGCCTTTACGTGCACATGAACTTTAATGACATCCCATTCTTAATCCATAGGGTTTAATATGGAGTTGGCCCACCCTTTGCAGCTATAACAGCTTCAACTCTTCTGGGAAGGCTTTCCACAAGGTTTAGGAGTGTGTTTATGGGAATTTTTGACCATTCTTCTAGAAGCGCATTTGTGAGGTCAGGCAGTGATGTTGGCGAGAAGGCCTGGCTCGCAGTCTCCGCTCTAATTCATCCCAAAGGTGTCCTATCGGGTTGAGGTCAGGACTCTGTGCAGGCCAGTCAAGTTCCTCCACACTAAACTCGCTCATCCATGTGTTTATGGACCTTGCTTTGTGTACTGGTGCGCAGTCATGTTGGAACAGGAAGGGGCCATCCCCAAACTGTTCCCACAAAGTTGGGAGCATGAAATTGTCCAAAATGTCTTGGTATGCTGAAGCATTAAGAGTTCCTTTCACTGGAACTAAGGGGCCAAGCCCAACCCCTGAAAAACAACCCCACACCATAATCCCCCCTCCACCAAACTTTACACTTGGCACAATGCAGTCAGGCAAGTACCGTTCTCCTGGCAACCGCCAAACCCAGACTCATCCGTCGGATTGCCAGACAGAGAAGCATGATTTGTCACTCCAGAGAACACGTCTCCACTGCTCTAGAGTCCAGTGGCGGCGTGCTTTACACCACTGCATCCGACGCTTTGCATTGCACTTGGTGATGTAAGGCTTAGATGCAGCTGCTCAGCCATGAAAACCCATTCCATGAAGCTCTCTACGCACTGTTCTTGAGCTAATCTGAAGGCCACATGAAGTCTGGAGGTCTGTAGCTATTGACTCTGCAGAAAGTTGGTGACTTCTGCGCACTGTGCGCCTCAGCATGCGCTGACCCCCGCTCTGTGATTTTACGTGGCCTACCACTTCGTACCACTTCGAGTTGCTGTTATTCCCAATTGCTTCCACTTATGGAATGATACCACTAACAGTTGACCGTGGAATATTTAGTAGCGAGGAAATTTCACGAATGGACTTATTGCACAGGTGGCAACCTATCACGGTACCGCTTGAATTCACTGAGCTCCTGAGAGTGACCCATTCTTTCACAAATGTTTGTAGAAGCAGTCTGTATGCCTAGGTGCTTGATTTTATACACCTGTGGCCATGGAAGTGACTGGAACACCTGAATTCAATGATTTGGAGGGGTGTCCCAATACTTTTGGCAATATAGTGTATATTAGAGTAATGAGAATCTATATGGAATTACTATTATAAGTAATGAGAATTACAGACATCTGGATGCATTATGGTAATGTATTTTGTTAATCATGTTTTTTTAATCAAGTTAATTTAATCATGATGCATTCCTACACTCCAGCTTCAAAACACACACACACATTTCCATAGTTTTTCCTCTTCTTGCTCACCTTCATTTTTTTTCAGTCACATGTCTAGAAGCATGCTGACTTCCTTTTATTATTTCATCTTCACTTAGTGGCTCCTCTCTCTCTTTTTTCTCTTTCTTACTTTACCCATTATCCATTTTCTTCCCCTCCCTCTTTTTTGCTCCCCTTCCTTCCTTCTTATCTTCCTGTATTTCTTCTGATATTTTATTAATATGATAATTCCCTCAGCTTGGGATGTCAAGCTGATGTTAATCAAAGACCTAACAGAAAAAAGAAGCAGTGTAAAAATTTAGTGCGCAAGAACGGATTTTATTTTAATGTTTTATATATATATATATATATATATATATATATAGTAAAGTAAATATCTGAGTTACTTTTTTCAAATAAGTAATGTGAGTTACTTTGTTTTCCTATTTATTGACTGACATCTCTCCTGTCCTCATGTTGAGAGAAATCGGGAGTGAGTGCAGGACGTTGTGTGCGCTGTGTAAACATGATGGTTATTGTAGACTAGTTTTAGACTAAATGTGAGCATACATTTGCTCATTTACTTCTTCTCCTGTGTCCTATTCTTCTGTATTCCAAAATGGCAGCACAGCTGAAAGGCTTGTTTGTTTGAGCTGCGCCCTCTACTGTACAGGCGTGAATTTGCATTTTCTACAGCCTGAGGCTTAAAGGCTGATTTATACTTCTGCGTCGAGTGTACGCCATAGCCTGACATGCACCTCTTCAAAAATGTAACAACGTGTCAATTCTACGCGGACCGCAAGCGCTGCGATTGGTCTGCTAGAACCCCTCCCTTAGGTCAAAAAACTGGCGTGGAGCAATCGGAGAAGAGCAAGCGTTTTTAACTTCCATATGAATGAAAAAACACTCTGTTTCAGGGGACACATACAGTCAAACTGCAACAAAAGTTGTTACCTATTTGCCGCTTCTCTACCGCTTCTATTTGTAAGCTTCTCTGACAACGTACATGACAAGCTGCTGCTTCTTCGGCTTTTGCCTTGATCCTCAACATGACCGCAGACACTGCCTCCTAGTGGTCTGCATGTACGTCAATGCGGACAACGACGCAGAAGTATAAATGAAAACAGACGCATAGCCCATGGTGCAGAGGCTGCGGCGTAGGTCCGACGCAGAAGTTATTCATTTCACTTTTGAAAGGGCCTTTACATTTGCCAAAAATATAACTTTTTGTTGTTATAAAAACAAACAAACAACCAAACAAACAAGATGAGCCCAGGTGAGAAAACATAATGCATTTCTTTCCATAAAAAGTAACCAAGTAACACAATTAGTTACTTTTTTAGGGAGTAACGCAATATTGTTATATGTTACTTTTAAAAGTAACTTTCCCCAAAACTGGTTAGGATGCTGCCTAAGTAGTAAGCGGCCTATGTAGGCACTATGCTTGTTATAGGTTTCAGAAAAGAGCTGTACTATAATGATACGCATCTAAAGCAAGTTGAAAGCAGGGGCATTTGTTACGACAGAAGCACTATGTCGTTAGCTATTTATACACCGTCAGGTAAAGTATCATCTGCCCTTGCTCGTCTCTGCATCCCCCCACTCTTCAGGTCAAGTATGTGGCTCTTCAGACTGAACTGGCACTCCAATTAACCCTCTCACATTGGAGGATGCTTGTTATGGAACGGGTGAGAATGACCTGGTTCAACACAACCTGTTAATGGTGAAACTGAATAATTTAAAGTGCTGTCACAAGTGTCATGTTGTTGTATGTTACGTCAGGAAAGCTGAGGGCGACTGCAATCCACCAGGGATTCCTGTGGAACGATTCCAGGGTGTGTGACAGCTTCTGTGGAGGAGGTTGCAATATTGAGATCGGAGTGGGTTTTCCATGCGTGGGGAATGTATGTGATTACGTGTGGGCAGTATATTGTGCAGAACAGGTTCATTGGATACATTAAAGGTATGAATGCATGTGTTGGTGACTGCAAATATTTGTCTGTGTGGCAAAAACAGGTTCAGCCGCAGCGTATTAAGGACTCATCCGTCATGTCTCCTACAAGACTGAATCAGCTTCCCGAAAAGCAATGACTCACTCTGAGATTTACACAGTCGCGAGTGCCAAAGCCACCGTATGCGAAACAGAATAAGCTGTTGTTCATTTATTATCAAGGCGTCAATATGTGCTTATGAAAAGTGAACCTCCGAAGTTTCTTTGGTTATACTGGCCTCATTATATATTAAAATCTTAATCGGCTGTTCTGATTGGTTAAATCATTTCCCATGATTCTCAGTTGGTGTTATCGATTGTTACTGATGATACCCCCTCAGGCCCAAACTAATTAGTGTTTCTCTTTCTGTCTCTTTGAATTCCTGCTGTTTACAATGGACCAGTGGTGACAAATATTTCCTGTGGGAAGCGTCATGACGTTCATTTTGCAGTTTTTCTCGCTCACTCTGTCTCTGACACTCCCTTTATAGCCGCCTGTGAATTAAGTGTCAAATTAGTGCTTACTTTGATGCTGTGGTATGAATGAGGTTTCGAACATCTCTTGAGGTTATCGAGCTGATGATTTGCATCACTGTTATTCATGAGTCTGTAATTCGAACCAATCCAAGCTGTTTTCATATTCTAATGGGGATAATTTCCATTATATTTAATAAAAACACATGCAGACCTGGGTAGTTATGGCATGCAGTGTGACATGCTATACTATTTTTAAACAATTTTACTTTTTAAAATTATTTTATTATAGTAGATGAGACATGCTATAGTATTTTTTATTTAAATTATTTATAATTATTGTACATGCAGTTTTTTATTGCCTCATTACTGTAAAAAAGAGATTAAAAATGGTAAAAGTAATGCTGACCAGTCACTTTTCACAATTGTCATGCTGATGGTAGAATTTATAATGAATAGCATCTATCAAATACTATCTTTCTTTTTGCCTTTCTCATTAATCTTTGTCCGTCTTCATTTCATATTTCTATTTGTCTCCATGTCTCTGTTTGTCCCTTTTTCACCCTTAAATCCATCATTCTCCCACATCCTTCCTCTTGGACTGGAAAGATAAAAAAACGCTACATCTGAATCTGTGGGTGGCACTGAAATACAAAGCAACCAATTACATTTACACAGACCGTGTGTCTCTGTTCTTCCTCCTCCTCCTCTCTCTTTCTCCCTTCCTCTCCTTCACTCTTGTTTTCCCACCTTTCTTTCTGCCACATGCCCTCTTTTTCACAGTCACATGCGTTTCCACATGCCCGCCCCTCATTTCAGCCTTCACACTGCAGAAGCCGAGCCACATTCTCAAGTTTGAGGAGTCCAGCTTTCAAACCTCCCGACGCAGACAGCTGCCGCATGCGGAGCATTACTCATATCCCTATGAAAGCCCTTTATACCCAAGGCTGGTGTCAGCTTAGCAGGTGACATTAAGAGGCTAAGAGTAGTCCGCACTGGGCCTGTCATTTCTCAAATTGAAAAAGAAGCGAGAGAAACTGACAGCCGGGTCCGGAAGCAGGAGGAGTTACGACACATAAGGAACCGTCATCCATCTAGACTCTATCTAGAAGGGCTTTCACATGAAAATATGTATTTAAAGGGGGCCATATCATTTGTACATCATATCTTTTGTACATAAATGGGTTTAATGTGCCAGATGTGAGCAGAGCAAAGTGCAGTCACATGTGATAGATAGGATATTTACATAAAAGTCTTGCAACAAATAAACTCATTAGTGTCAGTTTGAGTGCCTCTCATGGTCATGAAAAACTGAAATATGATTGTTTTAAGATGAAAAACTGACTAAAATAATAATTAAATCAAAATAAAGTGATAAATATTGTGATATAATTTTTACATATAGGATATGCAGCTGTATGCATGTTTTAGAGTGCAAGTTGACTTTAATGCTTGCTTGTATGCTTTTGAAGTTCTTTCATAAAAGGCATCACGATGGGCTCAATTCATTTAAATAGGATTTAAGTAATGAAAGGATTGCAGTAAATGTTAAATATGATCAGCTGCTGACAGGGTCAATGGCTTATGCTGTGCTGGATTACACTGTGTGATGCTTCAGTGGTTTTGTAGCCTGATGACTAAGCTGATTTTGGGAGAAAATCTTGGAATTCTGCAGAATGGATTTCATATGGTGAAATCTGTTAAACAGAGATGAGAGTACTAGACTTTTCTACTTTTTGTTATTATATATATATATTTTTTTTAAATGTGTATTTCTACCTATACATTGTCATATGAGCTATCAGTCAGTAATGATACTAATTAAAGGTTTAGTTCACCCAAAAATGAAAATTCTGTCATTAATTACTCACCCTCATATCGTTCCAAAGACCTTCGTTCATCTTCGGAACACAAATTAAGATATTTTTAATAAAATCCGATGGCTCAGTGAGATAATTAACACTTTCAGATGTCCAGAAAGCCACTAAAGACACATTTAAAACAGTTCAATGGTTCAACCTACAGTGGTTCAACCTTAATGTTACGAAGCGACGAGAATACTTTTTGTGCGCCAAAAAAAAAAAAAAAAGTAATGACTTTATTCAACAATATCTAGTGATGGGCGATTGCAAAACACTGCTTCATGAAGCTCCGAAGCTTTACAAATCTTTTTTGAATCAGTGGTTCGGAGCGTGTATCAAACTGCCAAAGTCATGCCCCCCAGTGGTGAACCTTTGAAATGTTTAAAACATTTCCAAACACTTATGAAGTAACGAAGCCTCGTTTACTGAAATCACGTGACTTTGGCTGTTTGATACATGCTCCGAACCACTGATTCGAAACAAAAGATTCGTAAAGCTTTGAAGCTTCATGAAGCAGTGTTTTAAAATCGCCCATCACTAGACTTACTTTTTGGGGGGGTTTTTTGGCACACAAAAAGTATTCTCGTCCCTTCATAACATTAAGGTTGTCACATGAACTGTTTTAAATATGTCTTTAGTAGCTTTCTGGGCATCTGAAAGTGTTAATTATCTTGCCGGCAATGGAGGCCTCACTGAGCCATTGGATTTTATTAAAAATATCTTAATTTGTGTTCCGAAGATGAACGAAGGTCTTATGGGTGTGGAACGTCATGAGGGTGAGTAATTAATGACAGAATTTTCATTTTTGGGTTGAACTAACCCTTTAAAGTTTCAGAAACCTTAAAGGGACAGTTCACCCAAAAAGGAAAATTCTGTCATCATTTACACACCCTCATGTCATGTTGTTCCAAACCTGTATGAGTTTTTTTCTTCTGTTGAACACAAAAGAAGATATTTTAAAGAATGTTGGTGATCAAACAGTTGACGGTAGCCAATGACTTCCATAGTAGGAAAAAAAAAACTCAAAGTACTCAAACTGTTCTGTCTGAATTAGTGAGTTCATTTGTTGAAAGATTCATCAGATTGATTAAATCCTGTACTTGGTTTTGGAGTCTTTTTGAACGATTCATTAATAGAACCGAGTCATTTCCTCGTGACTTCACAGCACGTCGTGCCTAACACCATCCTTCAGCTGTGACTGTATTCACAATCTGGACCTGCCAATGACCAGTGCGTGTGTGTTTCTTTGCAGAGCAGCTCGTGCATTTGGAGAGTACCTTCACACCCATCCTGAGAACCACGGATCAGGTCAGATATCTCCATTCCTCTTTCTTTCTGCGGTTTCTCTCTGCTCTTCTTTTTTCTGGTCCGTTTAGAGCCTGTGATGTTCTCAGACTCCAGGCGTGTTCATGTTTCATGAGAAACCACTTCTTAATGTAGCGTGTGTTGCCTCATCTGTCTCTTTCTCTGTGCATCTTTTGCTGTTTCTCACTTGTTCCTCTTTCTTTCTCTCGGCATCTGTCCTAATGTTTGATTTGAAGATCACTTACTGTCTGACACCCTCGTTGGCCACGACTCTGATTCCCCAGACAGCCTGTGTGCTCAAAACAACAACTTTCACAGCTGCATCGCCGTCAGCGCCGACCCCAGCTTGATTAACCCTGCCGTGGGCCTCCTGGAACCACCACCTCCGACGACTTCCTCCAAGAGCCGGCTGTCCCTAGAGCGCAGCTTCTCAGCAGAGGAGGACCAGCAGAAGTGTGTGGAGTGTGCCCTGCAGCCTGCTCGGGTCTATACCATCACTGGAGAGAGCGGCATGCTGGGAACCAGCCGGGGAAGCAAGGAGAACCTGGAGCTTGAGGTCTTGAAAGGGGGACGGGAGGCGTGTCATGCCCAGCCCTCTACGTCCTCCAACTCATCTTCTCCGACTCAGCACCACCACCACCATGGAAGCGGAAGCGGGAGCGGGAGTGTGAGCGGGAGCGGCAACCACCATCACGGCAACCACCATCATGGTAACCACCATCATGGCAACATCAGTGGAGGCGGAAATGGCGGAACCAACCCCCACCAGCACATCTCTAGTGCTGGAACGTCGCACCATCAGCACGGGGCACACCACCACCACCTTTCCCAGCCTCTGCAGAGCTCAGTCAGCGCACACAACATTCGTGGCTGGGGGGAGGGAAAGGAATGTGGCCTGGCGTGTGAGTCCTGTTCTGGGGCTCCATCACGCAGCCAAGGCTCCCTGGACCTGGAAAGCAGCACCCGAGAGGCAGGCAAGCAGCGCCGGCCACCACTAGAGCGGATGTGCAGTGTGGACCGCATGACTGGGCTGGAGCGAGGTGAGAGGGGGAGAGCGGCAAGAGAGAGAAAGAGAGAGAGGTTCTGGCCGAGGGGAAGGGGTGGGATTCAGCCAACAATAGGGGGCGTCGATGTGTTCGATGTGCCGTGGTCTGTATTTTTCCCGCTCTCCTGTGTCTCTCTCTTCTCTCCTGTGTGTCTCTTTTGTGCTCTCTCCCTCTGTGGAGTGGACCATGTGTGTGTTGTTGCTGGTGAATCTGCACACAGTGGCCCCAAAAAGTATTTGGATGCTAAACTACACTTAAATTAATGTTTGAACGCAGGGTTTTATAAATACAGAGGTCCCAAACTTGAACTTGATGGGGGGTTCGGGGGCATGCTACCTACATTTTAAGATGTTTGAAGGCCAAAAAATTGGATAACAATAGCTTTAAAACCATGTTAGTGGGCAGTAGCGTAAATTATTTGTCAATACCTGCTCTTCCTCTCTGATCTCCATCACCTTCTGTCTTTCTTTGTTCTCTCAGTTTCCCTCATCTTTCCCTGTGTCTCTTCCCTTCCCAAAGCTGAGCTTTGATTGAAATATTTTCATTCGTGTCAGTGAAAAAAGTAAACATTGGGTCAACTGATATTCATATGTTTTATGAATAATTTTCTTAGACAATGAGGCTACCAGGAAAGCTAGGTAACTATGTTTATTAAATTCATTCATGCACATTTATTATTAATCTAATGCCTAATGTGATGAAAATGGCTTCGTTACCTTTCATTGATAGTTACGAATTAAATTACATAAATTATATTTCTGTCATGACAACTCTCTGAGAGATTGGCATGGTAATGGATATGGCAATGTAATGTCTTGGCAGAATAGATCTGCTACGCTGCTGCTGCTGTTGATTATTGCTGCTGCTGCAGAGCAAGTACAGAGACTTGCTACTGCCAATACATTCACAGACATTGCTGTGAGAATGTAAGACATGCTGCTGCTGCACATATAACGTACATTAAATAAACCCGAGCTGCAGACTGCTGACAGCGAACAATGACAAGTATTTGAATGTTGAGCAGCATGCTCATTGGCCACTGATACCACAGCAACCAATCAGCTGCGCTAATGATATGATCGCTACCAAATGAGTTAAGAACCTATCAGCCTGTGCCATCTAGAGTTTCATGCCAGAACTTTGTATATTTTAAATTCAAAATGGCGAAATTGCAAGTTTATTAGTTTGCATTCCTGATTATTTCTGTCGGATTTCAATCGTAAAAAAAGCTGTCAAATATTAAATGTTTTAGCTATACTTGCATCTTATCTCACACCTTATGGCTGTTAACTGAATCATTGTTGCAATTTGCACTCAGCTCTGCAGCTTCTGTTAACATAAATCCCATCTAATTTGATTTGATCTCAAACATTTTGACATTGACTATTTAATCGCTGAGGCAGCTTAGATGAGAAGGTCGGTTATCGTGGCGTTGTGCAGTATCCTTGCAGCACCAAAGTAGAGTTAATATTAGGCAATTATTTCACGTCCTTTATTATATACACCTCGGAGAAATACCTAAGTATTAAAGGGTTAGTTCACCCAAAAATGTAAATAATGTCATTTATTACTCACCCTCATGTCATTCTACACCCGTAAGACCTTCGTTCATATTTTTTTTTGGCGCACAAAAAGTATTCTCGTTGCTTTATAATATTAAGGTAGAACCGCTGTACACACATGAACTGTTTTAAATATGTTTTGAGTACCTTTCTGGATCTTGAGAGGTTCGGTGACATTGCTGGCAATAGAGGCCTCACTGAGTCATCGGATTTCATCAAAAATATCTTAATTTGTGTTCTGAAGATGAACAAAGGTCTTACGGGTGTAGAACGACATGAGGGTGAGTAATTAATGACATCATTTTCATTTTTGGGTGAACTAACCCTTTAAGTACAGCCATTGTAATTCTTAAATACTGTGTTATGGAATAGCTTACTAACTTTGAGCAAAGTTAGAACCTTTCAGCATCAAGTTAAGCAGGTAGTTTTCCAGTAGTCTTGAATCAGCAGATAGACATATCTGTAACATAAACAGTTTTTTGCATTTATTATAAAATAGCAATAGTAATAGAAATAAAAATAGTAATAGCAAAAATAGCCAACAATAGTAATTTGTAGGCCTGGGTATTGACACAATTTTCACGATTCGATTTGATTTCTATTCACATGCTTGCGATTTGATTCGATTACGATTTCGATTTGATTCAATATCGATTATTTTGGATGTAGTATATCAGTTACAGTACATGGCAAATTTTCTAGAGGAAAAAAATCTCAACTAATGCTGTAAACTACACATGGGAGTCAGTTGGTACTACTTTACTATAATATTGAAGGTTAAAATTAACTTATTTATATACAAAGACTTAAATTACACTCAATTATGTTTTTTTTTTATAATAAATAAAGTTTAGAATTACATAATCATATTTCTACTCCAATTCGTTTTTTTTTTTGTTTTTTTTAAATATAAACATTTAAATCGTGGCTGTCATAACTGATTTATTCAAACATGGATTAAATATTGAAGAACATTATAATGAATATGTAACGGTGCATAGTTATATTTATCAGAATGCTGCTTTCTAGAGTTCATTGTTCTAGCTGACTATGAGTTTATGGTCACTGAATTTGTTTTTCTGAGGTAAATGTGACGTTACATGACAAGCTGTTTTATTGACGTCTTTCCGAGGTTGAAACACTGATTGAGCTATTACACGAGACATGATATGGATTTCGGTAAGCTGTACTGTATATTTTAACATACCTTCAGATGTTTAGCCATGTTTATTTCGCGCTGTAACTGGTATTAAAGCGGAGGAGAGGATGTTCACATGCGCTCCGTGCTGCCGCTTCTCTTTAACTGAGGAGCTACAGCGATCTGTCACGTCACATTAAACAGCACCAAAACGGTATTTATTTTTTGAATCTCATAATAAGATGGACGTCATTTGAAATCTGAGACTTTGCTACATATCAAAAGTAACAAAGCACAAAGATTATTGCGATTTATTGGATGGGAGGCACGCTACATGTTCTGTTCGTTCATCAACTGAAAACAGACTAGACTAATCGATTCTTGGGATTTAAGAATCGATATCGGTTCGTAAAAATGAGAATCAATTAAAATCGAGAAATCGATATTGTTTACCCAGCCTTAGTTATTTGGGCACTAATTTGCTTTGATATTGTGTTGTCTAGTGCAGTGAAATTCCTACATTCCTACTGAGTGTGGCTTACAAATCCAAAAACTTTTTGGGGCCACTGTATATGTTTGTTCAGTTTGACACAATTCATACATTCAGATGCATCATTTAAACCATACTAATGTGGTCCCTATATGTCTGTTTCTAACCAGACGATAACAGTTGGTTCCCTAAAGAGAACATGTTCAGCTTTCAGACTGCTACCACGACCATGCAGGCGTGAGTACTCACTTCATCTCTCTCACAGACACACACACACACACACACACAAAAGTTTGAGCCCTATGTTGACCTCAAGTACAGATGGCACAACAGGTGTCTCGCCACTAACACACATTCATTTAGTGACATTTACTGTCAAACTGACTCAGAGAGCCGACAAGTACATGATGACCACACACACTTTCTTCAAATGTGGTTGTTATCTAAGCATTCTGTCTATCTTTCTCTCTCCTTTTTGTCTGCCTTGCCTCTCTGCTCTACAGGATTTCGTGAGTATCCCTTTTTGTACCCTTTAAATGTCACAAAATGACAGTGTGTGATGTCAAACGCTAGCTTCTGCACCACGGCCCACCCCACCATCCCTCCAGTCCCACCACTTCAGCTTTATTTACAATATTCAGTGTTTGAAATAAATGAAAAGAAGTGAAGGGGAAAAATAAAATGCTATCACAGATGTTTCTATCTGGACAGGATTAGATTTTTCTAAGGATCTCTGAGGTGTTTTTTTTCTGCAGTTGCTTTGTAGTTTCACATTGTGTGAGAAAACACAAACCTATTTAAAATCACACGTTAACGTCTATGAAACAAACATTTATTGAATCTTCTCAGGGTCACTGGTCTCATTCAAATAGGGCTTGTGTGTTTGAAGTTACAGAGGAAACTGTCATTTCACCACCATTAAGATGATGAAACTGAAGTAAAATGATTTTTTACCTTGATGTATAAAAGAATCACATTGCACTTGGTTTGAAAACCTGAGGGAAAGACTGATGATGTTGCTTTAGTGGTGTGTAATGCAGCGATGCGTTTTGATTCAGGAAATAGCTTAGAGAAACGTTTGATAGGCTGGTCTGGAAAATTCTGATTACCTCAGCCAGAGACAGAGATGTAGTTGTCTTGGATGATTTAGAAATGCTGACAGATGCTGATGCTGATCATCTTTTGACTTGAGTTGATAATCTAGAAATGTTAAGTACCCCACAGGATAATTTGGTATTGTTTTTTGAGTCATAAAAAAGCATGTTGTATTGCAGGTGTATGAAATTTCTTTTTTAAGCTTTTATTTACTTATTTAAAACTGCAGTCTGTAACTGTTTTTGGTTAAAAATGATCCAAAATCAATTATTGCGCAAGCTGTAATAATTAAGCTTGTCATTTTGATGGCGGATTGTAATCAAGAATGGTAAAGACGACCATCATCATCGACAACTGGTGAATCACCAATAGTAAAAAAAGACTTCGGACTTTGAAGTGGCTAACAGCAAAAAAGGGAATGCGACCAGACCCGTGTGAAAACAAGAATAAAAATATCGGCAGGACTTTTGAAAGGTGGTGTGAACTGTGTTTTTAACGGGTTTAAAATGGACACAGAGATTGCTTTTTTTCTGCTGGACAGATAAGACATTTTAATGGTTCATTGGGTAAATAATGCAAATTAGATAACGCTAACTGTGCGTTCACACCGCCGCCGGCGAGAGTGTCAAAATTCGCCCTGGCTGCCCTGCCATCAACGCTGTACTGTGCGTTCAAACCGCCGCTGGCAGGAGGGTCAAAGTAAATGAAAAGTTGCGACAACCAATCGGAATCCTCTCAAGAGAGGACCTCTACATTCTGATTGGTTGCTGCTGAACCGCGTCATAGCTCATTACCATAAAGTTGACCTGACTTCAACTCTTCTCGACGCTCTCACCGTCTAAGACGCGCCGCGCCGCTCTCGCCGGAGCTCGCCGCTGGCTCACATTGAAAATGAATGACTTCCTGTCACTTTGACGCTCTTGCCAGCGGCGGTGTGAACGCACGGTAATACACACTAAATACACGTAGTCACGCAATGCTGATGTTAACATTAACAATTTGAGAACAAAGTATAACAATAATAATATTAATTTGCATGGTTGATGTGATCCAATTAGATTTAATCAACATTAGATTTATTGTAGAACTCTTTTTTTTTTTTCAGTTGGTCAGAACAAAAGTGGCAGACATGTTACTTATTTGTTCAGATGACATTTTCCGGTGAAACTTATTATTTTAGTTGTACTTCCAAGACGTAGTATCTGTTATTCCGAAGTACAGTATCCACACCAGTGCTTTGACTGATGGCCTACATTCCTCAAAACATTAGATTCATCCACGCTGAGGAGCCAAGGCCGATGCACAACCCATGTAAAATGATAATTCCGCAACTAACTGCAATTGCAGGTTTTAAACAGAGATGGCGACAAAGAGGCAAAACTTAAGGACTGCAGCTTTAAATTTTATTTACTTAATTACTTCTTTTATTTAATTGTAAGGAGACATTAAGTCTTGGAATTGAATTTCAAACCGTAGGTGATGCAGTTGGTTATGTTATCAGAAGGTCAAGATATTCTCTTATCATTGCAAAACAACACATCAACAATAAAGAAATATTTTTTTTTTATTTCCTGCGCAAGCCTGTTTTGGCAAAAACCCCGTTCATTTATACTTTAATCCAGTTCAGGGCTCTGCTCGTGTCTGAACCTTTATTTGCCCAGAAGGAGCTCTTCCTGCTTAACCCCAGGCTAACACTGCCCCTTCATGAGCATGGCTCTAACCTCTAACCGCACTCAAGTGAGCCTTGCCCTCTCTGCCATTAAAGTTGTGTCACCTCCTGGCAGGGTTTTCCGGAGTCTAGCAGAGAGAAAGAGGAGAAAGAGTGAGGTGGAGTCAGTCGCCATCATCCAGAGGTACTTTGTTGCAGGCCTGTCATTTATCGCTGCCTTTATTCCTGTCAGACAGAGAAAGAGCTTTGGCAGTACAGCCATCCATTCATCCATCCATCTCTATCTTTTATTCTTTGGCAAGAACCACCTTAAAGTCCCCCTGAAATCAAAATTTAATTTTTTTAGCTTTTAGTATGAATATGTTAGCCTTAATGTTATGAATAAGCTGATGTGTTCCAAAACAATGACAAAATTAGCATTTAGGAGATATAAGCATTCAAAACTTACAGTCTCTCACTTCTGCTAAAATGGATCTTGGATTTTCATGACATCACATCGCACTTCAGCGTCTCATCAAATCTTCTGTCCAGTCAAATGCTCTCTAGAATTTGTAGTCCCGCCCCTTCCTACACTATCAACAGACACTGAAGCCTCGGCTGAAATCGGTCATTTATTCACACATTTACTAGTTTCTACATGGTAAAGTGCACATAGTGCACTATATAGGGGATAGGGAACGATTCAGACAGTGTAAATATGCTTTCCATTGACGCGAATGAAGTCCGTTTTTGCGTTAGTATAACGTGAACCGCCGCAGCGTGAGCACAGTCTGCCTGGCCCAGGGACACGAGAGCACAGAGCGGATCATATCCACAAGTCAGCTTAGACCACGAAAGGTATGGGACCCATTTAAATTCTGCACAGAATGCTATATTTTAAAGTGATATAGAGGAGATTAGGAGGATAAACGGTATTACTGAGTTTAACGGCTCTGGCCGAGCTGTAATAAAATCGAAACGCTATTGGCGATTTTAAAAAAAGGGGCCGGGCTGTTCAATATATCGCCCTGTCTTCCTGTTTCAGTTGAAATCACGTCAACACATTGAATAATGCTGCGCGTTCCAAGACACTTCAGCGGGTCTTTAAGCAGTTTACCCCCTAATTTTCTGTGCAGTTGGGTTGAGATTCAATGTCTCATCTCCACGGTTACAGCAAACCTTAACATTGCTTTTTGTTTTGCAGTCACAAACCAACTTTCTGTGTGTTGACTGAACTAAGAAAAATGCAATTGCTTGTAACCTCAACAGATTGGAAAACGACCAAACCGATGTAAACATGACCACAAGAGATATTATAGACATTCCCAACAACACTAAACAATGTCACTAATGTTCAGATTAATTCAGTAAAACAAGTGGATTTGAATTAAAATTATATTGAATGTATTTCTTAAAATCTGTGCTTTTCAAATTACACCATAGTGCAGCTTCTGCCAGCCGGTTATATCAGCATTTGATTGAATCAGTAAGCAGTAATCCTAATTTGGCTGATTTTCAGCAAATCGGTTATGACTACTGGATGAGCATTATGTCACCTAATTAATATTCATGAGTCATACTGATAAGAGTTATAATCCCCTCCACACAAATTTTATAATTTCTAAGCCTCTGGAAAGCCACAGGGGAAAAAAAGGAAAAAGGGTAGCATATATTGCATAATAGTACAGATATTTCATAAAGCATATTGATCTGATCTATTAGCATATTCTTCATATAATCAATAAAGTTGTTGTTGTTTTTTATATATAGATTGTTTGGCCTTTGTTTTTTAGCCAGTATGTTTCATTCAAAGTCCTCTCTAAGGAACAGGGATAATTGAAACAGGACCAGATGGTCACAGCAGCACAGTAACAGATGATTCAGGAGTGTATTGTTGGACAGGGGTGGTGTGATGCGTCTCTGGAAAGTCAACCCTATGAGACTGATGATACACTGCAATCATGCATTCAGGAGAAGGAGGGAAGGACAGAGAGATAATAAAAGAGAGAGATGAAAGGAGGAGAGTGAGAATCTGAATGAGTGGAAGACGAGGCATGCAGACAATTACATAATCAGAGTTGCTCTAGTTTGTGGGGACGAATGGGAGCTGGAGAGGTCATATTGGACACCAGTCTCTGGAGCAGCCAGCCAGATGTCTCCCACAATGCACAGCTGCTCTAGGGGAAAGACAATATGGTATGGAAAAACACCTGAGTAATTGCTGAAAGCTGAGGTGACCTGAAATAACACATAGTCAGACCCTACTGACCTTCCACTTAAAGGGGTCGTTCACCTGAAATAGAAATTTCAATAATCATCAATAACCTTAAGTTCTCATGTGGTTCGAAACCTGTATGACTTTCTTCCGTAGAACGTAAAAAAAGATACTTTGCGGAATGTTCAAGCTGCTCTTTTTCACACTATAAAAGTGAATGGAGACTGGAGCTGTCGAGCTCCAAAACAGGCATGGAAAGCAATATAAAGTTAACTCATACAATTTGCTCGCTATATTCCGATTCTTTAAATATATTTTACACCGGAGGACAACTTTATACGATGCTTTTATGGTGCTTTTCATGATTTTTGAAGTGCAAACGCTCCAGTCATCATTCACTTTCATTATAGAGTATGTAGAAGAGCATCCAAGATTATGATAATTAATAAATGTATTTCAATAAATCCTAACCCTTCTGTGATCCACAAAATAACAAGTGGTGCTCACTGCAGATCCATATGATGTCCAGCTCCTCCTCTCTTAACCTAACGGGTGGAGTTATGTGTAGCGATAGGGTTATGGCTAGGGTTAGGGTGTGGTTGGACAATGTCAGGCTCCACCCGTTTGCTCTGCAATGAGCAGCCTCTCCAAAATTAAGAAAGCCGTATGGGTTTAGAACAACTTGAGGGTAAAGAAATGATGACAGAATTTTCATTTTTGGTGAAATATTACTTTTAAAAAAAGGAAAGGGGCATGATTGAGGAAATAGAATTATTTAACAGCCGAAGAGAGGTGGTGATGAAATTAAAGAGCTAATAGAGGAGCAGTGATTGCAGACATGGGACATAGAGAGTGAGAGAATGAAAAGAGACAATGGAGAAGAAAGGCTCTGACTCATCCTCAGCTGCGGGGGCGAAGGAGGTTTCTCTCTCTCTCTCTCTCTCTAATGCACGTGGGTGTAAATAAGCCGTAAGACAGACAGAAAAAGGAGATTTCTCCATATCTCCCTCCTCTCACAGGTGGGCACAGCTCTGTCACATGTGTAAACAGAGCTTTTTTCTCTCTTCCTCTCCTGTTTCTGCCTCACTCTTTCTGTTTTCTCATTACTTCCCTTCCAATTAGTCATGATCAACAATGCAATTATGTCACAAAACAGGACACTTGGAGGAAAAACCTTGAAACAGACTTGATAAAATTCCGAAATTAAATTTTCATACACAGTGCACAGGCTAATGAGGATATGCTTCCCCAGTGTGCTAGCCATGTGTAGCATTGCATTTCTGCCAAGAGTTTGTTTTTGTTTGAACAAGGACTATAAGGCCCAAATTATAAGTTGCATCCCAAATGATGTACTATGCACTTATATATGAGGTATAAAATGTTATTTTGTCATCCATCAGAGTCTGATAGATAGCCCCTCCCATTTGGCTAACTAAGTAAAGCTGCGACTGTTGAGTGCATAAGGTGTACAACATTCCACGCTTCATTTTTTCAGTTAAATAAGTGCATCAACCAGTTAAAAGTGCACATTTTTTTGTTAAAATTTTCAGTGTGAACACATTACTTTTACTGTTTATACTACAAAATGGCTTAGAATAATGCATGAGTACGCAATGAACCCAAATGCATGATGTCAAGTGTAGATGGAAATTTTCTGAAATGTGTTCGAAGGCAGTTTATAATACAAGTATGCATTACAATCTCAGCATTGCCAAAATGGGTGCTATAAGTGTGCATTAGCATAAACTGTCTTTTATAGTCAGTCTACTCATTCAGGTTGTTATTTAGTAGATACACATTCAGCAGAATTCTCATGAAATTCAAATTTGTTGCTAACAAATTCAGGAGTAAAGTTGCTCTAAAGGAACATACAGTGTATCTAATGTTGCATTCTGTTAGATCATATATCACCTTTGATGATGAACCTGCTTCTCGACAGTTAAAAAAGGATATTCTATAAAGTATGCATGTGTGTAATTATGAATGCACTGTAGATATGCTACATCTGGTATGTTGGCATTGTCACGTGTCTGTGCTGACATGTTCGCATACTATATAGTAAGGAAGTAGGCGTATTCGGATGCAGTGTTTGTGTATGAAAGTTGGCTGAATTCAGAATAGTGTAGTGGCATGTCACTAGTAATTCTACCATATGGCAGAATTAGTAAAAGTAGTATGCTATTCAGTCCTACAATTCATAGTTTTCACGCGACATCACATCCTTACAGGAATTCCCACGTGGAGGGCAAAACAAAGCTTTTCCACTGTAAACCCTAACTCTCAAAATAATTAATTGGTTTGAGTAGGACAAACTTAAATTAAACAATCAGTCAAATTAACTTTTATGAGTATTTAGAACTTTATTTTTCTTTCAAGTTCACAGAACTGATATATTTTAAGGAAACTGAACTGCTTCATTGTTTTGAGTTTTATGAACTTATTTCTTTTAATTTAGACAAACTTAAGTTTAACTGAAACTGGCTGGGATTTCTATTTCCCAGCATGTTTGCCCATGGCACTCGAAAGGGATAGTAAATGCTAAAATTAAGTGTTAAGGTTTTTTGTGCAAGATTATTGTTAGGTGGGTGATTTAGTAGTGATTAATGTTGTGTTATGCTAATTTAGAAGAGTTTCTGTTAATGTGGGTTTTTGGAGAGTTACCATCATGGTGACAAGTGGTGTATGCGGCTTGGTTTGAAGAGCACATATGTTAAATGCTTTATATTGCTGCACTCATTCAGCAAGTGCTATAACTTGCTATTGTTAACATGTTGGCAAATTAGCATTTTCTGAATTAGCTTGTTATAGCTAGCTATGTTTACACTAATAAAAATGCTCACATTGAGGTTACATGAAAATTTTAAGGTAAATGTATAAATTAGTGTACTCAATCATTTCAAGTTAAGTACAATTAAATGTATGAGTACAAAATAAAAATCTGCCAGTTCTGCTTACTTTAAACTTTGAATTTCTTAACTTAAAAATTTGAGTTTTGCCAACTTATTCGGGTTTACAATACAGGCAGTTATTTTTTACCAGGTTTGTACTAACTACTACTGTATTAAGACGGTGATATTAAAAGATCACTTTCAGTATACACCTTACTAATAATGCATAATTTGCATATTAAGCATTTTAGGATAGAAAACCATAAAGAAAATGCTTAACACAATGATATTGCAGGACCAAATTCAGTTTATTAATAAAACATACTATGTACAGGCAAGTAGATGAACCCAGATAATGAACGCAGTGCAAATGCCATATTGCGTTTAAAGGCTCATCTGCTTGCCTGTGTATAGTATATTATCCAGGTGTTTACTGAATTTGATCTTAATATCACTGTCTTGGCACATTAGACACATTTTTGAATGTTTTTAGTAAATTAAATCCTGCGGCAAGAGCTGTATATGAGTCACAAGTGCATAAAATTTGCAGTTTATTCTCACATTTGTTTTTCTTCTTTTGAGAGGTGATCTAAATATTTGTGGCTTGAAACAGATGAAAAATTGACAGGCCTGTGATGCAGTTCTGTGGCTAAATGTGACTAAAAAAGCATGAATACCTGGAGAAAGCTAGCATTCCATTAGCGTTCCCATTCATTTCAATGCCATTTTGCGCAGTTTGAAATCGGCATCTAGAAAGACTGTGCATTTTTAATGCATAGATATTTTGTCAACAATATACCAGCATATAGCTAGCCTCAATGCTAACACACTAAATTCCTCAAAACTCACATTTTAATTTGGTAGATTCTTTAATGGACATTTGAAGGTAACTATCTTCTGCCACAGTAACACAAGAACACACTGCGTGTACAGTATGTACAACAGGACAGCATGCTTGTAATGTGATAGCCTAGCATTTGCATCTGTATACTTGCATAGAGTATGTTTCTGACTTAAGAATGCTTCTGTCTTCTCATTTGTTGTTCTCATCTGTTGTTGTCTCTGTCACCTTTGTTCACCCCTTACTAAAGTTTCATCCATTATAATTAAGTGTACAGTTGTCATGGATGTGCGTAGAGTAAGTCGTGTTGGATGTGTGGGACAGACTCTACTGCAGTGGCATTTTTCTCTGTCTGTTTTCTCAGTCAGCTGGAGAGATGCCAGATAGCTCAAAGAAAGTACACACTTGCTGGTTCAATATTAAACAGGAGTGCACACAAGCAAGGACGTCTGTTCGTGTCTCTGACGGCCTACGTGGTGCAAATATTTAGCGAAGCACTTGGGTTTCATATGGCTTTCAAAATATGTTTGCTCTTTTGAATAACCCTAGGGAAATCTCTTCACATCTTCAAGCATGGATATGATATGATTTATTAACTGCAGAGCAAAGGGTTTTTGGTTTAATGTCACACACAAGCTGTTTTCTTGTCTTTTTATCTAAAAAATAAAATAAATGTCTTGACGACCTGATTTATCCTCTCACTTCTTCTTCCACTCTTTTTTTGTCTTCAACTAATTTCTAGGAATTTCCGGAAGCATTTAAGAATGGTGGGCAGCAGAAGAATGAAAGCACAAAGTGAGTCAATGTGTGAATATACAGTATGAATGATTGCACAGCTCCATTTGTGTTTCTTTCATGTGTTTTTGCATGTGATGCATTGCTTTGTGAATGTAGGTTAGCATGTGCATGTGTATATTGGGAATGTTTGTGTGTTTGTATGGAGGATGATTGACAGTTTTGTGTCATTGTAACCAATAAAACGATTTAGGATTGGTCGATTTTGCTTCTGTGTGTGTTTCAAGTGTAGCAAAGGGCAGTGGAGGAAATGGACATTGAAGCATATGAGAAATGTGTGTGTGTAGATGGTGTTGTGGTTGTTGGTGTGTTTGAGTGTACTGTATGTGCTGCGGCCCACAGTCTGTGAGGATCATGGGGCGTTGCGTGCGTGTGCGTGTGACCATCTCTCCACTTCACTAGCATTTGCAGAGCGCAGGGCGAAGAGTTTCAACCGATCCTGGAGCGATCCGACCCCTGTCAAACAAGACTCCCTAACCGACTCAAAAGACAGTGAGTCCACCTGTACACACACACAAACACACACACACACGCAGTCACCTACATGACACGTTGACACACTTAGCATATTCCCATAGATCACTATATAAAATGATTGACAGAAGTTAATTATTTACACTACCGTTCAAAAGTTAGGGGTCAGTAGCATTTTTAAATGTTTTTGAAAGAAGTCCCTTATGCTCACAAAGGCTGCATTTATTTGATCAAAAGTACAGTATAAATACTAATATTCTGAAATATTACTACAATTTTATATAACTGTTTTCTGTTAATATTTTAAAATGTACTTTTTCTCTGTGATGGCAAAGCTGAATTTTCAGCATCATTACTCCATTCTTCGGTGTCACATGATCTTTCACAAATCATTCTAATTTGCTGATTTGCTGCTCAAGAAGCATTTCTTATTATTATCAATGTTGAAAATGGTCGTACTGCTTAATATTTTTGTGGAAACCATGATCATTTTAAGGATTTTTGGATGAATAGAAAGTTCAAAAGAACAGCAATTATTTGAAATATTTTTTTTGTTACAATGCAAATGTCTTTACTGTCACTTTTGATCAATTGAATGCATACTCGCTTAATAAAAGTATTATTTCTTAAAAAAAAAAAAATTGGTAACACTTTACAATAAGGTTTCATTAGTTAACTACTTTAGTTAACATGAACTAAGAATGAACAATACTTCTACAGCATTTATTAATCTTTGTTCATGTTAATTTCAACATTTACTAATACATTATTAAAATAAAAAATTGTATTTGTTAACATTATTTAATGCTTTGTGAACTAACATGACTAGTTGACCAATGACCAGTTGTATTTTTATGAACTAACATTAAAGGCATAATATGTAAGATTTTTAGATTAAAATATCCAAAAAACACTAGAACAGTGTTATGTTACTTACACTATCCCAAATGTTTCCAAGAATGTTTAAATCCAGAGAAATAAGCATTTTTAACCAGGACACAGACTGTGTCCGTGCTTCACCTACCAGTGAGATCATACCTGCGTTACCCTCGATTTCCAGTTTTATTTTGTAGAAACCATGGAAACACCAAAGACACTTAAATATATTATATGTTTTATTAGACAAGGGAAGAACTGTTTGGATACATTTATAGACAGAAATCTAATTATTGTTATATGGGTCAACATAGTCTTATTGTTTGAATCTCGTTTTCTAGATTATATTAATATGATATTCTAATATCGGTCTAGCTTACTGCAGTGTGCAACAAGTGTCTCATAGCAGCCGCCGAGCGAAGGCACAGAGTAATGTTATAACATAATTTTCAACCCCACATTGTTACCTCACATACGCTTGACTGGCAGAAACAGAAGCGTCGTCTGCGGCATTATAAAATATCTCTCATTAACAATCCCTCCAGCGGCCTCGTTCAGCTCTCACAGCACTCGCCCTGCTCTGCTTCATACTACAGTAACGTTAATAATCTCATCCATGAACATGATTTCTGCCCGAGTCCCATCCCGATTCTTTTCCACCGGCTGTGAGGTCAAGACGACATCTCCCATCTTCAAGCTACACCTTTGTTTTGAATAGGTAACCTCTAGCGGCGAAAAATTACATAATGTGCCTTTAATACATTAACTACTATTAACAAATGAGATCTTAATGTAAAGTGTTACCAAAAATTCTTGCTGACACCAAACGTTTGAATGTTAGTGTACATAAAATCATTACCTAACAATCAGAAGACCCTGTGGAACACTTGTATAACACACACATACAGTAGACTCACATAGACAGTCTCACAGTGACGTGCCTCTTCTGCTCTTGATGCTGATCCTGTTTGTCTGTCTTCCTCTGAGCGTGGTTCTGTCCCGAATATGTGCTCCTCTTTTTCTCTCTCTGTGAGTATCTGTCCCGCCTGGAGCGTCTGGACTCTGGAGACGTATGTGTGTGTATGTGTGTGTGCACTACTGTGTCAGCATGTTAACTCTGTGTGTAGTTTGTCTTTGGACTTATTTTTGTCATCACGTTTATTCTTTACACCTGTGTCTTCGGGGAGCCTGATGAACGATTGCGAACGTTTGACTTACAGTTGTAATATTTGTATGTTTGCTTTTCTCTGTCCGTTTTCTCTCTCTATAGCTGCCTGGTTTTCTGTGGTGCTGATTTTCTAGTGGAGTTTTTCTCTCCCTTTTACACTACCGATACTACAGTCTCTCATGTAGAGTTTTATATTTGTAACTCTAGTTAGGTGTATTGTATATTTAAATGGACTGCAGTCAAACAAGTGATTCAGGATTCCACTTTTTTTGTTTTCGTGTTGTATAGTTACATCATACTTGGTGTGAAGAGATAAAATCCTGTTAATCCCGAAGAGATAAATCCCGTTAAAGGGATAGTTCACCCAAAAATGAAAATACTGTCATCATTTTCTCACCCTCATGTCATTCCAAACCCACAGTCTGTTATTTTTTTAGTGGAAAATAAAGGAATTTTGATCTGTTCACACAAAGTTAACATATGATCATAGACCAATGTTATTTTAGTATTATTTACTATTATAGTATTTATCAATTAAATATTAAATTAGATTTTATTTTTTCAGTTTTCGTTTTAAATTAAATTGTTTTAGTAATTTCTATGTATTTTTTATATTTTTGTTTGGCTTTAATTTATTTCTACATTCATTTTTTTTTTCAGTACATTTTTATTTATACATACAGTTTTAGTTTTAGTCATTTTAGTACTTAAATTTAAACTTTTTATGTTTCAGTCAGTTGCCAAGGCAACATTTCTAATTTTTGTGTTTGTAAAGTTTTTCAGCTAATATGTATGTCTTATTTTATTTCATTTAGCAAAAATGATTTTTAATATTTTTATTTAACAACGATAACACTGCAGATGACTTAAATTGAAATTCCAAGGAATATGAAATGTAGGTAAAGTCACATGAACTACTTTTATTATGCTTTTTGTGGAGTTTGTTTTTGATATATTTTGGAGCTGCGTCACTATTATCCTTCTGTGGAATTTCCTCAAAAATTCTCTTTTTATGTTCCACATTAAAATATAACAGCATAAAGGTTTGGAATAACATTTTTGGGTGAACTTTTCCTTTTTTCAGGATAATGACTCCTTACATGGAAACAAAACTAAGAGTTAAATTTCACAGCTGAATTACTGCAGTCCATGTAAAAAAAAATATTGATATATATATCTTTTCTAATATCTTATCTTTGTTCCATTATCTTTGTCTCAACCTTTCTCTTTCTCCACCACCATTTTCGTCTTCTCATTCCTGCCTTGTCTCTTTGTTCCTTTCTTCTCTTTGTCTTTATTCTGCTTTGTCCGTGTCCGTCATTGAACTGTCTATCTCTGCTGTGATGTCTGGTGCCACAGGTGGGGATCTGCAGACGACCTGCTGTACCCCAGACGAGGGCGGATGTGAAGACATGGACTGGGAGGAGGAGAGAGAGATGGAGAGACTGGCATGTGAAGGGGATGACTTTATCCCTCCTAAAATTATGGTACATTTGTTTATTCAGTTTTCATTTTTCATTTAGTTTTCATTTAATAGTTTTTTTTATATATATATATACCTAATTTAACTTAAGTGAATAGTTCATCCAAAAATCAAATTTCCTGATTATTTACTCACCCCAAGATCATCCAAGATGTATATGACTTTCTTTCCTCAGCCGAAGGAAAAGATTTCTCCTTCTAATGTAAGTGAATGGTCCAAAATCCATATTTAGACAGCTTCAAAGGGCTCCACACGACCCCAGCTGAATAAGGGTCTTCTCTAGCAAAACAATCAGTCATTTCAGAAAAAAGCACTGCAAAACTTGATATATGCAAGTTGGGAAAGTCACACGTGATGTAGGCAGGAAGAATTGTTTACAAGTGTGAAGAAGGAGCTCTGTCCAGAATCGTTGCTGTATATTAGTATTTGTTTCGTTTTATTGTTAAAAATGGTCCATTCTTGTGTGTATACTGGATGTAAACTTCTCTCGTAAACAATTGGCGGTTCTTGCCGCCTACGTTACGCGTAACCTTCCACACGTGCATACATCATGTGAGAGGTCATTAACTCAGCTGTCTCGTAACTAGTAAAGTGTTGAACTTTTTCCTATGTCTTATTCTTCTGCAATCCAGAATGGCAGCAACACTGAAAGGTTTTTTTTGAGCTGCTCCCTCTACTGTACATGTGTGAATTTGCATTTTGTTCGACCTGAGACCTATTCATTTCACTTTTGGTCTGAAAGGGCCAAAAATATTTGCCATTAAATATTTAAACATTTGCCAAAAATAGAATTTTTTTTTTGCTATTAAAAAACAAACAAGCAAGCTTAGCCCAGGTAAGAAAAAGTATTGGGAAAGTAATGTAATGCATTACTTTCTATAAAAAGTAACACAATTAGTTACTTTTTTTAGGAAGTACCACAAAATTGTAACACATTACTTAGTAATGTAACTTAGTAAAGTAACTTTCCCCAACACTGTAAACACATTTTGCTACTCTTATTCATCGTTGGGGTCGTGTGGAACCCTTTGAAGCTGCCTAAATATGGATTTTGGGCTGTCAAAAATGGTCTACGTTGAGCACCATTCACTTTCATTAGATCGAGAAAATCCTGGAATGTTTTCCTTCAAAACCTTAATTTCTCTTTGGCTGAGGAAAGAAAGTCATATACATCTTGGATGGCTTTGGTGTGAGTAAATAATCTAGAAATTTCCATTTTTGTCTGAACTATTCCTTTAATTACATTTAATTAAAAATCTTTCATGTAACTGATCATTTTTATCTCTGTGATTTTGTATCTTTTAGCTGATTTCATCTAAAGTCCCCAAAGCAGAATATGTTCCCAATATTATTCGAAAGGATGATCCTTCTATTATACCCATACTCTATGTAAGTCAAACCTGTTTTTACTATGACATGACGCATCATCCAGATATTACAGATAACATATCAAGATTTTATGTCAAACACTGGATATCAATTTAAAGATTATGGATTTTCATAGACACTTGAAACACATGGATAATGCCCTGTGGAATAGAGCCAAGACACTGTATAGGATGAGATACTGCTGGATACGTCGCAAAATACTGTCTAGAGGTTTAGACAGACAAGTGATAACCAAACTGATAGCAAACACAATAGTAAATGACACGTCCTCAACAGCACAAAGAAAAACAGGAGCCAGTAATGTTATCTGGACCGGACGAGTGCATATTAGAGATTACTGACATTAAGCATTATACAAAGAACATTTTCCTTTCAGAATTAGTCCTGGAATGTTGTTAAGTCTAATCTGTGTGTTTGAATTGATTGCTTTTATTTATTTTTTTTTTATCTCCAGGATCATGAGCATGCCACGTTTGATGATATTCTGGGTATGTAGCTTCATGGTTTGTGTATTGTTTGTTGTGTGTTTGCTGTGTGCTCTTTTGTGTATTTGGGCACTTTACCCCTTGCCTGGTTGTTTCATTGTGGAATGACAGTGGGCCCTGTATTGATTTTTGCACCAGCCAGCATGAGAAACACAAAAACAATTGGATTCCTGATAAATGACTCTGGATCAGAGAAGCGCCAATATTATTTAGTGACTGTTTTACAACAGTGACTGTTTAAAATCTGTAGGGATCAACTTTTATTCAATGTGTGTTAAAGTCACATAATAAATCATGAATGAATGTAATTATGGTAATTATATTGTCAGTTTGTATTTGCATACAACATACAACTACCAAAAAATGAGCTCATTATTTTAAAAAATTGGTAACACTTTAGAATAAGGCCCCATTAGTTAGCGTCATTTAATGCATTGACTAAAAATAACATTTGTTGGAGTATTTATTAATCTTTGTTAATATTAATTAATTGTTAGTTCATGTTTGCTCAGGTCCATTTAATAATATTAAGATAAAGCTTTTGATTTTAATAATGTATTGGTAAATGTTGAAATTAAAATGAACTTTATTGTAAATTAATATTTAAGATGAAAGGGCTTATAATATAATATAATATAAAAAAGTGAACCTCAGGAATAAAATAAATAATTAAAATAATATTATTTTAAGGGTTTGCATTAAAATCAATATTCCAATAATGCAAGAAAATTGTGGTTACTTGAGATTTTGCAAATTTTCTTCAATTTTGATGTCTAAGCTGTTATATATTGAATAAGCTGGCAGAACGGTGATTAGACTTTTACATTTAAAGTAAAACCAGGGTAATAGTCGAATCCTAGGTTTCGATCTGGTTTTGTTTAAATTGCCATGATCTTTTCCCAATAAAAGAACATTTTTAAGCCCTTTGACAATGTCAACGTATGCATAATCAGAGCAAGATTGTGCGTGTAAATGCAACCAGCGCTGGTCATCCTGACCCTGTATTTGTTTTTATGCAGAGGAGATTGAGAAGAGATTGACAGCCTACAGGAAGGGCTCCAAGATCTGGCGCATGCTGATCTTCTGTCAGGTAAGAGAAAAACAAGGCCAACAAACACACACATAATGACTGTAAGAAAGAAATGAGACTGTAAGTGCACCAGAGTGAATCAGCAGTGTCTGTAGGAATAATCTGAACTACTGTCTCTTCAGTTTGATGATTTGGGTTTGATGTTGTGTAATGGTTGTGTGTTCAGATGGAAAGGAATTTCTCTCTGTCAGTTCAGAGGGTAGTACTGATCTCCTGTTTCTTTGAGTTTGATGTTATGTAAGGTTTTAAATGTGTAATTTTTCAGGGCGGCCCAGGACACCTGTACCTGCTGAAGAATAAAGTGGCCACTTTTGCCAAGGTCGAGAAAGAAGAAGACATGAGCCAGTTAGTGAGATCCATGCTTTTGTTTCTGTCACAATATTCCTTCAATGCGAGAGAACTTCCTTCCTTCAAAGAGAGAGCTATTGTCAGAGGGATTTGCTTGTGTGTTTGTGGTGTACATGCAGGTTTTGGAAACGACTTAGCCGGTTTATGAGTAAAGTGAATCCAGAGCCAAACCTGATCCACATCATGGGCTGCTATGTCCTGGGCAATCCGAATGGAGAGAAGGTACATCAAATTCACGTAATGCTTGTACCTTGAGTTTCTGCATTATATTTAGAAATGGTCCCTCTGGGGCCTGCTGTGGCCATGTTCAGCTCTCATCTCTTAAGACACACATGCACCAACTCCATCTTGCCGTTTTTCTATATAACACCTCTCCGTCTGTCACCATCATGCCTGACAGCATTTTTCCCTCGGTTATGTAACTTAAAATAACTCTTTCCTGTCCAGCACTGTATAAAGAATTTAAAGGGGACCTACTATGCAAAATTCACTTTTATAAGGTGTTTGAACACAGATGTGTCCACAGCGTGTGTAAACAGCCAGCTTATAATGGTAAAAATCCACCCACTGCTTTTTTTATAATCCCCAAACAGTCTCTCCAAACGAGCAGATCCAGAATTTCCCCTTACTCTTACATAAGCTCCGCCCATGACTGGTGATGATCTGCCCGATTAGCATAGATCCTGCCCTGGATGAGCCGCAGCAGTCTGACATTTCTGTTTCCTTGCTGTAGCAGCTGGAGATATACAATGTCTGTGCCAAAAAAACATTACAAATGTTCTGTTACTGGATGTACCAATGAGGACACCATGGTTGAATTTCATTTATGAGGGAAATGTGCCGAAAAAAGTGTTATATATTTGTGCAAATCATTTTACGCCGGACTGCTTCACAAACAAAGGTCAGTTCAATGCTGGATTTGCACGAAAGATTAACATGACGGTACATGCTAGTCGATGAGTTGAATCAATTGACACTCCATGACAACTACATAAATTTATCCACTAAACATTCAGAAACGTCCAGTTGCATTCTAAAAGTTGTAACTTCTTCCTGAGTCTCTCCATCAGTGTCTGACTTCGGTTTGAACAATGTAAGGCTGAACACCGTTACTGACAGTTTCCAACATTTTGGCTGCGTGAGATTCTCCAGTTTTGTTGTTGTTGAGTATCTGAAGCACAAGCTGTTAAAGCTCCGCCCTCTTCTGGAAAGGGGGCTGGGAGCAGCAGCTTGTTTGCATTTAAAAGGACACAAAAAAATGGCATGATTTTGTTCACACCCAAATAGTGGCAAATTTGAGCTATAATAAATGATCTGTGGGGTATTTTGAGCTGAAACTTCACAGACACATTCTGGGGACACCAGAGACTTATATTACATCGTGTAAAAGGGGCATTATAGGTCCCCTTTAATACCTTTATTCGGTAAGGACCTATTAAATTGGCCAAAAGTGACAGTGAAGACTTTAATAATATTGCAAAAGGTTATTAACTATTTGGACTTTGGACTCAAATTAATGCTGTTGAGCTTTCTATTCATAAAATAGTACTGAAAAAATGTAGGATGGTTTCCACAAAAATATTAAGTAGCAAAACAAAAAACTAAAATTAAAACTAAAACCATAAAAAAGTTACATTAAATAAACATTAACTGTAATAGATTTTTTTGAAAATCTTTTATTTCAGCTAGTTGCCAAGCCATCATTTCTCATTTTCTAAACTAAAATAACTAAAACAAAAATGAATAAGAACTACACAGACATATTTAAAAAAAAAAAAAAAAAAACACTAATAAATATTACTAAAACTAACTAAAATTAAAACGAAAACAGAAAATATAAAAAATAAAAACGACTCAAAATATTAATAAAAACTGAAATAGTCTATTAATGATACTAAAATAACTGATAATAATAATAAATGTTTCTTGAGCAGTAAATCAGTTTATTAGAATTATTTCTGAAGGATCATGTGTCACTGAAGACTGGAGTAATGATGCTGAAAATTCAGCTTTGAATCACAGGAATAAATTTAATTTTAAAATATATTTAAATAGTAAACAGTTATTTTAAATTGTAATAATGTGTCACAATATTATTGTTTTTTCTGTATATTTGATCAATCAAGTGCAGTCTTGATGAGCATAAGAGACTTATTTCAAAAACATTAAAATATCTGACTAACCCCAAACTTTTAAACAGTTGTGTAACACCCAGACTAGTTTCTGTGATCATTAACATCTGATCTGAAACTCTCTAATTGTTGGACTTGTGACATCTGCGTCTGTCCTTTAGGATCGGCCTTGACTTTCAGCTCATTCCGTCTGTTTGGTAGCCTGACAAGTGTTATATGACAGGAGCCCCGAGATTACGCCCCAAGGACACATTTATGGCATTCTTGGAACCTAATGTACAAATGCGTTTCTATGGTGATGGATTTCGACGTAAATCTCATTCGCCATGCGTCATTGCCCAAGAGGTGCCACCGTTCCTGAGAATTGCGTTTTTATGCGTGCTTGTGATCGACACACGGATGACTGACTTGTGCGAGTTTGTGAATGCATGCTGGGTTATCTGCTGACAGAATTTGGCCTTCACAAGAGCAAATCTATGTATGTTGATCTCAAAGTAGAGCTCTAGGAATCTTGCAGCATTTGTTTGTGGCGTCCTCCTTAGCGTTGTGGTCACGTTCTCATCTTTATTCGCTCTGTAAGGCACTGGTTTCCTTCACAGTGTGTGAGCTGGAATAGAAAATATGTGTCTGTAAATTCATCTTTAATCTCTGTCTGGGTTTGAAGCCTCTCGGAGTGGTGCATGGATGTTAAGATCTTAACTGGGTTCTTTTGAAGGTTCCCGTTTGCCCTTCCAGTCTCCCGTGTGAGATTTACCCAGAGCCACAAAGAGAGAGACTGCCATTATCCCTAACTAACCTCCTCGAGTCAAAGAGCGAGTGAAGGAGAGAGTGAGAGAGCAGTGTGAGGGGGGAGAAAAAAAGGGATTATTAATGTCTTGGCTTATCATGTGCCAACAGCTGTTCCAGAAACTGAAGAACCTGATGAGGCCTTATTCTGTCACATTTGAGTCACCGCTGGAGCTCTCTGCTCAGGGTAAGACTGCCTGCAATAAACTGCTGAAATGTGCTTATGCTCACACTCCTACACACATATAAACACACACAAACAGACTCTTTCTTGCATAATTTGAAATCTAGGCCCTGTTTACACCTGGTATTAGGATGCGTTTTGGTCCATCGGAACACAAGTAGACGAGGGGGACACATACCCGTTTACACCTGGTGTTTTATTCCGTCTGTTTTGTCCACTTTCAACCACTTCTGTCCTGATTTCTTCAAGGAGAGGGTCTATGGGCGGGTAAATGTATGGGCTTTTTCATATCTTTCGATCTAATGGACAAAATAACCTCCCGCAATTTACATATGAACGCGCCCGGAGATGATGGAAAAACATACAGAGAGCGTCAGATTTCGTTTCTGCTCTGACAGCTTCAAGACCATGGCGAACGCGGTGAGTGCGTGTTAGAAATCAGGAATGGTGAGAGAACATTGTGCTTGGTACATTTTTTGTCTTCAAACCAAACTTGGGTCTCCAGTCAACAAAGTTTAAATCCATCTGGCTAGCGCGCTTCCCATAATGTTTAAGCATTAGGTCAGTAGGCAGAGAGTAGGTGGTCTTTTATGGTTGTTTGAATGCATTCGACCACATGAAACAATAGGGCTGGGACAATACATCGATTCTCGATCGATACAATGAATCTGGATCGATCCTGATATTTTCTCTCTCTAACCGATTCTGAGCTTAGTTTTAACAGCAGATAATTCGCTTCAACCTTTTCAAACTTTATGAATGGTTATTTTAGGTTTAATTGGTGTGTGTAAAGGAACTGGAAGCAGGTACTGTACGAGTGTTTCTAAAGCACGTATAGTAGTGCCATCTACTGTTTAAAAACTAAGCTCAAAATCGATTCGAGAGAGAATCGCTATACATCGGAAAATATCAGAATCGCTCCAGATTCTTCATATTGCAAATCATATTTCGATGTATTGTCCCAGCCCTAGAAAACAATCTGGTTAAATGTGTTTTTGACTATCTCTGGAAGTGGTCGAAAGTGGACAAGCTTAAAATGTCTTAGACCCCATTTACACCTGTATTTAGCGTTGTCCACTTGTGATCGGATTGACGAATAGGCTTAATACCAGGTGTAAACAGGGCCCTATGAGTTTTTAATGGAGGAAACGTATGGGCATACTGATATACATACACTGCATGTTATTTAAAGGGATTTTCAGCCAAAGTGAATTCTGACATTTACTTATCTTCATGTCATTCCAAACTTGTACACTGTTGTTTCTTTCATACCAAGCTATTGTATAGCTATTTTGCATATACTCACCCTCATGTTGTACCATACCCTTATGAGAGGTTTGGAATGGCATGAGGGCGAGTATGATGACAGATTTTCACATTTTAGATGAACTATTTTATTTAAATGGTTATTTCACCCAAAAAAATGAAATTTCTGTCATTAATTACTCACCCTCATTCCAAACCAGTAAGACCTTTGTTCATCTTTGGAACACAAATTAAGATATGACAGCAATGTCATAACAAATTTGAAGGTCCAGAAAGGTAGTAAAGACATCATTAAAATAGTCAATGTGACTACAGTGGTTCAACCTTAATGTTATTAAGGGACAAAAGTACTTTTTGTGTGCAAAAAACAGACAAAAATAACGCACAAAAAGTATTCTCGTCGCTTTACTGACATAACTTTCATAGTAAACCATTTAATGCAAGTTTACAGGTCTTTTTCCTTCCGTTTTTTTTTTTTTTTAACCTGTCCTGAGCCGGCCGACCAACCCACCCCGCCCCTCTCTTTCACTGACTCTCAATTTCCTCTCTTCATTCTCTATCACTTCTCTGTCATCTCTCTTTATCTATATTGTCTCTCAGTGCATGCTGTTTTCCAATTACCGCCTGAGAGAATCTATATGGAAGTGTCTGTTCATCATAGAGACACAGGCTCACATTGAATTCATCAAATGTATTCCAGAATCATATCTCCCTCTCTATTCCCCTCTCCTTTAGGCAAAGAGATGATTGAGATGTACTTCGACTTCCGTCTGTTTCGACTTTGGAAAACCCGGCAGCACTCAAAACTCCTCGACTACGAAGATCTCTTGTGACCCCGCGCGGGTCAGCGTGTAGCATTGCGGGCAGGACGTCCCACTTTAAAACTCCATTCTACCAGCTTTCATTTCGGAGAACAGGAGGAAGAGGAAAACGAGTGGAGACCGACACAGCCACCTCGCTGCGTCACAACTATTGTTTATTTCAGCTCGTCTCTGCGGACTTCAACCTCCTCCGAACGGTAACACACAAGGGACAAAAACAAAAAGCAAATGGTTCAAAATGCAAGAGAAATCCGGATACGTGGATGTTTCGGTTCTCTAATGGAGAAAAGTGAGGGTGTTTCTCTGGTTGACAAACAAGTTGTCGACTGTTTTCTTTTTTTAAACTAACATATCGCCGAGCGCTACCGAACACTAGCCTAGACAGTTGTGCTTATGACAGAGTCCTGCGTGCAATATCATGTCGCGCCGAAACTTACCTACCAGAACACACAGAAATGGTCATATATGAAATAACAACTAATATATTGGTATACATACAGGATATACATCTCATGAGTATATAGAGTAGCTATAGTCATGCAAATAATCTATATGTCAATGGTACACAAATTACTTTTTCAGTGTTTATTGTTGTGGTCTTTCTAATGAACTATTTTGAATAACTCAGGTTTTAGCCTTTACAAATATGTTAATTACTCCCCTATCCAGATGTGTGGAAGTCATTTAGGTGGAAAGAATGTACATCTGCCAACATATTTATATGTGCTTGTTTCAGAGGTTTATAAATCTTTTATCACTTTTCGTTTTCGACATAACTTGTGTCTTCTCATTATATGCCGGCATTTGTTTCTCCATTGAAAATATAGACTCATTGCAAAACACCAATCATACACAGTCTCCAAACTGGGAAATCATGACTTCCAGTCATATAATAACTCTGACCTCAATATAGCCAGGCATCTACACCAGGTGCACCTGAAGTGTCAGCAGGAATATAGCATTGCAGGGAGATGTTGCAGAATTGCTAAAATAAGCGCTTGTGTCAATGTGTTCATAACAATTAGGATGTTTTCACTCTCGGTTTGATTGCTTAGTCTGAACCTGTCAGTCTTTAAAAACGTATTATTAGGCTCCAAATGGCAGTATATTTAGGCCTTCATCGTGTGTACCTCCATGAGTACAGTACATGCGGTAGCTGTCAAAAAAGGAAATTTGATGTCTAGTTCACCTTTTTTACACGTTTTGGTTTTAGTACTCAATATTTTGTGGCACTTCCTTTTGTACTAAATATATGCTACAGTTCAAAAGGGTTGGGTCAGTAAGATTTCTTATTTGAAAGAAATTAACACTTTTACTTAGCAAGGATGCTTTAAATTAATCAAAAGTGACAATAAAGACAAAAAATACAAAAAACAATAAATAAGCAGCACAACTGTTTTCAACATTGATAATAAGAAGAAATGTTTCTTGAGCACCAAATGAGTATCTTTCAAATACATTAAAGAACCGTACTGACCCCAAAGTTTTGAATGGTAGTGTATGCATACTAATATGTAAACAATAGCTGTTCACATCCACAAATGAGGCTGGGTAGCTTTTAGAGCAATTGTGAATCATACTTGACTCCACATGAACCCCAGACTGCTGTTTTTTGACTTGGGTGTTTCCATGATGTCAAAAACTAATTCAAAGTTCCAACCAAATGGTTTTGGGTTCACATCATCGGCTCTAGTGTGAAAACAGCCTTATTTGTTCTCTCCATTTTTGAAGCCATTGGTGTTGTGGGTCATGAACAGGCATTATTCTGAAGGTCACTATTGCCTTATGGGGCGGAATGGTATTTGATGGCCATATGTGGATAATAGAAGGATTTAGACCGTTTTACGGCAGCTTGCAGGTGTAATCTCTATGCATTCTTCTTCCATTAGTAGCTTTCAGAGGTTTTGAGCAACTCGGGAGTTGATTTTCATGTCTATCTTTATGAATGTTCTATTGTACTCAGCTAATAAGCCATACACTCTTTAGCAAGCTGCTCAGACTGATGGCTCTTTGATGTGGATGGCTTCAGGCACTCATGATGAACTTCCAGCTGGTTGAATGATGGAATCTTTTCTTTTGTTTTGCTTTTTTATGCATCCACAATGCTAATTGGCTACTCTTTTGGTGTTGTTCAGGCAATCTTTAACTTAACTGATAGATAGAATGAGGTCTTGCCCCATGGAAATAAGTGAAGCAGTCAGTACACTGTATAAAATGGTCTTAGATATAAGAATGAAAGGAAAGAAACTCCAACAACATGCTATTAGAACGTTACCGTGCCAAGATGTGCATCATCTGGTGATTTAAAGGTGTTTAATGTTAAAATGGCGTCTTTTACTATAATTTATTGTGATGACAGAACTAAAAATAAGGTTTATTTCCCAGAAAAGTGTAAAGACTGTGGTTAAGCCAATGGCTTGAGTTGGGGGCGGGACTAGTCTGTTTGGGCCTGGCCAAACAAGTAATTTAGAAAGGGTTGTCGATACTTTTGGCCATTAAAAAAAGTTTTAGCGTCTTACAGGAAAAAATTTAGCAACATATTTAAATGTTAAAACATTTATTATGCATCTGAGGGGCCATTTACACGACAAACGGAAAACTTTATATGTGTTTTAGCCGTTGATTTACACGACAACAGCGTTTTGGGGGCCTGAAAATGCAAACTTTTGAAAAAGGGTTTCAAAGTGCAAGTTTTTGAAAACGATACTGTTATTGTCTTCGTGTAAAAAACACTAAATTGTGAAAACGGTGATGTCTTGCGCATGTGTATTACGTGTTCAGTCTATAGGCGTGTAGTGTTTCTTTACAAAGTAACATCGCCAACTACTGGCCTGGCAGAAGAATACAGCGCTTTTAGTCATTTTCGTGGATCTGTGTGAACGGGGAACAACGTTGTCGTCTGTATGCAAAAAATACAAAAGAAAAAAATTCTGTTTTTACACTCTAAAAATGCTGGGTTGTTTCAACCAATGTTTGGGTCAAATGGGTCGAAACAACAAAGCATTTTTTGTAGTATGAGTGTAGTGGTTGTCGTGTAAATGTACCCATAGATGAAAATCCACACATTGAATGAACATCTTGGCAACGTACATGTACTATCAAGATATATTATCCAGTCATGCCCTTGCTTTAAAGGTATATAAAGTAATCCAATACATAAAAGCTAGTGAATAAACCTTTAAATAGTCTACAAAGTTTCCAGTTCCACTGGAGTGTGTCTGGATATAGAATACAGTAGGGTTGTCTTATCATAGGGGATGTTGCCGGTGGTCGGTGCAGTCAGATGAGCACACCGCTTCCCCTAAAGGGCTGCACCCCAGCCAGAAAATAGGCTGCAAATGAATTGGACTGATCCTCTAGCAATTTCAGTCATTATGGGGCCATCTGTGACTCGCAGTAGGTGTCAGAGAGCCTGGCATGTCAGAGGGAACAAGAGAGAATCCACATTCACTATTCTACAGACGGCAACATCACGTTAGCGGGAACATTGGGTGGCGAGAGTGAATGTCGTCTTGGGATGTCCAATTTGAACAGAATGCATCAAATGGAGGGCAGTCATATCACATGTATCACTCATTTCACTTATAACCACCGTCCTGTAAGAATGTTTACACATTTATTCATTTACTTTTTAATAAATAGTGTTTTAAAGCTGTATGTCGATGTAGCAATATATGTAACTCCTCCTCTATGATGTTAATGTTTTGATCTTTTTACTAATTTATTATATATTTATGCTATTTATTTTGTACTTGTGCTGGACAGTAATAGCTGTTTGTGCAAAGCATTCATTTAATTATGGAAGAATCTCAGCTTCTTCTGTACACAAAGCTTTGGCAATGTCTTTAAATTGATCTTTGTATAATATTAGCCTCAAAAGTTACCTACAAGTAACACCTTATTATAAGGGTCAATTCGTTAACATTAGTTAATGCAATACGCAAAGCATTTATTCATCTGTGTTATTTCAGTATTATTTATATATTATTGTAGTATTTATTAATATTTTGAATTAGCATTTATTTTTATATTTTAAGTTTTCATTTTACTTTAAGATTTTGTTCATTTTGTTTTGTTTTCCGTTTTAGTAATTTAAGGTCCTTATTTCAGTTATTTGCCAAAGCAACATATCTATTTTTTTTCAAATTTATTTCAGTTAATGAAAATGATTTTAATAGTTTTAGATAACATTAACAACTCTGTTATTAATCTAGCTTAATTGTGTTCATTTTCATTTATTTTTAATTAAATATAATGAATTAAGCAGCTCGTAAACATACTTTATCAGTAGGAAAAAACTGAAATAGCCTGTGAAACATTAAAATATTATGCAATCATATGACATTTCTCCTTATATACAAGTATGTAGAAATTAACATTTGTATTGTTAATTGTTAGTTTATGGTACCCTATACATTAAATACAATAATGTTAATAAATTGAGCCTTATTGTGAAGTGTTACTGATCTCACTTAAAGGGTTAGTTCACCCAGTCATTATTTATTCACCCTCATGTCGTTCCAAAGACCTTCGTTCATCTTCAGAACAAAAATTAAGATATTTTTCTTGAACTAACCCTTTAATGACAGCTTGCTTGTATTTGATGTAAACAGAGATGGTTGATAGAAGGCTGACAAGAAAAACTAACGCCTAAAATGTCAACCCAACCCCTAACCCCTAAACATTTGGTGGTAGAGGTTGATTCTAAACCAGATGACCAACAGAACCCCTTCATATGTTTAAATTGGCATTGTTTGTTGACATTGTTTGACGTGTATGAATGGGCGGTTTCTGCTGTCACTCTACATGATCAGAAGATTGCCTCAGCTTTAACAGTGTTTAGCCATCTAATGTATTTCCTTTGTTGTTGGGCCTAAACTAATTATGTGTGTAAAAAAAAAAAAAAAAAAAAAAAAAAAAAAAAAGTATTAAAGGAGCGGTGCTGTAATTTTTTTAGATAAATGATTTATTTATTCAAACATACAAGGTATTTTTATGAGACTTTATGGACAACAGTATGTTGGTATTTGTTTTTATTCACAATTTTAGTAGCCTTTATTAGGCATTACAGTCAAGGAAGTCTCTGTCTGTTAGCATTTCCATTCATCGCAACTGCTCTTGTGCGGAATTATGTGATTTTAAAAACGTTCATTACATGCTATAGCCCTGATGAAATGGCATCTACCATGTGGAATTAACCTGGTCATGCCAACTAGCTGAACCTTAACCTGCTGAGTACAGTATTTACACACATAAATCTTGCATTGGTCGGCTACAATGGCCAAATCAAGCTGGTGCTTCCAGTGAGAGCACAAAGAAAAATGAAAACCATTGGCGTATTGTGAGATACGGTATACACAGTATCATTTTTTTATCTTGTGAATATATTTCAACCCTTGATCATGCAATATGCTTGTTAATGCAGTTTAATGGTTCTCCGGTTGAGAATGTACCGAATTAATTTCAAGTGAGGGTGCAGTTACAGACCGGCCGTTCATTTCACTCAAAATGCTCTTGAGTAGAATAAAAATCTTACAATCTATCCAAAAACTTTCATGTTTTTCCTTCCTGCCCATCTCACCATGTCCCATTCATGTGTGCTGGAAGATTAGCAGGAGCGCAGGTGCGCCAGAGCTCATTAGCTTTATGAGAGACTTGATGGATGGTTTGGTTTTCAGAGCATTACACTCCAACCCTCTTCACGTCATATGAGATTGTGTTTTATTATTAGAGTATGAATATTCAACAAAAATACATCCTTTATCATCTGTTATTCAGTGAAGAGAATGAAAATGTTCTCTGTGCCACTTGAGAGGTGGAGAGTGTGTACCATCGATGATAATTGATTTTTTTTTTTTTTTTGATGCACCCATGAATAATGATGACATGCTATTGTTTTTATGAGGTAGATATTGTAGATATGAATTACATAACAGATATATCTGGTGTTGATTATGTCATTGAGATATCTACAGTACATCTGCAGATTTGTGTCTTGTGCATTTCATGGTGTAACTGAATCATTGTGCTGGAGATTAACTCATGCGGTCGCTGGACCCGCAGCGTCTTAAATACGAGATATTCCAACATGCTGGCACTGAACGGGTGCAAAGTGTTTCTATGCTTTTCTTTTCTAATAAAATGTTGTTTCGACCATCCTTTGTGGACCCTTTCAAATTGTTCCTGAACTGTTTTCTTTACAAATGCTATTCAAACCTGTCACGTCCCCTTTGAGAATTTAATTGCATTTTGCAATGGAGTGCATGAGGCTAAAGATAAAGGTTTATTTTTGTATGTGTATTTGCTTAAGCAATAAAGTATGAGAATATCACAGCTAAAGGGCATCGTTAGGCACCACGTACAATGGAGTTACCATGGTATTGTCATGGTAATATCTCCTTTGCATCATTAAAAATACTAAAGTTAATTAAACAATCAATAGTTAATTTTACTCAATATTATTAATATCACAAATGTCATTTTGTTAGTTTATTAATTCATTAAATGCACAGTGTTACCTAAAATAAAAAATCAACACAACTACCCTGATGGCACACGTACATCTCTGAGACGTCTATTTGATGTGCGTGTTTCGTCTGGAAGATGTCATTTTGTGTTCACTCATCTGCAATATGTCTATAGGACATTTCCTGTCAGATGTCAAATAGACCTTTAGAAAATGTCTTTAAGATGTTTATGATTTAGAATGTATGTAAAGACATCTATCAGATGTTTGTAAACAGCAGATGAAGTGATCTTTAACAGACATCTTGCAGACGTAAGTGTGCTATCTGGGTAATAGCTTTCATGGCCTGTATGTGACATCTGTGAAAAAGGAAAGTCATTTCAGAAAAACAGCAAGCTACTACATTTTGATTAAAAATGACAAAAACAAACAATTTGGAAAATATTCTTTGTAGTACTGTGCACTGATGAATCACAATAAGGATATGAATATGTATTATGTAACATGTAACTAATACTGTATGTTTTAATTACATGTTGGATTTAAAACCTTGATTATTCTTGATTGAAAATTATTTTAAAGACTTAATATTTTGATATGTGGAAACAGGAATTGTTGGAAGTGAACAACAGATATTAAAAAAGTAAACTCGGGTCGTTTACACAACACCGTTTTCAACTAAAAACAGAAAACTTTTTAGTCTATGTTGTGGCCGTTCATTTACATGACAATGTGGGGGCCTGAAAATGCAAACTTCACAATGTGTTTCAAAGTGCAAGTTTTTGAAAACGATACCGGTATTGTTTCCGTGTAAACTACAAAAATGCGAGTTTGTGAAAATGCCGACGTCATGCACATGCTTATTACTTGTTCAGTCTATAGAGTACCTCAGAGATGATGTGTTTTTGTAGGCCAACCCGGAAGTTGGCGGCGCACGGTTCCCTCGATCGAAAGCCTATGCATTTTTCCCATAGACTTTTGGAAAATCGCAAAAAATAAGCTCTGTGTTTAACAAAGGGTTATGACACTTACACATTTTGTTTATCAAGTTAATCTTTACAAGTTAACACAACATTTATACATTTTGAAGCCTAAATAAAGTCGTCAGATATAAAAAGCTAACAGTAGGCTATAAACGGACTACAGCACACCATGGTCGCAGATCAACGTCACCACCACCAAGCTTCCTCAAACTTTATTTAAAAAACAACTTTAATTAAAAACATGCTCGCTGATTATGATCTGTGCTGTGTATGAATACTTATCCACTTTTTCATGAGAAATGCTGTCCAAATGTCCTGTTTGTCATGATGACGTCTAAAGTCCCCGCCAAAGGAAGTAGCCTAGTCCCTTTTAAAAAATTTGTTAGCAAATTTGTTAGCAACCGCCGTTTTTAAGACACAATAAAGGTTTAAAAAAAATCAATAAGTGGGTTATAACTGGTGTGTTTTATGTCATAGATCAAAACGTGAAAATATTTAGAGGCTTTGTTAACCACAGACCTTATTTCAGGCGATTTAGCAAAAACCCATTCAAAAAACCCATAGACTTTAGGGCGATGGAACCGGAAGTCCTAAAAATGCTAACTCGCTTCTGGGTTTTGCATACAAAAACACGTCATTTCTGAGGTACTCTATAGGCGCATAGTGTTTCCAACTACTGGCCTGCCAGCAGAATACAGCGTTTAGTCGTTTTCACAGATCAGCATGAATGGGGATCGTTGTCGTCTGTACATGAAAAACGCAAAGGAAAAACTTTTCCGTTTTTAGTACATCGTTGATGTGTTAACGTACCTTGAATGTTTAATGTAGTATCCCAGCTAATAAGAATACGTTCTAAGAACGTTAACGTTCCCATTAAGTTGTGAAAACATTATTTCTGAATGTTCCCTGAATGCTCAAAAACGTCTTTTTTTTTTAAGCAAACATAAAGAGAACCTTCCATTTTATCATTCCGCAAACATTACAGGAATGTTACTTTTAAATGTCCCCCGAACATTCTCGTAGTAACATTTAAAAAACGAACGTCTAATTAAAACGTTTCAGAAAAAGAAACGTTCCATGAACGATGTATAAATAACATTTCCGTGCTAACGTTTTGAGAACATTATTAAAGTGATAGTTCACCCAAAAATGAAAATTATCCCATGATTTACTCACCCTCAAGCCATCCTAGGTATATATGACTATCCTCTTTCAGACGAACACAATCAGAGATATATTTAAAAATATCCTTAGTCCTCCAAGGTTTATAATGATTGTGAATAATGGTTGTGGATATTTTTAAATATATCCCTGACTGTGTTTGTCTGAAAGAAGATAGTAACACACATAGGGTGGCTTGAGGGTGAGTAAATCATGGAATAATTTTCATTTTTGGGTGAACTATCCCTTTAAAGACTAGATAACTTTGATAAACGTGTGTAAGTCCCTGTTAGTAGGGATAATTACAATTTTTGTCAGAAAGAAAATCTTTTCTTTTTATTCAAAACTAGATATACAGTGCACCATGTTTCACTCTTACCCAGAAGGCCATCTGGACAGGCGAGGTGAGAGCGGACAGGAGCAATCATGAGAAGAGGGGGCCGTGTCGTGATCTAGTGACCTTGCTGAGCTCAAGGCTGCGGTGAGGACGCTGATGGCTTGTCAGAGCACAACATGCGTCTTGCAGCCCTCCAGGCTTGAGCTGCAGAGATTTATCATTTATACTGTGTGTCTGTTGACTTTCATGGGCAGCAGACCGCGAGAGGTTTGGACCAGTGAACTCTCCTTTTTCCCTCTTTATTAGCCTACTTTATTCATTCACTTAAATGAGCACCTGTGGTTTAACTTGCATCAAATTGATGAAATATTTGTTTTGGTGGCATTATGTAAGAATAGTTGTATAATACACTCATTATTTCTAATGAGGCTAGACTCAAGTGTTTATTGAGCATCAAAAACAAAAGCAGCAATATCAATTAAGTTCTCATAGCTCGTAAATATTTATATATGTCCATACATTTTTTTTATATATATATGTCCATAGCAGCCAGTGTTGTGAGTTTAGCCTAAAAACTGATTTTTTGTAAAAGTTACTGGCTGATTGAGTGAACACCGAATCACAAAATACTGTTACACTGTTTAGCGGTTCATAATTGTACTATTTAAAGGAATAGTTCACCCAAAAAATTAAAATTCAGTCAGAAACAGAAAGGTTATGTATTATTAATATTTTGACTAAATAATACATTATCTTTTTTTTTTTTTTTTAAGTTTGAGCCTGGTTGTTAGTCACTGCCATTATACTGACAAGTGTGAGCGGGACATTTTTCAAAATTTCTCCTTTTGTAGTCTAAAAAAGTAGGGGTATTAGAAAAACACCATGGTAAATAATGACTGACTTTTCATTTTTAGGTGAACTATCCCTTTAGTTTTCTTTAGGCTGGTTAATTACTCCATATATGTGCAAACATTTGTGTGGTGGACACCATGATTTTGCCAAGTGAGACATGTTCATGGATCAACACAATTTTGTCGATCCTGGAACAACATTCCTGTCTTAAAAAGTAGTCATAACAGGGTCTATAAACCTAATCCTACCCATAAGTTATCCCTAGAATCAGAGGGAAATGATAGGTGAACGACAAGCACCTAACCCTGGTTGTAAGCCTAAATTTGATATAAACTGTAATCTTGTCCCTCAAATATCTGATTGGTTGACTTGAATGGTGTTCCAGGAACATGTTGTAGTGTAGCTACTTTTTAATGTTACTTAAAAAAACGGTGACAACTAGCTAAGGCCTGTACAATAAGAAAAAGTTTACATTACTGTAAAGTTGTGTGGAAAGGCCTGCGTTTATGTGAAAGCACATATGGGCCTTGAGAATGATGCAGTGGATAGACTGGCCTTGCGCAGAGAACATCAATCCATACAGCCATATGTGCCAGGAAACCTTCAGCTGTGACAGTAGTGGTAATGTATGTGTTTTCTCTTCCATCATCCACGGACCTAGATGAGACGTGATATTTTCTCTTCTATAGATCCGAGAGCTGCTCTGCTCAGTAATAATCCGTCTGACGGAAGGTTCGACTCGAACGCCACCCAGAGGACAGGCTGAGAACGACACAATGAGAGAAAACGCGTCACTAGTTTACCTGCCATTGCATTTAATTAATTTTTTTTTTTTTTTTTTTTTTTTTTTTTTTCACCGTATTTGAATTAGTTTCAAATGAAGAAAATATTTCAATCAGGCATTTAAAACAAACATTTTTTAGGCCTACTCAATTTTTTTTTAAAATAGGCTAATTTTCTTTTCATATTTCACTTGTCTCCAGTTGAAGATCACATAGCTCCGGTGAAATGAATAGTTTTTTTTAATATTTTTTTATTATTATAATTATTTTATGATTGTGCTAATTTTTGTCACAACTAATAACCAAGATATATTAGGCTAGCCATTAGTTGTGATAAAATATGAGCACAATCATAAAACAATAAAACATTAAAAAAAAAAAATTAAAAGAAATCGTTTGGGACTTTAGATATTTTCTCAACATGTAGGGTGAGTTCAGGGTGATTGGGACACTTTTTGCTATTGAGAAAGGACCCCCCCCCCCCCCCCCCCCTATCTGAGTGCTGTCCCCCCAAAAAAAATATAATTAAAAACCACGCTAAGTATTGTAAATAAATGACATATACTTAAAATAACTGTGTAAGTAGTAAAGCAATACAAACGCAAACGGACGTTTTAAGTTTAGAAACATTTTGAGTCACCCCTCCCTTGCCCCACAGTGGTTTGGTCCACCGCGCACTTCACACTTGTGTATGTACAAATCCGGCGGCGCCGGCGGGAGAGCACAGTTCTTCAGGTAGTAGTTGAGAGGAGTTCCAGTAAGTAGGCTGTCAAGGCTATTTTATTCAAAAACATAGGATGAAGTTATTATTTTCTCTTTAATACAGACGATGCTGAAAAATTAGTCATAAAAAAAGGTAACTGATTTTTTTTTTTTCACGTGAGTCCGCTATGTTAGCGAATATAATGTTACCTAGCTTGTTTGGTAGCATGTTTACGATAGCAAGTCACCCATACCAACAACTAACATTGTGATAAGCATAAGTGTGAACTGTAATAAGGCTAATAGATTTACTGTTGTGTGTTGGGTTTTGCTCAATGTGTATTCATCGCATTTTGGTGACTTGGTTGTAAACAACTTCAAAAATATTCCAATGAATAAATGATTTTGAAGAAGAATATTTTGGTCAATTTAGTCAGTTTTTTCATTGAACCAAAGAGAAACAATGAGCATAATGGCACAGTCTCCATGCTACACTAATAATAGTGGTAAGGTTTTCTTCTGTGTAACATTACATATATCCTTTATAAGTAAAATGTTGTCTGTATTATTTGTGTCCCCTTCAAAAATTGCTCTTGAGAAATTTTGTTTATTGTCCCCCCAACTGTCTGATGAAATTTACGCCCCTGCCGATGGACAATATCAAGTCCCGCCCTACATTTTTTCTTGTTCAAGAAGCCATTTCACTTAAACCTACGGAAAGAAAAGACTAGCGCAATTTCCGTTTCGTGCCAACAATTTTCATTGGTGCAAACTGTTCCTTTAATGTGTGAAAATTAACAATAACAATAGATTTAAGGGATAATAAAGCAATATTATAATGTGAAATAACATCAGCACAAATATTACAAAAGCCTTTTTTGAAACAACATTTGTCCTTTTCTTCTTTGTTCTGTCCTTTTGCTGAGTCAGACCAGAATAGGAGTGATTGAACACAAGGGAAAAGAATCTCTGAAAACAACAAAGTTACAAAACACGGCCTTGCACCTGCAAGAGTGTAGAGTGCTGACGATAATCCTTCATTATGGAGTTTGGAGCTGTTTGTCGCTGCACCTGTTCTCTGAGTAAACAATTAAACATGGCGTCTGGATACAAACCTCCCCTGGAATCAGCAAATCTTGTGTGCTGACTCAAGGATCTGAACCCCACATGTGCCGCTTGGTTCAACTTGCCTCAAATGCGCCAAGAGCTTTTAATGTCACTTTCTTAGCGAGCGAGCCGAGACTATGATGTCTGTTCCCACAACCGTGGCATTTTCTAAAAGCTCTTAGCATAGCAATGTATGTAATTTAGTTAAGACATTATCTACATTAGCAAATGGTGCAAGGTAACAAACATGGCTGCATCAACAAAATAATGACAGATTCAGTTTTGATGTGTGCACAGTGAATTCCACAGTGACTCAGGTTGTGTATAATTTGAGATGTTTCACCTTTCTATGTATAGATAATCTGTAACAAAAGGCCATTACTCTTTCTGCCTGAAACATGCTGACCGGAGAGAATGAAATGATTTTGCTGACTCTTAAACCCCACATTCTTTACCCCTGAGCAGTGCTTGTGAAGGCCAACCTGCAAGTATATATATATATATATATATATATATATATATATATACAGGTGCTGGTCATATAATTAGAATATCGTGAAAAAGTTCATTTTTTTATTGTAAATTATTTTAAAAAATGAAACTTTCATATATTCTAGATTCCCTACATGTAAAGTAAAACATTTCAAAAGTTTTTTTTTGTAAATTTGTTGATTAGAGCGTACAGCTAATGAAAGTCCAAAATCCAGTATCTCAAAATATTAGAATATTTACATTTGAGTTTCATTAAATGACCATCCCTACAGTATAAAATCCGGGTATCTTTTGTTTTTTGAAACCACACTAATGGGGAAGACTGCTGACTTGGCAATGGTCCAGGAGACAATCATTGACACCCTCCACAAAGAGAGTAAGTCACAGAAGGTCATTACTGAATGGGGTGGCTGTTTACAGAGTGATGTATCAAAGCATATTAAATGCAAAGTTGACTGGAAGGAAGAAATTGGGTAGGCAAAGGTGCACAAGCAACAGGGATGACCACAAGCTTGAGGATACTGTCAAGTAAAGCCGATTCAAACACTTGGGAGAGCTTCGCAATGAGTAGAATGAAGCCGGAGTCAGCACATCAAGAGTCACCACACTCAGACATCTTCAGGAAAAGGACTACCAAGCCACTTCTGAACCAGAGACAATGTCAGAAGCATCTTACCTGGGCTAAGGAGAAAAAGAACTGGACAGTGAACAGTGGTCGAAAGTCCTCTTTTCAGATAAAAGTAAATTTTGCATTTCATGTTGAAATCATGGTCCCAGAGTCTGAAGGAAGACTGGAGAGGCACAGAATCCAAGCTGCTTGAAGTCTAGTGTGAAGTTTCTGAAGTCAATAATGATTTGGGGGGGGCGTGACGTCTGCTGGTGTTGGTCCATTGTGTTTTATCAAGTGCAAAGTCAATGCAGCCATCTTCCAGGAGATTTTGAAGCACTTTATGCTTCCATCTGCTGACAAGCTTTATGGAGATGCTGATTTCCTTTTCCAGCAGGACTTTAGCATCTGCCCACAGTGCAAAAACCACTTCCAAGTGGTTTGCTGACCATGATATTACTGTGCTTTATTGGCCAGCCAATATGCCTGACCTGAATCTATGGGATATTTTCAAGAGAAAGATGAGAAACAGTCGATCCAACAATATACAAATGATCTGAAGGCTCAATAGTGCCTCAGCAGTGCCACAGGCTGATCACTTCCATGCCACACTTCACTGATGCAGTAATTTGTGCTAGGAGCAAGTCATTTGCTGTAATATGTCCTGCCGATCAAGTATTGAGTGCACAAAAGAACATACTTTAAAGAACTTTAACTTTTCTGTTTTGCAAATCCATTTTTTGATTGATTTTAGGAAATATTCTAATATTTTGAAATACTGGATTTTGGACTTTCATGAGCTGTACGCTCTAATCATAAAAATTAAAAAAAAAAACTTTTGAAATGTTTTACTTTACATGTAGGGAATCTAGAATATATGAAAGTTTCATTTTTAAAAATAATTTATAATAAAAAAATGAACTTTTTGATGATATTCTAATTATATGACCAGCACCTGTATATATATATATCCTGATTCTCTGTATTTTAATTCCTAATAAATGAAGCATATACTGTATTAGATGGTCTTTGACAAGATGATGGGTGAAAATCGTGCAGATGTTCTAGAGCATCTTGAGATGATGCCAGCTTCAAGGAGATAAAACCTTTTAAGCGACCAAGAAATCATACAAGCATCATGTTCTTACAAAAAAGTACTGTGACAATATGTAATATGGTAATTTGACAAGCAGCTTTCCATGATATTGAATGATGGCCACTAGGGATGTCCAGATCCGATCACGTGATCGGAAATCGGGCCCGATCACGTGGTTTCAGACTCGATCGGAATCGGACGTTACCTCCCGATCAGGACTCGGATATGTATATATATATTCTCATTATATTTAACACATCTATAGTTATGCGGCATGACATCCCTTTGTTGCGTGCGGCATGACATCACTTTGTTGCAGAGACGCTATTGGTTAAATGCCGGCAAAGTATTTATATAATATAAAAACAAAGTCTAATATAAAAACAAATATATTTATATTTGGACTCGGTATCGGTAGATTCTCAAAATCAAATGACTCGGACTCGAGGGCAAAAAAACCTGATCGGGACATCCCTAATGGCCACATTCAAATATTTTCATGATAATAAACAGTTTTGTAAACTGCAAAACCTAACAAATGTCCTAAACACGTTTTAGTTGACTTAGTTGATAATTGCATAGCTCTAGTAAGTGTTACTGTTTGAGTAGCCTAGAAACCCCTAGTTAAGGTACAGTATCTCACAGAAGTGAGTACACCCCTCACATTTTTGTAAATATTTTATTATATCTTTTCACATGACAACACTGAGGAAATGACACTTTGCTACAATGTAAAGTAGTGAGTGTACAGCTTGTATAACAGTGTAAATTTGCTGTCCCCTCAAAATAACTCAACACACAGCCATTAATGTCTAAACCGCTGGCCACAAAAGTGAGTACACCCCTAAGTGAAAATGTCCAAATTGGGCCCAATTAGCCATTTTCTCTCCCCGGTGTCATGTGACTCGTTAGTGTTACAAGGTCTCAGGTGTGAATGGGGAGCAGGTGTGTTAAATTTGGTGTTATTGCTCTCACTCTCTCATGGTCACTGGAAGTTCAACATGGCACCTCATGGCAAAGAACTCTCTGAGGATCTGAAAAAAAGAATTGTTGCTCTACATAAAGATGGCGTAGGCTATAAGAAGATTGCCAAGACCCTGAAACTGAGCTGCAGCACGGTGGCCAAGACCATACAGCGGTTTAACACATGAAAAGATATAATAAAATATTTACAAAAATGTGAGGGTGTACTCACTTCTGTTAGATACTGTAAATTATTTTTGTATGAATACTATGTTGAGGCAGGAAACAGCTCAGTTATCAACAGATTTAGATAAATGAAAACTGCTGATAGGTCAGAGTTATAGTTTTATTTAGTAGGAAAGTGTTAAAGCACACTAATATTAATTCTGCTGGACAGTTAAACAGTACACGTCATTTAGCACTGAAAGCAACACAAGGGAAATAAATAGACGAATTACCACATCAGTGCTCAGTCTCATTTCCTCATTCCTCATTTCATGCGAAGCTTGACTCCAACAAACACACCTGAACAAGCTAATTAAGATCTTGCTAATAGAGTTCTGCAGTGATGACATTTTTTTTTTTTTTTTTTTTTTTTTTGAAAGCCAACCCAGAAACCTGGCGTTAGCATCACTTTGATTCCCTCAACAAATCCTAATAGGATTTTTCCATTAGCTTTTTGGATTATTGCAGAAAATAATCTCGGTGAACTTTATGATTCTTATTACACATCATGATAATCTTCACAAATGAACAGTCTACATACAATCGCCAGAATTTAAAAGCTAAACGCAGGCTATAAACGTACTAACCTGTTATTTTTTCTTCTTTTTCTTTTTTCTGGAAGAATTTATCTTCCAGAATCTGGCAGTAAGGTGTGGGAGTTAATTTTTAGTCCATCTCCTATCCTGAAAAGTCTGTATTGCAGATATGGAATAAAAATGATCTTCCAAAACTTACTGCCAGATTCTGGAAGATAAATTCCTCAAACAGCGTACAAGAGGATGTGGTGCTGGTCCTTCAAGAATCACTCTCAATTTATGTCTATAAAGCCTATAAAAAAAATCAGTCTTCATGTATTTTACAACACTTCAGTTTGTGATTCTTATTAAGTGGGGGTCATTTTTTTAGGATTCTTTACCTATCCTAAGTCTCTGAGATCCTGACACATTGCACTTCTGGAGACTCCAGGTAGGTTGCAGCAGTTCTGGAAAATGGTGGCGCTGGAGACTAAAGGGTTCCTGGTGGTTTCACACTTAATTCTTCACCTTAATTCTTAATTCTTTTGCAGTTAACGTGTCTTTTCTTCTGATCTTCTTCTTTTTGTCTGACCCTGCTGACCCAATGAGCATTTTGCTGTCCATTGGTCAATGCCTTAACTTTGCAATTTCTAGTATTGCATTAGTATTGTATCCTTCTCATGGGCATTTAATAATTTTTGACTTTTCAGTTTGAGTTAAATGTCTTTTTTGGCTCATTTTGCCTGTAAAAGAAAACCTTCCTAATAATTCTGCACACCTGAATATAAGGCGTTTTTCATTTCCAGCCCTAATGAACAATTATATATCACTTATAAATGATTAAATACAAAATTAATAGTAGTTATTAAGATTTATGTGGTTTGGAATTGGTAAAATCTGCTTGGAAAAAAAAATATGATCAGAAAATCAACTTGCCTAATAATTCTGTACAAGATGTATACACACAAAATTACTGTTACGTTTGTGATGTTCGCGGATCAGTTTGACCCGAATATTTTAATGTATGACAACTGTACAGACCCAAAATAATATTTTTCTGATTATATTTTATGTTGGTTTTTTATTTTTAACTACCCTTATGAAGGTAAAAAAATAGTTTTCCTACTTATTTCAATGAAAAATATTTTGTCAGCCACAGATTGTAAAAATTAGCTATCATTTCTTTTTTCAAGCTATCTGAAATACTTTCTAACCAACATTGTTTTTCTTGAAATATTGTGACTTTCTCTCATTTAGATCATGAACATGCATGCAAAGTATCAACACGCTGATGTGTTGTGAAATGTTCACATAGAAATCTTATACAATCTTACTGTTTGTGGGTCAATTTGACGCAGCTATTCAAGAGTAACCCAAAATACAAAACACTTTTTTTTTTTTGTATGTTAGAACTCCTCAACTCTTGCTGAGTTTAACAACTTTTCATTTTCATAGTTTGTGAAAATATAAAGTTGTTTTACCTGTTAACTATCTGTCCCACATTTTGAGCATAGTTATAAAATGACTTTTCCCACTTAAATTGTTAATAATCTTGAATACTTCAGAGCACAGACTTAAGTTTGGTATCTTTTAAAAGCGAAACAATTATTGTAGAAGTAAAAAGAAGCTGTAAAAGTAAAGTTTTAAAAAAGTTATACAGGTGCTGGTCATATAATTAGAATATCATCAAAAAGTTGATTTATTTTACTAATTCCATTCAAAAAGTGAAACTTGTATATTATATTCATTCATTACACACAGACTGATATATTTCAAATGTTTATTTCTTTTAATTTTGATGATTATAACTGACAACTAAGGAAAATCCCAAATTCAGTATCTCAGAAAATTAGAATATTACTTAAGACCAATACAAAGAAAGGATTTTTAGAAATCTTGGCCAACTGAAAAGTATAAACATGAAAAATATGAGCATGTACAGCACTCAATACTTAGTTGGGGCTCCTTTTGCCTGAATTACTGCAGCAATGCGGCATGGCATGGAGTCGATCAGTCTGTGGCACTGCTCAGGTGTTATAAGAGCCCAGGTTGCTCTGATAGTGGCCTTCAGCTCTTCTGCATTGTTGGGTCCGGCATATCGCATCTTCCTCTTCACAATACCCCATAGATTTTCTATGGGGTTAAGGTCAGGCGAGTTTGCTGGCCAATTAAGAACAGGGATACCATGGTCCTTAAACCAGGTACTGGTAGCTTTGGCACTGTGTGCAGGTGCCAAGTCCTGTTGGAAAATGAAATCTGCATCTCCATAAAGTTGGTCAGCAGCAGGAAGCATGAAGTGCTCTAAAACTTCCTGGTATACGGCTGCGTTGACCTTTGACCTCAGAAAACACAGTGGACCAACACCAGCAGATGAAATGGCACCCCAAACCATCACTGACTGTGGAAACTTTACACTGGACCTCAAGCAACGTGGATTGTGTGCCTCTCCTCTCTTCCTCCAGACTCTGGGACCCTGATTTCCAAAGGAAATGCAAAATTTACTTTCATCAGAGAACATAACTTTGGACAACTCAGCAGCAGTCCAGTCCTTTTTGTCTTTAGCCCAGGCGAGACGCTTCTGACGCTGTCTGTTGTTCAAGAGTGGCTTGACACAAGGAATGCGACAGCTGAAACCCATGTCTTGCATACGTCTGTGCGTAGTGGTTCTTGAAGCACTGACTCCAGCTGCAGTCCACTCTTTGTGAATCTCCCCCACATTTTTGAATGGGTTTTGTTTCACAATCCTCTCCAGGGTGCGGTTATCCCTATTGCTTGTACACTTTTTTCTACCACATCTTTTCCTTCCCTTCGCCTCTCTATTAATGTGCTTGGACACAGAGCTCTGTGAACAGCAAGCCTCTTTTGCAATGACCTTTTGTGTCTTGCCCTCCTTGTGCAAGGTGTCAATGGTCGTCTTTTGGACAACTGTCAAGTCAGCAGTCTTCCCCATGATTATGTAGCTTACAGAACTAGACTGAGAGAACATTTAAAGGCCTTTGCAGGTGTTTTGAGTTGATTAGCTGATTAGAGTGTGGCACCAGGTGTCTTCAATATTGAACCTTTTCACAATATTCTAATTTTCTGAGATACTGAATTTGGGATTTTCCTTAGTTGTCAGTTATAATCATCAAAATTAAAAGAAATAAATATTTGAAATGTATCAGTCTGTGTGTAATGAATGAATATAATATACGTTTCACTTTTTGAATGGAATTAGTGAAATAAATCAACTTTTTGATGATATTCTAATTATATGACCAGCACCTGTAGACGTTTACATTCATGAAAATTTAAAATATAAAAATATTTATATAAAATATGTATTTTACAAAACACGTTCAACTCTAAAACTTCAAGAAAATCAAAACTAAATATCTGAACTAGTTCTGTGCCAAATTTTAGGTTGATATCTCAAAAAAAGAACTTTCAGTAAGATTTTTTTGTGTGCATTATTAAACTTTTTCACTAGATGACATCCATGCTCCACCGGTGACTATAAAAGGACTCTTCGATTTTCATACATGATTTGAGTGATCTGAACCATATAATTTTCATAATATTTATGAAGTAGACATCCTATTCAGAAGTAGTTTGGGCTGTAATGTTAATATTTGTTTTGAATTCAATCTCTAAAACCCACACAAAAAAACACAGAAAGAACTAGGGAGTGTGTTATAGTTTGGCACCACATCACAAATAAAGAATCTATCGCTATTTATCTATTGCGCTGTCATTTATTTTGAAAATCAGTCACCAAATATGAAAACTAGAGTCTGAAAGCTTTCAAATGATATATAGTTTGTCAAGATTACTTTAGGTTTAGACTAAGATATTATAGTTATAAATGTCCCACAGGAGGGGCAGTCATCAAAATAGCGGTTAAAAACATTTTTATCTCATAAATTAAAAACATTTTTATCTCATATCTCATAAATACATTTTTAGATCATAAATTCAGAAATGTATCCCTGTAGCAACATCATGACTTAAGGTTTTACAATCAGAGACAGCTGTTAACCGATTCATGCATTTTTATATATTACACTTGCAGCCTCACAGATTAATTTTTTATCAGTGTATTAAGTTTTGATATTATTTTTAAATGTCTTAGTATAATAAAATTTTGCTCAGCATGTGTTTCAGTGAATCACTTGAATGACAGCCTTGTACTGAGAGACACTGATTGCATTTCCCATATAATGAGGCCTGCGTCCATATATTTGCCATGTTCATTTACACCAGAGTCATTTACAACCACCATAGGAACATATTTCCCAGCAGAAATGACACCCACTTACCGTCACCCACATACATTTCCTCGCAGGGAGCCCTGTCAAGTATTCCTCTGGCTGTAAACGCTTCCGTCACAAATCATATATGCTGTTTACCACCACCAAGTGCTCTCATTTCACACCGCTGGTGGCCTCCAAATGGATTTTCCCTGATCATAAATTAACATCACACAGGCCATGTCTCTTACAGGATTGGCCCAGCGAGGATCGAACTTTCGAGCACACACACCATTGTCAGAACGGTAAATCCATGGCCTCCAAGTCACCTCAATTACAGAGAAGAGTACAGGGCAGTAATGCAGACGCCTGTATCAGAGAAACCAAGCAGGACCCCTGAACTGTACCTGAATACTAATGACAAAAATAAGCAATGCTCCATCCATTCACACAAATCAGATTTGTCCAAGAACTTCTCATATTGATTTATTGTCGTGATTTGATTTTAATAGATCTTTTTGTGGTCTAAAGGAGTTTAAAGAGGACATATTGATTTTTTTTTTTTTTGATGGATCTCAACCAATTGTGTTTTCATAAATGTCAAAAGACTTAAAAATGAATTAATATACTTTTATTGGTGTAACTAATAAACTAGAAATATAACTGAACACATATTTGAATGTAACCAAACACCATATACACAAATATAGTCAGGAATAATACAAACAGCTCAATTAGATTCAGTAAACAAAATAGATTCTGGTGTAGAAACACTAGTTAAAGGGCTATACAAACATATCTACAAGGACAAAGTACAAGACACCACTAATATGAGAATATTCACATATTTAAAGCCCCTGTGTGACCTGAGAAAATAGTGATCCACAGCCCTTACTAAAGTACAATAACAAACAGCTCTGGTACTGTTGTTTTAAGTATGATTGTTCAGCTCTTACGCCTAAATGAACTGAATTTTTATTCAGAAATACACTATGTATTTATGTGTAAGCAATGCATCTCTATGCATGTTCTACGACCACAATGTTGAGTTTAATTTTAGAGCTCCATCAATCTGACAGATGCTAACACTGGGAAAATGAGTGACATGGAAAGTGCAACAAGGCAAAAAACAGGTGACATCAACTAAGGAATTACTTGGTACTTGTAAATGCACTGACGGGATATGCTTTTTTTTTTTCTAATCTAGCACACCTTAATTTCTCTAGTTTGGTTTGTTCCAGGTTTGTGCAACCATTGCTATATACTTATATTAAACTGTATAAAAAAGTAAGCTCATATTGTATTTTCCTGAAACCTTCAATAAAGGAATCAAGGGAATTTGGTCTTTTTTTAAAAAAAGATGACAAGTTGGTCCCTAAAGAATCATGTTACTTTCATCTATCTGGCAAAATTCAGCCTCTCGCAATCGTTCAGTGTCACTCTGCAGGCAGGGCGTCCAGAACTGGTTATTGAGTGAACATTCAGTTGAGTGGTTTTGTCCTCAATTACCAGACATTCCCCTGTATGTTCTACTCTTGGGAGAACAGAGTGCCAGTCATGGTCCACCGCTGCAGACTCTTATGCAGTAAAGTCCCTTAAATCCTTCAGTCCAGGGGTTTGTTAGGAGGGATTTGTGAAAATCACCCTGTGGTTAGGTTGTTGTCTGGTGGCTCTAGGGTCTCGGCGATGTCCTCCAGTTCATCCAGCAGCTCAGAGAAGGAAGGTCTTCGAAATGCATCCATCTGAGAGAAGGAAAGAAACAGGATAGGCTTTGGTGTTCCATTGAATCTATACACATCTTCAAAACAGTTAACCAGGTGATTTGGGCTGCCATATTGTGAACGCTGAAGGTGAAATCTCTCACTTGGAAGGTGTGATTGCTATTTACGGTCACTCCATATTAAACACACCACTTCATACCTGGCAACAGCTGGCCGACAGCTCCAGAACCCGCTCTGGGCAGCCGTGCACCAGCTCTCTGAACGATTCCACATTTAGCCCATAGTCCTGTGGACAGATCACACAATGATGTCAATTTTCTTGCACTCTTTCCTTCGAAAGAACATGAAAATGTTTCATACTAAAAGATGTGCCGTTGTCAGAGGAGTCTAAGACAAACTTTACAAACCCTATCTTACCAGAAAATTGTAGGACAAACTTTACCAACAAACTATATTTCACCAGAAGATTGTAAGAAAGACTTTACCAACACACTATAATTCAATAGAAGATTGCAAGACAAACTTTTTTGTCAGACAATTTTAAGACAAACTTTACCAACAAAATGCATCTCATCAGAAAGATCCAAAAACTGTATCTCACTAGAAAAAGTATGACACGCTTTACAAACAAAGTATATTTCACTAGAAGATTGCAAGACAAACTTTACAAATAAACTATATTTTACCAGAAGATTGCAGGACAAACTTTACAAACTTGTCAGAAAATTGTAAGACAAACTTTACCAACAAAATTCATCTCATCAGAAAGATCCAAAAACTGTATCTCGCTAGAAAAAGTATGACACGCTTTACAAACAAACTATATTATTTCACCAAAAGATTGCAAGAAAAACTTCACAAACTATATTTCACCAGAATATTGTAAGAAACACTTTACAAACAAACTATACACAACATTTATAATTAGTGTCAGTAAAATCCTGGTACATAATTTGTACGCTACCAGTTAAAAGTTGGAAATAATTATGATTTTTTAATTTTTTTTTCTGAAAAAAGTCTCTTATGCTCATCAAGGCTGCATTTATTTGATGAAAAATACAGTAAAAGGTTGCACTTTTGATCAAATAAATGTAGCTTTGGTGAGCATAAAAGACTTAAAAAATCTTAATTATTCCAAACTTTTGACTGGAGGTGTATATACCAAATGGTTTAGCCCCATACACATATTAATAACTACACTGAAAAAGTAGATAGACCAGAAAATCATTATCCTCGATGTGATAGAAGAACACGATGAATAATTCCATACTAAAGAATCTAAATGTCCGTGCGATGGTTCCCTTGACCTAGATCTGATCTATCTGTTCTCTCCCCTCCAGACATCATCGGTTGTCCATCAACATTAATGAAGCATAAATGACCACACTGCTGTACACCAGAGGGCAAATACTCCGTCTGACCTTCCTTTTATCCCCAGTGCAGGGAACAGAACCATATTAATTAATGCCACATATCAAGCCTCTCTTGAAGGTTATATGTAACCATCCCAGAGCTCATGCAAGTGCTAAATTATGCATTCTGTGTAAAGATTTAATGTAAATGAACAAATACATTTTGGTCCGCTAATGGGTTAAAACTTAAAAACTCGTACTGTTTTAAATGTATTTGTAAAAATTAATTTTTTTATTTCTTCCTACATGACATGCCACACAAATTTGTTTTTGATTTTATCATTGATGGCCATTTTATACAAGAAAAGTGAACTACATGTTTTGTTTTTAGCATTGCTTTCGTAATGTATGCGATAGAAGGTTGATGGGTTTGAGTGTTTACCTGCGTCCTGGGCAGCACCTCTGGGTCGGCAGGGATTCTTGCTAAGATCTCACACAACATGATCCCGAAAGAAAAGACATCAACCTATGATTAAACAGGAAAAAACGGCCAGTCAGCAGAGGCTGAGTTCAGTCTCTAATCACATCAGCACCAGCACTGCTGGCTCTCTCTTTATCCCTGACAGTGAGGAAGACACAGTTTACTGTATGTGCTACTCATTATAAATGACTTTCCAAATCGGTTCCTCTGCCCTGACCTATTAAGTTTGGCAGCAAATCAGAAGGTTACATTTTAATTAAGAAGCAACTGCAAAAGGTTATGTGGGTTAATGTGAAATCTGTCAGTAAATCAATACTAATTTAATTTTCCTACACGTCTATTTTCAAAGTCGTCATTTGTATTTGATTCTTAGTACCTTGCGATCATACGGCTCTCCTCTAAGCATTTCAGGGGCCATCCAGAAGGCCGACCCCACCAGAGACAACTTCCTGTCTGGGTCATTAGCGGGCAGCTCCCCCACCTCTCTGGCCAGCCCGAAGTCAGTGACCACGGCCTCTCTGCCACGTGAGGTCACACGGATGAGACAGTTCTGCATCAACAAAAACAACAGATTCCACATGTAATATGATGCATGAGTCACGGTTTGAGATCTTTATCTCACATCTTTCACTGCGGTATGAGGAAAGAAAGCAGAAGGAAATTAGTAAAGCATAAAACAATAAGGAAGATTTCTCTCTATCTCAGATTACCAAAACGATATCCAGAACAGAGTTGGCTGATGAGTGAAACCTGTTTAGTTTTCAAAAAAGAACCACAAAGCACAATTACAGTATTACACCACAAGATGGCAGTATTGCTCTATAGGATTGAGCACTCTTTCACTCTGCTTCTCTTTCACAAGGCCCTTAAACTAGAGTATGAAGAAAGATTCAGTCATCACCTGGCCAGCACATCTAATACTACTACTACTAATAATATATAAGATAAAATATAATAATTGAATTTAGTAATAATTAAATATATAATTATTATATTAATATTATACATTAATGAAAAATAAATGGTGAGAGTAAACGAGAGGCACCCACAAGTGACCAACCTCTTCTCTCTGACTTCACACAGTAATCTTTCAGCAGAACATCAGGTAGAGCTATACATCAGTAAGACATCAATGAGAATGTGCAATGCAGTTGCGAGCGTGGTATCATGCTCTGAGGTTTCATGTGTGTCAGTAACAGTAACAGTAGCCCTGTATTTTAAATACACCCACTGACAAAAGGCAGCTATACAACCACACTTCACCTCCAGGAAGAAACCTGAACTTGTCGTGTTATGTAAGCAAGCCAGTTATGCTTCAACTCCACGCTGATAATGGCATCTTTGCTTCAATTAATGCACTTAGATAACAGAAACGTGGAAGAAAACAACACTGAGGTGGGTGATTGCGTGGTATGGAAAGGTTGTATGTGTCTGAGTGTGCTCATGGTTAGGAATAGGTTTAAGCATAGGGTTAGGGGATAGAAAATATAAGTGTAATTAATATTATTAATAATAATAATAAAATAAAATCATGTATAATAATATAATTAGCTCAATAGTCAATGGAAATGTACCCACCATGATAAAAGCAAACATAAGTAATGCTGTGTACTGATTTAAAAAGACTCTGAATCTGTAGTAAACTATAGCAGTAATCTTTGCGCTATGGATTTAAATATCACAAATCATGTGGCTTGTTCAAGAGTGGTATTACTTCTCTAACTAATCAGATTCATGTTTTTTCCTGGAAGATGATAAAAAGCCTTATATTGTGCCAGTAAACAACCCCCTAGCTATGCCCCATCTAACAGGGAACATTCTCAGAACTTTGGCTAACATTCTTGAAAGGTTCTCTCAAAGTTATGAACAAACATTCCTTTAGTAATGTTAATAGAATGTTCTTTCAAAGTTATGTGGTCTTTGATAACGTCATCAAAACGTTAGCACAAAAAAAAAAAACGTTACTTATACATCGTCCATGGAATTTTCCTGAAACATTTTAGTTGGACGTTAGTCTGTTTTTATTTCATCTCAGATGTAATCCCTCCTGGTTAAACCCTCCGCTACAAGTGGGACTCGAACCCGGGTCCACTGGCATGGGAATTGGGTGCTCTAACAAGGAGGCTAAAGACTGCAGTCTCTAGCACTGAGCTCTGCAGTCACAACACTCTACAACAGCAGTATGTTACTTTTAATTATTTTAATCCTAATTCCTAGTCAAATTAGAATGATTTCTTAGTTTTATAAATCATTTATGATGGCATTTTCTATAGATATGATCAGACCTGCAGTCTACTAATGATATTAGAGCGACAGCACTAGGAACGCCCACAAGCGTCTTCACATTACAGAGACTAGCGACATACAGCGAAAAAGTCGCTGGCGGTGTGAACGGGGCTTCAGTCGCTAGAGCAACTCTTGAGTTCAGGGGAGTGAGGTTTACATGCACAGCTCTTACTAGCCTATGTCTGTTACACAGAGAACATTCAAACATAACATTTCCATACGGTTTGCAAAATGATCAAATTTAACATCCACTTAATGTTTTCTCTAACGTTCACATAATCAAGAAAAATGTATTTAAAACATAAAAAAAAGAAGATGTTTTCAAAGTTCAGAAAACATTCAGAAATAACGTTTGCGTAACTTAGGCCCTGTTTACACTAGTGCGTTTTTGTTTTAAAATGGCGTTTTAAAATGAAAAGGATCCTCGTCTACACTGGCGTTTCCACAGCGTTTCAGAAATGATCTCCGTCTACACTACATGACCGAAAACGCATGTCACATGACTGTTCATGCGCGTACAAGTGTAAACAGTTGCCTCTTGCGCATGTATGCAGCCGCAGTATTTAAAAAATGCAGAGTTTAACTGCACAATGGCTGCTAAAAATGACAACAAAGCCAGCAAAGATTGCAGTTCAGTCTCCATGTTATTGTTTACACGGTCGTCAAGGATACGCAGAGCGAATGTGGGCAGCCATGCCATCGTTTTCAAAAGTCTCCATTTTGGTCCGTTTATACTGAAACGCAACCCCGCCGTTTTCAAACTAAAACGGGGTCTGCAGCGTTTTCGAAAGTCTCCGTTTTGGTCCGTTTATACTGAAACGCAACCCGGCGTTTTCAAACTAAAACGGGGTCTGCAGCGTTTTCGAAAGTCTCCGTTTTGGTCCGTTTATACTGAAACGCAACCCGGCGTTTTCAAACTAAAACGGGGTCTGCAGCGTTTTCGAGGTTCGAAAACGCCGGCGTAGGGTAAACAACAGGCGTAACCGTAGGAAAACGTATGCGTTTTAAAACGAAAATGCACTAGTGTAAACGGGACTTCAATGGTAATGTTAGCAAAACTTTCTTTGAACATTTTTGTTAGCTGGGACCCTAGCAACCATCCAGAACACTTTAGCAACCATGTAGCAATGTGACAACAACATAAAGAACCCTTTAGTACGCATATAGCAACACCCTAGAAACCAAAAACATTTTGGCAGTAAGTTACTATAATACGGACAAGCAAGGCTAAGGCTTTGTCTGTTTTTAGTGAAGTTGTGTGCGTGTGAGCAGGGTGAGATGATAAAAGCTTGCAAGTCGACAGGAGTCAGCAGGTCATTTTATATATAGTGAGCGAGAATAAAGAGGTGAAAAGCAGCCTCAGGTCTGGTGTTTTTGGAATGGTGAATGTTGGGTACAACATTAGCATAATAAAGGTCTGACCTCCTCATCTCTGTTCAAACACACAGTCCTGTGCTCGCTGCGCACTGCAGCCTGGCAACTGACACAGTTAAATCTGTCAAAACCAGGACTGCTTTTCACGGCTTAGAACTAAATAGGACTGCAGGATCCCTTCCCAAACAGCAATTTTTTTGTATTTTTGTCTAACTCACTAACAATATTAGTGATGGCGTCATATACACTATCATTCAAATGTATGGGGTCATTAAGTTTTTTTTTTTTTTTTTAAAGAAATCAATACTTTTATTCAGCAAGAATGAATTAAATTGATCATAAGTGACAAATTAAATAATGTTACAAAAGATTTCTATTTAAAATAAATGCTGTTCTTTTGAACTTTCTATTCATCATCCTGACAAAATATATCATGTTTTCCACAATAACAGTGAACACTTGAGCACCAAATCAGCAAATTTGAATGATTTCTGAAGGATCATGCGACACTGTCTGAAGAATACTGGCTGCTGAATATTCATCTTTGCAATCACAGGAATAATTTACATTTTAAAATATATTTCAAAAGGAAACTGTTCTTTTAAATTATAAAAATATTTAACAATATTTCTCTGTTTCTGTTTTTAGTTCACCCAAAAATGAAAATTCTGTCATCTCACCCTCATGTCGTTCCAAATCCGTAAGACTTTTGTTCATCTTCGGAACAAATGAAGATCTTTTTAATGAAATCTGAGAGCTTTCTGTCCCTCCATTGACAGCCTATGCAACTACCACTTTCAAGCTTCAAGTCAGCTTTCAAGTGACTCAAGTGGTTTAACCTCAGTTTTATGAAGCAACGCAAGTGCTTTGTTTGTCCAAAAATTGTTGTGTGCACGCAACAATGTCTGCTTCCCTGCAACACAATGCCGTGGTGCTCTTGTGAACGCGCGTTGGAGATTAATATTTTAATATATTATGTTTTTTTGAACAAACGAAGCACTCGTGTCACTTCATAAAACTGAGGTTAACATGGATTAACATGGATTACTTTAATGATGTACCCTTCTGGAGCTTGAAAGTGGTAGTTGCATAGGCTGTCAATGGAGGGACAGAACGCTCTCATATTTCATTAAAAAGATCTTCATTTGTGTTCCGAAGTTGAACAAAAGTCTTACGAGTTTGGAACGACATGAGGGTGAGTAATTACTGACAGAATTTTCATATTTGGGTGAACTAACCCTTTAATGTTTTGATCAAATAAATGCAGCTTTGGTGAGCATAAGAGGCTTCTTTCAAAAAACAAAAAACAAAAACAAACTTTTGCACGGCAGTGTATTTACAGAAGGAGTTTCAACATGAAGGGTTTCCTGATGTGTTTTTTCTTCACTGAACCTGTATATGGTATTCTGTAAACACATTCAAAAGAAAAACAGAAAGAACCATCACTCTTATTTTCCCTTGGGTTAATCCTGTACCTTTACAGCACACGTCTTCTTTAGGACACAATGTTCTTTACCAAAAAATGTTGAAATACCTTGGCACATGGTGTGAGAATGGTCACATGTGTTTTGGTATCTACGTTCCATCACTTTGCTATTGTGTTCATAATGGACAAATGGAAACTGTAACTGTCAAAAATCTCAGATATGACTTTACACCTTACCAAAGCCTTTCACTCAAGATACTATCAATCTCACAGAGTTTCACACATTGAAGACTATTTGTTACAAAATGCCTTTCCATTTTTTTTTTTATAGTTTCAACTGTAAATTAAAAGAATCCAAAAGCAAATAAGAGCAAAATAGACATTTTTGCATATATACCACACTTAAAATCCATTCAATTCATTGCAAAATGTAGATTTCAAACCAAGCAGCCTCTGTAAGCAAATAATCCTAGCTCTTTTCCCAGAACTAACTTCAGTTGGTTAAAAGTTTGTAAAAAGAGTGAGTTCTGAGAAAATGTCTAGCAATAGTTTGCAGATATCACTTTGATATATTCAATGCAATGCAATTAATTCTTATTTAAAATAATTTTATTTTAATAGATTTTAAGTGTGACTTAAGCATCCAGACAACTTTGGTGTCATTGTGTAAGTATGCCAATCTTCACTTTGATTTTGAGTAAGATTATATGAGATAATAGTATGGTTATCTCATAACTAATATCAGAAACTAAACTTTGCCAAAGCAATAAAAAAAGTCTGTGCCACATCCAGCTATGTTATATGGGAAAGGAGGAAATGGACACTAACTACCACTTAAACACTGGAATACATGGTTCGCTGAATCATTTTGTTCAAAACATGACTCAGGTCAAGTCAGGCAAGTTAATAAAACATTAGAGCTAAAAAACATTAGCCGATATTTCATTAGAGTGACGTTAACAGATGTCTGTAATTATCTATAAATGCAAGGCGTGTTCTTGGCACATACCCTCAAATCAAGGTTGAACGCTGCAAGGTAATATTTCATAATATATCTTTGCCATAACTGCTCAACTTTGATCCCTAAAGGCTGCCAACACACCTTAGAGTTGAGGTCTCTGTGGTAGATGTTCTTGTAGTGGAGGTAGGTCATTCCTCGGCTGATATCGCAGCCCAGTTCGATCTTCTCCCTCCAGCAGAGGCTGACGTCATCCCTGGCCAGCAGCTCCTCCAGACAGCCTCCGCTAACATACTAGGTGGAGGAGGGAAGGACATGAGATTATAAAACGCTTCCAGTCCTGATGGGATTTATACAGTGAAAACACAACTCACTTTTACAGCATGTCAAGTCAGGAAAACTTTTGCTTTGTAGAAAATGATATACTCTTGACACATTAGAAGAACATGATGGTGAGTCACTGGTTTGTGTCATGAGATTTACTGGGCCCGTTGAGAAAGCAAAGATTGCTTGTACTGGAAACAGTGAATTGTGAATACTAAATCCTAAAAGTTGCCACCCACCTCGAGAATTGGGTACAGCTTATTCTCCTTGACACAGATCCCCATGTACCTACAACAAGAAAATCAGAGTAATTTACTTTATCCATCCGGAAATTAGGAATTATGCAAAGTTTAGAACATTTATTGGCAATGCGAAATCATCTAATCATCACCTGCAATCTGTGTAAACCCTTTTAAATTGACTTGAAACTCGTAATTGAAATAAAACTTAATTTCAAGCATTTTAGAAGTGCAAATTAAACTAGATTTTACATTTTCAACCAAATGTGAGTGCCTAAAGTTCACTGCCTTAATGCTAGCGTGTTGCAGGTGTTTACCATGGCATTGCTATGCAGATACTAGGTGCTAGTAGTTTTTAGTTGTGTTAGTAGTGTTCTGGGTGGTTGCTAGGGTAGTCAAAATGCCACCCCAACTTTCTATGGCTGCGTTCAGACTGTCAGTCCAAATCCAATTTGTGTGCATATCCAACTGAAATTTGATCAGATTTAGCAAGTGTGAATGTCAAAAAAAATCACATGAAATGCGATTTTTACAAATCCGTTTTGAGCTACATTCATATGTGGTTTAAAATCCTATTCAAATCGCATTTCTTGAAATCCGTTTCAGTCTGACAGCTCATCGGATTTTGCGTGGTTTATGTGACTTTCTCATGTCATGTAATACATAAATGTCAGACATTGTTATAGGAAACAAGCTGAGAAACAAGGTTGTGTTGTTGCAAACTGCCAGGCCAACAAAAAATGACAATAAAACGGAGATATGTTTTGAAACCGGCGTATGTATTTCATTTCAGCTGCTGCCTCATAAGACACGGTAGTCCAGAGCGGCGGCTACACATTGTCATGTTGTAAATAAGACAACATCTGTATTGCAAACCCCTCCATTTTTGCGGTTGTTGTTGTTGTTGTTGTTTTTTTGGCGTATACCTACCAATGCAACATCATTGACAAAGAAACCAATGCAAATATTTTGGAAAAGAAAGAGTGGCATGGACACACAAATCAGATCTGAACAGTTGCGATACACAATGTGGACAGTCAATTTCAGATCAGATTCCAATCAGATACACCAATAATTGGATTTGGACTGACAGTGTGAACGTAGCCTATGATACTATGGCCTGAATATAAAAGGTTAGCCTAAATGTTTACTCTTTCCCTAAGTATGAGCAAATAGAGATAATAATCGATCATTATTTTCATGTTACGAATGATGACTAATAAATGTCTGATGGCAAGTCAATTGTTTCAAATTCTACAAAAGAATTTATGTATCACAACATTGTACAGTATGAAAAATTGATATTCATATGAAAATTTTTCTAAAGATTACATTTAACAGTGTCATTAAAATTTGAAGACTAAAGGCCGGTTCACACCAAGAACGATAACTAAAAAGATGACGATAAAGACAGTTCTAAAAATCATTTTAAATAAATATAAAAGAATAGAATAGAGTCCACATCACAACTATAGCGATATAGAGGAACGATATAGTTGGGATCACTTTCAGAACAATTTTTTTCCAGCTGTTGGATGATAAAACACAGACAGCCAATCAGAATCCATTCTAATTCAAGGGCTCGCGCATTTAAAATGGCAGACGACATTGTGGAGAACATAATCGTCGAGGTCCAATAGTATCCAAGCCCCCTTTTCAAGGATACTTGAAAGAAAATGGATAAATGGAAAACAATCGGTCATACCCTCAGAATAAATGGTGAGAAGTATTAACAATGAGATCATTATACCAGGCTAGCAAACAGTGTAACATAAAATTACTTCAGGCATCCAGGGCTAGTTTTGACAACATTGCCTTGCTTCCGTTGAAGTTGTTTTTATTCCACTATATTGACTTTGTCAGCTAAATTCACTGTTGGATTAGATCGATTACACTAGCTATTCACTCGAAACACAGCATGCTGAGGACATCTGCTGGTTAAAGCTGTGTAAATGCAATAAGAACAGCAAAAACATGTTCAATGACGTACACACTCGTTATTGTTTGTTGGTGTGGAGGCAAATATAGTTATCATTATAGTTATCGTTCTTGGTGTGAACGGGCCTTAAGATTTGAAGATCTAACTCATATTAGAATTTAACATGCACAAATTAAATATCCAATAATGGCCGATACCAATGAACTAAAAATCTCTAATACTGGCCGAAAATTGATAAGGTGTAGATATGTATCCTTACAAGCAGTACTAATAATTATGCTTGTTTTAGCAAACATTACTAAAGCTTAGTAACTAAAACAAGGGCTGTGTGTAGGCATTACAGTCACCCAGGCTGATGCTTTTAATATCAGAATATCTGTAGTCAATCACTAGTTACTTTTGTTCAAGGTCAGGAAATTTTAATCCAGTCAGGTTTTGTTATTCAGTATTAGGCAAATAGAGTCAGAGTTGTTTTCTTCTCATGTTCTGAGTGGGCGCTATGAGCATCAGGCCGGCGTGGGATTGATGGAAGTGATTAATCGCGTGCGCAGAGGCGGCTCACCTCACAATGTTCGGGTGGGAGAGTTTCTGAAGTAGACTGATCTCCCTCACAATGCTGTTCTGATCCACGTCATTCTTATAGATCTTCACCACCATCACCTTTTTTGTAGTGCTGTGCATCACCTGAGTGGTAGAGAACAACATCACATTGACTAGAGTGGGAGTTTCAACAGGAGGGATTTCCTTCACTGAGATTCTCTAAACACGTTCACAACAAAAAGAAGCATCTCTCTCATTTTCCCCTGAGGTAATCCTATTCCTTTACAGCACACGTCTCCTTTAGTACACAATGTTCTTTACATAAAATGGTCACAGTGGAGGCATGTGGCACAGTTTTTCATGTTCCGTGTGCACTGATATTAAACACGTCATCTACGTTCCATCACTCTGCTATTGTAAAGCTCTGTTGTGAGCCGAGTCCTCACCAAAGTCAATCACTCAAGATAATGTCAAGCACTAAGAGTTTCACACATTGGCATTTTTGTGAGGTCTACTTGTAACAAAATGCCCTTTAGATTCTTTCAACTTGAGTTATGAAGGTAAAGTAACGCAGCAGGGAGGATATTTTGCAAGATGAGGCATGGCATATAAACAAAATGTGGTTCCTCAAATATTTTTTAAAAACATATAGTTATTTTCTTGTTTGTGAAGGTTTTCAAGACCATTTAAGCTTGACTGGGTGGTGACGGTACATGACGTTAAACATGTATTTCTTTGTTGGGTTAAAAACCGTCTGCAGGATGTAGCTTGTTTTTGGAAGACTACAGACACGCCATGTCTGTACAGTTCTGTTGTAAGGACTAACAGGGCCGTGACTTCCAGACAAAATGATTTGAGGATTATTTAACATTTTGGCAACAGAATTTGGTATGGAACAAAACCTTTGCTCTTTGAAGGCAGCAAGTGGTGGAACGAAAACATTGAAGGTCTTGAGTGCCTAAGATCTCGATGTGCCTCATTTTCACAGGTTTGATTAAAAGGGCAGATTATCTAAACAGATTCTGTGCTGTTCAATATCAGTGATACAGCAGCTGCGTCCATTATTACATGCTGCCTTTAGTACATTTTTTGTACTAAAACTTTCCATCTCCAATTTGTTTTTGCTCCTCCATTATTGAGAGGAAACCCTTACCTTGTAGACCTTCGAGAAGAAGCCGGTTCCGATAAGCTCTGCGCTGAAGTCATCCCAGAATTCCAGCTTGCGGACGGTGGTGCGGAGTGGCTGCCAGCAGTCGGCCTGGCAGTAGGTGTCTGTGGACTCGCTGAGCAGCGTGGGACTGACCGGTTCCGGAGTCTCATCTACCTCACACATCTTAGATATCTCATCTGCAACAGAAAAAGCAGAAGCAAGAGAGATAAAGCTTAGTTTTAAACTGCAGAAGTGGATCTAGAGCAATCAAAGCAACCAAGATTTATTTGTAGGACATGAAATAATCTGCTTTGTAATACAAAATAAATACATAAAATACACCAACAATTCATCATATACAGCCTTAAACATATGACGTAAGACCAGTTTTGTAGTAAAGCCAGCATTGTTTGGGATGAATCCTAATGCACAACTCTGCATCTTTACAGAGGATAATCCAAAAAAAAGATGAAAAATGACTGCCATTTCTTTTCTCCAGCTGTAACCTCAAATAACAAAATGGTTCTATATAAAATATGTGCATATTTGCAAATCCTTTACAAATATCTTTATCATACTACATACTTAACAAAACCTGCAGGTTCATAAGACAGATTCACAACAAAAACTTTTTACTGTTTAACCATGTATTTGCATTGCGTAATATATTTATATCGCTGTTGCAGTGTTTATGACTATAGAAAATATAAATTTAAATTCATAATTTTTTGATATAGGTCAACCATTACTTTGACAAATTTTTCCATTAATTTTTCAGTACTTCATTTCAGTACTTTATTTCCAGTACTTTATTTTTTCAGTACTCAGTTCTTACAGTATTTTTAATAACATTTCCATAAAAGTGCATAAAAAGTTCCATAAAAGATAGCAGGTTGATACAGTTCAATGAGTTTGTGATGACAAAATCTTTAAAACATACTCAGTTTTGTTTGAGAAACAAGTAAAGGAGATACCCTTGAGCACACCTGCATATTCTCCTTTGTTGTCGGAGTTATATCCAATTTCAAATTTACCCATCTTGAAAAGAACCTCTGGATCTTGGCCAGATGTCTTCCTATCTAAGTTGGTAGCTTTTGGCCTAAATAAGCTACAAAGTCCACCAGTAGTTAAAGTTCTAGCTATGCAAGCTATCCTTGAATTGGGGTTGTGTCCGAAATCACATACTCTCTGAGTAGCTACTTATTTTGAATAAGTAATTACTTCACGAAAAGTAATTACTTTTTTTCACCTACTATATAGGTGAAAAATACTTTTTTACACCTACTATATAGTAGGAAAGTATGTGATTTCGGATACAGTCCGTGACTTTAAAGATGGCTTGGCTTTATTTAGGCCAAGAAGATATGACATAACCATTTCCTAAGAGATTCTTAATGATTTCACAGGATGAACTCACAACATGAGGTCAAAATGTAGACTTTGGTCTAAATAAAACAGGGCCAGCCAAAGTTATATTCATTTATGTCTCTCCTGATGCTTGGTGTAGATAATGCCATGTACTATGCAAGCCTTTATGTGCTACACTAGCACAAACTTGTGTCTGACAATGAGATCTATACAGACCACGGCTTGCAAATAAAAACTGTACATGTGCAACTGTGCATAGTGTAGATAAGTCTGGACATTTTATTGAGTTGCGTACTAGCGTGTCAGCTGGAGATGACATCATTGCTCGACTGAAACCACGTCATCTTTGGTGCCCAGAGCACCGGGTGTCCTAACTGCCCAATAACATGATTACTGGCTTTCACACGCAACATCCTAAAGGGTTTCTCAGTGATGATCGTGCCACAACCTCTATCCATCAGCTGCCACCAACACACCAGCCTATGACCCCAGGCTACTGACATCAACACACCCCCTCGCACTGTACTAGATATGTGTTTGCTTAGATATTCAAAGCTCTGTATCGGTTGCAATAATCCCAAAGGTGATGACGCATTGCTGCTGCACTGGAAAGATCTGGAAAGTAAAATCCATATAATATCAGTGTTACCTCAGCATAAACAGCAATTAGATAACTAACTGGCCGCACATATGGAGAAAAGACTATAATCATTAGAGAAGGGATTTGCAGTGAGAAAGAGACAAAATAACTGTATGGGTTAGATCACTGCTCTGATGTTTGTCTACAAGATACACAATTTATTCCATCAACATGTTTTTGTCAAGTTTTTTTTTTTTTTAAACTGTAGCTGCCTATTAAAATTGTTTTGACCTTGTTTTTGTGCTTGTTACTGCTTGTTGTTGTTTTACAAATTACAATGCACTAACCAACAAAATATCAGGATTACTTTGTTTTTTTTTTGGACAATGGAAATACCAAGGGATTCTTTTTGAGTAACATGGATATGAATATTGTATATGAATAAGGTAATTATTCAATACAATAGTGTTTTAGAAAAATATAAATTGTGGCTGCATTCTAATGTATTTACAAAAATAAATCACTTTAACCTCTTATATGTAATTTGTAATATTATGTAATATTTAAAATATTAGAAAAAGAAGAAGATGCTCAAAAATAAGATAGTTTTTATATATTTAACATTTTTGGTCACTATATACATCCCTCATCAGTGTTGGGGAAAGTTACTTTTAAAAGTAATGCATTACAATATTGCGTTACTCCCTAAAAAGTAACTAATTACATTACTTTTTATGAAAAGTAATGCGTTACAGGCTGGGCTTGCTTGTTTGTTTTTAAATAACAACAAAAAAAAGTTCTGTTTTGGACAAATGTTAAAGGGTTAGTTCACCAAAAATTGAAAATAATGTCATTTATTACTCACCCTCATGCCGTTCCACACCCGTATGACCTTCGTTAATCTTCAGAACGCAAATTAAGATATTTTTGTTGAAATCCGATGGCTCAGTAAGGCCTGCATAGCCAGCAATGACATTTCCTCTTTCAAGATCCATAAAGGTACTAAAAACATATTTAAATCAGTTCATGTGCGTACAGTGGTTCAATATTAATATTATAAAGCGACGAGAATATTTTTAGTGCGCCAAAAAAACAAAATAACGACTTATATAGTGATGGCCGATTTCAAAACACTGCTTCATGAAGCTTCGGACCGTATGAATCTTTTGTGTCGAATCAGCGGTTCGGAGTGCCAAAGTCACGTGATTTCAGCAGTTTGGCGGTTTGACACGCGATCTGAATAATGATTCGACACAAAAGATTCATAACGCTCCGAAGCTTCATGAAGCAGTGTTTTGAAATCGGCCATCTATTTTGAGACTTCAGCAGGCATCAAATTTGAAATTAGCTCATTTTGTGCATAAAATTGTAAAATTGTAAAACATCTGTTACGTTATCTATGTTCTATTGTGAATAAAATATTGGCTCATGTGATTTAAAGTCTTTTAGTTTTCATTTTATTCAAATTTAAAAAATGTCCCAACATTTCCGGAATTCGGGCTGTACAATAACCATCATGTTCACACAGCGCACACAACACCTCTGCACTTTATTTCTCTCAACATGGGGACAGGAGAGCTGTCAGTCAATAAATGTGAAAAAGTAACTTGCGTTACTTATTTTAAAAAGTAACTTAGATATTTTGTTGTAAATTGAAAAAGTAATGTGTTACTTTACTAGTTATTTAAAAAAAGTAATCTGATTACATAACTCAAGTTACTTGTAATGCATTACCCCTAACACTTTCCCTCACATATTTGGTCACTACATATTTTCCATACCTTCATTTAAGTCATTTAATAGTTTTGATAACTTTACTATTATTCTAAATGTGCAAAATAGTAACAATAAAGAATGAGCCACAACTTTCTAATATTGTTAAACAAAATACCATGTTATTTCCATCTGATACCATTACTGTATCACAGTACCACCACAATACTGCATGTAAGGATGATTTGTGGAAAAACATGGCATATGTTGAGCACACATATGCTAACAAAAGGTGTTGATTGAAACGTTTCTTTTTCACGCTTGGATAATATTAAATGCTGCCGCATTGCATTCGTGTTTGGCTGCATGTGTGAACAAACAAAAGCATTTTTCCAAAAACTTTCTTGAATACTTTATGATGGCATATGTACATAAGATGTAATAAGATCCATCGGGGTCTAAATCTTGAATTTCTGTTATCATCTAAAGGGATCGTTTCCAGAATTATCTAAAGTAAACAGCACTCAAAGAGAGATACAACGAGAGACAAGATAAGAAACTCACTAATCCTGTACGATAAGAGAGAGAGAAAGAGTGATTACTGCCAATGCATAACTGGCTGATATTTGATATCTCGTACTATCACGCACAAACCCATGCACATGCACGCACACAGATGCACTGACTCTTAACGCCATCCTCAAATGTCATTGTCGTTACGCGTGACACTTGAAACCTGCTTCGCCAGACTTACCAAGCCTCTCTCACATGCACATGACAATGGTGGACAAAGGATCGACTGACGTGGTCTTTGAGGGGGTTCAGCAACCCCGGGTGTCTCTTTCAGTGTATGTGGCTATGATAATGTAAATGAGACATGGAAAGAACAAACAGTTCAAACAAGTGTAGAATGGATTCAGATGTGGTGTGACGCAAAGCACTTGCTTGATCTGTACCTTGGAAAGAGAGGAAGAAATTAGACAGTCTTAACACAAGGCTCCTACTGAAATGGTGAACAGCACAGCTTCATCCACTTAGGGTCTGACTCTGAAGAAAAGTAAAGCAAACGTTGTGGAGATTGTAAAAATGTGGTTTAGGGTGATTTATTCTACAGTGCCGGTGCCGTTCTAATAACTAGTGGCAACTTATTCCATAGATTAAGCAAACGCACGATCACCCCTGTGTTTAGATCTAGTTCTTGGCACTGTTAAAAGTGCAAGATCAGTGGATCTAAGTGATCTAGGAGGAACATGACTTACGAGGAGGTCTGCGAGATAAGAAGGAGCAAGGTTATTGATGGACTTGAAAACGATAACCAGGATTTTGAACTCAATTTTGTATTTTACAGGTAGCCAATTCAACGAGACAAGTATAGGAGTAATATGTTCATATTTTCATGTCTGTGTCAGGAGTCTAGAAGCAGAATTCTGTACTAGTTGCAACCGAGCCAAAGTTGACTTATTAATACCATAGTAGAGTGAGTTACAGTAGTCTAGGCGGGAAGATATCAACGCATGGATGATTTTCTGAGTATCTGAAAAATTTAAAAAATGGCTTAACTTTCACAATTTGACATAAATAAAAAAAAGCAAGACCGAACCACAGAGTTTATTTGTTTATCCATTTTAAGCTCATTGTCGATTCAGATGCCCAAGTTTTTGACACACAATCTCATATTTGGTTCAAATTGTTTATGTTTCGTTTTAAGGATTGCTGATACTGACCCAAATAAGATGATTTCCTTCTTGGATTCGTTGAGATGAAGAAAAATATAAGGACATCCACTTTGTAAGATCTTGAAGACAGGCTGTCAAAGTGTCAAGAGACTTTGCATTTCCTTTTTTGATCGGCATGTAAATTTGTGTGTCGTCAGCATAGCAATGAAATGATATCCCATGTTTCTCAAAAATATCACATAATGGGAGCATATATAAAGAGAATAAGATTGGAGCTAGAATGGAACCCTGCAGAACTCTGCAAGCAAGGTGTGCAGTAGAAGAAGTGAAATTAGCAATGTTAACTGAAAAAGATTGGTTAGTCAAATAGGATATAATTTAGAACATTTCCCTGCAGTAAAGTGTTCTAGGCGGGAACTAAGGATAGAGTGATTAACAGTATCAAACGCTGCTGTTAGATCGAGAAGTACGAGAATCACGGAATCACCAGAATCGACCGATTATGATCTATAATGTTCTAAATATGAATATTTTTCTTACAAAATCGCATCACTTCACTTCAGAAGGCCTTTATTAACGCTCTGGAGCCGTATGGATCACTTTTGTGATGGATGGATGTGCTTTTTTGGGCTTCAAAATCATGGTTACTATTCATTCCCATTATAAAGCTTGGAAGAGCCAGGACATTATTTAATATAAGTCCGATTGTGTTTGACTTGAGGGTGAGTAAATTATGGGATAATTTTCATTTTTGGGTGAACTAACCCTTTAATTTAAGCCCTGTCCGTGAAACCAGGCCTTATATTCAGAAACAGACTATCTGCAAAATCAGATAGTCTTTAGCATTTAGTGTCCACCAAAACATTTTCAACTTTTTACTCTCAGCGACAAGAAAAACAACAACAAAAGCACTCAGCGTGAAATAAACACTCAGTGCCTCATCACGCTGCTGGCATTTGGCGCTCCCTTTGAAAACAATTGAAAAAATATGCTACCATATGGAAACACTTTGGTGGGCACACAACCTATATGTCATTCAGGTAGCTTTCACTGTGATAAAACTCTTCAAAGTCCACAGAGGAAAAAGAAACTAAAAAACATGGGCTTGTGCTGTTAAACAACTGAAGGGTTAAAACAGGCCTTATCCACAGTAAATAATTCAGTGTAAGGCGAGAACTCTCATGTGAGTCTCTTTGGATGCTCTCCTTTAGAGATCTATTGAGTTTCCTTCTGTCTGTGTGGCAACTGAAGCTCCCTGGGTCACATCCCCTCTGCTTTCTATGACGTGAGCTCCGGAGCGTGTGAATGAGACAGAAAGAGTGAGAAAAAAAAAAACCCGAAAGAGGTGATGAAGAATTACAGTTTGGCTACATTCATCCCAAAGCTCCATATTATGTTAGAATATTCAGTGCAATGTCGTCTCACAGATGGTTACTGAAAACACAAGCTGTGAAAATCTGTCATTTCACATCGGTAACCATCTCTAAGTGCTTTGATTTGGCCGATAATAACCCTGAAGTCAAGCGTGGGTTAAGCAGGTCTCAGTCATCATAGGTAATGCAGATGGCGCATGCATAATTTACACATACAGGACGGGTGTGATGAGTATTCAAATACATTCCGGACAGAGACACTCCTATAAATGTGGGTCAAATATCAGTACAGCTAATGAACATTAAACCAGACTGCAAAGTAGTCATATTTAGGTCACACTTCAGATTAGGTCTGGTCTGTCAGTCGTATAATGGTTGTCAATGGGAACTCCATCTATAAGAGTCGAAAAAACATGCACAGACAAATCCAAATTAAACCCTGCGGCTCGTGACGACACATTGATGTCCTAAGACAAGAAACGATCGGTTTGTGCGAGAAACCGAACAGTATTTATATCATTTTTCACCTCTAAAACACCACTACGTCCGGTTGGTGAGGTCTGAACGCGCTCTGACAACGGAAGTGATGTCTCGCACTCATTGAAGTATAAGTGCGAGACATCACTTCCGTCATCAGAACGCACGTTCAGACCTCACCAACCGGACTTAGTGGTGTTTTAGAGGTGAAAAATGATATAAATACTGTTCGGTTTCTCGTACAAACCGATCGTTTCATGTCTTAGGACATCAATGTGTCGTCACAAGCCGCAGGGTTTAATTTGGATTTATCTGTGCATGTTTTTTTGACTCTTATAGATTTTGTTACCATTGACAAGCATTATACGACTGACAGACCGCAACAGTTGGAGTTGAAAATCATCATTTGTGTTCTACTGAAGAAACAAAGTCACCCACATCTTGGATGCCCTGGGGGTAAGCAGATAAACATCAAATTTTCATTTTTGGGTGAACTATCCCTTTAAGTTTATGTATTGGGTAGGATTAAGGGATGTAGAATATGGTCAGGCAGAATACAGCATTAATATGTGCTGTATAAGTACTAATAAACAGCCAATATCCTAGTAATATGCATGCTAATAAGCAACTAGTTAATGAGAATTGGACCCTAAACTAAAGTGTTATCCATATTTATACCAATCAAAATTATCCGGTTTGATTCAGTTTGTTCCATAACAAAAATGATAGACTTTTTTTATTTTTCTAGACTGTTTAAAGGGGTCCAGTCATACATTTTAATGCTAATAAAGTTTATTGCACTAAAAACAGTAGTAATTTTGTTTACCGTGACCATTTTCCAGCCTCTCTGATGATTAGAATTAAACATGCTTTCTTTTCTGCTGCAGTGCCTTTACGTAGATACTCTATATGTAAATTAGCACTTTGCATGTGAAATGATTATTAAAATGAATTATATAGTTGACACTGCCCCATGCATTTACATAACAAACTCTTTGCAAGGCCTGCATTACATTCTGACAGGTTCATACAACTATCCACACTGAAATGTGATGCAACAGTTACAGTTGGACGTGATCAGGAAGATTGTTGAAAATAAATTTTCTTTCCAGACATTATGCAGAGCTGTATGTGGAGTCTCACAGCAAAAAACAGAAAAACATTTGGCAGAGTATCTTACTTAATGTTAGTTATATACAAACTGTACTGTAGTCATAGTTACTTCTTCTTTTGGTGTTTAGGATTAATTGTTTCTATCCCACTTTGTCCTTAATACTTCACTATGACTGTGTGAGTCAAACTGAATACAGAAAAAGTATTGTTGGAGTGGCGTTTTCTACAGAAATGATTCTGTAGAAAACGTTAATGAAATAATTTGTACGTCTCTCGAATGTTGTCAAGTGTAAGTATCAATTAATGTCAAAACTACACGGGGTCCAACAACTGATTGTTTTACAACAAACAGACGTCTAATCACAGGTTATCGGTTTCATTAAAAAGAAACAGAGTAAAGGAGTCACCCTGCAGGACACGGATAGCTGAGCTCAGGCAAACACTGGAAAAAGCTGGTACAGTGAAGTCAGGGAGGTCAGGCATTTGAGTAAAGTGATAAAAAGCCATGTACATTATACCCTTCAAAAGTTTGGGCTCAGTAAGAACGAAATTAAAAAAATACATCAGGATGCATTAATTTGATTAAAAGTTTCAGTAAAAACTTTTACATTATTACAAAAAAAAAAAAAAAACATTTTAAATAAATGCAGTTCTTTGAAATTCAGACTGCATATTGGGTTTCCATGTTTTATGTGGACATTCCATAGACATAATGAAATTTATACTGTAAAAACTGTATATTTCTGTCCCCAACCTAAAACTAACCCATCACAGAAAACTTTCTGCATTTTTACATTTTCAAAAACATCACTTATTATGATTTGTAAGCAGTTTTCCTCATGGGGACCAAAAAATGTCCCCAAAAGGACAAGGATTTCAGATATTGCCATCTTTGTTGGGGACCTTTTGTCCCCATTACGTAGGGTTTACCCGAACCATACACACACACACACACACACACACACACACACACACACACACACAGGGTGCGGTTCATACCAAGACACCATTCTGTGAAATTCCACACTTTGTGAGGATTCTGTAGCACCTGACATGAGACAAAAAGCATATATCTGCTAGTCTTACCAGACTAGAAATCAACATCAAGAGGACAGAGACACACCAAATAAAGCCTTAGAGAACTACATAATCCAAATTCAGAAAGGTCAAATCCCAGAAATGCAACATCCACAAGTGTGGCCTAAAGAACTGATATGATTGGAAAATCTTAGGCTGTCCAGCAAAGTCACCGACACCTATGAAAACGAGACTCTTTTCCGTTGTACAAGGGTTTTAAGACACTTGATCTCCATTTGCACGTGTACGGACGGATCTACCAGCTAACACGACGCAGCTCCAACCGACTCTTTAAAACTAACCGGCTCCATCTGGTAATATACAAAACGTGAGAGAAAAGGTCATCTGATTTTCCACAGAGGGGATTTATTCTGATTACATCAAGAAAAAGGGAGATTAGCTACAGAATGAGATCATTAGCAGGTTGCGTGCTGCTGATTTGCCCAACTACAGCAGTCATAATGAATCAAAGCCCTTGTTCTCTTTGTTTAGCCCACATAGATGATCTTTAACCTTCTATTGAGACCTTCCACTACAACTGGGACAGTCAACAGTGATTCCAACAACTTTCAAGTTGAACTAACTGATGGACATGCTGTCCAAATCATTCATGACTGGGTATATTCCCTCTTGGATAACATCACAGAACTGTCAGAAAGGTCACTGACCTCAGGTCTGAGATGTATCTAGTTTGGCAAAACCCATAAGCAACAATATGAAATTTATACAAACTGACTGCAGTATAGTTAGACATTTTGTGACCCTGAAGACTGGAGTAATAGCTGTTGAAAATTTAGCTTTGCCATCACAGTAAGAAATTAAAGAAATTTAAAATGTAATAATATTCACAGTATAAGAGACTTCTGTTCGACAGCTTCTGTGGCATGTGAGCACAGAAACTAATTTCAATTTGTCTCTCAGTTTGTAAAAAAGAAACAAAAAATGCATTGACACATGCACTCTCAATAGAAGTCTATGGGGAAATCATTCATCGTTTTGCTTCCTGTAAAGCAACTGATAGCAGAGCAAATAAAAAAAAAGTCATTTTTTTTCAACAGATTTTAGTGTAAACCTCATAAAAGTTGTTTCCTACATCCAGCACATGATGCTTAGACTGCAAATGACATTGATCTTGAAATGTCTGTGTTTTTATCCTTCTGCAATGTTTCTGTTTGTGCTAAATTGACAGTGCTGGTAGATACCCTGCAGTCTGTTACCTCGGTAGATATAAATATCTGATTTACCACCTACTTTACATTTCCATTGGTACTCGCTAACCTCTCAACAAACCTACGTAATGTGTAAAACAATGTCACAAAATATACTATAAATCCTCTTGATAGATATAAGCAAAAAATTAGAGAGAAAGAATATTTTTAAAGTCACGCACACATGGTTTGAACACCCAGTGACATAAAACACAACATCTATCAAAACCTGACAGTATATTTGTATTTATTAGCATTTGTAATTGAATATTTGCCAACTGCAGTAAACGTCAGATGTCATTCAGTAACAGCTGGGCAGACCGGTAGACTAACCCATCATTTTCCGCTGCAATACAATCCAAACTTCTGACCTAACTTGCAACTAATTTTAACCCAGGCTATTAGAAGGTTCATATCCATCTCAGTCCATACAAAATATCGGAGACATGGACTTATAGCCTGCACATGAATGTAGCCAAATAAATTCTGCATGGTCATTTCTTACAAAAAGAGAAGGAAAGTATTTTTACAAGTAAAACTATAAATAGGCTACTTACTCCATCGGTTCAATAAGCTGTTCATATGCATCATGAGGAGATGTTGATGGTCAGCTTCCTGTGACTTCTTCTAAGAGAGACCACACAAGTGTGAAATATTTGCGGAGCAAATGATACCAAAATATGCACTGAAGTGAAGAGATGAAGTGGTGATTGACCAGGGTTTATTTTCTTCTCTCCACACTTCTTTTTTGTAAAGCTAGATCTTGTCTATACTTCTAAAGCTAAAGAAACAGTGTTAGATAAGTGTTCTTAACTAAACTTGCTAGATAACAGATTATTTACTTATACATTTGGAGTTTGGACACTGATTTGTTCAGACCATCTTTTGAGTTAAAAGTTTTAAATTGAAACAGAAACAGAAAACCCTAAAATGAAAATATATGTATATGTGTGTGTGTGTGTGTGTATTTATGTATGTATGCATGTGTATATATATATATATATATATATATATATATGTATGTGTGTGTGTGTGTGTGTGTGTGTGTGTGTATATATATATATATATATATATATATATATATATATATTATTCAATTAATTACCATGCGTGAGATATTTAATATTAAAATAAGCCTACATAATAAATAAAAAATATCTAAATAGTTCCATAGTTCCTAATATTCAGTATCTAAACATTAACCAAAACGGTAGCATCTCAATAGCATCTCTAATTTGATTACAAGAAAGGAAAATATATACTTACAAAACCACCTGCCTCTCAAAATTCTTTCTGGCACCTTCCAGCGAAAATGTTCCTTAGATGTTAATGACAGATTAAATCGTGAATCCACACTGTTATGAAGGCTTCCTTCTCGGACAGATGCGCAATTCAGTGCGCATTCCCGCTGATCCGCGCGCTACTGCGTTCCGCCGTTCACAACCACAGAACGCGCGCACAGCTCAAGTCAATACACGTTTGATCAGTTGCCATAGGAACCTGCGAGACGAAGCCTTCATGCTGATCATAGGCTCCACTTATCTGCGCATACAGTTCTCAGACTGCAAATTTGTGGCGCTTCCCACACGCAATAGATTTTCTTTAGTTATCTCGCAGAGTATCTTTCATATTTTGGTGTCGAATGTGTGAATATGGCAATTACGTTCTACAATTTCGTGTTTAATATCCTCAGAGGTGTCACGAAATACCAAATTACCTATATAAATGCGTGTCTTAATCCCAGTCGGATTTATTTTTGAGTCTATGAAAATATCTTTCAATCTTATGGAAAAACAAAAAAAACAAAACTTTAAATATTCTAAGTCTACTGATATTTTTTGTTTGCAGAATGAACAATCTGTCACCTGACCACTGTCCTCTGACGCCCTCTAGTGAAGTATACATGGAATTTAAAGGAATATTTCTTACCTGAAAGGAACAGTAAACTCGAGGGAAAGAAAAAGAAAATTAAGAAAAATAAAAATTCAAAATTCTGTCATTTACTCACCCTCATGCTTTCCCAAACCTAAATGGCATTCTACCTACTGTGGAAAAAACCCCGAAAGGACAGAAAAATCATAATTTGTGTGAACTATTCCTTTAAATCTACATTATTACTATACTATGTAGGCCTATTGTTTGAAAACTGCCTGATTCTTTTTTTGAAAAAAAAAAAAGAAAAAAAAAAGAGAGAGAGCAAATATTATTAAAAATATGTTTCAAAAAAGAATAAGAAGAAAAAGGCAAAACTAAAGGCAACTTCAATTTATTCAAATAATCAACTGGATACAATATATAGAATGATCAGTAATGAGATCAGAGGATGCTGTAAAGAGCTCAAACATGCTTCGAAAACATGCTGAATGAAATAGCGTGGTTGTGACGGCATGCATTTATGTAACATGTAAACAGCCCTCTCAACAGTGCTCAAAACGCAATCGCTTTTGTGATATGGATGCAAACATTTACCCTAGCCCTTCAGGAAATACTGGGCAGATACAGTGAGGAATGATATTGAGAAGTTAGAAATATACAGTACAGCGTTCCCTTTCAATATACACCTCTACAATCAATCAATTCAAAGTACCGTTCGCGTGGTCAGTATTTGAGAAAGTGGTTATACATAAGAAACTGAAAAATGCTGTCTTTGATTTCAGCTGGTAATTTTTGCTCCTAGTTTTGATCGTACAGAAGAATAAAACATGGTTACAGAGACCTCATCCTTCATTTAAAGTTAATAAACATGCATCTTTTGAATTCTGCTAACCATTCCAATGTGCAAATAGCCTATAAATCTCCATATAACGTTATATATTTAGATTTTCTCTATAAATATTTACTCAAAAAAAACGGGAACGGTGCTTCTCTGGTCCTGAATATATTATTTAAAGGTGCAGTATGTAATATTGACAGTTTTACACTGCAAGTTGATCAGCTAGAATATATACGTTTGCAATATTTTATTGCTTTTTTTGTGGTAGAATCTGCGATCTCCAGTTCGTTTGCTGGTTTCCGTGACCAGGGTTGCCAGATTTTCACAACAAAACCCGCCCAACTGCTATTTAAAACTAGCCCAATCGCGTTTCAGGTGGGCCCCCCCCCGGTAAAAATCGCGTTCTGGAGGGTAAAATCCCAGTTTTTGGCGGGGTTCCCCTGGTCAAATCGCATTTCAGGGGCTAAATATCATGTTATTTTGGGGTTGCTTCAACCCGCGGCAACAGTGTTAAACATTGTCCATGGCTGCAATTCGCTGTGTTTTCCGCCAACTGGCAATATTATTGGGTAAAGCGGCAGTGGGCGGGATCACACAGACCAAAACAAAAATATACATTCCGACACGGAACGCACATTTCAAAGTAGAATAACCGGTTGTCGCAGTTTTTTTCAGAGAAACAAGTGTTTGAACTTAGAATCTCTGCAGACATATTATGGTATTTTTATGCTTTAGTACGGTCAAAAAATGACATACAGCACCTTTAAAGGTCATCAAAAACTGTTCAGCAAATCATTAAAATGTCCACTTACATGTAGCGACATTGTATAACCAGCTTCGGTTTGTCGGTGCACATGCATATTTGAGTTAATTTTACAAGTTTGCTTCAATTTTAAATAATCAACATCCAATAGAACAAACACAAAGAACCAACCGACTGACTTACAAAGTCCAGAACTGCACCACAATGTGAGATTTCTTATGCATAGTAATAGTACCTACACAAAAAATAAATCTCTAAAAGAGAAGAAAAAAGAACTCACAAAAAACAAGTACTATAAAATACAGCAAAGTTTAACATGCAGGAAAAAAAAGTTAAAGAAAATTGACTTTAGCTACAAGGTAAACCGACAACATACATTCAACCTACTTGTGCAGAAAAGACTCCCCTGATACATGGAAGCATGAACTATGTTATAAATCAGTGGTGGAAAAGCACCATCACTCAGACATTTTGAAACTACAGCTAAAACAATCATAGAAAAATAATCAACACAGGAGATACATGACCGTAGTGCACATTGAGAAAATCTCAACAGGGCTTTGGACTATTTTTGCTAACTTTAAACTGAGCTTAAGCAAGTTACTTTATTTCTACACTGTCTAGAACAGCTTATTTAAAATCCCAAATTCTACTTTATCTACAATTCTATTGTACCAAAAAACTCTACACATGTACTGATGATCTATGCTACACTTATGAGTATGAAAATGTAAGGCATACATTTGTGTCAAAACAGACTGACAAACATTGATTCCTTAAGTGAAAAGTCATGCATAGATTGCACAAAGTTATTGTATTTCCTCAAGAACGTTAGAGTATGTGTCTAATATAGAAATGGCGATAACTAATTCACTCTGATCATGACGAAGTCAGAAATGCACTACAACATGGCATTTTGGTAATTCTACACAGGAAAAAGGAAGCGAAATTACAGTAAGAGACTGTTACCTTCATGATTAAAAGGGTCACGTTACATACAAGGAGAAGAATGGTCACAATGCCTATAGTGGCATTCCCTAGATGTTCGTTGTGCCCTAAATAACTGAACTACTATTCAAAAACATGCTATGCATAATACTCTGATCTCTTGGATTTGGAACTTGTTGTATTAAAAAAGAAGTTTCCAGATAGTTTCCAGGTCTGGTCCTGTTCACCATCTACAGCGCAGACATTATAATACAAACACAAAGCTGTGTGATTTGATATATGAACAAACACACACATACAAACATATCTGTATTTTCCCTAAATCACACCCTGAAGTGTGTTCTTACTATATTTATACACATTTCCTGGCTGCAAAATTTGAAGAATTTGAATTCTTAAAAACTCATTTAAAATTAATTAAATTCATTTTTTTTTTATTTATGTTTTTATTATTATGTTTAAGTTTTTATCATACTTCATTCAAACAAACCTGATTTTTCAGAAGATTTTCAAGTTGAAATGAATTTCTATTTTTCTTTTATTATTTTCAAATTCAGTTCTAAAAAAAATCTAATGAGATCTGTAAAGCTGCAATCAAGCAGCATGTCTCTCTAACAACTGATGAGTGATGGACAAACCTAAGAAATCATGAAATCTTCTAAAAAATTATTAGTGAGAATATTGTGTGCAAATTTGAGGAGGTTTAATCATTAAAGGCCATTTATTATTTTATTTGCCTTAAATTAATATATATACAGTATATTATTTAATCTTAATTTTGTCAAACCTGTTTTTTGAGAAGATTAAATTAATTATTATTTTCAAATTCACTTGCAAAACTGAAATCAAGCAGAATGACTCGCTAATTAATAACTGAAGTCGTAAAATTCTTAAAGGTAATTATCCGTTTAGCTTTCAGTGGCGCCCCCTAGCTGAAGTAGAGGAGTAAAGTAGAGTCTCCGTGCCGGAGAGGAGAGTAGAAACACGCGCACACAGAAAACAGGTCCTGAGAGACAGCAGAGACCTGGGCGGACAGATACGTTGCATGCTGCTGTGGACTGTACAAATGCATGCATGAGCGGGTGGGCACCCTCCACATCAACAACTTCCTTCATCCACGCCCCAGGTCCATATCCTGGCCTTCCGGAAGCCACAACAGCCTCATCCTGATGCATTTCCCCCGAGTAAGACGCCCACAATTATCAGGAAAGAACTTCATCCTCGCCCACGAAGGGCAGCTCCATGCTCCGCATGCCTTCCTCGCTCTCTTGTTTCCTAGGAAACAGACAAATGTGGAGGTTTAAAATAACCGCACATTCCAGGCGCGTCAACCTGTCTGCAGCAATGCAGACTGTTGTTAAGTGTGGCTAGAATTGTTAGGCAGAGGGGAAATTAAGTCAGCGCGGGGGGGAGCACATGGCATCGCATCAGTCATATGCTAGGGGTCAGATGGAGGCACATGAGAGTGACTGACTACCATGTTTTTGCGAGGGGTTATACCGGGGAGGCCAGGACTGCGGCGCCACATGCAAATGCACCCAGTCCAACAAACCAATTAGAATCCTCGTAAAAAAAAAAAATACCATGGCTGGGTGGCAAATCAGGATGCTCTTTTCTTTTCGTTGCTGAGATTACGCATGAGGGGCATGCAGATATTTAGAAGGACCTGAAAAACATCATCCTGAACTGCCCATGAACTTATATTTATCTGTTAAAACATTACATGCAAAATATAAATGCTTGATGTACTATTATTAAAAGTAGCTTGTACAGTTAAATACATACAAGAGGTTTTTAGGAGGGAATATCATGAGTATTTTAGATATTACATGCATAAAATGTTGTTTATTAGGTAGGAAAACAAGCGGAAAAGCTTGTTATTCTTTAAGCCATCTGAATGCTAATTGTTTTGATCTTAAAAGCATGCTAAAAACACCATGTCATTCATTTTAAGTGCAGATCATTCAATATGGGCATGACCATTATATCTTACATATACATATAATACAGGTGGAGGAGAGTGAACAGGACATAGGTGGAGCGCTAACAGGCTAGCGGAGCTTTACCTGGGGGTACCGAGATTGCGGCAGTATTTCAAACTCCCTGCTCTCCCTTTTCTAGACGGTAGGAGAGATGCGGATATGTGAGAATTCTTAAATCGGAGTGTATCTATCAAATATTCCTGTAAAAGTGACTAAACAAAAGGCTTAAAAGAATACTTCATGCTAAATATTACTCGAACATGCTATTGATTACCACAGAAAATAATTTATACTTGCTCCTAGGGTTTTGAAAACCAACAAAAAATGTGGGTAAAGTAACAAGCTTAGCAGAGCTAATATTACTTTGCTAGGTAGTAATCAACCTAGCATAGCATTGCAACAGTGTGCATAGCTGCAAAGGGGGCGCTCATGAGTCAAAAAAAAAATGACATAAGGGTGACCTTATAGTTGTGTCCGAAAATGCATACTTCCCTACTATGTAGTAGGCAAAAAAAGTAGTATATCCAACTTCACAGTATTCATAAAACAGTAGGTGAAAAGTAGCCGGATGACCTACTACTTCTTGTGAGATTCTGACATGCGCATCCAATGGGCACTTTATTATATCATAAGGCCACGGGGGAGGATTTGTGAGTGGCAGTGATGTGACGCAACTGACGCTGTAGCTCACATGACAATGGCAACATGGTAAATGTAATATGTCCGGATTCCATTCATACTACACACATATAGGATGTACTTGAGAAAAAAAAAAAAATGTAGTAAATACTCAAACAGTATGCAATTTTGAACGCATCTTATGGTGTTGTGGATTTTATGGATGCACACAAGTGAAGGCCACAAGTCCACATCAAGTGTCATTTGGACAGAGCCTTTAGCATCTTGCGTGAAGCATTTTAGCTTAACAGGCTAATCAGTTAGCTAACGGAAAGCACAAAAAAAAGTGTTTAAAGGCACAATATGTATTTTTCCGCCGCTAGAGGTCGCTTATTCAAAACAAAGGCGCAGCTTGATGACGCCTTGATTTTGTGGAATCATGGGAGGTGTTGTCTTCACGTTTACAGCCGGTGGAAAAGAATCCGACGAGACTCGGGCAGAAATCATGTTCATGGATGAGCTAATGTATTAAAGATTTATTAACATTACTGTAGTATGAAGCAGGGTGTGGCTGAAAGCCGGTGGAGTGGAACGAGGCCGCTGGAGCGATTGCTAATGAGAGACGAGCGCGACACACGGCTCGAGAGCAGTAGAGCTTTTATTATGCCGCAGACAACCGCTTCTGCTTCTTCCGGTCATGTGTATGTGGGATAAAGCAGCACTGTTTTATCATATTAGATACATTTGTGTGTTGAAAGTTGTTATAATGCTACTCTGTGCGTTCGCTCGGCGGCTACTATGAGACACTTGTTGCACACTGCAGTAAGCTAGATCGATATTAGGCATGGTAAATCATGGTACTCGCGATAAATCAAGAAAACGAGATTTAAACAATAAGACTTACTGTGTTGAGCTATATAACAATGGTTAGTGTCTTTGGTGTTTCCATGGTTTCTACAAAATAAAATGGAAATCGAGGGTAGCGGGTACGATGTCATTGATAGGCGACGCACAGACACGGCCCCTCTCCTGGTTAAAATAGCTTATTTCTCTGGATTTAAACATTCTTGGAAACATCTGGGATAATGTAAGTACACAAGTCAACAAAATATATAACATTGTTCTAGTGGTTTTTGGATATTTTAATCCAAAAATCTTACGTATTGTGCCTTTAATGTTAACATATAGCTTTGGTTTCAAAATGTGATATATGATTTGTGACATATGATTTGAAAGCCATTAATTTATTAATTGAGAGAAAATAACCATTTTTTTATTTTAAAATTTAATTAATTCCTGTGATGCAAAGCTGAATTTTCAGCAGCAACTACTCCAGAAATCACATGATCCTTCAGAAATCATTCTAATATGTTGATTTTGTGTTAGAGAATCATTTCTTATTATTATCATCAATGTTGAAAACAGTTGTCCTTCTTCATATTTGATACTTTTTTCCCAGAATTCTTTTATGAATAGTAAGTAAAAAAAACAGCATTTATTTGAAATGGAAATAGAAACATTATAAATGTCTTTACTGTGACTTCTGATCAATTTAAATGCATCCTTGCTGAATAAAAATATTTTAAAGGATAGGCTTACATTTTAGGTGCATTACTATAAACACATTTTTCGATTGTATTTAAGGAATTGAGAAAGTAGTCGAAATTATTTTCTGTGGAAATGCTGTGCATAGATATTAAACTCTATTTAACCTGAAAATACATTTACGCTTTATCATTATACTATTACAGTAGGACCTAGTGTAGTGACATAGCATTGTTTAAAGTACATCTATACTAGTAGGTTCAATTAAATTACTGTCAAACCAGCTACACAAACCATTTCAATGATCACTGAAACCACTGCAGAAATCCAAGTCTATGTTCAGGAAGTCTGTTCCAGTTATAGCCCATCCCTAATGAGGAAGACTTACGATAGCACGTGTCCTGGTGTGGCGGGACTTCTGTCTTCCCTGCGGCCCCAATCAAAAGGGTTTCCAAAAGAACGCTTGCGCAACATAGTCCTAACCAAGATCTGTAGCAGAGAGCATGCAGCAAGTATAAGTAACTCCAAAAACAGGCATTGGGTTGTAATCTTTGTGGGTCATTAATCTGTTTATTCATTTGATGTGGTCATTAGCATTGAATACATTATGTGTATTCATAAAACAGAATTAAGGTTGTCTTAATAGGCCACCAGGGGCTTGCGAACTCACCACGGTGGCCAGGCTGGGGATGTGCTTGACAGAGTTTTCCACCTCCTCCTCTGTCACTTCTATCAGGCTGCAGCAGTTGTCGTCCTCGGGAGGGAGGGGCTCAGCGCCGTGCCGCGTCACCCATGGGTGCACCTACAACAACAACGGAACAAAAATCCTGCTTTGATATCATTAATGAACTCAAGACTGTCTAGGCTGCTGGAGTGTCCTATATTCACCCAGAAAGTGCTTCGAAATTATCTTTTAAGAATAAGGAAGGGTTTTATTTTTGGTTCAATTGAAGTACGGAGGCTAAATATAACATTATAAGAAAAACGACACTACCGTGTACAAGAACTTGTTTTAAGTAAAGAAATTAATACTTTTTTTTAGCAATGATATATTAAATTAATCAAAAATTAAAGTAAAAAACATTATTAATGTGAAAAAGACTTATTAAGACTAGCACAAGTATATTCAATATTGATAAAAATAAGAAATGTTACTTGCACACCAAATCAGGGATCAAGGATCATGTGACACTGAAGACTGGAGTAATGATGCTGAAAATTCAGCTTTGCCATCAAATTACACTTTAAAATTATTCAAATAAAAAACTGTTATTTAAACTGCAATCATATTTCACAATATTACTGTTTTACTGAATTTTTGATTAAATAAATGCATAAATACCTTGGTAAGAATAAGAGACTTACCAACCCAAACTTTTGAACGGTAGTGTGTATAAGTGGAAAAACAAACCATCAACCAATAGAGTGATTCTGGGGTGAAACAGCTTGTTTTTATGACCAATCACAGATGAGGGTGAAGTCCTTGGTGAAGAAAAGAGTCATACTGACCTTGATTTGTGGGACGGTTATTCTGGTTTCGGGATTCTTGTCCAACATTTTGAAAAGAAGGTCCTTTAAGTCATCTGATATGTCCGCGCTGTTAAGTGGTAGAAAAACACTATCAATGTCAAAACTGTGGGATGGGGAAGGTCTTTCAGGCTCAGGAGAAATACTCACTTCTCAGGAAGCTCCACTGGTTGGGTCTTGATCTTCTGATGGAGGCTCAAAATACGCTCATCCATAAAAGGACACTGTGGAGAGAGGAAGTAAAGTCAAAGGCAACGTCTGTTTTACACATTTTTCTTGCACAGTTTTACTGAATTGAATGTTGGATTATTTTTAACACTGCATTTTTAATGAGAAATATGAAGGTCAAAACAGGGCGTACCACTCCAAAGATGAAACAATACAAGGTGACTCCCATTGCCCACACATCCAGAGCCTATAGAAACATGATGTTAACTTGATTAAATCAAAAATTAACAGCAATACGGACCAGCTATTTTAGAAAAAAAAAAGATCTGTTAACCTTTCCAGAGAAGTTCTTGCGTGTCTCTGAAAGGGTCTCTGGGGCAAGAAATGCTGGCGTTCCCACTGTGCTGGTCAGCAGGGCGTCCGCTCCCTCAAACTGGTTACTGACCCCAAAGTCGGCAATCTTAACGTGGCCATCTTCTCCCACCAGCAGGTTGGAAGGCTTGATGTCCCGATGGATGATTTTCTGATAATGTACTGTTGAGGATGAGTAGTTATCATCACTTTTGATCATTATTTAATGCATTCTGAAGACTAGCAACAAGAACTGTATCTAGTCTCGCTATTTGATGCATATTTCAGAAAAAAATGTCAAGAACTTTCTGAAAACCAAAGCTTTAATGCTATTGGTACCCAGATTTACTGTCATTTAAATGTCAGTTAGATGGCTTCTTCCTTTATAAGTGGCAGTGCTGTTATCGTTAACTAAAACTATTAAAAAATGTTTTTGGTAATTTAAATAAAGCGGAAATAAAAATAAGTATTAGATAAAAAATTATACTGGTAACCTTATATTGGTAACTAATTGAAATATAAGACTAAGAATTAAAATGACAAACTAAAATAAAAAAAAAATCAGAAATATATAAAAATATATATTTTTTATATTTTTAATATATAAATATTAAAAATATAGTAAAATGACAAAAGCACATGACAAAATGACAAACTTGAAAAAAAGTGTATTTAAAAGGCTAAGTTGAAATATTAATAAATGCTATAATAGTATAAAAAATTAAAGATATACTTTATTTTAATACTAAAATAAAATGAAAATGAGAAAAACATGACAAAGTGACTAAAACTTAAACATAAAATAAAAATAAAAAACTGAATATATAACTGAATAACTGAATGGCTAATGCAAAATATTAATAAATACTATAATAGAGTATATACAAATAAAGCTATAAATTATTATAAAAAATATAATTTTTTTTATAAAAAAATATAAAAATGTTAAAACCATATGACAAAATCACAAACTTAAAAAAAATAAATAGATAAAAAACTGAAAAAAAAAAAAAAAATTAAATAAAAAAACTTAAGATATAAAAATAAGTACTATAATAGTATATAAATAATGTTAAAATAACACTACTAAGTGGGTCATTGCTGGCCAGAATAAGCTTTGTGGACAACACTAATAGTCTAAATCTAAAAGTTAGGCAAGGTACCGTGCCCTTTTAGCTGGATGTATTAGTACCAATCATGAGTACTGATGACAGTGTAAAGCAATAGCTAAATTCCCACACTCACAATATTCGATTCCTCTCAACAAGTCCTGGAAGTAGAAGCGTGCCTGGTCCTCATCCAGGGGCTTATCAGTAGGAACCTCCATCACTGCTCTGCAAACACATGGGGAATGAGACACAGTTTCTCTAGCAAAGTGACACTAGCACAGCATGGGCCGGCGCTACAATCAGAAATAACGTGCTTACTCACCCTCGTTTGACGAGCTCAAATACTGTGAAAGCACAGAGGAAGCAGAGTTAAGGTGTTGTGCATTACATTCTCTGACTTCACATACATTTATCACAGAAAATTTAGAATACATTGTGCATGTGCACGTGTGTAGCATCTGCCAAGACGATGAGTATCTGGCCAGACTTACCCATGTACAGATGGTCCTCACTTGGATCATCCAGCACCTGCACAAAAAAAACAACCCAAAGCTGTTTAGAAAGAGAATGAAACCAGTCAGCATAGAACTTCTATTACACTACATCTAATTTGATGCAAATAAAAACAAGGCTTCAGTTAATTCAATATAACGGACTGCATTAACGTTTCATGTCATGTCTAATTATGACAACCCAGTTTTCCTGACTTTTTTGTCCACTGGAAATTCGTGGAAAGGCTTACTTTTAGTGTTTTATTGACTAAAGACAGTTGTACAGTACATTGCAAATGAATTAATTTTAATTAATTCATCATAAAAATCTTCTTCTTATTTTTTGCTTTAAATTGAATTACTTTCAATTAATTTCTAATTTGAATATTTTATGCAATTTTTCTTAAAAGTACATTTATCTTGTTTTAAGAAATGTTTATACATTTTTACTGGAAAACAAAGCAAAGATTCTGATTACAAAGTTTATTTTTGCAGTGTATAACATGCAGCAAACTGTTTATTTATCCCTCATTGTTTCGCATTCATTCATGTCAAATTTAAAGGTACAATATGTAAGATTTTTGGATTAAAATATCCAAAAACTACTAGAACAATGTTATATATTTTGTTGACTTGTGTACTTACATTATCCCAAATGTTTCCAAGAATGTTTAAATCCAGAGAAATAAACAATTATAACCAGGACATGGATGGCGTCCGTGTGCCGCCTATCAATGACATCATACCTGCGTTACCCTCGGTTTTATTTTGTAGAAACCATGGAAACACCAAAGAAGCTTTAATATATTATGTGTTTTATTAGTCAGGTGAGCAACTGTTTGGATACATTCATCGACAGAATACTAATCATTGTTATATAGCTCAACACAGAAAGTCTTCTTGTTTAAATCTCGTTTTCTTGATTTACAGCGAGTACCATGTTTTACCATGCCTAATATCGATCTAGCTTACTACAGTGTGCAACAAGTGTCTCATAGTAGCCGCCGAGCGAACACACAGAGTAGTACTATAACAACTTTCAACACACAAATGTATCTAATATGATACAACAGCGCTGCATTACCCCACATACGCTCGACTGGAAGAAGCGGAAGAGGTCGTCTGCGGCATAATAAAAGCTCTACTGCTCTAGTCCTGTCGGATTCTTTTCCACCGGACGTAGACGTGAAAACAACACCTCCTATGATTCCACGAAATCAAGGTGTCATCAAGTTACACCTTTGTTTTGAATAAGTGACCTCTAGCGGCGAAAAACTACATATTGTGCCTTTAATTAATTATTTTTTCAAGGTTAAAATACTTTCCCCATCCCAGTTTAATAAATTGCATTTTTTGTTTGTCTGATGGTGGAAGTGTTTGGGAAACCTGTTCAAAAACATTCATTATTTTTTACATTCCACTTCCGTTAGTGGGACATAACTTACACACTTCACACTGTAAGAATACTGCATATTGAATGGCTGCATACTGAGAATAGAAGCGCCCACCTCCACAAGCTTAACCACATTAGGGTGATCAAGCTTCTTGAGGATGGCTATCTCCTGGTAAACACGCTCCAGCGGCCCTTTGGGCTGAGGGGGGCCTTCAGGGACAGATTTTGCCCCACGAGGAGGAGGTCTGCCTGTTTAAACCAGCACAAAAGGAAATCATGTGAAAGGTTGAAGTATTAGGCATTCTGTTAGCTGATGAAAGTGCGCCCCCAACCTCACACACATACACTCACACATACACTCAATCATAAACCCCGCTGTGCGTTCCATCTGCTTTAAAGCAGACACTTACGCGGGAACCCAGCCTGCCTCATCAGTCGTTTCTTGGACAGCACTTTCATGGCCTGTGGAGAGCAGTGAGAATGAGAGAGTGAGAGCAGATATCCAGTGTCATTACTGGTGCTGGGTGACATATGCCCCATTCTACAACCAGCACTGTGTGAGAACTACAACTACACCAACAAAAAAATGGGATTAAAAAAAGTAATAACTAATCAGAGCAAGGAGCAAATTTAAATTAATATTAAAATATTACAACATATTATTATTATTATTAACATGCTGTAGTAATAATAAAAATAATAATAATAAGAATATAATATCATCAAGATAAGGATATTCTATCTCAAATTAAAATTAAACTATTTATCAAATCATAACAATACAGAGTGGCAAGAATATGAAAAATATATATATAAATCACAAAAATTAATAGAGAAGAGGAGAAAGATGAGAAATTGTAATATATATACATATATTATACATATATATATATATATATATATGAAAGGAACCCTTAAAGGGATAGTTCACCCAAAAAAAATGAAAATTATCCATTATCCAAGTATAGTCAAATATGACTATCTTCTTTCAGACGAACACAATCGGAGATATATTTAAAAATATCCTGGCTCTTCCAAGCTTTATAATGGTAGTGAATGTCAGCCTGTTTTGAAGCCCCAAAAAATGCATCCATCCATTGCTTTGCTCTATCCTCTGAGCTTCTGTGTTCATCATTACGTTGGGTCAGGGGTCACTCTTTCGCCGCAAATCGATGCATATGCCATCTGCCGGAAGCTAGTTATTATAGTTGATAAAGTTTTAAATATGTATATTTTTCTTACAAAAACCCATTGCTTCGCTTCAGAAGGCCTTTATTAACCCATTGGAGCCGTATGGTTTATATTTATGATGGATGGATGAATTTTTTGGGGGGGTAGTGAACAGGCCCCCCGTTCACAACCATTATAAAGCTTGATAGAAACAGGATATTTTTAATATATATTTCACATTGTGTTCGTCTGAAAGAAGATATACTGTAAATATACACCTAGGATGGCTTGAGGGTGAGTAAATCATGGGATAATTTTCATTTTTGTGTGAACTATCCCTTTAAGTAGCAACTTCCCAAGAGGAAGGCAGCCTGTGAATAGTCTACAGGACCATTTTTGGCTGCTGAAGGTGACCTCAAACTAGGCAACCGTAATTCAATGATTGCTGATAACACTATGATGTTAGCTCTTTACACTCCTTGTCTCTTAAATAAAACTGAGATGAAGTGTGTAAATATATGTGTGTATCTGTACAGAGACCATATTGCATCACTCACATAGTATGTGTTGTCGTCTTCATTATACGCCAGCTTGACAACTCCATAGGAGCCCTTTATCGGGAAAACAAGGTGTGTCAGTCATGACAACTTGTAAATGGATCAAACTGCAGTGCAAACACACTCAGCAACATGCAATAACTGAGGGAAACAGGAAGCAAAAGTGTCCAAGCATTTGTGCCGTTTGATTAACTGGAGAACATGTAAACCAAACCGAGCCAGTAGGCAACAGCCGGTGTCATGATGAACTCCACAGACAGGCATAATTCCACTTCTGTTCTGTCTCTATCTCACTCAAACCTACACACACACACACAGGTCCCAGCTGGGAGAGCAGATTGCCGTTCCAGCAGGGAATCCAACCCTCAGACACAGAGATGAGAGCAGAGCAGGAATCTCCCCATCCAAGCTGACAGTTTTCCATGCCCTCATATCAAGATGAAGCTTAGTGGAACAGCAACAGTGAAAACACTTTACTGCTCCTTTTAATTGTATTACTGTATTACTATAAATACTATAGTAAATTCATTCCATTGCTCTTATCCTACTCTATGCTTCTTAGAATAAAGTACTGTGGTGGTATTATGCTTTAATGATGGCATCAGATGGGAATACCATGGTACTCTGACATTTATATTATAATCACCATATTCATATTCCATAGTAATCTGAATTCTTCAAAGAATAACAGGGCATTACCATGATGCCATGTCCAAAAAATGTGGTAAAACATGGTACTTTTTGTCTATTCTATTCTATTCTATTCTATTCTATGGTATTCCAAGATACTTTAAACACCATGGCATTACCATAGTAGCGTGTTCATAAAAAAACATGAATTAATTTTAATATATTTACCATGTTTTGAGAATGTTAAATATTATACTGGAAAAAAGCAAAAATTCTACTCAAATACTAATTCAATTATTTTTGAAGTGTACAACATTGAACAAACTGTTACAAAATGTATTCTCTATTCTATTCTATTCCATAAAAGCATTTTTAAAAAATGATAATTTTTTATGCAAGTCTCTGTGAAATACTTGATTCTGAATGGTCAATATGTGGTCTTTTTTCAACATTTGATACATACACTCCCGCTCAAACGTTCAAATGCTTGGAATTGGTACGATTTTTTAATGCTTTTGAAAGAAGTTACTTATGCCGAAGACTTTATATATAGAAAGCCGGTGCACTCGTATTATTATGAATGGGCGAAAGTGCAAAGCGCAATATGGCGGAATAAGTCCCGCCTTCTAAAAAAGAGCCAATGGCCGATTGGTAAAATCATCATGGGTGTCACTGCAGCGGCCGTTAGAAGCTCTGGTTCCTATAAAAACAGTCTGACGCACGCTTTAGGACTGTGCATTAGCTTCATCCAGCCTCTGAAAAATGCCATTTTTTGTGATGATTCAAGCGTTTAGAAACAAAATTTATGACACAGTTGCTGTCAGATTTCATTGGTGATTTAAAATATGAAATTTAATCGAAAGCTTGGCGAACAGCTTTGGAGAATTTGATGTTTCCCCATTCAAAGAGATAGAAGCTGCACTTGCATGCCCGAGAGGTGTTTCAAAGATGGCCGCCGAGTGAAATTACTTGTCTTAAAGGGACTTTGCTTATGCTCACCATGGCTGCATTTATTTGTACTATAAGAACAGTAATATTGTGAAATATTATTACAATTTTAAATAACTGTTTCCTACTTTAATATATTTTTCAAAGATTTTTTTTTATTTCTGTAATGTCAACACTGAATTTTCAGCAGCCATTACTCCAGTCTTCAGTGTCACATAATCCTTCGGACATTATTTGCATTTTTTATTTACTATACCAAATATGTGAGATATTTGTTTGTTCTGAAATAAGAACAACAGCGCAATTCTATTTCAGCAGAGCGTTCATTCATCTCAGACTCTCAGCAGGAAATGATCTATGCATAAATAATAAATGAAAAATAAACATACCTTTCCAATCTCATCTTTCAGCTTGTACTGGTTGAGTTGCACGCAGTCCTTTTGAAATAAAGAAACAAATTACATCGATCAATGACACTGAGGTCTTCTTTAGGGACTTTTAGTTACTGAAGGACAACTACTTCAGCCAGTGTGGCCAAAGATCACAGCAAACGCAAACTTGATTCTCTCATTAGGAATGATGCTTGCAACATTCCAGGTTCAAAGAATCAAAAGCATTAGCACCAGAAGTACTACAGGGAGTACTTGAGTCGAGAAAGGCACAAGAGCTAAAGCTGCACACATTTCTTGCTGATTTCATGTCCTAATGGAAAAGCAGAAGCATCTATTGGGGAACTTTCTGTTGACAAGCACCATTAAGAGGAAGGTAATTGCTCCTGTCAGTAACCTTACCTTACACACCTTCTCAACCTTGACTTCGCAGACTTGAAGCCAGTGCAGAGAATGAAGAAAAGGAAATGTTCTTCTCAAAGACAACATCAGTTCTCACACAAGCAGCTCAAATCTCAGGCCACAGAATCGGATTGTCCCGTTTTTGGTGGTACAATTATATAATCTTGCACTATTGGTCAAAAGTTTGGAATTATTACGATTTTTTAATGTTTTTGAAAGAAGCACGGCTGCAGTTATTTGAATAAACAGTAAAAACAGTAACATTGTGAAATATTTAAAAGAATTTAAAAGAACTGTTTTCTATGTGAATATATTTTAAAATGTATTTTTTTCCTGTGATGGCAAAGCTGGATTGTGGTGACACATTCTCCAGTGTCACATGATCCTTCAGAAATCCTTCTAATATGCTGATTTGCTGCTCAAGAAACATGATAGACTACCAAGCAAGCAAGCAAGATTTTAAAAAGAAAGAAAGAAATTAATACTTTTATTGAGCAACAAGGCATTAAATTGATCAAAAGTGACAGTAAAATCATTTATAATATTACAAAAGTTCTTTCAATTAATCAAAGAATTCTGAAAAAATATGTTTTCCACAAACATATTAAGTAGCAAAAACAACAGTTTTCAACATTGATAATAATAATAATAAATGTTTCTTGAGCAGCAAATCAGCATATTAGAATGATTTCTGAAGGATCATGTGACACTGAAGACTGGAGTAATGATGCTGAAAATTTAGCAGGAATAAAATATATTAAAATAGAAAACAGCTTTTAAATTTGTAATAATACTTCACAATATAACTGTTTTTCTGTATCTTTGATCAAATAAATGTAGCTTTGGTGAACATAACTTCTTTCAGAAAATTAATTTTAATTATTCCAAAATTTTGACCGGTAGTGCATAATCATTAGACATGATTGTGTTGTTCAGACAGCTGGTTTTTTGTAAGGGACTTCCAAACAATTCCAAACACACTTGGCGTTAACTCCGGCCACCTACCTGCAAGTCTGTGATGGACACACGATGAGACTCCACAGTTGGTCTTCGAGGGAGGCGTGGAGACGAGTGAGGGGAGGTGATTGGCGAGTAGGGCAGTGATGGGTAAATATATCGTCCGTTCAGCCCTGGTGAACCACAGGGCGACGAAAGTGTTTGTGAGCGTTCCTGTAGTGACAGCTTCCTGTCGGAGAGGCTGAGCCTACCTCTGTGCTCCTGCGGTTCTGGGAAGAGCGCTTCCGGGCGGGCCATCGTGTGGGATAAAAGATCACAGGAGGCCATCCGGAAGGGCGGTACCGGACCTGATGACGCCGGCTCTGGCGTTTCCGAGCTGTCCATGTCCTCCACCTCCTCCTCCTCTCCGCCCTCCTGCCCTGAGCCACCACTGGGCTCATACTCCGTCACCACAATCATGGACTCCATCTCGATGGTGCAAGGGCTCAGGCGCGTGGATGGGGAAGGGAGCACAACGCAGCTCCGCAGCAGGTCAGGCAGTGGCTGATTGGGCGGCTGTACCGAGGGAATGGGCGGAGCATGGCCGAGAGCTGCAGGGGGATCAGAAGAGGGCCAGGAGGAGACACAGGGAAACATAGTGTCCTTCCCAAACACCTCTCAGTAGCCCCTCCATCAACACCTTGCAAGAAAAACAGATTTGGTAAATGTAGGACACAGTTTTTTTTGACAAATGAATTTCTTTGACTTTGAGTAGTATATGGGAATGGGCGGTATGATCAATTTACATTCTGAGTGAAGGAGAAGTCAAGTCAAAAGGACATTTCATTATATTTTCTGTATTTTTTTTCATGTTTTTTTCTTGATATTGCACACCCTTAATATAGAGATCACAAAGAGCAATTTGAACCCCCAATATTTTATAATATACAATTTATACATTATATATTTTTAATATTTATTATATAAATATTTAATACTTATATTTAAAATTTAAATGATAATTAATTGGTCTTAATTTATAATATTAAATATTATGTAAATAATATACAAATACATTTTTGTAAAAAAAAAAATTGTAAAATTTTAAGGTTTGCTGTTTTAAAATTTTTAATTATTAATGTATTTATGAATATTGTGATCATTTTTTTTCTAATATTGCAACTCCCATATGGAGATCACAGAGCAATTTCTATATAAATATTTATTATTTATATATAATAAATAATTAATTTAAATTAATAATTATATATATATATATATATATATATATATATATATATATATATAGTAAAGTACATTTTATAATTTTTATAATATATATATATATATATATATATATTATAAAATGTACTTTACTATTTTTTACCATTGTGTGTATATTTATTTATGTATTTTTACACATATATATATATATATATAAAATACAATTTTTTTATATTTCCATATCTTTTACAATCCTTCAGAATCACCAGTTTGAAAATTCCTTTATATTTCCAGGTCTTCCCTGATTCTAGGACAAGGCCTAAATGGAAATCGACTCAAAACTCTTTGCCCTACATATACTTGATCTCCATTTTAGTATGAGGCTTGTCCTTAAGTCAACTCATTGTTATAAAATTATATTACATTGAAAAATGGTTTACCTGTACAGATTAGATGACACAATAAGCTAATAAGCTGTATTCAGTCACTTCAAACATTACTCAAGTAAAGCCTGCTCGAAAAAGATTACATATCTCCATTCTGCTCTAAGCCTCCGTTTCTTATGGCCTTGATTTACATGCAAACTAAAGCTGTAGTTTCTTTGGAAAGCAGATTTTCTGAACATCGGAGACTCTAACTGTGTGTGTGTGTGGGAGAGGTGTGGGTCTCACAGAATGAGAGAAATATAAGCAGGTACAATAAAAAGACATTCATTACTCTGAGGGGTTCAGAAAGGAGAACTTGTGTGGGCTGGCCCACCCCCTCTGTGCGTCCTCATTTCTATCTCTAACATTTACAGTGATTCAATGCAGCTTAGTTTTTCTTCGCCGTCTCTGTTTCATTCCTTGTCATTTCTTCATCTGCGATCGAATCTCTACTTATGTTTTTGCTGTAATATCATCTTGGGGCCCTGGCCTCCATGCATTCTCCTGTCAAAACACCCACACAGCTGGAAGATGGTGTTCTCCCTCCTACTTTCGAGAACACGGTGCGGGGAAAAAAAGCATATTTTTCTCAGCGTTCATCTTTGACCCCTCCCGCATCCATTTCTCAAGTTATTACATCCCTGACACTCATTTTCACTCTAAATCAGAACACACTGATGAGGATTCGAGCTTTTCTAGCAAAAATGTCAGTCATACTGGAAACAACCTCTCCAAACAGTATAGCTGCTGCACGGTTATGGATAAATTGAGAATCATGTTTTTTTGTTTGTTTGTTTCAAATAGAGATCACGATTCTCCCATGATTCTGAACAGACAACTAAATAAAATAACGTGTGAATCACTAGAGGTTCTGACAAAAAATTAATTGCTGCAGTCTATTTAAAATGTTTAATTAATTAGAATGAATATTTTTTAAAAATAATTCAAAATTGGTTTGAATGAATGATTTAATGACTCGCTCATAAAGACTTCACAGCCCAGTTTCACAGACAGACTAAGCCAGGATTAGGCCTTAGTTCAATAGCTTTTATAAACGTGCCTTAGAAAAAAAACTGAAATCGAGGGCACTTGTTTCATTACTGGATTAATCAGCATTTTTGAACGAATCACTTGAATGAATGATTCAATGACTCACTCATAAATACTTCACTTGTTTCATTACTGAGTGAATCAGCATTTTTGAACAAATCTCTGGAAAGAATGATTCAATGACTCACTCATAAATACTTCACTTGTTTCATTACTGAGTGAATCAGCATTTTTGAACGAATCTCTGGAAAGAATGATTCAATGACTCACTCATAAATACTTCACTTGTTTCATTACTGAGTGAATCAGCATTTTTGAACAAATCACTTGAATGAATGATTCAATGACTCACTCATAAATACTTCACTTGTTTCATTACTGAGTGAATCAGCATTTTTGAACGAATCTCTTGAATAAATGCTTCAATGACAAATATATTTGAACACTTGTCGCCTCCTAGTGGCTAGTGCCGTAACAACAATGTAATCGATTATTTGAAGCGCCATGTTACTTTCAAAAGGTGATTTGCTCTATTTTGATCGCTACCGTAGACATCAGTGTTTGTATCTGATCTATAAACTTTGTCCCAGTAATTTCTTCTGTGAAAATTTGAATTATTGTAAGACAGAAATAACGATACTGTGTGCGTGTGGTTGAAAAGTTTGTGAAGCCATATCTAGAGATAGACTCTTAATTTAAACCACTTTCTAATCACCTAGAACACCTTAGCGACCACCTAGCAACCACATAGCAACATTCTAGAACCACTCAGAACACAACGTGTCAACCTCTGTATTAAGCAAGCACCAAATGTAGTTTATTTTGTTTATTAAACTGCCTCTCTCTCCATTCATCACCTACTGAGAAATTCTGCCAGCAGGAGAATGAATGATGGATTCTTCATGACAACAATATGACAAGAAGCGACAGCCAAGTGATTATAACGTCACGCAACATGATATTTGCAGCATTCTGTGTTATAGGCTAAACATTTTAAAACATACATCATGAATCATCAGTCAAGCAGACAAAAGTACCTTTATGCTCATTAAACTATAAACATTTTAATAAGCTATATATTACTGCCATTATATTTATGCAGTTTCTATTTATTATAAAATTTAAGATTTAAATTATAAATGTACATTTTATTGTTAAATTTGTACTTTGAACATTTTACACTACCATTCAAATATTTGGGGTCAGTAAGATTTTTTTTGTTATTGTTGTTGAAAGAAATTAATACTTTTATTTAGCAAGGATCCATTAAATTAATTAAAATAAGTTTCCACAAAAATATTAAGCAGTTTTCAACACTGATATTGCCCATCCCTAATATAGAGATCGCAAAGAGCAACCCCCAATATTTTATAATGGACAGCTTATATATCATTTATATATTAGTGTGATTATTAAAATATTGCAGTTAATTGTGATTAATCTATATATAGATATATCGCAATTAACCACATTTAACATAAACGTTTGTAAATATATATATATATATAAAAACAAACTTTCGTTAAATGTGATTAATTGATTTGACAGCACTTTATATATATTTAAATATATATTTAATATGCTGAAGAAACATTTCTTACTTAATAATATTCAAATACCACAAAATAAATATCAGTGAGTTTTAAATAGGGCTTGTAAATGTCATGAGAATTATTTTTTTTTTCTTTTTTTGCAATTACGCTCAAAATATATTTGCATGATATTTATATAATATTTAAAAAATAATTTATGACTATTAAAATGTAAATGTTAAATAAAAGAATTATATATATACATATACATATATAATTATTTTATTTAACATTGTAAATAAATATGTAAAATATATATATTAATAAAAGAATTATATATATATATATATATATATATACATATATATATAATTATTTTATTTAACATTTTAATTAAATATATAGAATATATATATATATAAAAATAAAAGAATTATATATATATATATATATATATATATATATATTGTTTAAAAAAAAAAAAAAAAAAAAAACTTGTAATAATATTTCACAATATTACTGTTTTTACTGTATTTTTAATCAAATAAATGCAGCCCTGGTTGGTATAAGAGACTTATCTCAAAAACATTATTAAATATTAAAGAAACTGATTGTGTTGAAAAGTGTAACTACTAGTAAATAAAATCAATAGAATTGATTATCTCTGATGATAATCATTCAGTATCATATCAAAGTATCATATTGACATCTGATGCCTTTATACCATAGCACCTCCACAGCACTAATGGTTAACTTTCTTGTAAACTATTATTAGTACCTGTTGGCTAATAAAGTAGTACATAACAAAATGAATCATCTATTTGAAGACATCAGAGCAGAAGAGGCCAATTTTGTGATAACCCACAATGAGACCCTTTTAACGTCAGATCAGATTTTAATCACTGGCCAGTCCCTGGTGTGGGCGCCGTATGTGACTTCCCATCCTCACATCTCTCAACCTTGATGACAAAGAGACAGCCCAGCTGAGCACAGAGCGGCCAGGCATGTCCGACCCATTTGTCAGATGAGGTGCCGATGGTAGGATGATGAAAGTGTGCGGAAAGTCAGAGGGATTGATGTGAAATTATACAGTCCGAGCGTCAAGCAACTTTAAAACGTATGCGGCAGAATTGCGAGTACCTTGCAAGTTTTACAAAAAATACAGAGTATCACGCCTTCTTTTCAAGAACAGGAAACACACAGTAGATGCGGGCAAGATGTGGCCTGACTGCAATGGTAGACTGAGCTATTTTAATCTGAAAGCAGTTTTCACATTCTCTGTGACCTACTTCGATCTTTGATGGATTGCAAACCAAGTGTTTCTCCTCCATGTGCTCAACCTTCCAAACACATCCAAACCTCATTTGTTATGGAGACTCAGACTCACAAGCAAACAATCCCTGGGGACTGGACTCCCACTGACCACATGTATAACAAACGGGGTCTACATTAAAGGGCTTCTACAAAGTACAACATCAAACGCATAAAAAGATCCACCGTTTTCAATCAAGCCCTTACCCAAGATGACCTCCCGGAAGAAACCAATCTTACCCTAGAAACAAACAGATGCAGCCTTACACCAGATGACTCTGAGTTTAACACACACTTTCCACTCCCTGGTTGTCGTTATTATGGTGAGATACACGGGGCGTCCACAGGGAAAAGGGTCAGAGGATTGACCGTATGGGACAATCTGCAGCCTAGCATTCTTTGAAACGTTCGCTTTAACAGGGAAAAATAAAGTACTAATCTGTGGTCAAGAGCAAGGATGACAAGAGAATAATCAGGAATAATCTAAGTGTAAATTTTTTTTTGTCATTTTTATAGTAAAACCGGTTTAACAGTAAGTTACCTTTACTATAGTTGAAAAAACTGTAATAAATCTTTTTTGGAAAGAGTTTTTGGAAGTGAAAATGAACAAGCCATCTTAAAATCTTCACTGAAAACTGTAAATTGACCCTGTGTGACACTTTTGTGACACATTTGATGGTTTTTCATTGTAATAAATCTGTTTCTTGTTATTTTTTACCGTAAATTTCACTGATTTTTTCAACGTGTGATTTAACGTTAAACTATCATGTTATACCTAACACTTTACACACAAGTTCTGGGTTCAAAACGAATAAATGGTGCGTTCAAGACATGTTGGAAAGATTGTATTTACGAGTTTAACTCGTGGGAAGCTTGGAAATTTCTTTAAGCCCAGAGTTTACGAGTTTGGGCGTGTCAGTGAGATACATATATGGGGTTAGAATTGTTGCATTATTCCAAAATCTCTGCCTTTTTTAAAGGTTCATAAAATATAATACTGTAGATGAATGAGCAAAGTTATTTCAGGGCAAGACCACTCTGATTGTAAAGCCAAACGTGATTGGTTGTAGCGAGAACGTGCTACGAATGGTCAGCGTATTGCTGCTGTTATCTGATTGGTTTAGGTAGACGGTGGGTGGAGTCCACTTATTTGTGGATTTGTCACGTTAATGCTAGAAGTGTTTTAAAATCCATACAAATGTGTGCAGGGATGTACAAATGAATGCCAAGCAGAGTTGTGTTTGTGACATAAACACATTTGTAAATATATTTTTTTGTATTAGCAAATCTCATTTCATTTATTTGTGAATTCGATTAATTTTTGTGAATCCCAGTCTATTTATTTGGAGTAAAGAAACAATTCTGACCCCATAGAAACATGGTGGAATACCACAATACTTAGCCTAAAGGTATTAGCAGTGATATTGTCAGGTTTTTCTATTTACAACAAAGTAAGCTAATTGCCCGCATAAAATATGATAACGTTCTAATATAACAATATAATATGTAACGGTAAAGTTTACAGTTGCTTCATAAATTAATTAAAAACATAAAAAAGCAAAGCACACCTGATGCACATTCTTTGTTCTTCATTTTCTAGAAGTATAGAGTTAAAACCTTGCTGTATTTTTGTGTAGTAGAAGGTACACCACCATCTTACTCTGACAAAAATGACTTGAACGCACCTGACGTCGTAAACACCACTTCCCACCTCGTAAATACGAACTTCTCAGGAGGACATCTGTGACATGCTGTCGATCACCACAGATTTTGTTTCTTTACTCAGTTTAAAATATTCGGCAGGGTTTAAAAAGCAGAAATGTGCAGCTCATATTCTCGTGCTTATATTGAAACTTCTGTACAAAATTATATTTTATTTGAACTGTAAAATTGTATTGTTATATGTTTTTTAACGTTTTTCCTAGTGCAATGACTTGCCCTATAGACACCTATAGCAAGCGCATTACTGAAAACACAATTTCTGTTTGTTTATACAAACTTAGGGACTAGTCGGAATTATTTTTTTCTTGTAATAGATTATATTGAATTTGGAAGCAGTTTAAAAACATAAAAAGCTGTGGATATGGTTACATCTGATCAAGTTCCATAAACTAGAAATGAAGAAATGAAAGAAGAAATGAAAAGTAATTACGGCAACCTCAATCATATACTTTTTGCGCTTGAAGCCTGACAAATAAACAACTTTATCCAGCTCACCCAAAGCTACATTTCAAATCATACCCAAATGGCTCATTCCACATGGAAAAGCCCTCCAGGGACCTTCTTATGTCACCCTCTCCAAACAAGGCAAACTATTTTAGACCCATGCAACACGAAAACACAAGTCAGTGGATACAAAATATCATTCGTTAATAATACAGCACAACTGACATCTAATGTACTTGCATGCATGCTTCTCCTTTCATTATATTATATGGATTAAAGCATCACACAATATCTGTCAAAACCTAGTAAGCTATCAAACTAGACAGAATTTTTGGACATGTGAACCTTTCAAATGTGCCTTTGATGCCCAAAAATACTGTCTAGGCAAGCAGCTCACAAGACACTGATACACAGCCAGTGATTTTACGGGTTTCACTTGTCAGCTGTCAAACAGACAGGATGAAAATGAATTAAGGATGCTATATTCTTTGGTAACTGGGTCATTGTACAAAACAGGTGCCATTTTTGTCTGTGGGAAAAAATGACTTTAACAATCAATAGATGATGCCATGCCAACTTTAAACACAGCAACAAAAATACAGCAAGTTTATGTTTTGCTTTTTTCATTCTTCATGAAGATGAGTCCTTTTTGGCCTGTTCCCACTCTTGTCTGTTTAACTTCTTGCTATCTATTAGAATAAAATCAAATCTAAAATATATATTTAAATAAATATACATTTAAAAAAAATAAATAATAATATCTGAGAAAAAAACTAAAAACTATCTTTTCTTTTTTGCCAGCTTTGTCAGTTAATTCTTAAATGTCAATTCTGTTTACCTGAACATGTAAATACTTGAAAATTAAAATATGTATATATGTTGAAATACCAGTATTAATTTCTCCTCCTAATAAGCACTTCCTAGTTTCACGACCTTGTAATTTCAACTTGAACTAAAAAACCGTTACAATCAATCCTGTCCTATCATACATTAAATGTATTAATTTCACTTGAGATGGCACAGTACAATTCATTAACACTTAAAACATTAATTGTCTCATTGAATGTAAAGAATCTTACAAAATGTAACTTTAAATCACCTTATCAAACTGGAAAATGCGCCTTTTTCGTAGAATAACCCAACTTCTCATCTTATGTGAATATTTAGATGTGTAAAGGCTTTGATCACTCCTGCTTTACAGTTGACATGCAACGCAATTTCGTGCATATTATCTGTAAAAGCGTCATGTAAACACTGACACTGGCTCGAAGAGCCGATGCCGTTTGGAGAATAATTTTAAGGCAGGTTGTTATTTTGCTAAAGCTGGCTAACGCATCTCTTACGAAACAGATGTTTGGAAAATCCAGCCGAGGATTAAAATGATTGTGATCAAGTATGTTCACGCATGTCGCTATATAGAGCTATAATACAAATCGTTAGTTCAGTGTTATGTCCTTACCTCGGCCGTTTATAAGATCCTGTTTTTGAAGGGTATGTTGTTAGCTCGCTGGCAGTAATGGTAGCGGTTTATGATATGGTATGATGTGCAGGCAGCGGGGGACGGAGGTGCTTCTGCTGTGAGTGAATGTGAGAAGAGTGGCGACATCTAACGGCCACAAGGGGAACTGCGTCTAATGCTGAACCGACACGCAGGGGGTTATTAGTCCTTGATTAATTGAACTTCATTGCTGTACTTCTCTCGAATACCTGCACTCTTACTCAATTGCATTTTAACGTTACAAATTAAACTTATGATTCTTACAATTTAATGTAAAGCCCCAAAGTACTATTTTATTGATCTTACAAGCCAATACAATGATGCACCTGGCTGAACTTGCATAGGCAATGACAATGAATTTCAGTGCAAATTGTATTTGGACACATCTATAGGCATTTATTCTTGTAAACACAATATTGGACCTAAAGAAATTTGCTGAAGGTGGATAAATTATTAAACAGGTTTAAATTAAACATCCAGTGTGTTCTAGAGCAGGAGGTTTGATTTAAAATGAATTTTAAATAAATAAAAATAAGTAATAAAAATGTATTTAGATAACTTAATATAAAAGAAAAATACCTCTAACAGTAAAGTACTATACTGAGTAGAAAAGGAACTTAACAGAAACAAAATATTTCCCAAATTTATAGTATAAATTGGGTCTTTTAACATTAAAAAAAAATATTGCCATCTTTTAATTTAAGGATTGGGGTCCCTCGCACGAGGATGATAATATTTAGCGACCATGGAATCTAAAACATTAAAAACACATTACATAATCAGGACACTGAGAAAATTGTGATTAAACAGGTTATTTTCTATTAAAGCAATAATTTGGTGCAAACTTTAAGTGCGTGCTGAGGTGTTTAGATATTTGACTGTTAATAAATGGAATGACATGCTGCTAAATCAGTCCTTCACTTAATTAATAAAACACTTTGTGTAATTAAACAGCTTTATTACATGAGAAAAGTGAAATAAAACTATTGCAAAATCAACAAAACTACAAGATCACCAATTTCAACAATCCAAAAAAAAAAAAAAAAAACACAATTTCTCAAAAGAAAAATAAAACTGTACAAAATGATACTGTGATTAAAACAGGATTCACATTATCGCCTTTTCTGGAAAATATTTCCCCTTCCTCCTGGTCCTCCTCGACCTCGGCCCCTTGCTGCGACTGCAAGGGAAAAATAAACAGTTAGTGGTTTCATCTTGTGCTTTTCCCATGAAAAGCATTAAAGGATTAGTTCACTTTCATATAAAATTTTCCTGATAATTTACTCACCCCCATGTCATCCAAGATGTTCATGTCTGTCTTTCTTCAGTCGAAAAAGAAATTAAGGTTTTTGATGAAAACATTCCAGGATTATTCTCCTTATAGTGGACTTCAATGGCCTCCAAACGGTTGAAGGTCAAAATTATAGTTTCAGTGCAGCTTCAAAGGGCTTTAAATGATACCATATGAGGAATAAGGGGCTTATCTAGCGAAACGATCGGTCATTTTCAAAAAAAAAAAAAAAAAAAAAAAAAAAAAAAAAGTAAATGTATATGCTTTATATAAACAAATGATCGCCTTCCAAGTGCTTCCGCCAAAACCGTACTTTCGTATTCTTCAAAAAGCTTACACCGTATGTCCTACGCCTTCCCTATTCAACTTACGGAACGAACGCAGCGCCAGTTACATTTTTTCCCGTAAGTAGAATACGGAAGGCGTAGGACATAAAGCGTAAGCTTTTTGAAGAATACAAAAGTACGGTTTTGGCGGAAGCACTTGGAAGGCGATCATTTGTTTATATAAAGCATATACATTTACGTTTTTTTCAAAAATGGCCGATCGTTTCGCTAGATAAGACCCTTATTCCTCATCTGGTATCGTTTAAAGCCCTTTGAAGCTGCACTGAAACTATAATTTTGACCTTCAATCATTTGGAGAGACCACTGAAGTCCATTATAAGGAGAATAATCCTGGAATGTTTTCATCAAAAACCTTAATTTCTTTTCAACTGAAGAAAGAAAGACATGAACATCTTGGATGACAAATTATCAGGAAAATTTTATATGAAAGTGAACTAATCCTTTAACTTGTTCAGCCACTTGATAATGTTTTAAATGACAAACAGTGCTCAGAGCCACTATCTTTCCTATTGTTTTTTGAGAATTAAACGAATTGTAATATTTTAAACATAGTATTTATATTTGAATGCAACTACTTAAATTCCCCCAGCAAAAACATTTGGGACCATAAAAATAATTTATGTAGCTAAAGAGCACTTGATATTGCAACCACTGAATAATACATATGCAGCTACTCAATAATACATAATAATAATACATATGCAGAAATCAACAATACTATAAAAAGGATGTTCGTTGACTAACCTTGTGCTTTGAGAATAGCAGCTTTGCCTCTTCCAGCTCCTGCCCCTTGGTTTTTGTTTTTCATGCTCTTCAACATAGGGGCGTTTTTCAACATATCAGGTAGAATGAGAAAGCGTATTTTGCTGCCGCGAATGTACACCTGCTCCAGCTGGGACACTCTGCCATCTCGATAGGTCACTGTAATGTTGGACATCTGATTCACACAACATAAGTACAGTTAGTAGCATTATTCACGACTCATTGTAAATACAAGTTTATGGAAATTGTTTGGGTAACAGAGACAACGTATCAAGAATGAATTGTGATTTTTGTGGGATCAACTCATTTTCAGAAGTACCTGGCAGTTCATGTTATCCTCGGCTTCAATCAGTTTGCCTCTGTACACTTCACCCGTGTTTGTCTCGCAGGTCACGATGTGACCCTCTGCTTCATGCAGGACTTTGATGGGAACACCAATAGACATGTTTTAATCTAGGAGAGAAAAACAAGTTAATTATCAGCAAATAAATTTAGGTTATTTTCGAATCAAAAATGACGAAAGTAATAACTAGTGGACAGCAGTACAGTGAGAATGTGCCACAGTTCCGACTCATTAGAACAAGAGCCGACTCATTGGAACGATTCGTTCGGCAATCGGACAACACTGGTCACGCTTTATAGTTGTGATTCACTAAAAAGAACCGGCTCATAAGAACCATTCGTTCGGGAATCGTGTTCTGTGCATATTGGAGGACACAATCTACGGTGTAAAACGAACGTCATGAAAATCATTCAGTTTTGGTATTTACTAGTTCGCTTATACTGACTTCAGTAGCTAAACTAACAAATTCACAATTAATATCTAGACTGATCTCAAACGAGTCGCATGAATAAACCAAGCAAACAATGACTGTCTAAAATGGACGTTTCTCCGCTAAAGAATCAAATAGATCAAACACGACTGTGTATTTTAGTGAAAGACCAAGTAACAAACTACAAGTAGTAGATTTTCGCCATTAAGCGTTAGAGTACCTTGAGTAGACGGCTTCGTTGAAATCTCCACTATTGAACAACGTGAGTATTTGCGGCGTTTTCCCGCTCCCACAATGCAGCTGAAAGCACAAGCCCCGCCTTTTCCTGAAACCCTGTTGCATCTTGGGAATTGAAGTCCTATTAATATGTAAAATTCAGGTCAGTGTGAACAAGCGGAAGACACTTCAGATTTACAGAAGAGGGCGGTATTGAATTGTGGATATGATTAAAAACATTGTCGTTCAATTTAATGTCACAGTTATCAATTATTTTAATAAAATGTTACGTGTCCCTTTGATATTTTCATTCAGCATTTACTTATGCTTGTTGGTTATCATTTATGTGTTACTAATTATTTAAAAAAAAAAATTATTAATCTTACGATATATTTATTGTCCATGAAATCCATCTTTGACACAGATTTTATAAATTATTACATTTATATATTTACTTTTAAACCATTACTTTTTATATATATGATACATTATATGGCACATATAAAACAAGAAAGGTCAAAAGATTGTTAAACAATGGAAGATGCTTGGAGAAGTCATTTGTCTGGTTTTGGCATCATCGAGATTCATTGCTGTACTCTCAGGAATTGTGTAAGGCAGCAATATAGAGTCTAAATGTGTTCTGTCATCCTGCTGCTTGATAGACTGATTCTGTGTCTATTCTTAGCATAGTCTTTTCCTCTTTGTCTGTAAATCACTGCAGAACAAGAGATGTTATGTTCAAAATGGGCTGAACTGAGCCAAGACAGGAAGTAAAACCATTACGTTTGCTGATTGTTTATTAATTGAATGTTCCTGTTTTCCAGAAATAAACGCAAGTAGTAAAATCTAATAACTGGCTGAAATATTGTTTGTCAAAGTGCAGAACATTAAACAATTGGTTTATTTAATTTTACCACATAATGTTGCAACATCGAAACTCCCCTCCTAAAATAGGCATTTATTAACCTATTCTTTTATTTTGATGTTATCAGATGTTATCTAAGGAATTTTGTCAATGGAGGTAAGAAAATGAAAAAATACCTTTCTTTGAAAGCATTAACAGGAACATGTGTTAATAAAATAAAATCAACAGTCTTTTTCTGTGACCTGAAACTGCCCCCATGAGCTTGAACCTGATTTCACCTGCATCGGATCCACAAAAGAGAAAAAGAAAAAAACTCAATTCAACCAATTACAACCAGTGACAGTGGAATAGGTGGGGGCATGTTTGTTGATTACACAGTAACTCAGCAATGTCTTCAAACCTCATTTTACCAGCAGAATGAACCTGCCAGCTTGCTACTGATCTATGTGACATGCTGACAGTCTGTTAGCTTCACTCCGATCTGATTTACACAACAAACATCCATGATGGAATAAGATAAATTACTGCGTAAGCCTGGAGATTCGTTTTTGTAAAGGGCATCTGTCTTATTAAAAAATAGTGCTTTCAAAACAAAATCAAACCATGCCACTGCTGCGCTGACTGACATTTCTCAGCTAGAATCAACAAACCAGTAGATCTGAACTGATAGACTCTGACCAAGTGCTGGACACATCGAACTGAACAATGGAAAGAGCTTCTATCCTTTTCTTGACTTTTGCTTTTTATTGTTATAATGATTATAATTAGTATAATTGGGTAGTTGCCATTAAAATAATATAAATAATAATAAAATTTGTATGTGCACAGCTTCAATAACTTCATTTTCATAATAAAAAAAAATATATATGTATATATAAATATATTTCATAACACTGCAATAAGGTCTAATTTTTTAACATTAGTTAATGTATTAACTAACAATATATTTGCTACAGTATTTATTAATCTTTGTTAATGTTAGTTAATAAAAATAGAACTGTTCTATTAATAATAATTATTGTAAAGTGTTACCATATATTTCTATTTTAATATATTAATGTACATTTTTGAAATTTACTCAACAAACATTAAAGTAATTTATATATATATATATATATATATATATACATATACATATACATATATATATATATATATATATATATATATACACATATATATATATATATATGTGTGTATATATTATATTATAATTATATATATATATTATGTAATTAATAAGTAAATAATTTTACAGTATTTATTAACCTTTGTTAATGTTAGTTAATAAAAATAGAACTGTTCTATTAATAATTATTATTGTAAAGTATTACCATATATTTCTATTTTAATATATTTATGTGCATTTTTGAAATTTACTCAACAAATATTAAAGTAATTGTGTAGCCTATATATTATATTATTTATTTTATTAATAATATTATTATTTACTCACCAAATATAAAATTTTGCCATCACAGGGGAAAAAAAAAAAAAAAAAAAAAAAATATATATATATATATATATATATATATATATATATATATTATATTATATTATATATACATATATATAATTAAAAATAATTTATATTATATATATATATATATATATATATAATATAAATTATTTACTTATTAATAATACATATTTTTATTAATAATATCATTATTTACTCACCAAATATACAATTTTGCCATCACATGGAAAAAAATGTCTTATTTTAACATATTAAAATAGAAAAAAATATATATGTATATATATATGTATGGACATATACAAACACACACATATATACATTTTTTTCCCCTGTGATATTTGAAAATATGATGTCTGCTGATTTATAACAAATGTAAATATACCGACTACCCAGGTCTATGATCCTTCAGCGTAAGCCAAATACAGAGGCAATATTAATCAAAGTTATAATTTAAAAAAAAATGTAAAAATTCTGGGAAGTCTAGCTCACTTGTTCCATTTTTATGAATGGTCACTCTATACTCGCTCCTATAAATGGACCGTTACACACCACAAACACCTAAAAATGTCAACTCCCATGTGCCAAATACATGTATCATGCAGATCTTTCCCACTCTAGAGCTTTTTAATGAGGAAAAGAGAAGTGTAATGGTACAGTTTAAGGGATCATCAAATGCCCCATCATTTGATTTCCATTGCATTAAGCCGGCCGCTGGCGTCAGCAGTCTCTCTGTAAATACAATCATAGCTGGTCTGTGTAGGAGTCCATGTTTGTGTTTGTATCCGTATGTCGCAAGAGAGGATTATACACCACTGTCCTACATCCTGAGAATTTTATGATCCCTAATCATTGTTGTGTTGAAGAATAAATAAATCTATTACAGACGAATGCTTAATATACTATTTGTGAATCATTACTGTTTATACTTATTCTTCTGGGAAATTTGGAATCGAAGTCCACTTTATTAAGCACCAAGAAGTCCACTTGATGGTGCACAGACAGTATATGGCTTAAACTCTTATCATGATGAATGTCTGCATTTGATTCTAATCAACACACAAGGTTTTATGCACTCTCGGGTAAAAAAAAGGTTGTCACTGGGGTTGAACCCTAAGGTGCAACAGATGTCACTAGGGCAATACCCTTTCAAATGGTACTAATATGTATCATTTAGGTACTAATATGTACCTTTAAGGTACCTTATTTACCCTTTAGGTGTAATTAAGATAGAAAGGTGTACCTTTTAGCTTTTGCACTCTTTGTATCTGGGTGCCGCCCCAGTAACAACTTGTACCTTTTTTCCTGAGAGAGTGTACATCATTATACATAACACTCTTTTTGTGCAAATTTGGTTATAGCTTTGTTTTATTTAGTACATTTCCTTAAATATTAACACATGCTTACAATCAGTACAGTATAATTCAGTTTGGTCATGTTTTAATAGGGCTGCGCAATTAACCGAAATTAAACAGAAATCACAATATCGCTTAGTGCGATTATTAAATCGCAAAGGCTGCGATTTAAAGTTTCAGTATGTAAATTTTAGCGGCATCTAGTGGTGAGGTTGCAAACTGCAACCAACGGCTCAGTCCACCACTGATACCTCCCTTTCGAAACACATAGAGAACCTACGGTGGCCAACACAGGACAAAGATGTCGTCATCTGAGACAACAGAGAGTAGACAGTCAAGCAAACGCACTCTGTAGAGCAGTTTGTCCGTTTAGGGCTACTGTAGAAACATGGTGGCAATCGGCGCCGATAGCCTAGTGGTTAGTGTGCCGACAGATGGCGCAAATGCATTCACAACGACCCGAGTTCAATTCCTGTCTCGAGGCCCTTTGCCGATCCTGCCCCCTCTCTCTGCCCAATGCTTTCCTGTCGGCTCTCTACTGTCCTGTCTGAGTAAAGGCACAAAAAGCCCATAAATATAACTTAAAAAAAAGAAAAAGAAACATGCGAAAACATCGAAATTGCGCTTAAGCGATTTAGCTTAGTGCGATTATGAAATCGCAAAGGCTGCGATTATTTTTTTTATGCGCAGCTTGTCAATGAAGTATGGCTCCAAATGCTAATCCATCTGAAAGCACTGCGAGTTTGAGTCGCTTATAATGTGCTTATAATCTTTCCAGACATGAGAAGCATTTATTAACATCTTGTCCAACAAAAGACAACATTTAGTAACATTCAGTTTTTACTCCAAATTCAATTCATAACGACAGTTGAGCATCCTTCTGTGAGATGATGTGGCTTCTTACACAGAATAAGGCAGTTTATTAGTCATGTTTAATCAATCAAAGCATTTCAATCTTCTGTTTATTGGATAGTATGATGCCCATAGTGATTTCATGGAATGACGTGTGTTATCTTCTGCGGCAGGGCATATTTGGAGTTTCTGCGCAAGAGCGCCCTCTGGCTTTCAGATGGAGAAGCATTTACTACTGATCACTGAGCCGTACAGCTCTGACAAGCTGCGCATAAAATAATTCCCAGCCTTTGCCAAATCGCATGCGGTTTAATCGCGATTATTTGTGCAGCCCTAATTCTAAGGTAATAAAAACATAACGGTTCATTATGTAAAGTCTTCATACACCACTAAAAACATAGTTATGTATATTATATTGCATTTCTGTCAATAGATCCTCCTAAATATTACACACTGGACCTTTATTTGACAAATGTGTGCTGCATGTTTCAGAGTGAAGAGCGGCGCTGTGTTCTTTTACAAGCTAACAGCTCATGATGTGGTGTTTTCAGTGTCTCAGAGTGGTTCGGTTCACAGTAAAAAATAACGTGCATTTGGAATTATTATTACAACATTTTTCTTAAATACTTGATTTTTTTTTTTATTTTACAGTGAAATATTATAATAGTAAAATTTCTTATTTTTTAATTTAAGTAATAATAATGATAAATTATTTTATAGTCATATTAATATATAATCAAAACATTTCTGGACAAATTGTGCAGCCCTACAAACAAGCACACACAGCAAACCTGGAGCTTTTTTCAAATCACATTTTAAATTGCAATCACAATTTTTAAATCAGAAAAACTGCAATTAGATTTGTTTCCCGAAATCGTGCAGCCCTATGTTTTAAAGCACTACAGAGGTTCTGGAAAGTGTACTGATGGTACATGTTTTCAGTTTGGACATACTCCTACTTAAATAAGCACAGAAATATGATACTTCCTTAAAATGTGCCACACATCAATGTCTTTTATGGCACGGTTATAACAGGTTTATCCAGAATATTGATTTAATCCATTAGGCCTCTCCCACTTTGGCTGGGAACAACAATAAAGCTCCTTAAAATCGCTTTGAAAATGCTCTACAATGTCAGCAAACTAGTTCTTTATGAGGTCAGAAAATCTGGAAACACCATCAGGGGTGTTTGACTGCAAAGACAAGTAAAAATTCCTGGAATTTGTGCAGTGAGGGTTCCCACAGGAGCTATGTGATCCTCTCATAGCTTTATCTTTCCTGACCCTGGCCTGGATAGTACTGTAAATGAAGTGACCCTCACTTGCACAACAGCTCAGATCAGTAATTGCTTCGTGAAGAACGAAACTAGCCTCATCTGGGTATTTTACTCTTGTTGTGTAATGGAAGTGTGTGTCATGACACTTCTGCAAGATCAGATGAGTTGCTTGTCCTTATGGGCACCAGACATCTGACATGCACATTAGTAATAGCATTGCAGTCTTTTACCGTCATGATTTCTACATGGTCTCTGATGGAGGGAACTTCCTCCCTGGTATGTAATGAAAAAATCTGTGTTGAACTGGCTCCATTTAAAGCTCCATTTAAACTGTATCCTAAGTCTTGGAATTCCGTTTTTGGCCTGATTTTTGCTGGCATTTGCTTTGTAAATTCATCGCAAGAAATCATGCTGCGAATGGGATTGGGATCCAGCACAAAGCCATTGGACATCGTACAAGAAGTGTCAATCACACTGACTGCAGCAGAAGAAGCAGCCATCCCTCCATTGCTGTTACCAATGGCCAGTCTGTTTTCATGCCACAGGAAGTGCTGACGGATGATCCTTCGGAAGGTGTGCCTGAAGTCACGTATTCGGTAGGCGTATATAAACGGGTTCACTACTGAATTAGCATGCGAAAGCATGATGGCCAGGTACATGACCCAGTCCTGAGGTCGATCACACTGAGGGCAGAACAATGTGAAGCAGTTAATGATGTGCAATGGGAGCCAACAAATAGCGAAGAGGCCCACAATGATAGCCAAGGATTTGGCGGCGTGGACCTCCCTTTGTAGTGTGGACCGGGATGAGGATCCTTCCCCGTGGGTGTGTCCATGCATGTGCACTAGCTTCTGCTCCATCTGTCTGAGCTGGCGACGGGCAGCCATGAAGATCCGCGCGTAGATGGCCAGCATAGCAAATAGCGGAATCAAGACGCAGCCGAAAAAGTTAAAGTAAACCATGTAACCCATGGTGACGACCTTCTCGAACAAGCACTCCGTCATACCTTGAGGACAGGAGCTGTTGGTTTCTGCGGCGATGCCACTGTTCCAGCCCAGCATGGGGGTCAAGCCGATGACCACTGAAAGTATCCAGCATACCGCAATGATGCCTTTGGCTCTTTGGCCTGTGACAAGGCTGTTGTACCTTAGCGAAACAAAACAAAAACAGACATGAAACAGCAATTTTGGAAGGAAGCATGCTATGAAGCACTATGGTGATAAGCATGCCAAATTAGGTCATATATTACAATCTGCATCAAACAATATGTTGATGTTTCCTGAAGTCCATCCTGAAGTGGGCTGTATTGTTGTGTATTGTTCACTGTCAGGGCTTGAAAAGGGTATGGCATTTTTTTTCCCAAATCCACACAAGCATGCACTGACTTTGCTCCTGGGAAATGTCTATTGTTTAGGTGTTAAGTCCTGGTAATTGCTGCCAAAGTGGAAAATACCAGGATATGTGCAAATAAGAAGCATATATTTCACCTGTATTGTGCCTAGTCTTAAAATAATACTTACAGGCTTTGTTTTTGTACAACTTTCAATGAGGCTGAAAACTTGATCTTTTCCGTGATATAATTAGAAAACAACAAGACTTAAAATGTTAAATTAAACCAGGGGGTTTCAACTGCAAAAGATTATTACTTTGAGAGGTGGCAAAATCCAATTATCAACCTTATATATTAAATAACAATACTAAACAAACAAACAAACAAACTACTCATTAACCACTGATTTAAAGGGTTAGTTCAACCAAAAATAAAAAATACCCTGGCTTTTCCAAGCTTAATAATGGTAGTGAATGGAGGGCCGGATTAAAAGTGCATTGATCCATCGTAAAAGTACTCCACACAGCTCTGGGGGGTTAATAAAGGCCTTCTGAAGTGAAGCAATGGGTTTTTGTAAAAAAAAAAAAAAAAAAAATCCATATTTAAAACTTTATTAACTATAATAACTAACTCCTACATCCTGCGTCATACATCGCGTCAGGGGTTACTCTTGTGGTTTTATTAAGAATGCTACTATATTGAGACCCCGCAGACCCCTGGTTGAAAAACCAGATACTAAAATAAATTATACAAAGAATATCAGCAACCGTACAAGCATCAGTTTACAAACAGTTTGGAATACAGCTGTGCAAAACCCACCGCCGCTACGCATTTCAAACATCCCGTCACACAGACAGCCCTGCTATATGTTTCCTTTGCCAAGGGCAACAGTTGGAAACGGTGGTCAAATGTCAATTGTTCCAAAAATCCTTGGGCTTATATCAGGCCCATAGAGAACAACAGTGGCTGTTTCATTAAACCCAGAGGACTTACTGGGCTCCAGTACTACTGGTACCTCATTCACACACCCACAGAGACTGGAAGCCGGCAGACCTTATGTAATCAACACTTGCCCGGGCTTTTGCTGTCACTGCTGTTCTCTTACAACGCTTTGGGCAGCTCAATCTACACCATGAGCAGAAATGTGCATCACACCCTGTATGCAGGCAGGTGGTAAAGTCCCACACCTTTCAGCTTCCGAAAAGTGCTGCTGAGAACTGCTGGGCCAGAGGGTTTAAGAATAATAATTACGATGTTCAACTGGAGCGCAAAATGTCCCAGGTTTAATACCAGACACTTTCACATCTTTAGTAAATTAAGTTTATATCATTGGACCAAGATATAATTAGTAGTAAAAAAAAATACTAGGATAAGTATAACTCTTTATGATACATACTTTAATCACTAATTAAAGTGTGTATATACACTATTTCTTCCGAGAAACCCTTAACCTCATTAAACTCCCTCACTGTTTGTGCTACATACAATGAATGATACCACAAATCATGTGGCTTGTGGAGCAGACGTGTGCTATTATTTTTGTAAAGGATCAGACCTATGATTTACACCTAACGGACAATAAAACGGCTGAAAATCCCCTAGGCTTATACTGAAGGAGGGACCTGAGTCATATCTAGAGACTTGGGCCTGTTAAAAAAAGCATCTAGCAACCAGGGTTGTGTGCCATTAGAATTGAATTGAGAATGGCTTTTGAATTACAAATGAATTCCATAATTTAAACGGAGGTAGCAGAATTTCAATTCGAATTTGAGTGTAAAAAAGAACAAAACTGAACTGATTTTCAAAAAAACAAGCAACATTTGTCTTTGAATATTTGAAGCTGTTTAAAAGTTTTTCAAATTAAATTCCAATTCTACTTCCTGTGGGGTGTGACTTGTTTGCTCCTCCTTTGTATGTCACTATGTTACAACATGGTGCCAGATTAAGTATTGATTATTGATTTGGCTCCACTGAAATGAACTATTCTTGAAACATTTGTCAACAGCGTAAAGCTGCATGACTCCTATTTACTGCAAAAATCATTGCAGGCAGGTAAAGAGTGATTACAGGGGAAATTACATGTATCTGAGGGAATTACAGTGCATGTTGTGCCCATTATCAAGTCATTTATCAGGAGAAAAGCAGAGAGAGTCACTCAGTCTAGGAGCCTTTAACCTCATATCAAAACATTTGCAAAACACACATAAATAAAGATTACATAAGATTACACATCTGCAAACACGTTTTATTAAATATACATGTAAACACTCACACAAACACACAATGCCTCCCATATCATTCTAAACCTGTATGAACCATTTTTCCTCTGTGGAATGCAAAACAAGATATTTTGAATAGACATTTTTCAATATATTTTATGCCCCATGCCATGCGTGACCGTAAATAATGACAGACTTTTCATTTTTGAGTGTACAATATATATTTATATTGGGTTGTGTGTATGTCTGCATTCCAAACCAGTATATAAAAAAAAAAGGACTGTATCCCTATCCAATTTAGTATCATTGAGACACTATTATAGTTTGTATTTATATTTTGAATATTTATATTTTCAGTTTTCATTTAAATTTTAGTTAAATTTTTTAGTAATTTAATTGGGTTTTTTTTTTTTTTTTAATATCTTTCGTATGGAAGCTTGTTTCCGCCACTGAATAAAAAATAAATAAGGTAATTGCGTTTTTTTATTTCACAATTCTGTCTTTTTTTCTCAGAATTGCTAGTTTATATCTCGCAATTCTGACTTTATTACATGCAATTGCGAGTTATGAAGTCAGAATTGTGAGATATTAACGCGCAATTCTTAGAAAAAAGTCTTTTTTTCCTCAGAATTGGACTTTATAACTCACAATTGCGAGTTTATATCTCACAATTCTGAGAAAATAAGTAATTCTAACTTTATTTCTAGCAATTGCGAGTTTATATCCTGCAATTGTGAGTTTATTTCTAGCAACTGCGAGTTTATATCCCGCAATTGTGAGTTTATATCTCGCAATTCTGAGAAAAGAAGTCAGAATTGCGACATGTAAACATGTAAAAAAGTGAGAATTGTGAGGTTTTATCTTTTATTTAGTAGCGGAAAAAAGCTTCCATAATTTCCATCAATATCATTTTTTTTTTTTTTTTTTTTTTTTAATGTTTTTAAATGTCTATCTTTTCTTTATTAATTCTTATTTTAGTTTTAGTTATTGTAGTACATGATGTCAAACTAAATTAAAATGAGAAATGTTACCTACTACTTTGTTTAATTTATTTATATTTATTTTTTTAGTTTGTTAATTATAACGCTTATTTTATTTCAAGTAATGATTTTTTTTTTAAATGGTGTTAGTTTCAGTTTTAGTTTTTGTTACTATAATAACCCTGCCCCCATTTGCCATTATTTGGCCAAACAATTCCGTTTTGTCTTTAATACAAGTTTTGATCAGTTTTTACCATTAATAATAACCAATTATGAATGTACTGGTAATGTGAAAGAGGAAACTTTGTCTATGTTCTTGCTATGGGGCGACTCTGTAATCTGTTCTTTCAAGCAACCATGTGATCAGTAATCTTGTTCTTACTAAAAGTTTGCCTTTAACTCCTGAAATTCACAACACAACCATTCACTCACCTCAATGGGATCTTGATGGCAATGTAGCGATCCACAGCAATGGCCAACAAACTGAAGATGGAGCTCTGCGTGAGGACCAGCACAAAGCAGGCGATGAAGAGGCATCCATGAAAATGGCTGCAAAAGCCCGTGCTGATGGTGACGGCAAACGGAATGGCCAGGAGTCCCACTGCGATGTCCGCCACAGCCAGTGATACCACAAAGAAATTGGTGATGCTCTGGAGATTGCTGTTGAGGCAGACGGCCCAGCACACCAGAACGTTCCCTGCCACGGCCAAAACCGCAATCAGCAGCTCAAGAACAATGTAGACGAGAGAAGACATGGTTCCATCAACCAATATGAAAGGACATCCTCAGGGACACACATAGTTGTGCTCCAGATAATTGCTCAGTGGGACTCTGCCACTCAATGGCTCCTGCAGTAGGTGTGAGGACGAGCCAATCCGACCATTGCTCTAACCAAATAACTCTCTTTTTGAAGGGAAAGAGGGGATAGGAAGAACCTGGTATCAGCTGCTAAGCCACTTTGGGGGTAACTGTGGTAACTGCAGGGTCAATAGAGACACCCCTCCATAAATCTTGATTTACCCGTTCCCCAGCCTGTCCCTTAGGTCCAGCTCACTTCAGCATTTCATTGAAAGTCTTAAAGGAAACAGATGCTAAATTGCATGAAGCAGCTCCGGTAGACCTTCAATGGGACTTCTTACCCTGTAGAAAGAACAATCACATTGCACAATAAAAGATCAACATCTCTGGGTCACAAAAGCAATCCATCTCTCAAACAGGAGGTCTCCATCAAAAGAAGACAGACCAAATCCAACAATAAGCTTTTATTTTAAGAAAGACTCCACAAGTACGAATGAAATATTTGTGCATGCCTTCTATTTATCACAAGACCCGGTCAGCACTTCCTCCATTAGTTTCTAGGATGTATACAGTTGAACTTTGCAATGCCTTTGCTATTATTGGCTTAGAATCGTGAACAAGTATTCTTTTGTACCCATTCATGTGATTCTGCTTTCATGTTACATGGACTTTCTACTAGAAATGCATCAGTTTCCCCTTTATTAAACGAATAAATGGTAATTATTGGTAGTAATTTCTTTTGTATCATAATCAAATGTACATTCAAAGGTTTGGGGTCGGTAAGATTTTTTAACTGTTTTTGAAATAAGCCTCTTATGCTCACAATGTAAAAAAGAATTGTTGGTTTAACTTAAAAAAGTAAGTTTCCCTGGTTGCCGTAAAATTTTGAGTTCATTGAAATTAAAAATTTGAGTTAATACAATGAAGGCGATTGGTTTAATCAACAGAAACTCAAAATATTATGTTATCTGAACCACATTAATTATTGAAGTTGATTTGACAAAAGAAAAAATGTGTTAAATTGTGAAAATATTTTTTTTTACAGCGTACCCAGGTTGCATTTATTTGATTAAAAATACAGTAATTTCTATTTTAATACGTAATATATTCCTGTGATGGCAAAGCTGAATTTTCAGCATCATTGCTCCAGTATTCAGTGTCACATGATCCTTCAGAAATCATTCTAATATGCTGATTTGCTGCTGAAGAAACATTTCTTATTATTATCAATGTTGAAACAGTTGTGCGGCATGCTTAATATTTTTTGTGGAAACAGTGATATATTTTGTTCCAGGATGTATAGAATTCCTTTGATGAAAGAACAGCATTTATTTGAAATAGATTTTAACATTATAATTGTCTTTACAGTCACTTTTGATCAATTTAACACATCCTTGCTGAATAAAACTATTCATTTGTTTAAAAAAAATCTTACTTACCCCAAACTTTTAAACGATAGTATAAGTTTCAGCTCTACTTCTTTAGTATTTGATAATGCTCAGTCTGAATTGTTCAAATACAGTATGTTCGTGTAAAAAATTCTGTCTTTATGTGTAATTAAATCATTCTGGCTATCCTTTGACTCTTTTGGTTTCTTTATTGTGGTTTTGTGTAGGCCTATCTAGAAAGAATTGAGTAACAGCAGCATTCCTTCCAAGGTAGACCACATTATCTTTTATTTTTTTTAGAGATTTCTTATCTTTTAGCTCTGTTTGATAAGGCACAAAAATGCTATGATTAAAGTCACAGTCAATCTTTCTGGGGTTTAGTGTTGTGGTTTGCTTTTTATAGCACAGTGTGACTGAGGTATGGCTGTTGACTCTCTCAAGTGAAAAAAATGACAAACTGTTTCCAATGCACAGGTCTAGAATCACGCTGCGTTTTAACAACTTTTACCTCAGCAAGCACTGTTCTACAAAATGCTTCCTGTGCATTAAGACAAGGTACTTTCCAAAACTTGTTGAACTGTTATGAAGTATCATAATATTAAGCACATGATGTCTGGACTGAAAAGAATGTACCAGGTCCCTCATGCGTCACGTCATGCACGTCTTTATTTAAAAAAGGGGTGGAAATGTGGAAATATTGTACAGTATTCAGTACTGTAACAGATGCTCAGCGAGCGTGTTTGGCGTGAGAGGAAATGATGCTGTCATTAACAGATCTCTAATTTTAGTAGTTATTTTAAACCTGCCCACTGTTAGAGAAGATATGTCTTTCACAGCTTGTAAATTACATCACTTTTCTGTAAATCATTCCATAAATATGTAGATAGGTAGCTGGCAAACGACATGGACTTTTTTTTTTTTTTTTTTTTAACATTTTAGCTTTAAATTCTTACTTAAAATCATTAAGAAATCGTATTAATTATAATTTAAAAGGTAAGGTGTTCAATTTTTTTGTCCCTTTAATCAGCTTTTATGGCCACGAGGTGCGACAAACGATTAAAAAAAAAAAAATTAAATAGGCTCATAGTATGAGGTCATAAAACGTGTACACATGGCATAATACTTGTAAAAGATAAAAGAAAATAGGAAAAAAATGCTATTAAAAGTAGTTTTTAGCACATTAACTTGTCACATTGTACACTGTAAAAAAATGACTGTTGCAATTAGTTATCACAACTTAAAATTTTGTGTTTTTTTGGTGCGATAACTCAAAAATCCAAGTTGATTAAACTTAAAATTAAGGCAACACCTACACTTACTGTTTTAAGTTGTTTTATGTTGAAAGAACATATTATTAGTTATTCTAATGTTGAATTTTAAGTTGTGATAACGAATTGCAAAAGTAGACTACTGTCACTCCTTGTCTTGAGAACTACTATTCTCACATTGTAAAATAAAAAGTAGGAAAAAAAATGAGGAAAACGTAACGTTATTATCAAAATACGTGACATGTTATCAAAAATAACGAATACATAGTTTAAAAAGAGCGAGATAATACAGGTGTCACTTTGTCTCCAAAACTGACAAAGTCACTTAATCTAAATCCAAAGTCAATACTTTCAGTTCTACTAATCTCAAACATTATTAGTAAACAAATACATGTATAAACTGTTTACATGGTAAAAACACTTTCGTTCCGTTACTCACTTTGGCTGTGTACAAGCGCGTTTCCGCCACGCACCTGAGTTGTAAGTTTCTCCGCTGACATCTTATCGCTTCTGAAGGTCCAACCGCAAAACTGCTGAATGTCCGTAAGAGGGATACAAATCAAATCATTCCAAACGTTTTCCTCACCCTGACAAAGTACACTTACAGACTACTCTGAACGTGTTTGGTCGAGGAAAAGGCGAGTTGCAGCTTCCCTCAACGCTCAGTGGAGTTGTGTGGTGGACACAGACAAGTGCGCGCGCTTTCACAGTGACAGTGACACGCGCTGTGAGAGAAAGAGAGGCACTCCTGATTGGTTTTCGTGGTTACATTAAACATGATGTTTTCCTCACTACGTCTACAACATCTGGGGAGGTAACCTCTTCATCATACTGTCATACTGTCATTTGTCATAGTTACAACAATAAAAGTCAAGGCATTAGCCAGCGCATGATAAGTAGATAAATAAATAAAATAGCAACAAAAAAAAAAAAAAAAAAAAAAAACATTTAAAATTATTTATTTAAATGAGTGCGGTTTTGATTTATGTACCATATATATAGGCCTATACACACACACATATAGGCCTATATATATATACACACACACACACACACACACACATATATATATATAGGCTTAAAAAGTGATATGTGAGGACTTTTAACTTTTTAACTTTTATGCAGTTAGTTTTTTAAGATAATCTTGCATAATATTGTTTTACAATAATATGACATCTAATGTTTATACAACAAAACACGACTGCATTTATACAAACGATATTTTATCAGAGGAATTTAGTTAGAATCGTTTAGTTTGTAGCCTATGCTATTTTTTATCGTTTGTAAGCCCGCTTTGAAATGTACATACTCAGCCAGCACAATGGGCCAGCTGATGTGAACGTGAGGATAAGGAAGTGAGGGACCTGTTAGGTACCGTGAGGTTGTGTGGTTTCTCACGTACAGCTGAAACATCCTGCTTCACCTCAGGGCCACATGAAGATAAATGTATGTAATCAGCAAACCAGAGGCTGAGGTCCACCCACCAAGGACTTCATTAAAGCACGCAGCACACACTGCAATGACATTTCTTAATGTTTTGGATCTAATACATAAGCCGAAGACTTTTTGTGGCCCTTCAGTAAATCAAATCACAGCCTCCCTGCTCACCCTTTACTACAGCCTTGTTTATGCTTGGACAAAAAAACCTTCGGCACAAATAGACACTTACCTCAGAGTTCCAGACACAATCGGTGTGAAAATGAACGGTTATTTTCGTAGAAGGAGGAAGTTCTTGAGTACAGCTGTTTAAATAGACCTTTTGCTGGCTCAATTCTTTCTTTCCACAAGACAAGGGTATAGTTTAGATTATTTATTTATTTTCCACATTTCTGTTCCTTCCCTTAAGTGCCATGCACGACTTCCAGGAAAAGATGTAGGCTACTTAAAAAGAAAAAGAAGAAGAAGAAATCTTGATGACCAGCCACTGTACAGTTTCAGGATCACGTGATTAATGTAATTTACATACTACCAGGTTAATTTAAAACAGTCGTGTTTGTTGTAGAACTTTAACTCATGTTTACAGAAAGGTGTCTTTGATTTAACATTATGGATCTAAAAGGTCAAACCTACTCAAGCTGGAAATGTACTGACTTTATGTACCGTAAAACTAATTGTTAACCAGTGACACAATGACGCCCTAAGGACCAAGATGAGATCAATATATCAATAATGTTTAAATAAACATGAGGGATATTTGGGAAGAAAATAGTTTGAGAAGAGAGTTGCAACTACTGTCGTTTTAGTATTATTTATACTATTAAAGTATTTATAATTTTTTGAATTGGGTTATATTTTAGTTATTTCTATTTAGCTTTATTTTCAATTGAGTTTTTGTAATTTTAGTACTTCATTTCAGTTAATGTTTGTTTAATTTTTTAGGGTTTTCATCTGATATTTATATTTTAATTTAACTTCTGCTTTATTTCAAATAAAGAAAATTATTTTTAAATAATTTTAGATTACAATAACAATGCACTGTAAAAATAGTTGGTTTAAGTTACCTGGTTGCCTTAAAATTTTGAGTTCATTGAAATTAAAAATTTGAGTTAATACAATGACAGCGATTGATTTAATCAACAGAAACTCAAATTATGTTGTCTGAACTACATTAATTATCTAAGTTGATTTGACAAAAGAAAAAATGGTTACCACAAATATTTCAATCAATATGAGACTTTATTGTCATTAAAGGGTTAGTTCACCCAAAAATGAAAATGTCATTTATTACTCATCCTCATGCCGTTCCACACCCGTAAGACCTTCGTTCATCTTCAGAACACAAATTAAGATATTTTCAGTGAGGCCTCTATTGAGAGCAAAGCCAACTCTCCAGATCCATAATGGTACCAAAAACATATTTGAAACAGTTCATGTGAGCTCAGTGGTTATATCTTAATATTATAAAGCGTCAAGAATACTTTTTGTGCGCCAAAAAAACAAAATAACGACTTTTCAACAATATCTATATGGGCCGATTTCAAAACACTGCTTTAGAGCTTTACGAATCGAATCAGTGAATCGGAGCGCCAAAGTCACGTGATTTCAGCAGTTTAGCCGTTTGAGAGGAGATCCGATTCACTAATTCAAAACAAACGATTCATAAAGCTCAGAAGCTTCATGAAGCAGTGTTTTGAAATCGGCCATTACAAGATGTTGTTGAAAAATTGTCATTTTGTTTTTTTGGCGCACAAAAAGTATTCTTGTTGCTTTATAATATTTATAATTTTATGGACCTTGAGAGTTTGAATGGCTTTGCTCTCAATAGAGGCCTCACTGAGCCATCGGATTTCATCAACAATATCTTAATTTGTGTTCTGAAGATGAACGAAGGTCTTACGGGTGTGGAACGACATGAGGGTGAGTAATAAATGACATTATTTTCATTTTTGGGTGAACTAACCCTTTTAAGTCTCATTATAAAACCATGCAAAAGCCCATTCACACAAATGAATCAACACACACTGAACACATTTGAAAATATCAAACTGTATTTGTGCACACAAATATTGTTCTCACAAAACCTTGCTTACAGGAAACCTTATTTTTTTCAAAATCCTCCCCTTATTGTACAGTGCTCTAAGAATCTTGATAATGAAACAATAAGGTATTTGTAGTGTCAACAAGGCATACGATCCAGGATTTATACAAATATGAATTATGGCAAGTTTTAAAGAACAGCACAGCAAGATATGATGTGATGTTGTTCAAATCAAAGTGTTCATATCAAACTCCATGTGACTAGGTAGCAAAACAGAGGTTACATCTCACAAGAAGATCCAAACAAAAATACTCCTTGTCACTACTGACCTTTTCTAGGAAATTCAATGTCAGCGTCAATGGCATTTCCACATATAAACAGAATATATCATTTAAAACACGACAGAGCTCTCTGTAGCGTAAATAGAATAAGTTAGTTTTGCAACAAACATGACTTGCCCTTGACATAAAATTCATTTTGAACTGCTGTCATTAGCAGCATAAAGCTTGCTGCAACACACTTGATCCCTTCAAAGAGGTCTCGAATTGACAAATTATCCATGAAACAAACATATTAAAACAGCAGTGCATTGAAGACAGCAGAGCAAGTTTACCTAAAACAAAAATTGTGCTCTTGGCAATTTTTTTTCCATGTAAGGCTTCGGTTTTGTGTGCGGAGGCTTATCTTTGACAGACGTACAGTATATAAAGCATGAGTAAACCATGAGCTGTCAGTGTGGATGGATTGCAGTCGTCTTATTTCACATTTCATTTAAGTAAATACACATTCAGCCATTTTTATTTGTGCTTTTACACCCATAAGACAAACTCAATCTGAATCAGCAAGCTTCCAGAACCCAGCTGGCTTTATGTGTCAAATAAGGATTAGTAGTGCGTAGACAAAAAGGACTGAAATGCTGAAAAATATTCAATAAAATAGAAAACAAGCAGCCATGCATTTCATTTGTGCTGATATTTCAAACAAAAAACTTCTTGCAGCATTTTCAGTGATCAGCTGGAATGAGTATTGAGGAGGAAAAAACACTTTCTGGCCAAACAGCTTCATTTTAAATTACATATTAGTTTTCTTTTAGTGTATGAAAACAGTACAATATTATAATAGCAACAAAACAAGGTTGGATGTTAAGGAGCCCTGTTTTACTTATTAGAAAAAAAAGGCTAAATAAATCAGGTTTGAGCTTATTCAGGCTAAGGGAAACACAAAAAAACATTTTTTTTTGTGGGCGAAGCCTGTTGTGGCATCACTCTTTGGAATAAATACTGACAATCTAAGACCAATACTGGCATAAAGAGGGCATCCTTATGACAAAACAACAATTTTCAAAGGCAACTGTTTTCCAAGATACATATTTTTGTTGATTCATCGGCATAATACACTTTAAATCGTGTTGCATTGTTATTAAAGGAAGTCACTGGCTCATGATCTCGCAAACGTCCCACTCCTCTTCCAAAGCATTGCCACTCAGAGAAGCTTAGTAGGATCTGGCCTGCTTCTGTAGCCATAGAGGACTCTGGGAAAACACATTAGGAGAGAACTGTAAGTTGTGTGGGTCGAACAAGCTTCCCCCATGCGCAGCTAAGGCATCTGGGAAATTTGTAGCATCTTGGAAGTAGCATTTTGCAGCAAGGCGAACTGAGGTAAGCTGCCAATACAGCCCTGTTCAAGAAGATTCTCAGGTCTCAAAATACTTATAGATGGCCGTCACGTAGGTCATGACACTCTGCCAGTCGGGTCTTTCTGTGTGCACCATTTCACCAATGTCCTGTCAGACACAGAGAGGGAGTCAGAAACGGGAAGGCAAGAGCATTTGCTCTGAAAAAAAAGATGTTTGCGTCAAACTATGCGGTGTTACACACACATCTTGCGACAGCTTGTTGAGCAAACAGCACAGCTATCAGTCACAGTTTTCATCACTAAAACTGCTAAATATAGTCATATTATTACACATCTATTTATGTAATACAAACTTAATTGGGTAATTCTTTGACTGCATGACAGGTTGAAACCATAAAAACAAAACAACAATTGTTCACATTTCTTAACACTGAAACAGGACAAAACAACAAACAGCTGGGTAGAATATGTATATAAAATTAATGGCAATGAAATGGCGTAACAGGGTGGAAGGAATATTTCTTTAAAAATGCATCTTAAAGGGAATCAAAAATGATTTACTCACCTTCAAGCCATCCTAGGTGTATATGACTATCTTCTTTCAGACAAACACAATCGGAGTTATAAAATATCCTGGCTCTTCCAAGATTTATAATGGTAGTGAATGGCGCTCACAATTTTTAAGTTAAAAAAAGTGCTTCCATCCATCATAAAAGTAATCCATATGGCTCCAGGAGGTTAATAAAGGCCTTCTGAAGTGAAGCGATGGGTTTTTTTAAGGAAAATATCCATATTTAAAACTATATAAACTAAAATAACTAGCTTCCGGCAGACGGTCGTACGCATCGATCTGCGCCGGAAGAGTTCTCTGACTCTGACCCAACGCATGATGTAATGACGAACGCGGAAGCGCAGAGGATAGAACAGAAAAAAAAACCACCAGTCAAACGAGAATTTTTAAAGAGAAATGTTGGAGGATTTCGATATATAAGAGAAGAGGAGCTTGAGTTTGTTGCCTAGACCTATTTGTTTGAACTGTGAGAGTTCTACGTCATACATCGCTTACTCTTTTGGTGTAGGCCGTCTGCCAGAAGCTAGTTATTTTTGTTTTTAAAGTGTTAAATATGGATATTTTTCTTACAAAACCCATCGCTTCGCTTCAGAAGGCCATTATTAACCCCTGGCGTCGTATGGATTACTTTTATGACTGATGGATGTACTTTTTTGGACTTCAAAATCAGAAGCGCTATTCACTACCATTATAAAATTTTGGAAGAGCAAGGATATTTTTTAATATAACTCTGATTGTGTTTGTCTGAAAGAAAATAGTCATATACACCTAGGCTTGAGGGTGAATAAATCATGGGATAATTTTCATTTTTGGGTGAACTATCCCTTTAAGAAAGACTGAAATTAACAACCTGCATTTTAATAACATTCCTGTGAGGAACGGCTAAGTTAGCTGTAAACAAGCGGGCTATGACAATAAAACATCCAAAAGATCATAAATCAAGAGGATCATTGAGGCTTATGAAGTCTTCATAGTTAATTTTTTTCCTCAATATAAAAAGGGAAAGTGATGTCATAGTTGCATAATTGCACTAAGCAATTAGTATTTACTAACAGGATGGCAAAATTGGAAAACATCTACTAATGTTGAGGGAAATTCAAAGCAAAAGAAGACAGATTTGTAGCTTACTGAGATCATTTCATTTGTTTACAACAGAATTTCATTAGGAAAGATAAAAAAAGCACCTGGAGACATGGAGAACACATGCCTCCTCTGATAAGAAAGACACATTTAAAAACTACTCACAAACGCATTTATTTGATCAAAGATACAATAAAAAGAGAAATATTGTAAAATATTATTACAACTTAAAATAACGGTTTCTATTTTAATATAGCTTAAAATGTAATTTATTCCTGTGATGGCAAAGCTGAATTTTCAGCATCATTACTCCAGTCTTCAGTGTCACATGATCCTTCAGAAATCATTCTAATATGCTGATTTTGTTCTCAAAAACATTTATTATTATAATCAATGTTATAGCAGTTGTGCTGCTTAATATTTTTGTTGTAACTATTATACATTTTTTTCAGGATTCTGAATATATATTAGGTTTTGAGGCATTGTAATACGATGAATATATGAATTAGCTGTGACGTTCATATTAAACTCACCAGTGTTGATTTAATTCCCACGCTTTCTGCTGCCTGGAAGGCTAAAGTGAAATTTCGCCTCTGCAAAAGACAACCAGGAAGAATTGATGTCAATAAATGACTTTTTTATGCTAAATGATATTGAAGAATGCAACATATAGAGTGAATTCAGGTAAACTGTGCCACATTAGGACAAAAGTGGTCCAACTGACCTGAATTCACCCTCTATTTGTGTCTTACGTGTGTGCGCGTACAGACCTTGTCCTGGCTGCTGAGCTCGTGGTAAGGGATATGTGCCGGTAGATAGGTGTGAAGAATGGCACAGAAAGCGAGCCCATCATTCCAGCTGCTGCTGAAGTTGGTGATGTCAATGTTCTGTGTTTGTGTGGAGGGGGAGAGAAAGATCAATAATTACAATTTCAGTAGATGAACTGAGGGGATTGGGTGCGTGATTCAGAGGGACTGATGAAGCAGTGAATCTTTCGGTGCTCCTGTGACATTATGGTTGTAGTTAAGAGCCACAACTGTAAATCTTGTCAGAAATAATGTCTTTTTTCAATGTTTACAGAAACAGTGGCAAACGCTGCTTTTCATACAATTAAAACACACCTCCCTTATTTAGAGATGTGTAGATTCAACAAAGTGTATGTTGACCAAAAACTCTCATCTTGCTACATTCGTTACATTACACTTAAGCATTACATTGTTCGTTTAGTAAATATTTAATAGTGCTTTCAGCCACAGATAAGACCATATTACTGAGAACGAACACATTTTACAATGTTTTAAAATCATGAAATCAAAATGGACAATTCTTAAATTTTTTATGGAATATTGCAGTATTTATTATAAATGATTTATCTGTGCACATCATTTTTTCAATTCATGTGCCCTCATAATCTTTAATCAAAAGTAACATCCCCTCCTCGTGGAGCAACATCTTTTCTCTGATGACATGGCGTGAGGGCGGGACAACCTGTCACTCACATGACATCACAGCAAAAGCAAACCACAACCATTCAATCAATTTCCAATGGACAAAATCATGTATTTCTTGTTCAAAAAGTCGTTACACTTGGATATACATCACAACAAAGAAGAAAAGACTATCGCAACTTCCATTTCAAGGCGAATTTAAAATTATCTTGCGAAATTTAGCATTTTTTCCTCTCAACAGTCAGCACTGAAATTGTGAAAACATATGCCACATTCTGTGCAGGCTTGCTTCATTACATGATACATGTATTATAATTTCAAAAATAGTGCATTTGTTTACAATAAATACTCCATTACTTCTAGAACTTGAGTGAAATGTATTGTGGGTACACTGTTATGCAACTAACTATTTTCACGCACACTTCCACAAAAAGTAACTTTCATGCTGTTCAGAGACAGAGACCTACTTATGTATTCACATTCACCTACTTATTCACATTCATGACACATTCACAGACTGACAGTCTCACCTCATGCTGAAGTATTTGTTCAACAGCCCTGCTTATCTATATCAACATACTTCATACATGCTTTAATCCATACACGGAAGAAGCCATTCGACTGATTGCAGGCCATTTATGGTTTTGTTGTGACCGAGAAAGAGGGTTTGCGTTCATTATTTGCGTCAGCATTTGCACAACTAATGCTCTCCTTCTCAGATCTACAGCTCTCACGTGTTGCATTCACATAATATACACTACCGTTCAAAAGTCAATAAGACATTTAAAGAAATTAATACTTTTATTCAGCAAGGAAGCATTAAAGGGTTAGTTCACCCAAAAATGAAAATAAATGTCATTTATTACTCACCCTCATGTCGTTCTACACCCGTAAGACCTTCGTTAATCTTCGGAATGCAAATTAAGATATTTTTGTTTAAATCCGATGGCTCAGTGAGGCCACTATTGAGAGCAAAGCCACTGAAACTTTCAAGATTCATAAAGGTACTAAAAACATATTTAAAACAGTTCATGTGAGTACAGTGGTTCTACCTTAATATTATAAAGCGACGAGAATACTTTTTGTGCGCCAAAAAAACAAAACAATGACTTTTCAACAATATCTCGTGATGGCTGATTTCAAAACACTGCTTCTGAGCTTTATGAATCTTGTGTTTCAAATTAGTGATTCGGATCTCCTATCAAACGGCTAAACTGCTGAAATCACGTGACTTTGGTGCTCCGAACCACTGATTCGATTCGTAAAGCTCAGAAGCAGTGTTTTGAAATCGGCCATCACTAGATATTGTTGAAAAGTCATTATTTTGTTTTTTTGGCGCACCAAAAATATTCTCGTCGCTTTATAATATTAATATTGAACCACTGTACTCACATGAACTAATTTAAATATGTTTTTAGTACCTTTATGGATCTTGAGAGAGGAAATGTCATTGCTCCCTATGTAGGCCTCACTGAGCCATCGGATTTAAAAAAAATATATCTTAATTTGTGTTCCGAAGATCAACGAAGGTCTTACGGGTGTAAAACGGCACGAGGGTGAGCAATTAATGACAGAATTTTCATTTTTGGGTGAACTAACCCTTTAATGGGCAGCCTGAGTCAAAAGAGCCAAAGCACGTCTGTTTGGTGTACTGGAGCTGGCCCCACCACAAAATAAATAAATAAATAATTTATTTTGATGATCGATTAATCTATTGATCATTTTCACTTTATATTAGGTGTCTTTAACTACTATGTACTAACATTTAAATTAATCATTTAATTATTGTGTACATACATGTTTTTACATTGTACTTATATTTTTAAAAATACCTGCATGTACCTACAGCTTTAGTTAGTCTATAATTACATAAGGACACCTAATATAAAGTGTGATCTTTTTTTTCTTAATTTAATCTATCTATTATTTTCTGAGTAGTCAATTATAGTGCCTTACCAGTATAACCTTAGTTAACCTACTAATAAATAATAACTGTAATTTATATAATTAATCTTTAAATGTTTTATTTAAACATTTTTTCATAAGATTTACAAATAAAAAAAAATCCCAACAGCAAATCAGCATATTAGAATGATTTCTGAAAGATCATGTGACACTGAAGCCTGGAGTAATGATGCTGAAAATTCAGCTTTGCCATCACAGGAATAACTTATATTTTAAAATATTCCAATAGAAAACGGCTATTTTAAATTGTAATAATATTTCTCAATATTACTATTTTTACATCCTTGGTGAACATAAGAGACTTAAAAAAAAAAAAAAAAAACTTTTGAATGGTAATGCAGGTGCAATAATTAAAGTAAATAGTCACAATACAGCAAGCAAGGCTAGCAAGTATCACTAACTAGTGCTTTTTTGTATTTTAGTTTTTTTAATCCTTTGTCTTGCTTGTTATATCTGGAAACGAGAACGAAATACGTAGGATGTACGGTGCAATTTACTGGAACTGATATTTGTTCACCCGTTGCAATTCATCTGATGTGTATTCAAGAGTTTCCGAAAGAAACAAAAGCACCCTTTCAGATTACACTATCACCCACTTCCTCTAGTAAAAAAGGACCCTAGATTTAAAAAAAAAAAAAAAAGAAAGAAAAAAAAGAAAAGAGTAACAGCCTTTATCAGATGTGGCAGGCCAGTGTAACCGTGCTAAGGGATGGCGTAAATTGGCAGAGAGCACGCTCGACTTTCTGGTAACCCATAGAGAATGGACTGGAAGGAAGTGATGAGCTCATCAGAGGGGGCTACAGCAGCAGGAGATTGAGAGGGAGGAAAAGACCAAGGTCTGTGGAGCACCAAAGTGGTCTCACACTGATAATGATGCTCTGTTTTTTATCCAGAGATCTGTGCTAGCACACTGACCACCAACTTAAAAAGACACTGGCTATAGTTATTATACAGTGTCCCAAAAAATATCTGGACATTTAAGCCACACTCAAAGATGTATGAATTTAAATATCAAAATATAAATAAATAACAAGAAATAGTAACACTTTACCGTAAGGATAAATTTGTTAACGTTAGTTGCATTAGATATCATGACAATGATAACAATGAACAGCGGACAGTACTTTTACCACATTTATAAATCTAGGTTAATTTATACAACTTGGGTTAATTTAATCAAAAGTGACAGTAAAGATATTTACAAAAGGTCACTATTTCAAATAAATTCTGTCCTTTTGAACTTTCTATTTATTAAATAATCCTGGAACAAAACTATCATGGTTCCAACATAAATATTAAGCAGCACAACTGTTTTCAACTGTAATAATTAGTAAGAAATATTTCTTAAGCAGCAAATCAACATATTAGAATGATTTATGAAGGATCATGTGACACTGAAGACTGGAGTGATGATGCTGAAAATTCAGTTGATATCACAGGAATAAATTACTTTTTAAAATATATTAAAACAGTTAAATACAAGTGTCAAATGTAAGTGATGAACTACACTTCTGGTTACTCTCCTAAAACACATGTGTGAACTTGAGAGGAACTGACTTCATAAATACAAAAAGACCAGGAACATGTACTGAGGAAGTAAATAAAGGTCAGTTTTGTTTTCACTTTTACTGTAGATACCTTAAAGTGAAAGTTCACCAAAAATGAAAATTCTGACATCACTTACTCACCCTCAAGTTCATCTAAAACTGCATAAAGATCTTTCTTCTGCTGAATAAAAAAAAAAAAAAAAGTATTTTATAGAATGTCGGTAACCAAACAGTTGATGGACCCCATTGACTTCCTTTGACATTTTTTTCTATACTATGGAAGTCAATGGGGTCCATCAACTGTTTGGTTACCGACATTCTATAAAATATCTTTTTTTGTGTTCAGAAGAAGAAAGATCTTCATACAGGTTTGGAACAACTTGAGGATAAATAAATGATGAAAGAATTTTCTTTTTTGGGTGAACTATCCTTTTAAATACCATTGTAGCCAGTTATGTCCAGTTATGTGTACAAACTCCAGCCATGTTGTTTGCAGCCAAACGAATGTCAGCACAACAAAACCGTGTGAAGAGACAGGGTTACGAAGACATCGAGACATCCTTTCCGTGTCCTCTCTCGTTTGTGTGCCAGTGTTCAAAGTGAGCAGCTAATGAAAAGAGGTCTTGTGTGCAAAAAACAGGAAGGCCCAGGGGAGAGAGCATTAGGCTAATCACATTGAAAACAGAGAAACAGAAGCCCGCTCGCTGCGCTCTCTGCAAAAAGTGCACTCCAAGTAAAGCCAGGCCGCTTGTAATGAACACATTAGAGTTGCAGTGAAAAATGGCTTTTATCCACTAGTGGACATAACCATCAATCACACGCACACTTACAGAGAGACAGACAAAGATGTAGAGAGAAAGGAGGAGACAGAGACTGTGGGGTTATGGGAGTGTGGTGTCAAAAAGACAAAAGAACTACCAAAACTGAAAAGGGGAAAGTCGTATTTGTACTGAGGTGATAAAATGGACAAAAAAAAAAAAAAAATCCAAACTGCAAATTTCAGAATCCATAAAATATAAAGAAAACACAACTTTAAATCACAAGGTCATCAAATTCACAAATCTGTGCCCACAATGGTTTTGTGCGCTGAGAGGTTTTATGCAGAAGGAGAAATGTAGCACACATCCTGGCTTGAGGGAAACCATGGTAACATCATGGTCCAAAACCCTCTCTGAATGGTAAACAATTTGTATGCTTGACGGCAGAAGAGTCATTGTGATAGAAGACGAATTTGTGGATTATGCATGGTCACGTTCTGTTTAAAAATCAAACACACTCAAACAAGAATACCTGAATGCTGATAACTGTGAAATTGGCAAGTGAATTTAAGAATTTTAAGCAATACTGAAATAATGAAACTATTTCTATTGTTTAACAAGATGAGATTGAGACCACATTAATACAGTCAAAGCCTAATTTAAACTTGGTAATAAACAAAGTTTGGAGTTTTGAAAACTATAATGTGCAAGAAGGTGTGTGTGTGTGTGTGTATATACATTATCAACTAATTTTTATTTTTGTTTTTGAAAGAAGTCTCTAATGCTCACTAAGGCTGCACTTATTTGATCAAAAATACAGTAAAAACAGTAATATTGTGAAGTATTATTACAACTTTTAAAAGTTTTCTATTTTAATACATTTTAAAATGTAATTTATTCCTGTGTTGGCAAAGCTGAATTTTCAGCATCATAATTCCAGTCTTCAGTGTCACATGATCCTTCATAAATCATTCTAATATGATGATTTGGTGCTCAAGAAACATTTCTTATTATTATCAATGTTGAAAACAGTTGTGCAGGTTCATTTTTTTTTTATTGAAACTGATTTTTTTTTTTTTTTTAATCTAAAATAAAATAAAATAAAAATTGTACTGACCCCAAGCTTTTTGGACAGTAGTGTATATACACTGCTCTCCAATTTGTGGTCATCACTTGTGTGTGAGAGTGTGTGGGAGTTTTGTTTTTTCATCTCAGGCCAATATATATATATATATATTAAGGACAACTGAGGGACTCAAACACAACTATTAAAAAAGGTTCAAACATTCACTGATGCTCCAGAAGGAAACACGATGCATTAAGATTCGGGGGGTGAAAACCTTTTGAATTTGAAGATCTTGTTTTCCGGGAAACATTTAAGTGTCTTCTGTTGCTTCCGAAGGGCATTACTAAATGAAAAAAAAATATATATATTTAAACAAAATAAGTAAAATTTGGATATCTTCATCCTTTTCAAAAGTTTTCACCGCTGACTCTTAATGCATCGTGTTTCCTTCTTAAGCATCAGTGAATGTTTGAACCTTTTTTAATAGTTGTGTTTGAGTACCCCAGTTGTCCTCCATGTGAAAAGATGGATCTCAAAATCATTCAGTCACTGCTGGAAAGGGTTCAAATATGCAACAGATGCTGGAAATCTGAAGAATGTTTGGGGCCTGGAGGATTTTTCTGAAGAATATTGGGCAGTTTAACTGCTCAGATCAAACAAGGGACTCGTGAATAACCATCATAAAACAAAAAAACGGTCATAGATCATCCAGGTAACGACATACAGTGTTAAGAATCAACGGTTCACAAACTTTTGAGCGGGTCGTTTTTATAAATTCAGCTATTTTTTTGCCTTTTGGACCTTAAACATTTTTTATGTAAAATATCTTACTCAGGACAGTACTAAATAAAAATAACATGCATTTTTATGATCCCTCTTATTTTGTTAAAATTATTCACATTTTCACAGATTCTTCACAAACTTTCAAGCAGCACTGTATAATTTCATGTTCTGACTGACAACCAATATGATGGTCAATCTTATAAATACAGATATTTATTTTATAATAATACGTCTAATATTTGCCTAATCAGACCAATAATAAAAAAGAACCTAAAATTAGTTCATACCGGTATGGTCATCAATATATATTGTATATGACTATTAATAACCCAAGTGACTCAAATAAATGTAAATACAAAAACAACATGTACCTGATAACCCTCAGTCTTCTTCTGGCACCACCTGAGCAGAGCGTTCCTCTTGGATCCTCCATATTCCCTGGCTAAGGCAGACAAAGGGTCCTTCCTTTCCTCTCTGGAGAGACATCAATCACTTTAACAGCACAGTTCCTTTGTATTACACTCAACTTTAATAGCAAAAACAATCCTTCAATTTTTTGAATGGAAATTCTACCAAGCTGCATTGACCTGATAGATTCACTAACTTTCTTAAGACCTTTCTGGTACTGTAATGATTTATAAATTGATCAATGATTCTGTATTGTAAAAACAGATAACCTGACTCAAAGAAGGAAGCTATTATAAAGGTTTATAATATGAAAGAAAGTGTATAAGTGTATAATTATTTTAAAATTTGCAGTAATTAGCAAATTGACAATGTCCCATTGACATACATGGCACACAACCTTTAATGACTCGATCTTTAGGTCAGATATAACACTATATTATAATAATAATAACATATAAAAAATTAAAGTTATGAAAAATAAAACATTTTTTCCTCAAGCATAAATGTCCAGTTTCAATCCGCCAGCACTTGATTTGGATTTAATTGAAACTATATAAAAATAATAACAAAAATATATTATTATAATATATACACAACAAAAATAAATAAATATTATATTATATTATTAATTAAATATTTAAATAATTAAATATTTATATTTTTCCTCCATGCACAAATGTCCAGTTTCAACCAGCCAGCACTTGATTTAAACCAGCTACCATCACAAGTCGGTTCTAGCTGGATTTTTCCAGCAAGGAAGTTAATGCTATGACCAGAAGGAAATGCTCTGATAATAAAGGAAAGTGCAGAATGATTCGTCTTCTTCCAATGGTCTATTCAAAAGCCACGGTGGACCCACGGTCAGGTTTCAGGACAGGTAAACGAATGACATCCATTATCGAAACACTGGCCTGTCAACACCGCAGTGAGCAGACAGAGATAGAGTGTGAAACAGAGAGACATCTGGCAAACATGACAGTGAGAAAGAGTCTTTTAGAAAGTCAACAAAAGAAGAGCCAGAACAGAGATGAACATAAAAGAAATGGAGGCAAACAGACAAACAAGGAAGGTCCGCCGCTTACCGTAAACGGCCTCGTGTGGTGGGCGTGACGGAGGCGGTCGGGGAGGACGAGTTTGAAGACATAGAAAGCTGGGGAGAAGATGAGCCCAACGCAATGACTGACGATGACATTGATGTGTCCGTCACCGACAAATCTCTCTTTAACTCATCGCTGCTTCTGCCAGAAACTGACAAGGACATTAAGATAAGTACTACACCTTGAATACCTGTTAAAGGGACAGTTCATCCAGAAAAAAAATTCTGTCATCAATTACTCACCCTCATGTCATTCCAAATCCATAAGACTTTCATTCATCTTCAGAACACAAATGAAGATATTTTTAATGAAATCTGAGAGCTTTCTGTCCCTCCATTGAAAGTATGTTCACCCACTACAAAATGTTAATAAAAGATCACAAAATAAACCCATAGAACCAATGAGGTTCATTCTTATGCAAGAACCAATGCGGTTTGTTCTCACGTGTCAAGCAAGTACGGTTGAGCTTCTGTTTGTGTTCGCTGATCAATGTTTACATGTGAATAAAAGCCCAAATTAAATCTGTTCATCATATAAAGCGATCAAGTATCTTCAGAATACTTGGATTAAGCCATTTGATTTATATGGATTTATTTTATGATCTCTTTATAAACGTTTTGAACCATCAGAGTTTTGTGTGACTAGACATTCAATGGAGGGACATCTTTATTTGTGTTCAAAAGATGAACAAAAGTCTTATGGGTTTGGAACGACCTGAAGGTGAGTAAATGATGAAAGACTTAAATTTTTAGGTGAACTATCCCTTTAAGTGAGCAACTGTATAGTCGAGTACTTGACTAGTTGTTGCAGAACGAGTACTCAAGGTCTAATCATACCCGATATGGATTTATTCGAGTCCATGTTTGTCACCCTCTGGAGGCCGCAGCCGGGGCGCGTTACAGGTGAGGTCCGGAGGAGGTGGTCTGCTATTGGATTACATGAAATCACATATTCAATCATGAAAAAGAATAAAAGGCTTTATGTGGCATGACTAAGCTTGTGCTCTTCTAAAATAAATATCCTGCTTCCTTCTCAAGGCTTGGCACACAATCTCTGGTCATTAACTGCAAACGTTAAGCCTGAGGGAAATGGTACAGCACGATTACACTTGACCTTTAACTCTGAGTTCGCCTCTAAATAACCAGATCAAACCGGTGTGAGAGAAGACTAAAAGATCAAGGAGTTAGATTTCCAGTGTGAATAACGTCAGCCCACCTGGTATGCTCAGGTCCGTGTAGCTCGGCCTCTTGTCCAGCATTGATGACAGAGGTTTGGCAGAGCTGATGGTGTGTCGCTGTGAAATAGGGAAGGGACATATACATTAAAAGGCCACAATAGGGCTGGGCAGTATTATTTAATATAAAGTGGCTGACCAGGGTGATTTTGAAAGAACCTTCATGTCAACCAAACCTTTTTTTGCTAAGGAGATTTAAAAAAAAAAAAAAAATCTAGGGATTTTTCCAAAAAACTGTTACTAAATTAAGAATAAATTGGCATTCGCTTGCAAAATGTTTGCGTTCCCCTGAGAAACTTCGCGTTCGCTCACAAAATGTTTGCGTGCCCCTAAGAAACATTGCGTTCCCCTGAGAAACTTTGCATTCACTCACAAAATGTTTGCGTGCCCCTAAGAAACATTGCGTTTCCCCGAGAAACTTTGCGTTCGCTCAAAATGTTTTATAACTTCAACTTATTTTATTTATAGTTATTTGCCAAGGCAACATTCCTAATTTTTAAGTTTTTGAAGTTAACATTTTCTAATCTTTATATTTTATTTCAGCTTTATTTCAATTAATACAAAAGGTTTTAAATAGTTTAGTTCACAATAGCAACACTGACAGTATGCACCAATTTAACAATACTTTCTGATCTCTGATAGACTGCAACGCAATTACCACTTTCAAGGCCCAGAAAAGTAGTAAAGACATCGTTAAAATAATCTATGTGACTACAGTGGTTCAACCTTAATGTTATGAAGTGACGAGAATATTTTTTGTGCGCAAAAAAACAAACAAAATAACGACTTTATTCAACAATTTCTTCTCTTCCATGTCATTCTCCTACGCTGTTTATGTTGTATAGACAGTGCAGTGCTTCCGGGTTCTACATCAGAGCTCATTATTGGCCGGCTCCTGCATCAGCATCACACGAATGCGTCGTGCTGCTCACGTGAACAGCGTCGACCAAAACTGAGTCAGTGTTCTGACGTAGAACCTGGAAGCACTGCACTGTGTTTACAGCGTGGAGAGCTTACGGGTTTGGAATGACATGAGGGTGAGTAATTAATGACAGAAATGTTAATTTTGGGGTGTACTAACCATTTAAAAATAAATATTTTTTTTTTCAAGTGATTCTTTAAAATAGACAGTTTCAACTCAAAGAAATGAATCAAACTTAACTCAAAAGCCCTTTTTGTTACAAAAGTTTAAAACACAAACACTATTGAAAATACATCTCATGAGACAAGTAAGGATTGCAAGACTAGTCTCATGACAGTCTGTAGGCATTAAAACCGTGTGATGTTCATGATGTTGCTGTATTTTATATCACCAGCAAAATCACTTTGAAAATATCATGAATATACAATACATCACCCAGCCCTAGCTCACAGCACAACTTTAATAAATTCAATGATGTTATGTTAGAGCTCAGGTGGTCAATACAGTTAGGTGTGAATTATTGATGTTTTAAAGCACTTTTGTTTTTCATAGCCTAACTGGATAAACAGCCTGCCCTGGCAAAGACAAATACTCAGTAATTATCATTTCTAGAAAAATTCAAGGCTCTTTCTTGTGCCCAATAACACAATTTTACAAATACAATCGTGCTTAAGCAAGAAAACATTGGCTGTCTGCAGGAAGAACATTACAGCTTTGTGTTACACAATTGACAATTTCAAAAACCTTATGCAAGTTACATCTATTGTTCTCATTTCTCTGTGATCCTTTGGGACAGGGTTGTTACAACAATTTTTCTAGTGCCAGTATTATTTCTGCCGGTGGCTGCTGGCAGTCACAGAGAAAAAGAAAAAACGCTGATGACATAATTTTGACACTCTTTACCTTCAGGAAAGTAAAATGAGTAAAGAAAATATTGAATTCCCCATTTGGTCACATGATGAGAGTTTATTTCATATTGTCTACACAATATAATCTATGATCAACTCTACATCAACCTGCAAACCTAAATTTAAAATGTGAAATCGAAAACTAAATATTTCTGTGGTGTGAATGAGAACGGGGTGGAGATCCTCGTGGAGCGAATGTTAATGGAGCTCCGGAAGGATAAAAGGAGGCACGATGACAGTGTAAGACGAGAAAGGACCGGTCTTGGGAATTTATGTTGTGTTTTATAATGTTTATATGTGGCAGTCGTTCATGCGGGGCTGACGCTTGTTTTGGTTGGTTTTGTTTATTTTGGTGATTAAAAGTTCCCGCCTCCTTCTCTGAACTTGAACATCTTTACAATTTCATTCTAAAGCCACATAACCAATCATGGATCTCAAAATTCAACTAGAGAAGTTGAGCTTGCCAAGCAAAATTCACCACCATGATGTTATTGGTGATAGACCTTAGTCAGGTTAAACACCAGATGAAAATGAGGCTGTGAGGGACAGATGTACAGTCTTAACAATGGCACACACTGTATAAAGATTTCAGATCATGTAATTTTCATAACTCACAACTTTAAAACTGTTTTATGGAGATTTTGTGTATTGAAATTTTTTTTTCCCCAGGAAGATCTTTCGTCAGCTGAACAATCGGTATGTTGTTAAACAACAATCCATTGAATGCACAGTATTCTGTCTCTCTATCTCTCACAACCTCATTTTTATTCCTGTCAAAATTTCAATATGGCGCTACTCTGACTAAGATCTATTGCAAGGCGAATTTTCATTGGCCCAAGTCATAAATGTGATTGGCCAAGTCACCAAGAATGTGATTTTCTGGTCCTCCTTCAAGGACCTGTTTTATCTAAAATTGGATGTTCAAACTTTTTCCTCAAGCTGCCTGATCTCATGTCCATAGAACATCATGTTCTGAAACTCAAATTCACCACAAATAAACAAACAAAATCTCTGTGCCTCAAACTTTTTGCACTCAAAGTACATCAAACTGTCTGATTTTTTTTTTTTTTTTCTGTTCTTACAAAAACATCCTGTTTTGGCACATTTTGAGGAGACTTCTATGTCCTATTCAAAAAGAGCAACACGGCAAAGGACATCCGCGGGGGACGGAGGGAGAGAAAAAGAAGGAAAGCCCCACTCCAGCTCTATACACACCAGATCTGGAGATCTCATCTGACAGACAGGGGTGTTAGGTCAAAAAAAAATCCCTATAGAGAAGAATGCAGACATCTGCTAGAGTGATCAGAGATCCGTCCTAATGCATCTATCAAACACGGACACATCTATCCCATGGCAAAGTCAGTTTACCTTTTAACATGAGATTATACAACAGCTTCATATGTATATAGTCATATTTACGACACATACACTATCGGTCCAAGGTTTGGGGTCAGTAAGATTTTTTTTAAAGAAATTAATGCTTTTATTCAGCAAAGATGCATTTAACTGATTTATAATGTTACAAAACATTATAAACATTTCAAATAAATGCTGTTCTTTTGAACGTTCTATTCATCAATACTCAAAAATATATCAGTTTTCTCAAAATATTGAACTGTTTTCAACATTGATAAATGATAATAATAAGAAAATGTTACTTAAGCAGCATATTAGCATATTAGAATGATTTCTGAAGGATCATGTGACACTGAAGACTGGAGTAATAATGCTGAAAATATATATAAAAAATACATATATTATATTATATATTACATATAATATATTATATTTAAAAAATATATTAAAATAGATAACAGTTATTTTAAATTGTAATAACATTTTACGATATTACTGTTTTTACTGTATTTTTTAACCAAACAGATGCAGCCTTGATGACAATATATATGATGACAAAAATATAAAATCTTACTGACCCCAAAGTGTGAACCGTAGTGCAACTGTTTTGATTAATTTGTTTTCAGTTGAAGGTTAAATAATGTTTTTGCACTGATGTCAAACTGTAAACTTATTTTATTATGAATAATCTTATTTTTTTGTTTGGAGTTCATAAAATAAGTGTTAAAAAAGAGACAATATTACACAATTATGTAATATATAAAACATTTGGGGATTGAACAGCCAGCAAAAATAACTTTACTGTGATATATATAACACTACTATTGTAATATATTCATAACCTGATATACAGTCAAACCAAAAATTATTCAGACATTTTTGATATATTTTTACTAGTGGGTGCAGGACACTATAGTTCATTTATGTAAGTGAGGATAGCAAAATAAAGTAAACTGTGACATATTATACTCAAAAATTCTTCATACAGTGGACTACCAGTAAAATTGATAAAAATTTGAAACCAATAATTATTCAGACACTTTGGCATGAACATGTTTTGCTTAAGTGTTATCTGTCATAATTAAGATGAATTTTTCTGACACAGTTTAACTCATATTTTACTATCATTTTTTTTAACTATAGTGAATAAACTGTATTAATGAATGAAATGTTCAAGGTGTCTGAATAAATTTTGGTTTGACTGTAAATTACTCATGTCATTTAGTCATAAGACTATATCCATCCATTCATTATTATCCTGATTGTTTATACCTGTATAGGAGAGACAGCAGCGGCTGGAGGAGTTTTGATCGGACTGGGACTGAGGGGGGTTCTGGAAATGGCGGTAGCAGCAGCAACAGCAACAGCAGCAGCAGCCGGACTGGCTGGAAGAGGACCTGTACAGAAAGACGGATGGACAAAAAGATGCGACTTGTAAAAGGAAAAGGTTTCATACACTTTGAAAAATATGTACTATAATATGCACTATAAAATAATAACTATTATTGATTTAATTGTGATATTGTTAGTAAATAAAAATAAACAATATAATTTGTAAAAAATGAAATATATTGTAATAATAATAATAATAATAATACAATTTTACTGTAAAAGAAAAAAATGCATAATAATATGCATATGCATAATAATTTAATTTTACTGTAAAATTACAATACTTCATTTTCAAAGAGTAACCCATCAAGCTTTATTTTGACGGGTTGCTGGCAAATAAAAATGAAGTGAAATGCAGCACTGTGTTCATTTGTATGCATTTGTAAACGCCATTCATCACTCTCAAACCGGTAGCTCATACATTTATTAAATTTTAATCGCAGCCTGCACTAAATCATATTGCAACATTGATTTAATTTCAACATATCATGCAGCCCCACATGCTAGTATGTCATATTGCTAATTTGTAATTTCCTATCTTTATCAAAAGTGACCTGCAAAACACTTGCAAGTGCAAACCTCTTGAGAAAACTGAGGGCACAATGGTCAGTCAATCGCCCTTGTGGGGTTCGAACAACCAACAAACTTTTAATTACCAGCTTAGATCTAGAAACACTAGGCCACACCACCCCAAATATGAGCATGTATCTGCATAATCTGCATGTGTTTGTGAACCTTGCGAGGCGCTGTCAAAGCTCTTGATGAGTGTTTTGACGGTGGGCGATGGTTCAGAGGAAGTGGAGGAACGTCGACTCAGTCCCATCCCCTGCCTCAGCGCAGCCAGATCTCTCTCCACGGCATTCATATAATTATACACACGGCCACGCTCCTCTTCCTGCCTGTAGCACAAGACACACACTGACACTCAAGTCTCCAGCATATGCAAATATTTGCCCTTACAAACACAATCACACATCCTGTGTCTGAGTGTCAACACCCTAGTCACAACATATTTACATTGTGTTGTAAATGTACATTACATCTCTTACTTTCTGCTCTTTAGTTCATCCAGTTCTTTGTTCATCTTCTCATTTTTCTCCTGAGCTTCCTGAAGGCGACGCCGTAGGTCTCCGATCTCCTCCTGAGCTTCCGTCTTGATGTCATTGGCGATGACAACAGCCGTTTGCAGATCAGCTTGGAACTGACGCCACTCAGCTGATTCCTCCTGTGAGTGACAGGTGTCAGTTAAATTAATTTGGAGAATCATGGGCAGTGTCTGAAATCACCCCCTATACCCTTAAATAGGGCACTATTTGAGGGGACAGCCATTTGCAGTGGTGTCCGATACCATAATGGACATTATCGAGTGCACTCATTCAATCCCACAATGCACCACAATAACGAGTTTACAACCGATATACGCTCAATGGCTAGAGAATACCCATAATGCACTGTAAATCACACGCTGAATGAATCCATTTTCCAAACCGCTGGTCCAATGTGGCTAAAGCATAATATCATACAGGTATAAATTCCTTTTTAATTGTTAGTACTGATTTCAAACCATTTTTAAGATTAGAATTACTATAATAATCCTAATATACACAGTGCAAACACAGCACATAAAAAGGGGAAATTTACCCGCAATTTACGGTGAAGAACCTTAATCTCCTTCTCCATATCATATTTCTGATCATGAAGCTTTTTGATGGAATCTGAGGAGGGAAAATGGCAGAAATAAATACAGATTTATAAAGAAAGTTAAATGTTCATTAATGTGTTGCTGAAAGTTTATTTTATTCAAATGCCTAATTTTAATTTTATTTTTATACAATTAAGCTATTTTTTTCAGTAAAACTATCATGCCAATAAAATGAAACTGAAAGCTAAAGACATGTTAAGTCAAGAAAATGTCTGTATTGTATACTCAAGATAGCTCGATGACGCCTCTATGTGGACAGAAGCCTGCATAACTACAAAATAATGAAAACAAAACTGTCTGGTCAACATCTGGCTAACACCAGACAAATTTGTTTGTTATATACATAGAAAAAAGTTTTCTGTACAATTCTTTACTTGAGATCTATCTTACATTATGCATTAGTATATACTAATACAAACCTTGGATATAGCAAGTTTTATCTTCAGCCTAAAGGCCGTTCACACCAAGAATGATAACTACAAACATAACTATAATGATATAATAGCGTTCACACCAACGCACAATATGTTTATTTTAAGCACGTGCTGCAGTTTTGTCGTCTGCCGCTTTAAATGATCAAGCTCTTTAAAGCAGGATGAATTCTGATTGGCTGTCAATGTTTTTATCATTCATCAGCTGGAAAAAAAAACATTCTGAAAGTGATTCCAATGATATCGTTCCAGTGTGCCGTTATCATTATAGTTGTGGTGTGGACTCTGCTATTCATTTATATTTAGAATGATTTTTAGAACTATATCTTTATTTTTATAGTTATCATCCTTGGTGTGAAAGTGCCTTAGCTCTATAGAATTTTTTGGCACAATATTTTTGATAAAAATAACTATAAAAAATATATTATTTTGATAAATATATTCAATATTATGTATTAATTAAATATAAATGTATACATATACAGTCAAACCAAAAATTATTCAGACATTTTTTATATATTTTTACAGTGGGTGCAGGACACTATAGTTCATTTATGTAAGTGAGGATAGCAAAATAAAGTAAACTGTGACATATTATACCCAAAAATTCTTCATACAGCGGACTACCAGTAAAATTGATAAAAATTTGGAACCAAAAATTATTCAGACACTTTGACCTGAGCATGTTTTGCTTAAGTGTTATCTGACATAATTAAGATTATTTTTTTCTGACACAGTTTAACTCTGAGATCTTGTCATATTTTATTAAATATATTATATAAACCGTATTAATGAATGAAATGTTCAAGGTGTCTGAATAAATTTTGGTTTGACTGTACATATATTTAATGTGTCAATTAAATATAAATAGTATTTAGTGAGCCATGGAAACCATTTTGTCATGTGACTTACTCTCCAGGTCGGAAATGATGAGGTTGTCATGGAGCTTGACAGCACGATGCTGCTCAACTTCATCCTCCAGCTCAAAGATGGTCTCCTTCATGTCAGCGATCTCTGTATCCTTCTCCTCTAGCTCAGAGCACTGCTGCTCCAGGAGCCGCTTCTGCTCCGCTAACTGTGCCTGGATATCGTCACGAAATGCTCGGAACTCACCCTCAAGCTTTAGCGAACACAAGGATACACGTTAGCAGGGATACAACAGGCATGTGATCAGCTAAAGACAAAACAAGAAAAACCTGACTATCCCCCCCCATTTATTATTATTACAAATACATATATATATATATATATATATTTTAATCAATAAAGAAATATCTTACTATTGCGATACATGTTGGAAAATGTACAGTACACTGCTACTAGTTAACCTGGAGATTCAATATGTGAATTCAGTATGTGACAAAAGTACGTCCGAATTCACAGTACTCATAAAAGAGTAAGCAAAAGTACCCGGATGACCTAGTACTTCTGAAGTGTGCATACGATGGACACTTTACTATCCCATGAGGCCACGGGAGAGGATTTGTGAATGGCAGTGAAGCGACACAACTGATGCTGGTAGGTCACATGATAATGACAACATGGTGAATGTAGTACGTTTGGATTCACACATTCATGCCATATAGAATGTACTTTTTTTAGTGGTCATTAAGCAATTACTTATTAAAAATAAGTACCTACTCGAGAGTATGCGATTTTGGACGCAGCCCCTATGTCCGAATATGCCTACTTCCCTACTATATAGACAGTATGTGAAAAGAGTATGTTTGAATTCATAGTATTCATAACAGTAAGCAAATCCGATGGTCATACTATTTCATTAGGCCACGATAGAGGTGTTGTGAATGGCAGAGAAGCGACGCAACTGACAGCATAAGTCACATAACAATGACAACTTGGCAGATGTATTTCATTTTTACTACACATATCCATACTACATACAAAATACTTTTTTTAACAGTTGTGAAATAAGTTCTTTATCAAATGTAGTACATTTTCATAGAGTATGTGACTTTGGACGCAGCTTAAGACAACTTAAAATAATCAAAGATATGAGTTATCTGAGTGTGTTTGTCAATTTCACCTTGCTAATTGCCTCCTGGAGCTGGGCAGCTTCACTGCGCGTGTGCCCCAGTTCCTCTTGTAACTGAGCTGCCTTGGCCTCGGCTTGCTCCTTGTCTAATCTCTCGCTGTCCAGCAGGTGGCGTATGTCGGTCTTATCCCCTGCATTGTGGATGGAGAGCAGCTGGGCCACTCTCTGTCTCTCTTGCTCAAGTTGGATTCTGCAGCGGTTCAGCTCCACCTGCTCCCCTTCGGACACCACCATCAGCGCTTCCAACTCCGCTTTGGCGACGGCTCGCTCCCTCCGCTCCATTTCCACAGCTCTCTCTGCCATGTGGACACGCTCTTTTAATGCTGCCATCAGGCCTTGGGCTTCTGCGTTCTCCTGTTCCGCCATCTTGAGCGCACTGCTTAGCTGTTGCTGCACACCAAGCAGCTGCTCCCGCTCAAAACGCGAGCCCTCGTTCAGCTCGGCGTAGCGCCTCTCCAGCTCCACATAGCGCCCACTTTTGGCATCTTCGTCATCCTTGGCATACGCCACCCGGTGCTCGTCAAGAAGGCCACGGAAGTAGTCCAGCTGTCTTCCGTACAGTTCTAGACGCTCCCCTTGTTGACAGAGGGAGTCGACAAGAATGGCACGCTCCTCACCCAGGCGTTCGTTCTCCGTGGTCAGCTCTTGTGTGATCTGCTGGAGATCAGCAAGCTCCTGCAGGGTGGCTTGGAGTTCTTCTGATGTGCTGTGCTGGTTCTCCTCCATTTGATGGATTCGCTCAGTCAGGCAGGCCACGGAAACCTCGCTGGTGTTCCCGCTGCTGCCCCTGCGGGAATGTTCCCGGCTTGGTGGCCCTCCTTCTGATTCAGAAGATGATCCACAACCTGAGGGCGCGTCCAAAGCATCATCACTGGAGGTGATTGGCTGGTAGGCCTCACTGCACTCACTGTCCACTGCATCAGGAGAGCCTACACGTCTCGGCTCTGACAGCAGGTCCTCAGTAGAGCCTTGGGTGGAGCCTTCTGCGGAAGACGTGCGCATGCCACCCCCTCTGCTTTCACGATGACCTCCACTGCTGCCGGAAGCTACAGGCTCAGGACTAAGGGACGGGCAACGCAGACCTTTGTCAGGGCTGTCCAGACGGTGCTCCAGAGAGAAGCCAAGAGCATTGAGGCGATCCTTCAGCATCCGGTTTTCACTTTTGAGCATATTTAGCTCATCAAGGATACCCTGGTTCTGGTCTTGAAGGAGGAGGAGAGTGGACTCTACATCAGTGGCACTGATCACAGGAGAAACCTCTTTCTCCTGAGGCTGCTTGTTTTCTTGAGAACCTTGTTCTGGATCAGGGGCTTCAAGTTCTTCCAGACCAAGCTTGGCCTTCATACCTCTAAGTTCAGAGCGGAGATGGAGGATCTCCAGGTCTTTGCTCTTGGCTAAGCCCAGCAAGTCCTTCACTTGACATTCCAGCACTGCTTTATGGCTTATCTGGCTGTCTGAGCGAGATTTGCTCATCCGAGAATCAGTCTCGGCTACAGTATGGCATCGTGACCGCTTCTGAGGCAAGGCATCATTGGGTACGGCGAGCTTTTTGGCAGCACTGGCTCTGGTTCGTTCTCGCAAGTTCTCTCGGGTCGTGCCTGGATCCTTGGCTGTGGATGTCATGGCACGCCTTCCTGAAAGACCTACAAGAGAAAAAAAAAATGGTTGTAAGTTGAAACATTTCCATAACTACATAATATTTTATGGACATTTAATTAGTGGTGTTGTGGGTATTAAAGTAATTTTGCAACACAAGCAGAAGATTTTAACATCTTTAGAATCAATGCAATGCTTAGCGCTACCTGAACTGGTCTTGGACCTGGTCTCAGTGCTGCTGGTGTTCTGAGAGAAGGTTCCTCTCTTGTTTCTTGCAGTAGTGTTACTGTTGCTTATGGATACTGCTCCACTTCCTGCACTGACTGCTGGGAGATCATCATTGCTCTTTGCCTGGTTAGCATGCAAAACATTAAGTTAATGATCTGCTACAGACAAATCACAAGTTAAATGCAACATTCTTAGCTAGCACTAACTAACAAATGTTTCCGATTTCTCCATATTAAAGAGTTACCTTAGACAGTGGAGCTGAACTATGGCTTTTGTTTGTCATCTTGCCACCTGTGCCCATAATGCTGCTTCCCTCAGGTCTGCCTGGGGCCTTAGTGCCCGCTGAGGTTCTGGAGGTGGCGGCCGTGGGCTTGGTCGCCTTTTTCATGCTTGGCTCCAAGTTTTTGATACATTTACAGCGTAATCTAAATAAAGGGAAGCAGATGATAAGTCATTTGGATTAAACTGGCTGCAATTATGCAGATTCAAATGGAACAAACAAAAATGCAGAACAAGTTAATATTGAATGACAATTTAAAATACTCCACTCCTTCAGAAAATACAAAACAGTGTTAGAGAAAGAAGTTTCTGAACAGTATGGCATGCAGTGCTAAGTAAACCTAGCCATAAACAAAAATATACATCACAAAGACATTGCTGCAACATAATTTATTCTTCAGACCTATCTTTTTGTCCTCTAGCATTCAATAGCATTCAATCGCATTCAATCATGCACAGCTTTAATCGAAATATCTCATTACCTTACTCCAGCACTGGTTATTTTCCTCGGGGAACACATTGTGTACAAGTCTATGTTTTTGCTTGGAGACAGCTGGAATGTAACATTACGGTCCCAGAGGACTCTATTTATGCAGCTTCACACACACTGTAAACTCAGACACTTTAGGGGAAAACAGTCATTGGCCAGTGTTTGAATGCACACAACACTGTGTGATTGGAGGAGAGTCAGAAGAGGATGGAACTGCCTTTCTTATCACATCATCATGGGTGGAGGCCAGGCCCGTTGGAAGAGCTGACCAACTGCGTCTAGCCTTAAAAGGCTTTAAACGTCAAGAGCAACAGGGCTAGGCCTGAGGCTAGAAAAACACAACAGCTATATGCAGTACACTACAGAGGCAAAATTTAAGCTATTTGAAAACTGAAATTGTTTGTGTGTGTTAAAATTTCACTTCAATTGTGAGGTCAAAATGCTTAATTTCTTTAAGTACAGTAAATTTCCTTCATAGCATACTTGTGAAGATGGTCCTCACTAGTGTATGTTTATGTGTGTATATAAATGTATTTACATATATATGTCTTAATAAATATGTAAAATTGCCATAGCCCTTCTATGAGGGTTAGGTAGCTACAAAAATGTATGAACAACAGAGATCTAGAAGGAAGGTCTGTGCAAGTATAAGTGTACTCACATGTTGATGTAACTTCTTAAAAAAAAATCAAGAACTAGAGACTCCTGTGCATGCTAAAGCAGTTGTGAACTCTGACACTCTCCTTGACCCTATGTGGCCTCTCTTTGCAAATCGAAAACTAAGGCGATTTGGATACTTTGATGGCAAACAGATGAGGCATGCCCGGATAGACATCAGCCCAAACACCCCTATTTTTCCCAACAAGCCTTTTAAGTTGATATGTTTGAACAGGAGTCAAAACAAAAAGCACCACACCCAACTCCAGACCACAACTCACAGTCCTAATGCTGACTAAAAGAATATAGACACATTAAGCCAAACCTGATGGTATCGTAAAATGTAGGCATCTTTAAATTCATCTAAAAAAAATTAAAAGTTCTAAACATTATTTAATTCTAGCTTCCATAATGTGCAAAAGTAAATAAATCAAAATAAAATCACAGAAAATATACTAAGTGTTAGCAATGAAGCTGGGCACCATGGTAAGATTCTTCAATTTTCTTTCTTTCTCAGAAACTGTAAAGTCATAAAAAATGTAATTGTACAAGCCCTGAGGGAAAGAGAAGACACTCTGCAGTAAAATTCTTCAGCTGAGCAGAGTTAGTTGCCTGAGTTAACGTCCCACTTGAGAGGTCATGGCGGCCAACTTTTTATCAGACATGATTTCAGCGTTCAGTATGAAAACGGCTACCGGGCATTAGCACAAATCTGAGCGCACTGAACCACAGTGCCTCAACACTTTACACTTCAATACATAGACATATCCATCAACACGCTTCTAAAAACAATTCATAGACACACAGCCTCAAACATGCGGGACCACACAAGCAAATTCATATCGGGTAACAGGACAAACTCAATGATCGCCAGTGGAATCTGAGCTGAAAGTGCAAACTCTGTTTGAAGTGAGTCTTTAAAGTGAAAGCAATATTAAATTTTTGAGGTTACAACATTATGAATCATATGCACTCTATGACTCTAAAATGAGTCAGTCTAAGCATTGGTCAATTGGGAAAGAGGTTATAGAAATAGAGGATGCTTTCAAAGCTTTTGAGAATGGGGGAAGGTTTCTCTTTCAAATCAACTCAGACTATGCAGAGGAACTGCGTGACTTTCTGTGTCTACTGGGGTCAAGGGTCATTTCAGGTACATAAAGAAGCATCTGTTATAATGGCAGTCCACAACACAGATGTACAAATAAAACCAGAACCTGCGTAGGGAGAGACATAATTTTTTTTTTTTTTTTTCTTTAGGGCCTGTTCCAACCCTCTATGGACACACTGAAGCTGGTTTACTCGCATTGTAGAGGGTTGACTGTTCACAACAAAAAACAACAACTATAATAACTATAACTGTAAAGTCTGAACAATCATTCTAATTTGTAGGAATATATAGTATATATAGTATAGGAAGTCCACACCACAACTATCATGAGGCAACTATCATTGGAATCACTTTTAGAATGATTTTTTTCCAGCTGATGAACGATAAAAACATTGACAGCCAATCAGAATCCACCTGACTTTAAGGAGTTTAAAGCAGTAAAAGACATAACTGCAATTAGGGTTGCAAAGGGGCGGAAAGTTTCCGGGGAATTTCCGGAAACTTTCCACGAGAACTTAACCTGGGGAATTTGGGAAAGATTCCAATTTGGAAACTTAACAGGAATTTATTGGAAATTTAGGGAAATTTATATAGATTTATAATATTTATATAAAATGTATCATATACAAACATAAATATAAACATTTTGTTTGGTCATAACATGACATTTCTTTTTATTCAAGTAATTCTAATTTTAGTAAATATGTAAAATAAATATATTTTTATTGCAGCAATTGTTATGTGTTATTTATTTCAGTGTCACATGATCCTTCAGAAATCATTCTAATATGCTGATTTGATACTCAGTTATTATCAATGTTGGAAACAGTTGTGCTGCTTAATATTTTTTTGGAACCTGTAATACTTTTTTCAGGATTTATTGATGAATAAAAAGTTAAAAAGAACAGCATTTATTCAAAATAGAAATATTTTCTAACAATATCACTTTAATATAATTTATCATCAATTTTACACATCCTTGCTGAATAAAAGTATACATTTCTTTCAAAAAAAAAAAAAAAAAAAAAAAAAAAAAGGAAAAAATGACTGACCCCAAAATTTTGAATGGTAGTGTATTGTTACAAAATATTTCTATTTTAAATAAATGCTGTTCTATAAATTTTTATTCATCAAAGAATCCTGAAAAAGTATCACAGGTTATAAAAAATATTAAGCAGCACAACTGTTTCCAACATTGATAATTGAGTATCATATCAGCATATTAGAATGACTTCTGAAGGATCATGTGACACTGAAGACTAGTAATGATGCTGAAAATTCAGCTTTGCATCACAGAAATAAATTATATTTTAATGTATATTAAAATAGAAAACCATTATCTTAAATTGTGGTTATATTTTACAATATTACTGTTTTTTCTGTATTTTTGATCAAATGTGCATGTTATGGACTGGGGGAAGGCACAGTGCATGCAGGGGGTGTGGCCTCAATAGCCCTGCAGTAAGTAGTGTGCTGTGTGAATGTGATTGAGGAATGTGCAGGGTAAAAATTCAACTGAAATTGCATTAAATCTGGTTGTTTTAACCAAAATTATGCTGCAAGATGTTTTTATCAACTACATTTAGCCTAAGTACCCTGTTATAAGCTAACCTGCAATTTTGCAAATTCCCTGTTTATTCCTATTAATTCTCGTTAATTCCCATATATTCCTGTTAATTCCCATGGAAAGTTTCCAGCTTTGAAAATTCCCGGAATTTTGCAACCCTAACTACAATACGTGCTAATAATAAACAGAATGTTATCACCTGTTTGAGTGGATGTTTCTATAGTAGTTATCGTTAAAGTTATCGTTCTTGGTGTGAATGAGCTTTTGGACTTCATGGCCATGTTTAAACTTCCTGCTGGGTGGTCAGTTTGCCTGTGAAAGTGACAGAGTGTGACGATGCCTTAAATATGTGGAACATAGTGGAAAGTCATTTGGCTCATGTAGTGTAGGATGAGAAAATGCATCCAGTGCTGTGGGTAAAAAAAATAAATGGACCCTCTCTTCGGAATAAAATAAATGTGCGAATATAGGAATAGAAGATTACAATCCTAAAAACCAGAAAGCAGTGCACACACAAATAAAACAGATGTTGTTTTGCCGAGGTAGATACATGTGGTAAAGACATTGGTCTGACAGGAAGTCCACAGTGAAGTTTTCTCAAACATTAAAGGGAAAAGGACCTTGTGGGGAATAATTCGAAGCTTTTGAAAAACAAAAACAAGAACTAATTCTCTCGAGAGGGAATCCAAGCAGGACAGAACAGTCCAGGAATCTCTAATGGCCCACTAAACGGTGACCACAGTCCTGACCTACTGACGCTCTGCCTAAACAAACCGTTTGATATGCAAAACAGGCAAGATGGTCCTGTGAAGTTCAAGGGATTCAATTCCTTCACTGTATCTCACCAAAAACTTATGAATTCAGTGTTTGGAATATTCTTCGGGCTATTTCAGTCACACATCTAATGGAAATTCCTTGCAGACCTGACACAGCAGCCGCTTGTTAATTGAGCATCAGTATGAAGGCTGATGGGAGGAATGTGTTTGTTTGGACAGTTGATTATACACACACACACACACACACACACACACACACACACACACTGAACAGTCTGCAATTATTACAGCAGGAGGCCAAAACCTGTAAATAAGCCTATAAAAAAAATCCCTAAACAGCACATAGTTAGGAAACACTACTTTTAAAGGTTTTTTACCATCAAGTAAGACATCAGTCCAAATCCTTGCCAAGGGTCTGAGACATAAGAACCATGACGCTACTAATAAGAGCTTCCATTCAATGAAATCATTCCTCTGAGAGCTGCTAATGTGATCAAGCAGAGTGCAGTCAGCTCAAGAGAGGTACAACTGGGTCAGTGTCTCTGCCCGGTCCACAGGACGTCCCACTGGGTATGCAGGCAGTCGCTTCCACCCAAATTTCTTAAAACCAATACTAATTTATAATGAAGAGCTCACAGAAGGACCAAAACATATGAGAAAGTTGAGCATGCATATAAGCAAAACTTTACAGCATTTTATGCTATAAATGTTTCTTTGATTTCATAAATAATGTTTTGAAATGATTAAAGCTAACAGGAAACAAGTTTCATAGCCCTATTTCTGATACAAGATATTCAATGAGAAAAAAAAAAAAAAAAGTAAAACGGGATATGATTTTATTCATCAAGAATTGATTGGACTGCGAAAAGGGACGTTACATGGAGCGAGAAGGTTGGAGGTATGTTTTGATTCTTTGAGATTATAAAGAAGTGACGCAGTGAAATTTCGGCAACCAAAAAAATTCAGCCTAAACAGCTTTTTCTAGTCAGTAGTGGCCTAATGGTTAGAGAGTCAGACTGGTAACCCGAAAGTTGCGAGTTCGTTTCTCAATACCGGCAGGAATTGACTGAGGTGCCCTTGAGCAAGGCACCTAACCCCCCAATCACTCCCCGGCGCCACAGCAAAACGTCTGCCCGCAGCTAGACAAACTCTTTTTTCCTTTAGAATAATGTGCACTGATAAATCATTCAGTTATATGATGAGGAACAGTTATTCTAAAAGCAAATAAGGCTGGTTTTGATTTCTTGTTGACTTTAAAAGAAGATGATTGGCAAAAGGCCACATATTTTGAGCTAAACCTGACAATCTCAGCACCTTAATATGCCTGACTAACCAATCACTGCTGAGCTGTGGGCTGGGAAATGTTGAGTTCTGAATCTGAAAGCAATAAAACTGACATGAATCTGTTACAGACCAAGAAAAATATCCCTCAGGTGCCATTCCCCTATAAAAACAGAAAAAAATCCACATACAGCACCTCATGCAGCCCAGTTAATCAAGTAGGGATGCACCGATATGAAAATTTTGGCTGATACCGATAACGATAATTCGTTATATTTGAAAGCCGATAAATCTAAATCCAAATTTTTATATAATTTAAAAAAAACCTGATTACAAAAACAGAAGTCTCACCATTAAAAGCCATGTCCAAAACACACAATTATAATGTTCTCATTTTAATTTTATTTAGCTTATATGACAGACTTGCGCTGCACATGTTGAACTTAAATGTATTTTCCTTCTTGAAGTCATTCCAATCATATTTCAAGCAATTCAAAACCATCATGGTGGACAGTGCGCATCTGAAGTGTCTCAGCTGAAGGAAATTAGCCATTTATCGGCTTTAATATATCGGCCAAATCGGGCAGATAACGATAACATTAAAAATTAACATATATCGGCCGATTTTTATTGACAGAAATGCTCAATAAATAAAGCAAAGCAAAAAAAAGTAACTATTACAATATGATTATTCCTACTGCAATCAACCTTTTTACAACCGAATGCAAAATGAGGGTTTGCCATTACCCATATACTCTACCCTGAAGCACTCCCCAAAATGCTTTGGATGTTTGGGTGCGTTGGGTCGACTGGAATGTGCTGCTGCCTGCTAGAATCAATTCAAACCAGCTCATCAAATGCCTTCATGGGAAAAAGCTATGGATGCCATAGACTCAGCAGAGACTATTCTGAACAACATTAAAGGAAATCCTCTAGGAAATCCAGAATGACACATTCTGAAGATGGACTGTAATTTATTTTTAAAAATAACTCTAACCTTTGATACAGACTTCTTATTAACTCTGTATATAGGTAGATGGAAAAAAAATATATTGAGAAGTTGGTGTGACATGCTATAGGGTGAATTCGGGGTGATTGGGACACTTTTTGCCATTGAGAAGAATTGGAAAAAATGTCCCAATCAATCTGAAATCACCCTACACGTAAAACTACTTCACACAGCATTGCATAGAATTGTATAGTACAAATTTGATTCATGAATCAATTTAAATACAGTTAAATAATTATCTATTCAATAGATTCAATCAATTTGATGACATTTGACAGAAGTCTTTCGATGTGGGACAGGCCCAAAATCACCATTTAAGTGGATGACAATACTAGTTTGTCAAACATAAATCTATTGTATTATATTTATAAAAAAACTTAGGATTTCTGGCTTTTAAACTTAAAAAAATTAGTCATGGAAAACCAAAGTGTGTAGTGTATTCATGTAATGTGTCATGTGCTTTATGTGTAACTTGACTATGACACTGCCAGCTGATATTAGGAATTATAATTAACATAACATACATAAAAGTTATGATTCCTCTTATGATAAATGCAACATTATTTACAACAAGACATAAACTTGTCTAAATCACACTTTCCCCACACAAATCAAACTGACACAATCCAGAAGAAAAAGCGAGATTGATCGAGGAGAATACAATAACTTAAATGACATTTTACCTTGCGCTCCTCGGAGAATTTCCTAGGATATATCCAAATAAACGCAAGTTGACGTAATCATAACGTGAAAATGAAATAAACGCTTTGATCTTGTAAAAAAAAAAAAAAATCTCAGTTTCCCGACTCCCCGGGAGCGAAGTGATGCTAGTGTTTCCCAATCCTCCTACCAAGCCGAAGCTGAACGCGATGTGAAGCAGGAAACAATATTCGGCCACGCCTTTCTTCAGTAAATTTGCTTTATTTTTTAAAATAAAAGTCCTTGACAAAATCTGATTTATTTATTTATTTATTTATTTATTCTTTCTTATATTGATAACTAAAAACGTGAAGCAGGGGTATGGGGTGGAAGAAGAGGAAATAAATGGAGGAGTGTTTAGAAACGTCAAAAACAATTGCTCTTTGTAGAAGTATGTAGCAGTAGCTTAATAGTTAAAAAAAAAAGCAACTAAAACAAAGGTTGCAGGACATTCCCAAATTTAGAAGGTCCAGATCACAGGACTAGTATTACAGTCTTCAAGCTATAATTCAGTTAGTTTATTCTGTCACTTTAAATGAAAAGCTTAGCTACAGTTAACTAAAGGCAATTACACTTGCCTAATTTGTGATTGTAATTTAGAAACTACAAACATCAAGTGATATAGCTAAAGTCCTGCATCACTGTATTTTAAATAAATAAATAAAGTAAAATAAATAAAAAAGTGTATTAGGTGATATATGAATTTACCTTTAAAAACACTCATCTCCTTTGTTTATGATTTCTGGCTTCACAAAGGTATTTGCGTGACGTAGCTATGTGATATCAGCCGCGCACTTTGTAAAACGTACATCACTGACATATTGAAAGCAGCATTAAAGTGTAATCAGTGTAACTCTTGAGTTTATTATGGCTGAAGTTTAGCTAAGCTAAATATGTATAAGCATTGATGCATGTATGATTTTCTTCAAAATCCATAGGCTTGTGTTCATTATTCTGCCAAAACACAATCAACACCATCAGATACAAAAAAGTATGTCAAATATCTATAAATATATAAGCACTAACAAATCTGACATTCAGGTCAATTAATGAATGAAGGAACTGATATTACAGGATTTCAAACTGATTTACAGCTCAATATTTTGGATTATAAATCTCATAAATTGATAAATTCATAGGTTAAATATGAAATATGGTGTAAAAGATGTGAATATATATATGAAATATGGTGTAAAATGTGGGTAAAGAGACAGGACAACAAAGCTATAGCTAACACATGCAGGACTCAACTCTATTGCTAGAAAGCTTGTCTAATCTTAGTCTTGTCACTCAGCAGTATGACGGGACAAGTTTATTTAGTAATTTTTTAAAAAGAAATTAATACTTTTATTCAGCAAAGATGCATTAAATTGATCAAAGACAGAAAATGCATCTATAATGTTGTTAAAGGTTTCTGTTTCATATAAATACGGTTCTTTTGAGCTTTCTATTCATCAAAGAATTCTGGGAAAAAATGTATCACGGTTTCCACAAAAATATTAAGAAGCAAAACTGTTTTCAACATTTATAATAATAATGTTTCTTGAGCACCAAATCAGTATATAAGAATGATTTCTGTAGGATCGACACTGAAGACTGGAGTAATGATGCTGAAAATTCAACTTTGCCATTATAGAAATAAATTACATTTTAAAATATATTAAAATAGAAAACTGTTGTTTTATATTGTGATAATATTTAACAATATTACTGTTTTACTGTATTTTTGATCAAATAAATGCAGCCTGTCAAAGACAATGAAACAAACCTTACCAACATCAAAATATACTTATTCTAAGAATTGTTATATTATATTATATTCTCAGGAGGAGGCGTGGCTCTTTATTCTCCTAAAGCGCGTTCTCGGGACTGCCAGAGGGGGCGCGCATGCGAGCACAGTGGCGAGTGTCAGAAAAGAGGAGGTGCGTGGTGTGATACGCATCTCTCATTTGAGTGTGTTGTATGTGTGGAGGGGAAGCGCAACACACGTTGTGATATTCGCACTTCTAAACTGAGCTAGAACCAACTTTATTTCCCCTTCTTTCGCTTTCCTCGAGCGGAGGAGGACGTTCCGGAGTTTTTGTTTCAGCAGTAAGAAGGCAAATCCTCGGCTGTGGGGGAATAATGTCGGCGTCGGCGGCGAAAGTGAGCCGAAAGGAGCAGAACTCGAATCACGACGGAGCGGACGAGACCTCGGGTAAAGTAATGGCGGCCTCCTGCGCACCGCCATTTTCAGTAACTTACACCTCTTGCGTTTAAAGCACGAATATCAGTTTTAACTATTCGCTGAGCATTTATTTTAATCTTTAAGTAAAGCCTGAGCCTGTGACCGTTTATTCGAGCAGAAGTCCATTTTTGCAGGGTAATTTCAGCAAAAGGCTGTCGCGCGCACCGGAGGCCATGATGTTTCCTCGCGCGGCGGCTTTATTGTGCCACGCGCGACGAACATTGCGTTCGAGCGGCATTTAGTTTATCAAAACACACATTTCCTTATTCTTTTCACTTATGTCCTCAGGTGAGTCGTTTTAAACCCACAGTGACTCGAAAATAATTAGTGCGCTGTATTGAGCCCATGTTGTGTGCTAATAGGCTAACTGGTTATTGTGTCTCCCCCGCCATCACGAGCCATTCCCACATGTGTCACAAAACCATGCTGCCACTCCATCACACATCACAGTAGACTTGTTTTAATGACGCTCAAGTAGGTCGAAATGACTTTCTGATACTTTAAATGCACGGCAGTAATGTGTAATTCATTAGGAGAACGGTAAATGTGGCCCAGCGCGTGGCCTCCTCCTTTTAAACCTCGCGGCCTTGCGCAGCTGCTGCTGAAACTGTACCGGATTGAGCTGGTCGTCCGGTCTTACACATCGCTTTCACTTTAACCTTTCTATTGTGGTTTTGAATCGGATCAGATTAGCTTAAAATAATGCTGCTTTTTGTTCTGTTATGATATACGCAATGCGTCGTGTTTACATGGTTCCTTTATATATAGTACTTTGTGTGTAATAACAAAAGTCATGTTTTTAAAAGTCATGTTTTTATGTTAGTTTATATAAGGATTGCATACGCGTGCAGTTTTATCCTACTACATTTTATAACGCGTGAATAAATCGTTATTTTATTGCATTTCAGAAAAAGAGCAACAGGAGGCAATTGAACACATTGATGAAGTACAGAATGAAATCGACAGGTGAGTTTGCCAGTGCCTCTGAAGTATCATTTGTAAGTGCACATTTGATGCATTTGTTTTATATTGCTTTTGTTGCTTTCACAGATTGAATGAGCAGGCGAGTGAGGAAATTTTAAAAGTAGAGCAGAAGTACAATAAGCTACGTCAGCCATTCTTCCAGAAGAGATCAGAACTCATAGCCAAAATTCCAAACTTCTGGGTCACAACATTTGTCAACCATCCACAAGGTAAGAAACTGAAACCCTTCCTCTGTTATTAAATATGAGTGACTTCTGTGCTTTTGCTGGTTTGTTTATATATTCACTTGTAATATATTGTTTTTCACTAATAGTCTCAGCCTTGCTCGGTGAGGAGGATGAAGAAGCACTTCATTACCTGACCAGAGTGGAGGTCACAGAGTTTGAGGACATCAAATCAGGTTACAGAATAGATTTTGTAAGTAACCCTTTTCGCCTGGTCCAGTGTAAAAGTAATGTCTGACAAAATCAAATGTCTGACCTGTAATTTTATGTGCAGTACTTTGATGAAAATCCATACTTTGAAAACAAAGTCCTCTCAAAAGAGTTCCATTTGAATGAGAGTGGTGACCCATCTTCAAAATCCACTGAAATCAAATGGAAGGCTGGAAAGGTGGGTTAACTTTTTATTTTTTGTTTAAATCAATTTTTTGGGTCAGTTTTGAAGTAATGCTGTTCCGTTTTTGGGTGTCTATTAACTGATTATGTATGATGCAGGACCTGACGAAGCGTACTGGACAGACACAGAACAAGGCAGGGAAGAAACGGCAACATGAAGAGCCAGAGAGCTTCTTCACCTGGTTTACTGATCACTCTGACGCAGGGGCTGATGAACTCGGGGAGGTCATTAAAGATGACATCTGGCCCAACCCCCTGCAGTACTACCTGGTATGAAATATAATTGTGAAACGCTGAAACACTTGCTGTATTGAGAGTCAGAACTTTTATTTAACTTTTTGTATCTGCTCAGGTCCCTGATATGGATGATGAAGAGGGTGAGGGTGAAGAGGATGATGATGAGGAAGAGGAGGAGGGTTTGGAGGACATTGATGAAGAGGGGGATGAGGATGAAGGAGAGGAAGATGAAGAGGAGGACGATGGAGAAGATGGTGAGGTGAGAGTTTATTCAAAGTTTTGAAAGTTTATTCAAAATAATTGATTTTAAAGTATATCTGTATTGTATAAACTTCAGAAACTGCCACAGTTAGAACATAAATTTTAATGTTTTTTTTTTTTTTTTTTTTCTTCTTTGACCTCTCTTTTTCAGGATGATGGGGAGGATGACTAAAGGCTGATAAGGACATATTCCATCACTTGTACCTGTTATTTCCTTTTTGAAGTCATCCTCCAACCATGGGAGCAAAAAAAAGCTTTTTTATTTTTTTTTATTTTTATTTTGTGCTCCATGTTCTGTTCTACTGAAGCCTCTCCTGTCCTGACCATGTCTAAACCCAGTTAATTCCCTGGACATACAATACCTGCATTGGAAAACTAGTGGCATCTCGTTGCTGAAGCCTCTTGCGTCATCTTTAATTACAACCATCTCCAAAGACAAATACAAAATATTAACAATCTGCACGTCATCCTCTGTAGACTAAACCGAAGTAAATAGCAGTTTATATATTAAGTATATAAATGAATTTTTTTTTTTTTCTGTGAATGGTTGTGAATTGAAGTAATAAGCCATGGTGCAGTGATCTAATCATAGCGTACATACCTAGCCACTTTTTTCTTTTTCTTCTTTTTTGTATATTTTCTTTAATGCAGAGGTGGGCCCCAAAGAGTTGACACTGTTTTTCCTATGTGATATATTGGACAAAAGGAAAGCACCAGCTAGCTCCTGTCACCTCTTGTAAATGATTTTGGGGTCAATATCAGGGTATGGCAGTTATTATTGTTGACAGTTCAGTGGGGTCGGGTGGGGCAAGCGGGCATTTGACACATCAACATTTGGGTTTATGTTGATTGACTTTTCATTGTAATGTTTTACAGACACCCATGAGGTTTGAAACATTTTTAATAAAAACAAAACACAAAAAAACTTCCTCTTGTAATTTTGAGCTTGGCTAATTAAAGGATTATTTAAATGAGATAATAAAGCCTGTAGAATCTTAAAGAACTCTACAACTTGTCTTTTCTCCATCTGTTTTCTTTATTGGAGATATACAGATGAACACATTTGAGTACAATGTTTTTATATAGTTTTGTTTGATGTTTTGGGACATCTTTGAAAGTTTTATATGTAACCGTTTTTAGTGTACTGTTGAATGGTATTTCTTCAAAGACTTGACAGTAGGGCTAATGTTGCTAGAAAGTCATTCATACAATTTAGTTCCTATTCTTTTTTTACATGGCACATTTATAATGTTACCTTTTAACTGCTTGTAGCTCTAAATTGCTTTGGGCCTAAAACTCAAGATTTTACGCAAGTCATTTTCATTTATTAGACAGATTGATTATACAGAGCGGTTTATTAAACTCATTACATTTTCATGAATGGTATGTGAAAGCAAATTTATGCCTATGTATTACATTTATCTACATTTTTGTGTGGTTAATTGTTTATAGTTGATCAATCATAATTCTATTTTGTGTGTAGAGTTATTGTCCACCTCATTATGTATTGACACCACACAGTGAATAGAACAGCCATTCAGCAAAAAATTAAATGTTACTTTGTGTATTCATGAAAGTATGAAATTATTTTATGTAATGTTTTTGACTGTTATGCACATCCTATAGGTATAACAATTTTCATGTTGTTTTACGATTTTGTAACTTGAGTGCATTCAGTTAAAACTTTTAGAAGATAAAAATATCCATGAACATTATCCAAAATTATGAGAAAAATCTACGATTTAAATGTTATTTATTTGAATAACTTTAATCACCATATATCACAATTCAGTGTCTTGTCCACCCTCATGTATTAATGTTTTTATACATAAATCCTAGTTTAATAATATAAACAAAGATGTGTTTGTTGTCAATGAACTGATACAGAAGTGGTGTGTCTACTCAAAAATATCTAGTTCTACTAATCGCAGTTTTATCTTAAAGTAAACATAAATCACATGATTAATGCAAAAAGAAAGAAAAAAAGTTTTTATTAGACGTCTGAGGCTATTATTCATTACAGGGTTTGTGCCAGTCATTTTTTTTTAAATATATATTTTTTAAACCAATAGAATTTATTACGAACTAACACAGCAGTCATCGACATGTTCACGTCCTTTTTGAAACAAAAATACTTACTCAACTAGGTTTCTTTTTTGAAAATGTTCAAAGCCCAAAAGGCACCGAATTGTACGAACGACCCAGTACAAAGGGCCTTTAATAATATCAAAATGAAAGTGCGGAAAATAGTTTGACCAATCAGAAGCTAACACCAGTGACGTCCGGTGGACAGCCAACCATTGATTGGCTTAGGGTATCCATGGCAGCGCAGTCACGGATGTCACATCCAGGATAATCATGGAGGAAAAGAACTCCGCTGTGCAGTAGCAAAATACAATAAAATATCGTTCAAAATTAGCGATGCTGCTGTTTTTCCCATCACAGAAGCAGATTTTGATTCGTCGAACATAAACAGTCCCTTAAATATGATGAAAAACCAGAAAATCGTTTGCTTGATATACAAATATTCGCTAGCTCCCTGCTAACTCTGACGTCTAATTGAGACTAAGCACTTTGTAGATATATAAATACACATTTTTTGTCTTGAGGTAAAGATAAAAAATAGTTTATTCTCGCTTGCTGGCAAAGTTTGAACATGTTTACGGATGAAACGCTTGACTTAATTGGTGCTGAATCGACATGGAGAAAGTCACATCAGCAAACACAAGAATCAGTAAGTTAACAGGTTTGCTTACCTTCTATAACCAGAATATTCATGCGCTTGATGAAATATCAGTCCTTTTTGTGTGATGTATCTATCGTGTTTGTTTTATACCTGTCCAGAGAAGCTGTCAAACTCGTCCAGTTCACACAGCAGAGGCTGAAACACAAGCCAAAGATGTGTTGGAAAACAGCACCCAGACACAAGACCAGATCAGCCAAACACTCTCCCTAGATCGAGACATTTCTGACTTTCCTGGTTTGGTGGACTTCTTGCATAGAGTAGAAGATGTGGTTATCAGAGAGCTAGTGAAAAACTCCAAGAGTCACGCTTTTGATGGGTTTGAAGTGAACTGGGAGGATCAGAATGAGTCGGTGAGAGCCTTGAATGCAAAATAGCATTAATAATGGATTAAAAAGTATTAGATAGTAAATTATGGAAGCTTGTTTCCACCACAGAATCAAAAATAAAAAAGGTAATTGCAACTTTTTATCCCACAATATTGACTTTTTTTTTCTTAGTTGCAATTGCAAGTTTATAGCTCACAATTCTGACTTTTTCCCCTCACAATTCTTAGTTTATATCGTACAATTCTGAGAAAAAAGTGAGATAAAAATTTGCAATTGCGAGTTATAAAGTCCGAATTGCAAGACATAAATTTGTAATTCTGAGAAATAAGTCCGAATTGAGTCATGAACCCCATAAAAAAGAGATTAAAAGTCAAAATGACCTGTTTTATTTTTTTTATGGAAGCTTGTTTCCGCCACTTAATAAAAAAAAAAAGGCAATTCTGACTTTTTTTCTCGCAACTCGCAATTTTTATAAACTTGCAGTTCTGACTTTTGACACACAATTGCGAGTTATAAAGTCAGAATTGTGAGAAAAAGTCAGAATTGCAGTTCAAAAATGGCTAAAGTCAAATCTTGCAATTCTGACATCATAACTCGCATATAATCTTAATTATAAGATAATTAATAATTGTTTATCTCACAATTCTGAATTTTTTTCTCAGAATTGCGAGATAAAAAGCCGCAATTATATTAAATTTTTTTTAATTAATTGGCGGAAACAAGCTTACATGATTTTTGGAAACAAGCTTCCATAATAAATAGTATTAATAATTGGTTTAATTATATTACAGTTTATGTCTTCCTGGTGATTTCTTGCACAGGTGTCCTGCATGTACCGCCTTCAGCATGCTGATGCTCAGGAAAGGGGTCTGCAAGTCACCAGTGTGTCCTGGAACTGCACTGGCTCGGTCATAGCCTGTGGATTTGGCCGGTAACAGTCCTTTCACCAAACGAACACATAAAACCACCTCACCTGCAGTGTTAATTAAAGCAGTTTTAATGATGTATTTCTGGGGTTAGTGTGGATGATGGTGATTGGAGCAATGAGAAGGCTTACGTGTGCACGTGGAACCTAGACCGGCAGAACTTGAACTCAAAGCGGCCGGATGTGATCATCGATGTGGCCACTCCCATCATGTGTCTGTGCTTCCATCCTGTGAGACCGTCTGTAGTTGCTGGTATGGGCACACATTTAAAAAAATAATGCTTTTAAGATTAAGATCCCTTAAAGTGTTAATCTATGGAGCCCTTAAAGGGATCTTTACAAAAATAAAAAAATTTACAGACTTTCACATGCAAAAGAAACTATTGTGTGCGCACAGGAATTTTTTTCATGTTAAATTTTGAGCAAATAGATTTTTATTAATTCACGCGCATCTATACTCTCATTTTCTGTATAGTAAAATAGCAGTGACGCACAAAGGAAATAGGTTATTGAATACATAAACCCGGAAATTGTAACGTGTGAGTAATGTTTTCTTGTAATAACGCAAAAAGTTTCTTGTCCTAAGTGTAAAAACGTAAAGCCACTCCCTCAGTTATTAGGGACAAATACCTTTTAATGGCTCATTTCATCAAGATAATTTCCATTCCTCTTTATTGTGGCATTAGGGGGGCTGTACAGTGGAGAGGTGGTGGTCTGGGACACAAGCCGATCACAGGACCTCATTTTGGCTCATACAGGAATGTCTGCAGATACCCACCGTGAACCAGTTTATCAGGTATAGAAACGTTTATGACTGAGGCATGAAGAATAAGCATTCAGTGATATATAAAAGCACAGTATTTCTGTGTGTAAACAGGTAAACTGGGTCCCAGCAGCTCGCCGAGGTGAGTTTGTTCTACTGAGCGCCGGTTCAGGAGGAAGGGTTCTGTTGTGGACTATTGATGGAGCTGAAGCCAAACTCACCTTGAGTTCTGGATATGCCCTTGTCCCACAGCAAATGCCTCAGAGTGGGGCAGCAAGCAAGGTGGGAGTCATAATATGGTCTTGGCAAACTGATTCAGTATATATGAATATATGAATCCTAGCTAAATCATAAAAGATGCAGATCTTCATGCAGATTTTTAAAAAATAATGTAATATAATTGTTTGATTTTAGGATGAAATATGACCTTGACATATTTCTGTACAATTCACCCTAATAATGCAATACTTTTGTTTCTCTCCCTGAAGACCAGAGGTAGCACCACTATAGGAGTAACCTCTGTTGCACTTTCCCCATGGGACCTGGACACATTCTTGGTGGGCTCAGAAGGAGGCCTTGTGCTCAAATGCTCCTTCAGCAGTGAGACGGTAGCAGCAGTGCCATCTGATTGTGAGAGTGTGACACTGCGTGCCCCGATGCAATTCTCTTTCTCACCACGAGGGGGCCCTATACACTCAGTCCACTTCTCACCCTTCCACAGGTGAGCTTTGTGCTATTTTCCTGTATTGTATGCTTTCTACGTTGTGTAATATCTACTTGAAGGCTATTTGGCAGTAATTGTAACATCTCTTGGTGTTTCTGACATTAGGAATCTGTTTGTAAGTGTCGGGACAGATGGTTTAGCTCATCTGCACAGCGTGCTCCAGCCCCGCCCCCTGCTGTCTCTACGGGTGTCCGATTCATATGTGTTTTGGGTGAGGTGGTCACCGACACGCCCTCTAGTCTTTGCTGCAGTCACAGGACAAGGTGAGATGTATGTAATACTCCCATACACACACGCGCGTGTATACGTGGGACATTGACAAACAAGGCTTCAAAAAAGGTGCTTTTTAAAAACCTTTTTCAAAACTGATATAATGCATATATGCAAAGAATTCTTTTTTTCAGTCATCTTTTGATTGTTTTTATGTCAGGCGGTATAACCAAATACACTATATTGCCAAAAGTTTTGGGACGCCTGCCTTTACGTGCACATGAACTTTAATGACATCCCATTCTTAATCCGTAGGGTTTAATATGGAGTTGGCCCACCCTTTGCAGCTATAACAGCTTCAACTCTTCTGGGAAGGCTTTTCACAAGGTTTAGGAGTGTGCTTATGGGAATTTTTGACCATTCTTCTAGAAGCACATTTGTGAGGTCAGGCAGTGATGTTGGCGAGAAGGCCTCGCTCGCAGTCTCTCCTCTAATTTAGCCCAAAGGTGTTCTATCGGGTTGAGGTCAGGACTCTGTGCAGGCCAGTCAAGTTCCTCCACACAAAACTCGCTCATCCATGTCTTTATGGACCTTGCTTTGTGCACTGGTGTGCAGTCATGTTGGAACAGAAAGCGGCCATCCCCAAACTGTTCCCACAAATTTGGGAGCATGAAATTGTCCAAAATGTCTTGGTATGCTGAAGCATTAAGAGTTCCTTTCACTGGAACTAAAGGGCCAAGCCCAACCCCTGAAAAAAAAAAACATTCCATGAAGCTCTACGCACTGTTCTTGAGCTAATCTGAAGGCCACACAAAGTTTGGAGGTCTGTAGCTATTGATTTGCAGTTGTGCCACCCTGACATTTGAGAATATACAAATTGCTGGACAAAAGTTTTTCAGTTATCTTAACAGCTTTAAAACTACTTATATTTATAATATTTTGTGTATATGAAAGGATTCGAACCTAAAATGATGCCATAGTATTTAGTTTTTTTTTTAAATTATTATTATTAATACAACATATAGTTTCCTCATCTGTTCATTTGTTTGGACAATTGCACCACCTGACATTTTGGGGGTTCAAGATAACAAAACATAAAATATGCATTATTTAAATGTACTAAAAATGAATAGATTTTATAGAATAAAGTGATATGTCATGAATTTATCAAATTATTTAAAAAGGAAATAACGCACTTGGATGCAAAAATATGCACGTCATGTCATTGACCCTATACATATTTGTAATAACACATTTCTCTTTTGCAATTTGTTTTAGTGAAATGAAAGCATGGTCTTGAATTATTGTTTATATAACAAAAATGTTTAATTTCAAATTTAATTTGAACTCTGGCAGGTTTGGTCCAAATGTTTGATTTGGGTAGAAGGTCTTTAAGGCCAACCGCCACAATTGACCAGAACACAGGAGGTCAGCCAGCTTATTGCTTGGAGTTCAACCCCAAACACACAAGTCTGATGGCAGTGGGCAATGCAGATGCTAGCGTCAACATCTGGCAGCTTAGTGCGGAGTTAACAGAACAAGGTGCAAAGGAGATGGCAATACTGGAACAGCTGGCCAATGAGGTGACGGACTGAGACCGCTCAAGAATTCTTTTTTTTTTTTTTTTTCTTAAAACACATGTATTGTAACTAAATAAATGCATTTCATGTTGAAACATGTATTTATGCTTCTACTCCAAATAAAAACACACAGACAACGCTTTCCAGTTATAACCAGTAGCGTTTATTTAAGCACACTGCAGTCTTGTGGGTGATGTTACAGCATATCCTCTCTATAGGTTTGTTAAACAAAGCAAAGCACTTAACAGCTAAAACAATCACAATAAAATGCAGACAGATCCACTACACTATACTCAGTGAAGCATGAGGAAGTGTCAGATAAATATGCAGGGTTAAGAGTGATAGCAAGATACAGATATTGCTATACTGGATGCTATAGAGAATTTTCATTTCAGATCCATGCAGTTTGGCCTTGTGTTGTGAGGGGGGAAAACGCATCCCGATTGGTCACTGGCAGGCAGGGGGGCGGGGAATCAGTTGACGAAAAGCGAGCGGGTGAATTCCACAAAGTCGAATGCTGACGGGATCTCGCGGCCCTTGCTGTCCAGGTAGGGCTTCATATGGGAAATGCAGTAGTCTGCCTGTTCCTTCGTCAGGTTCTGTAAACACATAAAAGGTCATTAAGATCATCTTTCTAACACCAAACGTGAAACAGGCCAAACTTTTGGTACTGATTTTGTACCTGGTAGAGTTCTTCCTTGGTGACGTAAGGTTTGTTCTCGGCGCTGAGAGCACGGAAAGCGCTCTCGATCTCCTCGCTTGATTTCACATTTTCTGTTTCTCGGCTGATCATAAAGGCCATGTACTCCTGCAAGGACACGTTTCCATCCCTGAATAAAACAAAACTGATGTTAGCTCATCAACAGAAACAACACAGTATTTAGCACATCCATAGAAGATGTTTCTCACCTGTTCGGATCCACTATGTCCAGGATGGACTCAAACTCCGGGTCTGGTTCTCCTTCTTCAACCATGGGCAGGTCGTAGCCCAAAGACCGCAGGCAAGACTTAAACTCCTGATGGTTTAGACGTCCAGATTTTTCTTTGTCGAAGTGCCTGAGAAACAAAGACTTGCATTACATTTTCAAGAACACTAAAGTTTAGCATTGTAATGTTTTTTATTAAACTCACTTGAACATCATGCTGAACTCCTTTAAGGCCTCCTCTGTTACTCCTGTAGTGTTTCTAGAAGAGATTTGCGAGAACAAGTCAGTCAAAGTAAATTGATCCAATCGCACTGTTCATCAAGTTAGGGGTGAGGTGTCACCTGGCTTGGATCTGTTGTTCCAGGTTGTGTTGCATCCTCATGCCCAGCTGGTCGAGTTGGTCCCACTGTTGGGCCAGGCCCACGGTGCTGTGTTCTGTGTATTTGTTGTCCAGGATCAGCGCCTCCTCCATGGCTGCTCCCAGATCCTCGATTTTCTTCAGCTGACTGCGCATGGCACGAATCTCCTGGTGCTTGCGCTGCAGAGAAACCCAGAGGGAAAAGACATTTAGAGCAGAGCATTTTATAGTTCAGTGTGTCCATTTATTTGTTACTCAGGTTTGAGGCTTATGCAAGCATTTTAATGTCCTCTTTTCTGCATAATGAAGTGTTCACACATTTTATGGAATATTACATTTCTATGATTTTTCTATTACTCCTATTTGTGATGGATGAATAGGGATATTTGGAAACCATTTTATATAAATAGGACACACACAGAGTAACTTCTAGCTGAAGAAAAAAAATGATACAGGTTATAGACATTTTTTTTCAGGACTGTTAAAACCCTGAATATTGAAATATACACATTTACTTATGGACTATCAGATAAATAACTTTTTTAACAAACAATTTTATCAAAGACTGCACTCACAAAAAGCTCTTGCAGATGAAATCATTTAGAAACAAATATAACTAGTTTTTTTTTTTAATTCACTATGGAAATTTCCACAACTTAAAAGGTTAGTTAATCCAAAAATGAAAATTTCTGTCATTTATTACTCATCCTCATGTCGTTCCACACCCGTAAGACTTTCGTTCATTTTTTTAGAACACAAATTAAGATATTTTTGATGAAATACCAAAAGAGCTCTGACTCCTCCATAGAAAGCAATTTAATTACCACTTTCAAGGTCCAGAAAGGTAGCAAAGACATTGTTAAAATAGTCCATGTGACTACAGTGGTTCAACCTTAATGTTACGACACAATGAGAATACTTTTTGTGCACAAAAAAACAAACAAAAATAATGTCTTTATTCAACAATTTCTTCTCTTCCCTGTCATTCTCCTATGCTGTTGACATTGTAAACACAGTGCAGCACTTCCTGGTTCTACGTCTGAACGGTGGCTCAGTATTTGCCGACGCTGTTCACATGAGCAGCACAATGCATGCGTGTGATGCTGATGCAGAAGCCGGCCAATAACTAGCCAGCATTCTGACATAAATTGCTGTCTATGGAGGGGTCAAAGAGCTCTTGGATTTCATCAAAAATATCTTAATTTGTGTTTCGAAGATGAATGAAGGTCTTACGTGTGTGGAATGACATGAGGGTGAGTAATTAATGACAGAAACGTAATTTTTGGGTGAACTAACCCTTTAAGATTTTATCAGTTTGCATGACTTTTTACATGACCTGGGGCCTCATTTATAAAATGTTGCGCAGAAACAGTCCTAAATTTGATCTTACGATCATTTCTCAGATGTGCGTACGTGCGATTCATAGAATGAATGTACACACAGAAAACAAGCATACGCCTCTTTCAGATGTGAAATCTATAAATCGCAAATGATCTTGAACTTGCGCGCAGCTGAATGGTTTCAGTTCTCCGTGTTGTAAACGACACCTAATTAATGTCATTTACATATAAAAGATCACCAATCACCGTCCAAATTCTTTAATTTAGAATGGTGAGCTGCAAGAATAGGTTAAATTTCCAAAAACCTGCAGCAATCTGACAAGGAAAAGCGCAAAATACGTCTGCTCAGACCCTGACGTGGCGCTAAGCACTTTTCCACGTCAAAGACTGTTTTCATAAATATGAGCGTTGGTGTGGATTCACGCTTTATAAATGAAGCCCCAGGACTGGTTCACAATTGTGTACATGAAACACTTCCAAAAAAAGAAAAAAAGAAAAAAAAGAACAAAAAAAAAAAGTTCATCACTACCAAAAGAATGTATTCACTAGATTTTCTTAAAGAAATTACTATTTTATTCAGCAAGGATGCACTAAATTGATCAAAAGAGACATTTATACTGTTTTTTTTTTTTAATAAATACAAAAATATTAAGCAGCACAACTGTTTTCAACACTGATAAGAAGAAAATGTTTCTTGAGCAGCAAATCAGCATATTAGAATGATTTCTAAAGGATCATGTGACACTGAAGACTGCCAAAAATTCAGCTTTGGTTTTTACTGTATTTTTGATCAAATAAATGCAACCTTGGTGAGCATTAAACACTGGAAAAAAAAAAAAAAAAAAAATCTTACCAACCCAAAACATTTGAACAGTAGTGAGCATGATTTAATACACTAATAACTGATTCATTTTGTGTTATTCAAAACTGATCAGCTTCACCATTTATCCATTCACTTGTCCCAAACTCACCTTAGTGGCCTCTAGCTGCGACTCTAGCGTTCCGGATTCTTCCACCATGCAGGACCTGCCCAGCCACACACAAAGCGATGAAACCAGCAGCAGGGGTCCGAGAGCACATGACGCATCCACCCAAAAACATCTCACTCACTCCACATGCCAGTCTACACCTTACAAGAGTGGCTCCAACCACAGCAGCTTTCACTAAATTAGGTTATTTATCAGCTCAACTATCATTAAACATATATAATCATTTCCAGAGAGTTAAAGAGGTCTATTTTTATATGACTATACTATTTTGTTTAAATGGGTTTGCACAACCTCGGTAACCTACATCTTCCTGAATTTCTTGTACATGACAATAGGACTTACCAATTGTTTTGTAGTAGATATGGAGTACAAACTATAAGCCACCCCAGAATGCAACTACAATAACCAAAGTCATGCTAACAAAGCCAACTTATATCCATGGTAATCCAGACCATGCTTGATTAGGGCTGCTGTCAACAGGGTTAGAAACTGCTATATTCGTACCACTGCTTAACTTTAGTTTGAAGTACAGATCTTGCAAAATGTGCAAAATCAAAGATTCCAAGTTACTAGCCATATTATAAATATAGGAGTCCAAAAATGTTAATGCACAGCTGTTCAAATTCAGATCAGGATATTGAAAATGTCTAATTTTCCAATCATGGAAATCACATCGCAGTTTCCACCCTGAATCTGGTGCATGAACATTTTCCTCAAAATAAAGAAAAACGTAAATAACTGAAACAAGGAAAAAACAAAAAGGTTAAAGAATGAGATGAAGTGTTCACACTCCTCAACACCGGTGCTGAATGTAGCCAGGCTTGTTGGATTAAGAAGCTGGAAGGGTTCATCTCAAAAAAAGCCTCATCGCAGTGAATGTTAGTAAAAGGGACTGAACACACACACAGAGCCTTTACAGTGGGGATCAGACTCAAGTGCATGAGAAGAAAACCCAAAAGGTGTGGGGTGAGGGATAAGAGGCCAATCAGAGGAGGAAAAAAGGGAGAAGACCTTCCAGAAAGATCATCATCGACTTCATACTGATAGACACGGATTACCCTCCGATAGGCTATGCTATTCAGAGACGGGGGAGGTGGGAGATGAAAAGGGAATGGAAAAAAGAGTGTGAAAAAACAGAAAGGAATACATCTGGAAATATATAGTCAAAACATACGGTAAAATTTGCAAAATATATGTAAAGTGAGATTCTTCTTAATGACACCTTGTATTAGTTCTAACCAAATTATCGGTCTATTCTGACCTGAAACTCCCAAACGCCTATCTTATTGTTTCTATCCCTAGACATCCATTGGCTGACATATGTAACAATTCATACACACTCAGACACAAACATACTATAGTAAAATAGAAAAAAATTGTGATATTAACCCATCCAGAAGGTATGTCCTGATTAGAGAAATGATTCCAAGCATCAAGGTAGCAGCAAGTAGGCCGAAGGAATGGGGAAAGAGAGACAAATAAGGGAGGGAGAGAGAAAGAAACATTAAAACATTGAGCGGTGACATTAAAGCCACTTCTCAACACTCACATGAAAGCACATGTGACCAGCGCAAAGCACTGCTGTAGCAATATCAAGCCCAAATGGGTTTAAACTGTGTGACCATGTGAAGATCTTCACCCAAACAGACAACATGGCAAAGCAGGCAATGACTTTATGAAAATGGCTGTCTAAGAAATTTACATGGAGATCAGGAAAGCTTGATTAAATTCAAACAGATGTGTGTGACATCATGCATTGGAATCAAATGTGTTGCATGCGACGTATGTTTAATCCTCAGCTAACTCAACTACAATGAAAGAGAACGCAATAATAAGTAGTGCATGCTGGTCCCCTGTACCTGGTCTCCTGCAGCCATTGGTGGAAGGCATTGGCATGTTGGGCAAACTCTTGTCTGAGTTTATCATTCTCTTCCTGTCTCCTCTGCTCCTTCTGTAGCTCTAACTCTCGCTCCTATGAAGCAAAGCCAAATTAAACCAGTTATCCAATTCAATTCACATTTATTTTTATAATGCTTTTTTTCACCCATACATATCATTTCAAAGCAGCTTTACAGAAAACGCATGTCAACATTACAATTTACAAAGCACATTTTCTGTTTCAGGTATTATGCAAATCAAGTCAAATGCTTCAGGATCCCATCATCACCTTGATTATCTTCTGAAGGTTCCTCCAGGTCTCCTCTAGAGCCTCCATGGTAAACCAAGTGTATGGGTTGGATACCACTTGATAACTCTTGATCTGGCGATCAAGTTCTGCCAGCTGGCTGAAGTCGGCCTCTGCGGAGCTGAGCGAGGAGCGGAAGGCGTCATGGGCGTCCCGCAGGGCCCTGATCTCCTCCAGAGAGTTGCACCGTACGGGGTCCGTCAGATCTTCCTCAGCGTTCTCAAACCAGCTGTTGAAGGCTGAGGCCTTCTTGGCAAAGGTGAGGAAAAGATCCTCGACCTGGATGGAGTGGCGAACATAAGAACAGGAGTTAGACATTCAAAACAGAATTTAATTTCCTCACTTTAGGCAAAATTCCATTCTTCACACCTTTCTGAAGTGCTCCTGGGCTTCCAAAAGCTTCTTCTTGCGGGCGGCTGAGTTGGACAGCAGCTGGTTCCAGCGCTTCATCAGGGTGGCATGACGAGCCTCGATGGCCTTGGACTGCACGTGTTTGGCTGCCAACAGCTGGTCTTTCAGGGCTGTGATGTTGGTGATGCCCTCCTGCTGGAAAGCCTGAAGCCCTGCATCAAAGGTTTCCTATGGGTAGAAGAAAGACAGTCAGATTTAGCAGTAAAGCTTGAAAGGATTTGATGTGCTTAAGGTATAATGTTTAAAAACAGCCATGTAACTACAAAAAAATATACAACTGAGACATTTTAAAGTACTATATCTAGAATATGGTTTACAAATGTGCTGTAGATATCTTTGTCATATGCAATAATCACACCTGTTTGGTGAGCAGAGTCTGCACCGAGGAGAGATCCCGACCATAGTCATCAGTCTTCAGGCTGTTTTCCTTCTCACCTGATCAAGCCAAAGACAGATTGTAAGGGTGAAAAGAGAAAATAACACTGTATTTCTTGGCAATCCTTCTTTTAAATGAAAGTTTCATCGCATTTGCATGAAATATCATTAACTCACCAATCCATGACTCCACCACATCAGCCTTCCAGTTGAACTGCAGGAAGGCAGAGTTCTCATCCAGCTTGGCCTTCCTCTGAGCTGCGGCTCTCTCAAGCTCTGACACCTTCCCACGCAGGGCCTTCATTTTAGCCATGATGTTCTCCACATTGTGGTTCTCCTGCACAAAAGCAACAATATGATGTAATGATATTGAAACTGTAATGAACAAAGAAACTGTCTGTGATTAAGCATTAAAGGGTCAACAGGCCAAATTTACAGTATATGGACTTTCTAATAGTTGAACTATACCTTTTTGATAAGCTCATCTCCATTGGAACACACATCATTCACTCGGTCCCTGTGCACGGTAAAGTCGGTTTCAAACGCTTCATGTTTCTTCAGCAAGCCCTGGAAACGAAGAGCCAAATTAAGACAGTTTTGACACACACATACACAAAAAAAAAAACAGCAATATGACGCTGTGTCCAAAATCAAGCTATAATCAGCTAAATGTGGTTTATTTTTTCCTTAAGTTCATCCAATGAATAATGAGGTGAATTATAGTTTTTCACACCTGTACGGCTGCCAGAGTATCACCATAATCCTCACTTCCGACCAGGTTCAGTTTCTCATTAATCCAGGCTTCCTCTTCCTCCACATTTGCCACAAACTGCTGGTATTCCAGCGACTCCTCAAGCCTCTGCCCGCTAAAAAAAAAAAAAGGCAAACCAAACAATTTTCCATTCAAATGTTTGAGGGTTGACAAGATTTCACAGAGGCTGAATTTATTTGATCGAAAATGCAGTAAAAACAGTAATAATATTACAAAAAAAATAGACCAGAAAAAAGTAAAATAGCAAAATACAGTTCTCACCGAGCAGCAGCCAGATCTTTCAGTTCCTTCCAATGCTCCACAAACTGGGCCAGCCTCTGCTGGATCTCCTCCTGTCCTATGGTGTTGTCATCAGAAAGCTTCTTCCCAGTCTCCAACACAGACTGCAAGGCCACAAAAATACTGTTAGCATTCAGAATTATAATTCACTAGACCTTTAATACGCTCAAGACTTTTTCACTTCTGTGGATCAATATGTAACAATATCGCAGATGCCTCCTCACCTGAATGGCTGGCTCGTGTGCTCCCAGCTCAGCCTCCAGCCTCTTGTGCTTCTTCCTCAGATTCTGTACTCCTGTCAAATCACGTCCATAGTCCTCCGAGCTCACCAACAACTTCTTTTCCCTAATGGACGAGAATGAATTAGATCTAGTATACAGCCTTAAAAGAAAAAAAGGTTAGTGTGTAATCAATTTTAGACCACTCAGAATGATGTAAACCATACTTGATCCAAGATTCCTCATCGTCCAGATCCCTGAAGAACTGGTGCAGACGATGCGACTCGTTCAGCTTGGCACGGCGCCCTGCAGCCATGCTCTTGATTTTGACGAAGCGTCCGTTAACGGCGTCACGCTTGTCCTTGACCTGGGAAGTGTCGAAGGCATTGCTGGCCATCAGGCTGTCAGCCTGGCCATTAAGATCCTTCAGACGATCCTATAAGAGACACCAATGAGCTATCAGAATATGCTAACTGAAAACAAACTGATGAGTATGTCTGGAGTTACAGTCGGTGAGCTACCTCATGAGCAGAGATGTCAGCCTCCAAAAGCTGGTGCTTCTTAAGCAGATTGTTGACTGAGGCCAGATCTTTCCCATAATCCTCAGAGGCAAGAAGAGCCTCGACCTAAGGGCCGACGGAAAAATGTAAGAATTTTTGGAATTATTCTAGTTAGAAATTGTAGAACTACATTAATATTGGTCTCTTTATTAGTATTATTATTATCAATAATAATATAATAAGAATAAATATCACTTATATATAATAATAATAATAATGATTATTTTGATTATTATTATTAACATTATTATTTGGTTAAAATATTAAATAGTCAGGATTTAAGTAAAGAACTACCAAGAACTATCCTAAATTGCTATTCAATCACATATAAATACCTCAGACAGCCAGAAGTCAAAGTCCTTGATGCCAGTATTGAAATTCTGCTGCTTGTTTGCCTCCTTTAGTTTCTGACTCTTCTCAGCAGATTTGTTGACGAGGAACTGCCACTGCTCATCCAGAGCGTTAAGACGAGCCTGAGAGCAAATATGAGCGCAACCACAGCAAAATGAGCACAGACCATAACTCACCAGCTCCCTATTTCTGAAATGCTTCTGAAAGTTACCTTGACAGCATCCTCACTTCCAGCACAGGCACCTCTCTGGATGAGAGCATTGCCCGTGTCTATCACCCCGCGGATACGATCAGCATTAGCGTGTAACTCAGCCTCAAAAGCCTGGTGCTTCTGGTGTTTGCTCTGAAAGTGGCAAGAAAGCGAAATACAGCTAAACTGAGCCACACAGTGAAGTCATGCAAGAGTGCAGGTGTGAAAAAGCAATAGCTGGTTTTGTATCTACCTCTGTAGGTGTACAGGACACTGATATATAAACATCTATGTGTAAAAACTCAATGTCTATGAAAGCAGTGCATATTCAACGCTACTGTAACCTATATGTGTGTTTTATGTGTATGACTTTGTTTAGACTGTTTGTGAAAAGTGATGTCTTATCTGTAGTCACAACAGTGCACACCTTTCAAAATAAAAATGAAAATGTGTACATTACACAAAACAAAAAAACAAACAAACAAACAAAAAAAAAAAAACACAGAATGTGAAGTGACTGTGAATTTACAAACCACAAGGACCAAACACGTAACGTGGAACTCATTCTATAAACATGACACATTCAAAGCCTGATGGAACATTCAATAAATGAACTGGACACGATCCAGCACACAGTGAACTCTGTGGAGAACCTAGGAGTTGGGGTGTTTTGTTTAAGATCATTCCACATTTTATTTCACCCAGAAAGATGGAGAGAAGGGAAAAAAGCACTTCCAAAAGGCTCATCTAAAGCATTTGCCGATACACTAAAAAGAAGCTGGGCTGCTGGTACTGCAACTGCATATGGATTCTGGCCGAAGCACACATGTAACGGATTCTGTTGTTTTAACACAGTATTCCACAAAAAGCAAAGCAGAATTAATTGTTTTGAAAGCACCTTTCAGCGTTCTCTCTCTGGGTTGATACAGTATTGTGGCTATGTTCGGAAAAGCAACAAACCATATTATAACATACCACTATTGCAGCATGCATATTAGATGTATTAAGTACATTTTTTAAGCAATTTGAGCACACTGTGTTGGATACTGTGGATAATGCGGTCAACTTGACCTTTAATGTGAACTCGACACATTTAACATTTTTATTCTTGACGATTTGATTGGATGACCAAGGGTTACAACAATTTAAACTTAAAAAACAAAATTATTTCTGGGATGATAACTGGAAAGTAACATAATGAGGTCACGTGACAATAGGACAGCATGATCTGGGGGTATTTTTAAAAAAAAAATATATATATTTTTCTGATAATATATTTTTCTGATTTTCATGTTTGTTTGTTAATAATAATAATAATAATAATAATAAATTAAAATAAGAAAATAAGAATATATATATATATATATATATATATATATATATATATATATATATACATACATACAGGTGCTGGTCATATAATTAGAATATCATCAAAAAGTTCATTTTTTTATTATAAATTATTTTTAAAAATGAAACTTTCATATATTCTAGATTCCCTACATGTAAAGTAAAACATTTCAAAAGTTTTTTTTTTCAATTTTGATGATTAGAGCGTACAGCTCATGAAAGTCCAAAATCCAGTATTTCAAAATATTAGAATATTTCCTAAGATCAATCAAAAAATGGATTTGCAAAACAGAAAAGTTCAAGTTCTTTAAAGTATGTTCTTTTGTGCACTCAATACTTGATCGGCAGGACATATTACAGCAAATGACTTGCTCCTAGCACAAATTACAGCATCACTGAAGTGTGGCATGGAAGTGATCAGCCTGTGGCACTGCTGAGGCACTATTGAGCCTTCAGATCATCTGTATATTGTTGGATCGACTGTTTCTCATCTTTCTCTTGAAAATATCCCATAGATTCAGGTCAGGCATATTGGCTGGCCAATAAAGCACAGTAATATCATGCTCAGCAAACCACTTGGAAGTGGTTTTTGCACTGTGGGCAGGTGCTAAAGTCCTGCTGGAAAAGGAAATCAGCATCTCCATAAAGCTTGTCAGCAGATGGAAGCATAAAGTGCTCCAAAATCTCCTGGAAGATGGCTGCATTGACTCTGCACTTGATAAAACACAATGGACCAACACCAGCAGACGTCACGGACCCCCCAAATCATTATTGACTTCAGAAACTTCACACTAGACTTCAAGCAGCTTGGATTCTGTGCCTCTCCAGTCTTCCTTCATACTCTGGGACCATGATTTCAACATGAAATGCAAAATTTACTTTTATCTGAAAAGAGGACTTTCGACCACTGTTCACTGTCCAGTTCTTTTTCTCCTTAGCCCAGGTAAGATGCTTCTGACGTTGTCTCTGGTTCAGAAGTGGCTTGGTAGTCCTTTTCCTGAAGATGTCTGAGTGTGGTGACTCTTGATGCGCTGACTCCGGCTTCATTCTACTCATTGTGAAGCACTCCCAAGTGTTTGAATTGGCTTTACTTGACAGTATTCTCAAGCTTGCGGTCATCCCTGTTGCTTGTGCACCTTTGCCTACCCAATTTCTTCCTTCCAGTCAACTTTGCATTTAATATGCTTTGATATACACTCTGTAAACAGCCACCCCATTCAGTAATGACCTTCTGTGACTTACTCTCTTTGTGGAGGGTGTCAATGATTGTCTCCTGGACCATTGCCAAGTCAGCAGTCTTCCCCATTAGTGTGGTTTCAAAGAACAAAAGATACCCGGAATTTATACTGTAGGGATGGTCATTTAATGAAACTCAAATGTAAATATTCTAATATTTTGAGATACTGGATTTTGGACTTTCATGAGCTGTACGCTCTAATCAACAAATTTAAAAAAAAAAACTTTTGAAATGTTTTACTTTACATGTAGGGAATCTAGAATATATGAAAGTTTCATTTTTTAAAATAATTTACAATAAAAAAATTAACTTTTTCATGATATTCACAGCCAAAAATTTCTTGACATACTTCCTTTTGTCAAAGTTTGCTCTTAGATCCATAACTCTGTGAGATGCACAGGTTTTCTGTGTGGAACAAATTTAAATCAAGACATCCCAACTTCAATGACACAACAAGAAAAATGGAGGCCACACCCAGCAATTAAAAAAATTAAAGGCTGCAACGATGGGGCACGGGAAGGAACAATGACAAACAACTAATGATGCTATACAAAGCAAGACACATAATAGACATATGGAACTCAAATACACATTTACAGACAATACAAGACAACGGACAAGTGGAGAGACCCTACTGGGGTTAGTTAGCTCTGGCACACTACTGCACTTACCAGCAGCTTGGACAGCTAGAAACAGACAATGGGAACACAGACAGAGGTTCAGTTTAATTTCCTATATAATAAAACACTTGGGGTTGGTTGAGGCGGGGATAACAAGAGAAACATTTTAATTTGCACTTTAATTTATTATGGTATTAATAGATTTACAAGGTTAGACTTAAGCGGGACATTCATCTTTAGAACTTTAGCATGTCTGCAAAAATGTTGATAAGATCTGTTCTGAGACTGATGCCTGAAGTGTGACGTTACCTGGATGTTGGTGGGATCCTTGTAAGACTCGTCGGTGGCGGTCTGGAGTTTCTCACTGATCCACGCTTCAATCTCATCTACATCTCTGCTGAACTGCTGCAGAGTCTGTGACTCACCCAGCTTAGAGCGTTTCTCAATCATCTGAGCCTTGAGACGGCGCCACCTGGAGGTTAGAAGGACATACTGTTTTAAATTAAATCGCACGAAAATCACAAATATTCACATGGGACGGATTCACTCAGTCTGCGCAGTATAAAACAGAAGGAGCCTGACCTGTCCAAGACTTCATTGCGGCGATTGAAGATTTCAGGCTTAGCGTAGTGGTCAGCACTAATGAGCTGGTCAGCAAAAGACTGCAGTGCTGCAATCTTCTCTTCCTGCAAAGACAGACAAATTGAAGTGATTAGCAAAAAACTCCACATTCAAAAATCAAATAATGTTGAGATTGACTACATTATCATATCACAATGGCGCTTGCTGACCTGCACATTGATAGCCTTGTCAAAGTCCTCGTGTTTCTTGATGAGGGCCTCCACACTGTCCAGGGAGTCTCCCTTGTCATCGCTGGCCAAGAAGGCCTCGCGAGCTGCCATCCAGTTCTCAGCCTGCTCGCAGTCACGGTTGAATAGCTGCAGAAGACAAAAAGAAACATAATGTTATTTGACTGTAACATTTCCTAATGTCAAAGTTTTGCGTGTTAAAAGTAAACAGAGTCCTTGCTGACCTGCAGCTCCAGACATTGGTCCAGCATTATCCTGCGCTGAACCCAGGCCTTCTCCAGGTCTTCATGCTCCCGTTCAAGAGCCTCCAGCTTCTGTTGGATCTCAGGGCTGGCGTAGTGGCCACGGGCAAGGAGCTGCTGTCCAAATTGCTCAAAGGCCTGGAAGGTGCCTGCACGAGCATCGATCTCAGTACGGTGTTCCTACAGGATTTGAGGTGTGAGTGTTTAAAAAATTCTTTGCAAATCCCAGTTTAGTCCATGAACAACTAAATAGTATTATTAATAGGAAACAGTCATGTGACAAAATACAGATCCCAGATGTTTTTGGCAGCATTCAATACCTGATGTCTCTCCAACAAGGCTTCAGCTCCAGTGACGTCTTTGGCCAGCTCGTCAGAGGACACGAGCCCTCTGATGCCATTGATCCAGGACATGAGATCTCTGTGAGAAAGAAGCACAGATTTGTCTAGAGACTTGCTACTGCTACTATTGATGCCATCTAGCTTCTTTAAGTTTTCTTTTGCATCTCTTATTTTCATCTTTTTTTATTTATCCTTCTCACCTGAAGTCACTGAGGAAGCGCTGCAGGTCGTGAGAGCTGCCCAGTTTTTCTTTGCGTTGGTCAGCACGACCCACCAGGCTGCTCCAGGCTGTGTTCAGCTCAGTGCACTTCTCCTGGATGTCATCCACAGCCTCAGGATGAGACTGAATCAGACGCTCTGCAGTCTCACCCAGTGAATTCACCTGCCACAGGGAGAAGATGATATTTAGCCGATGTTCTAGGCAAGGAATAAACAAAGAAAACTTAAACTAAACCAATGAAGATGACCATTTTACCTTGTCTCCTAGAGCGGCCAGGTCTCTCTCAAAGCCTTCGTGCTTGCGCTGCAGAGCCTGCACACTGGCTAGGTCATGGCCATAGTTATCAGTGTTCAGGGCTTGGTTCTTCTCTTCAATCCATTCCTTGGTCTCATCTGCATCCCTGTAAATCACACACTTAGCTGAATTTCTCAGCACTTCATGTGGCTCATATCAAACAAGTATAACAAGAACATAACAGTATGAATGACAGATAGTTTTGATCTGTGCTATAAGTGGCATATATGTACCTGTGGAACCTCTGCACTTCATGAGCACTACCCAGCATGTTGCTTCTGTCTTCAGCCAGCTGCTGCAGGGCCCTCCAGCGGTTGTTCAGCTCCTACACACAAACATAAAACCATTAGCAGCCAATCAGAGCTCACTTTACTGGTCTACATAAGACTGATTACAAGAATGATGTGATCCTTGACAGCAGGCAGCAGATTCATCTTGAATGATATAAAACGACTGTTGAGAAACAAACATTTTTTGGCAATGTATATTCGGAAACATGCCAATCCACTATCCAAAGCACTACATTAATGCTTCTAAATCCTTTGCATCATACTTTGCTTTTCATATCAGCAGCAAAAGCAACAGTATGGATGAGTGGCACAAACAGAAAGGCTACAACATTTAAGCACATTGGATGAGTGATGACAGTTAGCAAATATGGAAACTTGGGTGGATGCATCTGCCACAAACTGAAAAAAAGAAGCGTCAATGCATTCTAGAATGGCTGTTTTACCCCCACCAAAAACAGATGGCGTCAAGACATAAAAGGAGTTATTTCAAATGGTCGACATGTACTCATGAAAGGAAAAGGGGGGTGGGATGCAACTGCACAGTTGATGGTTCAGTAACAGGACATAAGGAACCAGAGACCATGGTTAAAGTACAAAACCACCACAATGAGTTAGTCCTCCAGGTACACAGGCCACAATGCATGATTTAGTGGGATGGGTTGAGGGACGATTTAAAGATTGCAATTTAGTCCTAGGATCTTACCTTAATAGTATTAAAGTTGGCCGTTGTTTGAACAGCCAAGCGAACAGACTATATTGAGTTGAAAAATTTCAAGAGTCAAAAAACAGACAGGAAAAGAACAGACAAAAATCACACCAATCAAGAGAGTACCATCATGTGAATTAAAAGAACCAGACTGTTCTTGTCATTCTGTAACCACAGTCACCAAACAACACTGTGACTGACATACAGGTCAAAAAAGACCCTGCATCAAAACTACACATGCATCAATCTCAAAGACCAAGGATTAGGTTATATGTCTAAAGCATTTCAAATTCAACATGTTATATTACCTTCCATGGAGATGCACTTTTAGAGTCAGCTTCATCCTGTGAAATAAATATAAATACAATCAGTTCAACCCACAAGAACAACACATGATATTCTTGCATTTGTTTCATGCAGACACTCTGTTGTAGACTAGATGAATGATATAAAATAATAATGACCTTGCCAGGAGCTGAGCCCAGCATCTCTAGTTGCTGATGGCAGGATGAAGGGATGGTGGGATGAGGGAATGTAGGGTCGGAAGGAGAAAGGGGAAAAAAAAAAATAGGTAAGATCATCACATCTATAATGCTCATAAATTCAGGCATACAAATAAGCAGACTACTCTGATGTATACAGTGGTTGCCTTAGACTTTCTCATTGCTTCTCATTTAGATGGACAGGCTCAAAAAACTTGTGTCATAATCTATTTTTACTCGTGATTTAAACTTTTTTTTTTGAGGCAAATATGAATACAATATTACAAAACACAATTATGATTAAAAATATGAATAAAACGAACTGAACTAAACTCAATCGACTTTTTGTATCTGCCTAAACTCAAACCTTCCTCCTGGTCTGCATGGATTTAAACTGGGTGATTTCTGTACATCAAACACTTCAAATGAGACTGATGCAGAGGCAAATGTCATTAGATTTTGTGTCTTTGCCTCAGACAGACAACTTCTCATGGCAGTTTTAATTTTGTTCTGGTGTATGCAGCCATGCTCTGCTGTCACACTGGAGCGCACTGGCCACCAACTGGACAGGGCTGGGAATTACAGTTACAAGTTATATCAGATCGCAGTGTAATCTGTCAAAAATGACGGACGGCCTTCATATTTTTTTCGTCACGGCTAAAAAAAAACTTGGTTAATGCGAATATTCGGTTAATGCGACCTTTGGATGTACACTCCCACGTTTCGATGTAAACATAAAACTGATGAATGGGATGACTAATTTAGAAAACATCATGATTCACACTACCATTCAAAAGTTTGAGGTCAGTAAGGTTTTTTTTTTTATTAACACTTTTATTCAGTAAGGATGTGTTAAATTGATTAAACTTGATTTTCAAGACATTTATAATGTTACAAAAGATTTTGATTTCAAATAAATGCTGTTTTTTTTTTTAAACTTTATTCATCAAAGAATCCTGAAAAAAATGTATCACGGTTTTGACAAAAATATTAAGCAGAGGAACTGTTAACACTGATAATAATAAATGATTCTAGAGCAGCAAATCAGCATATTACAATGATTTCTGAAGCATCATGTGACACTGAAGACTGGAGTAATGATGCTAAAAATTAAACTTTGATAATCAGGAATAAATTACATTTTAAAATATATTAAACTAGAAAACAACTATTTTAAATTAACAATATTTGTAACAATATAACAATGTAACAATATTTCACAATAATACTGATTTTACTGTATTTTTGATTAAATAAATGCAGTCTTGGTGAGCATGAGAGACTTCTTTCAAAAACATTAAAAAAAATCTTACCAATCCCAAACTTTTGTATGTATGTGTATGTATAATCAAATTCACTGTGTATAAAGGGTTTTCTTCTCACCTGGGCCTGCACAACCGGAGCCTCTTCCGCCATCAGTCCTTCAGACTCCAGCTCAGATGCTACCTTATTTATGTCCCTCAGCCGAGACTCATTTGCTTTCAGATCCTAGTAAACAAATTTAAAATTAGGAAACATGTACAAACAAATGCTAGTATCCATTGATAAATGTTTCAGAGGTGTAGGAAAAACATACCTTTTGGAAGTCATCAAACTTCTTCTGCAGCACTTCCACTTGCTCCAGGTCAGAGCCAACCTCCTCATTAGTAAGCGCTGACTCTTTCTCATTGATCCACTGCTGCAGTTCGTTCGCCTCACGGAAAAGCATGAACTTCTTGCAGCTCTTCTCCAGCATGTCCTTCCTCTTCTCTCCCAAGTCTTGCAGTGTACCATACCTGATAGAGAAGGAGAGAGAGATAAAGAGAGAAGTCAGAACCGTAAATGCAACTCTCACCTCAACACAGGGATTGGAAAAGGAATTTCCTCTAGGAGAGGAAATGAGGTGGAAACAGACAGGGGTTCAACTACTGACGAAATCTGCATAGTCAACCACTGAAAATGCAGAATGAAATCTAGACACCAATTCTACGAATGAAGAAAGCTCAGAATGACAAAATCCTCAGAAGAGATGTGAACTTCTATCCCTTGATGGAATAGAAGAGTTGAGGAGAAATGAGAATGATCTGATAGATAGAGAGATATATAATAGATAGGATAGAATGATAGAGGACATAAAGTGTGATAGAAATGCCAAAATGGATGAGAGGAATGAGGATGAGAGTTTTGCAACGATTGATCAAAGGCTTCTTTGATCAAAGGAATGATATTGGTTGGGCCCATACTCACAGTTCCTCCACCTGCTTCATGCGCACAGACACGCTGCACACCTCCTTGGTGACCACAGTCCTGCCACAGGGCAGGGCAAGCAGACACATGCAAGCATTCAAATTAAGAAGAAAGAAAGAAAACAAGAAAAAAAATAAAGGAAAAAGAGGAGTAATGAGGGGTCAGAAACATTATTAAGAGTTAGTTCTGAACAGATGCACTTTCTGAGATACAGGAAGAATAAAGCTGCAAAGATCTTAAGAGGCTTTGTGTTAAAAAGAAATGATTTTGTTGGAATGTAAGATGTGAGGTAGAAAAATAACTACAAATAAATGTTCACATTAGGGCTTTCAACTGATTAAAGTTGTTTAGTGAATTTATTCCTTTGAAGATTGGAGTAAAGGCTGTTGAAAATTCAGTCACCAGATCTTTTAGAAAATTTGGACATTGTACATTGACAGCCCTAATGCATATTGAACATACAGTGAGAAATCTGCCCACAATCATTTTATAAGATAACTGAAGGCAGAATGACTCTTACTGATTCTCAATCTGCTCCTGTCGCAGAGCGATGCTGCCCTGTTCATCTAGCAGATTCTCACGAGAGGAAGATTGAGTCGGGTCCAACTTCTTCACGTACGCCGCGGGAACAAAGCCCTGCCTGTCATTCACTTCCACTTTCCACCAGTCCTGAGGACAAGATTAATATATATCACTTGCATGAGTCTAAACTGTCATTTAGATCCAATTTGGCATGCCTATTAATCACCTTGTTGGTGCTGTTGAGCAGAGTGAGGATGTCGCCCTTCTTCATGGTGACCTCACGGGGACTCTTCTCCTGGTAGTCATACAGAGCAAGAACCAGCTCCTTACCGGTCTCATCATCAGTGGGGGCCACTTGTTGCTGTTGATGAAATCCATGAAAAAGGACCACATTTTCATTGACATGAAATGAACAAAGGTGCACATGTTATTTCCTGATGGTTAATGTAGTAGTGTTGCAATGTAGTCTTACTCTGCAGGCCTGAGCTTGTTCTTTTAAGGCCTGGATGCTGCTGCCATATGCACTCAGATCAGACATCAGTGCCTCATGCTTCTTCAGAAGAGCCTGTAAATGATAACAGTAAGATTTCAGAGTCTATCCAGTTTTTTTTGTTTGTTTTTTTAACATTAAACTGCAATGTGAGACACAACAAAGCAATTCATTTTAGTTCTGCCAGTTAAGCACTTTAAACATCTTATGTATGAGAGATGATATATGAAACGAACATCAGAACAGTAACTGAATTACTTTTTCCCCCTTACTTTGCATGTTTTGCTCAAATATGAGGTTATAACTAATTTGAGGCCTCTAAACCCAAAAGATTCCCGCCTTGTTTACCTCCGCAGAGTCCTCGTCTTTGCCATAGTCAGTGCTTCCTACAATGGGCTCCTTCTCTCTCATCCAGGACTCAGCCTCGTTGGCATCAGCGAAGTACTGCTGAGCCTGAAGGGAGTCCTCCAGATCCTGTCTACGCTGGGTTGCTTTTCCCTTTAGTCCGTCCCAGCGGTTGTGCAGCTCTTGGAGCTTAGCTTTTACATCCTCTGCTGCAAAGTGACCTAAAACGGCAGGAAAAAAGCTTTTTTATTTTCATAAATACAAATTTATTGTTTCTACACTGACTAAAGGTGTTAATTCTGAAACGATGCCTAACACAAAGTCAGTGTCTTATGAAAATGCTAGAATTAAATCCTACCCTCATCAATCATGGCCTCTCCCTTCTGAGTAACAGCCTTGATTCTGGGCTCATGACCAGAGATTTCTGCCTGCAGAGCCTGATGTTTCTTCAGAAGGTTCTGGACTCCAATAAGGTCTTTTCCTGAGAGGGTACAAGAAGATCATTGTTTTATGAATATCAACAGTTTATAGTTATTTTAGATAGCTTGTAGAATGCCAACTTCTTTTGACTAAGACCTCATTTCATGTAATTTAACTACACTGACCCCTGTTGGTGGAAGAAGCAATAGGTTCCTTCTCTCGGATCCAGGTCTCCTCATCTTCTACGTCCCTGAAAAGTTGCTGAAGGCGCAGAGAGTCTGAAAGCTTCTGTTTACGGGCGGCCATAGGCTCCTTTAGGGCCTCGTAGCGTGCAACAAGAGCCTCTTGTTTTTTGCGGATGTTATCAGCATCAAAATGGCCGGCCTCCTGGAACTGTCTGGCCTGGATGGTAATGCCATCAATACGGTCCTGTCAAGAGGAGAGAAACAAGCTGTCAGTTAAGATGAAAGAAGTTTAGATGTTTAGAAAAACTGCCAATTGTATAGATTCATACATGAAACAGTCTACATATGAAGAGTTCAGATGCAAAAGCCGGTAAATGACACCTCCGTCAAAAATTAGATAATGATATTGAGCGAACAGTAGTAGTAGACACATAGTAGACGTTCATCAAAAACTTTCGCTTCAAATCCGCTAAATCCCAGCGTCAGCCCATTCAGAAATACCAGTTCATTGGCAGAAACCGCTAAATGCCACTTTCCTTTGTCAGCAAGAGCCTCTAAGTCCAATCGGAAGACACAAATCGATTCATATGACTTCAAGATGAATGACAATGTGCGGCTTTTAATTTCCGAGCTGCAAATTTTTAACATGTTTTGCCCATCGTTACAGTGGCAATGACAGGATTTTGCAAGCAGCAAGTAAACACAACAGTGTTCTTTTTGTTGCTGTAAAACTGACAGAAACAGACGTTTTTCTTGTTGTCTTGCTGTCCAAAAAGGTGGACTTAGTGGTTTTTGCAAAAAAAGGACACATGGACTTGAAAAATTTGTCAAATACCAATGAATTGACTAAAGTGACATTTTTTAAAATACAGCATTTCAATAACTGACTAATAACCATTTCATTGTCATTAAAGTGAAATTACTGAATCTAAACATAGAAGCCTGATAAAAATACTAATTTAAAAGAAAACATGTCAGACGGACTTAAGAGATTTTTGCATCTGAACACTTCATATCGTATATCAGTTACGTTTAAAATCGTTCAGACATTGTTACCTGGTGGGCAGCCACGTCAGCCTCCAGCAGAGCATGTTTCTTCTGAAGGTTCTGGACGCTGGTCAGGTCTTTTCCAAAGTCATCGGAGGCCAGGTGTCCCTCCACCTCATACAGCCACAGTTCGATGTCCTCTACATTACGATTGAACTGCTGCTGCTGGTTTGCTTCACGCAACTTAATCCCTACAAGGGTAAAAGGATGGGATATCATTAAAAAAAACTTCTTACTTGTGTTACATGTTTGCCACAATTTTGAACTAGAACCAAAAAAGTTAGTGTTTCATAACACACTGACAGAAGTAAATGAACAGTGGTTGTTGCATTAGATGTCAGTCAGATGGTCTCTTCCAGCAATTCTTGGCCACACTATATATACACTCTGAGCATATTCTCACCTTTGAGCTCAGTCGCTTCTAGAAGTTTCTTCCACTGAGAGCTGACCTCATCCATTCGGGTGGACACCTCGCTGGAGGCATAGTGTTTCCTATCAACCAGCTCCTGGCCTGACTTCTGCAGTGCATCAATGCGGCTCTGATTGGCAGAGAGCTCGGCCTCAAAGGCCTGGTGCTTCTGTACCTTCCCCTGCAGGTTGGATGGGTCCTAAAAAAGAAGGAACCGAGATGGGGAGAAAAAGAGGATGAGAGAAAGAAAGAAATACAGCAAAACAACTTGTAGTAGTTCTAGGACAACATACCTTGTAGGCCTCATCAGTGGCGGTCTTCATCTTCTCATTGATCCAGCTCTTGAGCTCATCAGAGTCTCGGAAGAACTGCTGCAGATGGAAAGAGTCCTCCAGGGCGGCACGGCGAAACTGAGCTCGCTCGTGAAGAGCGTTGCGTCTGCTCAGCAGCTGAAGTAGAAAAAAAAGGTGTTTAAATCATAGTATTACCTGTGAATCAGCACTTCTGTCAGCAATAATTGAGAGGAGGAAAGTGCTTGCGAGGGTGAAATGAAGGACGTTTGAGGGTGCTAATCTCCACTTACTGCATCTCTGCGGGTGGCCACATCCTCCTTGGCGTAATGATTGTTCTGGATCAGTTTGGTGGCAAATTCATCCAGGGCCTGTACATTTCAGTGCACAATTAAAAGGAAAACTAAGATTTGTAAAATAAATTGTACCAGGCCTTGAATTGTACATCAGACTGTGTGATTTCTTACAGTGATCTTCTCTTCCTGTGCACTGAGGGATTTCTCAAAGTCTTCGTGTTTCTTCAGAAGAGCTTCAACGCTGTCCAGAGAGTCACCTAGATCTTCATTCAGCAGGAAAGCCTTGGGAAAGACAGAATGAGACCTTTGCTCTCAGTTATAACCAAAACTAAATTTTTAAAACCAAATTTTTGTTATACGTTTGAGAGAAAGTCTGATCTTCACAATATAAGATGAATGGTTTCTACATAAATTCGTACCTCTTGTTTGCTCATCCAGTTGTCAACCTGCTCGGTGTCCCTGTAGAAGAGCTGCAGGTCCATGCACTGCTCGTACTGCTGCCTGCGTAGCTCCCACAGCTCCAGAAGAGACACTTTTTCTTCAGAGAGTATGCCCAGCTACACCAACAAACACAAAATGGGAGTCATTCAGGTGCTCACTTTAGATTTACAAAGGCTTTAATGATGAGTTTGCAAATAGTCTACAAAACCGAGGTCAGACACACCTTTTCCTTGACTTCCTCGGAAGCATAATGCCCAGTGTTCAGGAGAGCTTGCCCAGCCTCGTCAGTAGATTTGAAACTGTCCTCATGAGCGTCAATCTCACCCTGATTTAAAGAAAGAGAGGCTGTAGATTCAATATTCAGTCCAAACATAATTTCCCCATGTTGCTCTACTTGTTCAGATGTTCAAAGGATAATACCTTATGCTCCTGGTGGCGGTCGAGCAGGGCCTCAGCTCCAGCCACATCGTTGGCCAGCTCATCTGCATTGATCAGAGCCTTCATCTCTGTCACCCAGCTGGTCAGATCACGGAAATCTGCAGTGAAGCGCTGCAGCCTAGAAACAAAACAAAAACCACAAGGTCACAAGCTAGCACTGTGTAAACAGAGCTTAACACTAAAATCTCAATTTGAAGCGATCAAAAGCAGAAAGGTGTGTTTTAACCCACCTGTAGGAGTCATTGAGCCGAGCATGTCGCTCAGCTGCCAGGGTACGGATTTGTTCCCAGTTGGTAATGAGTTCGTCTCTTTTCAGGTGGATCTGAGAGGCGTTCTGGGGGTGTGTCTGCTGCAGACGGTCTGCCTCGCCGCCAAGAGTGTTTACCTGAAGACAGGACAGCATGTTTATATCATACACAAAGAATGATTGCACATTGCTTAAACATAGGTGTATAACAGAACGTGCATTGAATGTACATAAACAAAACAATGAGAGAATAAATGTATAAATGTGACTGGGCAGGTCTGTATTGAGGAATTGAAGGAAAAAAAAAAAAGGTGTGTGGATATGCTAAGACTGACCTTATCCTCCAAGGCTGCCAAGTCTCTTTCTAGCCCCTCGTGTTTCCGGAGCAGGGCTTGAACGCTGGCGAGGTCACGACCAAAATCATCAGACGCCATCAGCTGCTCCTTCTCCTTAATCCAGCTGATTGTCTCATCCACATCCCTGTAGGCCAGAACAGAAAAGTTCAGTAACTAAAGATTACATCAGGAAAGCCCAAAGAAAGATTCATACAATACAGCTGAATACTGTAAAAATGTCTTGAAAAATACCAATAAAGATAACTTTAAAAGATATCTATATTAGCATCCACTCCAAAGCATAGTAACATTCCGTTTACTATAAAGCATGTGCTGCATTTACTATGCCCTTTAAATGTTTAAACTGACTGCCAATGTTTTTATCGTTCTGAAATTGAAAAATAATTAAAACTTTACAGTAATAGTTATCGTGTGCACAGTCCTTAACTTACCGGTTGAAACGCTGCACCTCAGCAGCTCCAAACAGCTTGCCCTGCCTCTGCTGAGCCAAGCCCTTCAGCCTCTGCCAGGCAGCATTCACCTCCTCCTGCTTCTTCAGGATGAGCTCGGCCTCTGGGTGGTTCTCCTGGGTTAGCTTACCGGCTGCTTGGTTCACCTCGTTCACACGCTCCTCGTGGGCTGCCAGGTCTGTCTGGAACTCCTCAAACTTCTTCTGTAGAACTTCCACATGCTCCAGGTCCTGCCCAAGCTCCTCTGAGGTGGCAATTGCTTCCTGCAAGAAAGTTTTGTCAGTGTGTGTTCAAATATCTTGGGTGAAATTATTTTTCAGAATTGACCAAACATGCCTATAGCACAATATATGAAGTCTACAATAATTTTTCACCTTGTCACTGATCCAGTCCAGAGCATCCTCGCACTCACGGAGATACTGCACCAATTTCTGGGCCTGCAGGAGACGGACTCCCTTCTCTTTAGTCTTCTGCAGCAGCAGGTCCCACAGACGGTGAAGCTCCTCTAGACGGGTCTGAGTTTAAAATGGGGACAAAGATAGACGGTTAGGATCAAAACAAAATGCTCTCCTTGTCGCACACAAACAAAGTTTTTCTAGGACAGCTCAGTTAAAGTCTATAAATGTCATTTTCTGAAATATAAAGTCAGCTTGGAGTGTAATAGAAAGGCTGAAAAAAGGCTGACAGAACACTGCACGCGGTTCTTTCAAGGGACATGCACTGTAAAAAGTAGTAGAAGAAATTAAAATGAAACATGTTTCACTGCACTCAAGTACCTACTTGAATAAAAGAGCCATAATTGACACTTTTTACTATTGGTCGCTGAGAGGTCCGGTAAGGCGTAAAAGACTGATCCATATAAAATTATGTTAAAAATCTATAAATTGCACTTTTCACCGTTATGGAAATCTAGCATGTGGTATTAAAAAGAAAGAGTCTCTTACTCGGATGGTTTCAGATGCAAAGTGGCTCTCAGATATCATCAGGTTGCCAGTCTCGTCCAGTTTGATGATGGCCCCAGCATTAGCCTGCACCTCTGCCTCAAAGGCTTGATGTTTTTGGAGCTTTCCCTAAGAGATGGAAAACAGAAAGCTCTGTGAGAAGAAAATAATGGTAAACAATGTATATTGTGAAAATGCATTTCTTTAGAGAACTTTGCAAGTAATTTCAACCAACTGCATAATTATCTGCATATGTCACAACATAAACCTTGTGATCAAAGTCATTGTATGCATGTTCAATATATTCAAGCTATTATAATCTGATAACTCTACACAGACTGTTGATTACAGCAGACACCCAGTCAAGGAATTTACAACTTAAGGGAGGAGTCACTTCAGGAACAGAGGTGATAACACATTTTAGTACTTTATTTTTTAATTGTTTCCCCGAGTGACTTACATGGTGTTCACACGAGTAGAGGAGTCATTTTAGAAACTTCTAATGCCCTGTTTCCACCTGGTATTAAGACGCGTTTTGGTTGATCGGATCACAAATGGACGAGGGAGACACATACCATTTACACCTGGTATTTTGTCCACTTTCAACCACTTCTGTCCTGATTTCTTCGTGGGGAGGGTCTATGGACGGGTAAATGTATGGGTTTTTTCAGATCTTTCGATCTAATCGACAAAATAAGAAAGCAGTTTACATATGAGCATGCCCATGATAACGGAAAAACATACGGAGTGCAGCAGGAGTGCTTTCGTTTCTGCTCTAACACCTGCAAGGCCGGCCAAAAGCGGTGAGTGCGTGTTAGAAATAAGGAATGATGAGAGAACATTGTGCTTGGTACATTTTTTGTCTTCAAACCAAACTTGGGTCTTTAGCCGAAAAAGATTAAATCCCGTCTAGCTAGTGCTTTCCATAATGTTTACGAATTAGGTCAGTAGGTGGAAAATAGGCAGACTTTTGTGTCTGTTCGAACACATTTGACCACATGAGCGTTTACACAGCAACACTGGTCGAATGTGTTTTTGACTACCTCTGGAAGCGGTCGAAAGTGGACAAGCTCAAAATTTTTTACTCCCCGTTTACACCTGTATTTAGCGTTGTCCACTTGTGATCCGATCAACCAAAACACATCTTAATACCAGGTGTTAACAGGGCCTAAATTGCTTTTCTCTCACCTGTAGGTTACTAGGGTCCTTGTAGTTCTCATCAGAAGCAATCTGTAGCTTCTCTTGGATCCATTTCTCAAGCTCATCTGCATCTCGACGGAAGAACTGGAACCGGTACGAGTCTTCGAGTTTCTGTCTGCGCACAGTAGACAGCTCCTTGAAGCGACGGTACCGGTCCAGAACCTGCTGTCGGCGCTCCTGGATGTCCTCAGCCGACTCCAGAACTTTGACTCCACTGACATCCATTTTCTAAAAGAGGGCAAAGACTTTGTTAATAAACGCATCTCCTAATGCCAAACGTCAATGCTAAATGTCCTTTCACATGAATTTGGGCTTAATAAGCAAAAAATCAGAATACATTTTTAAAGAACCTCAGTGTGGCTTCCTGATCAGAAAGGAACAAGAGTACAGCAAGAGCGTTCTCTAAAAGTAAATGGGAATAACTTCCAGGTATAAGCAAAAAAGGACCACTTAAAAAAAAAAATAAAAAAAAAGATTTCACAATAACATTATAACAATGTTTTCATTAAAACTATATTTATGCAAATTAATAAAAAATTACAGCACTAAGTCTGTGTGAAACAAACATTCACTCGAGGGATGTACCTAAAACCAAGCGGACATTTTATGAGTTAAAAGACACAACTCTCCCCAGCAAAGACCAACAGCTGAGCACATGGGGGGCCAGGCGGACATTCCTCACGCTTCTGAGCAAACCGGCACAAAGAGAGTGCTGCCATCAGCCCCCGCTGACTCTGAACACAACCCCCACCAATCCAAAGCCCAATCCAACTGCATCTGTCCCATACTGTCAGTAGGGAGGGGGCGGTGTGATTTCAGCTGTATTTGAGGGTGGAGGGGATGTCAGTGTCCGGAATTACTGAACCAAAGGGCAGGAAAATATGGGTCACACCAATAGCATTTTTTCTACCAATAGCATGACGTTGGCTGATCTAGAACCGTTCCAAATGTTTCCACTGCAGAAAATGCAGCTCTGGGCCAGAGAAACTGCTCCACATCAGCCCGCAAATCTGCTGTTCTAGAACCAGGAACCGTTAATGTCAGGGGTCGAGGGTGGTGAAATATTCTCAACAGCAGCTCATTCTGATGTGAAGCAAAACTAGGCTGCTGTTGACACTGGAAACACTGGACAATATGTTCTCAAAAATCTCTATACTCATAAAGACAATGATGTGTCATGTTTATTTGTAATTAGTTAATATAATGACAAAAGCTGTTAGGTCAGTGGAATTGAGTGCTGATTTTCAGAGAGGTTCAGACTGACTGTATTTCTGGGAATGCAGGGTTTGCTGTCGATCCATTTCAGAAGAGTCCGAAGTGATAAAAAGCTAACCGAGGACAAAGAGTAGAAGAATTCACTTACACACAGGTGTGAACATCTGGAGTCATTCCACACTGATGTGTGAACAACTAAACATTCTTCATCTGTTTCAGTAATAGCACGGCTATATATTAACCCTTTCTGAGTGTTTCTTTCTTTATTTATTCAATTATTTTAAGTCTAAATGCTATTTTCATGGCAAGAACATTATCATTTAAAATACAATAAACAACCTCTTAAGGCTGGAATACACAACACCACTTAGAACCGGAACAGATTTTAACAGACTAGGCATTATACATTTGCCGACTTTGTAAATTGTTACATAGAAAATGACGTGCATATACGTGCTGTCAGAATGTGTGTAGTGACGTCACCACTCAGGGATTGGTCACTTGTCCCTTGTCTGGCTGCCAGTTTCTCTGTAGATGACCAAGCGCACTATTTAGGCAAACTTATCGCAAGTTAATAATAAAATTAAAAGGAATATCTGATCATTCTTAATAACATGGTCGCCATTTACATCGTCTGTAAACTCTTGCGTTACCACAGAAACGACTGACGCATTTGTATTACATTCCAAAGAGCTCTGTTATCAGCCCTTACAGTGGAAAATGAGACCATATCCATACCGGCTGGGCCGGATTGGCACGGAATGAATGGTTAGGCAATCAGAACGGTTTGGCCCGACATTGGAAAAGCAGCTATCACTCAAAATATCAAACCTGTTTTATATCCTCCAATTGGATGGAATCAAAGTCTGAAGCTAAAAAAAAAAAAAAAAGTCTTTTAAAAAGCAATTTTCTGTGAAATCTGTCAATTCCAACTGCCCAAAATCTTTAGACGGTGATGACTTTCGGCAAATAGCGTTAGCTCATCCAGAGTGTAAATTGGGGCAAAAATCTGTGCAAAAGTCATGTAGTGCATTCCAGCATTTACAAGACTATAAAAGCTTAAATATTTGACAGAAGTTGTAAAACTTTTCCTTTTTATTCTACTTAAACATAAATTAAAGAACTTTCTGTATAAAATCTTTCCTTTCTGTGAAGGAAAAAAAAAAAGCTTAATTCAAATTCTAAATTCGACAATAGGATTGTAGTGTAACTGCATGTGGATGTTGTCAGCCATCACATGCTAAGATCATCTGAGGGTTGTGTGCTCCATTTTCTGAAGTGAATCCATTATAGGATGTGTTTGGGGAGGGTGCAGGCTAATGCAAGGCCAGAGAAACTAACAAAACAGCATTTTAAACAATGTGAAGAGTGGCCAGACTCTGGAGTCAGCAATGTAATGCACTGTCAGCCTGGATCAATATAGTCTTTTGTTATGCTGGCCAGAACTGCCATCTTTTTTTTTTTTATATAACCCCCCAAATGAGCAAAAAAAGGAGAAGATAGTGGAATGGGGGCCCAAATGGGAGGGGAGAGAAGATGGCGGTCATAATGGTAAATACGAAAGAGACGTGAACGGCAAAGGTTTATTTTGATAATTAACCGCAGGAGATCAGCCCAATCAGTGGCTGCCATGTACAAAACATCTGCTTGATATAATGACCGGAGATAGAAAAGCGAAAGCAGATAAGGAAGTGATTAGCTAATGGCTGATCCATTAGTGAGGTCCTTGACTCAATCATAACTTCTCATAACACATAAACCCATCCAGATGAGAAATGTGATGAACGACTCACAATCTAATGCACAGCTTGCACTTTACTGTGGAAACATTTTGTTTCTGTCCAGATCAGCTGGATGCGTGCCGCCCTTCCCCCTCCCAGCCTCTCCCAAAACGATCCCATCTCAATGTCCGCTCAGATCAGACACAGGATTACGACCAGCTCAGCCTGGTTTCAGTCTGACAGCTCTGTGGGGATCTATACGGTTAAATTAAGCCGGCAAATGTGCATGGGAAAAAACGCAATAGGCCACACCCATGTGCGGATCAAAAGTCAACAGACATGTACACTCAACCCGTGATATGTCTTTAAAAACCATGCAATCTCAGTATCCAAGTTGTGACATTATTTTCAAAATACTTAAGCATGAAATAAGAGTTACAAAGTTAAATGCACAAAAACATTTATTAAAAACTCACTGTGATACAAAGCTCCGCGTTCACGAGAGCCTCACTGCAGTCCAGCTGTAGCAACAGATAGCGCCTCTAAATGCGACTGCGTACAAGTGATAACACAAACTCACACGTCCCTCTCCCTCCCCGATCCTCTCTATCATTTGTCTTAGTCTGTTGCTTCTGAATCCAAATGAATACGGCAGACCAGCAGCACTCTGGAATGTTCCCCTCTTATTCCCATGCGCTCGTTCATTGAGCAGTGAGCACAGCTCTTCAGTAACTGCCTCTCACATTCCCAACACATGATGACACAGGCAAAGTCCAACCTCTCGCCCTCCTGCAATACAGTGGCCATTTATGATTTATGAACAGGCAACCATTATAAGAGCTTTAGACATGTTGAAAACCATTTCATGTTCTTGAGGTTTGTGTAATAAAAACAACCATCTTTGCTGTTGTACAACCATTATGGTCAGAACCACAACGCCACAAACCAAAAAAGGGAAGTATGAGCAGTCAATGGAATTAAAAAAAAAAAAGATTTTAGAAATGCACAATATATGTATTTACAATATTTTGGGATCACTTTGGTTATGAATATTAGTGATTTTTAAAAAATGTATTGGTTTTAGTGCTGTCACAATACTGGAATTCTGATATATCATCTTGAAAAATATCGATATTCATTAGCATTTCTCATCTCATAATTTTTGTCCATTCATTGAAATTCTTGGCAATCAATATTTTAAGCTTCAAAAAGTACATGACACATTGTAAAAGTAATCCATATGAATCTAGCAATTTAATCTAAGCCTTCTGAAGAGACATGGTCGTTTATATGATGAACAGATTTTAATTTAGGCTTTTATTCACATATAAATGAGTAATGACATATAATATAATGAGTCAGCATTCTGACGTAGAACCTGGAAGCGCTGAACATAAACAGTACAGGAGAATGACAACGAAGAGAAGATATTGTTAAATAAAGTCGTTATTTTTGTTTTGTTTTTGCGCACAAAAAGCATTCTCGTCGCTTCATAAAATTAAGGTTTAACCACTGCAGTCACGTCGACTATTTTAACGATGTTTTTAGTACCTTTCTGGACCTTGAAAGTGGTGGTTAAATTGCTGTCTATGGAGGAGTCAGACAGCTCTCGGATTTCATCAAAAATATCTTAATTTGTGTTTTCCGAAGATGAACAAAGGTCTTACGGGTGTGGAACGACAATGAGGGTGAGTAATGACAGAATTTTCATTTTTGGGTGAACTAACCCTTTAACATCAGTGCATCTCCTAACTAAATGTTTGCAGCCTTCAAGATCCTTTTTGACCATTTAAGGATATTCCCACTCCACCCAGACAATCAGGACTCTCTAATAGCAACAAGGCCCCTATTCGCACTCTCCTGACAATGAGGTTGTCCTCTGATAGACATTCTTAAGATTCTCTCAGAGAAGAGATTGGATATTAATAACCACAAGCCTGAAGGTGACACAGATTTCCAAAGCAGTATCCAGAAAACAGTGATGGTGAGTGAGACTGAACTATTAATCAGGTAAAACTAGAACACCAAAGTGAGTCAAGCATAAGGTTACACTGCTAAGACAACAAGATTCTTATCAGATCACAAGGTGACAGAAAAAAAAAAAATGCAGTGATGTAATAAGACACCCATTTCCTCAAGCATTCATTTTTCATAACATGGATGGATCCCATACTCGAAACATCAGTGTTCAGCAAGAGTGAAGCACTTATCATTAAACGCACTCCCACTATCAAGCTGGGAATATGGAGAACTAAGTGAGGTCACGCTGAAAGCCTGGAAGTTTCTATGGTAACACATCTGTATCTGAGGGGCGCTGACATCTGAATGGGAGGATGCAGGCCTAAGGAATTCAGAGGAAACGGGTGGGATGTCTCTAAGGATTTAGCTTGGCTAATAGTAAGTGTTCGAAGAGTCCAAAAAGCTGAAATAAAAGCAGTTTTGCATGGATATAGAGAGATGCCCGTATTATTTAAAGGGTTAGTTCACCAAAAAAATTAAATTTCTGTCATTAATTACTCACCCTCATGTCATTCCAAACCTGTAAGACCTTGTGCACAAAAAGTATTCTCATTGCTTCATACCGCTGTAGTCACATGGACTATTTTAACGATGTCTTTAATATCTTTCTGGGTCTTCCAATTTGTTATGAAGTTGCTGTGTATAGGGAGATCAGAAAGCTCTCGGATTTCATCAAAAACATCTTAATTTGTGTTCCGAAGATGAACAAAGGTCTTACTTATTTGGAACGACATGAGGGTGAGTAATTAATGACAGAAATTTCATTTTTTGGGTGAACTAGCCCTTTAAATAATATGGGTATCTCTGTGTATCTCCATGCAAAACTGCTATTATTTCAGCTTTTTGGATTCTTCGAAACAGTTACTATTAGCCAAACTAAATCCTTGGAAACATCCCACACGTTTCCTCTAAATTCCTTAGGCCTGAATCCTGTTAACTCATTTCAAAAAGGCTACTTTATTGATTGAGATCTGAAAGCTCCATGAACCCAGAGAATGAAGATGCACTCAAATTGAGCCCACCCTAAGCATGCAATATTTATGATTATAGATAATATTTATGAATATATTGAGCTGCAGGAAAAAAAAAGGTACACTGCAGCCTTTCATCACAGCTGCCAGGGATCAAAACATCACACGCAGGCGGATTTCATGAGATTTAATCCGTGCCAGCATGTCAACTAGGCTAAATCATGCAGAACACACCCACGCAAACCATGCAACAAACAAACAAAACCTGAAATAAATCAGCACTTCCATGCATTAAATGTAAAAATGCACCCACAGACCTTACAAATTCATAATATCCTATCCTGTTACTTACTTTAAGCCCAGGTACTATATGCAATGATGTTTCTTAAGATGAAGATGGGTGCATGAGTACGCAGAAAACAAAAGCTCACTTTCACTGCATTTGTCTAACCATCTCCTCTCCTCTCGCTGCAGTGCTGACAAAAGCATCAGCGCTGCAGTGACGGGCCTGTGTGGGGAGACAGCCAAGGTACAGCCCAGCCTATGCGTCTCACTTTTTAAGAGAATAAGGAAAAAAACGCTTACTTTCTTCCTTCCTACACTGACAATGCAAACACTTTCAGTTTATTTTCTCATGGCTACTACACAGCAAATCAGGGCAGAACACAAAAGACACCAACACAATCTCAAGGCAATTCGTAACTATTTTACATTTTGCCAAATTAGTGGCTCGTATGAATTCGTATAATCTCATTCGTACATTTTCACATAACCTGCTTACGGTCCTGTGACAGGTATGACTGGGTGGGGTTAGGGGTGGACCTTCATGTTTACTTTTTCCTAATAATCATACGTTTTCAAATTCATATGAAATTGCCATAAAATAGTTACGTTTTCCTGTGAGATCAGGTTGGAGATGCAAACTTGCGTATTTTTACCTTCAGTTTGGGTTTAAGAAACTTGGACATGGTAACAGATGTCTCAGGGGTGGGCTACAAGGCCTAATGTAAAACAACATTATTGGTTAAACATTTAGATTGGTTAGGCTAATAAAAATGGAACTGGGAAAATGCACATGAACCATTTAATATATTGTGAAATCACTGGTTATGTGAGCCAAAGTAGAGCATGCAGTATTATAGCAGCTCATGCAATGCAATAACACATCACAGACCACAGGAAAGTGGCCATTTGATACATATCAAAGTGACAACATAGACATGAATACGAAATAAGGGTGTCCCTTAGAGCTTTAGAACACTTCAGGTTTGTGTTACACCAGGATGCAACCTGAAACCAGAACAATGGCACAACACACAGCCTTTGGTCTGCTTTCTATCATGTACAGCCTTAAAATACACCATCCTAAGCCAACGATGTTTAAATGTGCACCAATAATGTGATTATTTCCAATAACCAGAGTAAGGACTTAATCGAGGAAGTTGTTTACACAAGCAAACCTTTTCACTCTCGTTTACATGCAATTTTTATTATTCTGATTACTCTCCAAGAATTGTGGTTATTTTTACCACCATTATTCACATACTGGCCAAGCTCTTCCAGCACACAGATTTGTTCGCCAGTTCTTTGGTATCCAGCCTCAGTCATTTTTTTCGGTGACGCACCTAAAAATGTCTCCATTTCAATGTTTTCGACCATCAGAATCTTGACGTGCAACATTTGCAACATGACTTCGGTTTCTTCAGCACCCCAAAAATGCACATGCGCACTTTGGTCAGAGTGGAATAAACGTGATTAAAGTGTTTACATGCCTGATTAAAATACGGCACGTTTTACTCCAATTATGGTTGCTACAATTATGAGCGTAATCACATCAATTTGATTCGATCAGTCGAAGTATAATCTCATTATAATTACATTATGAGGGTGCATGTAAACATAGTCAGTGACTGGTCACTTAGTAATAATCTGCATCATTATGGACACAAAGCTGCTATGAATTTAATAATCAAGTATTTTTTCCAGTGGCACTCTAATGACCTGCTCAAAATCTCTCTCTAATAGTCATAAGGAAATGCAAAAATATTCAGGACTGGTTTAACGTCTCTAAAATATGGAGGTGTCAAACAACTGTTTACCTCATTTATTTTCAAAAACAGAAATTCTAAAGCATCCACAGACAAAGTATGGGACCCTGACACTTGGGAGAGGACAACTAAAATAGTTACACAGCTGCACTTGCAAATGCAACGCGTCCCAGAGGACACCCCCACCCACCCTTACGTAGACCCTGCATGTTATGAGTTACGTTATGAGACAGGAGACCACACCCTTTGAAAGATTCTCAACAATTTCAACATGCATGCCATCAGCCTTTGAGGAAACAGGATGGGGAGTACAATGAACACTGTTATTTTTTTCTACTGGACTGTCTACACTGTTAAAAGTGCTAAATTCCAGACGCCGACAGGCAGTGCAAGATTATTTCATAATGCGTAATTTCACTAAGGCACCAGGTCTGAAAATAGAAAATAGGCCTCAAGTGCTGATTAAGTGCAACTAAAAACCTGACTTGAAAAGTCATATTATTGGTGGAGATTGACCGATATATGACAATTTTTAGATAACCATTACACCAAAATCATTACACCAAAACAACCAATAACCAAATATCAGTTCAAAAAAATACAGATCAAACCAATCATCAGTCTATCTCTACATATTATAATGAATAAAGGGCCCAGTGTGAAACTATGAATGTTGTACAGTTTATAAGCAATGCATGCTAATGTCTGAACACAAAAACATTCATCCTTTTGGCTTCAGGGGCTTTTTCATTTGCGCAGCAGGGCTGTTGGCATATCAGCAGTTGGCGTGCATATTAAGTCAGTGTTTCAACCATAAAAGTCTATGAATTCAAAAAGCAACGGTACAAATCGTTAAAACCTTGCAGGCGTGTTCAGAGGTTGAAATATTTTTCCAAACACTTTGCATAAGACAATGAAGTACAGAATTTAATATACTGACAATATATTAATATATTTGCCTGCTTATATGCATTCACACGGTTTAGCCAGATAAGTGCAATTTTAAAATATCTGACTTTACTTCTAAGAGTTTATATAGCATAATTTAGTTTATTAATAATGATAATTCAAACATTGTTATTATTAGCTGTTTGCCAACATTCACATTTTTATAGAAAATTAACCATCATCTACTCAAAAACACACAGCTATGGATAAGTATGCAGCTGTGTTTATAATAAACACTGTTCATGTAAGAAGACCATCAGAAAATAATAAAAGCCAAGCAAAAGCCCAGGCCTCATTTCAAAGCATTAATCCAATGACAGACCGAGAAAGAAACAGGCGCTGGGCGGATCCTCTATAGCCTGAATGTATATGTCTATACATTTACGCTAACCCAATGAAAATATACAAATTGCGTGTTCTGTATCGGTAGAACAAGGTACTTCGTCGAAATTAATGTCTTTGTTTGGAAGAGCGTTTGGAATTGGAGGAGATTGCTGGTTTCTGTACAAATGCCTTGCATATAAACCTAATTAATATAATTAAATCAGGTTTTTATTTAATAATTTAAAACGTCCCTACATAGTCCTATAGATTTAAACGAATCTTGCTGCACATTGTACTATATTCGTGTAAAATGTTTAATTTATAATCTAGCCGTGAATATAGGTTAGCTCTGCAGCTAACGACTGCATTTAGGCAGGGCAATGAAAGATTGTCTGAGAAAACGTATTTAACTCGTGATGTTCGCACAACAATGTAATAACTGTATATTTACAGCACAATGAGAGAATTGTGCTGTTCTATATAACATTAAACAGATGAAAATGGTCGCTGAAACGCCCAGCACGGCCCGCAGCATAGCAAACGCGACATAAACCAAACCATTATTTTAGTTTACAATAAAACGTCCTGGAATTGTGCGTTGTTTATAAAAATGCACAATTTTACAACTGAAATTTTGTGTATTAGCCTACCTTGCTGGAGGATTTGCTGTTTTTCTGAGACTGGGTGGCAACGGGTGGCGACCTCAACGAATGAAATAGCAGCGTAGACCGAGCGATCGTACTTGACGAGCTGCGCGAGACAGTGACATCATGCACTGCAGCAACTAGCCGAACGCTGACGGAAAATGCCGAAGCCCCATAGTGCTCCCCTTCCAGTCTGATTAGATACAATTTAAAATTTTCAAAGCCCTGTGTTCTATATTAAACAAAATACACATGTATAATAAATTTATATTTTATAGTCATAGATATGACAGATATAAAAGTTGATTTTTTTTTTCTGAAAGTCAGGTTTGCATATCTGATCAATGTCATTTGGTGAATTTCCTGACTGTAATTAATTTAATTGATTATGCATCTTTTTTTAATTCCTGGCACTGCAGTACTGCAGTACTGGTCTGGAAAATGCTGCCATAATAAATTTGGTCTATGGTTTCTGCTGTATCACAGTGCCTTGGCACATCAATAAAATTTGTGAGAAATGGCTATAAATAAAACAAGGACAACAATCAAAAAAATCCAAGATCCATTAGTTTCTGAGGCAAAACAGCTATGTATTTGGTCAGAAGTGAGGACAGATGACAGTTTTCTTTCCTGTCTAAAGAACAATGTTCAAGTAGAACCTCATGGAAGCGAGTAGCTACTATCGGTATTAAAGGAGAAAATTTTGTCAATATAATTATATTTCAAGGAGGAAAACAGAGAACAACATTCAAAAGAGCCAGAAATATCATAAAGAAGGTTTTGGTAGAGGCAAGGAGTGCTTTGGCTTGTAAAAAGAAATTGTAATGACACACAATCATTAAGAATACATGTTTGAAATTAAATTCAACCTCTTTTTTCAAAGGCCTATTCAAACAGAATCTTTTGCAACCTTATAAATTGCAAATCGCTCAAGTCTTCCTGTAAAGTCGTTCAAGGTGGTGCCCGGTTTCTTTCAAGGCCCAATTTTGCCTATTGTTTTGGAGACAAATGCTGTTTAACAGTCATTCTTGGACCAATTGTTTCTAAAAAGGCTTTTTAAGCATGTTAATGTCATGAATATGTGTGAAACTAGAGGGAGGGTACAGAGAATTTAGCAAGGAGGAGCAATGTATGTATAGTTGCAAAATCTGCCTTAAGAAAAACAACTCCAAGAAATGTAACATTTAAATAAAATGTTAACAATAAGAGAAATCATTAAAGAGTCTCAATAAAAAGTTTAAATCAATTTAGGCTAATTTATTAGGCCTATTTAAATTTAGGATGACAGTAAGTTAAAGGGTTAGTTCACCCAAAAATGAAAATAATGTAATTTAGTACTCATCCTCATGCCGTTCCACACCCGTAAGACCTTCGTTTATCTTCGGAACACAAATTAAGATATTTCTGTTGAAATCAGTGAGGCCTGCATAGCCAGCAATTACATTTCCTCTCTCAAGATCCATTAATGTACTAAAAACATATTTAAATCAGTTCATGTGAGCACAGTGGTTCAATAATAATATTATAAAGCGACGAGAATAAACAAAATAATAAAATAAAAAATAAATAAAATAAAAACAAAATAACGATTTCAAAAACTGCTTCATGAAGCTTCGGAGCGTTATGAATCTTTTGTGTCGAATCAGCGGTTCGGAGCGCCAAAGTCACGTGATTTCAGCAGTTTGGCGGTTTGACACGCGATCCGAATCATGATTCGACAAAAAAGATTCATAACGCTCCGAAGCTTAATGAAGCATTGTTTTGAAATTGGCCATCACTATATAAGTCGTTATTTTGTTTTTTTGGTGCACCAAAAATATTCTCGTTGCTTTATAATATTAATATTGAACCACTGTACTCACATGAACTGATTTAAATATGTTTTTAGTACATTAATGGATCTTGAGAGAGGAAATGTCATTGCTGGCTATGCAGGCCTCACTGATCCATCGGATTTCAACAGAAGTATCTTAATTTGCGTTCCGAAAATGAATGAAGGTCTTACAGGTGTGGAACGACATGAGGGTGAGTAATAAATGATATTATTTTCATTTTTGGGTGAACTAACCCTTTAAAACTAAGATAAGTTTCCCTAGCTGAAAAATAACCCATAGTATAGGCCTATATTAGGCTACTTTACATGCTACTTGATTTGTAAAAATATATAGCCTAGAAGTTTTAACGTTTTTAACTATTTTGCTGGTTTGTGGTTCCTAAATGCTGCTGAAAAAAAACAAAAAAAACCAAAAAAAAAACCTACAGCCATTATGTAAATAAAACACAAATGTCTCTCTCTGTTCAAGGGTTTTGTGTAAATCGCCCATTAACACCTTCATGAACGAGAACCATGAATAGACACACCGTGTATAAAGCACGCGATTCCTCAACAGGCCTTCATTACTCTGGTCTCTGTACTTCAGCTACCGTCAGAGTTGAGGAGATGCCATCGTGTGATTTCTGCGGATACGGACCGGATGAGAATATCGTCTCATTCTACAAGTAAGTTTGTGATTAGGTTGTCTGATGGTAAAACAAAACCTTTCATTTACTGATTATCCTGTTTCTCTCAGATTCCCATTACAAGAAGAGCATCGCCGCCATTGGATAGTGAATATGGGGAGGGACGCTGAATGGACGCCATCTAACTCCTCATTTTTGTGCTCCGCGCATTTCACTCCGGATTGTTTTGAATCTGGATCTTCGCGTTTACACTCAGACGCGATTCCGACTGTATTTAATTTTACACAGACCACGGTAAGTCTATCTATGAAGTACAGACTTTGGGTAATTAAGTAATTTATAGGTTTAATTGACTGAAATATTGTGACAACTAGCCCCGGCCTTCCCTGTGTGTAATATTCTATCCATACAGCATATTCTACAAACGAGTTTTAACAAACTATATACACTTATATACACAAGTTATAACACTTTTTGTGTTTCAGAATCAGGTTCTAAAGGACACTGAAAATATCCTTCCACACCAAGGACCACCTGAATCATTGGACTTATCCAGATCACCCTGCTGTGACTCTTTTAAACATCTGCAGGCAACAGAAAGAAATTACCATCTGAAATTAGCTGCTGCTCAGCTTCAGCTAAAAGAGTACAAAAAGAATCTAGCGGAAGAGTCACGGAAAGCAACGCAATGGCAGAAGAGAGCAATAGTTTTGCAGAGTGCAATTAGAGCAATGAAACAAAGGGGGTCAATACCTGCAACAAGAAAAACATCTACACCTAAAACTAATAATTTGGACTGAAATCATTTGGACTTTGAGGATTACGCAGAGAAACAAATTATATTTTGGTTTGGTTGCAACTGCATTAGAATCAGTTTTCTTCAATCACACAATGTGGGATACTGAAGCATCTTTCGAAAGACTTTATACACGTCAGTACAGAATAATACATTTGATATGTATATAAAATATTCTTACCAATTAAAAAATACATGTACCATTGCATTTCATATAAGCACAAACAACAGTGAAGCATTATGGTTTTGTTGTTTTTACATGATGGTACATCAGATAAACAAAACAAAAAGACAAGTGCAAGTGCAAGTATGACTTTAAACAACAAAAAAGATGAATAATTACAGTAATGTAAAAATGTATAGCACCAATAAACATTACTGGAATTCTATGCTCTCAGCCTACTGAAGACAAAAATTCAACATCAATCTTGACACAAAAGATGCTTTATATTGTTTTAATATAGAAAGATTCACATAATGGCCCTGCTATAAACAAAAACAACTTTGGCTAAAAAAATAAAATGAGAAATCCTGAGTTTGTTGTCATTTTGTCTCTTAAACCAATTCAAGTACTAAGAAAATTCAGATTTGAGTAGGTGATCATGTTTTAAATGGGATTTTGTGGATATAAGAGATTATACTGTGCCTCTCACAACCATCATCATACTGTAGATACTGATATTATTTAAACTAAAAGCAATTAGATAGTACAGAGGGTCAGATGCAAATTGTATGTATTATAACCAGATAAAAAGTATAAGATCAAACAAGACTAAATCCATAATAGCCATATTACTGTAAGTGCAGAAAAACCTTCATTATTGCCTTGTAAATTAAGGAAGAAGAGTTTTGTATGAAGATAATAGCTTGAAGTCTGTTTATTGCATAACGACCACCTTGAGACAGGGCAAAATATGAAAAGACAAGAATTTGTCCATAAGACCACACTTCTCATTCTAGGATGGATATGTAATACTAAAGATAATTCTTAGTACTCACCAGAATGACCATGTCCAATAAATAAGACTTTTAAGAGTAAAGTACAATGCACAGCAAAGTCAAGAGGTCATCAGTTGTGACAAGTAGACTAATACATGTCAGTCCATGTAAAGGAAGTCTTAAAATACACCTGCAAGAGTTTTCAGATTGGTGAAGGCGTGCGGAACGAGGACCCAGTGAGAGCAGGATCTCCAAACACATTGACGTAAGAAGATTTTAGGAACTGGACATAGTTCTGGAGGCTGCGGTTTGTGCTGTCGGACTGCTCCAGTCTGTCCTTGACGTCTTGTAAACGGCTCTGGTACCTCCGTTCAGCCTGAGAAAGTTCATGGATGTTTTAAAGAATTTGACAAAAATATTTGAAAGAAATTCACAAATGGAGAAATTTAACTGACCTCCTCTTTGGCTCGTTGTAGCTGATTCAGTTCAGTTTTTATTCTGCTCAGGTGAGTCTCTAGGTCGACAATTTTGGACTGTGTAACACGCTCTTTAGAGGCTGCTCGCTCCCTGGTGTGGGTGACCTGTCAATCAGCAGGGAATCTTCAATGAAACAAATAAAAGCTTTGCAAGATGAAAACAGAGATAATTGAATCCATGAGTTCGTGGCAGTTGGGGCCAGACCTGCCGACGAGCATCGTCCAGGGCCTCCTCCAGCTGTCGAGTCAGAATACTGCACTCCCGAGACTTTTCTTCCAGACGCACCTGGTTGCTATGAATAGTCTCTTCACGTTTTGAAATCACCTGGATGAGGTCTCGATTTTGTGAGTTAACCTCCTCTAGCTTCCTGTTGACAATGTGGGATAAAGCATGTTAAAGGGAAATGAAAATTCTGACATTATTTACTCACCCTCATCTTGTTCCAAACCTGTATGACTTTCTTCTTTGGATCATAAAAGAAGATTTTGGGAATGTTGGGAACCAAACAACATTGGAACCAAAGAAAGTCATACAGTTTTGGAATGACATGAGTGACAGAACTATCCATTTAAGAGATGAAAATACTTTAAACTGAATGACAGACAATTAACGAGGGATAAAAGGAAGAAGTGACAGACCGCTCAAGGCCCTCTGCTTTGTGCTGAAGCTGCTTGTTTTCTTCCAGTAACAACATGTTCTTGTGTCTCAACATCTCTGCCAGACTTCCCTGTTGCTCCACCTACACACAATCCACCAGAGAAAACAAAAATTTATATCAATAAAAACATCATTTTTGTACTACTGAAGATCACTAGAAATAAAATTGTCTGTTACAGTTTGTTTTTACTATTACTTAATTTTTTATTGAAAAAAATAACACCAAAACACAAAAATTGTGGGAAAAAAAAAAAAACTTAAGCTAACCATATTCTACCTTTTTGAAGCAACTCATATTGCCCCACTTATGTTAGTAAAGGTTTCTTACAACAAAAACTTCATAATTTAGCTATACACAATCATTTTCCACCCTTTCCACTGACCCTTTAGAATCAAACGGGCTCTTCTTCCTACTGTACCTTCAATACTTCTGTATGTAAATTTTACAACCTCTGTTAGGAACGGCTAACCTATTTGCATATGAAATAAGAAACAACGGCCCTTCCAAGTTGCTGAATACTGAATAGCCATTGATATGGTAAATGTAAGCAGTCACATGCAGTGTTGAGGAAAGTAACTTTTAAAAGTAATGTTACAATATTGCATTACTCTCTAAAAAAGTAACTTATTACTAGTTACTTTTTATGCAAGATAATCTTATTTTACTTTTGCGTACTTTTGCCCAGTAAAGCATTCAACAACATAGCCTTCATTTTCTTTTAAAAACAAATTTAGAATATTGTTATATTCTGACCACTTAGAATATTTCCTGACCCCTAGAGCTACATGCCAAACAAAAGATCTCTTAACATTACTGTTTATATTACCTACTGTACAATTCTTTTTATTTTAAGTTGAAAGTTATGCGTTTTTTACTTTTTTCTGTTCCCGTGCATGCATGAGTGTGCATGTCTAAATGACAACGTTATGGCAAAGAGAGAAAATATTAAATCAGTAGTTTAAAAAAAAAAAAAATGTTTAAGCAAATTAATTAAACCATAAAGTAAAATGCATTACTTAAAAAAAAAAAAAAAAGTTAACTTAAATATTGTGTAAATTCATAAAGTAATGAGTTACTTTACTTGTTACATCTACAACTAATCTAATTACGTAATGCACATTACATGTAATGCATAACCCCCAACACTGGTCACATGTGCTCATAGTAGTGTTGTCAATACTATGAAGAACTTTTGTAGCTTTTTGTAAGACATTTTTGTTGCACCACCACCAATGTTCTTCCAGTGTCTTTCCTGAAATTATTGGCCGTCTTTTTAATATTAAATGCAAACTACATTCAAGGACTTATGCTGAACAAACACACCTTAATACGTAGCTCTGAGAGGGAGGTGCTGAGCTCTGTGTTTCTTCTCTCTTGCAAACGCTCTTTCTCGTGAGCTTCCTGCAACTGGAGTTCGGCATGTCTTAGAGCTTCAGGAAGGGGCTCCAGTTCCGCCAGACGACCGTGGAGCTGCTTCCTGACCTGCTGGATCTCCTGGTCTAGCTCATCTCTTACAGTCTGAGCTTCACTTTCAGCCACCTGCAGGCGTGCAGAGTACTCGTCTGCTTCGGCACGCGTCTTCTGAACCTATGAATTCAAAGAAACAGAGCAGAGTTTATAGACGGACACACACACCCAAAAAAAAAAAAAAACGCACACCAAAAACAGACACATACACAGAGTAGAATTAAACAACTGTTTTGTGTCCAAATTTGGATATTTACAAGATATTTACAATTTAAAATAATTGTTTTCTATTTTAATATGTTTGAAAATGTACTTTATTCCTGTGATGACAACGCTGAATTTTCAGCATCATTACTCCAATCATAAGGATCACACAATCCTTCAGAAATCATTGTAATATGCTAATTTGATGCTCAATTATGAACAATTATTATTAGTGCTCAGTTATTAATAGTGATTCTTAATATTATGAATGTTGAAAAGTTTTTTTGCTGCTTAATATTTCTGTGGATTCTGTGGAAACCATGAGATATATATATATATATATATATATATATATAAGTTTATTTTTCTAGGATTCTTTGATGATTAGAAAGTTCAAAAGAACAGCATTTATTTGAAATAGAAATCTACTGTCACTTTTGATCAATTTAATGTTTCCTTGTTGAATAGAAGTATTAATTAATTAATTTATTTATTTTTTAAATCTTACCCCAAAATTTTTGAAGTGTACCACGGTTTACACAAAAATTAAGCACTAAGAACTGTTTTAAACATTGATAATAATAATAAATGTTTTCTTGAGCAAATTAGCATATTAGAATGATTTCTGAAGGATCATGTGACACTGACGACTGGAGTAATGATGCTGAAAATTCAGCTTTGCCATCATAAGAATAAATTACATTTTAAAATATACTGAAATAGAAAACAGTTCCTTTAAATTATAATATTTCACAATATTACTGTTTTTACTCTATTTTTGATCAAATAAATGCAGACTTGGTAAGGATCACACCTGGGCTTTATAGCTGTCCACCAAGCTCTCGTACTGTTTCACGGAAACTTTGACCTGCTGGACCTCAGACTGGGACAATGACAACTTCTCTTCCAAGGCAGACAAAGTGGCCTGCACAAGCACAACAGTTCAGCTTTCATTTATATTAATTTGTCATATTCATTATAAAGGCATGAGGACAACTGAGGGATTATGGGTAAAATGAGACTGGCAATCAACTGGAGAAAAAAAAAAAAAAAAAAGAACAAATCAGATTTGTACATACAGCTGCAAATGGACAAACCTTAAGGCTCTGGTTCTCCAGGCGTATAGTAGTGCTCTCGGTATTGAGCTCATGAAGGCGATCTAAGAGTCCTTCTCTCTCAGTTCGGGCTTTCTCTTCCTGCCCATGCAACTGTTCTGTCAGGTCTGTAATACGGCTAAAAGAACACAAGAATAGTTTGTGTGGCTTTTAACAATTTTTTTTTTACCTTGTTTACAATTATTCATAATTAGGATTTGCATAATCATACAAGGGACACAAATCCCTGCTGACCTGTTCAACAATGTGATCTCCATCTCTAACTGTCCTTTGTCCTTCATCTCTTTTGCGTGGCGACTGCTCCAGTTCTCTGCAGCTGACACAGCATCTGCCAACTGTGATTCCTGAGAAAAGATAAATTATTTCATATTTTTATATTATATATTGGCATAGAAAAATAAAACAAAATCTACAAGAACTTTTAAAAGTTTGCAGTCAGTGAGATTTTTTTGTTTTTGAAAGAAGTCTCTTTTGCTCACCAAGAATGCATTTATTTGATCAAAAATACAGTAAAAATTGTAATATTGAGAAATATTACAATTTAATAGAACTATTTTTATTTAAAAAGCTGTATTTTCAGCATCATCACTCCAGTCTTCAGTGTCACATGATCCTTCATAAATCATTCTTACATGCTGATTTGCTCAAGAAACATTTTGTATGATCAATGTTGAAAACAGTTGTGCTGCTTAATATTTTTGTGGAAACCATGATACATTTTTTTTTTTTCAAGATGATTTTTAATAGAAAGTTCAAAAGAACAGCATTTATTTCAAATAAAATCTTTTGTAATATTATATATTTCCCTCTTGATTAATTTAATGCATACTTGTTAAATAAAAGTATTCATTTCTTTAAAAATTCTTCCATTTCCAGAGTAACAAATTAACCAGAAGTGATGTCAGATGCGATTGTTTTCTGCAGGATACCACTGTTTGAAACATTTATCATAGCAAATTGTAATTTTAAAAACCTGGTAGCAGTATGAATTAAGCTCACTCCACTCACTATCTCCATGAGCTGGGCGCTGAGCTGTCCCACAGTGTCTTCACTGCGCTGGGCCCGCTGTTTCTGTGCCCTCGTGGCTTTCTTTAGGGCGTCCTTGTCAGCCTCCGCTTGCTGCCTGAGGTCTCGCAACTGATTCTGCAGGTGATCTACCTCCCCCTGCTGCTGGCTGATGGATCGCTCTAGATTCTGAACCAATTGGATTTTATACATTTTATATATTATTTATGCCGCATTATATATATGAAGACAATATTTGAAATCCTCTAGACATGTCTTGTAGAATAAACACTATAAAATAAGACAGTGGTAGATGTTGCTTAAATACTAATGATGCTGTATGCTTTACCCTGATCTGAACATTAAGGCGGCTATTCTCTGCCTCTTTATTGCGTAGTTGACCCTGAAGATGTGCTCGGGTGGACTCCAAAACTTTGGAGAGTTCACTGGTGGTCTTTGCACTCTCCTGTTACAATGGGAAATGATAAGGGCTCGCAAATTGAAATGAATTTCCTTATTGTCATTGTATGCGTACAACTCTCATTCACCCGCCAAGGAAAAAATAAAAGACAGTATCATGTCTAAAACATTCTAGAAAATAATATAGTTTACCTTTTCACTCTCTAACAAGGAAGTGAGCTGGTTGACCTCTCTCTCTTTGTCTTGAAGCTTTACAAGAATACGCTGGTAGACAGAAGAGTTCAGCGTTAAAACTAAGAAATCAAAAATAGCGCAGAAATAGGGGCATGACGAGACCTTGTGCCACGAGATTAAAATGTGACGAGATTTCTCATTTAGGTGAAAAGCCTTCTCGTGATATTGCCATGACAGAGTGTGATGGTGAAAATAGGATAGAATATGCAACCTCTACATTTACATTACTCCTCCACTGTCTTTTTGCTTTTTGTAGAAATAAAAACCATTTAATTTAGTTGGATAACGGTCTCTTCAATCTCATCCAGCTCATCCAACACGAGCTGCAGAGTCATACGTAGTGTAGCAGGAATCAGAGTTCACTGATCACGTGACGAGAGTAAGTGACGAGATGACTGACAAGACCATGGCGGAAGATTTGTAGCACAATTATGTCTTATCTTGTAAAATGTGCACTCAGCACCGCCGCTCCCTATTCACAGAGTACATGCTTTCGCGAAATCAAAAGTAAAACGCGAGTGCACATTCAAACGAGATTTCAATACCCTGCATTTTGAAAGCAGCCCCCTGATGAAAATGCAAATATCTCTCAATATGAAAGCTATCTTGTGTGGGTAGTTGTAACCATCTCTCAGCTCTGTATAAGTTTGAATATTAAGAGTTCTTTGTTATGGTTGCACATATTGTTTGCACTACGACTAATAGAAAACGTATTCATTTTTATTGATTTCTATGATCAGTTTGTGGAAAGGAGTTCAATTAAGAGAAGGTCAAAAGTTGTTGAAACTCATAAATCATGTACAGTTCTAAGTTCTGAAGAGGCTTGTATGAAATCATACAGGAGAGAAGCCAGTCAGTTGAGTTTGTGGCAAAACCTTTTACAGTGCTTGAGTATTGTTGTCTTATACTGCATATGATAATTTATACTCAGAAAGTCTAACTGAAATGACAATTACAAGATGATTGGTTAAACAATTTCAAATGCAAATGTTCTCGTGAACTCTATCTCGTGAGCTAACTGTCTCGTCACACTCCTACCCAGCATACTTTATGCAAACAACACCAACCGAATTGTCTTCTTCCACATCAGAAAGTCTTTTCAAAAGCGTATCTTTCTGCTCCAAGAGTCTTAGTGACTCCATCTGTTACAAAACAAGTAGTAAAGGTTAATAAACTTTACAGTTTTTTGTACAGTGAAATGTAACTGTCAAATAATAATATACTTTGAATTTACTTGTTAGAGGCAAAGCCGTACCTCTCGACTATGTTGTTCTCTCAGAAGATGTCTGAGGGCTCTGTTAGTGCTCTCAAAAGTCTCCAGTTTCTGCAGCAAGAGCTCCTTCTGTCGGGTCAAGAGTGTTGAGTCTGATCCTGACATCTTTTTCTCCTGTACAAATATATAAACAAAATATTTTTAAAGCATATCTGATATTGTACATGATACTGTACAGTATGTTTCAAAATGGTTTCTGTAGAGAAAAATCCACCCAGAACTGTTCTTAAAGGTGTATTTTGCTCACACTCACACTTCTGGACATATGGCTGACTGTTTCACGGAGAGCCGACACCTGCTTGGCGGCTGCACTGCTGTCCATCTCTGCTTCCAGCAGCTTTCTGAGTAGAACATCTTTGTCTAGCTGCATACTGTCCCTTTCTAGTCTAGACCAGAAGAAATTATTCAAATTATATTTGAAAGCTGTTATACGTAATAACAAAATGTTTAAACGGCAATGTTTTCATCATACCTCCCAAAATCATTCTCCACCAGCATCTTCTCCATGGACTCCCGTAGGCGGGAGTTCTCCTGTTCTGTGGCCTCCAGCTCCCGGGCGACCTCTGCAAGCTCCTCCTCCTGCTCAGCAATGACACGCTGCGATACGCTCAACCTCTCCGACTGACGCTCTAGCAGCTGCTCCTTCTTACGAAGCTCTACCTGCAAACACAAACATCACCATCTGCTTTTTTTGTTTGCATGGGTGTTTGAATGATTCAATGACAAATGCATTTTTTAACAGTCACTTGTCGCCACCTGGTGGCGTAACAATGTAATCGATACAATTGTTATTTGAAGCGGCAAGTTACTTTCAAAAAGTGATTTGCTTGCTTCCATAGACATCAGTGTTTATCTTCGAATTATAAACTTTTATTCCAGTACTTCTGTGTAATATGATAATATAATATAATATGAATTTTTGTAATACAGAAATAACGATACTGTGTGGTTGAAAAGACTGTTTGTGAAGCTGTTTCATACTTATACATGATAGCTGCTCTCTCTGGCTCAGCGCCAGTGCCAATGCAGATCTGAATGTTCCGGTGTGATTTTGTCAAAGGTTTAATAGACACTGGCGAATCGTTTTCATTTAGAAATGAGATTGCGTGGGTATTTGAATCAAGATCGCAATCTTTTAACGATTAATCGTGCAGCTCTAATTTACACACACACACACACACACACACAAAACCAATCAATAGTTTGGGGTCAGAGGTCAAGATTTTTTGGAAAGAAATGAACACTTATTTTGCAAGGCCGCATTAAATTGATCAAAAGTGAAAGACACAATGTTAAAAAAGATTTCTATTTCAAATAAATTCTCTTCTATTAAACTTTCTTTTCACCAAAGAATCTAGAAAAAAATGTTTCCACAAAAAAATTAAGCTGCAAACTTTAGAAAATGTACAATTAGAATAATAGAAAATGTATATTGAGCACCAAATCAGCATATTAGAATGATTTCTGAAGGATCATGTGACACTGAAGACTGAAGTAATGATGCTAAAAATTCAACATTACTTTTGTAAGTATATAAAAACAAACCATTTATTTTTAATTGCAATAATATTTCACAATATTACTGTTTTACTGTATTTTTGATCAAAAAAATGCAGCCTTGGCTGCCATTAGAGACTTCTTTTAAAAACATTAAAAATCTTACCAACCCCAAACTGTACGGTAGTTCAGGTATAATGTAATTTTTTTCTCTCAAAAAGAAAAGAATGACAAACAAATTTTTTTATTTTTCCAATCTCTCTATTCTCACCTCATTTTTCAGAGAGCTGACCTCTGTCATCAGGCTGTCAATCTTCCTCTCATACTGATTGATGCGTCCATGCAGTGCTTCTTCCTCATCAGTGGAAAGATCTTCAATTCGGAGAGGAGACTGAGAGCGTTCAGGTTCCTGTGGAGGCGTTATCTCTAGACGATGACTTGGTCCCTAAAATACATAAACATTATAACATCTAAAATAACAAAATGGTTTTCTTCTGCAAAATACATTAAAAAAAAAAACTACACTCACAGCAGTGTGAAATATTTTAAATGAATTGTGCACAAGCACAAATGGGAATGTATATGTAATATTTGACTGACCTCCCACTTATATGAGGCCTCTCGAGTTGAGACCTTGCCAGGTGGGATCCATGGGACCCTCGTCTTTACCTTAGCAGTAGGATGCAAGCCACTTTTTGTCTTAACCTGGAACATAAAAGACATACAAGGTGCATGATGGGTCTTATGGAACTTTGGATGCTTTCTCAGTTGCACACCTCTTTGGACTTGTGTTATAATAATAATTACTATAAATTGAAGTGTATTTTCAGGATGGGTATCAATGCACAGGCTACAAGATGATGCTATACCTGGGCTGTCTTGGTAGGGCTGCATTTTGTGCTCTTCTTCACATGCACGTGCACAGGCGTGGTCTCGTTCACATGCACGTGCAGAGGTGGGGAGGATGAGCTTGTTCTTGATTTTTTCTGCATAAAAAAGATAAATAACAATAATAAGGCAACATACAATCCTGCACATCAGGTCAACTATCCATATGTATGAAAAGCATTGTTGTATTTATTAACATATATGCCAGATTTGATCATATTTTAATTAAGAGGCTGCACGTAATATTTGTACTTTTAAAAATGCATGTTAAAAAAAAAAAAAAAAAAAAACGTACAAATATATATAGCCTATATATTGTAAAATAAAATTAAAAAAAAAAAAAAAAAAAACTAAATAAAAAAATATTTATCTTTAAATTCATCGGGTCTTTGTTTATGGATCAGGAACATATGGTTGAAGTATCATTTTACTGGTCACACATCTTCAGGTCATGTTTCAGAGTACAGTACTCAAGACTATCAGAGGTAAACCGAGACTACCACAACAGACCTTCTTACAATCATGACTGACATCTGGGCTAATGTAAAGATGACAGCAAATTCAATATACTAAAGTATCTATATGTACATAACCATATAGCACCATCAATGGATTCAGAAGTGAATGAACGCCAAATAGAACACTGAGCTGATAAGGAAGCAGAAGCTAGCTTTCACAGAGCGTAAAAACAATGACACCGAAACAGAAATGAAATAGAAATCATGAATAAAACAGAGAAGCTGCAAATACAGCAGGATAATTGTCCATACATCGGGAGAACTATAGTTTGTCTACAATACAAGTCGTTAAATCATGAAGTAAAACGTATTTATTTGCAAACCATCTTACCATGCGAAACTACAAACATTCAAACGTCGATATGGGTAAAATGTACATAAAAATAGTTGCGAGCTACTTCAGTTTTCTTGTCATCCCAGAGTCTTCAAACCATTTTCCGGTGGGTAATCAGTCTCTCATTTGATTGGCTGATTCAAAAGGTTTCGTAGCCAGTGCGTGATCGTGATTGGAGGAAATCGCCTGACCTTGCTCAACTTTATGTAGTACGCTGTCTATAGCAACGGTGTCCCTAGAAACCAAGCCTAACAAAGGCCCAAGCTACAGTTGTTGTCAAGCATAACAAGGATACCATTCCCGTGATAATCTTTGGCGAACAGACAATAAACTACAAACATGTCTTGGAAGTGCTATCTATTATTTTGTTTCTGTGTCCGTTAATAAACTGACGCTGGAGAGCTCACAACAGCGTCAACATGAGAAAACGAGAAGTAGCCTGGAAGTAGCCCAATGTCTGTGAGAGTTGGCTTTCAAAATAAAAGCGTTGAAAATAGGAAGAGGAATGGTTTATAATATTTATTATTTATTTTATTTTTATATGTAAAATGAAAACTGATTGATATTGTTTAAAGGAATAGATATTTAAATAAAAACCAATGAATTTTAAAGTGAAAATTAAAATCCACAGTAAAACATATCAGTAAAACAAACTGTTCCTAAAAGATCTAGGTATCGTTCAGTGTTGTTGTTTTTTCTTTTGACTATATGTTTTCCGCAATATAAATAATGCTCATTTCACATTATTGGCATGAACGGAATCAAGGCTTGCTGACTGGAATCTTGAGCAGATTGTTTCAAAATAAAAGTCACGCATTATTTATTTTTTATTTTTTTATTTTGCACTTGTCTTTGAAAGTTTCACAAAAGCTGAAAAATGCAAAAATCTGCAAAAAACAACAACAAAAACAGCAACGTTGTCATTTGCCATTCTTACCTTATGCGCAAATTAAAAATAAACCATAGTATATAAAAACAGCAATGTCGACATCTGCAATTCTTACCTGATGCACAAATATAAAATAAAACAATAGTATTTAACCACAATAAAACAAAATATTGAATTTATAAATAATAATAAACTATAAAAATAATATTGTAATACTGTAATATTGTCTCAGTATGATTTTATTATGATACCAATATTTGCCCGATTGTTATATTTCATTTGCCATTAATCCAAAGCTTTTGATCTGCAAATCGACCTTATCTTACAGTAGCTGTGATGTTTTGTCGGCACGATCAAATCGATCGAACTCTCTGGCTCATTAATTATTCAGCTCCTCGTCAGTATGTGAGGGGTTCCGGACCCGGAAGTCAGATGTTGCTGTTGAGTCACCCCTGACTGGTAACAGCCAGATAGCGGAAAACAACCAGAGATGATGCTGGAGAGCTCGGCATCTTTGAACCGAACCAGAGAGTGAATAAATGCGGGTTTCAATTAGGATATCGCCTTGAGCATTTGTGCTTCACTTTATAAGACTGACGTTTTATCAAAATGATGGAAGAAATTGACCGATTTCAAGTGCCACCAGTAAATCCAGAGATGAAGCTGCTGGTAAGTGCCACTCTCTCACTTCATGGAGAATAACACTGTGTACCTTTATATGTCGTGGTAAATGACACTGTGTGTAAAGACATTAGTTCTGTAACCTATCCCACAAACGCCGGTGCGTTACCAGATGTCATCCAAAGCATCGGTTATTTAGACAAAACCGACATATGGAATTGTCTAGAATAGATTAATACTATTCCCGTTGTTATAATATTGACTCAGTCAGTAAACAGAATATGTCCCGGCCTTTAATGAGACAAAATAAATTATCTCGCATTATAAGTTAAATCTGTGATATTGTTTTACCTGACAGGAATGCCTGTTTGTCCAATTCGTGAACGTATTGTTCTTTTGAATCGGATCTTTTAATTGAAGCGGTCTGCGCTGTTCGGTCACGAATCGGATTGAATCGGTCCGACTCACTATGAATTGGACCAGTAAAGTCGGTTTGGTTCAAATTAATCTCTTTTGGTTTTGCTGAGAACTAATTGATTAAGCGTATACTTGTATCACTTCTGTGATTAAGTTAGTCACTTTACAAAACTGAATAGTAAAATTTCTAAATTAACTACTGGAAGGTTCTTTTTGTGCCTTAAATTGAATGTGAGGGACCACGCGATGGTTCCATGATGACGCCAGTGTTGGGGTAGCCAAATGCATTACAAGTAACGTGAGTTATGTAATCAGATTACTTATCAAGTAACGCATAAATTAATGCATTACTTTAAAATTTACAACAAAATATATGAGTTACTCTTTTAAAATAAGTAATGCAAGTTATTTTATTTTTCCATTAGTGACTTACACCTCTTCTGTCCCCATGTTGAGAGAAATCGGGAGTAAGGTGTTGCGGCATTGTGTGCGCTGTGTAAACAGAATAGTTATTGTAGTTCTTGACTAAATGTGAGCATGCATTTACTCATCTTACTTGCACAAAAACAGATTCATTATTCCTCAAAATTAATTAAAAGAGTGAAATGCAAACTCAGAATACTACGCAAACATGCAGTAATTAAATATGTTGAATAACACAAATATATTTTATGTAGGCTAATTAATTTCACTGTCTCAATGACTTTGCTGCTGACCTTTGATGATCCAAGTCAACCATACAAATAAGCAAAAATGACTAGATAAATTTGTTTATTTATTTATTTTTTTTATTGCTGAAGTAAGAGCATTGAACTTTCTTCTCCTGCATCATTTCACTTTTTTTGTGAAAAGGACCTTTCATTTGGCAAAAACAATGAGCAAACAAACAAGCAAGCTCAGCCCAGGTGAGGAAAAGTGACACAAAAGTAACGTAACACATTAATTTCGTTACACATTTAGTGAGTAACGCAATATACTTTTTAAAAGTAATTTTACCCAACGTTGCCAAGTCGCTAAATCCTTTTTGAACATGAATTATTGATTCTTTTAAGTATCATTATCAATTTGTATATTAAGTACACAGCACTAAAAAATAATTAGTTAGGAGAACAAGATACTGCAGAATTTAACATATATAAGAAAAACACAAGGTTGATAGTTACAAACAATACAAGCCTGAAAAGACTTGACTTGAACGGATTTGCTCTCATCTGCACAGTCAAAGAGTAGTAGCAGACACATCTTGGATTTCTTGAATTTCTTATTTGTTTTAGAGCTTTTGTAAACACATTTATTTCCATTTAAGTAAGTATGTTTTCATTTAGTTAGTAGCCTGTATTTTCTGGGCGGACTCCGGACTGAAATGTGCACCTTAGAATATGCTGGAATGGTGCAATATGGCCTGGAGTGATATTGTCATTCTTTTTTTCATTGGCGCCTCACTATTCCCATAGAGCTGAAGACCCAGCTGTTACCCTATACAACAAACTGTGCTTTCTCATGCTAATTCATTCTTCTGTGGGCAGAAAAGGACAGGCCCACTGCAAAATGGCACCAGCTTTTCAAAGAACAATGCTTATTCCTTTTAGGAATATACTAGTTATTGGCTTTCTGATTTCATCACACCTTTAAGATGTCTTGTCTACACATAGATGAAGATGACATTCTATTAGGCCTCATAAATGAGTAGCAAAAAAACAAGAAGCACTAATTTTAATTTCAGAATGCCATGGTGCTTAGATAAAAGCAGGTCAGTAATAACAGGAAGCTGCCACAGTCCTTGCATGCCAGTTTCTGGTGACTATGATTTTGCCAATTAGTGCATTTTCCTGGATCTTTTATTAGTCCTATAGCAACAATCCTGTCAAACTAACAGGGATAGTCCACACAAAAATGTAAAATCTCACCATTTATTCACCCTTATGCCATTCCGAACTTGTATGACTTATATGTTTCTTCTGCAGAGCACAAAAGAAGATAGTTTGAAGAATGTTGGAAACCAAGAAGTTTTGGTTCCCATTGACTTTCATTGTATTTTTTTGTCCTCACAATGGAAGTCAGTGGGAATTGAAACTGTTTAGTTACCTACGTTCTTCAAAATATCTTCTTTCATGTTCCACAGAAGAAAGTCATACAGAAATAATGACATGAAGGTGAGTAAATAATGACAGAATATTCATGTTTGGGTGGACTATCCCTTTAAAACGAGTGGGATATTTAATATACATATTATGTATTTATTTTCTTTAGGCATTTACTTATCCATTCTATATGGGGACATTACAACCACCAGCAACTTTTAGTCACCTTATGGATCATGCTTTGCTGTGATTGGTCCCAAGTACATCTTGTTATATAATCCCACCAATCCTTTTTATCACTTCAGCTGTGTCAGCATTCGCTCATCTTCATCTCCTTCATCAACCTGGATCACCAAAATGCCATATTGACATGAAATGGGGTCAGAGAGGGCATAAAGATCCTGGTCTTCACATCATAAGATCCCACATGACATCATTAATCTATGTTTTCTTGATGTTAAAAGTTGACCTTTTCATTGACACCCATTTTGAAGTCCTTGAAGACAAACGTTAGTCCTTGTGATAGATTTACCTAACACAAGACCTACAGGTGTACAGTGTGGATTCGCCCTAATTTTACTAGCCACAGTCTTGTTTTTGATGTGTTTCTATGGATTTGTGAGTCTTGCATTGCTCTAGATCAATGACTCACTTAATGGTTTCAGTAATTTCTATAGATTTCTGGTCACTTTAATCTTGTGACAACATACTAAATCAGCTTTAGAACATGAGAACAGAGATTAGGTTTGCATCAGATATGACTCTGTAGTGCTTTGAAGGCATCACTCCTCTTGGTTTTCTCTAGCAGATGTTGCATAAATTTCACGGGCAGTTGTACATGTAGCCGGTGGAATATGTGTGACTTTGATGTTGTGCTTTGTGGTGTTGCTCTGAGAGTTGTGTAGCCTGTGTAGTCTAACAAAGGCTGTCTGGAAAGCTCAATACATTGGCTTACTCAACAGAGTCCTTTGTAGACCACAAAGTCCAAAGACAGATAGTGTTTTTTAATTAACGCTGACGTGAAACATTACACCCCTGCTTTGAAAGTGTTGTGTTCCTTGCTGGAAAATATGACAATTCTATATAGTGGTCCAGCAACAGCTTCATATCGAGATGAATGACAATGTACTTTATACCCAGCATATGATTACATGCTTCAGGAGTTTGATGGTATCCTGCTGGGCTATTACCCACAATCCCCCGCTGGTCTCTTTAGCTGGTGCTGGGCTAAAGGGTTTGTGAGAACCCTGCCAGGCCTACAGCTGGCACTATGCCACCGCTGAGCAAGTGAGCAAAGGTTTCCTTCAGCAACAAGACTCCTTCCTCCATGTTTGGTAAGCAAATGGGTTTCTCTATGATATGGCTCTTTTTTTAACATCCAGTGATCCCTTCAAAGGTTTTAGCATCATTTAGTCACCGTTAACATGAAGTTATGGTGGTCATGTTGATCCAGCCATTTCATACTGCCTTCTGATATTGATATTTGATATTGCTGATAGGTGGTTAGTGGAAAAGTTCAGAAATAGTGTGAAATTTTTTTTGTGTGTGTTATTTTTGTATTATTTATATACTATTATAGTATTTATATTGTAGTGTTGCCAAAAGTACCGACTTTGATATCAAGTTGATACTGAGATTTTAAAAATGTAAAAAAATAAACACCTCTGATTGGCCATTGTGTTCATGCGCTCAACAGACAGGTCTGTGATTGGCTACAATGATCAACGCTTCAAAAACATGTTGTAAATAGACATCAATGAAGCTCTTTACCAAGCGCTTACACAGATATACACGTGAGTGTTTGAAAGCAGGCGTCTATCAGTGGATGCCTACTTTCAAACGCTCCTGCTTTCAAAATGTTTTCAAATTCAAACACTTGGGTGTGCTTTCAAATGCTCCCGTGCGTTGATCATTGTAGCCAATCACAGACATATATGTTGAGCACGTGAACACAATGGCCAATCAGAGGTGTTTACGAATCCGCTCAACAGTGCTCAAAGCATCACATTTTTAAAATTTCAGTATCGACTTGGGCTTGGTATTGAAGTCGGCACTTTTTACAACACTATTATATAGTATGTATTTATAATTTTTTTTCAGTTTAATTTTAATTTAAGTTTTATAGTAAATATTTCTATATAGCCTTTTAGTGACTGTAGTATTTTTATTTTCTAATGTATATATGTATGTAAAACTATATTTTATTTAAAAATACACAATGATGGTCTAAAGAGTCTCAAGTGGCCACATGGGCCACATCCAATGAAGGCAGGCTTTCTGAGGTCACAATAGGCTCTCTGTTGGCAGAGGCGGCTTGGGTGTGCTCTCAACATTTCCTCCAACAAGCTCCCTCTGTTCTGTCTCTCCCAGTTCCTGGTGATGTCACAGGGCACTCAGACCCTACATATTAAAGGCTCAAGCAACAAAACATGTCTGGTGTCATGCAAGCCAGCTATGCAGGAAGTACCATTCGGTTACTATGACAGCTAGAATCTCCCTCCCTTCATCCGTCTCTCATCCGAGCAGCTGTGCAGAAAGAAGGCTGTGGAGAAGGGAGGGTGTGGCTCAGACTAGTTAGGAAGGCTTGTAAATTTTACATTGTACAATAAGACGGTAAGATATATTCATCATCAGTCTGTCTGACTTTACAGTGCTGCTTTTAAGTTTGTGAACCCCTTGCAGAATCTGCGAAATGTTTATTATTTTATCATACAACATGTTATTTTTTTATTTAGTACTGTCCTGAATAAGATATTTTACATAAAAGATGTTTACATATAGTCCACAATACACAAAAAAAAAATAGCTGAATTTATAAAAATGACCCCACTCAAAAGTTTACATACCCTTGATTCTTAAAGGGTTAGTTAACCCAAAAATAATTACTCACCCTCATGTCGTTCCACACCCGTAAGACCTTCGTTCATCTTTAGAACACAAATTAAGATATTTTTTGATAAAATCCAACGGCTCAGTAAGGCCTCCATTGACATCAAGACAATTTACACTTTCAAATGCCCAGAAAGCTACTAAAGACATTTAAAACAGTTCACGTGACTACAGTGGTTCAACCTTAATGTTATGAAGCGACGAGAATACTTTTTGTGCGCCAAAAAACAAAATAACGACTTTATTCAACAATATCTATGGGCGATTTCAAAACACTGCTTCATGAAGCTTCGAAGCTTTACGAATCTTTTGTTTCGAATCGGTGGTTCGGAGCTGTATCAAAATGCCAAAGTCACGTGATTTCAGTAAACGAGGCTTCGTTACGTCATAAGTGTTTCGAAACGTTTCGAAATTTCAGTGGTTCACGTGATTTTGGCAGTTTGATACACGGTCCGAACCACTGATTTGAAGCAAAAGATACGTAAAGCTTCGAAGCTTCATGAAACAGTGTTTTGAAATCGCCCATCACTAGATATTGTTGAATAAAGTCGTTATTTTGTTTTTTTGACACACAAAAATTATTCTCGTTGCTTCATAACATTGAGGTTGAACCACTGTAGTCACATGAACTGTTTTAAATATGTCTTTAGCACCTTTCTGGGCATTTGAAAGTGTTAATTATCTTGCTGGCAATGGAGGCCTCATTGAGCCTTTGGATTTTATCAAAAATATCATAATGTCTTACGGGTGTGGAACGAAATGAGAAATTAATGACAGAATTTTTATTTTTGATTGAACTAGGTGATCCATGACTGTTTTTTTGTTTTTTTGTTTTGTGATTGATGTTCCTGAGTCCCTTGTTTGTCCTGAGCAGTTAAACTGTCCAACGTTATTCAGAAAAATCTCCCCAGGTCCTGCAAATTCTTTGATTTTTTCCAGCATCTTTTGCATATTTGAACCCTTTACAATAGTGACTGTATGATTTTGAGATCCATATTTTCACACTGAGGGCAATTGTTGGTAATGTAATGTTGTAAGAAGTTTAATTGTATTTTGTCTTTTTTATTTTAATTACATTTTTTTTGCCATGACTAAATAGCCTGAAATATTTGTTTAATATTAATTTAATAATTATTTTGGTAGGATCCAGATTTATTCATGATTGTTTAATTTATCTGCTAACCAGTAAATTGGTTTAACACAGTACATTCAGAGTTTTCGACTGCACAGGCCCTACATATATCTCTGGTCTCAGAATCAATAAGTCATTGGAGCATAGCTGTGAAAGCAAATCTGAGACCTTTTGAGAGAGATGTGTTAAAATGGCCCATTCCAGTGACAGCATGGTGACATTGTGCTGACTCGTGTTATTATTTACCAATAGAATCAACACTCTTTATACACCCTCTGCCTCACCAGATACCATTATTTACAACCAGTCCGATTTTGCTGTCTGTTATTAATCAGCACACTGAGCATGCTTGGAATGGATGAAGTTTTGCATCAGAGATAGCCCTTCTTCTGTACATTGTTTCAGATTTGGATGTTTTTTCTAGATTTACACTTTGAACTCATATTGAAACCACTTCCTCAAAATCCATTTGTTGGTCAATTTTGGAAATGTGTAGTTTTGCACATTGCTAATTACTAGCGTCTGCCCTTGGGAATGTGGTGTTGTATCTGATTGTGTATGATTGTGTTTTTTCTCCAGGATCCTGCAGCAACGTCCACTTTAGAGGCTGAAACAGGAACGAGAGAACCAGAGTCAGTCACTCTCAACTACAAGCCCTCCCCGCTGCAAGTAAAGATAGGTAAGCCACTTTCTCATTCAGCCAGTGAGCTGACTAAGACGCCATATCGTCACCGGTGTAATTTGTCCATTTGGGTGTAAAAATGACTGTATTGATTTTCCAGCTGATACTGTGATTGTGAAGCGAGCGAGAGCTAAGAAGCGGCCGTGTGAAATGGATGGCTATGGTTTTCGATAAGCAGAAGTGTAATGAGTCTTCAAGTCTAAATGTTTCTCTCAGAAAATGTAACTGCAGTCTTTTAAATATAATTGTGGAGCTTTTTTGGGCTTTCCTTTTCTACAAGGAAATTTGAAACAAATAAAATTAATTTCTGTGTAATTTGGGAGAAAATATCTTCTGTTGAATTAAAAAAAAATGTTTTAATGCCCATTTTTAAGGATTAGTTCACTTTAAAATGAAAATTAGCCCAGGCTTTAGTCACTCTCAAGCCATCCTAGGTGTATGTGACTTTAATCTTTTCTGATAAACACTCTCGGAGATATTTTAATAAATATTCTGACGCATCCGAGCTTTATAATGGCAGTGAACTGGACCCATGAGTATGAGCTGCTGAAAGTGCTTCCATCCACATCCATCCATCATAAACGTACTCCACATGGCTCCGGGGGGTTATTAAAGGCCTTCTGAAGCGAAGCGATGCTTTGTGTAAAAAAAAAAAAAAAAAAATCCATATTTAACAAGTTATAAAGTAAAATATGTAGCTTCCGCCAGACCGCCTTCTATATTCAAGTTACGAAGAAAGTGCAAACTGGCGTCGCATCAGTTACACTTTTTCCGTAAGTTGAATAGAGAAGGTGTATGACGTAGCGTAAGCTTTTTGAACTGCTGGAGTTTTACAATTTCTTCGTATGTTGAATATTAGTTTGGGCTAATTTTCTTTTGAAAGTGAACTAATCCTTTAACTTGAAGCATGCTGCTTTACTATGTGTAAATGGCAATAATTTAATCATTTATTAATGGTAGTAATTTATATTTAATGTGAAATGTATAATACAGATAGCCATCATCAGTTATCAGCCATAAATTAAAATGATATTGGCCAATATTAATAAATAAATAAATAAAACTGTTATCATCAACCATACAGTGTTATATACTTTTTAGTATTTATTAATATTTTTAATTTAATTTTATATTTTAAATTAATTTTAATGTTTAAGCTTTATTTATTGTTTTTTTAATTTGTTTTTTTTTGTGCTGTCAAACGATTAATTGCAATTAAAATAAAAGTTTTTGTTTACATAATATATGTGTATACTGTGTATATTTATGATGTATATATAAATACACATGCATGTATATATTTAAAAAAATATATATATATATATATATATATATATATATAATTTTATTATTATTATTATTATTATTATTATTATTATTATTATAATATTACTAGTATATATTTAACTAAAATATATATTTTATGTATATATATATATATATAATTTTTGTTAAATATATACATGCATGTGTATGTATTTATATATACATCATAAATGTACACAGTATACGCACATATTATGTAAACACAGACTTTTATTTTGGATGCGATAAATCGCATGGCAGCACTAGTTTTTTATATTTCTATTTAGCTATTCTATTCTATTTCTATTCTATTTTTTAATTTCAATTTTAGTTTTAGTAATTTTAGTACTTATTTCAGTTAGTTGCCAAGGCAACATTTCTAATTTTTGTTTAAGATTTTAAAAGTTTTAGTTTAATTAACAATAACAACATTGCAACCTTAATATTAAGGATATTACTAGCTATCGGTATTGTACAAAAAGAAAAGTCAACAAAAATTAAGCTTTGAGGTATAGAAATAAGTCAATTGAAAGTCTAATTTTTGATCCTGGATGTTTTTCAAAAAAATCTCTTCCTCCCTCCCTTAAAAGACTTAAGTTTAATGTTTCTTTTGCAGAAAGGAAAACAGCATTGCCTATTGCTCAGCCCGCTCTTCCACTGTCTTTCTCTCTTGTTCTGCGTCTGTATCTCACACCTTTTTCTGTTCACAGATGTTCGGATAAGGCTTCCTGAAATACAGCAGTTGCTGTTGTTAATTAAACTTCACTTTACAGTCCTCTCTCTGACAGCCTTATTACTTATGGCACCACAGAGAAATCTCCCACACACACACACACACACACACACATGCAGGCTAGTGTGTAAGTCACGCAGAAGTCAACTTCAGACTTCACGCCTGAAGAAACTGTTCTCCAGCCAGAGAACCATGCAGAACAGGGAATATTAATAAGACTGTAGTCTCAATGTATAATTAAACTTAGTGTGTTGCCATGGTATTGATCTGGATTTAAAAGAACACAGTCACAGTGTAATTGTGGTTACATATGTATGCAAGGAAGACTCATGCTTCATACTGAGTTGGTATTACTTTTGAATTTACTTTGCGACCATTAAAAAGTATGTTCTATACACATGAATGTGGGTTGTATGAATAAAATTCGGATATACTACATCCGCCATGTTACTGTCACGTGACCTACCGTCGTCAGTTGCGTCGCCTCATAGGATAGTAAAGTGTCAAATCAAATGCGCACTTCAGAATCTCAGCGGACGTAGTAGGTCATCCGGGGACTTTTCGCCTACTGTTTTTCGAATACTATGTATTAGGACGTACTACTCTTTTTAACATACTGTTTTTTGCATACTATATAGGGAAGTATTCGATTTTGGACACCGCATCTGTCTTCAGTACGCAGCTGGCCCTAAGAATGAAGACCAAAAATTATGATGACACTATTACTGTTTGTTACATTTTGAATGTTGAACATTCTTATCAGTGCAAGTCAATGGGAGGTTTTCATAATTTAATTTGTTCTTAATCCATTCTTTTGGTAGAGAAACAACGAGAACTTGCAAGGAAGGGCTCGGTGAAGAATGGAACTGTGGGTAGTCCAGTCAATCAGCAACCCAAGAAAAATAATGTTATGGCCAGAACAAGGTGAGGCTACTCCACCCTTTTTTTATTATGAGTTATAACTTTTTTTAAGGGTGTATTCACACTTGTAATTTGGTTCTTTTGGTCCAGACAAATAAAGAAAGTGATACATTTTTAAGACTGAATCTAAAGATACAAAACAAAAGGAATAAGGATAAGGTCACAACCTGATTGGACAGATTTTATGACGCATATTTAAGACGGAACATACAAAACAATGCTATGTGCTGCTTATGAAATGTGTAAAGGAGACAAAACAGTGCCAGGAATTCCTCCGTTACACATACAAATGATTCCAGCACCTGTACTGAAATGTACTGGTCAACATAGCTTTTAGCTTGAGCATTCTGTCCTTTTTAGGGTCACATCTTGTGACATTGCTTTTGGTTCATTTAGATGTGTTTGGTCTGTGTTGCATTCAATCAAACCACACCAAAGTTCATATAAAAGGTGAGTCTCGGTCTGCTTGTTTGGTGCACACCAATTTTAGCAGCTCGGCTGAGAGCTGCTGTGTTTATCCTTAGCTTATAATCATTAGCTTTTATTTAGCTTATAAAGTTCATATGGCAGAATTCACACTTATAAAAACGAACCGCAACAGAGCAATCCCACCAGAGTTCATTTTAATTGAACCAAACCTGCCAAGTGTGAACACACCCTAACTACTTTCTTACCAAACCAACAAATGGCTCTCAAAAGAAACATTTGTGCATGAGAAACACCATGTATGTTTGTATTACTGGAACATTTTTCAATAAAACAAATTAATGGCCTCATAATAATGGTTGATTTGTTTAGTACATCAAAAATATGAACAGCAGCAACATCAAATCGTATAAACAGCAGCTTTACATGTAGGCTGTACAATCTGTGAATGTTAATTAGTGTTAGTGCAGTCCGTTTGAGGGCTTCTGCCATCCCACCGGTCCCTAGTGCCCTGTTAGGATTAGCGCAAATGTGAGCCCCCTTCCGCAGGCCTGGTTTAGAGCACAGCTTTAGGCCTGAAGATTAGCTGCACACAGGCCTGCTTATTCTAAAAGCCTGAGGGCCAGAGATTAACTTGAGCCTTCGTTCCTGAGAGGAGGAACAAAAGATGCTCCAGCTCTGGCTAATGTAACAGGGTTTGATAATGTTAAACTCAGCCATGCCCCTAATTTATTTGATTTCCCTTGCTAGATTTGTCCTAGTACTTAATGTTTTGGGAAAATTGGATTTTAAAATTAAAGGTTAATAGTTAAAAATAACCTAAAGAATGAAAAATACTGCCTCTGGTTTTTGAGGGTTTCTGATAGTGATAGGTAGATATATCAGATAATATTTGGCTGTTTTATATTAATGGTATTGTGCCTTTGAATAAAAAAATGAATAAAAGAATTTTAATTTGATATAATTGAGAATATAATAAAGAATATAATTGTCTCTAGTGGTCTTAGACCTTTTTTATAGCAGTTCAAATTGCCATTATATTGACCATCAGCAACACCACTTTCTAGAATAGATATTGGCTGTTGAAAAACCCATATCCCCATTCCAGTCAATCACAAGTTTGGCCGATCATCATCAAAGCAATGTGTATAAGTACATTCATATGTATATGTATAGACATGGGGCTATACAGGTTTGTTTTCACTGGTCTGACAGCCTCTTCCATTTTTCCTACTTTTATTACAGGTTGGTTGTACCTAATAAAGGCTATTCCTCCTTAGACCAGAGTCCAGATGAAAAGCCACTCGTAGCACTGGACACTGACAGGTATGACATGCTTCACACTAAAAACTTCACTCTATTGTTCTCTGGGAAATGTTCTAGAAATCTTTTGTGAGTATTTCAGAAGGCTTCACTTCAAGGGAAGGATTAGAATGTATCAAACGATGAGATGGAAATAAATCCTCTAATTAAAGCTTTATGCCATTTTCCTAGCAGACGCAATGCCAGACATCTCCATCTGAAAAGGACCTGACATTTAATCAAAATACCAGCTAATTTTAAACCGACTAAAGCTGGTGCCCTTCAGACTGGTGTGAGAAAATGGCAAAGCATAAAGAATTTAAAATTAATGTGCTTTCCTGAAGGCAAAGCGAGACCCTTCAACTTGGCAAAATGAATCAACATTTGCTTTTGTAAAACAACAACAACAACAACAACAACAGATGAACAAAACTGTCTCATTACATCATACATTAAACTTTAAGGAGCACTTTCACTTCAAGTGGACATATTCTACATTTTTGTAGCATTTTCTGAGATCATTGATTATTAACTTAACTTATCAATAATGTAGTTTCACTTGACCATTGTCCACCTGATTGTCAATTGTCCACATGATCCCTCAGAAATCATTCTATTATGCTGATTTGGGGCTCAAGAAATTTTTTTATTATTATTAGCTATTTTATTAAAAATAGTTGTGCTGCTTCATATTTTTGTGGAAACCGTGATGCATTTTACCCCATGATTCTTTGAGGTATAGAAAGTTTAACAGCATTTATTTGAAATAAAAATCTTTTGTAACATTATAAATGTCTTTACTGCCACTTTTGATCAATTGAATGCATCCTTGCTTAATAAAATTCCTAACTAAAAAAAAAAAATGTACTGACCCCAAACTTGTTTAAAAAAAAAAAACTGCTCTAACTTATGTAAACATGCTCATTGTGATGTTATAACATGACAATTTCTTAATGATGTGTTTTTTACAGTTTCATTTTCATAAGTAAATGTGTGTCTCCTTAGTACAAATAAATTATTTTATTTAAAAAACAGTGAAAAATTACCTTTAACACAAGCTATGCTTCCATCCACATATTTTTATGCTTATTTTGGGATATCAAAAAAAAAAAAAAAAAAAACGCTAAATGGAAATGCCAAGATGCGCATAAATTCTAATAATGTGCATTAAAAAAAACGTACGCGCTCAATTGAGGCTGATAAATGTTGTATCCAATAAGAAGACGTGCACAAACTATGATGGAAATACATTTACCGAATAAATCCCTTGATGCCCAACAAAAAACCTAACAGTGCCTCAACAGTGGATGTGATTGGATAACTGGACTAACCAGTGGACCAATTTCATTGCACAGCATCTCAAATGTTGGTTTAGTTATTCTGAAATTCCTGAGCCAAAGTCTGTCATCAAAATAATTTGGTTTAATTCCCTCCGAAAAGCGTCTCACATGATTGCATTCTCAAACACCAGGCATCCGAATGCAATATAACATGATAGCGTTTATTGCGTTTCGTCTGATCGCATATGTTTTATGCGATATTCCAATTTTGTGCATAAGTTAAATTTGCAGCTTTGAATGGAAACATAGTTACTAGGGGTGTGACAAGACACTTTGCTCACGAGATGAGACACAAGATTGGGTTCACAAGGATGAGATGAGACAAGATTTTTGCACAGTATTTTTAAGAAATCCTCAATGACAAAATGACTGGAAAAATAGTCTCCAGGTGCATTTTGAAATGTTTGAATTATCATATTCATTGAAAGACAACAATATACAGGTTTTGCCGCAAACTCAACTGACTGGCTTCTCTCCTGTTTAATTTTCATCTTTTCAGACCTTACTGTACATGAATTATGAGCTTCCAGAACTTCTGATTGAGGCTGTGTGTGACCTCCTAATTGAACTCCTTTCCACAAATTGAACATGAAATAAAAACAGTATAAATTAACAATTTTTTTTTTTTTCTTATTAAGTGCAAACAATAAGTGCAACCATTATCAAAGTAGGCTACTCTCTCAATATTCAAAGTGCAAACGGAGACCAGAGCAACTACACAGCCCAGCCTAATATAGGTTTGATATTGGGAGACAGGCTATTGTATGTAGCCTAATTTGCGCTCATCAGGGAGCTCGCGTTTTACTTTCGCTTTCGAATTCGCGATCACACATACTCTGTGTATAGGTAGCAGCGGTGCTGTGCATGCATTCTACAAGATAAGACATTTATCAGATGCTTAGGCTCTGTTGCGCAATGAATCCTCTGCCATGGTCTTGTCAGTCATCTCGTCTTACTCTCTTCGCGTGATCAGTGAACTGTGATTCCTGCTGCACTGTGTGTGACTCTGAAGCTTGTGCTGGATGAGCAGAGCAGACGTTTACAATAGTTTACAATTGAAGCGATCGTTATCCAACTGAATTAAATGATTTTTATTCCTATAAAAAAGCAAAACGACAGCAGATGCGGTGCCGTGGTGGGCACTCGACGAGAAATCTTATCACATTTTAATGTTTTCACATTTTAAGATTTCATCACACCCCTAATAATGACATCATATTAAGCATTCTGGACTTTGACATGCTCTCAGTGCAGAATCACCATTAACAGTACAATTCTGGCCAGGATTTGTCTTCTGTCTAGGATTCCAGCCCTGAGAGTTGGAAAAAAAGCAAGAAAACATGTTTGTTGACACCAGTCCAAAGCACTTGAAATCATCTGTATCATTTGTGTGGCCTACACCCTTCTGTAATGAGATGTGTCACAGTATGTGTTCAGCCATAATAGCGTGGTTGCTGTTCAGTTCAGATGATCAGGCACAGCGTGCAGCGTCTCACACAGATGGGTCTCTTAACTTAATGCTTTCTGTGCTGCCAGCTGTCTGCTGGATCTCCGTGACCTCAGCTGCCTGCACTTGTGATTAAGTCATGTTTTAGGTCACCCGTCCTTCATTGTCTCTTTCTTTCTGTTTTTCAATTTCAGCCTTGCTGTATGTAACACTCATTCCCTGACATTTAGTACATACACCCACTGTCTGTCACATGCTCAGACGTTTTGTCCATCACAAGCTTGTACAGACTCTTCCAACGCTTGTTCTCGCTTGTGTACTTGTTCGTTTATTGGAGAGCTCAGCTTTATTAAAACATGCCTGTAATTACAGCAGGAATCAACAGAAGGCTCCAGATTGTCGCTGTTGACTTTTCCTGATAAATTAATTTGGCTGAAATGTCATCTTCATATTTTTTTCTCTCTCTCTTGCTCAACTGTGACTAAATAATCATTTGTCATTATAAAAATGTCTAATATTACTAGAAACGTTAGAGTCGTCCACATCCTGAAAAAAAATTAATATGACGGCTGTATCTGTATATAGCTCAAATGAAGTTTGCTGACTCAAATTGATCCAAAGAAATGATACAGTCTTCATTTTATGTATTTGTATTTATTTATTATAAAGCATCTTTCAGGCTACTCAGTAACTCTAAAGTGATGTACAGTGCAAATAATATAAACAATCAACAATAAATACAATATAAAAGAAAAAAAACATCAAACCAATAAAAAAACCATTATAATGTGTCAAAATACCAGCAAGCACAGGTATGACTTTAAACGGTCTTTAAAAGTATTTAAAGTTGGGGAAGATTTAACCTCAATTGGCAGGTTGTTCCATAATCTTAGACTAGCGACAGAAAAAGCGTAATCACCCTCCGATTTGAGACACACTCGGGGAATTGTTAAAAGGATCTTATTTGAGGATCTTAGCATTAAGCTTGAATTATAAGGTCAACTATATATTCTGTAATTTATGTGTAGTTTATGTGAGCAATTTCTTCTGAGGTTTGCTGCAGAAGAGCTGATTTAATTGGTCTGTTACCATTTATCTGAAATCAAGCTTTCCAATTGTGACTGTGTACTTCCTGTTGTTTTTAGTGACGATGACTTCGATATGTCCAGATACTCATCGTCTGGATATTCCTCAGCCGAGGTGAGATGTCTGAGGGACCAGGTATTTATGCACTGAAATAAAGTCCCTTAACCATTCGAACCCTTTGCCATTTCATCTCTACAGTACACAGTTACAATAAATTGACTGCTAATTCAATGGCAAATACATTTTTATTTAATTTTATGTTTTATTTTATTGAATCTTTTCTAAAGTGGCATCATGTCATACAGCATCTCCTTAAAGGTTTATTCACCCCAAAATTCAGATTTTATTATTAAATTATATAATTTTTATATTATAATTTTACCAAAATAATATAAATACTCTGTTAACTAACAATTTAGTTTAATTCTGTTCCTTTCCCACAGCAAATAAACCAAGACTTAAACATCCAGCTCCTGAAGGATGGCTACCGATTGGACGAAATCCCAGATGATGAAGACCTGGACCTCATCCCCCCCAAATCAGTCAACCCTACCTGCATGTGCTGCCAAGCCACTTCCTCCACAGCCTGTCAAATTCAGTAACCCCACCCTCCCTTGAACCCCTTCTGTCCCAACCCTGTGACTTAAGCTCACAGTTAATATCCTCAGCATAGATTAACTGCTAAAGAAGTTAAAAACAATAGAATGGGTGTATTAAAATTAGTATAAAATAGGGAAAAAATATGCACAAGAAGTATGTAACTGTCATTGGTTCCTCCTATGGTAGGACGTGAGTCTTTGCATCATCACCAGAGGGCACTAGACTTAGGTGTGGATAGCTGTAAGATGCGTTGAAGTGTATAGAAATGCATGGTGCAACACTAAAATGATACAGCTGCTTAAGTATCTTTTAAAACAGAACAAAAATGAACAGTTCACACTACAGATTTCTCAGTACCCTTCTATGGAACGGAAATTAGTCTTAAAGGGGTCATGACGGATTTGAGGTTCACTTATAGTTTTTTTTTTTTTTTTGCACTATATATATATATATATATATATATATATATATATATATATATATATATATATATATAATATATATATATATATATATATGTATATATGTGATGTGATCTGCGAAAACCCATCACATTGTGAAACCTATCACAGGTTTCAATGCCATACGAAAGATTCGACCCCTTTCCAAATCTGTTTTTACTTCTTTCATAGCTTGTCTGTAACAAAAGTTATGATTATCTGAAGTCAGCTGATCGCACTGATTTTTAGGAACGGAATTTTGAGAAAAACAGGTTTGAATAACTGTCACCCCCTTTTTCCACATAGACATGAAAATGCACTATCCAAACATAAATGGTTGTAGTTCAAGAATGCTTTAGAATATATACCTAAGGTTGGTCTCGTTTTAAAGAATGCACTTGTCAGATTATTGTAGAAGTGAAATAAATTGTGAAAGTGAAATAAAATAAAAAAAACGTTATAGAAGTTTGTTTATGAAAATGTAAAAATATAATTGTTTATATTTTATAATAATATATTACAAAGCATGTTTTACTCTTAAACTGCAAGAAAATAAAAGCCAAAAATATCAACATTACAAATTTTATGTTGAAATATTTAAAAAATTAGCTTTCAGTAAGATTTTGTTTGGGCGCAGTACCAAACTTTTTCACTAGATGACACCCAAGCTCCATATCTGACCATTTAAGGGTGCCTCCATTTATTTGAGTAATCTGAACCATATATTTCCATATTTTCATATATTTTATGAAGCAGACATCCTATTCAGAAGTAGTATGGGCAGTTTGGCTGAATTTGATTTGAATTCAACCTCTAATAAACACATAATTAGAACACGTGTGTTCATTATAGCTCCGTTGTTCTCCGCCTTCTCACGATAATGTTGTATTAGGAAAAAAAAATCTTTGCGTGCCGTAGTTTATACAGGACTGGCGGGAAATTTGCATTAATACACCTTCATTCTGTAGTTTATTTTGATAGGTGAACTCTCTTTGTAGTGTTAAGATAAGGAAAGCTATGGGCGTTTTTTTTTTTTTTTTTTTTTTTTAAAACCTCCGCTGGGTGTGTTCTTAAACAGTAATGTTAGAGAAAGACAGCCTTGCCACTATAAATTGCTATTTTTCTGCACTTAACAGGTGAATTTTGCCAAGATATTTTCAGAGATGATAGACAAGATGTTATAGAATGATAATTTAATGAAAACCCAATTTTGACAAAAAAAAATAACATTCGACCTATTTTTTGAATTTACTGAAAACGTTCCATCGCGACATCCGACGGGTTTTCCCAGATCGCATCACATATATATACTAATTCGTCGATGTCTTGGTCTGGAGGCAGGCATGTGCAAATGTGTTTGCCCGTGTGACGTCACAAGTCCACCAATATCCAAACGAATCGTTTTTGTTTATGATGAGGAGGGCATTTTAAGCTCTGAATCTTGCAGGACATTTTAATGGTACAAAGACCTCTTATATGTCAAAAGATCAAGGCAAATTTGATTTCTCATGTCATGACCCCTTTAAATACCCCCACACTCCATCAGGTAGGGCCTCTTTACAGCAAACCAGAAATGTGTTCCTTTTAACTTATACTTATTTAAAAATATATATTAATTTAAAGAATAATTTTGATCTTTTGTCAGACCTCATAATTTTATAATTTATTTTAAATCGTAATTTTTGTTCTATAGGTTTAACCAAGCAAAATCAACATCTTTTCAAGAACCCTCTTGGATACATTTTTGGGAATCACTGCTTTAAAATATCTGCCTTTGTTTAGCTGATGCTTTCTGATGTTGTTAAGGACAGATGTGCTTGTTTTCTAATGAAAGGGAGTGTATAGTGACCAGCTGAATTTCTTTCTTTGATAATTTACATTTCAAACATATGTATTAATATATTATCAGTAGCTTTGTAGCAAACACTAAAAAGGGAATACTCTTAGGGTGTGTTCACACTTGGCAGATTTGGTTCAGTTAAAACAAAATCTGGTGCGATTTGTTCTGTTAGTGCGGTTCATTTGAATAAGTCTGAACACAATTAATTCTGAATTTGAATAAGTCTGAACTGCCATTCAAACCTGGTGCGCACCCAACAATTGGTCCGAGACCTCTGACAAGCGAACTTCCAAACAAACTCTTGTGTGGTTCGACTTAAATATGAACGCAAAATGGACCAAAGGCATCTAAACGATCCAAAAACAGGACGTGATGTCACAGGATGCAACCCTAAAAGGACAGAATGCTCAAGCACACCTGGTTTTTCTCATCATATTCATGATGTTGCCTATTACATTTCGGTACAGGCATCAGAACCGCTCTTTCTTGAAGCGGATCTTAGTTTGTGTTTGTAACAAAGAAATTACTGGTGATTTGAGTCCTTTATACATTTTCTAAGCTCTTCATGAGTTCTCAACCGGTAAAAATACCATTGTATGTATCTACGCACATATAATGAGCGCACTTAGCACAGCACACAGCATTGTTTTGGATGTTCAGTAAGTTCCGTCACAAAATATATGTCATAAAAGCTGTTTTTTTGTTTTTGTTTTGTATCTTTTGGTTCGGTCTTGAAAATGACAGTGTGAACGCTAAGTGAACCAGGACTAAATGTATCATGTTCTGTTTTGGTCCGGACCAAAATAACCAAGAGAACCAAAGTACAAGTGTGAACACACCCTGAAATTGAGAAATCCATACAGAAGATACCAGTCTGCTACGATACTGACAGCAGATGTAATTCTTAAGTCAGGGAATCTCATTGAATATTTTAGCCCCCCGCTTTCACAGACAAGGCTTATGCTAGTCCTAGACTAAAATGCATGTTTGAGCTGTTTTAACTGAAAGCAACTTGTACTGACATATCTTAAAATATGTCACTGCCATTGTTTTGTCTCAAGATGCACACCAGTAATGTTTTTTTCAAGTGTACGTTTATAAAAGATACTTAAATATCCTAATTGAACTAAGGCCTAATCCTTGCTTAGGCTAAGCCTTGTCTGTGAAACCGGGCCTAGATGTGTTTACTAATGAACAATCTTTATAGAAGTTATTTTTTGTTTTTATCATAAGGTTTCAGTCGGTGTTGCTGCACACAAACCCAACACAGTTAAACTGGACTAAGGGAATTCAAAAATGTATCTAGATAAGACAAACAAGATAATTCGGTACAATTTTCAGTGCATTTAATTATTGAGAGCTCTTTGTTTTGAGAATTGTTGAGATTTATTTGGAGTGGAAGAAGGTTGCATTTATTTACTTGAAGATAATAGCAGCTGCCAGATACATATCCCATAATCTCCGTCATTAGCGAGACAAAACATTTTGTTCATCTGATTTGTGCCAAAATGCATCAAACGCATTGTTTCTTTATTTTAAAGATGGAACAGGCATGAAAAGCCTTTGGCCAGCATTGAAAATGATGCCAGAAATCAATTTTACACTTCAGTGCTCTCGTCTTTATAGTAATTTTAAAGTGCAATACCATTTTGTCAGACATTAAGTGTAGAACCCTGGAACAGGATACTCTGCGTTTGCTGTTTCACTTCAATTTAATGCAAACATCTTTATAAATTCATCTCAGCTGTTTGGCCAAATCGCTATCACGTCTGTTAAGCAACATCGAACATTCAGAGTATGAAGTTCCTTGTTTCGATTTGAAGATTGTACTGTTCCCTACAGTATTTGTGTCTTCTGTGTGTCATGCAACTGTTGTTGATTTTGTACAATTCTCAGAGCACCTTATCGTCGTGTGTACATTGCCACCCAGTCGCCGTTGCCAGCTGTAATTAGATGCCCATTTGCACTAAGCACCTACCTTAGTAACACTCCAGATTTTATTTGATGTAGTAAATTAGGAGAACATAAGAAGGGAGATTGTAATAGTATAATTATCTAATATTTTATGTTTTGCACACTGCCGTTCAAAAGTTTGGGGTCAGTAAGAAAACGTTTTATTCAGCAAGGATGCATTAAATTGATTGAAAGTGACAGTAAAGACTTTTACATCCTTACAAAAGGTTTCATTTTTTGAATAAATGCTGTTCTTGTTTTTTCCTGTTTCATGTTTTTTTCACAATGAATATTAAGCTGCACAACTGTTTTCAACGCTGTGTTCACGCCACCTCGTATTTACTGGAATCTTGACAACACGTGACGTTATATTCAGAGTTGTTCAAGTCCTTGGACTGGGAATTATGCGTTGCCATGGCACCACTATCAACGCCTAAATGAATCTACAGCGGTCAGGTGGTACAGCAGCCACGTGGTACATCTGGGAGCTTTCAGAAAACTCCCAGCTTACAAGCTGTAATTACGAGCTCTACGAGGACGTGAACGCTTTTTACAAGCTAGAATCTCGTAACTACAGGAATTACGAGGCCGCGTGAACGCACCTATAGAAACGGACATGAACAGCTCCGAATACAACGTCACATGTTGTCATCTCAAGATTCCGGTAAATACGAGGTGGCGTGAACGCAGCACAAATCAGCATATTAGAATAATTTTGAAGGATCATGTGACAGTGAAGACTGGAGTAATTATGCTGAAAATTCAGCTTTGCCAATACATAAACATATAAAACAGTTATTTTAAATTCTAATAATATTTCACAATATTACTGTTTTTTTTAACTGTATTTTAGAGACTTCTTTCAAAAACCTAAAAAAAAAAAAAAAAAAAATCTTACCGACCCCAAACTTTTGAACAATAATGTAGATCTAATGTATGAATTGGCAGTCTTTTTGTTTTGAATATTGTGATTTTTATATCACACTTAAACTCCTTCAGAACAGTACGATGACATCAGTCAGGGACAGTTTTTTTTTTTTTTTACTTTTTACTGCTTTTCAAGTGGATATGGGAAAAAAGGTGCATTCACTGAGTATTTTCTTTTGTATGTTATGGTGTCACCTAGTGGCTTGAACATCATGCAAATGTTTTCAGTTGCCAATGCCATTAATTTATTTAACAAGGGAAAATGCCCACTTTTGGCCATGTTTTAGTGGTAATACCCTTAGAGTAGCAATAGATAACCAACAAAATGCTTCTCAATAGATATGTAAGTAAAGAATTTGATGGCAAGTTCCCTTAAGCCCCCTTTCCGCCGTTTCTAAGCTGTCATGGTACTTATAGTCGTGCCATAAGACTGACTGATCTGTGTATGTGATGAATGAACATGTCTGTCATCCTCTGTGTCTCTGCTTTGGTTCGAGATAAACACTCCGTTGTGTAATGACTAAATCATTGTCCATTTTCTGTTACTACACTGAAGTAGAGTATGCCTTAAGTAAAGCTATACAATGGGTCATGTTATTTATTGCAAGTGGTATGTTTTTCATTTATAGATATAAGTTTTTTTGTTTTCCCCTTCTGTCAATAAATATGATTGTAAAGACGTGAACAGTTTCCATACCAGTATTTAACAATGTTCGTTGTTCTGTGTAGTAAATCAAACCAGTAAATACATCTGAAATATACAATTGTCCTGTGTATTTTTATGCATATGTATGCTACCAGAAAAAAATTGACACACTTAACAGAAATATGTTTATAAAATAAAATGGTATTTTTATTTTATATATTATTACTGTTACTATTTTACAAATTTCTTTTGAAATAGGAGCAGATAGTGAAGAAAAAGAGCAAAGTGTCTGTCAAACATGTCAGCTCATGTGAACAAAAAGGTGATGACTCTGAAGAAGGTAAACATTTTTGGTAACGCATATTTATTTAATAATTCTCATTATATAAATTATCTACAAAGTATACATATATATGGTAATAAAATAAAGGGAAAAGTGATTAAAAAGAATGAGTAGATGTGTTTTTCCCTGTGTTCAGCCATATTTTTTTTTTCCAATTTTAGGGTTTAGATTTAAGTGATATAGAGTAGTAATAACTGGAGAGAGGGGTGTGGAAGTGTTGTAGGTTGTCTGGGATTGGAGGGGAGGACTGATTAGCCTGGCTTTATCCCGTCTATGCCAGATGGTACACTAGGCTTACCTGCGGGCCTCTCTAAGCCTTGTCCCCGGCCATGCTTTGGACACATCCTGCTCAAACCACAAGACACTGCGGAAGATCTAACGTGGACTTTGGGTGAGTTACTGTCTCAACTAGGGCCGTGTAGGGTGGCTCGGGCCTTTTATATTCTGCTAATATGTAATTCCATCTGCTGTACTTTTAATTAAGATTTACACACTGCAGCAAATTTCTATAAAAAGTGTATATAATAAGTGTATTGATGTGAAGTGCAAAGGTGGCCATTGATACTCATTACATTGTGTACATATTCTGCATTATTACAGAAGTGATACCATGCATAATGAGTCTTTTTGCTTTTAGATGTACAGTATTGCAATTTTTATATGGCTGATTATATTTTAAAGGCCCAGGTACCCCTTATTCAGACTTACAGCCAACCCATGGACTGCCAATATAAAAGAATGTTTGTCGGCTAATATATATATGTAAAAAATAATTGTGTTACAGTTAAAGTCTGTTTTATATACGTTAAAGTTTATTCAAGTAATTAGAAATGTCTATACTGTATAATCTTAAAAATAAAGTTATCTATGGAGAACCTTTAACATCCATTGAAGACTTTCCACTGCACAAAAGGTTCTTTGGATTATTAAAAGGTTCTTTTTAAGACTGTTCACTGAAAGTTTCTTTGGGGAACCAAAATGGTTCTTCTATGGCATTGGTATGGTAACCCCCATTTGGAACCTTTATTTGTAAGAGTGTATATATATAGTATTTTATATGTGTCTATGAACCTCCTGTAATGTTTTTGTGGGCCCCCAAGAATCAATGGATTCTAAGGATTCACACACTTTAAAAAAAAAAAAAAAAAAAAAAAAAAGTTTATTACTGTCTTTAATATTCCATCTTGCATTTTTCATAGATGTGTTAGTTCTTTTGGCGAACTCAAATGTGGGGTGTCAGCATGACTCTTATAGCCTCTAAAGTGGTGGCTCTGCTGCTGTTGTCAGTCCATCTCCTGCATGCATCTGCCCTGCCGGCAGCATCCTCCTATGAGTTCAATGCCTACAGGATGCAGCAATACAACTTACATCAGGACAAACATGGTAACACACAATCGTTTAAAAGTTAACCCAAAAATGAAAATTATGTTATCATTTACTCACACTCATGCTATTCCAAACTTGTTAAAATAAGCTCTAAATAAGCTCTATATATAAGCTCTAAATAAGCTAAATAAGCTCTAAAATAAGCTCTGTGTTTAACAAAGGGTTATGACACTTACATGTTTTGTCTATCAAGATAATCTTTACAAGTTAACACAACATTTATACATTTTGAAGCCTAAATAAAGTCATCAGATATAAAAAGCTAACAGTAGGCTATAAACGAACTACAGCACACTATGGTCGCGGATCAACGTCGCCACCACCAAGCTTCCTCAAACTTTATTTAAAAAACAACTTTATTTAAAAACATGCTCGCTGATTATGATCTGCGCTGTGTATGAATCTACTTTTTTATGAGAAATGCTGTCCAAATGTCCTGTTTGTCATGATGACATCTAAAGTCCCCGCCAAAGGAAGTAGTCCTTTTTAGCAACTTGTTAGCAACCGCCGTTTTTAAGACACAATAAAGGTTTAAAAAAATCACAAGCAGGTTATAACTGGTGTGTTTTATGTCATAGATCAAAATGTGAAAATATTTAGAGGCTTGTTAACCACAGACCTTATTTCAGGTGATTTAGCAAAAACCCATTCAAAAAACCCATAGACTTTAGGGCGATGGAACCGGAAGTCCTAAAATGCTAACTTGTTTCTGGGTTTTGCATACAAAAACATGTCATCTCTGAGGTACTCTATTACTGACGACTCGTTTCAGGCGGTTCAAAATTAGTTCTTTGTTTTTTTGCACGTTACACCCAAAACGCACCCATTACTCATTAAGAAAATAGGGACAACCTTTTTAGACCATTCCCGTCATTATAGCAAAAGTGGATTCGAACACGGCCTAAGCGCACTTGCGCCGTGCGTTTTTAACCATGCGCTTAGAACGTTAAAATAGGGCCCAATAACTTTATTTGTCACCTTTTACATTCACAAACAGCTATATAGCACACTACATGAAAGGTAATATCCAAAAAAGCATAATAGGGGCATTTTAAAAAGATGCCGAACCAATTCTGAATTCCTTACTGATGTAGTAAGACTTGAAACGCACCACTGGAAAATATCTTTCCTGATTTAATTAAGAATGCACACATTTCATTATATCTGTGCAAGGGTGATCATGACATTTAGACTCTGACCTTTGACCATCAGGTTGCCGTGGAGCTATTGTGGTGGCAGAGGCGCGATCGGCTGCGGAGGCGGTTCTGACTCGCCGCTGTGTGATCATGAAGCTGCCTGATTTCACCACAGAGCGCTACCTAGAGGCCAAAAAGCAGAATGCAGCAGCGGTTTTGATACTGCTACCCCGAAATATCTCTTCTGTACCAGAGGATATAGTGCAGGTCATTCAGGAACATCTACCACAGATTTGCACAATTACACTTGATATATTGCTGCTGATTCATTGTTTCTTCCAGTAACTGTAGGTTATTTGTGATTAGTGAAGGAAGTAGATTACATTAGATACCTCTCAGTTCCCCAACCTGGTTAGCTAAAGGTCAGAAAATTAATTTCCCCAACTGTCTTTAGGGCTTCATGGTGGCTGAATCTCAAGTCCTGCAGAACGAGACCCTCATGCCTGTGTATGTGGTCCCAGAGGATGACCAGCTGCTCTATATGTATGAAGAAGTCAGTCAGGCTGCAGCAACAAAGTCTGGTTCTGTACTAGTGAGAGGTGAGAGGGAACTGCCGAGTGCCAGCAGACGTAAAAATGACAAAATAACATTTCCGCTGTAAAAGCTGAAGACAGTCAAATGTATTATTATGCATTACAATATAATATATTTAGCAAAATATATAAAATATATTTTGCATTATAGATGCACTATTTGTTTGTTTTGTTTAAAATGATTAAGTGACTTGCTTGGTTAAAGGTGCAGTGTGTAAATTTTGGCGGCATCTTGCGGTGAGGTTGCAAACCTTTCTTCTTACTTCCAACAAAGAACGGTCTCTGCTTCTAATAAACCAGACGACACTACTACTACTACTACTTCGTGCGTATTCAACGTAGTGACGATGCAAGCTGCCTCTTAAAACATGATTTAGAAGAACAACAACATAGTGACGAAACGCGCTCTGTAGAGTGTCCGTTTAGGGCTGCTGTAGAAACATGTAGGCGTATAATGGCGACTTGACATGGAGGGGGCACCAGCGGTGTATGTAATAGAAATGGCTCATTCTAAGGAAATAAAAACATAATGTTTCATTATGTAAGGTCTTTATGTACCACTGAAAACATAGTTATGTATATTATATTGCATTTCTGACAATAGATCCTCCCAAATTTTACACATTGCATCTTACCTGTTTCTTTTACGTATGTATCACATTAAGTTTATTAGTTTTTTTTTTTTTTTTACATTACACAGTTTTAACATAACTAATAATCCAAATGAATGGAATTTATATGCAATTCAAATACATAAACCTTAAAAAAAATTAGGCCTAAATATTTTTGTGTACTCATTGCTAAAGCGTACTAAGCAAACATTCATGTAAGCAGATTTACTGAAAATTTTAAGCCATGTGAATCAACTTTCTCTTTTTCTCAGTTCTCCGTAGTATCATCACCGCCACAGCCTTCCAAATATTAGTAAGCAACAACTCCCCCATCAAGCCTATCACTGATACCACCATCATTACTTTAGAGGTGAGAATGGCAGCTGGCCACACACGACAACTCTATCCTTTTCTGTACAACGTAATAGTGTTCAGCTATAATTAAACCTGTCAGTCAAGTCGATTTATTGCTTCATTTCAAGGGAGTGCTTCCTGGAGCTGGAGAAGACCCACCCACCATTGTAATTACGGCCCATTATGACACGTTTGGTCTTGCTCCTGTAAGTCACCCTCATTAATGTCCACACACACACACATCAAGATTGAAATAAGCTGCTTTTTTTTTAAGTGTATATTAATATATGCTTAATCATTTTTGGTCACATAATACATCACACTCCCCTCAAACATGATTCAGAATGATTAATGCATGTTGTCAGTTGGCATGGTTCATTTGCTGTGGGAACTGACCTTTTCAAACACCTTGGTCAGAAATTAACATATTCATATAACTGGCCTCTCAAAGCCCCACCAATAAAAATTGCATTGAATTAGTGTTGGGAATTGACAACTGGTTATAATTCTTAACTTTCAAAGCTTTATTCATCGTGTAAAAGCGATGCAAGTGTTGTTGCCGTTGTGGTACCAGAAGAAACAACTCTAATGACTCGGATCGTTTTAGTGAATCAAAAACATGCAGTACAACCAGGCCAATTCCTGAACGAGAATGACTATTATGAGCCGGCTCTTTTTAGTGAAACAAAACCATAAAGTGTTACCAGTGTAGTTTGATTCTCAAACAAATTACTCTTATGAGTCTGTACTTTTTAGTGAATCAAAAACATTCCTGTAGCTCAAAGAGTAGAGCATGGCACTAGCAACGCCAAGGTGATAGGTTTGATTCCCAGGGAATGTATGAACTGATAAATTGCATATACTTTCAACTGATTCTCAAACTTATGAGAGCTGGTTCCTTTTAGTGAATCGAACACACAAAACTTTTAATTTTTGGGTGAACTATCCTTTTAATGGAACCACTAAGAAACCAGAATCTTTAACAGGAACCAAAATTGTTAAATTCCATATGATCCCCATGCCTAATTGAATTTATGTTTTGTTAAAGACCTATACTTTTGATTTTTTTCGTACGTTTTCATTACCACTGTTTTACGGCTTCAGATGGTATGTTCCCACTGGTAATGGGTTTTACAGTCACCACCTGGCAGATCCATTGGTGCTTCATACAATGAAAACAATGACCTTGGCTGTATGCTAAGCATATCATTGATACTTAATCTATCTCTCTTTTGCCCAAAAGAACAGGGATCATTTTGAAATTTTGTGTATTGAATGGCAGAGAAATTATGAGGTTTTTTTTTCAGTGTGTACTATGAAATTGTATGTGTTGATGATTTGTGTATGTGTGCTGTAGTGGCTGGCGTATGGTGCGGATTCTAATGGCAGTGGTGTCACAATTCTTCTCGAACTGGTTCGACTTTTTCATCACCTCTACAGTGATCCACGAAGCCAGGCTCCGTTAGTTCTTTCTGTATTTTACACCCTAAAAATGTTTGTGTTAGGAATGTTGTTTTTGCATTTAAATTTTGCATTACATTTCCAAAATCTTTTAGATACCACCTCTTATTCTCCCTGACCGGTGGTGGTAAATATAATTTCCTTGGCACCAAGCGTTGGCTGGAGGAAAATATTGACAATGCTGGTAAGTAAATTATCGCTAGTATGTATACTTGACAAACATTTTACTCTCCAATCAAAACTCTTTAAAATAAAGGTTCTTTATTGGCATCTATGGTTTCATGAAGAACCTTTAACATCCATGGAAACAAAAAATTTTTTATAGTAAAAAATAGTTCTTTAGATTATATAAAATTTGTTTTATACTAAGAAAAAATGGTTCTTTTAAGAACTGTTCACTGATTCATTGGATAACCCAAAACTTTTCTTCTATGTTAAAAGTGTAAGAATTATGAGCCCTCATACAATAAAACATGATATATTAAAAAAGTTTTCATGTTTCCTTCATGACAAGGAATAAAATGATCTCTTATTCAGTTTCTCATCATAACTATTGCCTAAAAATATCTCTAATATCTCAAGTATTGTCAATCAAAGCAAGAGGCATTTAAACAGAAGAAATACAGAATCTTGACTGCATTAATTTTTTATGACTCTATGCAGAATCCAGCCTTTTGCAAGACAATGTGGCATTCGTTATATGTCTGGACTCTCTTGGCAGCGGAGATGAGCTTTTCCTACACGTTTCACGGCCACCTAAGCCTGGAACGCCTCAGTACAGCTTCATTCAGCAGCTAGAGCAGGTTAGGTTGAATTATGCATGGAGTGGAAGTCAGTCTATATTCATTGAAAAAACTTTGGTGATTGGCAATTGACCCTCTTGTACATCTTTTCCTTTCTGTGTTTACAGATAATCTCTGCTAGGTTCCCCTGGGTGAGATTTGGAACTGTCCATAAGAAGATCAACCTGCTGGAGACCAATGTGGCTTGGGAGCACGAGCGCTATGGGATGAAACACATCCCAGGATTCACTCTGTCGCATATTGAGAACCCTAAATCAGAGCTGAGAGGATCTATCCTGGACACCATGTGAGAAAAAAATCTACCAAATTTTTCCAAAGTTAAAGTCCTGTTCTGAAACATCTGAATTAGCGACAAGTCTCTTAAAAAAAAAACACCCCACAAAGAAACCCACAGTTTCTTGCACAACAAACTAAGAACTGACACCTGCTTATAAAGCTGGATTAAACCGTAAATTTGAATGACCTGCTTCAACTACAACTCGACTTCCTGCTTCCCATATATTGGCTGCCTTTTGAATGTGCAAAATAATTAATTGGCTGAACAAAGTTTCTGAGTGTGTTAAGTCACTTTTTTGCAACTAATTCAGTGACATCTGTCAGGTTATATGAATATTTTTCATTCAACATAATAATCTCTTTCTGGACCTAATTTTTCATCCTTGAAACCAGCATGATTCAAGTTTCTTATCTAATTGTTTTGGACTACACTGAAAATGCAGCGCTGTCATAGCAGACATTTCAGGCTACATTTTAAATGATAGATGCACCATTTCTCATCTCACAGTTTTTCTTGTATATTTAGGGCACAGGTGGACATCAGGAAGCTCAAGCGGAACGCTGTTATTATTGCTGAGTCCTTGGCAAGATTCATGTACAATCTTTCAGACAAGGTGAGGAAAACATTTGGAGTGTTTCAAGACAACCTTGAAAGCACACACAGACCACTTTCATCTTTGTTTCTACTTTTTATTAATAATAAATACCATCTTTTCTGTGCTGTAGGGCTCCGCTAAGGACATGCAGGTTTTCAAGGGCAGTTTGGTAATATTTTGTTTCTGCTCTGTTTTTCATTTTATCAAGCTTAATCTAGCTAAAACTTTGCACAAAAAGAACAGTATCATGGTACAATTTCGATACACTACCATTTAAAAATTGGGGATTTTCTTATGCTCACATTTATTTGATCAAAATACAGTAAAAACTGTGAATATTATTCCAATTTACGGTTTTCTATTTTGATATATTTTGAATTTTATTCCTTTGAAGGCAAAGCTGAATTTTCAGTATCACTACTCTAGTCTTCAGTGTCACACGCTCCTTCAGAAATCATTCTAATATGCTTAATATTTTTGTGGAAATTCTAATATATTTTTTAGGATTCTTTGATGGATATAAAGTTCAAAAGATCAGCATTTATTTAAAATAGAGATCTGTTGTAGCATTACGTCTTTACTGTCACTTCTGATAAGTTGAATGCATCTTTGCTTAATAAAAGTATTAATTTCTTTCAAAACTATTTTTTTTTTACTGACCTCAAACTTGAAGTTCATCAAGTAACTTTTATGTGCTTTGCAGGATATTCAAGACAGTCATTTGTCTGCATTGATGACCATGATGACGTCTGTTCCCCGAGCCTTTCAGTTGCTGGACAAAGAACCAGGACACGTGCTCCTGATCAGCAGCCTGCAGCAGGAGTTCAAACACTATCTAAAGCAGGTCCATAGACACACGTTCCACCAGGACAGAAGGTACACACAGACACAATATTTCACCTCATCAATGGCCTGAAGCAAGACTTCAAAAGACTTCTGTAGCAGGTTTACAGATGCATATTTTATGCAAATATGCATACATTCACAGAGCCAGAATTCATTTTTTTATCATGCCTGTAGCAAAAAAGTTCAAACAATGTTTACTGACACTTTCTGCAAAAAGCAAAACAACAGCTTACACCCACCCAAACACACACATAAACAGATACGGACATATTAAGCTTGTTTTGTCTGACTTTTATAGGGATCCTGAAATCACGTTCTTTGATCAAATGAGACAACCAATGATGATGTACAGGTGAGTAAGTCTTGTGATTGGTTGGTTTTGAAGCTTTTTAAAGTCAACATGAAACAGCATTAACAACCCTTGTGATGCATTTTCAAATGAAACAGGATATTCAGCGAGAAAAAGATGTATGGATGAATTTAAAAAAAAATAAATCAGAGGCGGAGCGGAAGATTATGAATACCAAAATTACACATGCAATTTGCACCAATGATTAGGACTGTCGGTGCGTCCTAAATTGCGTACTGTCTGTGTATGTACTACATTTGAATTTGAACTTACTTTGCGTATGTTCTGTATTAGTGTGAATATGGGTAGTATGAATGAAATTCGGACATACTACATCCGCCATGTTGTTACTGTCACATGGCCTACCAGCGTCAGTTGTGTCGCATCACTTTTCGCGTTCTGTTTTTCTACTATGTATTCGGACATACTCTTATGGTGTACTGCTTTTTGCATACTATATAGTAGGGAAGTATTTGATTTTATGTGCAGCACATGAATGTATACACTGCAAAAAATGCTTTTCTTACTTAGATTTTTTTGTCTTGTTTCCAGTCCAAATATTATTGTCTTGTTTTCAGAAAAAATAAGTCAAAATTAAGTGAGTTTTTCCTTAAAAACAAGCAAAATAATCTGCCAATGTGGTAAGCAAAATAACCTTGTTTTCAGTTTGAAATAAGATTATTTTGCTTACCCCATTGGCAGATTATTTTGCGTGTTTTAAGGAAAAACTCACTTAATTTTGACTTATTTTTTTCTGAAAACAAGACAATAATTTTTATTTGTCTAAAAAATGCTTCTTGATTTAAGAATTTTTAGATATTTGGACTAGAAACAAGGCAAAAACTCTAAGTAAGAAAAGCATTTTTTTTTTTTTTTTTGGCGGTGTATTGATAAAGTAAATAAGGTTGACTTTAAATCCCTTATTGTGCTAGTTGGATTCACACTCAGGGGTATTATAGTTTATTTTCAATTGGTTACTTTAGTTTTAGTATTTTCAGTTTTCTACTTTCAGTGTATTAGTTTTATTTATTTATTATTTAATACACCCAAGTATTAAAGGGTTAGTTCACCCAAAAATGAAAATAATGTCATTAATTACTCACCTTCATGTCGTTCCGCACCCGTAAGACCTTCGTTCATCTTCGGAACAAAAATTAAGATATTTTTGATAAAATCCGATGGCTCAGTGAGGCCTGGATTGCAGCAAGACAATTAACACTTTCAATGCCCAGAAAGCTACTAAAGACGTATTTAAAACAGTTCATGTAACTACAGTGGTTCAACCCTAATGTTATGAAGTGACGAGAATACTTTTTGTGCACCAAAAATACAAAATAACGACTTTATTCAACAATATATAGTGATGGGTGATTTCAAAACACTGCTTCATGAAACTTCGAAGCTTTACGAATCTTTTGTTTCGAATCAGTGGTTCGGACCGTGTATCAAACTGCCCCCTAGTGTTAAACCACTGAAATTTCATAACACTTATGACATAACAAAGCCTGGTTTAATGAAATCATGTGACTTTGGCAGTTTGATACGTGCTCTAAACCATTGATTCGAAACAAAAGATTCGTAAAGCTTCGAAGCTTCATGAAGTGGTGTTTTGAAATCAGCCATCACTAGATATTGTTAAATGAAGTCGTTATTTTGTATTTTTGGTGCACAAAAAGTATTCTCGTTGCTTCATAACATTAAGGTTGGACCACTGTAGTCACATGAACTGTTTTAAATACGTCTTTAGTAGCTTTCTGGACATCTGAAAGTATAAATTATCTTGCTGGCAATGGAGGCCTCACCGAGCCATCGGATTTTATGAAAAATATCTTAATTTGTGTTCTGAAGATGAACGAAGGTCTTACGGGTGTGGAACGACGTGAGGGTGAATAATTAATGACAGAGTTTTCATTTTTGGGTGAACTAACCCTTTAAGAACTAAAACTAAAATTAATTCATGGTAATTTTTCTTTTATTTGATTTAGTTTTGGAGTCATTTTCAAAAATGTTCAAAAATGTATTTTAGTTTCAATTTTTTTTCCTGTAACAGTATAGTTAGCGAAAATGTTTTCATTCAATTTTCATCAAAAATAACACTGATCCTTGAATTTTTTTAAATTGATTTTTTTTAGGGTGAAGCCTGCTGCCTTTGACCTGTTTTTGGGTGGCTGTATAGCTGGATACCTTGGAATAGTCTATTATGCAGTCCAGGTGAGCTGTGTGTATACCAAACTAGAGAGCTGAGGTCAATATTATACCTGTATAGGCTGGAATTGAATATGTAATCCCAGAGGTTTGCTTAATTTGTTTTGATCATTGCTTTTTGTTTGCAGAACTTTGGGAACATCTACACAAAACTGAAAGCAACCATGAAAGCCAAGCACCAATAAGCTGGGTTGAACACATCAAACGACCAATGCACAGAGAAGTCTACAGCATGGCCAATGTAATACCTGTGAGGACTGAAAAATTTTGGAATTCACTTCTTGAATTTAAAGTGTTTTATAATTCCCTTGCTGTCTCTTCTGTTTCTGTTTGATTTCTTTCTTTAAATTAAAGATCGCCCCTCTCTTTTAGAATCAGCTACTTTGCTCATTCTGGAATCCTTCTGGAACTGTACTGTATGTTTACACTTTAATGATAGAGGGGAAAAAGACTAAATTAGATGATTACCCCATGCAAATAAGATATGTCGGGAGTAGAACGGAACTCATGGATAAATTATGAGTCACTTAAAAAGGAACCTGATGCCAAGTAAGAGTGAGCGGATCTGTTGAATGCGGCACTGGGTCACCTATAGGCTATGTAGTGGAATTATGGTCACTGAACACCTATATGAAAGAGAAGCTTACGAACAGCAGTCGATAATGTTTAAGATAAATATAACTGTGTTTTGTTAAATAACAACAAAAAGTAAGTTGGAGCTTAATGATACACACACACATAATTAGGTTATTTCTCCATTTGAGTGTGTATTTAAAAAGTAGACCTGGACCGAATGTGTGGAACATTTTTTCCCTGTTGAACTATCTGAGTAACCTGAAAGCTGTCCTGTCCATAATAGGTCGCTGAAGACATAATTGATTTACTTGTGTTGGCACAGACAAGGAGGATTTTTTGTGGTGCTGACAGGGACTGTGGATAAGTGCCAAATGCTTGGTTAAATGATGGCTGTCTTGATTATCTCTTATGAATGAAGAACTCCTTTCATTCATACAGGATTAGACATTCATTACTGTCATCCACAATATTGTAGCTACAATGACATGAGTAGATTCCCCTAATTTATCACATTGTTATTTTTTACTGTGGAGTCTAATGTCAGAACATTAGCATTTTGATGTTTTGGCTGTAGTGGTATGGTTCATTCACAGAGAAAGGGAAATTTACTTATGTTCAGAAATTCTTAAATAAAGACAATTTAAAGATCAACACACTACCAGACTACCAAAGAAATTTAGCAAAGAGACATTAAATTGATCAAAAGTGAAGGTAAAGGCACACAAATTCATAAAAAAAATCTAATTCAAACAAATACTATTCTTTTAAACTTTCAATTCTTCAAAGAATAGATTTATCATGGTTTCCACAAAAATATGAAGCAGCACAACTGTTTGCAAAACTGATAATAAGAAGAAATGTTTTTTGAGCAGCAAATCAGCATATTATAATGATTTATGAAGGATCATGTGACTCTGAAGACTGGAGTAATGATGCTGAAAATTCAGTTTTTCAATCACAGGAATAAATTACATTTTAAAGTATATTAAAATAGAAAACAGCTATTTTAAATTGTAATATTATTTCACAATATTACTGTTTTTAGTGTACATTTTGGACTTTTTGAACAAGTGCATCACTATGAAGCAGAATGTTTATACAGTTCCTGAGGATAAAATAGGTAACTGTAGCATTACATTACATTTTTAAGCCATAATTCTTAAAGGCCTAGACTACAAATTATTTTTTTTTTACTGTAATTTATTAAAGTAAAGAAAATCATCAATCTTATAACTACTTTAATTTCAATAAACTTAAAAAATGTCATGTTTATCCATCATTATTTAGCTTAAAGGGATAGTTCACCCAAAAATGAAAATTTGATGTTTATCTGCTTACCCCCACGGCATCCAAGATGTAGGTGACTTTGTTTCTTCAGTAGAACACAAATGATAATTTTTAACTCCAACCGTTGCGGTCTGTCACTCGTATAATGCTTGTCAATGGTAACTCCATCTATAAGAGTCAAAAAACATGCACAGACAAATCCAAATTAAACCCTGCGGCTCGTGACGACACATTGATGTCCTAAGACACGAAACGATCGGTTTGTGCGAGAAACCGAACAGTATTTATATCATTTTTTACCTCTAAAACACCACTATGTCCAACTGCCTTGCGCATCCAGTTGGTGAGGTCTGAAAACGCGTTCTGATGACGGAAGTGATGTCTCGCGCTTATACTTCAATGAGTGCGAGACATCACTTCCGTTGTCAGAGCGCGTTCAGACCTCACCAACCTTAGGACATCAATGTGTCGTCATGAGCCGCAGGGTTTAATTTGGATTTGTCTGTGCATGTTTTTTTGACTCTTATAGATGGAGTTCCCATTGACAAGCATTATACGACTGACAGACCGCAATGGTTAAAAATCATCATTTGTGTTCTACTGAAGAAACAAAGTCACCTACATCTTGGATGCCCTGGGGGTAAGCAGATAAACATCAAATTTTCATTTTTGGGTGAACTATCCCTTTTAAAGATTCTGTAGTTTTCATTTTCAACATTTTTATTTATTATAATCAGTACTAAAAGTATCATTCTGCACCTATTTTTTTTTCCAGCTCTATTTCTGGCATTTGTCTGAAAAACAGATCTAACCTCACCTGTTTAACTCTCAGTCAGGCTCTGCTGAACAGGGGCCACAAAAGACACACAGGATCTAAGGCTTGAATTATTGATCACTGGCTTAGGGGGGAATGAAACCAAGGGCAGCTCAATCGTGGTGACAGACGGATGTCTATGCAGATTGCCAGCTCTTTTTCTCTCTTCTCTGCAGCATCTAATACAGAACAGGGCCAGAATACTAGAATGACATCACATATGATTGCATAAGATGTGCTTTGTGTGTACTACAATTTCAAATGTGATTTTAACCTTTTGTTTGAGCCAAAATGTCTCAAAAAGGGACAGAGTGATAAATGGATGACATATGAGAGCTGAAAGCAACATACTGTCATCATTTACTCAACTTTATGTAGTTTCAAACCTGGAGTATTTGTAAACAATGGCAAAATGTTCACTTTTGAGGCAACTTATTGAAAAATGAAAGGATTTAGGATACAAAAGAGAGGAAGAGGAGCATGTGAGCACAAGAGCAGAGGTGCTGAAGAGAGGGAGGGGGTGAGGTCGGGTTGACAGCAGTCAAGAAGCTGCGGACACACTCTTACTGTACACAGGGGAAATGGGTCCTCAGCTACACTTCAGCAGCACCTACTCAGAGGAGTTCAGTTATCCAGCTCGGGTCAAACCCACCCGGCCCAGACCGTCCTCTGCGTATCGCAGGAACAATCCTCATCCACGGCCGGTAAGAGCTTCCTAAACAATAATAGCACATGATCACCACCATAAATGAACATTTCTTCTATTTATATAGGTCTTATTTTAACTTTTCAATGATATTTTTATTTGCCAAATTTATGGGGGAAAAAAGTCATACTTTTTTATATTTTTAAAAAAGAAGTCTCTTTTGCTCACCAAGGCTGCATTTATCTGATCAAAAATGCAGTGAAAACCGTAATATTGTGAAATATTATTACAATTTAATATAACTAAAAATTACATTTATTTCTGTGATGATAAAGCGGGATTTTCAGCATCATTACTCCAGTCTTCAGTGTCACATGATCCTCCAAATATCATTCTAATGTGCTGATTTGGTGCTCTGGAAATATTTCTTATCACAGCTGAAAACGATTTTGCTTCTTAATATTTTTGTGGAAACTGTAATACATTTTTATTTTAATGAAACTTTGATGAATAAAAGTTCAAAAGAACAGCATTTATTTAAAATAAAAATCTTTTACAACATTGTCTTTACTGTCACTTTTGATCAGTTTAATGTGTCATTGCATTAAAATTTAAAATATTTTTTATCAGATCAGAGATATAAATCTTTGCATTCATATTTTAGGGGTTAGAGATGTGTGATACTGATAAGCATTTACACCTTATTCTTTTTCTTTAAGTCTCTAACCACAAGAAATTTGAGAATTAAGTCTTTTGAGGTTAATGTATATAGTAAAGGATGTATAGTGCACAGCAGTGTAGCTCATTCAGTGTGTTACATTCATTATTTATTTGTTTTGCCTTTTGTGTGGTGGTTGTTTGCATTCTCTTGGTTTGCTTTATTTTATTCCTAATGTGAAAATGACAGTTTTAGCTGTATGAGCAAAACAATTGGGTTAAAATGCAGTATTGAGGTAAGAAATATGCTGTAAACAACAGCCAACATTTTTCAATTAACTGACCTGACAAATAATTAATAATTCACCAGGCCTGGGAGCATTGTAGCTGCTTGATTCTGCAAAACAACCTACATGTAGGGGGCTTTGTACAGGAGGCTCCGGTTACACTGTTTCCAAACCACTGAACAGGGATCAGAGGTTGGGATCGACTCTCACTATGTTAGCAAAACAATCTAACCTCTGCAGGGTCAGTGTTACAGGCTATTAAGTGCCACTTAGGGTTGGTTTCTGAATCCTCTTCCCACCCAGGACTTCCTGATGCCAAGAACGCTGCAGACGGGATATGGATCAAGAAAACACTTCCAGACCACGGCTGCTCCTGCCTCTTTTCTACCTCCAGTCAGACACATATCTGTCCAGTATCCAGGTACCAATGCAGTGTGTGTCACTACAACTGAGGTTGATTAAATCAGTGTAGTATATCAGTTGCAGCTTCAGACTAATATATAAAATGTATTTGCATATATTATAATTGAAAAACTATTATCATTGACCTCAAGACGTGCAGACAGGACACCAACCGACGATGCAGAGCTCATCGCAAAAAGACTCCAAAGCACCTGAGGTCTCCTCTGCAGTTTGTACACTGCCACCTGCTGCCTGGCTTCTCAAACCACAACGAACCAACTTTGCTCATGCAACAATCATAAACTCACAAGGGTAAAACTTTTGCAATTATATTTAACATTCTTAGGCATTGAATGACTAGTTTTACTTTAACTTAAATGCTATTTCATGACTTTATATATCTTAATAAACATGATATTACCCTGTACTGCAGTAGTGTGTCTTTAAAAAAATAAAATGCAATCCAATGCATAGAATAGGCCTACCTGAACATTTTCTCTGAATACTATACTATGAGTTTCTGATGAGATCATGCTATGATTTTGTCCTGAAGTACGTTATCTTCATATCTTGCATACTGCTTAGCATAATTTCATCTTTGTACTCAGGAAATATTCAGGCACAGATCGTATCAGATCAGCTTGGACCCAACAGATGGACATCATGCCATCTTTAAAACCCTTCAAACACCAGGTTACCCAACATCACAGGAGATCACGCTCAAAATCCACTGCTGATTACAGGTATTTTATTCCCAACTGCTCACAAATAATAATAATAATAATAATAATAATAATAATAATATATATATATATATATATATATATATATAGTTCAGTCATGAAACTCTAGATGCCGCAGGCTGATGATAATTACAGCATTAACTACATGGCACAAGCTGATCCATGTTACTTCTGCAGCCAATGAGCTTGTTGCTCACACATTACATTCACTATAGCAGTTTGCAGCGTACTTCAGAGTTCCTCTAAAACCCTCTGCCTTCCCCAGCTCTACCTGTATAGATCTGCTATGGGTTATCGATATATGCTTTTGTGCAGCAGCACTGTCTTACTCACAGCAGCGTATTGCTGTATGTATTGGCAGTAGCAAGTTCCTGTACTTGCACTGCAGCAGCAGCAATAATTTACAGCAGCAGCAATTCAGCAGCAGCGTAGCAGATATATTCCGCAAAGACCAAATACATTAACATTGTCATATCCATTACCATGCTAAAGTTGTCAGAGCTGCCATGATTAAAAAAATATATATTTTTTTTGACATATATATATATATATATATATATGTCACACTCAATGTTTTGATTCTGTGCTTGTAATGTAATCTTGTCATTCTGCTAAGCTGTATGTGTTTTAGCATAAACATGCTCAGTTGTTAATGCATTTGAATGTCTGAGATTATCCCTTTTAAATCTAGATGTTTTGGTTTGCAGTGAAGGACACAGCTGTTTCCAAGTGGTGAAGCCATATAAAGTTGGACATTATATCATCCACCCAGAGTTTGTGTCAGAAGCAAAGCACTACTAAAAGTCAGTGTTTGTGCATTTTTATAATGTTTTTTTTTTTTTTTTCATTTATTGTCAGTTTGATAATGTCATTTTATAGTGTATAATTGAGGTATGTTATGTGTTTGGAGATCCTGCCTTGTAAAATATGCTTGGGTGCAACTTCATTTTAATGACTGTAAAATGCACTTTTGGATGTAAATGTGCATTACCATGACAAATAAACAACGTTTATGATGTGCCCATTAAATGTGTTATATTTGGCTTACTAACATGGTAACCATGGTTTTCATACAATGTAAATACAACAATTCAAGCTTGAACTAGAACAATCACAATATTTTAGCTCCATTTTAGCTGAAACTTTGTGGCCCATTTTAGCTGATATGGGGTAGAAAACTCTTTTTAATAGGTAAAATGGCTTTGGTTACCATTTTAATGTAAACTATCTTAAAGCTGTTCAATAGCCTAGTTACATTTGAATAAAAATGAATTTTACCTTATAAGTGAAAAGTTGAAATTTTCAGGTTTTTCCATTCTAAATTTGCAAACTCACACCAGTCGATCAGTTGATTTCAAATACTGTTTTGACAACTGTTAAAAATAGTTATTATTTTCAAAACCATGCACCCTATAGTGCTATATCAAAACAAAGCAAAAAAATATAAACTTTTGCCACCATTGTCATCAGAATTTTTATTAAAATAAAGTAATGTTTTAAAGTATTGTATCTGGTATTTTGGCGGGAATGATTACAATGGTTCTTTTTGTAAGAGACTGACAGAGAACAATGTTGTTAAGCTCTGTTTTCTTTGTTAGACTAATAAATACAAGTACAAGAAATAAACACACTCAAACAACTATATCTTCTATATGTTCGGCGGCTGACAGCCAGACAAAGCCAAACCAAACCACAATATTCATACTTTATCTTTCGCTGAGTATAAAACTCAATTTCCCAGAGTTGCAGAGTTTGTGTGAACAGCGAGTCGCCCAATAAACTCCTCCCATAACAAGACACGGAGTTCAGCGTCTTGAATTGTTCAAGAGAGCATTGAGCAAACAGCACACGAAACCAACAGTGCTCAAGCTGGTAAGTATTTTATCTCATGTAACTAGAAATGTTTAGGCATTTAAATAGCAAATTCGTCCTGTTAGCCGAAGATTTTATGTAATACCCTGCGTGTATTTTACAGTCGACACCCCTTACCTGATAAATCGAACACGGCTGTCTTGTTGTTTCATGCGTCTCCTTATGCGATAATATACCGAACTATTTTGTTAAAAGGTTTTCTTTGTCGTCGTCCCATAATAATGTGACCATTTAAGGAGTTTTAGACCAAATTCAATGTTATTGTAGTGGCTACTACTACATGTCCCAGGACTTGTGTTACACTTTGATCCATGTAATATCTGTGAGCTAGCTCTCAAATTTCCTGAGTAATAAAACGAGCATGCAATCATCTTTAGGAGGTCAGCCAATATTAATCTTGTGGTTTCCAGTGCTGTGGCTATTTTTAGTAAAAGTTAACTTATTACAAAATCTGATACAACTCTCTGATCTATTTATGTCCATATATGTACAGTTAGTGCCCCTTTGAGCCTCTATTTGGAATAAAATAAGAGTGCAAAGAGATTGTAGAACCAGTTTTTTTGAAGCCGCATGTTCTGAATCAGCAAAATGTTGTTTACTTGAGTGCTGTGAGATAGTACATGATTGCTTCATTCCTCCAATGTTATCTTGACAAGATTGACAACAGCGTGTTTTAACACTTACATTGACTCATTTGCCTAGCAAAGTGTCCTTGTTAAACATTTCCATTTGTTGTCAAATAATCACCGTTTCTTCTTGAATCATGCTCTCTGCAGTGTGTGACAAACTTGCTTTTGCAATATCTTCTTTCATTTAGGGAAGAGAATCACATGCCTCTTGTTACTAGTGAAAATGTGCATTATCAGCAGTACTAAACAGAGCAGAACAGTCCATTCCAGAAGAAATTTTGAGAATATTTTAAATTATATTTTATGTTTATATTATTTTTGGGAGCAGTTTTGTACGTTCGCCTCTTCTAATTTCATCCCTGTTAAAGCATTATTGCTACAGCTTATGCTAGTCTAGCCATTCTAGTTATACTATGTCTAATTACAACTCATTCAGGCAACCAACTAGTTGAAGTCTGTTAAAGTCTGAAATGAAAATTGACGCGATTTTCTAAATGCATCTTATAGATCTTATTGTGAATGATTGCCATAACGGCATCTTCCGGTGTAGTTCTCTGCAACTTCTTTCTGGTGAAGTATGCATGACTTCTCTGTTCATATTTTTCTGCTTAACCCGTGCACCTACAAGCTCACGTTCATCTGCCTCCACTTTTAATTGCAACGCCCACATACCAAAATCCAGTCAACAAACCGATGCATAGAACAAAGTCCCTATCCCACATTTTTTCTTTTTTGATAATCATAAGTCATCATGTCACAATATGGAAGAAAACATCTGACGCTACTTCTGTTTCATTTTGCCTGCACACCCCTACTACCTATAATCCTAATGAGCGATCTGCCAGTCAGATGGCACTTACCAAAGTCAACCCTACCATGGAAATTTTTTTTAGCAAGTTTTTAGCAAAAGGCTCAACAGTGACTGTCCACTTCCATAAATCATTGCAAACAACATTGAGCCAGTCTCCGTACACCCTTACACAACTTGTAAATGAGTATTTTGCTATAATCTTCAAATATATATTTCATTACATCTATTTTTAATGATTTATAGTGAATAACTTAATATTGTATCATTATTTATGATTTGAATTGGCTACATCATTCATAGTGCTTCATGGGATAAGTATAGTATAAATTCATGATTACAAGTACAACCTTTTTTTACTTATAAAATGTTGTAATGTTCAAATTCGTATAGTTGATTTGATTCAAATGTCTAGATTTTTTTTATTATTATTATTATTTTTTTGAGACCCTTTCAGAATGAAGGCCACTGGAAAAAGTGGGCAGTCACTGTTGTGCCTTATTAATGTGCTGTACATTTCCCTCAAAAACAGAAAGTAAGACCATGTGCATTAGCAGTTCAGCTCTTCTAGGCCTTTCTTCAGTTGAAAACATTGTCCATTAACTGTGCTTTTCATTTGAACCAAGTGTGTCTGGTGGCACTTCGCCAGGCTCAAAGTTCTGCAGGTGGCGTTGCATACTGCAGACCCAGAGGCCCTTGTGTTGTCCTCTGGTGCAGGCAATTCACACACTGCCACAGTGAGAAACCTTGGCAGCATGAATAAACTACTTTTGTTTATGCCTTTACCTCCCAACAGACCAATTCAGGGCGATATCAAAGCTAAAACTATAGTGTTTTTTTGAATACTTAATGCTGGAATATGTACTATGATTTCTACATCTGCATGACAAGTAGATTTCTGTTTGTACTTCGCTTCAACTTTTTACATTGACGCTCTTTGCCACTTCTTTCCCCTCAGGCTCATAAAGGATAATGAACAAGAGGAAAATGCTACATTGAGAGAAGGAAAAATGGATGCAAGACTCCATTTTGCACATATTTAGCAAGATATCCACTTTGGTTCTCTTAGCTTCAGTTTCTCACATAAGTCAACCAAATGATATCTTGTATATTAGTGCATATAACATTTTAACCTTGAGTTTATCAAATAAACTTCACCTATACAACTGTGAATTCAAAAACTAAGACTCAGAATGTACCAAGTAGTCCCAGGAGGTGCAGGAGGAACAATCACTGATGGTGCGCCCATCAAGAAGATAAACAAGGACAGTCGCCCTCTGGTGGGGGCTGGAGTTATTGGTGTGATTCTGGTGATTGCAGCAGTGACTGCATGGTGTTACTATATTGCCTCCCTACGTAAAGCTGACCTGCTTAAGACAGAATTGCTTGATCTCAATAAGGATGGCTTTCTCATCCGCAACCAGGCTGGGGGGATTGTCCTGAAGATGGGCTTCAGGTCAGTATGCATGGTGCTTAGAGTTTTCCACTTATAAAAGCTCTCCTTGTTTTATAACCTCTCAAATATTCTTGCTGATTTCAGGTCTGGCACGCTCGATCTTGACTCCTGCTCAAAGGAGGGTGTGATCCTTCGCTGCTCACGTTCGTTTGCTGGCAATGTGAACTTCTTCATTATGACGGTGAAGCCAAAGGAGACAGTGGTGTGTTACCGTGTGCGTTGGGAAGAGTTGGAGTCGGATCGGCCAGTGGAACATGCCATGTCCTACAATGAATCATACTGGTATGGTGGTGCTGAGACTGCTGTTCAGCATTGGCCTATTGCCATTTCAGGTCAGCAGGCACCCAAACCTTTTGTCACCAGCGACGTCTACTCCAATCGCCATGACTTTGGTGGCATCCTGGAACGCTACTGGCTCTCATCCAATGCAACTGCCATTAAGATCAATGACTCTGTGCCCTTCCACCTGGGCTGGAATGATACAGAGAAAACCATGTACTTCCAGGCACGATATCAGGACAGTCCGTACAAACCTGCACCTGGAAGGCCTCCCTATGCTGAACTTAGTTACAGAGTCTGTGTGGGCCCAGATGTGACCTCCATCCACAAGGTCATGGTTCGCCGATACTTCCCCAAACCTAACAAAGTTCCTGCCAAAGAAATGTTCCGGCACCCAATATGGTCGACCTGGGCTTTACACAAGACTAACATCAACCAGGAAGAGTTTTTAACTTATGCAGAGAACATACGCAAACATGGTTTTAATTGTAGCCACTTAGAACTTGATGATCGTTACACCAGTCAGTATGGAGAGTTTGAATTTGACACACAGAAGTTCCCAAATGCTTCTGCCATGTTTCAAAAGCTCAAGGCAGATGGCTTCCTAGTATCCCTGTGGACACATCCCTTTGTGAATTATGATTCGGCTAATTTTGGGCCATGTGTACAGAAAGGTCTGTTCGTGATGGAGCCGACAGGCCAACTTCCTGCCTTGGTTAAGTGGTGGAATGGCATCGGTGGAATCCTAGATTTTACCAATCCTGAAGCTCGCAACTGGTTCACATCACAGCTTCGCTCTTTACGCCACAAATACGCCATTTCCTCCTTCAAGTTGGATGCAGGCGAGACCAACTACTTGCCCTGGCAGTTCAGAACCCGAGCCCACCTCCCTGACCCAAGCACCTTCACTCGCCGCTATACCGAAATGGCCATCCCTTTCAACGAACGTGCTGAGCTTCGGTCTGGCTATGGCTCTCAGAACATCTCCTGCTTCTTTCGTCTGATCGACCGGGACTCCGTGTGGGGCTACGAACTTGGCCTGAAGTCCCTGATCCCAACCGTCCTCACCATCAGCATCCTGGGCTACCAGTTCATCTTGCCAGACATGATTGGAGGCAATGCCTATCCTAACCGTACAGATGGAAACGGCAAGCTACCAGACCGTGAGCTCTATATTCGGTGGCTGGAGCTGTCTGCTTTCATGCCCTCCATGCAGTTCTCCATTCCTCCATGGGAGTACGATGATGAGGTGGTGGCTATCGCTCAACGGTTTACCGAGCTACACGAGACACTCGTGGCTCCCAGGGTCATAGAACTTGCTGGAGAAGTTCTGGACACTGGAGACCCCATAATTCGCCCATTATGGTGGATCGCCACCAGTGATGAAACGGCTTATAGAGTTGACTCACAGTTTCTGATAGGGGATGACCTAATGGTGGCACCAGTACTGGAGCCGGGCAAGCAAGAAAGGGATATCTACTTACCAGCCGGACGCTGGAAAAGTTACAAAGGAGAACGATTTGACAACAAAGAACCAATACATCTAACAGATTATCCGGTTGATCTTGATGAAATTGCTTACTTTGAATGGGTTCAGTAAGATTTATGGAAAGCATCTGGAGTTCTGAGCATGTCTTCCATTTGAAGTGTTTGTAAAGTTGATTTATTTTTTTCAGGGAATTAGCTAAAGTTATTTATCCAGGGTTTAAATTCTACAAAGTAAATGAGGTTAATTTAAGAAGTAAGCTCCCATTTATGATTCTTCATCAGCTTGGCTGTGATATGTTTAGTGCCATTACAATAATTACACATGCATTACATATCTAAGGCTAATGTCTTAATCCGTGCCTTGCATTTAAACAGTGAATGTCTTCAAGAGACCGACCCAAAACCTTAACAAAATGAAGCACTGATATGCATCTTTATTGATGGGCTGTGACAGGTAATTTTGCACAATGTTTGATTCATGTTCTCTCATCTGCATTTTTAAAAAGGGAAACTTTACCAGTACTGTACAAAAGCCTTCATCTTACAAGGCGTACTTTATGAATTACTTTATAATGTCATCCACAGAGCAAATCAATTGATTTCTCTGAAATGTACGATTTTGCAAATGTGTATATATAACATTAATGTATGGCTTTTTTAACTGCAAGCAATCGCAATGCTGCAACCCCTATATACGTTACAGTAGAGTTAGACCGTGCATGCTTTTGTGAGCATAATCTACCATGCTCATGTCTCATAAGCACCAATACTTGAAATAATCACATTAGAAGTTTGTATGAGTAATGGGTTTCTGTGGCTGCATTGGAAATGACCAGCAGTCTTTTTTTACTCTACTGCTATACTATAGTATTTCATAATGTAGTGCCAAATACATCACCAACAGGCCTTGTTTAAGCATTACTCCATTACTGCCACATTTACAGAAACGTTTCCATAAGTTAGTTTTGTTGTTTATATAAAATTAATAAGTGTGCTGCTCATCTTGTTCTGATTATGCTGTTCTACCTACTTTTTGTGTTTTGCAATAATGGCACAATGCTAATATCTTAGTCAGTTAATCTTTATCAGATTATATTTTTGCTGCGCAAGGGTCACCTTTGTGTTTGTTGTGTTTGTTTAACGCTCTTCCAGCATGCCAGCAATCGACTCACACTGCAAGCTTTCTCTAATCTACGACCTTCAAGCTTATTTTTAGCTCTTCCCACACAACTGCAAAAGCGCACTCATCCACTCTGGTGATACAATGAATCTGTCAAGCGATATGTCTGATCTAAAAGAAGCTGCAGAGTACGTAGACATGAGGCAGCTGCCTTTCCAGTACTTGTGTACCTCAAATAATAGTTTAGAATGTTGCTTCATGGTATTTTAATAACTTGCTTGTAGAGAGAGAACTTCTGTATGGGCTAATTCTCTTCATGAGGACTGTATTTTTTGTGGATTCTACCCTGGGGAGATCTTGTTAATAGGTTCCTGACAGTGTGGGATTCTGGTTGACCCAGTCAGACTCTAGACTGCTGATGTTACAGAAACTCACCAGAGCAAAACCGTCGTCAGCTTTCAGACTGGAATTTCATGCTTTTTTTTGTTGTTGTTTTTGTCATAAAAACATTGCGTGAACATAAATTTCCAGGAACAAAGACGCTGTTGGTACATCTCATAGACTTTGTATGTGTGTGACTAATTTCTATTTTTTTATTTTAAAACAAATGTTAGTGAATGAATGTATTTATTCATTTTGTGCATTAAACTATGCATTTTGCTGTTTAAACCAGTGCTTATCTGAGTTCAGGCATGACTGGACAGTATTTGAATTTTATTAATATGTTCCTCTAAAGCCATGCTGAAGGTAATCATGTCTCAGAATTTTGTTTGACCAGCTGCCCTGAAAGTATTTTTCTCCAGAGTGTCACAGGAGGGCAGTGTTCACCTGCTTTTCTACTCCTCCACTTTAAGCTTGTGAAGTGTGTTGGCATGACAAGAAAATCCTGTACTTTATTTCAGTATTTTTCTCTCACTGAGTGTAATTAGCCTGATATTGAAGTAAAATGGTACTATTAAACTTTTGACCTCTCTCAAGAGTTATGAGTTATTAATTGTACTTTCTCCTTTGCATTAATTGTACTGCCCTACATTAGCAATAGACTGTGTCTTCAGTGGTCGAATGATGCCACCCACTCACTATTCAGTTCACTATTTTCCCATTTGATAGTGTTGAGCAGCACATGGATTTTGGCACTGATATGCACTGCAGTTTTGGCTTGTCTTTCCAGTGGTTATTAGTTTAGTTTCTTTGGTATTATGCAGTTGGTTCTGCCAGCCTCAGCCCTCTGTGTAGCTCAGTATGGATTTCTATTGTGTTTCTAATTTGTTGACCATAAATGAAAGTGTTAATGAAGGGTTTTTGGCATGATTTTGTTAACTTTTGTCACTCAAATTATAACGCGTTGTTAAAAGTAATATCAGATGTTTTATTTTAATTAATTGTGACATGGTTATCTTCATCTACATGCTACGGTATGTCTTGTAATTGTATGTACATGTGCCATGATAACATAAGACCGTGACTTATAATTTAGATAGTTAGTTGCGGAGTCTACAGGTTATACAGAGCAGTATGAATGCCGTTTTGCTCAGTCTCCATCTAATTTTTCTTACTGGCGGATCGGGACGCATCTCTTCGCTAAGTTCAAACGAGGCTTTCAGACAGGGCGGTCATGGGTCCATGGATTCATTGAACCTCCAGCCTCCTCTAGTCTCTCACAGGAATAGTAATTATTGCAAAGCAGGTTAAGCCTGATCAAAGTTTGAATCAGACTTTGGTCCAGCATTGAATGAAGTCTCCTCTGAGAGGCGGCATCTTGGTTTTTTGGGCCCTGCTCATCATTGGTAGATAATGACACAGTGTTGAGGTAATTTACAGGTTATATGGAGGGTGCCCTGGATCAATAAATCATTTAGTTGCATTTGGGACAGAGGTGGAGTAGTGATTTGATGAGCAGGAAAGGGCAAAGACCAAGGGTGGCCTGACAGTAATATGTTTGGGCCATTCGTTGGACAAGACTTGCAACACAATACCACATTAAAAGAGTTTAGAGTTTCTTTTCTGTTATGACATTTTTAATCTTAGATTTAATACATTGAATACATTAGCATATTACATAAATTTGAATCAACATGTTAATTAGAAAATAAAGAAAGTCATGTTTTTTTATTTGTTGTGTATGATTCATTGATGCAAAGAAAAAAATGTTTGTCTTTATAATGTTATTAAAATATAATAACTTGTTCCTCTCCAAGCACTCTTATTTTTTTTTAATCTTTGTTTTATCAGAATATAAGATGGGAGGAAAGAAATTCAGTTTTTGCGTTCCTTAGAGAAACTTTGCGCTTAGGGGAACGCAAAACATTTGAGACAGCAAAAGCATTAAAATATAATTTTTCTTCCCATCTCATACCTACTTTTCCCATCACCACCTCTTTCACTTTCTTTGCACGATTCAATCAATTTCTGATGCATAAATTAAGAAAAATGCCTACTTGCCCCCTCAGATTTTTTTTTTTTTAAATCATGTTTATTTTAAATGCAGCTTTCAAAAAAATTTCATCTTGATAAAGGGTTAGTTCACCCAAAAATGAAAATTCTGTCATTAATTACTCACCCTCATGTCTTTCCAAACTCTTAAGATTCATCTTAAGTTCATCTTCGGAACACAAATGAAGATCTTTTTGATGAAATCTGAGAGCTTTCTGTCCCTCCATAGACAGCTACGCAACTGACACTTTGACGCTTCAAAAAGCTCATAAAGAGATTGTAAAACTAATCCATATGAATTGAGTGGTTTAGTCCAAATTATCTGAAGAGACTTGATCACTTTATATGATGAACAGATTGAATTTAGGCTTTTACTCGCATATAAACATTGATCAACTCAAACATCAGTTGAGGTAAAGGGAAGCTCAAGCATGTTTGCTTGATGTGCGAGAACCAATGAGGTTCATTCTCAAGTGTTACACAGCACGTTTGAGTTTCTGGAAGAAGTTTGTTCTCACGCGTCAATCAGGTTCGGTTGAGCTTCTGTTTATGTTTGCTGATGTGAATAAAAGCCTAAATTATATCTGTTCATCATATAAAGTGATTGAGTCTCTTCAGATAATTTGGACTAAACCATTCAATTCATATGTATTAGTTTTACAATCTCTTTATGAACTTTTTGAAGCGTCAAAATATCAGTTGCGTAGCTGTCTAGGGACAGAAAGCTCTCAAATTTCATCAAAAAGATATTCATTTGCGTTCCAAAGGTTAACGAAAGTCTTACGGGTTTGAAACAACATTAGGGTGAGTAATTAATGACAGAATTTTCATTTTTTGGTTTACTAACCCTTTAACTTGCATCATTGCATCATTTAAAAAAACTAACAAAAAAAAAACCAACAAAAAAAAAAAACAAAAAACAAAAAAAACCCAGCACATTTGCATGTTTAAATTTGCTCAGTCCAACTGAGTCGCACCTTCCGCAAAATAATTTGCTGCTAAACAAAAACTACCATTAGGCAACCCGGCTAAAGACTAATATGAAGAACTACCAAGTAGGCCTATTTATTTTTTATTCTGGTCACGTCTTTTCTTGCCTTGGGCACCAGGTGAACCAGCAGAGCCAGTGCTGCCCCCACAAAAAATAGGTGCATGATGCCTCAGGATAAAATTAAGTCCAGCCCTGCATTATCTTGCATTGAATATTTCATCTCCATTTGAAATGCACACTAAAGAAGCAAAATAGTAGAACAGCATGAACGTTTAGCCCACTTGAAAGGACATTCAGCCAAAAATGACATTTCTATTATCATTTACTCACCCTCATATCTCAACCTCATGTGTAACACGGAGATATTTTGTAGAAAGAAGAAAGAAAGTCTCGTGAAATGTTTAAACTGATCCAACCCCTTGAGCTATTAGGTCTAAATCATAGGTCTAATGCTTAAAATAAGCAATTTTGTTGTGAATGGAGCGTGCTTTTACTTGAAGTATCCAGAGTGATTTGGACAACATGTGCTCCTTTTAAAATGTTAGCGCTAACCAGGTCACTAGCTGCGCTTTAAAGCAGGTTTACTTTGCCTGTCAATGACGCCTCCCCGACATTGATTTGCACTCACGGCCTGCGCAGAAGACACACACTCGTATCGATTAGCTGTCTGTATTCCATTCCTCAGAAATCAATGCTGTTTGTGGCTTTGCCGGTCTACAATGATATAGTTTTTTTGTAAAGTGATTGGGATTAAAGTCAGCATTCTAATATTGTTTGAAGTTAGGATTAACGCGTCGTGGGAGGGTCTTTTTAATGAGGTGGGCGGAGTCTGCGTTACGCTTGATAACGTGCCATCGCGTCCGTCACTGATAAATAGTTTTGTTTTTGCGCGGCTGTTGTTTATACCAGCAGAAGCTCAATGACTCATGATGACACATTGTGAGTAAGCGCACTTGTGCCCAAAAACAACAAACAACGCGGCTGTTCTCATTTAGACCCAATTGAAGCGCTCGTTCCACCGCTTGGTGATGGAATGACCTGTTAGACGAAATCTGTTCAACATTTACTCCAACTGTGCATTCATATCTTTTTCATCCACTATAAATGGATTTGTTTGCCGTGGAGCTGTATATATTCTCCTCTAAGTTCAAGGTATCTGGAGGCGTACAGTTTGCGTGGAGAAATATATGTATTTTAATATAGTGTTTGCTAGTTGGATATTCCAGGCAGTTCCAAGAAGCTCCTTTAGGGGGCAGTACAGCTTCACATTGATTCCCCTTTTGATAGCATTGTGGACCTCAGCCCAGATGTGATCAACTGGAAAAAAAAGAGAAGTGCACCTACTCTGAGCTACAAGGACGACACAAACCTGGCAGAGGCCCCCTGCACTCCCTCCTGCCCTGCCTTATGCCCACCTGCGTGCCCATCTGCAGAAGAGTCCCACCAGTTGTTCTGTTTTTGTGCCAGGGTGAATCAGGCCCATCGGCTGCACTCCCAGGTGTGTATCTGGCTGTGTCCCCCCCACCCCAACAACCTGAGAGCATACTACTAGTCTTCCTGGGAGGAACCAGTGATCAGATGTCTAAAAGTCCACTTGCTGTATTGTAGTTTATGAGAAGGAATAGAACCAGATTGTGTGCTGGCTGATCCAACTGCTGTTTTGGCTTCAAACCTTTGAGTTTGTATTCTGTCAGAGAAGCAGAGGTGGGGTTTTATACTCCTTAATGTTTGCAGTATTTATATCATATATCTGTATGTACAATATGAGAGTTTTGAGAGATTGCAGTGACAGCTGCTGTGTCACATCTCCTTGTTTTCCCCCAAAACAAATTGGCTTTCATATCATGTGATTACAGTAAATGTCTAAACTGACCTTTAAGTCAACATGAAATCAAAATTGGCCCTATTTACTTTAATGCTTTCCTGATATTGTGCACAGTTTAGTAGTGCATATTATTCTTAAGGAAAAAAAAAAAAAAAGAATGTTTTATCTTAAAGAGTTAGTTCACCCAAAAATTAAATTTCTGTCATTATTTACTCACCCTCATGTGAGTAATCATATCTCCCAGCCCTAACTTAAATGTATCCCAAATGTTTCCAAGAATGTTTAAATCCAGAGAAATAAGCAATTTTAACCAGGACCGTGTCCGTGCATCGCCTATTAATGACATCATGCCAGCGTTACCCTCGATTTCCGGTTTTATTTTGTAGAAACCATGGAAACACCAAAGACGCTTTAATATATTATGTGTTTTATTAGTCAGGTGAGCAATTGCTTGGATGGATACATTCATCGACAGAAAACTCATGTTATATAGCTCATCACAGAAAGTCTAATGTTTAAATCTCTTGATTTACTGTAAGTACCATGTTTTACCATGCCTAATATCGATCTAGCTTACCTCAGTGTGCAACAAGTGTCTCATAGTAGCTGCCGAGTGAACGCACAAAGTAGCATTAAAACAACTTTCATTATAAAATAGTAAAATAATAAATAAAAGCTCCTCTGCTCTCAAACCGTGTGTCTCGCTTGTCTCTCATTAGCAATCGCTCCAGCTGCCTCGTTTCTGCTCCCACAGCACTCGGTCCTGCTCTGCTTCATACTACAGTAACGTTAATAATCTCATCCATGAACATGATTTCTGCCCGAGTCCCGTCCCGATTCTTTTCCACCGGCTGTAGACGTGAAGACAACACATCCCATAATTCCGCAAAATCAAGGCATCATCAAGCTTTGTTTTGTATAAGTGACCTCTAGTGGCAAAAATTTACATATTGTGGCTTTAACTAGGTGTTTTGGTCCCATATGTTTGAGAGTCAGAAGTGCCATACATTGAGTTAGAAGTACTGAGAACAGTTACTAGGTAGGTGGTAAGCTAGTCTTGCAGCCAGACCAGCTGGCCCAAAAGTGCCCAAAAACCTTCGAAAACCATCAAAGCAGACCAGTCTAGCTTGGCCAGGCAGAGACAGCAGCTAACAAACCTTAGGCTGTTTTTTTTTTTTTCATCAGCATAATGGAAAACCAGGGTGGAAACCTCCAAATTGTAGCAATTTAATTCTTTTTTTTGTTTATTTCAAAATCAATGAACATTCGGTTGTGCATAGCGAATAAAAGAAATGAGCAGCCATGAATGATATCCTCAAGCTAATGAAAATTGAGTATCTCTATCTAAAAAGCTCATCTGGTGGAATAGAACATTAAATGATAACTCCTGTGTAGAGACACTTTAGAGCACCTGTGGCCCTGCCAAACCATTTTTATACATGCACTCTTTTCTGAAATACTAATGAGTGGTTAAAAGCATGCTTTTAATAGATTTCTTTTCTTGCTTCACAGTTAAAGATGAAGATCCCCTGTGGCAGAAATGCCACATTTAGCATCTTTACATATCCACAAGTTCCTTGAGCAATGACGTATGTCGGGCCTTATGTGAAAGGTAAACTGAAGTTCTGGTAAATGGTTGATGATTTAATGAGATGTGCATCGATCTAGCTTCATTTAGTTTTGAATTTTTAATCAATAGTCATGGCCGGAAGGAGATAATAAAGATGGGGCTAATTAATGAGACTGGTAATGGGCAGGATCTCCACAGTGGATCATTCATGTTTGAAAACCCAGCTGTTCTGATAGACGAGCACGCTAAGCTTTGATACTAAGGAATAGAAGGAGGGGATTACTGCTGGAAACAGGACCTTGGCCGCTCCGAGTGCTACTTGACCTTGAGTAATGTCATACTTTATGAACTGTGCCGAAGTGAAACTCTGGTTCACCAACTGCGATACCTCTCAAAATCAGTGTCTGAAAAAAATGAGGAGATTGAGAAAAATTAGCCGTAATTTCTGAAGCTGAAACTTTCAAAATGTCATAAATGGGTGCTTATTGAATGTGACATTGATTAGCCAAGGGAGCAATGGAAAAGATGACGGACTATTTCATTAATTATACAATTTTATGACATTCAGAATTACACTGATGTAAAAGTGCAATTTATTTGATTGAATGCATAACATTTTCTTTTTATTTTTGATGGTGGATTATAAATCATTCAAGTAAATGTACCTTTTTTATTCATTTTTAGGTAGATGCAGATGGTGGGGTGGGGAGCATTTAATTTCTCATAACAACCAGGTGCACAGTTCTACTGATGCAATTTAATTAAGTCTGGCCATGTACTGTAATTAAGGCATAGATCAGCCAGAACTTAAAATTTTGTCATCATTTACTTGCCCTCACATTGTACTAAACCAGGGGTTCCCAATTCCAGTCCTTGCACCTCCCCGCTCTGCACAGTTTGTATGTCTCTCTTATCTAACACGCCTGAATTAGATGAATGAACTCCATGAACTCGGCTGCATCCCGATTGACAGTGTCCCTGAGCACAGGATATCTGTTGAACTTCACTTCACTTAACAAAATGCGCTCATTCAGAACACCATGCAATGTCATCAAACACAGATGAAACTCAAGTCGCACATATTAGAGGAGTTTAAGGTTTGATGTCATAATAAACTTATGTAAATATATATATATATATATATATATAATAAATGATTATACTTTCCTTTAATATATAAAAAATTCATATAAATATTAATTAATTATAAATTTCCACTTAATCTAATGTCAAATTCAAAAGCCCTAAACTGAATGATAAATGTATGTTACGATGTTTAATATGAAAATACATGTAATTTGTGTATATAAAATATGTCTTTTTATTTTATTTAATGCGTAATCATGATAGTTGACTTGTAACTCTCGCATCTCATGCACTTTACACCCGTGATCAGCCGCATACAAACACACTTGCTTTGGATTGGAATCTTAAGATGGCGAAATACCCTTTTAAAGGATTAGTTTACTTCAAAATTAAAATTTATTAATAATTTACTCACCCCTGTGTCATCCAAGATGTTCATGTCTTTCTTCCTTCAGTCGAAAAGAAATTAAGGTTTTTGAGAAAATCATTCCAGGATTTTTCTCCATATAGTGGACTTCAATGGTTACCAGTGGTTTAAAAGTCTAAATTGCAGTTTCAATGCAGCTTCAATGCGCTCTACACGATCCTAGCCGATGAATAAGGGTCTTATCTAGCGAAACGATCAAGCATTTGTGGTTAAAAAGTATATACAAAAGTATATAAGTATATAAAGTATATATATTTTTATTTTTTTAGAAAATGACCGATTGTTTTGCTAGATAAGACCCGTATTCCTCGGCCGGGATCGTGTAGAGCCCTTTGAATCTGAATCTGAAGAGCCCTTATCAGGAAATTTTAATTCTGAAGTGAACTAATCCTTTAAGTCCACTTCGCAGCTCACTTACGGTTGAATGGAACCCACCCCTTAGCTGAGCGTGTCAGATAAGAGAGACATACAAAATGTGCAGAGGCGTGAGGACCGGGATTGGGAACCATATGACTTGTGCGTAATTTCCCAAGTCTTGAAGCCCGCTGTATTTGGGGAAAAGACAGAATCTTCTCAATTGGTTATGAAAAGCATAAGAAACAATGGTGTTTGGCATCATTGGCATATTTATAAATAAATACGGAAATTAAATTTGTCGTATCAAACCCGTAAGACTTCCATTCTTCATATAAAGTGATTGTGTTTCTTAAGAGTTGGATGAAACTGCTTGACTCATATGGATTCGTTTTATAAACTTGTTTAAACAAAGTTTTGATGGAATGGACTGTTAATGTATTGAGTTAGTCATTTTTTATTTTTTATTTTTTTTTTAGGTGAACTGTCCCTTTAAGAACAAACGCTGTTTTGAATAAACTGCCAATTCCAGAATTGTTCATCCTGATGATTCACTATCCAATTTCTGTGTTTGATACGGTTAGACTTATAACGTCGCAGAGCTGCTAAAACCGCTCTCAGTTGAAGGTTTCCAGCCATCGCAAGAGTGACCTCCCATCTGCTGAGTCGTGTCTGAGGGGAACTTGTCTGTCCTTGCTGAGTAACAAATGACCCTGACACACCAGAGACTCTGAGCTTGCACCTGCTTAACTTTTCTCACCCGTCTGTCTCCCATCGCGCCAGACTGACAAAGCTCAGGGCCCAGTGGGCTCCAGACGATACCTTTCGGACCGAGCAGTGTGCTAGTAGGCTAGAGCGGCTTACTCATGGCTTTGGCAGCATCTGTCAGCTCTGGGGTTGGTACAGCCCTTGGGGGGATGATAGACTTGCTTATAAATAACCCTGAAATGAATTAAAAGAGATAAAGAGGCTCCTGTTGCCGAGGAGACGGAGAGCTCTCAGCTTTGGCCGGAGGGCACAACGGGGGTGTCGGGACAGGGCGATACAGTCGGGAGGGAGCGGGAGGTATAATTGAAACATTGCGCCGTGGCAGAGTGGCCTTTGGTGTGATTGATACCGTTTTAGAATACTCCTGTTCACTCTGGCTCCGGGGGATTTACCTGAGGCAGAGAAGGGAAAGGGGGATGCATAGGTGGCTCATCCGGGTTTGGCAGAAAATTGGTGCCATCCATCAAGAACCAGATTTAACGAACGCAGAAACCGGGCTGCCCGGCAAAGGATTCTTATTTAAGGCAGTGAACCAGGAAACGTGCGAGGGGCATGGACTGGTGCAGGTCTATCAATCAGCTAGTCAGCTCCTTTATTCAACAAGCGAGCGACAGCCCCTGAGGCCAGCGCATGGGGTTCCGGCTTGTTGGCCTTGCAACACTCTCCCTGAAGGGAAGTGGTGGGAAGTGAATGTGAAAGAGAGGTAGAGAGAGTTTTGGGGTGGGGGACAAGAAGAGGAGAGGCATTAGGGCTTGGCCGTGTCCCCTGATGAGCTAGCACGCTTCATCTTTCTTGCGCGTGGACCTGGAACTGCGGCTTGATGGGATTTTCAGCACTGTGGCCTCCATGCCTCGCCGGCGATCGGTTGGGGGCCTAAGGCCAGTCGCCCGAGCTCTGCGGTAAGGCGCTGATGCCCTCGCTGACTCTCTTTACACTGCGCCACCTTTGCCTGAACTTGCAGAAGAAAATCCAGAGTGCAGGATTTAATAGCTACGCAAGAGTGAGAAATGAAATGCAACTTCAGATTTTCTGTGCTTGTAGAATGCCAAAGCATGGCTGTAACCCTGGGTCTAAAACTCAAATTACCTAGCCAACCTCCACCAGGGTTCAGTTGAACAGATACAAGTGTTTTTACAACCATGAAGTTTAAGTATATAAAGTTTTTGGTGCAGTTGTTCAGTAGGACAGATATTTGAAGTTCCTTGCAGATTCAGGAAAAAAAAGTCTTTAAAATCTTTCATCAGTACCTCTTCTGAATCTGGCTGCATTCCGGTATGCAACACCCTTTTTTCACAATCCAGTCAATTCCTGCACTAAAAAAAAAAAAAAAAAAATACTGGGTTAAAAACAACCCGATTTGGGTTATTTGGCAACCCAGCGCTGGGTAAATATTTAACAGAACACATGCTGGGTTTTATACATTAACCCATTTTGGGCCAATCAATGGCCAATCAATTTGATAATGGTTTTTAATTTTAAATAATAAAAATGCACTCTAAAATCTCTCTATACATATAGGACAGGAACAGTTCATATACAATATTTTTATTCAATGGCAAGTCAGTCTTTTACAATCATAAAATACTCCAAAACATTTAGTAAATGTAAATGTTTTAGGAAGTGACAGGAGCAGAAGCAGCAGCCAATCTGTGGAAAGAAAACTGGTAAGTAGGCTGTTCCAGTTCATTAAATGGCAATCTTATATATTATTTTTTACAAAATTACATAAAAACAGCGTTACCTTGTCAAACGCATAGCGCGACCGCAGCTGCAACGCTAGCTTACTATTATAGTCAGTGGAGCTCACGGCAATTTAGTTATACATGACAGCGATGTCACGTCGTGTTTCAAGCCCTGGTCGAGCATTCGTTTGACGGCCGTGAAACTTCCATGGTGGCGCAGGCGAAAATAGATCCGGTGTATGCTGCGTTTGTAGAAGGCTAGCGTTCCAAGCTGACTGCGGCGTACATGTAAACAAAAAAGGTAAAATGTGAGACTACAGACGTTTTCCTCTTTGTACAGTAATAATTTGATAGGAACACAATGTAATACAAACCTTAATTTCATTCAGGAATTTCCCCTCAGGAAGTTTTCTTTCAGAACAGAAAACAAAACGATCGTTAAGTTCCAGTTTTAACTGGTTTGGCACAGACAACCCAACATTGGGTTACATTTACCCAACGGGTAGGTATGTGAGGGGGTACATTAAAAATGACTCAGCAGCTGAGATACAGAAAAACTACCCCAGCACCTTGGTAAAAATATTAAATATAACCCAATAAAATTACCCAGCAGGCTGAACCCAGCATTTGGGTAAAAAACAAAAACAAAAAATCCCCCAGCATTTTCAGAGTGACCTGTTGACTTTAAGACAACAACTTTAGAAGTAATGCCACTGCAGCTGGAAAACCGCTGCGTGTTTAGCAGCAGACATTCGGATGAAGTACTGTTTTGATTAATGTCTAGTTTAGGATGGTGTCGATGAAACTCATACATTCTGCAGGATGAATTGCAGACCGATGCTAAGAGGACACCTGCACGCCTTGTGGCACGGGGCAGAAAATGGACCTGTTCTATTTTTTCCCTCTCTTTGTCCCTGGTAACCCTCTTCTTCCTTCATTCCCTGAGAAAGTTAAATTTTTTTTCTTTTATTTATCTATTGTATAGATTTTTCCACCATCTTCTGTTCAGATAAAATGCCGCCCACTAAGAAACCGTGGAGTAAACATCGTTTCATAGCTTAGCCTGAAAGGCAGGAAGAAGGAGGCGAGCGAGTAGAGACAGAGAGGGTGGTGCACTCGCAGACACACAAAATCAATGCTGATCAATGTTTTATATCACCAAGATGCTGCTCCTCTCGACCTGCTCCAGCTGGAAAAAACACCTCCCAATCACCTCTCCTACAAGAGGGCGTCAAGTCCCTCTGGTGTTTTACCCAGAGTTCAATAACCTACTCCACCCTCAATCAAGAGTGAGAAAAGAGGACAACAATAAGGAGAAGCTGAGGACACTCAACAGGCATGTAAAAGGTGTGTCAAAGTTACCAATACTAAATATATGCTGTGTCAGTGAATCACATATATCAATATATTCTGAGCCCTCAAAACATGATGAAATAAAAGATTTTAAATTATGTGTGTAGATCGGTAAAGCATTGAGTAGACATGGCAAAAGATGATTAGTGATGTGCGATTTCAAAACACTGCTTCGAAGCTTTACGAATCTTTTGTTTCGAATCAGTGGTTCAGAGCACCAAAGTCACGGGATTTCAGTAAACGAGGCTTCGTTTACGTGATCCGAACCACTGATTCTAAACAAAAGATTCCTAAGTCTTTGAAGCAGTGTTTTGAAATCGGCCGTCACTAGATATTGTTGAAAAGTCGTTATTTTGTTTTTTTTTGCCGCACAAAAAGTATTCTCGTCGCTTTATAATATCAAGGTAGAACCACTGTACTCACATGAACTGTTTTGAATATGTTTTTAGTACCTTTCTGGGCATCTGAAAGTGTTAAAGGAACACTCCACTTTTTTTGAAAATAGGCTTAAACAGTTGAGTTTTACCGTTTTCAAATCCATTCAGCCGATCTCCGGGTCTGGCGGTACCAATTTTAGCATAGCTTAGCATAGTTCATTGAATCTGATTAGACTGTTAGCATCTAGCTCAAAAATGACCAAAGAGTTTCGATATTTTTCCTATTTAAAACTTGACACTTCTGTAGTTACATCGTATACTAAGACCGACGGAAAATGAAAAGTTGTGATTTTCTAGGCCGATATGGCTAGGAACTACTCTCATTCTGTCGTAATAATCAAGGAACTTTGCTGCCGTACCATGGGTGTAGCAGGCACAATGTGCAGCGTCTCTCACAAATGGTTGCAAGGCACGCTCCCTGTGCAAGCAGCAGGGGGTCACAGGCGCTGCGTAATATCATTGTGCCTGTTGCACCCATTTTTAGTAGAAACAACTCAGTTAAATTAAGTTCATGTAGTTACAGTACATGAGTTTCTAAGTAATGTGAACAAGGATGGTTTGAGTAAAACTAACAACAGTGAAAGTTCATTTTTGAGTGTATTATTCACAAAATACTTTCACATGCAGAAAGATGTCTTTGGCCATTGCTTTGTCTTGTTGTTCTGCGGCATCTTGTTCCGTGAACAGTGTGGTTTTCAGATGCTGTATGAAGTTTCATTCGGTTTCATTCTGTTGTGCTCTGTTTCTGAATGCAAGAACATGTTTTAATCACATTATATGAACATATTACTGTAAATTGATAGCCCAATATGAACCAACTTTTATGGTATCTGCATTTTTAGATGACACTGTTATTCCTTTATGATTGTCCTTTGGTGAAGGAGTTTGGCCTTATCTGTTAACAAGTGCACACACACGGTGAGGAGCGAGGGAATGTGATTGGTTTTGGCGATACGGGAAAAACATGTATTGCGTTCACAGATAGAGTTGGAGTATCCAGTAAGGAATATTACAGACCAAAAAGATAAGGTGTAGCACAATTTGTGTAGCGCCGCAAGCTTCTCTGTTAACACCCATAAATAAATAAATAAACAAAAGATCCAAGATATCCCATGTAATTTTCTGCCCGCCTGTGTTAAAGAGATGGAGCGTGCACGTTGTGTAAATGGCCCAATATACTACCAAGACACTAAAATTCAATACCATCTCCCCTCACACAGTAAACAGTATTTTTTAAAAGCATGACCAGCAAACACAGAGACAAGCAAATTTAATCCAGAGTTTTTTAACAGGTCTGAGTGGATCGATACCGCAATCCCTTAGACGCACAGAGCATTTCTAAAGCGACAACAACAGCAGGAAATAATGATACTTGGGGGGGAAAAAAAGGAGCAACTGTCAGAATAGAGGCTGGCACATCGGCGATGGTGTCTGTTCTCTCTAATTAATTTTCTCAGAAATGGAGACAAAGTGTGCCAGAGTTTTATTTCCAAGAAGCTAATGAGTTTCCTACCGAGCAAAGCTGAAGATAACCAGGAAGGGGGTTGCGGGGAGAGGGAACACATGCATACCATTCCAACTTAATGTGCTTCTCAAATGAATTTCCTATCAGCTCAACTTGTGCCATAATGGTGATTTTATAGCTCCTGGAGCTTCAGCAGTGGTGAATTGTGTTGCGGATTGTGCCCAGGAGATAAAAACCTCAGGTTGCTTGTGAAACTTCATGTAAATGGGGAAATGTGCAATCTCTCTGTGAGTACTGGTACTGCTGTTGTTGTTTGTAGTCATGCATATAGTCCAATATTTTAGAACAGCAAATGTAGAAAGTCACAAGTCTTAATAATGTTTTAAATTTTTGTTTTTCCTCCCTGAAAGCAATCATATTGCTGCCACTTGGTGTGTAGCACACAAGCTGTATGAACCACCTTAGGATACTTTTATGGGGCTTTTGCATTAAAAAAAAAAAAAAAAATCATTTGCATTGCATGGATAACACAGTCTTCAGAATTTCTATACTTTTTGTGTTCCACTGAAGTGATAGGTGTTTAGAACAACTCATTTTAGTAATAATTCTCACCAAATCATGTCCAGGTCACATAACTTATGTTTTTTTTTTGCATTTCAGTAATGAGATTTTAACTTTTTAATGATCCTACATTTTTAAAATACAACTTTAAACAATTACAATTAATTTTTAATAATAATAATATTATTATTATTATATTTATACTACTACTAATAATATATTTTTTAAAGGATTAGTTCACTTTCAAAGGAAAATTATCCCAAGCTTTACTCACCCTCAAGCCATCCTAGGTGTATATGACTCTCTTCTTTCTGATGAAAACAATCAGAGAAATATTAATAAATGTCCTGAAGCATCCGAGCTTTAAAATGGCAGTGAATGGGTGTCACTAGAATGAGCTGAAGAAAGTGTTTCTATCCACATCCATCCATCATAAATACAGTGTGTGCTCCACACGGCTCTGGGGGGTTAATAAAGTCAAAATATTATGTTATTAATATTATTTTGTGTAAAAAAATATCCATATTTAATCAAGTTATGAAGTCAAATATCGAGCTTCCGCCAGACTGCCTTCCGTATTCAAGTTACAAAGAAAGTGTAAATTGGCTTCGCGTCAGTTACACTTTTTTTCGTAAGTTGAATAGGAAAGGCATAGGACGTAGTGTAAGCTTTGTGAACTGCAAGAGTTTTACACTTTCTTCGTACGTTGAATACAGAAGGTGGTCTGGCAGAAGCTAGATATTTGACTTCACAAATTGTTTAAATATGGATATATTTTTACACAAATGCATTGTTTCGCTTCAGAAGGCCTTTATTAACCCCCCGAAGCCGTGTGGAGCACATATTTATGATGGATGGATGTGGATGGAAGCACTTTCTTCAGCTCATACTAGTGACCCCCATTGACTGCCATTATAAAGCTCAGATGTGTCAGGATATTTATTAATATTTCTCCGATTGTTTTCATCAGAAAGAAGAGAGTCATGTACACCTAGGATGGCTTGAGGGTGAGTAAAGCTTGGGCTAATTTTCATTTGAAAGTGAACTAATCCTTTAAGTAAAATATGTGTTTATATATATTTATATATTATTATTATTATGTGTTTATATATATTTATATATTATTTATATTTATATATATTATGTGTAATATATATTTGAGTGAAATATGACCAGAATGTGTTCTTGACAGGTTGCCTTGATTCAACCAATAAAACAAAAAACATTCCACAGCTCTCACCAGATGTTGTCAGAGCACATAGCATTTTTTCATATTCATTATAAAAAGCTGATGGTATTATTCCACAAAATGGCTTGTGGTTGCTTTGTTTCCATCCTAGTTACAGCCCCATGCAGTTCACTCCCTCTTCCACTTCCTGTGGAGAAACTTTCTGTAGCCAGACCTTGATTTATGTCTCGGGCTTTTCAGGCCAAACAAAGGTTCAGCTGCACAGGGGATCGATGGGCAAGCCACAAAATAAAAGGCAACAGACTTAGCAATGACTTCAGTGCTGCATACTGAGTGAGCATCTCTCAACCCCCTTCAACTGAGACGGCGCCCTCCGTGGGCATACGCTGATTTGATGAGGCCTTAATAAGCAGTCTGGAAACACTCTGAGTTTAATGAATGAGTCAGTCGTTCTGATGGCTAGGATTATGTGTTTTTATATTAATATTATATCTAATAAGACCGTGCTATATCACATTGTGACCAGCCCCATTTCCTCCTTTGCCAGTATGTGAAGGTGATTAATTCAGAACATGGATGTCCTGTCTGCAAACTGATTATATCAGGTTGGACAGTGGTACCCACCCTATAATGTATGACGTGCCATCGTGCATCCATCTGTCTGATTCGCTCCCCCTTCTCCACCTTGTTTATTTTTAGGTAAACGCCAATGGGTGGGAATCACATGCTGATGGAATGACGGTTGTCAGAGGGATTAAAACTAAAGATGAACCATGTGGGAGTTTCCTCCAAAGAGCCTGTGGATAAATCTCATTAGCATACCGGCTCTGTGGATGGCTGTAAATTTAAGGAATGACATGCTGGAGAGAATGAGGTTGGTTGAAAGCAGAGGGTGAATAAACAGGCAGAAGCAACGCCATAGTGCCACTAAGACCCCACCTGCCCACCATTAATCATTAGAATAGCACTCTGCCAGTTTTTGTGCCATCTCCAAGGCCTCAGAAACCATTAAACATCTGGTCTCAATATGAAGTTTGTACATACTGTACTTTTATATACATTACCATTACCAAGGGGTCAGGGTTAGTCTTGTTAGCATGGCCTGGTTAGCCCCTGCTGGTAGACACCGTAACTACACTATCTAATTTTAAAAGGGCAGTGAAGGCTATCCCGTCTGGTCCAAGCCAACAGAAGGTCTACTGTGGCACAAGTCACACAAAATTGTAATGATGGTTATGGGAGGGATGTGTCACCACACAGTGCAATGCACTTTGCTGCGTATGGGACCGTGTAGCCAAAGACCAATCAGAGTGCCTATGATGACCCCTGTCCACTGTCGAAAGTGACCACAATGGGTATGCGAGTGTTGGAGCTGGACCTTGGAGAAGTGGAAGAAGGTTGCCTGGTCTGATGAGTCCTTTTTCTTTTACATCACGTGGACGGCTGTGTGCGTTGGCACCATTTAAAGGGGACATATCATGAAAATCTGACTTTTTCCGTGTTTAAGTGCTATAATCGGGTCCCCGGTGGATCCACCAACCCAGAAAACATGAAAAACGACAACCCAGTAACTTTGTTTTGGTAAGCCTTTCTCTGCAACCATGTGAAAAAACGAGCCACTTAGATTTTGCTCCCCTAGTGACGTAGGAAGGGGATCTTATTACAATATTACCACCCATTAACCTGGACGTTTCCACTCACGGCGCTGCCATTTTGTTTTCGCAAGCGACAACGGTGTACCAGTTTCCATTTCTTTATAGAGAAGAGGAAGAGTTGTTGTAGTAGAGTTTTGTTGCCATGCTGTCATTTTACGCCTGACTGCTTCACAAACGAGGGTCAGTTCAACGCTGGATTTGCTCAAAAGATTATCATGACGGCACATGCTAGTCGATGAGTTGAATCAAGGCCACAGCGACTACATAAATTTATCCACTAACCGTTCAGAAACATCCAGTTGCATTCTATAAGATTTAACTTCTTTCTGAGTCTCTCCATCAGTGTCCGACTCCGGTTTGAACAATGTAAGGCTGAACACCGTTACTGACAAACGTCATTTTGGCTGCGTGAGATTCTCCAGCTTTGCTGTTGTTGAGCAACCGAAGCTTGAGCTGATAAAGCTCCGCCCTCTTTTGGAAAGCGGGCAGGAGCAGCAGCTCATTTGCATTTAAAGGGACACACACAAAAACGGCGTGTTTTTGCTCATACCCAAATAGGGTCAAATTTGACAAGCTATAATAAATGTTAATACATGTTGTGAAAAGGGGCATAATAGGTCCCCTTTAAATGGGGAGGATGAAATCAGGATGCACTGCGGGTTGACGTCAAGCTGGTGGAGGGTCGGAGCCTCTGTGGGTCGGTACTGTTTTGGCAGCACGCGGAGGACCAACAGCATATTAAGCAGGTTTATTAGAAAAGTTTTATTTAATTGCATTGGAAAGTTTTCTCCAATTAGGCTTATTGAATGAAAATATTTTTTTAAATAGTTTATGTAATTTTTGTTTGTTTTCAAGAGATTTTTTCCCCTTTCAATTTCCTGCTCTCACTCAGACCCCTGCTACACAACGCAAACATCTGTTGTAGTTTGCTTTTGTTCACTCAACATAATTAAAACTGCTTATTGAGTGAGGGAGAGTGCAGGATACACAAGTGGTCAATATGTACAGTTGATAATGGAGGTTCGAGTTGGAGGCCAAGTAGGATTGCATTTGTTGTTCTATAAAGGAAAAGATGGAGAAAAAGCACTGTTTTGTCTCGCCATACATCTCCTTAGAGATGAACGGCCTGCCAGGTTGCCCATGATGGCTTGGGCCAAGGTGCCATATTGTAGCAATTGGTCCTGCACGCTGGTGGCTGTCACTTAGCTCTGCGTGTGTGACAGCCTGAGCTCTCTGTCTGTCTGCCAGGCCTCCCTGCACAACCCACCCCCCTATCCATCTGCTTTCGGACCCTCTGAGATATCACCTTGCACCCAGAGACTTATCTTGCTATGGTTCCCATGACTGCATTACATATCGAACAAGCCTTTCCAAGCTCAGTTCCTCTCCCGTTGTGCCACATTGCCTAAGTTGCATTGAGCAGAATATATCTCACCCTCCTTTCCTGAACGTTGCCCACCTGTGGTCCTGAAGACAAGCCTAAGGGGTCTAGGTTTGACTGATGAGGTGGCCCTTGCTGGTTGATGCAATAACTACACCATCTGGGAAGTAAGTAGCATTATTGTCCATTGATGGCCATTCAAAATTCTAAATTTCATGTTGTGTGTCGTAGTTGGTGGTTTAACCAAAGTAGGGATAGTTCACCAATAATATATCATTATTTACTTGTATGACTTTCTTTCTTCTGTGGAACACAAAATAAGATCTTAAAAAAGGCCAGTGGGGTCCAAAACAACAATGTATGGACAACAGACATTCTTCAAAATATCCTCTTTTGTATTTTAACGACATCCAAGTGAGTAAATGATGACAGAATTTTTATTTTTGAGTGAACTATGAAATGTGCTGTTTGAAATTTACTTTGTTTTTGAAAGAAGACTCTTCTGCTCACCAAGGCTTTGTTTATTTGATTAAAAATACAGTAAAATTGTGAAATATTACAATTTAAAATTACTGTTATATATTTTAAAATATAACATTTCTGTGATGATAATGCTGAATTTTCAGCAGCCGTCAGTCCACTAACAGTAGTGTATGTCTTCTGTCTTTCATATTGCATTTCATGATGGTCGCTTGTAAAGGATTTGGGACTGTGTACGTCCTTGTGGTGCCAATGGCCCTTGCTGAACACAGTTGCTGGTTCGATCTCAGCATAGAATGATCTAATGGGATTTGTCCTGTTTTCCAGGAAGAAAGTGAATAGACTATTGATGATACGGTACTTTGCAGTGGCTTTGGTTCACATTAACTGGCTGTGTTTGATGTTGTTAAATCAGGGCGAATAGAAAATTCAAATACTTTGTAAATGAATTGAAACCTCATTGAGAGGGTTTCTTTATTCATGCCATCGTGAATCCAGACACATTATTTGTGTCAGAGCAAAGCATATCATCTCCAGAGTTAAAGTGAGTGACTCCGACAGTAAGTATTGCCAGAATTCAACACTCGCTCAGTTTCTGAGCAGCTATTTTCCAGGCTGTCTGCTGGCCGCCCGTGCCAATGAAAGACTCCGGTCTGCAGCACGCAAGCCATTTAATGAGAGTTCTGTGCTGATCTGAGCACAAATGAGCCAGGGGAAGTTTGATGTGCCACTCAAAACTGGTTTTCCATCATTATCTAAATCTAGCATAAAACCCCCCATAACTTTGAGGCTCAAATTAGTTTTAGAGAATTTTTTGCTCATTAATGTCATGTCAGTCTGCAAGATGTATCCAAAAGATAAATGAGAAAATGGAAATTGTACAGCACAAAGGACTTCTCTGTTGAGAGATGCCGGGTGTTTCCGTCGACTTTTCGCGCTCGTGTTTTAGTAAGCCTTCCAAATAACCTTTTTGTAGAACTTACTTTCTTCCTCAATTAATTCCGAAGATGTTGAATATTTAGATGATACCTTTCCATGGCACTGTGACCTAACACTTTGTGATTCACGAGTTCAAAAAGGTCATAAATATCTTTAGAAATGCTCAAGAATCTGTCTTGGGGATTATGCTGGCTTGGAAAAGTAATTAGTTGCACCAAAGATGTGTTGCAGAAGGACTCTGCTAGGGAACTAAGAAGCTTTTGGGGCTCCAATTAAAACTTCATAGGAAACTCAGATCTGTATATTACATTTAGAGAGTGCTAGAGAAAAGACACCAGGTAGGGGAAGATAAGGTTGATTTGCATATGTTCTAAATATACTGCATGTACAGTGCTGAGGTTGTTGGGTTTGCATTTGCACATTACGTTTTAGCTGCTTAATTTTGAGGTCTTTGAGTACATCCTGACTCATAAAAGGAGACAGATGTTACTTCAGACAACATTTGCTTTTCATTATGTTTTCCAGGAGGAAAGTGAATAGACTATTGACATTAATGAGCTAGGTCAGCCGCAACCACTTGTTAAGCTATGCAGGGAATATTGACCTGCATAAAGACCATCACAGAGAGGCACAAAATCACTCTGCAGAACATTTTTGTTCACTGTTGCTTGCTGGTGAATGATCTTCCCGCCTTCATCCAGAATGCAGAATCCCTGGCAACATTCAAAAGACAGCTGAAAACTCATCTCATAAAAAAAAAATAAAATAAATAAAAATCAATGTTTTCACTTCTTTTAATCCCTCCCTATTCTAGCTTATGCTATTCTAAGCAATGTCTGAAATTGTGAGCACTTCTTGTGTTCATTTGTCTCTTCATGATGAATAAAAAACAGTCATTTTTAATAGTAATAATATTTAAAGCTGCATTCCGTAAGTTTTGCCTCTTTGTCGCCATCTCTGTTTGAAACCTGCAATTGCAGTTGTTTGCGGAATTATCATTTTTTCGTGAGTTGTGCCTCGGCACGGCTCCATAGCGCGGATGAATCTAATATTTGCTGTCAATGTGGATACTGTACTTCGGAATCACAGATTGTAGTCTTGAAGTATGACCAAAGTAAGAATTTTCACCGGAAAATGTCATCTGAACAAGTAAGTAACAAATCTGCCACTTTTGTTCTGACCAACTGAGAAAAAAAAGCATTACAATAAATCGCGCTGCCAATGGTGATTAAATCTAACGATCGCTTAGCTCGGATCACGTCAAACTGCAAATTATTATTATTGTTAAGCTTTGTTCTCAAATTGTTAATGTTAACAACATCAGCACTGCATGACTATGTGTATTTAGTGTGTGTTAGTGTTACCTGTAGATTTCAATTTCTGTACAGTCTAATCTCTAACAATAATTTGTCATACCATACAATCCACCATCCAAATGATAAGTTTAATTATTGCAGCTGCTATGAGAAAAGGCTATAAATGATCCGCCTCACGTGCTATATAGCCTTCTAGCTGGGACTCGTTCTTTATGTAAACAGATGTGACGCAAAGACATGCTTGAATTTCCCACGGAAACCCACCAGTACCACCAGAATTATAAAACATTATTACAAGCTTACCGTTGTGAATCGGGCTAAGGTAAGGAGATAGTTTTGAACGCTGGCTGGTTATGTACTTGCTAAAAAATTGATTTAACCAAAAAAAGTTACGGACAGCAGCTTTAATTATATTACTAATATAATACTGTATTTTTAATCAAATAAATGCAGCCTTGGTGATCATTAGAGACACTCTTTTAACAAAATCGCAAACTTTTAAAAGGCACTGTATAAAAGGAGTATATTTAAGATTCTACACTATTTCTTGGTCACTAATATAAGCTATTTTGTGAGCATTCTTTGTACAGAAAGTTTTATTTGTTTATTTATTTATTGCTCTTCGGATCATTCTTAAATCATGCGGGCTAACATAATCATCAGTTATTATTAAAAAATGCTAAGAATATTGTGTATGGGTCAATGACGTGACAGGTCATTTTTTTGTCCAAAGGCCTTAATAATAATAAAAAGCAAAGATATGACAACCAAAGTATGTAAGGTAGTACAGCTAGATCTATTTTATTGAATCCAAAAAGTTTTAATTATATTTTGCTACATATAAAGATATTTTAAAGATTTTGACGTGTCAAAAGGTCATTCGGTTTAACCGTCCAAAGGCCAATACAACCATTTCATTTGTGATTAAAATATCTTAAAATGTAATAAATGTATATATTTTTTATTCTGCCATGAGTTTATAACATCATCATAGTGCAGTATTACAATTATGTGTAGAAGTCATTGCTTTGTTATGAGAAAAAATGTCCGCAAAATGAATTTCATTGATGTCATTCGGAGTAACCAAAATAAAGGGACCATTTTGGATCAAGTCATGCAGTCAATATCATGTGACAGGATGTGACATCATTCAGACACCTGCAAAGGACCACATGGTCATGAAGCAAAGTAACTAACTCTCTTTTAAATATTTGAAAAATTCAAGTTTTCATTTGCTTATACACATGTCCCGAAACATCAGGTCATTCGGTACAACCACTATAAAACGTGGAAAATGCCGTAATATTTTAAAAACTTTTACTAAATATAAAATGTTTGATTGTCCTTTTGCTAGCTAGCTATATAATCAGCCTGTTAGCATTGTTTGAAAATATTGTCATTCGGTATAACCAAAAGTGTCATTCATTAAAACCGAAATTTTGGTTAAACCGAATTGCATTTTTGGTGACAAATTTTGTCCATCTTGTAAAAAAATGACAAAAGCAGTGTTAATTGATTATAAAAACCACACAATCTCATTGTTAACACTTAATAAAACCTCAAAATTAATTATATCTCCATTATGTTTTTTTACACTTTTAAAAACCTTATTCATTAATGACCCATATATATATATATAGTAGAATACTAAAGATTTCCATAATTCATGTTAATTTTTAACTCATTATATAATTTCTAATGAAAAAAAATGGTTAAAACATTTAACTAGTGTTCCCAGGCTTTTGGACCCCACTGTATTTTAATTGTGCACATAAATCTTCTGCTTCTTTTTGCACTCTTTGCCAAGAAATGTAGTAGTAATGTGTTCAAAATGTAACCGAATTAGATTTTGCAACAGAAAGAAACCACTTAGCCTGTTTACCCTGAACACCTCCACTTCTTGATTACTAAGTGTTTAGCTACAGTTCTCATACACTGTATTCTAATGTAAATGTGTAATTAATTCAAGCAGACAAGGACTTGTAAGGATGTTTAGTCTCTTGTTCAGCAAGAAACAAAATCACTACTTTTTCAGCTCGCTCGCTTTAACAAGTTGAGCCAGAACCCATTTATTCATGAGTAACTTTGACAAGCAAAAAATGTAGAGCAGTATGTGTGAAAAAAAATAAGAACAGGGGCTACAAAAATGGAGGGATGTGCAAATGCATGCAGCAATTCTAGAGCTTTCCTGGAGGAAGCGAGTTAGAGTTCTAAAGATGTCACACAAACCAAGACGTTTCAAAGGAGCTACTACGACAGGCGAGATACAATAATGTCCAATAATCGGACAGAAGGCACCAAAGGTGGCGCAATTTAGGATCAAAGGAGTGGCAAAAATTGGAGATAATCATTCCATCTTAGGTTTGATACAAAGGGATCATGCCAGGAGTGTTGAAGTGTTTACGCTCACACTAATCAGTATCCATCAAGAGCTGGCCTGGAGCTGCAGTGCTGGCTTCTTTGCTCCGTGAGATGGTTTCATTCACTGGAATCGCTGGTAGAGGTAGAGGTAGGGTCTTTGATCATTGCTTCACTAAGCACACAACCTACTGCCCTCAAAAAACCTTTTTCAGTTTTCCGATACTGTTACTGCCTACATTTCAACATTTTGGTGTCCTTAAGGCTTTGAAATGACCAATGTAAACTTTTCTATCAATACTGCAATTCCTTTGTTTTGGTTTTAGGCCACAGAGCTGCTACTGTTGGACAAGTTGTTCTCTCCTAACTTCTGTCCCAAAACATCCTACACTGAAAACAATTGCTTACTGCTAGTAAATTTCACAAATAATCACAAAGAAATGGCAAGTCACACACTGAATTAAATGTGAAATATTGAAGTAGAAAGACTGAAATAGTATTTTCTATTAAAACGTACTCCAATAATATTTGTTTAATTTTTTTTAAACGGTGTACTGGGACTCAAAACATGTTGGCTGAATTTAAAATGATTTAGTAGTATACTACTACTTTTTCTGTTTCTGCCATTTGGTAAAAAATTGGAAGAGTATTATGCTAGTATGCTATTATTAATTCATCCATTGTTATTGGATACTTACGGAACAGTCGGTTTCCGTAAGTAAAAACTCCATTCATTTTCTCCATAGGAAAATTGATTTTTTAACAATAACTCAGGGTACATTTACACGACAATGACGTACTAAGAATGGAAACGTTTTTCATGTATATACGACAACGTTGTCAAAATGATCCCCATTCACACGGATCACAAAAACGCTTTAAAGCGCTGTATTTTGTGTGCCAGAGAAACACTACACGCCTACAGACTGAACTCGTAATACGCATCCGCATGACGTCACCGCTTTCACAAATTCGCGTTTTTGTAGTTTACACAGAGACAATAATACTATCGTTTTCAAAAACTTGCACTTTAAAACGCATTTTCAAAAGTTTGCATTTTCAGGCCCCCAAAACGCCGTTGTCATGTTAATGAACAGCCAAAATGCATAAAAAGTTTTCCGTTTTTAGTTGAAAACGGTGTTGTGAAAATAGCCCCTTAAACCTTTAAAGACAAAATGATAGATGGTATATGCTTTTGTTAAAGCAACCTGCTATTATTATTTCATTTATTTTTAAAATAATAATGTTTAACAGTGGAATTCCTGGTGGAAAAACTACATTACCCATGATCATGTATAAAAAAATGACACCAATCAGATTCCACCAATAAAATTGTTCCAAAACAGCTTTTAGCTCCGCCCACTCACATGAAGCATTGTGTCTCCCTACACTCTCATATACTTAAATGCTTGTATATGCATATTTTTCAATATATTTCAAATATATGGTTTCTATTGATATAATTATCAACTTCGTTTTTATTAACATCGTTTTTAATTCAGCTGTCATTCGCAATGCTTCATGGTATTGTATTCCTTCACTAAAGCCATTCAGTACAGTCTTATACCTTTTTGTCAGATTTTTAAATATATAAAAATATGTTTTTGCTTCAAATAAAAGTTTGTAATGTTATGAATGATTCACACTGTAGCTGGTTGGCTTGGTTAATGGCTTATCACGCTTTAACTTAGATGTTTTTAAAATCCCCATGGGAAAAATGAATGGAAAAAATACTCATGGGCACTAATGCACATGGTTCTGATGGTTCTGATTGGTCAATCGCGGCATCCAGTGGTCAGATATTTCTTAATATTCACTGTTGTCAATGGCAGTGTTGTGTATCAGACTGTTCATCTGAGTAACTGAAACTGTAGTGAAAATGACCACCGAGAACATCAGTTTTAAGATATTAATGCAGTGCTTGTCTTCAGTATTAATCAGAACATCAGTATTAATATATTATTGCAGTGCTTGTGTTGTTGCTAGGCAGATTATTTTGTCGATTGTAATGGAGTATTTATGCTTAGTGGAAGCTTTAAAATAATATCCCACACACAACATAACATAACTGCACATTATTGATTGACTGGTGCAAAAAAAAAAAAAAGTCTCTCAAAATGTAGTCACTGCTTCAGAATCTGTGGAAGGTTTATGTTGCTGTCTGAGCATTAAGAATATGGCTAATATATTCCAGAAAGGGTTTGCGCTAAATGACAAGCATTGCCCCACTCTCCTGCAGCTCTCCGGCAGTCAGGTGATCGGTGGTCCATGCCCGGCTTTATTATGCCACAGTGTGTGCGGCTGCCTCCCACCGCACTTCATTAGTTCCCTGTGATACTTAAGCGCAAACACACAGGCTTGGCAGTAGCTCTAAATAAAACAGCTCTGTGAGGGCGGGGGCATCTGAACGGTCTGTAGAAGTCCAGGATCAATTGGCCCACGCTGGCATCTTACATTTGACGTCTTTCCTTGTTTTCAGGCTCTTTCAAAAGAGTTGGCTACCAGCAAATCTGAAATTGAGATGATTTTAGGTGCACAAAAGCTCTTTCACCTGCTGAGAAACATAAGAGATGCATAAGAGGAATGCAAATCAGTTCGTTGAAAGAGTATGTATTCAGTTAAATGCTTTTGCATTGAATATATTCTGTTTCTATGCAAATGTAACCCTGAAAGCAAAAAAGGCAGACATAAAAATCCACACAGGGATTTGGTAACAATGGACAAAGGTCGGTGTCCGGATTGAAGGGAAGGTAAATAAATCTAATTGCTTCAAGGTTAATGGTGACATGAAATAAAATGGATTTGGTGTCAAAGGCAAGCTGACCGGTGAAATATAGACCTCGGATTTAAAAAAAAAAAAAACCTTTGACATGTGGACCAGTTTTATGAAACTCCCATGGTGCTTCTGCATTGTCTATTAGTCTGAAAGCCTCAGTTCCAGTGGGGACTAATTGCAAGGAAAAGCTCTGTAAAACTCTGTAAAAAGTCATACAGGTTTGGAACGTCATGCTAGCGAGTAAACGATGACACAATTTTCCTTTTATGCGTAAACTATACCTTTTAAATCCACCTGGTTTCTCATTGTGAATGAATTTCAACCTGTGATTTCATCAGGGATGCAGGCCTGCTGCAGTTCTTTCCCTTTTCACTCTCACTGAAGCCCCAGACAGAAGCTCCCTGGAGACTTTCGCTTCTTGTTTAAACCTGACACAAATTCCATGTCACAATGCCCAGAGTGACAGCGCTTGCAGGCACAAAAGCAAATATTTCCGTTTCTGGTCATACCCAACCCTCTTTACACGTCCCCACCGACACCTGAACCCTCCCTTTCCTCAACAGTTCCAACACTGCAAGCCAGCCATTTGTCACAAAGTAATTATAGAATTATCGATTGGCGAGCAATTAACAGTCCCTCCCTTTTCACTATTCCCCCCTCCCCATCTTTTAATTTGCAGTCAGACTGGCAAGAGCAAAAAAGCTTTAGGAGTAACACATTTAATCCCTTTGGGATTTCTCTACAGTCTTCAGATTAATAGAGGGACAGGGACGAAAGGCCTTTTTTGCCTGCTGTTTCCTGCCCGCTGTTTCCTGCTCTGTCTGGCTGCATGTCTCCAGGCCCTGGCCCTCCCCAACAGCGTCTCTCATGCCTCCTACAGACTTGCATCGAAAAGCTCCTCGTATTAGCATTGTGATGAGATGTACTGTCGGATATCTGCTGAATTTGATAAAGAAGGTGCAATATAAAGGAATGAGGCTGTAACTTCCTGAGGCTGTGTAATCCAACTGACCGTTTTGATCATTCCAGGGGAATGTGTGAGGGAAGGGGATCTGAGTACACTTATAGTGTGTATTGTGAATACAGAATGCTTTAAGTTTTCTTTTTATTCTCACACTTGAATCTTTAATACACTCTAAAAAAAAAACATGGTTCTTTAAAGGTTCTTTACATGTAGTAACCGTTCTATTTAGAACTGTATCCTCCTGAAGAACCCTTTATATGCTGAAATGGTTCTTTGTGTTAGTTAGTGTTTAGGGTTTTTTTTCCCCGCCTTTTTGTTTTTCAAATCTGTAACTGTCAAAGCCACCTCATTACTAATTTTCTGGAGATCAGCCATCCATGTACAGACTGTCACTCTACACACTCAACAGGTAAATGATTTCTTTCTTAAAATGTCTATAAATTTTAACTTTCAAGATGTTAGTGGTTTCTTACCAGTCATTTCTTTTTCTCTTTTTAGTTTAACAGAACATGCAAGTGTGAGTTGCTCTGTTCAGTTAAGGATACTTATCTTCTCTTCTCCATTAAGTAACAGAGATATTGAATTTATGATCCATATTGTTAGATTTTTTTTCTAAATTATTACTTTATTCATAGATACCCAGTCCTTTTAACATTGTAAAGGGCTCACTGTCCATTTTTGCCTTCATAAACGTAGTTGTTTTTACATAAACAAATAGAAGAGACACACTGTAACTGTAAAGATACACCTGTAAGAAGGTTATTTATAACCAGGGGTGCACATAAGTGGTGCGCAGGCACATGCATGGTAAAAATAAACAATGCGCACCAGAAAACATGGAGGGAAACGCTTTTGAGTACCAACATTTTTGGGGACCGGCTTACAGGGACACGTTTATTTACTGGAGTAGGATTTTTCTACATCTCTGGTAAGATAGCAATCATGATGATAAGTGTGTTCTTTAATTATTAGGGGTGCAACGGATCGCAGTTAATCCGTGATCCGTACGGATAATGTCCAACGGTTCGGCACGCATGTGATTCGCGGATTAACTGCTAAATTTAACCATCATATAGTGAAAGTTTATCATTTGGACGTGTTTTGTCTCGCCAATTAACACATTCAAACGATTTTAAAAGCGAAAAAGAGGCGAAAATCGGGACTTGTTAGCTGTTATCTGTGCCACACCCGAAGTGTGCACACGCAGAGAGAGAGAGAGAGAGGCGCATTTCAGACAGCGCTCGAACACCGAATTGATTCCTCTTTCGCATTTACTTTCGCTTGAACGGACGCATACACACAAAGTTATGTCAAAATACCTGTCTCGGCAAGTATTCTCTCGGTTATGTCATCAGCGAACAGTTGAGAAAGAAACCGGATGTGTGTCAGTATATTCAGTCTGTGTGTGTGCATTTCGTCTTAAAGTGACAGCAGCCTAATATTCTTGCTGTTGTCTGTGTCATTAATGTTAACAAAAAAAAACATTATTATCATCATCTACCATGTTCGAGAGAAAAGAAGATAGCGAGGAGAGAAAAGTGTGAGTACCAAGCAACATCTCCAGGTGCTCCCTTGAGAACCAGAGCAAAAATGTTTTGTGCGCCCGTTCATAACACCTATGTAGCACTTTCAAAGCTGATGGAACAGAAGTAATGATGACACAAAATGAGATTGCATTTTCTGTTGATTACAGAATGACAGGAATATTAAAGGTATAGTTCACCCTAAAATGAAAATTAAGTCAAATTACTCACCCTGATGTTCTTTTAATGCCATATGCACTTCTTTCTTTCATGGACCACAAAAGGAGAATAAAAAAAAAATGTCCTGATCATGCTCGTCTATTTAATGGCAGTGAATAGTGACCAGCATCAAGCTTTTTTAAAAAAATGCAAAAGTATCACAGAATTAATAGAGGGACAGGGACAAAAGGCCTTTTTTTGCCTGCTCTTTCTTAGTTTCCATTTTAAATGAACTATCCCTTTAAAACAACAACAACAACATTGTGTGCTAACACTTACAACTGAACACTTTCAAAACTCAGACAGGGATAGTGTGAATGCAAAAAAACAAAACAAAACTGGGTTCTTTGTTCCTCGGTTCATTTTTGGCCCATAAAAAGAGGAATGAGTTGGTTTCTTATAACAAGAATTCAGGTGTAAAACACTATTGTCTGGTTTCACAGACAATGCTTAAGCTAGTCCCAGACTAAAATACATGTTTGAGCTGTTTTAACTGAAAGCAACTTGAACTGATATATCTTAAAATATGTCAGTGCCATTGTTTTGTCTCAAGATGCACACAGGTTTTTTTCTTTTCTTTTCTAAGACACGTTTATAAAAGCTACTTAAATGTTTTAATTTAACTAAGGCCTAATCCTGGGTTAGTTTAAGCCCTATCTGTGAAACAGCCCTATTCAATGAAAAAGCATTAATTTCCTGTGTAAACCTTGTAGTTTCTGTACACATGACAAAGAAGGTTGCAGAATGAATGCCTTTTTTCCTGCTAAATTGTGCAATTGTTACAATAGAAGTGATAAAATTCAAGAGGTGTACCAAAGGAAACCAATGTGTTTTAGCTTGGCTTGGGTGAGGCAGGAAATTACTCTGACTATCTCTGTGTATATACGCAATGATACAGTGACAGACGATTCTTCCTACAAAAACACTGGAGGAACTTTTTTCAGATACATATAAAATGATCTTCAGAAGACAGTTCAAGTGAGATATCAATACATCTAACACAACTTAAAATAAGTATTAAAAAACACCCCCAGAGCTGCATATTTTCTTTTCTCAGTAGCCTGTAACACCTACTCTCACTTTTTCAGCCATGCCCAGATCAGCATGCAAAGAGCCAGCTAAGACTCTGGAAGCCCAAGAGCTGGCAGATATTAAGACTGGGATCGATTTCATGGAACATCACCTTGGTAACATATGGCCACAGCTGAGGAAGTTGATTTCCTTTCTGTCGTCCTTTATAACTCCAGTCTTTTCTCTCCCCCCCCCAAGTGTTTCATAGCATTCATTTTTTTCTTAATCCTTCATCTTGGCAGCCCAAGATGTGTGAGGTTTTATTTTGTTGACTATGCATACATTAACTACAAAAACATTATCACATTTGTCTTAATGTGTCATCTTGTGTGTTTACGTTCGGGCCTTTCACACGGATAAAGATCTTCTTTCATATTATGTATTGTAAAAATCAATACTTTCATATTCATTGTAAAAAATCCAAAGCGTGTGAAGGGAGACCTTATCAGGATAATACAATATCCCCTTGCACATACTCACGGTTGAAAGACACTAACAAACATGCAGCGAAAAGATTTCTACCATTGCCACCTGATAAATGAGAAATTTTTCAATATCCAGGAAGCTGATTACCAATTTACCGCTGTCAACTTCCATCTCTGCACCAATAAGGACATTCTCTCAATGCATATGCCATCTCAGAGAATATTTCTCTACATATTGGAAATGTGCTCTCTCAGCTAATGTAATAGAGCCCAATAGCTGGTGTGAATTTTAGTTTTCTGATTAATATGATGTCATGTACAACACTCTAAACAAGCTGTTGAGGAATTGCAGAACGTGACAGGATTGCAGACGGCCAGGGTCATTTTGAAAGTGCTATAGTATTAGTCTATAACATTAAATAACAGTAGCGGATGGTTGCAACACATTTTACTGTAACATATGCAACTCAATGTTTGTTCAAATTTTCCCACATTTGTCTGCTACAAAGGTTGACTTGAGAAATATAACTTATCCCAAAGCTTTGTAAATTAATATATCAACCCTTTCCCCCAACTCTACCTCATTTAATTTTAAACATGTTATTTAAAGGTACAAATATGAATTTAAAGGTAAATAAATTAAACATTTTACACTGATTGTTCGCAAATCAGCTCGTGATCCGATGATCTCTTCCTACTAGTTAATTTATAGCATCAAATAAACATGAATGAACATCAGAAGGAATGTTGTTTCAACCGCGGAAAGACGTCAGTACACGCCATTTTTCAAGTTCAAGTCCACCAATGTTAATCTACTAACTTCTGACTGCTTTGTCGGACAAAATGGCAGATTCGGCGTTATGATTGGTTAGATCGCCTGTCAATCAAACTCCTGGCGAAGGGTCAAATATACACTGTGATGAAACTGTACTGTTCAGTCTTTGTGGATCCAGCAGAAACAAATGGATGAAGTCATGTTAAAAGCCTGAAGTTTATAAGTTGTGTTGCAACTATTAGTTTAGCAGTAAATGTATCTGCTGATTCAAAAGTGATCTGCATTATTTGTTGGTTGGCATAATTCTGTTTCTTGATTATTGACTGTTATGCATTTTTTTTTAGTGCAATTAGCTGAATCAGCCTCCGTCAGATGGTCTGGCCAGTGGACGGATGGAAGAGGACTTCTGGATGCTGGTGGCCTGGGCTCATCTCCGAAATGAGAGGATATGAAGCAGTGGAGCTGGTTTTGTTCCAGTCGGGTCAGGTCCCAGGTGTGTCACCCCTTCATCTGTCTACTCCTCTCTTCCTCCTCGTTCTCCTCCTCCATTCCACCAAAGGCCTCATTTTCTGCATGATTAATATAGCGCTTTTTACAATGTAGATTGTGTCAAAGCAGCTTTACATTGATAACTGGTACATTGTTTGACTGCACAGCAGCTCTTAAAGAATAGTGTCAATGCAGGCAGATCAAAAGCACTGTTGAATATCAAAATGTCAAGTCAAGTGTCCCCCAACTAAGCAAGCCAGAGGCGACAGCGGCAAGGAACCCAAACTCCATCAGGTGACATCAGGTGGCAGACAAGTGGCAAATTGGTGTTAAAATGGAGAAAAAAACCTTGGGAGAAACCAGGCTTAGTCGGGGTGCCAGTTCTCCTCTGGCCAACAGTGCTTTGTTACAATTCAGGTTGCTATCATAAGTCCAATAGGATCGCAACATTAAAAGTATTTATTCAGTTCCATCCAATTGAGGATCGTATTCATCACGCCGTATGGACGGTTGTTGAGGAACTGTGTCGTGGCTGTCGTGTCGATGAGGCCTTCACAGGGGATGATCTAGTTGACTCAATCTCTGCTGATACTTCAGGGCTGCGTTGTGGTCGTGTCAAGGTGCAGGTCCTTGGTCTCACCTGGATACGGCCCGGATCCGGTTGACTACGGTGAACCTCGGGATAAACAGAAAGACTAATATTAGCGTAGATGCCATTCTTCTTCTGATGTAACGAGTACATCAGGTGTTATAGGAAGTGTTCCCGGTTCCGGCTGACCTAATTTATGCAGCCTAATAATCCTTTAACGGATTTGGAAATATAAATTGTAATGTGTTATGTGTATGCCAGGTTAAAGAGATGCGTTTTTAGTCTAGATTTAAACTGACAGAGTGTGTCTGCTTCCCGAACAATGCTAGGAAGATTGTTCCAGAGTTTAGGTGCCAAATAGGAGAAGGATCTACCACCTGCAGTTGATTTTGATATTCTAGGTATTATCAGCTGGCCTGAATTCTGAGATCGCAATAGACGTGAAGGACTATAATGAATTAGGAGCTCGCTCAGGTACTGGGGAGCTAAACCATTTAGTGCTTTGTAAGTAATTAGCAAGATTTTAAAATCTATATACGATGTTTAACAGGAAGCCAATGCAGTGTTGACAGAACTGGGCTAATATGGTCATACTTCCTGGTTCTAGTAAGAACTCTAGCTTGCTGCATTTTGTACGGAGCTGTAGTTTATTTATCAGGCGAGCAGAACAACCACACCCAGTAGAGCGTTACAGTAATCTAGCCTTGAGTGCATGAACGCATGAACTAACTGTTCTGCATTTTTCATTGAGAGCATAAGTCGTAGTTTAGATATATTTTAAGATGGAAGAATGCGGGTTTTACAGATGCTAGTAACATGCCTTCAAATGAAAGATTGGTATCAAAGAGCACACCTAGGTTTCCTAACTGACGACGAAGACTTAACAGAGCAGCCATCAAGTGTTAGACAATATTCTAGGTTATTACGTGAAGAAGTTTTTTGGTCCAAAAATTAGAATCTCTGTTTTTCAGAAGTTAGTAGTAGGAAAATTACTGGTCATCCCAATTTTTATATCAGCTATGCACTCCGTTAATTTTGTGAATTGGTAAGTTTCGTCAGGGCGCGAAGAAATATAGAGCTGAGTATCATCAGCGTAACAGTGAAAACTAACGCCATGCTTCCTAATGATATCTCCCAAGGGTAGCATGTACAGAGTGAACAGTAACGGTCCTAGTACTGAGCCTTGTGGTACTCCATATTGAACTTGTGATCGATATGACATGTCTTCGTTTTCTACTACAAACTGATAACGGTCAGATAAGTATGATTTGAACCATGACAATGCAATTCCACTAATGCCAACATAATTTTCGAGTCTATTTAAAAGAATATTGTGATCAATAGTGTCAAATGCTGCACTAAGATCCAGTAACACTAATAGAGAGATACAACCACGATCTGATGATAAGAGCAAATCATTAGTAACTCTAATGAGAGCAGTCTCAGTACTATGGTACGGTCTAAATCCTGACTGGAAATCCTCACAGATACCATTTCTTTCTAAAAAGGGAACATAGTTGTGATGATACTACCTTTTCTAGTATTTTTGACAGAAAAGTGAGATTTGAGATTCGGCCTGTAATTGACTAATTCTCTAGGATCAAGTTGTGGTTTTTTAATAAGGGTTTAATAATAGCCAGCTTAAAAGTTTTTGGTACGTATCCTAATGATAAAGATGAATTGACGATATTGAGAAGAGGGGTCTATGACCTCTGGAAGCATTTCTTTCAATAGCTTGTCCGGTATAGGGTCTAACATACATGTTGTTGATTTTGATGATTTAACAAGTTTAGACAATTCTTCCTCTCCTAAGCAGTAAATGAATTGAATTTTTCCTCAGGGACACTACAATGCACTATCTGACACGATACTGTGTAGGGAGGGAGACGGTTGCATGGTTATTATTTTTCTCTAATATTATCATCTTGCAAGTAAAGAAGTTCATAAAGTCCTTTACTGCTGTGCTCTTTGGAAACATCAGAAGTTGAAGCTTTATTTCTTGTTAATTTAGCCACTGTATCAGATAAATACCTAGGGTTGTGTTTATTTCTTCTAAGAGATTTGAAAAATAGCAGATCTAGCAGATTTTAAGGCCTTTCTGTACTCAATCATTCTCTCTCTCCACGAAATACGAAATACTTCTAGTTTTGATTTCTTCCAGCTGCGCTCCATTTTTCTGGCTGCTAAATCTTAGGGACCGAGTGTGGTCATTGTACCATGGCATTGGATTAATTTCCTTAATCTTTTTTAAACGCAAAGGAGCAACTGAGTCTAATGTGGCTGGAAAAGACAGAGGCAATAGTTTCTGTTGCAACATCGAGGTCTTCTAAGCTGTCTGGTATGCTAAGGCGATGAAAATGATCAGGAAGATTATTTATAAAGCAATCTTTAGTGGTAGAAGTGATGGTTCTACCATATTTAGGCATGGAGGCAGTTTAGGCCGCCTTGACTAAATGTAGTATACACGAGACTAGATAATGATCTGAGATGTCGTCACTCTGCTGCAGAATAGGCCTCCACCTGTCCTGCTCTTGGCCCCTGGCCCTCGCCTGGGCTCGAACAGAACACACCGTCAATTAACATGAGCAAGTTTTTAGCTGAGTCACATCAAAATGAAACTGAAAAGTCAGGGAGAATGAAATTAAAATATGACGTTGAACGATTGGTAGGAGAACAATGCATTCATTTAGTTATATGTACTGCACTTTTTGTGTCATTTATTAAAATCTTTTCTTCAACTGTAAACATGGTGGCTTTCTAATCTTGTTGTTTTCAAGTAAACATACATTTGGTAATTTTTCATCTCTGACTAATCTAATATTGAAACCTGTCCATGTAATGCATAATAACCCTCATATTGCCAAAATATCATTTAGGCATCTTTTGGCCCGCAACCAAATTACTAGAGAATGAAAGGACCTGCGCCAGGCCTTTAATTTCACCCCTGTAAAATGAACCAATGAGCCAAATAATCTGGCTGGCCCTCATTGTTGCAAATGTGACACCTGTTGTAGTGGCACGACTTAGGAGTGCCAAAACACTTTTGTAGATTCTCTTAGTCTTATCATTCTGATTTGTGTCATGGTAAACAAGAAAACCGATAAAAGGAGAACAACCGTAGCCCTTTTTTTTTTCAAGCAGAGACAGATGGTCTTGTCAAAGTTACACTTGTTTCTCAATGAAACTAAAAGCACTAGGTGTTGTGTGTTATCAGGTTACAGTTAAGATAAGGAGATTGCAATTTATCTGGATGGAGTCATGTTGAACTCGTTGACATGGAGGGCCAGATTTTAATTTCTTCCCATATATGATTTCAAAAGACTTTAGATATTGTACACAACTCGTATGGACCACATTTATAGTGTTTTCTTTTTGGAGTTTGACAGCATGAACATTCAGCTTAACATCTCTTCTTGTGTTCAACAAAAGAAAAGTCACAGCTTTGGGACAAAATGATGGTGAACTAATCCTAAATAAAGTTTCTTGAGAATGGTTGGGATAGTTTAAGCAGATAATTAATAACTAATTAGTAAGTGAAAATTACTTTTAAGATGAATCAGGTGCTATTTAAACCATTTTAATTAAAGTGGGTTCTTTTTTTCAAGAATCAGTAAAAGGTGTGGCCATCGACATCAATTGTCTTCTATCTTAAAAAGTTTCTCTCAAAGGAAGTTCTACCTGTCAGTGAAGTAAATTAAATGCTACTTATCTACGTTGTTGCCTTGAAAGCTGTTTATCTTTCGTCTGCAATTCCAATCAACTCTGTTTGTCTTGCTTATCGTCAAAATTAAACATGCACAGAAATATTAAAAGGTCATTTGCCTTAATGAAGCCATAAATAATTAAGCTCAATTATAATACGAATGCTGAAAAGAAGATTGGAAATGATTTAAACATGAGATAAGAACAAAAAAACAATTTCATCAAAGATGAAATCCCAACTTGGACAACCACTAAAGTTCACCTCTGTAAATGCCTATTATTGTCCATTATAAAAATTAATTAGAAAAATGCATTTTAAATAGCCTTCATTACAATACAGCATAATCTGTCATTATTGTTAGAATTTCAAACCTACAGTATTATGTAACATTTCCACCAGCCACCAACGGAGGGCGATGTGTCCCATGAAATGCATGCATTCTCTCCATCTATGAGGCTAAATGGAATGAATGGGCCAATAAGGTTGTTTCCCCTTCTCACAAACTGCTTCCAGATTACCATACTTTCATAATATGTCCTGAAATTGTTGATGAAGTCCTTATTTCTTGACTGTTGATGATGTATGTTGTGTATTTATGGTGGTGTGTAGCATAAATAGGTTCTCATGTGGGCATTTTCCTTTGACCTGTGTTTTTTGAGCTATAACGTATTAACAACAGCCATGAAATAATATGCTGTAATGAAATCATTAACAAGTCCAGTTGAACCACAAGGAATGCCTTTCTTGATGCCTATAGCACTCAAAAAGAGTTATGTAACCGTAATAACTGAGTTATGTTAAAAACAAACTGACAGATATTTCTATTAATTCAGAAAATATTTTTCCGTGACTGCCCAAAAGCGCGTGAATATAAAGCACGCGATTGGTTGTCGGTTGCTAAGCATCTAGTTGTAACATTCTAAGCGGCCATTCATACAGAACGCGTCTTTGCGTCTAAAAACGCGAGACGCAGCGCTCAGGAATGGTTTTAAAAAAAGCGCAGCGTAAAACACGAGGGTCTCGAGATGCGCTTTTGAGACGTGATGCAATAACGACAATAACGGAAATAATAGAAATAGTTCTGTGTGAACGGCCCCTTACACTGCATTGTTTCACGCTGTACAAGTTTTGTACAGCTAACGCTGCTCCAGAGCAGGGTTTCATAACCCCGGGTTAAAAGCGGTGATAACCCCGCTTCTAAATCCTAAAAGCGGTGTTTAGAACGACGATAACCCGGGTTTAAGCCCAGTGTGAAAAGCCCTTGATGACTGAGCTATATTTCATTTTTATTGATTTTCATTTTTTCTGCCTTATATTTCAACCAGTCTATCAAAAACGTTTAATGTGACAACTAATATATATATATATATATATAACAAGCTAAAATGAACATAATAAAGAATATTTACTCTTTTATTATAACAAAAAATATTCAGTATTTCTACACATATTTTTAGATGCACAGATTTTAACTGAGCATTTGATAAACTATCATAAGCATGTTTTTAAAGAAGGATATGGGTGATATTTCATAACTGTGTAGTTGCACACAACTAGAACATTTCAAACAGGTAAATTCGATCTTTTCTATCTCTGCTGAATTTACGAGCCCCTTTTGCACCAGACAAGCTTAGATTCTTTCAAGTAAATGCCAACCCAAAAAAGAGACCCAAGCGTGTATGCAATCAATATATTTGTTCTCAAAAGGCCGTAATGTTCTGACGTTTCACTTTTTTGTGCACTCAATGCTTTGATTTGTGTTTATCGCAGAAGGTCAGATCTCTCATAGAAGAACAGACAGTGCACGGGTGAAGCAGAAGGAGGGAGGGAATGGAGTTAAATTAAGGATAACATTGGACTGACAGTGATCAGGGCACCTCTCGTTAAGATCCCCGGCTCTGCGGCGCGCCAGACGACGTGAGAAGGTCTGACGGCGTGATGGGGAGGGGGAAGGCGGCAGTAAAAAGTTTTCCGAGCCGTCGTCCCCCTTCAATTTGCATGCTTAATGATGCTGAGCAGGAGTTAATAGTGGGTGTAATGGCTTCTGACTGACCGGGCTCTGGAGTGGACCACGGGCTGGGCCACCGGAGCAGGGGTGGGGAGGGGTTAACGCACACCATACGGCTCCTCGCTCGCTCGCTCTCTCCCATTGCCTCTCTCTGCTGTCTTTTGTGAGATAACAGAGCTTGCCGTTGTGGCCTTGTCTTATTAAACATGTTATCATTGCCTGTAACCTTTCTCTCCACTCCCTTCCATTTCAAAATAGAGGAAAAGCTCCCTTTGTCTGTTTTTATTCAGGGACCTATCTGACCCACTGTGAGAGGAGAAAGAGACCTGAAAGAAATCAAATGGCAATTCCTGTCTACATTAATGTGGTCTTTTGTTCTGAGAGGGACGCCTTTGTGAGTATTCGGTACACTTTGTCTGTTTAGTCAGGTGGTGGATATACTCGATTGTCAGCAGCATGTCCTCTGTGTAGATACAGCCATCTAAACACAGATCAGCCACTCTAAATCACACAGGAAATACAAGCAAAGGAAAACTCATTCTTAGATAAGCACTAAAGGGCAAAGTTCAGGAAAACCACTGTAGTAATGAAAAGATTACAGGTATTGTCTACAAAACGCATGTGGTGTGAACATATTTTCTTGTTTTTTAAGGATCCTGTGCAAAAATTCCGCACTTAAACATTTACTAGGGCTGTAACAATATATCGTGTCACAATATATCGCAATATAAAAATGCAACAATATGTATTGTGTGTAGTTCACTCAAAATAAAAATTACTGTGTGAGGAAAAAATTCAAGTTTAAAGAGTTTTAGTATCAGTACTACAAGTACTATATATAATGTTGAATATAATGCATAATAATGCAATGGGGTAAAATGTGTGGGTCCTGATAATGCCAAATGTCATGTGTTACCAGTAAAAAGTTGCCTACATTATTTTAAATATATCTAGTCAATGACAGAGTGCATGCATATTCATATTTTTCTGTATTTTCATCTTCAGAATCATGAATGTTTTTATTCTGGTATCACCATTGTCCTGTGCATTGGGTTACCAGCACCAAGTCCAAGCCTATTCATTTCCACTCCCAATGTAATGCCAAATTTAGCATTTTAATCAGCAGTTAATTTTTTGTTAACCTTTTACCATATGTCTTGAAGTATCGCAATAATATCGTATGGTGAGTTCAGTATCGTGATATGTATCGAATCGTGACTCGAGTCTCGCGAGGGTATCATTACACCCCTTATATTTACAGTAGTGCACTTGCAGTGGGATGGAGTTTTCCAGAAGTTTTAGAAGCAGAGCAGTTTATATTTTTGTTGAAGTGTTTATCTTCCATATGGATTGGGTTGCATTAAGTTAATAATTATGATTATTTTCAAAACTGTGGGTATTTTAACATTTATTCCTGTGCAGCTCATTTCAATAGACTTTAGTTCTACATTACTTTGCTTTCCATACAGTCTTTGCTTGTTTTTACAACTTAAAGGACGAGTCAAAATTATTTTCTTTGTTAATCGATGCGCATCTTTGGAGTAAGCTTAACTTGCACTGAACCTATTACATTAAAGTGAATAAAGTGCAAATAATGATCATAAATTGTATTAAGCAAAATGTAAGGAGTAGGATAAGGGGTCAAAACACTTCAGCTAAAAATATTTGAGGTAATCTCAGCTAATAGCTTCTGTGTGTTGTATTCAGTAAATAGGTATCACAATTTTAATGATTCAAAAGCCTCTCTGGCATGATGTGACTGATCGTTGAACAGCTGTGAGTCACGGTGACCAGTACCCATAATCCATTGTGAAACACATTTTCCACTTTAATCATAATTGCGCACATGTGCTCAAAGAGCAAATATCAGTAATGTGTACCCTGTCTGAATGGTTTTGCACCTCAACTCTTAGTGTGTGTGTGTGTGTGTGTGTGTTTGTGTGTGTTATATCCCTTATCACAGCTGTTAATGTATTTCAAACATCATTTCAGTGTTGATTTGTTTGCCATGTGCTCTGGCACATACCCGCTCCAGGTTGGCATGGCCCTACCGGGCCCCGGTGCCAGCACGGCTGGCATGACAGCGGCCGTTCCTGATGGCCACAGGTGCAGTTGTGGCCAGTCTCTCTCCTCCAGGTGTAACCTCACTGTTGAGTGTCACTCTGAGAAGCTTCCATCTGCTGTGGAAAGTCGTGTAGATCCCAACCTCTTCAGTCTGCTTTCTTCCTATCTTTCATTTCTCTTGTTGTGACAATTATACAAGGGATGGTGCCCGTTTATCCACCAGATTTAGCACATAGACAGGATATAAAACAGTTGTACACTAAATACACTACTAGATTGTTTGTTTTTAATCCGAAAGAAATGTCACCTGGAATTCTTTTAAAATCTCAGTTGCTTCTTTGACAGCAATGAGATTGGGTGGAAAACTCATTATTTGCTTTAATTTCTTATTTCCCCAGTAATCTCACATGTGAAAACAAGACGCAGAAGACATCTCAACAATGTCTCAAACCGTGCACAAATTTATCTGCAGTCTAAGGATGGAGATCTCGATATAAACTCAAATATTTCAAGACCAAATTATATAACATATGCTATTCACATTAATTCCATAGCACCATATTTTTAATGAACATCAAAATAGTCTAATAATAGGAAATTTATATTTAGGGGTTCAAGTACGTAGCTCAAGATGGACAAAATGCATGCAATTTTGCTCAAAATTTGTGGGTATTTTGGATTTTTTTTAAAAACCTACTTTGCGAACTAGTCCTATTGTAGGTTTTTGGCACGATTGGAACCAAACCAGTGCAGCGAGATTCTGCGGAGTCTGATTGTCAATAATTATCAAACAAAATTTGAAATTTCAATTTACGGTCCCTAAGGGCTGCCAAAATGTTTGAAGTGGGTGGAGCCACTTTTACTAAAATGGCTATAACTCCTGAACGAAATGAGATATTTCACGAAACTCGGCACACCTATGTAAAAAAAAAAAGAGGATGTGGCGACTGGCCACTTGGTGGCGCTATAATAGCAAAAAAAACCAAAAAAAAAACATAAAAATGGCTATAACTATTTCACTGTTAGTCCGATTGACTTGGCATGCAGTGTCTTTGTCCGAGGTGCCATGATTATATTGACATATCTCAAAAAACGTCCGCCATCGGCCAAAGTTTGAGCAACTATCAGACAAGGTTAATGGAGGCCGATCGGAACGAAACTCGCTGGGCCTGTTTGACTCACGGCTCTAGAGCCCTGTGAGAAATTCGAAAGAAATCAGCCACCGGGGGGCGCCTTCGTGTTTTTCACGTGTGTAGGATTGTGTATTGCACAATTTTTTTCACACAAGCCCACGACATTCGTACCACATGGTCAAACTCCTCATTCTGGGCTACTAAAAAATAACTTTAGTCAGCACTGATAGCCTAGTGGTTAGTGCGCCGACATATGACACAAATGCGTTCATGGCGACCCGAGTTCGATTCCCGTCTCGAGGTCCTTTGCCGATCCTGCCCCCCTGTCTGCCCAATGCTTTCCTATCTGCTCTCTACTGTCCTCACCAAATAAAGGCACAAAAAGCCCATAAATATAGCTTAAAAAAAAATAACTTTGGCGAACTAGTCCTAGGTTTTTGGCTCAACCTCGATAACTGTTAAAAAGCTTTAAAAGCTATATATTTCCTATGGTAAATTGCCTGTATTTGCTGTAAATGGTCTTTTCCATCTATCGAGGTGGTTACAGGCTTGCCAGTTAAAACATAATACCTTTTTACGCAAGTGCTTAAAGGCCTTAAAGCCGATAATTGCTGCTCGCAGCTATATTTATGTTTATATTTATATTTTTTTTATAAAGTCCCCTGAGCTATGAACGAACAATTGTGTGCATGGTGAAATGGTCCTAAAACCTGGGGAGATAATAAGAATTGCTGTTTCATTGGTTAGAAAGCATTTGCAAAGCAAATACACACAATCGGCAAAGAAATTGATAAAAGAGCATCATTACTGCATCGTTTTTATGATGACATGAGTCCACAGTACAGCATTGCTTTCGCCTCTGTTATTTGCATTTGCAGATCTCTATCATTTACAAGTGCACGGTAAGCCCTTGTTGTTGTCATCTGTTGTTACGAGCGTCCTGTAGGAACAGATGTAAGGTCTTTCTGTGTCAACATGCCTAGAAAGACTGGAGCGGCATCAGAGCTCAACGGAAAGAAAAAAACATAAAGTGATCTTATAATGAGTGCAGCTCTTAAATTAAAGAATTGCATGCTGTTTTTCTTGTCGTTCCTTAACCCTGACCTATGCTATTGTCATCCCATAATAACATTGTTTTTATGGCAGTGATTCATCACTCACCCAAAAGGTAATACAATACTGAGGACCTACAGGCGGCACAATTAAGTTTGTGTTTGACAGTGGGAGATGTTTGTCTCCCTCGCACACTTGCATACTTAATACAAGCTCCCCTCCCACTCCGACCGACGTCTTTGAAACTCTCAGCCTGCACTTTTAAGTCAAGGATGGTCTAAAATAAGATCAGTGCTTGACCTTGCCATTAGCATTTATTAGATATTTAAATGATGCATAATTGCAAATGTTAGACGGATGAAACATTTATTCTGAGAGGGTTCAGATGAGTCAATGTTGTTAATACTAAATCTCAAAACATGATATTACAGTTTGGTAATAATTTTTAATAATATTTCAAACAAGAACGTGTTCTGTTGTCATCAGCTTTGAATTACTATTATTGCATGCTTAATATTTTTCTCATAATATGCTTAATGGTATGCATATGGAATCAAGGTCCTGCAAGGCTTCTCAGCTCACATCTTTGGAGAACCCATTATTCTAATTTTAGTGAGTGATTTGGCTAAAAAATTTTATGAAAATAGTGTTTTGGTATGCTGTATAATTGCTTAAAAATAATAACTTGCTAACTGATGATTAACTTTCTATACTCTATATGTGCTAAGAGTCCTGGGTCAGGCTTTGGTGTCCCCTGATAGTCTGCGAGTCTGTGGGATTTTCTTCCGAAGTCAGTAAATTTTAAAAAACAATTGATTCATTTAGTGATGTCAAATATGTAATCTAATTTTGGTATACTACCAGTCAAAAGCTTGGAATTTTTAAGATTTCTTTTAATGTTTTTGGGGGAAAAAAGTCTCTAATGCTCACCAAGCCTGCAATAATTTGATAAAAAAAATGTGAATTGTAATATTATTCAAATATTATTACAATCAAAAACAACTGTTTTGTTTTAGGGCGGAACATATGGAACAGCTCCTCCCCCTTTTTAAAATAGCCAATAGCGTTTTGTTTATATCACAGCTCGGCAAAAACTCAGTTTCCTTCTAATCTCTAACCATTTCTCCTCCTAATCTCCTCCATATCACTTTAAAATATAGCAGTCTGTGCAGAATTCAAATGGGTCCGATACGTTTTGGGGTCTGCGCTGACTCTTTTGTCATGATCCGCTCTGTGCTATCATGTCTCTGGACCAGAGCAGACTGTGCGCGCTGCAGTTCGCGTGACACTAACATGAAACTAGACTTCATTCGCCTCAATGGAAAGCATATTTACACTGTCTGAATCGTTTCCGATCCCCTATATAGTGCACTATGTGCCATTCACCATGTAGAAAATGGTAAATGTGTGAACAAGTGACCAATTTCAGCCGCAGCTTCGGCGTCACTTTATAATGTAGGGGGCGGGATGCTTTAGATTCTAGAGAGCATTTGATTGGACAGAAGATCTGATGAGAAACTGAAGTCTGCGGTGATGTTATGAAAATCTGTGATCCATTTTAGCGGAAGTGAGAAGTTTTGAATGCTTATATCTCCTAAATGCAAATTTTGTCATTGTTTTGGAACACACCAGCTTATTCATAACATTAAGGCTAACATATTCATAATAAAAGCTAAAAAACTTAAATTTTGATTTCAGGGGGACTTTAAAAAAAACATTGTTTAAAGTGGCCACTATGTTATCAAACAGTATTTACTATGTGTATAAATAAATTTTTGAATACAGTGGATTTTTTCACAAACAATGTTTGGTGGCTGTAGTGACAGTTTTAAAATTTTACTTTTAAAAGTAAAATCCTTTTAAAGAGGATGAATTTAGAGAGAGTTTTATAGCAAGTTAAAGCACAAAACGCTGTTAGTAAGCTAAATCCTCACAGAGAAATTGCTATTAAAGCACTGGTGCAAAAATATTTGTAATGTAAATCAAAAATGACAAACTAAATAAAAATACTTAATTTTTGTCATTTTTTTTATTTATATTTTCAAAATAGTCGTCCCTAATCTTGACACTTTCCTAGCATTTATGCTCTATAAGAGTATAAATGACCACTGAAAACAGGAAGTGGCAGCCTCCTGGACAGACTTCCTCTTGTCTTGGTGCAGCTGCACTCAGCGATAGTATCCCTGCCAGTCGGTCCGTGTCCAACTGTCCCCGCGGTCCCACAACGGGTCTGTGTCCAGACGCATGTGAGTGTGTGTCTGGCCGCATGGCGTGGCGTTGTGTCCTGTGGCCCTCTGCTCCCGTCACGTGAAGATGAATGGAACTCTGTCACTTGGGCCGCTCTTCAGAGGCCCGCGCTCTGCGTGAGGAAAGTGCCAGTCATTAACGGCGGAGGCAGGATGAAAAATGAGTTCATTTACGGACAAGTCCTGCGAGAAGGGTAACGTCAGCGCCGTCCGCTCCTTATCCACCCTCCCTCTTCGATCTCTCTTTTTCTCTCGCTCACTGTCTCTCTGTCTCTTTCAAATTCTCTCTGTTTTACTCTCCAACTGGGCACCGGAGGGAGGGAGAATTACTCAGCAGATTTTTGAAAGAGTGGCAGGGAAGTGGCCTGCGGTAAGCGAGATGAGGAGAGATGGAGGAGGAGTGGGGAGGGTGACGGGATAAGACAGGGTGTTAATCAGACAGGGTTTTGCCAGATGAGAGCTTATCCCTTGCCTTTACAGCAGCAGTGCATGACATGGGCTGTCTACTTCACACCTTAGACATTATGGCCCAAAGCCACCTTTACAATCCACCCACGCAAGTGTCATGAGCACGACACGTCTTGTAAATCACCAATGGTCCACAGTCACCACTACTTAAACGTGAAATAGTTTATTAGGGATGCCAGTAGATTAAAATAACCACAATGATTTTTTTCTCTCTATTGTAATTAATGAATGTGCACTGCCCCTGGAAATTACCATTATTTTATTTTATTTGTGGTTTTATTTATTATCATTAATTATTTACCATTTTACATGTTATACAAAGTAGGAAAACTGCACTTAAACAAGTATTATAGATTTAATTTAAAAGTAAATTAGCTGTTAAAAAGTATTTTCTCATCACTGACAAAGAACTGAACAAAACGGTGCAAGAAAAGAGTACAAAATAGGGCCTGAAACCCCTAAAAAAATGAAATACTTTTTTTGTTTTGTTTTGTTTATTTGTGGTTTTATTTATTATCTTTAATTATTTACAATTTTCAATATTTTATTTACAGTTTAATATTGTTTTATGTCTCTAATATGTGTTTTAACCAGATGCTGACAAGGGTTAGTCTGATAGCAACATTATTTATCTTAACTACAGGAAAAGGAATATTAATCAATAAATTATATGATGTTCAAAGTCTTTAAAGTGTTAGTTCACCCAAAAATGAAAATTCTGTCATTATTTACCCACCCTCGAATCTGTATCATCTGTGAAGCACAAAAGAAGATATTTTGAATAATGTCGGTTTCAGTTCCCATTGACTTCCATTGTATTTTGTCCATTCATCAAAAATCAATGGTAGAATTAATACAATTAGAATGAATATTGTTATGACTAGGTGGATGCTTTCATTTGCTCTGCATGAAACGTTTGACAACCACTGTGCTTATACACTTTTAATTCCTTTTGAATCGATGACAACAACATTATATGTAACAGAGATTATTTTATTGATATCACCAGGAATTAAATGAACCTTTGATTTGCTCGTAGCTGATATTTCATACTTGTTGAGCTCCATTATAATAATTAAATTCAGCCATGCAAAAAATGCAAAGGTGCACAAAGTAATTTTTTGTTCATGTTTAGCTGGCTTTGTAATTGAAAAGGAGATTACCAAGATAAAGTGAGAAGAATTCAGCTGGTCATGTGATCTTAACATGGTGGCCACCATGAAAGGATAAAGAGCACCTTATAAACAGCAAAACAGCTTTTACTAGGCTGCTGATATGGCAGAAGTCTTCATCTCATGTGTGCATACTTCACTTTACATGTTTGTCAAAAGTACCGTTTCTTTCAATGAACCAAGTTTTATGTAGAAATACTGCACTTTTAAAAGTTCAATGTAGATAAAAAAAAGTAGCTGTCAAAATGGCTTATCTCATCACTGACAAAGAACAGAATGAAACAGCGATGTTCCATGAAATGGGTACAAAATAGGGCATGGTACTCTTAAAAAATTAAATACTTTTGTATTTTTCAAAAAAAGAAAAGAAAAAAGAAAGTCAATGAAAAGAGGTGCTAGTTCACCAAAATATTAAGTATGTCATCATGTACTCCCCCTCAAGTTATTCCAAACCTGTATACATTTCTTTGTTCTTCTGTACACAAAGGAAGATATTTGGAAGAATGTTTCTAACCAAGCATATCTCGCCCCCCATTAACTACCATAGTAGGAAAAAAAATACTATAGCCGCACAGGAACTTTCCCCAGGAACTAGGGATTTTGGGGTGGTATTCCGACCGTAGAAACCAGTTCCGGGTAAAAATTTCCCCCTCAGAAAGTCCCTGCTCGCTAGGTAGTACTTTTCCAAAGTTCCGAAGCTTTTGGGGGTGGGACATGGGTGCTGAACTTGCTGATTGGTTGAGTTCACACAACATTTGCATCATTTTGATTGGTTGACTCCACGCAGGGTTTTATTTTTTTAAACCACCATTTTTAAAAGTCTGTTGCGGTGCATGCAGTAAGAGTTATTTGCTATTTGAATCAACAATGGAGTTTAAAAATACGACGATGGACCAACAACGAGGTTCAGGCTTTATTAAGCTTATATGCGGAGGATGAAATCCAGCTGGAACTGGAAAGTTTCAACAAAAATAACGACTTTTCTCAACAATTTGAACCATTCTCATATGTAGTGAACTCAGTGCAGGCTTCCTTGTTTACGTCCGAATGCCGGCTCATTATTAGCCGGATCCTGCGTCAGCATCACATGCATGCATCGTGCTGCTTATATGTTCAGCTTCGGCCAATACTGAGTTGGTGTTCGGACGTAAACAAGGAAGCCTGTAAATGTTAATAATCACCGCCTTTTATGTTCGCAACTGGTTCATAAATCTGCTCTAATGGATCAAACTTGTTGAAATTAACAAGATTTAAAAATGAACAAGATCATATCCAATCATAGCGCGATGGAGGCGTTGCCTTCTCTCATGTGACTTTCCCCCATTTGTTCTCAATTACCCCTCATCAAACTCACCGCACTCTTTAGGGGGTCTGTTGAAACTCGATAGGATCAGGGGAGGCAAGCCTCCCGCTGTAACTTTACCCACGGGTGTCGCTGTAGGACAGTGTTTTTGTAATAGCAATTATTTTCTCATCCAATGTTTTTTGAGGAGACACTACAGTACCTTTCTGATTTATATGTATAGGGCCTAGTTATATAACACATAAAATACATCTCTTTCTTCTAATGTCAAATAAATTTAACACATTTACAGTGTTAAATAAGTTAATATGGTAACTTTGTCAGCCCTAATAAAATAACAATACAGAAGATGGGATCTTGCTTTTCACTCTTTCTAATCACAGCTCAGGTTTGATGTGTGCACACGTTCCCATCGATACGAGCTGTCAATTGATGTTTTGCTATATTACTTGAAGCTGAGTCTCTGAGACCTGTGGGGCTTCCCTGTCCTGTAGTCACCCAATCAAAAATATTTACAATCCATCATGGTCCTTTTTATTAGATTGTGGTTTGAGATTTCACCCTGCCGGAAGGTCTCATTGATATAGTAGTGAGTAAAAAAACCTGAAAGATATTGAAAACTGTAGCTGCACTGTGTGGAAGGACATTTCAGCATTGTGTAGTTGTAGGTCATCTGCTGTTTGGTCTTTTAACAATCTTTATATGCTTTCCATTTCCATTAGTCACTCTCTGCAAAAGTATCTTGTATTATCAAAGCTTAATAAACACTGTAGGCCTATACTATATGGCAGCTTTTTATGCCTGTTCTCAGATAGGGCTATACAACGCACATCAACTTTGTTGAAATAAGTAAGACTTGGTAATGAATCATGATTTCTGTGTGAAAATCCACGGTTAGTGAATGTGTGTGCGTGAGAGAGAGAGAGAGAGAGAAGGTGGGGGTGTGAGGACTTTGATAATCCACTGCAATAATAAGATACCTTTTAAAAGGTAGCGAAGTGAAGACAGAAAGAAGGTGTGTTGGGTTTTGTGCGTGCTGCTGTTACTGTGTAATTTAATTTTATACATCATAAACGGCAGTGAGCTCTGTAGTCAGGCGTGTTCCACCACTGTGGCGGAAGCTATAAATTAAAGAAGAACGTTTTCTCTGCTCTGAACCCTTTTTTTCCCCCCTTATTCACTTCACTTAGATGGAGAGGAAGTGAAAAGTGAGGGAGAACAACGGAAACTTATTAATGCAGAACGATGGTGCTTAGTTTTCAAAATGAATAAAGGAGAATGGAGATGAAGAGGGAGATAGGAGATCTGTTGCAAAAACTTGGCTTTCCAAATACAGACTCTGTGACTCTCATCATAATATATTCATGAATCCTGACTGCATTTAATTTTATGATTCTCTTTCATATAGCGTGACTCCTCTCATTTAAAATCTCTTTGTAGAGTGATCCAGTTTACGAATGAATCATACCCACATACTGCAGCGTCTCACCAAGAATGAGCTTGCGATTTATTCCTGAGACAGAAGGAAAAATAAAAAGGTAAAGAGTGGGGTAAGATGTGCCGCCCCCTAAATCTAGCAAACTGTGCATAATTTTTGTCATGTCACCATATATTCCTATCATTTACAGCTGTCTGTATTTTTTTTAATGCTAAAACCGTTTTTGCATGTCAAAGTCAATTTTCTACATGACAGGTAAAATTAATTTAATGCCAAAGCAAATTTTCCAGATCTAAAATTATAAATCGTGCTGAACCACGATGTGTAAAACCATGCAAATGATTTGGATAAAGACTAGCTGTAAATTACTAAAAGGGAGTATTTTTCTTAAAAAGTTAGCTGTGGGGTGAAGTGTAAAAGATAGTTTGGGGGTAAGCTGTGCCATTAGCTTAGCTAATAGTGATATTGACCTTTTCCTCCAAATGCAGGAAATCCTGTTACAAAATGTTGAATATTATTTTATTTTATTTAAATATTCAGACCTAGTTTAACTGCATAGTAGTTAAAGACACCTAATATAAGATGGGACCAAATATTCTAATTCATAATTTTTTGTGTTTTATTTTGTTACGCTAAACACTTCACAACACTATAAGTTTTTTTTATTTTTTTACTTGTTCCCTTAGATTTGGACATGAGCAAAAGTAATTTTCCAAGAAGGTGATTTGTTGATACTTAATCTGTTAATTTCAACAAGTTTGATCCATTAGAGCAGATTTGTGAACCAGTTGTGAACATAAAAGACGGTCATTATTAACATTCACAGGGTAATCTGTCAATCACAGTAACATGGAGGCACTTTTAGCCTGTTTTCACTGTTTTTGCTGTTGTAATTTGTTGTCATATTTATTTAGTTTTATTTTTGTACTGTTGATTAATTTCATCTTAATTTTGTGAGGTACTGTCTCCTTGACCTCCTCTGAGAAATCAGCGCTGCACTTTTATAAACTGCGGGATAGAAACTAGCATTTAAATCTATTTCCCTTTTTTAATTAATAATTGTGGTAGTGAGAAGCGCATCTCTTTGCTTAATGACCGAGCGCTGGGGAATCCTCTGTGCTATCTCCAATTTCTGCCATCTACCGGAGGTCCACATTAAACGTTAATGGGATGTCAACTATTGATTATAGTGTAAATAACCTACATTACAATACAGAGGCCTTTGATTTTCTTTTACCTCTCATTACACCTCTTTTCTAGCTGCCTTTTATGGTGCCATTTTCTTTTTTTTTTTTACACTCATCTGCTTTGTTTTTTATAACTCTTTTTCTCTCAGGTGTTTTGCCTGATACTTTTCGACCTGTAGAAATATTTTACATTTTGGAGAGAATATCTTTGAAGATTTCGCTCTCCTGCTGTGCTGTGTATTGACATTTCTTACAGTTTTTGTCCTCTCACCTCAGATTAAAGGAATATGTTGGGCTCTTTTAAACTTTGTCTCTGGACGGCATCCAAGTCCTGCTGTCAATTACCACTAACACTCATTTCAACTCACCCCTAAGTGAGTATATGCTTCAAAAGTGTTACAGTGAGTACACTCATAATGGAAGTTCAGTGTGCAAGTGGGCAGCTCTGTGAATAAATGTGTAAAATATGCAGTCATCACACACTGTTTCATATGGAAGCCCCTTTATGCCCAGAATTAAAATTAAAACAAGGTAGATAAGGTTTAAAATAAAAATTAAGTTACACTATGAGATACAAAAGACACAAAGGGAGATATTAAGTCAAAATTACTTTGACCATAACACTAAAACATTACACAGCATTAGCATGAGACTGCTGTGATAGAGCTTAGATTTTTATGTGATAAATAATATCCAGTCTTTCAGTCATTTACATTTATTTATATATTTAGCAGATGCATTTTTACATATATTTATGCACTGTAAAACATATGACCAATAATTAAATGTCAGTGTGTTTTTACATTACTTCAACTCATCAAAATAAGATAAGCGATTTTAAACTTACACAAGTTATACAAGATTCAACTCATTTTTTAAGTCAGTTTAATATATTTTAAGTTGAAATGACTTGAACAGGAGATTTAAGGCAGCAACTTTTACAGTGTAAGCGACTTACAAATTAAGAACATCATAATTTTTCATGTCTGTGGTAATTAAAAGTTAAAAAAAGAAAAAGATTTTCAATGAATAACTCATCATATGGCCTCAGAAGATTTGCAATATAGCGCACAAGTCATATGGACTACTTTTTTCATCCTTTTTGGAGCTTGACAGCCATTAGTCTCCATCTTTGTGCATTGTATGGAAAAGAACAGCGTGAACAGTGTGATAAACATCTCCTTTTGTGCTCCACAGAAGAAAGACAATAAAATGTATATATATTTAATAAGTTATTTGTATATTAAGTATTATATTTATTTATTTGTTAAAATGCAACAAACTTATTTGTTAATTTGCAATAAACTTTGCAAAGGTGAAGGTGAAATCATGAAGTATGTAATTTTAATTTTAAAAAGGTGAAGTATGTATTAATTTCTGTCCCACTAGCAGGCTATAAATTATTAAAAATAATTAACAAAATAATGATTGTTTTGAACACACTATTTTATGCTGCTAGTGGGGCAAAAAATACAATATAATTATTTTTATATTCAGTGACTTTAAGTCAGTCTTTCCCTCTCATATCTCTCTCTCTAGTGTGGTGGCATTAGCGGAGCAGCTGTGCTTGGTTGCTGTGTGTCGGTGCTTGGTGGCCTGCTATGCAGTACAGAGACACAATGGCATAAATGATTATTTATGATCTGTCACCTTGCATCTCCAGACCTATCAGCACAGAGATTCATTAGTGTAACAGACTGTGTGCCACATGCACGCACACTCACACGCACATGCTACAGTACGGCTCCTCAGGCCCGTACCTTCTTGTTTGCATGATCAGTGCTGTATTCGGTAATTGTTCTTAATCACCTCATGCTCTCAGCTTTCTGGAAACGATTGAAGGCCTAATAATTTAGAGCTGATTCCATAATATAACATTTGTCTGATGGAATCAGCTCAGACGCTAATAAATGACAAAATCTGACACTCCTCTGTATATCCGGATGTAATGATAGGGCTGAAGACGTCTCTCATTTGCCACTGAGACATTTTCAAACATGAAATTAATGACAGAAGGTTGCTCACGTGACCATCTCCAGCGGAGCTCAGCTCATTTGAAGTTCACATACAGTATGTTGTTATCTCTCACTGTTTGCTGTTGTGCTTCGGATGAATTCTCGAACATTCTTTCAGGGATCACTGAGTATTCCATTAAAGCCAGTGTACCAGAATAAACAGAGACCCTCAGATACTAAAATGGGATTTCTTGGAACTTTAGATATTCCAGTCATAATCAAACCTTTTTTTTTTTTTTTTTTTAAATGTTGAACTGATAGCTGAATGACTATCTACAGTATGTCGAACTGAAGAGTATCATGCAATAGGGCTCTACGGTAGGGTTGCGTTCATTGATTTTCTCCGTAGAGAGACTGACTTTGATGATAACATAACCTTTCAAGACAGACCTACCATGAGTGTTGTTAAGCTTTTCTAAGAGCCACATGTCAGTGTGATTTCAGTTTTAAAAAATGTACACCAGAAAAAATACATTTTCCTGAAGAAAGATCCACAACATGAGCTCAGAAGCAGCTGCTCAATCCATAAAGCATTGTGAATTGCGTAATCTATTCAGTTTTCCCTATACTACTACTACTACTTATATATAGCTACAGTATCTAGGGGTGTAAGAAAATATCGATACACGTGAATATCGTGATATTATGTTTGGCGATACTGTATCGATTCTCAAAAACACTGTATCAATATTTATTTATTTACTTGCTTACATCCAAGATTCGTGGCTTTGTGTTCGGTTTAAACCACAGACTGTATAAAACCCAACCGCTAGATGTCAGCATTATCTCAGAACGTAAACTGACGCGTAGCCGGAGAAGCGCAAGGTGCATCGCTAGTGTTAGCATTAGCAAACCCAGCTCACAAAGACGATAGAATTATTCCGCTCCCGCGTGTGTTGAGTTATTTTGAGGGGACAGCAAATTTACACTGTTATACAAGCTGTACACTCACTACATTACATTGTAGCAAAGTGTCATTTCTTCAGTGTTGTCACATGAAAAGATACAATAAAAATATTTACAAAAATGTGAGGGGTGTACTCACTTCTGTGAGATACTGTGTGTATATATATATATGTGTGTGTGTGTATTATAATTATATATTTTTTAAATACTTTGCAATAAATGTAAAGGTGAAATACTGTATTTAATTTCTGTCCCATTAGCAAACTATAAGTTATTTAAATAACAGTTATTTATTAGTGGGGCATTTAAAATATATTGCTTTTTATATTTATATTTAATGACTTTAAATAAGTAGTACCATTATTTTGGATTCAATTGCATAATTCACAGTGCTTTATGGGATGAGTAGTTGATTTCTTCTTAAATTCATTTAATTTAGTCTTGTATCTTGGTCTTTTTTTCTACATTTTTATGTAATTTTTTGTTTCAAATTTGTTGAGATTAATCCTGCAACTGGTTGGTTTGTTTCATTGGTTAGTTGAACATATTTTTATTTCCTATGGAGAAAATGAATTCAAAAAATACTGCTAAAAGTAGGTGGTCACTTACTTACCCAGTATTGCACAACCTTCTTGACATTTTTTTCCAATGATGCAAATTTCCGAGAAGCATTTCATGGCAGAAGGCTCTATTTTTGTCACATCAATGACAAAAAGGCCAACTAAACTGACAGCAGATGCCACCTTCACCATCCTGAGCCAACTCGCCTGCTGTCGTTATCGAATTCAATAAACTTCTCAGAAACAAGCCTCCCATTATTATTCTAATACCTTGATTAGACAAAATGCTTGCAATAAGGTTGGCTGCGATTGATTGTCTGTTTGCTCTTAGAGCGAGGACAGGCCGTTTCAAAGCGGGAGACGTGGAGCCTGGTCCGAACAGTCTTTTGAATAGAGAGACATTGTCTGAGGCTATTATCCTCACGTAGCGTCGCACGTACAACAAACATGCGCAACAACCGTGGCGATGGAGGAAAGTCCCTTTCACTGAGAGAGCGAGATAAGAGAGGCTGCCTTTGCTTTGGCTTTATCACTCCACGGCCCAGACAATGGAGTGAATTTCAAAGGAGCAGAAACAGGGGAGTTGTCCATTTTGCGTGCAGTTATCACACTCGCACGTTCACCACTTTGTTGAAAATGGAAAGGAAAAGCAGGATAAAAATTAGAAAGAGAACGAGGGAGAACAAGCAATGGACTTTAGAGGCCCTCTTGCTGTGATTGTTTGGGGGGGGGAAAAGAAATGAAGGGAGTGGGAAATCAAAACAAAAGACAAAAAGATGCTATGGCCATCAACTGGACTGTCTCCCTATTTAAAAAGCCCTTTGAGTCTGATAGAGAGAGAAAGAGAAGAAGAGATAGAGTGGGGAGAGTCCCAAGAGAGAGGCCAGATAATGAAAACTCTTATCTGTCGTTCTCATTGTACCAGGCCAAGGCGATGAGAGAGGCTGGTAAAGGAGGAAGCTTCATAACTGTGGACCATTCCATCGCCTGGAGGCTATGGGGGGAGAAAGAGAGGCTTGGCAGGGGTTGAGAAGGCAGGAGGGCCTGAGCGTGTAATTAAAGCAAGGTAGGAAGAAAAGCACCTCTGAAACAGCAGCGGAAAGCTGAGGAGAACACACACCAAGCAAGAAACAAATGATCTGAACATGTCAGTCAAAATGATCATATTTTGTATGTCTCTCTTATTTAACACACCTGTTTCAGATCATCAGCGAGAGAGAGAGAGCACCATGAACTGCTTTCCGATTGACAGGGTCCCTACACAGTGTTCACTACTTTCTACTACTTGAAGTTCACTTCGGAACATTAATTTGCGGATTTTCACTGCGCCACTGCCTGTAACATCATCACACACAGACTCCAGTAGGGCTTATTATAGAAGTTTGAGGTATGATATAATATACTTTTGTAAATAAATACAATAAACGTTACCATGCTTTTGTTTAGTATGCATGTGTAGCCTATATAGTAGTGGTGTAATGGTACACAAACATGATGCTTTGGTACGTACCTCGGTCATCGTCAGGTATTGAAAACTTAACATAAAATTCTTCTTTTTTTTCTTTAACAGTGGTTTATTGAACAAATTGTGTCTCTCTTTTTATATAATTTCAATTATAATTAACATTTTCTATTTAATCTATCTATAAAAAAATCTATATCAGCGAATGCTGTAAGCTAAATATAGGGAGCCCTTTCTTGCACATTACTATAATATTAAAGGTTACAATTAACAACAGAGCCCAAACTATTAAAATGAGTTGCTATTTATTTTTAGATATAATAACACTATAAACACTTACATCAAAACATGTAAATTGCACATAATTATAATTATAAATATATATCATAATTATAAATATTTTTCAATTATTTTTCTACTCCAATTCATTTTTGAAATATGATAATTTACACAGTTACTGTCATAACTTGTTTTCATGACAAATTTATTGAAACATATTAAATAATTAAGACATTACTAACAGGTAAAGTAAATATAATTAATATATAAGCTAATATAGTGCATATATTTAGTGAAGTGCTCCCCTCTAGAGTTCATTTCTCTAGTGAACTAACATGCTGTGGACACTAAATGACTTCCCTGAAGTAAATGTAATGCTTTGTGAGATATTATTCTCAGGCTGTTTTATTGATGTCTTTCCGTGGTTGAAACACTGGTTGTGAGAAATTACACGTAAACAAGATCGTCTGTTCTTCTTCTTCTGTGCTTTTTCCTATTGTGGCGGTTAGCAAACAGCATTGCATTATCGCGCTCGCCCCCTTCTGGATTGGAGTGTGGATCGCCTGTGACTGATTGTATTCGTTGTCTGACTGTATGCACTGAACTGTGACGTCCATACCTTGACGGTTCGGGACGAATACATGTACCATTACACCCCTACTATATAATAAATCCAAGTACATTTATATAAATATTAGGTTATTAATTTAATATAAATTGTCATATTTAAAAGTGCTAAACTGTGTGTTGTGATTTTTAATGTGAAAATAAATGTAATTTAGATGGGTTTTTTATCTTATTTAATTTGTTTGTAACATTCCGTAAATTTACCATGTACACACACTCAATCACTTTTGTTTTGATCAATTTAAATGTTTTCTTGATGAATAAATGTGTGTATATATATAAATATTAAATTTAAATTATTATATTTATTGCAATTAATTAATATTATACCACAATATTTAAGAATAATTTTGTTTCTGTTTTTATGACAGTGTGGCTAACACCAAGTTTCAAGAGTTTAATTTTAATAACATTTACTAACTTAATAGTAACATTTTAACAAAATCATAGATTTATGGCTAATTTTTTAAGGGCAAGTTGCTTTGTGATACTTATTCAATACATAAACATCCCCACAACAGTCTGTCCATAGCATCACTGCATTCTGCATTCATTGTAGCGAAAGGGAGCTGGTCTGGTTCTGTGGACCCAGTGGGACGTTCTATAGCATCAAGGCAATGAAAAGCACTCTTGCATCGATCTGTAATGAAATGCCATTCTGTACTCATCTCCTCCCTTAGACATATTATTCTCCTATATATTGATTCAACATTCGTTCTCGTCCTCGGGTGCGTTCCCTGCGCAGCTCTGTAATAGTGTGGGCCGGACAGTAAACGTGAGTTATCTGCTTGAGTCCCATCTATACATACACATCAGCTGCTGTTCAAACGGCCTGGGAATCTGTTAATGGCGTCCGCAGCGAGACCATGCATTCAGCCTTAAATAGACTTCGCATTACAAATCGCAGAAGCCTTTGGGCCTCTGTATAAATTTACTTAACTAGTTGTTGAAGAATGGGTTGTATATTTTATTTAAAGCACCATCTTAACTTCCTCTCTGGATGGAAAGGCAGCAGTTAATGGCTTTCAAAGCCATCAGTAGAGATTGTTCTCATGGCTTTGCGGTTACTGCAGATCCGTCTCCAAGTTTTGTCTAGTACTGTGCAGTCTGATGCTGTTTTTGCTTTGACATCTCTCAGCTAAGGGCTTTTTCATGGACTTTCAATGTTCATGATTTCTTCATGCAGCTCTTCTTATTGAAATGAAAGAGAATGAGGACTGGGACTCAAATGAATGACCAAAAAAACACCATAAAATTGTTCATATGACTCATGCACTATATTTCCAGGTTTTCTGGATAGCTTTTTGAAAGGAACATGTCAAAACTACCACAATTGGATGACTGAATCAGAAAACCCAATGAGCTGATTAGTAAATGAATGTGAAGTTTGTGAACTGGATAAACTGATTCATTGAGAGCATTTACATGCACATTCTTAAGCCGATTTTTCTTAATAAGCCGATAACAAACGTAGTCATGTAAACGCGGTAACACATTTTCTTTTATCGGAGTAAGGACATAAACGGCTTAAGCATAAACCGGTCGGAACAGGTAGTTTTTTGGCTCTTACCCCAATTTTGTGTGGCATGTAAATGCATTAAAGGGATAGTTCACCCAAAAATGAAAATGTTATGTTTATCTACTTACCCCCAGGGCATCCAAGATGTAGGTGACTTTGTTTCTTCAGTAGAACACAAATGATGATTTGTGAGTAAATTATCAGGAAAATTTTATTTGAAGGTGGACTAATCCTTTAAACTACGCCAGAGCGCGTACACACCTCACGCACCGGATGCCGTGCGTGCGCTCAAGGCAGTTGGACATAGTGGTGTATTAGAGGTAAAAAATGATATAAATATTGTTCGTTTTCTCGCACAAACCGATCGTTTCGTGTCTTAGGACATCAATGTGCTGTCACGAGCTGCAGGATTTAATTTGGATTTGTCTGTGCTTGTTTTTTTTACTCTCATAGATTGTGTTCCCATTGACATGCATTATACCACTGACGGTTGGAGTTAAAATTCATCATTTGTGTTCTACTGAAGAAACCTACATCTTGGATGCCCTGGGGGTAAGCAGATAAACATAAAAATTTCATTTTTGGGTGAACTATCCCTTTAACCTTCTTTTTGTCGGCTTATTGAAGTGCGCATGTGTGATACATGACAGAAACATGTCCTTAGTGCAGATTTAAACGCATCCAGACAGAGTGAGCATTTTGCAGGAAGGGAAGAAGGAAATATACCGCAAACGCAGACTCTTTCAAGACCCAGAAAATTGTAAAAATGTGTTCTCATCTCTCGTGCGGCAGAAGTAGAAGTGGTTCAGTCAAAATGCTGCATCTGTTACTGCATGAGAAAATAATAGCCTATATGAGCCGTAAGTTTCTCGCTGACATGTTGCAAGCTTTATTTAACATCACAACTGATATAACATATGAAATACTCAGAGTCAGATACGCAAATTATTATTTTTGACGCCATTACAGGAAAATAACCCGATTTATTAATAAAGTTGTAAATGCGGTTTACTTGCGTTGTCAGTTTACTGGTTTGCATGTAAACGGGGAAAACTGGTTATTTCCATAACCTGATATTTGTTAGTTATCAGCTTACTGGTGTGCATGTAAACATGCTCATTTTGTCTCAAAATAATTATTCATTCAGGAATTGTTACTTTCTCAAGAACATGCAAAGAAAGTTAAAGAAGATATCAAGATCAAACCTGCAACCCATCTGACACCCGTCTGATGTTTCAGAATGTTGCTACCTAAACAAACATGTAGTTCTATTCTAAATTTCTGAAACGATTTGAACTCCTGATTCCAAGAATTTTTGAGATTTGAGAACGTTTTTTTTCACTGGCCTGCAAGATTTTCAGTGAATAGCGACTTAAACAGTGAATAGCGTCTTTTTCCAAATCTATCATATGCCTTCATATACCGAATGAGTCTATGGACTGCTTATATTATATATAAAAGATATTCTCCCAAACTTTCTCCTTTTGTGTTTCACGGAAGAAAGAAAGTCACGTAGGTTTGGAATGACATTAGGGTTGCGATTGATCATGTAGGCAGTAAAACAAATCTCCACTGCAAGACTTCATTTTCCCTTGTCCGGCTGATTGTTAATTTGATCCTATTGATTCCTAATTTAGAGAGTGCTGTCAGGGTCACGTCCTCTCCTGACCAGTAGTACATGCCCTCGTGGAGTATGGTACCCATGAACGACTCTGTGGGACAGAGTGATTATGAATAATAAACAAATACGCACAAACAACGCCCACGTTCTCAACCTCTCTGCATCGCCCCTGCAGCGCAGCAGCAGTCACAAATAAATACACTGTGCTGTTGCACAGTCTGACTCATCTGGTTGAGTCAGCGCTCAATTTGTAAGCAAACCAGGTCAGAAATATAGTTGAGGGGCTTGGAGGAGGGGTCCTAACTGAGATCTGTAAATGCCAAGTGGTGGTTGGGCCTTGATTGCTAAAATGATTGTCGTTGTAACGTTAAGTGATCAAGACTAGCTCATAACCATTTGAGTAGGAAAAAAAAAAAAAGCTGGTTGGTTGACACACCAAGCCAGACATATTGTCCAATAAGGAGTTCAGTATATGTACACTACTTTTCAAATGTTTGGGGTTGGGTTTTTTAATGTTTTTGAAAGAAGACTCACCAATTCTGCATTTATTTTGATAAAAATACAGTAAAATTAGGAATATTGTAAAATATTATTGCAATTTAAAATAACTGTTTTCTATTTTAATATATTTTAAAATTTGGTTTATTTCTGTTATTGAAAAGCTGAATTTTCAGCATCATTACTCCAGTCTTCAGTGTCACATGATCCTTCAGAAATCATTCTAATATGCTGATTTGTTGCTCAAGTAACATTTCTTCTTATTATAAATGTTTAAAAAAATTCAACAAAATATTGAGATTTTTTTTTCAGCATTCTTTGATGAATATAGTTCAAAAGAAGAAGATTTGATTTTTTTCTAACAATGTGAAAAAAAAAAAAAAAAAAAAAAATTAACATTGTATTTTTGTTTAACACATTTTCATTTTTCACCCAAAATTTGTTTAAGATATAAAAAGAACTGGCAGATTCCCCCCAGCATCACTATGGACCACTTGTTGAAGACCCCTGCTCTGTTGTTCTGATCCCTAGATGTGTGAGTGGCCTCTTTTATGTATAAATCTATGAGATATTTTTGCGCATTTTATGAGAACCATAAATCTGAACATTTCAAAAAGCAATAGCACACCTCTCCTCAATAAGCACACATGATTTTAGGTATCATTCATCTCCGTAGCACAAAACAGCACCAAGTTTTTGTGCAGAATGATAATAATAAGAACAAATCATAATAATAGTGATGCTTGCTTTAGGTTTATTTTGTGGAATTAGGATTCGGTGATTCATCTGAAGGCAGCATTGCAGGACTGATTAGAATAGTGGGGTAATAAATATAGAAAGTTGGGAAGGGAAGGTAATAATGACTGCTAGTCTTTCTTAATACACTTTCTTTGGGATGTATTTGATAAGTTTAGCGATAATCAAACAAGCATCTCATTTTCTTTCCATCCTGATATCCATCCTGACAGTTTTACTTTGAGCAACAAAAGACAGGTACAGTATAAACAAAAAAATCACCTCTAAGAAAACTGGGGTCCCAAAATGATGATCACCTCCATCTTTCTTCTGATTCAGCTTCTGCTATTCCCTCTCTGTCTGCTAAGTGGCTCTGCAGCCCAAGATATCACACAGTGGCCACTCTCTCTCTCCCTCGATTTCTCCGTGTCTCCAGCTTTTGTCTCATATTGCTTATAATGAGAACTGAATTGTTCAGAAAGAGAAAGCTGTGACCAGCATTGAATATAGTTATAAATATACAGCTCCTCTGATTATTATGGTGATAAACAATGTTTGTGGGCTTTGCTTCCGGTAAGATTTCAAATGATTCTTGCTCTCTTGTGGTTTATCAAAGTTTAGTGGAAATGCAGTCTCATTTGGCCAGAATTTTTACTTGGCATAAAGTCTATTCCTCACTGTAGCTTATTCTTGCTAAGAACCGCCCACTGATGCACATTGACCAATTAGAGTTTGTTTTGTTGTTGCATGATATTTTGTGAAGGTTTTATTTAGCGACATGTTGTGATTACCTCATAAAACCAGAGATTAATCTCTCATACCACTAACCTGGCAAACTTTAGTAAATTTACCTAACCTGCCAAACGCTTTCTTACGAACACAATTTTGTTATCAGACTGACTGATAAAACCTGTGCATTCTGATAGGAGCTTGTGATTTTTTTTTTTTTTTTTTTTTTTTACAAGTGTCTTCAAGTTTCGTGTGCAAAATGCATTGGACATTCAGTGCACAGACTGTGAGCAGTTTGTATGTGTGTCATTTGAGGTTCAGACTAGTTGAAATGTTACAGTATGTTTTTGTTTTCTACAAAACATCCAAGTTTTTATATCTCTAGACCCCATGATCTCTCATGAATACCCTCCCTTTGGCAAACTCTGAAGTTTTCATCTTTGTTTAAAGGTCTACTCGGTCATTTTAGTTTTACACCAGAAGAAATAAATAGTACTTTTAAGGAACAGGTGAAAAGAAACAGAACAAAGAATTGAAGTAAAATGGCAGCAGTTTTCTAAACAATATCAACAGTAAAACATGCAAATATAAAGTCCAAGACTGGGACAAAGAATAGACAGTCTGAACCTTTATATAATCATGATGTAGTTGTTGATATAATGTAATGCAAATGTACAATATAACAAAGATTATTGTAATATATATAATATCACCAGGATGATTTAAATCTCAGACCTCTCTCTTGTTAAAACTCTGTCTAGGTTGATGCAGATCGGAGTTGATTTTTAGCTGAGCTTCTTGCCACTGCTCCAAGAAGTACTGAAATCAAAGAACTCAGTGAAAGTTAGCATTGCATGGATGGATCCAAGGCTCCCTGTCAAGACGTCACAAGCACTTGCAGAGCATGTCGTCACGCACCACTTCATCTCCACATCGACAAACGCGTTTGAGCTGTGCGAAGGAAATATTTTAATTAGGCTTGACTCGACCAGCATAAATGAGGACTAGTATACATCAACGGTGGACACATCAATCAGCGAGGTGGAGAAAGGACTGCCCATGTCATGCCCTGGAAGTCTGACCGTATGGTTGGTTAAAATGTATTTTAACATGATAGTTCTCCTAAAATGGACATTCTGTCATCAGTTACTCACTCTAATGTCTTTCTAAACACAAAGATTATTTTTTGAAGAATATCCTGCCTTTTTTCCACATGAGTAAAAAGTGACATTTTTGGGCGAACTGTCCTTTTAAAGGGAACCTATAATTCCCCTTTTACAAGATGTAATATAAGTCTCTGGTGTCCCCAGAATGAGTCTGTGAACTTTCTGCCCCAAATACCCCACAGATCATTTATTATAGCTTGTCAAATTTGCCCCATTTGGGTGTGAGCAAAAACACACCATTTTTGTGTGTGTCCCTTTAAATGTAAAGAAGCTGCTGCTCCCGGCCCGCTTTCCTAAAAGTGGGTGGAGCTTTAACAGCTCGCGCTTCGGTTGCTCAACAACAACAAAGCTGGAGAATCTCACGCAGCCAAAATGATTATTGTCAGTAACGGTGTTCAGCCTTACATTGTTCAAATCAGAGTCGGACACTGTTAGAGAGAATGAATTTAGAATGAATCTGGACATTTCAGAATGGTTATTGGATAAATTTATGTAGTCATCGACTAGCATGTGCCGTCATGTTAATCTTTTGTGCAAATCCAGCGTTGAATTAACCTTCGTTTGTGAAGCAGTCCGGCGTAAAATGACAGCATGGTAACAACACTCTACAAAAACTCTTCTGCGTGTTCCCGGGTGCAGGGTTTATGTAAATTTTGGGGTTTGTGATGTCACCAACCCAGGAAGAAGCTCAGTGTAGTCCCTACCAGCCGCTTGTTATAGTCCTTAAAAAGTGATTTCTGTAAAAAAAAAAATCTCCCTTTGCATTGAAATTTGAGCATCATAACTTTGCAGATGATGTTTATGCTCAAACAGCAACATTACACACTAACTAAAGTTGAAAAAGTGAAATCATAATCAAGGACCCCTTTAAAACAGTTGTAAGCACAGTCTGACTCATTTGGTTGCGTCAACCCTTGATTTAGACTCTTGTCTGTTCATGCAGTTTGATGCTTAGGGATAAATCAGTTAAAGTATTGTCATTCAATCAGCGACCTCCTGGAATGAATCATCAAGGACCCTGAAGGGTACAAAACCCTTGCGGTCCACTTCAGAATTCACTTTGGTGACGCAATGTCACATAGACTGTTGGGAACAGGTTGATAAAAAATGAAAATGAATTTCATTGTCAGTTAGTTGGGTCTTTGTACATAGTACGCTATTGAAAAACTGCATTTCTGTAGAAGAGAAATCTTTAAAAACTTCCATAGCCACAGCAATCTGCAGAGGGAAAAAGTCCATGACCCAAAAAGTCCAACCATATGAGCTCTTAGGAAGAAGTTCATAAGAAGAAGTTCATAAGAATTTATTTTTATACGGCCAGGTTGATGCACCTAGTGCTTTGACAGAGGTGCTTATGCTTTTTATTATGTTTTATAGGTGTTTTTCCACAGTTTCCCAACAGTAAATATTATACATTTGAAGTCACGCAAGTATTTCCATTTCACAAAACTGCTTGTCCTCATGGCAAACGAGTCAATGTTAAATTTCAAAGACTTTGTGGAGCATGTGCGCGCATTCGTATCTATCTAACAGAATGCCACTGAGAAAGGGAGCGCACTTATTCACTTTGATGTAATATTTTTTGACAGAACTTGAATTAAGGTTTAAATTATTCTTTTTAACATTCATACATTTTCACTTGTTTTTCATAGGCTTCATTTTGCACTTTATTTGAAGTAAAGCACTTGGCAAGATGTGGAATAACGCACTTAAAAAAAATAAAAAAAAAAAAAAATTAAGAAATAATTGAAAAATGAATCGATTAGCGAAACAGCTGTTAGTTCACACCAGTACAGGCTTCCATTGCAGGCACACAAAACCCTTTTGAGTCATAAAATAACGAAATATACAGACAAATGAGTGCCACAGGACACTTGTCCACAGTAAAGTGTGCAATTTTGGGCCTGGGCCAAGACCCCCCTCCAGAACCATATGAGTAGAGATAGAAAAGATGACAAGAGCTGTTAGCGGCACGTCTTGAAATAAACCACCCAGCAGGAACTGCAGTCTGTACTGTACAGGGCCGTGTAACACAGTCGAACGTGCGATTCCACGTTTCAGAGAGTGTGAGAAAAGCAAAGACAACAAGGCTAAAATAGAAGCTCATCAGAAATCACATTGGTTTTGTTTCATCTCGAGCTGCCAGAGAGTTGGCATAAAAAGATTGATTGCGGAAGTATATTCTCCGCCAGCCACCGAAAGTTCTGGAATGAAGGGGGTGGGGGTGATCTCCACCTGTCTGAGTGGAGATAAAATGCGGATTGAGGCGAGCCCGCTGTTTTCTTTAACATATTTTCGCTCCCTCTGTAGGCGCTCAGAGGGCACTTTGATCAGCGCGTTATCTGCGCGGCTGAGGCCTAATCCTGTGTTTGCTTCACGTTTAAGCCGGATCACCGTGTCCGAATCAAAGGGAATGGTCACAGATCAGAGGAAATGGAAGACGTACGCATGCGAGGATGCACAGGCTCGCTCAGGCAAGAAAGATCACCCACTCGTGCATGCGTTTACCTCGGTACAAACCCTTTGCTTGTTCTACATACACAAACACTTCCCCATACACTGACTAATGAATCCTCATTTGCATAGGTTGTGCCTTCTATGTCTTTCCTCAGGCGTACATGTAGAAAGTGCCAGCTTCACGGCAGAACTTGCTCTTGGCAGTTGGTATCTGATGGGTCTGTTCTCACTTATCTGTAAAGCCAACTGCAGCGCGGAGCCAGCCTCCACGCTCCGTAGTGCAAAACATGCTGTTTCTCTCTGCTACCAGGAGGATTGTCTTTTAGCTCTGTGCTTGGCTCAATCCTCCTGGAGAGATTTAGCTATGACTAAACACTTCAGAAATGGTATTTTGATCACCATTTCATGTTGTAGTTTTATTAGCGAAGTACTATTGAGTCTGGAGGCTGACTAGTTGATTAGCTTGTCGAGGTTTTCTTGTAGTTTTGGATTTAGCTTTGATTTGTGTGTGTGTGTGTGTGTGTGGTGGTGCTTTTAAAAGGGGAAATTTGGAGATGTATCTTCTCAAAGAGTGTCGAAATATATCATGCTGTTAGACTGTCAGTGTGATGAACTTTCTAATGCCCAGTTCGGACTACACAATTTTAGCCTGATTTTGGCACAAACTGCTTGATTCCTAAACAATGAGTGTCAGGACGCAAGATTTGATCATTTCAAATTGTGTAGTGTGTCATATTGGACGACAACCGATGTCGAGTCTGCAACACTTCATAACGTCACAACAGAAAGACTAGCATGTTTAATTGTTTAATTGTTCCATCACATGTGTGACACTGGCCAATAGGAGCACAGAAGCGCCTTGGTACATGCTTTCAAACATGCCGAAATGAAAGAGAGACAATAGTCGCGTTTCCATTACAGATTCGTGCAAAACTTTTGCGATATTTTCTAAATGGCGATAAAAAACTATTGCGCAATGACAGCGTTTCCATTAACAGATGTTATGCGAATAAAACTCTCGCGATGAGTCATTTTCCTATCATGATAAGTCATTTTCTAAAAGATACTTCTTTCTGAGAGCTTTATTTGGAGCATATTTGCCACGGCTTCTGGAAGCCCTTCTCCCTCATCCCTCGGTGCTTTTCAATACTCCAATGGATGCCTCCTCATTTCTTCAATCCTCCAGCCTGTGACCTGGAAACCGATCAAATAAAATTTCGAACACCATTTTAATTCTATAAATGCCATTTCAGTTCTATAAATGCACCGCGAGGAGGTGAGGAACAAGGAGTGAGAAAGCTTCCTGAGGAGCTATGAGCAACGACGCACAGGTGCATAGACATTTACTATTAGTTTCTATTATGTTAATTATTAATTGTTAATAGATTAATACTATTAGTATTAGATGTCAAACTTCAATAACATAAGATCACTCGAGGCTCGAGCGCAGCTGATGACGCTTTAAACTGACGCTCGAGGGATCAAGAATATTCCAATAAAAAAGTTTTCCTTTGATTACCCCATCCTCATTTTCTTTTCTTGCATCCTCCCGTTGCATCTATGGGGTACATACTGTCCTCTTCATGCAATCCAGATATGTGTCCACTGTCAGGTTTTCTTTCTTTTTTGGGCTTTTCTGACGACAAGAGAGCAAAATACTCAGTTCGGTAGCGATTGTTTGTTTACGCTCACGGTACCTTCTGTCAGTCGATAGTCCCGCCTTCTCGATGACAGCACGCATGTCGTTAAAGACGGCAAGCGATGAATGGTCGGGTAGCAACATGTTTCTTGTCCACGACACTACAAGATTTTAGGAGTCAAAATCGCATAATCTGACACAGTGACTATCGTAACCGACAAAAATATTGTGTAGTCTAAACCGGGCATAATCTTCGACACTTAAAAGCTCCACCACTGACTTTTGTAAAAATAAAAAAATAAAAATCACCACTTTCAATAAAACATTTCAAGATAATTTCTTTTAGACTTCAAATTGCCTTTGCAAAAAAAAAAAAAAAAGTATAGATAGGGTGAAATCAGGCTGATTGGGGCACTTTTTCCAATTCATCTCAATGGCAAAATTACAATCACCCTGAATATTTGCGATATTTTGGTCATTTGATATATTTTGATACATTATTCTGCATCTTGCAATGTTTTTTTATCACCTCGTCCCATGAGCTTTGCGTTTTTAAGACTTTGCCTGAAGTTGACAACTTTTTAAAACATCACATCTCATTCAATATTTTTGTCTTGTTTTCCAATAAAAACTATTGAAACATTTAAAAAAAACTAATTTGAGAGTCAATCTGTTTTAGTTTATAAACCTTGGTAAATTTGGTCAGATTTATGCTTATTAAAAAAACAAAACAAAACAAAACAATTTGGCAATGGAGTACAAAAAAATTTACTTTTTAAAAATTTAGTTCAAGCGATATTCTCTGAAAACAAGTCTTAACATCTTATGCAGTAAATGTTATGTTTTTTCCAAACAAAAACATCCCCAAAACAAGACAAAAATAAAGATTACGAATATTGTTTTTGCCATGTGTCCCATTTTGTACATTATTAATTTATTTTTATTTCACAACAGGCTACTGCTGATTTCCATTATATTGTTATGGTCGAGTCTCAAGAGAAAGGCAATGCAGAGTTTTCCTTATTTTCTTGCTGGCAGTGTGCAAAACACACACACACACACACACACACACACACACACACACACTCGCACCAATTTCTTCTGTAAGCTGCTGGCAAGATGAAGACAAACTCACTTGAGCTCTATCAGCCGAAATGGAAGAGCCGAATGGAAGTTTAGGTGATCATTTTAAATATTTGGACTGGGACACCATTAAAGAATGCCTCCCCTTATTTTGCAGATAATTCCACCGGCTTTCCAATGACCTCCCTATGGTGCAATCTACGCGGAGAGATAGAGCGAGTGAGTACGCCGCTACCTCTTTCACAGCCTAGGGAGATAATGAAATAACTTATGTAGATGTGCCTTTTTCCCGAAGACAGCCAAGTAATGGCCCTGGGTCCTGATTCCACCAGTGAGAGGGATTCTGGGTAGCAGCATTTCATTAAGGCTGGGTCTGATCGACTCTGCATAAGAGCAGGGCAGACTAAATGGAAGCTGTTATTTCCAGGGAAAATGAAGGGGACAAGATGAAAGAAAGGAAGAAAAAAGCAGTAAAAGCTTCAGCCATGAAGAGATAGGACTCGTGGTATTGTGGTACATTTCTTCAGAAGATAATTCCCAGGTTAGCGTGGTGCATTTACACTAAAAGTTCAAGGGGAGATGCCCAAGGAAGGTGACTTGATAACAATGGCTTCTCAGGGGAACAAGACTAGTTCCATTCATTGATATGGGGTCTGCTTTTATGGCTCAGTCAGTGTGGTAAATATTTGTAGAGCATGAAATACGCAGTCGCATGATTAGAAAGGACATGTGAGGCTTCGATGCAGAGGCTCTTCAGTGAAGACAATGCAGGGACTGTCACATAAAACGCTGGATGTGGTTATGAAAAGCAACAATGAGCAAAGGGTAATTGTAGCGTTCATTGTGCGTCATGCTGCTGTGGAAAGGGACAACTTGTATTGACTTATTTTGCTTAGAAATCCAATGCAAGGCTTACAAAGCTTATTAGTTGCAACAGCTTAAGACGGCATTACAGAAATTGCTTTACTAGTTTTTTCTTTTATGTATTAAAACAGGAAGTTGTGGTGAGATATATACTGAAGGGCTTGTCCCTTATTTTAAAATAGCAAAACATTAGAGCCATGAGTCATGATGTGCTACATGCTTTTAAATGCAGTTTGATTTAGTCAGAGAAACTTAGAAAAAGTGTCCAATTTTGAAATTAGCCTACTGTTGTTATTTTACACATACATCATTTGACTTTGAACATAAAGAGAGTAAAGTCACACAACATGAGGGTTTATAGTCATATATATGTATGTATAGTAGAGGCTTCAAAGCTATAGACGTGCTGAATTTGGAACCGCATACTAGTATACCACTCATACTACATTTATCATATCTTTCTATGCAGAAATAGTAAGAGTAGTATGCTAGTATGCGGTTCCGAACTCAGCAATGGACTAAAAGCCACAAAGCTCTTTTGATTTCATGCAGTTTTAATAGTGCTACCAAAGATAGGACACATTTCAAAGACTCGTGGCTCTTTAATAAGAGAGAGAGATGAGCAAGAGAGGCCTATGAGGAGACTGTAAGGGAATGAATAGGGTCATAAACAGAAAGAGACTCACAGAAAGAGATGGAGGGCAGCATAGGGAGAGCGAGAGACCAACCGTGAGAAAGCCAGAGCAGAGGAGCATAGAAACTGACACAAATGATGTGGGATCAGTCTCAGTAAATAAGCACCTCTCTGAGCACAGATTTCAATAAGAGAGAGCCTGGGCAGGGCAACGCTTTAAACCCATCCATTATTCATGAGTCCAAAAGAGAGACGTGATCCAGCACAGAGAATGAAGAAGAAATCATTTCACCATGTATAAAGGCAGAATCCAATCTAGCGTCCATTAGTCCACACCTAGTCCTCGGCAAAGAGCGGGACAGCCTCGCGCTCCGAAAACAATTATGGAAATGAAAAGAGGCAAATGGATGGTCCACATCACCGAAATGACCACGGAATGAAACTACACGCATAGACAAGACTCATCTGAGAGATAATCCCAACCTTATAGGGGCCATTGTGGTGACCAAACAGATGTCCTAAGTGCTATTTTCTTTTTAACCGAATGGCTAAAGTGCTTTTTAATAATTGCCTGTGCGACAAATGCTAAAGAAACCCGCTAGCAATTATTGTTTATTTCTTTCTTTTCACTCCAGGAAATTGAGGTTGCACAATCAATATAAATACACCTGTTAAGCAAGCTGGGCACTTTACGTGACTATTATTTTAACCAATCATTCGCTAATGGTGCCTTTTGTTTCATGCTAAACACTGCTAAGATTAGCCTCTTTAGTGGTGGTTTTTACCAATTAGCCACTCGCTCATGATGGTGAGGTGTAAGGATGAAAAAGTGAGCTTTCATGCCAGGGGAAGGGAGGTAGGCATCTTTTTAATATGAGGTAAATGGCACATTCGGAAATGAAGCAAAATGAGAGGCAATAAACAAGTGACGATGCAGTTGCTAACTGCTAAACAGTTAGTGCTAATAGGAGCATCCATGGATTGAGGTTGTTGGCTGCACAAAAATGAAGTTCCTTGTTCCAGGTTATCTCATTATATGTTAAAAAACAGTGCCAATATACATTAAAGTGTGTAATTGTTTTTGTGTTAAAATATGTTATCTTATTTTAGCATAATATGTAAAGATCACTACAAGTAGCAACACTACCATTCAAAAAGTCTGTAAGATTTTGTTTTTAAAAGAAATCTCTTACACTCACCAAGGCTGCATTTATTTGATCACAAATACAGTAAAAACTGTAATATTGTGAAATATTATTACAATTTAAGTGAAACGTAGTTAACTTTGAGTACACAACTAGTTTACAACTACGTTTTTCGAATGTACAGTAACTATACTACAAGTGAAATTATAGGTATACTGTTACAATTTAAATACTAGTAGCATAGTTTTCTTACAAGTATACTTGTAAGTTTTGTTGCGATTTTGATCCAGAATGATGAACAACACAGACTGAGTAGATCGAGTCCATCAACACCCCCTAAGCTTGCACAATGCTATACCTCTCCCAGGGTCAACATTTCATTCGGTAATGGTAGGCAGTTTTGATTTATATGCTGTGTAATGTTTGATGATCGCATGTGTGTAAGCAGTGCTTCTTGTTTCTGCTTCTTCTTCGCCTGTGTTTTGATCCAGGGATTCTGTACTCTTTCAGAAGATGCATAATAGCGTCCACTACAGTATAACAGTGGAAAAATGGATCGCTGGAAAATTCCGTCAAGAAGCATTGTGTCACTAATAACACACATGAATAAACTTCTTTTTCGTAAGGGATGGCTTAAAGGGGGGGTCTAATGCTATTTCATGCATTCTGACTTATTTACACTGTTATAGAGTTGCATTCTCATGCTAAACATGGCCAAAGTTTCAAAACACGAGCTGGACGTATGACGGAGTATATCTGCACCAAATACACTCTTTGCAGATTCGGATAAGTTTTGGAAAGTGTATGGCCCTGTATTACGTAATAAAGGGCGGAATTCCTTGTCTCCCTGATAAGCGTGGCAACACATCACCTAGAGCTGTCTGTGTTTTGTTGGCAATCGAACACGAACGTTTTTGTTCCCTTTTTATTTATAATGATGTCACAGCTTGCAGACGATCGCTACACAAAAGCTGCGCATGCTCGTGACTCTTTAGCTCTGCCCACGGCACGCCTCCAGAAGCTCGGCTTTTTTCAGAAAGAGTCGTTACAGCATATCTATCTTTTATAAATATGATAAAACTAAAGACTTTTCGGAGATATGAAGGATGTAGTACTAGGTACTCAAGATTAACATGAGATTGGCAGAAACTGTGTGTGTTTTGTACCCTTTAACCAATAGTGTGAGTTTGGGGTGGGACTATCTACACTGTAAAAAGTAATATGCTCTATCTACTCCATAAAATTTTGGCAACAGATTACAAGCAATATTATTAATTAAATTTAACAAATAGGATTGAGTTAGAATTAATCAGATTATTCCTTAAATGTCAACCATTTAAAACAAGTAAAATTTAAACAAAAATATCTGAATAACAGACAGACGTCAAAGATAAATTTAGAACTCTTAATTTTTAATTGCCAACATTGTAGATACCTGATGATAACAGAATCACTGAAGGAAAGAGAAACACATGAATTAACAGATGTTTAGATGTTGATGTTAATTGTATTTAAAATGTTTGGTCACCGTTATGGTGATCAGTGTTCCATTTAGTTGGGCAGTTTGACACTTTGTTTTTTATGTCAGTTTGTGGTTTTTGTAATGGTGTTTGTTCATTTAAATGGTTGACTTTTAAAGAATTAATTTAGTTAATTCTAACTTAATTCTTATATGTTGAATTTAATTAATAATATTGCTTGTAATCTGTTGCCACAATTTTATTGAGTAGATAGACTACTCATACATTTGAAAACTGTTTAGGAAAACTGCACATATTGAATGACTTTGGTGTAATTAAACATTTTTAACCGCTTATTTTTTGTCATTTATTATTTATTAAAAAGTCCTAGAGTGACATCATATCCTGTTGTTGATTCAGAATGTTAAAATAACTGTTCACTGTGACCTTTAGATCATGTGTTGGTCTAATGTCTTGTGGCTGTGTGAATTTGCAAGTTGGAGTTCACCAAACTTGCAACCGTACAGGTAGATTTATTCAAATATAAATGCTATTATGAAACAGTAGACCACAGGATACTGTATTTAAATATATCAATATATTGCTGCACAAATTTTCCTTTGACCCTAGAGTGAATGGTAGTCTTCAATGGCGGACTGCGCCCTTAAATCTAACAATTTTTATCAGGGTCAAATGTCACCGTTGTTGCAAATTTCCGAATTTTAAAAGCATCACAAACACATACCAGCACTTTCATTGTGATTCTAACAGTGTTGGCATGTAAAACAAGATGGCAGGCATCCTATTTGTTTGGATAATCCCAGCCTTCATTTGTTAAGGCCGGACCGTGGGCTCGGAACTGCTTCCAAAATACTAATCGCTATAATTAGGCGGCTCGTTTCCAAAGTTCTGTGACACGGGAACAGGTACAGATGCGGTGCATTACTCATGTATAGTCAGCACCTTAATGACCAGACTCTCAATCTGCATTGTAAATGAATTAACAGTGTGAAAAAACACAACAAACAATCCTGACAGGTCAAAAATTGAGCTCACATTCATTCGGTTTCAGAAGCCAGTGCTCTCCTCACCCTTGTTTCAGAATGATGGGCTTTTTCTTGGTTTATTTACAATTCAATAACACACGGCGGGTATTTGGGGTGCTATTCCTCCTGGTTGTTTGGCTTTTTGTCCTCTCATAAAAATCAAGAGAGTGAAAGTTATGAATAAACCAACGCGGCTAAATGAGACTTATAAAGAAATAAAAACCCCAGCATGCACTGCTGCGCTCAAAGCTGGAGATCGCTGTTCCGTTAGATCATTGTGGCTGTGAAAGGATATTTACAGTCTGCCAGAAAATGTGAAAAGACCTGCAAGGCCGCCGCAGACACCGAATACCTCATATCTATTGCTGTTTATTTTTTAATATGGGATGCTAAATGTCTCCCGCTTTGATTAGATACTGCACTGGTGAATTTGAGGATGGCATTCTGGTGACTTATGTTTTGGATTATGGCTTGACTTAACCAAACTCAGCTTTTTTTCTCTCCCACACGATACCTATGACGTTTTCTCTCGCCTCGGTTTAATGAACCTGCAATAATTGGATGTTTTTGAACTGCATTAGGTAAATATTGTATTTTTCAACTTGTTTTCTTCTCTCCCTATTTCAAAGGGACACTTTTTTTAGCAGTATGATTTTTAAGATCCGTTAATAACCCCCCACTTAAATGTCAGGGTTTGGGGGGGTTTACGTGATTACGAGTGTTGGCTCTATTTGTGTCTGTGCATGATTAGATTAATACTCATTAGAGACTATCTGTATTAGCCTCATTCCTGTCCCCCCAGGTGCTAAGCAACAGCAACCATGGCAATTAAAAACAGGAAGCTGTCATCCTCGATCACGGTGGCATTGTGCTGGCCCCCCGAGACGTTCACTGATATCATTTTTAGTCTTCTATCTTTACTCATACCCCATCCTCTCTGTTTCTCCATTTCTTCTGTACCAAATAAGCACGCACACACACACACTAAATGCTTTGTTACTAACTTGAAGGTTTATCTTTCAGCAAACACATCATTATAACTCATCGGACTTATCATCATTAATTACCCTGCAGATTCATTGCCCCAATTTTGTTTTATCCACTGTCTTGGTGTATATGTTTCCCTGCTTAATAGAAAAACTAAACTGGTTTGCTGGTCTCCCAACCTGGTCAGGCTGATCTGATTGGATGGTTTTAGAGAGGTTTTGGGTACTTTTCAGTTTGTCAGATTGGGAGATCTGCTCAAACCAGCAAATTAGGCTGTTTTTTTAAGCATGGTTTTGTGTGTGTATATACAGTGTTTGTTTGTTTTTATTTGTCAAAATAAAAGTTCAAAAGACTAGTTCATACACATTTCAAAATTGTCGAGGATAAAATACACAAAAAAGCCTTCGGCTTATTTCCATTGTGGTCCTCGGTATCTTAAAAAATGGACGAACAAATCATTAATGGAGTGCAATTCACATCACGTTCAGAAACTCAGCAAACACAAACTTCAAACATCAATGATAAAACAACCATTTTTTTATTTCCTTTCTGAAAATACTCTCAACTTGTATCTCTTGGATACAATAAGTGTGGATCAATAAGTTGTGTGTGTGAGTGTCTTAAATGACCATGGTTTCTTGGTCTCCCAGCCAGTGCTATTTTAGTATTATTTATATACTATTATAATATTTATTAAAATATTTGAATTAACTTTTGTTTTTACATTTTCAGCTTTCATTTTAAATTTAGCTTAAGTAATTATGCGCTTTTGTTATTTTTATTTATATTTTTATACATTTCTGTATAGCTTTAATTTATCTTTTTTTCAATTTTAGTTTTAGTTTTTTTGTTTAGTTTTGGTTTTTTAATTTGAGTACTTCAACTTGAACTTTTTTTGCCAGGGAATTTTTATTTCAATTGTAGTTTTAGGTTTTTTTGTTGTTGTTGTTGTTTGAGTACTTCAACTTGAACCTTTTTTTCCAGTTTTTGCCAGGGCATTTTTTTTTATTTCAATTTTAGTTTTTGTCAGGGCATTTTTTTTATTTTTATTTTTTACTTTATTAATTTTGGTACTTCAACCTGAACTTTTTTCCAGGGCATTTTGTTATTTCAATTATAGTTTTAGTTTTGTGATTTTAGTACTTTAACTTTAACTGTTTTTTTTTTTTTTTTAAGTGTATTAATTTTAGTACTTAAACCTGAACTTTTTTTTCCAGTTTTTGACAGTCAAAGTTTCAAAGTTTATTTATTTATTTATTTATTTTTTCTAATATTTATTTGTTTTACTTCAGCTTTATTTCAATTACTGAAATTAGGTTTAGTTGTGGGCACTTTTCCTCTGGTCAGGCATGAACCAACTTAAACCCAAGCTTGGTCAGGGTGGAAGACCAACTTGACAAGCTTAAGCCGGTTCAATAAAGATTTTTCAGCAGGGTTACATTGAAGGCGGGACCCAAGCTGTATCTAGAGCAGGGGTGGGCAAACTCGGTCCTGGAGGGCCACTGTCCTGTTTAGCAGTTTAGCTCCAACCCTGATAAACCTTCTATCCTGAATGAATTGATTAGCTGGTTCAGGTGTGTTTGGTTAGGGTTGGAGCTAAACTCTGCAGGACAGTGGCCCTCCAGGACCGAGTTTGCCCATCCCTGATCTAGAGTAAGCAACCACCCAGCCGTACATTAGCAACCACCTAGGATGTCATAGAAACCACATAGCAACATACTAAAACCCCTTAGCAAAGCCTTGGCAACCACCCTCAACTCCCAGTATTGATTTGACGAGTTTTGTGTGGGCAAATAGCACATATTCTTCTGGAAATGTAGAAGTCTAGTTATATATCCACACTCAGAATGAATTAAAAGGAACATGTTGAGAGAAAAAAAATCAATAATTAGGCCCAGCTACATTTGTACCGCACAACCTTCCATTACTATAATTGAGCCTTATCAAGATGCATTTTGAAACATTTCGGTGCTCTTTTGGTCGCCCATTAGCTATCGGAGTTATAAGGATGAAAGGCAAATAAAATAAAAGGCCCTTTTCAACAAACTTAAGAGAGATCCTCTTACAAAGGAGACAAAAGTTTCTCCCTCTTCTGAGGAAACTTTAATTGCATGTGTCATGGGCCCTTACTCGCTCGACTCGGAGGGAACACCACTCTGATCCGTCCTTAAAATAGCTCCTCAGATGTTTGTCACCCAATGGCTGGCACGTTGTTGTCTTGGATCTTCTCATCGGTTGAGTCTCTCTGTTTCTTAATTAACAGAGGTGTGAGCTGTTTTTTTCCCCCAGAGTTTCTTGTGTTTATGCTTCCTTCTTCCCTCTCCCTTTATCTACCTCCACCTCATTTGAAAGCTGTGGAGAAGAAACACAGGCACACACACACAGAGAATAGTGACGCATGCCATCAGATCTTGGCTGTGGTGAGGCGGAGGGGCGCAGTCTGCTCCGCCTGCCACGGCTTACACAAAACAAACGAAGTGCGTCACGATTAGGCCGGGCTCCGTGGTCACTGTCAAAGGTGTCATGTCGACTTTTTTTCCATTGCTTTTTTTTTTTTAGCGCCTCACTCCCTGTCGCCCCATCCTTCCCTGCTGCTATGTGTCACTTCTCTGCACCTTCTGTCACATGGCTATAGAGCTGAGGATGCCACCCTGGTTGTACGTTCACACGGCTCCCATTAAGTTTCCATTAACGGGGCCTGTCCGCCCACGTCCCCCCATCGTCCAGCTACGCCCGAAAACACATCCTGCAGGCTTTTAGCATAACCGCTTACTGTATTTGTATCTAAATGCATAGATTGTGTGTGCGTTTTCACACCCACATTACCGCCATATGTGTCTACCATACAATGTTTTTTTTAAAGAAATTAATACTTTTATTCAGCAAGGAAACTTTAAATGTGTTTCAGATGAGAAAATAAATAATAATTTCATCTAGTAAATGCACACACTGATGTTATCACTGTTCATGTGCTATCAGTGTAAGGTTTCTTTTTTATTAGCATCTTGGAAGTAGTTTTGTAAAGAAAAAGAAAAAAAATTCATAATCACCTGCACGCTTTTCAAAACAATCTCATTCTACAGCTCTCATGTTTCTGTTCAAAATTAGCTCACTCCTGTTCCCCATCCTCTCAGGCAAACTTTATTAGAAGAAGCTGTGTCTTTCATTCCTCTCTTAGCTGCTGGCTTTGTAGGGATGCCTGCTTTAAAATCCATCTTTCCCTCCCTCTGCCAAACTCTAGAATATAGCGGTTTATCCTCTGGGTGGTTCCTCTGGGCTCTCTCACTCCTTCTGTTTGTGTGAATCATTAAATCTTCTCTCTGACATGGATACTGTTTTTGAGGCACTAACTGGAAGAGAAAACTGAGTGCAAATGGAGCCATTAGCTGTAGTATTTTTATGTCTTTTTTATTATTATTTTTTTTTAACAATATTATTATACCCCAAATTCTGAGGTATCCCACAATCCACCACTAGAGACTGCTGGAGAGCCTCATTGAACAACAGGGGTCTTGTGTTACTGGCAGACACTTTAGAGGTTGCCAAAACCATCTACTGTAAGCAAGCTTGAAAAGAAGTGAGAATAACAGAACTGCATTTTATTTCGCTTTGCTTTGATTTTCATTTGGCTTTGCTTTTTGTTTTTATTTTACTTTGCTTTGTAATTTGTTTTATTTTATTTTTTCATCAGCATGACGAAACCACACCCTGCAAGAATGCATTGAAGACTCAAAATGACTTAAAAGTAAGTTCCAGTCATTTCCTATAAAATCAGTTCAAGTTTTAGTCTGGCATATACATATGCATAGCATTAAAGCTAACTGATATGTTCTAAAAGCCACAATAGTCCAAGCCTATTTTCACGGTGGAAACAATGTCACTTTTGCATATCCCAACACTCTCGCTGCGTCCAAAATCGAATACTTTTCTACTATATACAGTATGTGAAAAACAGTACGCCAGCAGAGTAGTATGTCCGAATTCATAGTATTCGAAAAACAGAAGGTGAAAAGTATGACTTGCTAATTCTGGCGAGATTCTGAAGTGCGCATATGATGGACACTTTACTATCCCATGAGGCCACGGGAGATGATTTATGAATGGCAGTGAAGTGACGCAACTGACGCTGGTAGGTCACGTGACAGTAACAACATGGTGGATGTAGTATGTCCAAATGTCGTTCATACTACCTATATTTATACTATATAGAACATAGTATTTTTAACAGTCGTGAATTAAATTCAAATTCAAATGTAATACTTAGTACGTGATTTCAGACGCAGCATCTGTCTTTGTTTTATCCAGCTTTTTTCTTGTTTTAAACAGGAATTTATTCCAAATATGTATCTTTGCTGGTGGCAAACAAAAAATCCTCTTATGTTAATAATGAAGGGCCAGTAGTAAATGGCTGTTTTCTTTTGTTTGTTTTTTGCGTAATTTTATTTTATCTTATTTGGTTTCAGCACAGTAAAACCCCATCATGCAAGAAAAAATTACTTAAAGGGACCAATTATGCCCCTTTTTACAAGATGTAAAATAAGTCTCTGATGTTCCCAGAGTGTGTATGTGAATTTTTAGCTCCAAATACCCCACAGATCATTTTTTATAACATGTTAAAATGGCCGCTTTTTGGGTGTGAGTAAAAACACGCTGTTTTTGTGTGTGTCCCTTTAAATGCAAATTAGCTGGTGCTCCCCGGCCCCCTTTCAAGTAGAGGGCGGAGCTTGAAGAGCTCATGCTCTGGCATACCGGCAACAACAAAATAGGACAATCTCACGCACTGAAAATGTCAGAAACTGTCAGTAGCGGTGTTCAGCCTTATACGTTCGAACCGGAGTCGTTGAAAAGACCCTCGTTTGTGAAGCAGTCCGGGGCAAAATGATTGGCACAAATGTAGAAGACTTTACCGATTTTCTTCAGGATATTTCCTTCGAAAATGAAATTTAGCGACAATGTCCTCAGTGACTTAGATGGCGGGAGTCTATGGAGACTCTCATGTGCATTGGTACATCCCAAAACACAACATTTGTAATGCCTCTTTGGTGCAGACATTGTACAACTCCAGCTGCTACAGCGGGGATACAGAAATGGAGGACTCTGTGTCTTCTCACTCAGAAAGGTTTTATGGCCTATCGTCACTGGCTGTGGGCGGGGCTTCTCCCCACAATGACGTCATCGTAGGGGGGAATCTGAATCAGCTTGTTTGAAGAGACTGCTTTTGATTTATGGAAATTATAAAAAATTATATGAGTGGATTTTTAACATTGTAGGCTCGTTGTTCTCACACACTGCAGACACATTAGTGTGCAAAGTGAATTTTGCATAAGAGGTCCCCTTTAAAATAAACTTCAAAATCAGTTTAAGGTTTTAGCATAGCATACACAGTACATAACATTAAAGCTAACTGCAACGGTATCCAGTTTTTTATTTCATAGGGTGTTTAATATGTGCCATATTGGAAACATGAGTTTCCAGAGAGAGAGAGAAAAAGAAATAAATAATAGAATAATGTCACTAACACTGCAAAATACATAATCTTTTTCCACAAGAAAATTAAATGTTTCAAGTTTCCTTGAACTTGTGGCTTCATCTTTTTTTGTTTTGTTTCATAAACAGCTTCCAGTACCTTGAGCCAGAAATGTGCTTCTACAAATGTGTGTACATCATCTCTGAAAGGAGGGTAAATAAGGTCGACTCATCAGGTGAGAGCTAAACACAAAGTAACATGTTCTGACACCAAGCCCCCCAGGTTTAAGCGTGAACGTATCTTCAAAGGTAAACACGCTCCGATGGTCTTTAAGGGCATTTGCAGATAGCAGAGCTAAGCTAAAGCAATGCCAACGCTTCCTTTGAGAGTGAATTAGTTGAAAGACACAAGATCAAGCATGTCAGGGGGCTCTAGATTTGGTCTAAGGCTCAGGGTTAACTCTGATTCATGGTATTAAAAGGTCCATGTGCCTTCCATGCTTTAATTTAAAGTAAAACCACATTTTGGGACTCGCATGATGCTATGATTGAAAACAACTGGCAAGGAAATATATATCGTATTTTAATCTGCTTTTGGTTTTTGTGGCAGGAATTATCATGAGACAAATGGGAAATGTTCTCTATTTTTAGAGGCTTTGATGCTAATCCACATACATCTTACATGCAATCGTATCTCCATAGATAATAGGACATATCTCTGTAGATAAAATCCTATAATGTTTCAGCGTAACATTTTTGAAGCCTGTTTTCACGGTAAAAGTGACGACAATGTCACTTTTGCATATCCTAAGACCCTGTACTTGCCCCCCTCCCTTGAATTAAATAGGAATTTCTTCCAAAAAATACTCTTTGCTGGTGGCCAAACAAAGAATCCTCTTGAGTTATTAATAAAGGGCTGTTTTTTTTTTTTTAGTTTTTTTTTTTTAGTCTGTTTCACTCCCTCCATTCTCTCTTTATTCCCCACCCTCCCTGTAACCTTCTCTTTTTCTACCCTCCATTTGAAAGGCTGCCAAGCTCTGTTTGCCTTGATAATTAGGACCCAAAGCGTGCAATCGCAAGTCCATTATAAAAACAGCCAACGCCTGGGTGGTTTATTGATAAGGCATTACGTGTGTGGAGGTGTGGAAATGTACACAGGGCTGGTGGCACATCAGATAGATTCTCCTGCGCCTTAAAAAAGAGGCCTTTATCCAGATTAAATGCCATTATGGTCCAACATTGTAATTCGCCAGCTTTGATGACAAGGAAGCAAAAACATATTAATGTAAAAGGGGACGGGAGAACAGCTGTTCAGTAAGGGAGTGTGCAGTAGCTAGTGGCTACAGTGAAATGTCTCAGTCTTTAACATTTTAGAGCAATGTTAACGTTATGATTTTAATGCCTGCAATGCTAAAAATTCTAAATATGTATTTGTTAAACTTAAAGACTTATTTCTATCAGATATGATTAATTTCTGATTAAAAACAAATATATTTTGTTTAAAAACAGCATTTTTTTTTGGGTTAACTATAATTAAACGTTTCATGACCTTGTGTGCATAATATGTATATTCTGGTATAACTTTTGCGATCCATATTGTAGCTTTTATTTTGTTCATTTTTTAATGTATGTTTTTATGTGCTTTTGTAATTTTTTTGTTACATTTTGCTTTATTTTTTAATTTATTTTTAGTCATTTTAGTACTTTAACTTATTTTATTTAAGTTAGTTGCCAATCAAACATTTATAATTTTCATTTAATTTAAGTTTAAGTTGTTCATCTAATATTTATATTTTATTTAAGCTTTATTTTATTTTCATCTCTAACACTTTACAATAAGGTTTCATTAGCTATCATTAGTTAACTATTTTAGTTAACATGACCAATACTTCTACAGCATATAATCTTAGTTAATGTTAATTTCAGCATTTACTAATACATTATTAAAATCAAAAGTTGTATTTGTTAATATTTAGTTAATGCACTGTTAACTAACAAGAACAAACAATGGGGCTTTTCACATTGCGCTTAACCCTGGGTTATCGTCGTTCTAAACACTGCTTTTACCCCGGGTAAAGAAACGTTTCACACTTGTAATTTAGAAGCGGGGTTAACACCACTTTTGCGGCGTTAACCCCGCATTGAGGTGACAAACTTATACAGTGTGAAACGATGCGGTGTTAGAATGTTACAACTAGATGCTTAGCAACAGACAACCAATAGCGTGCCTTATATTCACTTGCTTTAGACAGTCACAGAAACATTGCGCATTGTATCTAAACAGTAAATTCAGCATTTGAGAGGAAAAATGTCAAATGCTGACAGAAAACGCTACAATTTGAGTGAAGAAGAGACTGTTTAATTCTTACGTTTATAGTCCAAAATGTCCATACAGTATAAACTCGATAATACAGTTGGCAATACAGGATGTGCAGTGCTAGAGCTGTGTAAACATGTCGCGTGCTGCATTTATCCAATCAATGACACTGACACCACAATAGACGTGCCGATATTCGGTAATACGATATATCACAGTAATGAATATGCACGATATTGTTATCGTGGGCACTTTGAAATACCGTGAATAATTATTTATTATGAATTATTCTAATTTTTATAATGCATTTTAAGAATAATTTCCCCATTAAGAGTATAAAATGCATCAATAATAAAATGCACCCCTGTAAGCTGCGTCAAAGAGATGCGCATGTAAACAAGCCCAACGTGCATGAGAAGCACATGGCGGAACGAGTGAAGGAGACGCGCTGAATGAAAGTGCACATTCACTCTCTGACAGCAGAGGGCGCTGATGGAACAGCAGAAATGAAGCGGTTACCCCAGAAACACAGTAAACAAAGCAGCTGCGCTACTGAAAAGTATTTCAAATGCTTCAAACAGCCATTCAGTTTTTTGTATTCACAATGTTGTTCATCACAGCACCAAATACTTAATACTTAAAGACTTAATAGGCTATTTATTTTCAAACTTTAACATTTTTTATTTTAATCTGGACTACAACATGCCCTATAATGACTGAAAATGTTCTGATTATTTGTTATTGTTCAGTAACACTTAGTGACATAAGGCTTCATTAGTTAACATGTTAATTCATTACTACCAAACTGACAATACTCATAAAGCATTTATTAATCTTAATGTTAATTTTTTAATTAATGTTTATTAACATTACTAAAATCAAGTTGTAATGGACCTGAGCTAAAACTAACAATGATCAGTTGTATTTATTAACTAACATTAACAAAAAATACCTTCTGTAACAAATGTAGCTATTGCTCATTCTTAATCTTAGTTAATGCATTAACTAATGTATTATAAAGTGTTACCTGTTGTTCATCATCCTTTTGCACTTTAATCTGTTTGAAAAATTTTACTTTTTAATTTTTTTGTTGCGTAATTGTAATATTTTTAATAATGTTCAAAGTTCTTTTTGTTATAAGAAAAAGACTTCTTAAACCTTTTATACTGACACTTTTTTTGCAATTTATTTCAATATCGTGATAATACCGTGATAAAAGCTTCAGCAATTATCGCAACATGAAAATTTGATACCGTCACATGCCTACACCAAAATATGCAAATAAAGTTAGGGTTTAGGAATGTACAATGTAGGGATTTTCACACTTGAAATAGTTAACCCTGGGTCATTCTAAACCCCGGGTAAACGGAATCCTGGGTTATCTTGCTTCACATTTCACACTGCTGATAATTTACTCGGGGTTAACAATTAATCCTGGGTATTCATAAGCTGCCGTTTGACACTACACATTCCTAAACTTTCGAACTATAAAGGTAAGAATGACAGTCTTTTCTTTACTCAAATTGTTGAGTTTTCCATCGCCGTTTGACATTTTTCCTATCATACGCAGAAATGACTGTTTATATACATTGTGCGGTGTTTCTGTGTCTGCCCAAAGCGCGTGAATATGAGGCACGTGATTGATTGGCGGTTGCTAAGCATCTAGTTGTAACATTCTAACACCGCATTGTACAAGTTTGGCACCGCAATGTGGAGTTAACACTGCAAAAGGGATGCTAATCCTGCCCCAGAGCAGGGTTTCATAACCCTGGGTAAAAAGCGGCGCTAACCCTGCATCTAAATTACAAGTGTGAAACACTCCTTGACCCAGGGTTAAAATCGGTGTTTAGAACAAGGATAACCCGGGGTTAAGCACAGTGTGAAAAGCCCTTGTGAAACTTCATCTTAATGAATACCCAAGATTAATTGTTAACCCCGGGTAAATTATGAGCAGTGTGAAATGTGAAGCAAGATAACCCAGGATTCCGTTTACCAGGGGTTTAGAATGACCCAGAGTTAACTATTTCAAGTGTGAAAAGCCCTAATGAATGACTATTTGTATTGCATTCTAAAAAATTTTGTTTTGTTTTAACCCTTGTTTGGGTCAAATATGGACAAACCCAATCGTTGGTTTAAATGTTTTAATTACATTTTTAAACCCACCGGTTGGGTTTGTCCATATTTAACCCAAACATGGATTGAAATAACCCAGCAGCTTTTAGAGTTTAACTAACATTAACAAAGATAAATAAATACTGTAACAAATGTGTTGCTCATTGTCATGTTAGTTAATACATTAACAAATGAGACCTTATTGTAAAGTGTCACCCTTTTCATCTAATATTTATATTTTATTTTATTTAAAATGAATAAAGTGATTTTTAGTTTTAGTTAACAATAACAACTATAATAGAATTATGACCAAACCTAAATTTTTTTCCCCTACATTTTAGTGATGCATGAGAAAGCAACGCTACAACAACATCTGTGTTGTGAGACTGCATGGTCTGCTGGTGACTTGGAGATGCTGGACCAACATGCCAACGATGAGAGAGAGTGTGAGAATGATATAAAGACAGCGAGAGATGGGTAAAGAGAGAGGGAGAGAGTAATTGTTTGGAGACAGGGGGCTGTAGCAGGATTTTAATATGTTTGCTGTCTCCCGGTTCCAATTGGGCCCCTCAGGACGTTGTGATATTTAAAAGTGACATGTCTGACCCTGCACATTTGCGATGTGTCATCATGCATCAAGCGCAGAGGTGTGGATTAAAGCTCTCCCTAATGTTGTGTGCATTAGGATTTATATTTCCAATTAAGTCTGCAAATTATATGATCATCCAGAGCTATGTGCAAGGGCCATTTTGGAAATGGGTGGCGATGGTCTGTTTTGTTTTTTTCCCCTTCACTAATGGTAATGTTGGAAATGCGATCCGCTTTGTGGGTGGAATATTAATCCGCTTCGCAACTGTCCAATTGCGTTGCGCATTGCCACATTGTGAATCTAAGGGAATTGTCTAGCAAAATACATACAACTCGGCTATAGCGTGCAGATTATTATGTTCATTATAAAGTGCAGTGCAGGGTGACCAAGTTATATTGGATATAGGGGTTATAGAAGGACTTGGCGTGTAAAGATCACACAAGGCCGTCCCTCTGCGGATGCTGTGGAGCCAGCTGTCTCCGCTCTTATCTTAACTCAGCTGGAAGCTAAATAGACCTTGGTCTGCATGGAAAACTGAAAATACCAATAATCCTTAGAGTGTCGACAGTTTAATTGAATCTTCACTTCAAATGGAATAAAAACAAAAATACTAAGTTAAATACTAAGATTACGATTAACACTGAGACTAATATTCTAATACACTAATGTTCAAAAGTTTGCGGTCAGTCTTCCTATCGCTTTTTGGTAGAAATAAATACTTTTATTCAGCAAGAATGCTTTAAAGGATTAGTCCACTTTCAAATAAAAATTTCCTGATAATTTACTCACCCCCATGTCATCTAAGATGTCCATGTCCTTCTTTCTTCAGTCGAAAAGAAATGAAGGTTTTTGATGAAAACATCCAAACGGTTGAAGGTCAAAATTACAGTTTTAGTGCAGCTTCAAAGGGCTTTAAACGCTACCAGGCGAGGAATAAGGGTCTTATCTAGCGAAACGATCGGTCATTTTCGAAAAAAAAAAAAAAATCAAAATGTATATGCTTTATAGGCACAAATAATCGCATCACAAGTGCTTCCGCCAGAACGCGATTCCATATTCTTCAAAAAGCTTACGCTGAATGTCCTACGCCTTCCCTATTCCACTTACGGAACGAGCGCGGCGCCAGTTCCGTTTTTTCCGTAAGTTGAATAGGGAAGGCGTAGGACATTTAGCGTAAGCTTTTTGAAGAATACGGAATCGCGTTCTGGTGGAAGCACTTGTGATGCGATCATTTGTGCCTATAAAGCATATACATTTTGATTTATTTATTTTTTTTAGAAAATGACCGATCGTTTCGCTAGATAAGACCCATATTCCTCGCCTGGTAGCGTTTAAAGCCCTTTGAAGCTGCACTGAAACTGTAATTTTGACCTTCAACCGTTTGGAGACCATTGAAGTCCACTATAAGGAGAATAATCCTGGAATGTTTTCATCAAAAACCTTCATTTCTTTTCGACTGAAGAAACATGGACATCTTGGATGACATGGGGGTGAGTAAATTATCAGGAAATTTTTATTTGAAAGTGAACTATTCCTTGAATTGATCAAAAGTGACAGTAAAGACTTTTACATTTATTTCAAATTATTTTGAACTTTCTATTCATAAAAGTATCCTGAAAAAAGGCACATGGTTTCCACAAAAATATTAAGCAGCACATTAAACATTCAAAATAATAAGCAGTGCTGGGTAGATTACTTACAAATTGTAGTCCATGATAAAAATTGTAGTTAGTAATGTAATCTATTACATTACACATTTTAGGTAATATAATGAGACTACCTTTTGATTACTTTTGACCTTACTTGTTTATAACATTGATTTGAAAGTGATTTGAAGTATAATCTTGTACCATATTGATAAAAAAAAAAAATACAAACATTACATTATGTCAGGGTTTCTTTAACTAGGGTTTGGGGAGAAACTGCAGGGACTTCATACATTTATGAAAAGCTTAATTAATTAAATCATAAAAAGTTCAATTATAATAAATACATAAACAAAAACAATCAAAATAAAACAATAACAAAAAAATATATATTTTATTTGTTTATGCTTTGCTGCCTCTCCATTTTCCATTTAATTATAATCGCCTGACTAGTGCAATTCCACAAAACTTTTGAGAAAGGAACATTTAAAATATGAAAATGAAGAATTAGGGAGAATGAATGAATTCCAAATAATAATGTACTGCCATTTTGTGAATATTAAGTAATCATGTAATCAATAAAGTAGCTGTATTCTGATTATGAATATTTTAAAACGTAATATAATCTAATTACTAGTATTTCATTTTTGGAATCTAATTACATAATCCAGATTACATATCAGTTATTACCCAGCACCGATAATAAGAAATGTTTTTTGAGCAGCAAATCAGCATATTAGAATGATTTCTGAAGGATCATGTGACACTGAATACTGGAGTAATGATGCTGAAAATTCAGCTTTGCCATAACAGGAATATATTACTAAAATAGAAAACAGTTATTTAATATTGTAATAATATTTCACAACAGTTTTTACTGTTTTTTTTTTTTTAAATAAAAGCAGGCTTGGTGAGCATTAGAGACTTCAAAATCATTAAAAAAAAATCCTACCAACCCCAAACTTTTGAACGGTAGTGCAAGTAAAGTAGTATTAGTAAAGTAGTATTAGTCTTCATATTAGTATTATTTTAATCTTAATCTCAATACTAATTGGTCTTATTAATCCTCATATAAGTGTTTGTCTTAATCTAAGAATTAATATAAGTCTCAGTATTATTTTAAGAGTAATATGAAGACTAATAACAATAATACCAATATGGCGAACTCTAATAAAATACAATATTGGTATGAGTATCTTGGTCAGTCCTTCCTGAGTAAACTTTACCTGTCTTTTTCAATCAAGCATGCAAATATGAGCATGCCAGGACAGTGGCAGTGTTTTGACAATTTCCTGTTTAATGAGACAGGGCTTGTATCACTCCTTATCTGTGCAAATCCAGTATGCCAAGCACCCGGTTCAGCAGTTAATTGCCTAAGGAATTGATAACGGTGCTGAGGCCGGTCCGCCTGATAAACCCACATGTCCATCAGTCAAACCTGGCGCCGACCACGCGCACACACCTCTGACAGGAACACCGTTCTCAACCATATCCTCAATGGTGTAAATTATTGATTTTAACATGACAGCTATTGGAGATGGTGCCTGAATGCAATGCTGAAGGAAAGGGGGGAAATATTCTGCTATTGCTGACCTATGACTGCAAAGAGTTTTTTCTTGGAGCATGTTGAACGAGAGTGTTCAATATTCAGAGAGAGGGAAAGAAAGAAATGCTTGAAGAAGAAATAGGGAGTGAGGGAGAGGCTAAGTTGGATATGGTCCATGATTGTAAATACAATCATGTTCACATACAGTCTGGTTAGTTTTGAGAGTGAAAACCACATAGAACCGAAGTGACTCCCTTAACTTGGGCTACCTACCAAGCAGGCCACATTTCCGACTTGTCCCGATTTGTATTTTGATCATCAGGTCCCTCTAGTAGCCAGAGAAATGACAGAAAAGGGAAACGTTTTTTCTTTTTTAAAGAAGAATGAATAATGTGAGGAGTTTCTGGAAGGTTGAAGAAAGAAAAAAAAAAGATTGAAAGGGGGAGGGAGAAAAGGAGTGATGGAGGAAGAAAGCCTGAGGAAAGAGACCGAGGCAAAGTGAGAATTGAAACTTCTTCAATCTGACGGCGCGTGTCTCCCTGGGGTCCATTTTGATCTAAGCATATTTGAATGTAAATATAAGACCGGCTGCTTTTATTGAGTGGTGTCGGCACGGCACAGCTGATGACCACTGGCGCTGTCTGACACTCCGGCTAGATCCATCAGAGAGGAAATGCATTCATCTATATGATGTGCTTCTTCCTACAATTATAGATAATTTATACGCCTCCTGTTTACACCCGTCTGTTTAAAATGTATAGCTTTTGTTCTCCTCTTATTCTAGAAATCTCTGGGGTCTGTAATCTCAGAGACTTCAGTTTATAGAGTCAGATCCATATAAAGAACGCCCACCCGTCCGCTGATGGTCAGGCATGTTGTAATTCATGTGGAAAGGGATCAGCTTCACAATGGTCTTAAAGGGATAGTTCACACAAAAATGAAAATTCCCTCATGTCATTACATTTCTTAAATTTGGTGAATTTTTAAGAAATGAGATCCAAAAAGACAAAAGTGTCTTAAAAGCACTCCGCACAATTTCCAAGTCGTCTTAAAGGTGCAATGTGTCAATTTTAGCGGCATCTAGCGGTGAGGTTGTGAACTGCAACTAACGCCGCACACCCCTCGCACCCCTCCCTTTCGAAGAAACTACAGTGGCCGTCTGGCTGATACAAGACAAAGATGTCGTCGTCTGAGACAGCAGAGATTTCTCCTTACTTCTAATAAAGAACGGTCTCTGCTTCTAAACAGACGACTACTACTACTACTACTTTGTGTGTATTCAATGTAGTGACAATGCAAGCTGCCTCTAAAAACACCAATGAGCATAGTGACGAAACACACTCTGTAGAGCAGTTTGTCCGTTTAGGGTTACTGTAGAAATATGCCGGCGCATAATGGCGACTTGACATGGAGGGGGGACCCGCAGTGTATGTAGATAGAAATGGCTTATTCTAAGGTAATAAAAACATAACTGTTCATTATGTAAGGTCTTTATGTACCACTGAAAACATAGTTATGTATATCATACATATTTCTGTCAGTAGATCCTCCCAAATTTTACACATTGCACCTTTAAGCCATATGATAGTTTTGTTTGACAAATATACCAAAAGTCGCTATTTCTGACGTTCACCTTAGATGATCTTAGCACAGTGGCTGTATCCAAAATCGCATACTTCCCTACTACATAGTAGGCAAAAAACAAAATAACTATGTCCAAATTCAGTACACTCTAAAAAATGCTGGGTTGTTTCAACCCAAATTTGGGTCAAATATAGACAAACCCAACCATTGGGTTAAAAATGTAATGTAAAAATTTAACCCAGTGGTTGGGTTTGTCCGTTTTTGACCCAAATTTGGGTTTAAACAACTCAGCATTTGTTAGAGTGTACTCATAAAAAGAGTAGGGAAAATTTGCTACTTCCGGTGAGATTCTGAAGTGTGCATATGATGGACACTATAATATTTCATATGATAATATGAGAGGATTTGTGAATGGCAGTGAAGTGACGCAACTGACGCTGTTAGGTCACATGATAATGACAGTATGGCCAATGTAGTACATCCACATTACATTCATACTACACACAATCATACTATGTAGAACATACTTTTTTAGTGCTCGCAAAGTAAGTACTTGTTCAAAATAAGTACCTAGGCCTACTCAAATATGCGATTTCGGATGCAGCCATTGTCTGATTCTTGAGTGAATCGTTTCTTTTGAGTCACATCTTTTCAATGAATCAGTTTAACCAGATTTCAAACCCAGTTTTGAATAACTCGTCATGAATCAGACTTATTCGGTACTTGAGTTCAACTTACTGTAAACATGCTGAAGTTAGGAGCTTCAGTTAATAACTTAATTTTTGTTTTTTCCTTACACAAAATTATATGTTTGACTAATACTGAATGATCCCTTAATGGTGCTTTTGAATCTTTTTGAATCTTGAAAGCTCCACTTCCCATTAATTTCAGTATAATTCTTCAAAATGTATCCTTTTGTATTCCACAGAATTAGAAAGCCATACAGGTTTGGAACAACATGAGGGTGAGTAAATGATTTTTCATTTTTGTGTGGACTAATCCTTTGAAAGTACAAAAAAGGTATTTCCAGTCTTTTTGTTCAATGATTAAAAGACAATTACTCAAAAGAGAAAGTCGATTTAGGTGACATCTCATTAAATGTACATAGCGATTACTGATGATGTTAATCTTTTAAGCAGGGCGAATATTTCATTAATGTTTAAATAATGGAAAATTAAAGCATGCAAAATTTAAGGATCAAAACTCAAAGGTATATCGTTTTAAACTTCTAAATCTAAAACCACACCAAGTCTTCAAAGATTTCAGCATGGACAATGACAGGAACATGATCAAACGTGTCAGGTGGGCATCTTCGCACATGTTGTTGCAGTTATTTGAAAGGTTCCCTATTTTCATTTAAACTCAAACTCTATTTAGGGATTTCTGTTTTCATGCCTTTCAAATGGTAATGGATCTCTTCAAAGTCTCTCTATCGCTCATTAGCAGAAGTTCAACATAAAACAGAGTGTAAATGAGAGAGAAAAAGGGTGAGGAATTTATTATTATTATTTCTACCTTAAGATATGATTTTCTGGTGCTAATACAAAGGATGAAATAATTTTCAGACTTATTATATCTGGAATTCATTGGGCTCAATTTTAGTTTAGCACTGTTTTTCCCCCAGTGGCTGTAGAGGTATTTAATATTCTACAATCTAGAGTAAAGTCTTCATTAATGGTGCTTCCTAAGGCAAGCAACACTTTTACTGCTCATACTTAGGGTATTTTAACAAAACCCTAACCATAAGTTTTAAATGGCATATAACTATTTCAAATGATAAGTCTTACTATTTTGGCCTGGCAGATGATAAAAGAGATGAAATAATATAATAAACTTACATTGAAAGAGGCACCTGAGCCATATATAGAGACTAGCGATGCCTTGGCAATCACCTACAGTATATTGACTGTGACTTTTGTGACATTTCCATGGTTTGTTATTAAATATACTCCTTGTAAATGACATCCAGAACTAAGGGCCATATGAATATGAGAAGGACTGCAGTTATAACACAGTCCCTCTAGGAGATGAAAGTAATTTTTTTTTTCTTTTGATTGACAACATTCTAACCAGCATCCCTCTTCAGTTGACCTTCTCAAACGAGTGCCTGTAACCAAAAGTATGCAAAAGAGGCAGAACGAATAAAGGCAACAGATTGTCACCCGTCACAAGATAAACCCCCAGGTTTACCGTGCGATCCACGATTCTTAGCAACAGAAGTCAAAATGTAGTTTCTGATGAGTATAGATTACATAACAACATCTGGCTAATCCTCGACCTACAGGCACACAAGCATATTTTTCTCTAATTAGATTTATTTGCTACCTTTGTTTGATTCGTCTTTACCCCTGGCATTTTGCTCCAGAAGCAGATGTCATTAAAAATTCCCGTTCCTGAGGAATGGATCCAAGATGATTTTTTTTTTTTTTTTTTTAATGAAGAGACGGGGAGTGAGATGATGAAACATCAAGGGGGGCTTTCCTTGATCCTTGTACCTTTGAGGGTTAGCGTAAACCATCAACCAGCATGTCCTCTGTGATGTTGTGATGGCAGAGAGGACATTTGGTGTTCTTGTCATTGTGGTCTCAATCATGTGACAATACTTAAAGGGACAGTTCACCCAAAAATGAAAATCCTGTCATCATTTACTCACCCTCACGTAGTTACAAACCCATAAGACTTTTGTTCATCTTCGGAACGCAAATGAAGATCTTTTTGATGAAATCTGAGAGCTTTCTGTCCGTCCATAGACAGCTACACAACTGACACTTTGACGCTTTAAAAAGTTCATAAAGAGATCGTAAAACCATATGAATTCATAATCCATATGAATTGAGCGGTTTAGTCCAAATTTTCTGAAGAGACTCGGTCGCTTTATATGATGAACAAAGTAGTAGTTCTGTGGACGGTCAATGGAGGGACAGAAAGCTTTTAGATTTCATCAAAAAGATCTTCATTTGTGTTACGAAGATGAACAAAAGTCTTACAAGTTTGGAACGACATGAGGGTGAGTAAATGACGATATAATTTTCATATTTGGGTGAACTAACCATTTAAAGTCTTCATTTATTTTCAGATTGATTGTAAGTTATCTGATTTCCACAATAAATTGAATTGGTCACAGCACACAGGAAGCTTTGGAATGACAGGAAGAATGAATGAATGAACGAATCAATGAACGAATCAAAGAACGAATCAATGAACGAATCAACCAACGAACGAAAAAACCAACCAACGAACCAATCAATCAATCAATCAATCAATCAATTTGTCCGTCTGTCTGTCTGTCTGTCTATCTATCTATCTATCTATCTATTTTTTTCTATTTCTATCAATCTTTCTATCTGGCTATCTGCCTTTCTCTCTGTCTGTAAAGCTTGGTGGTAAAAGCTAAACTAAGCAGCTTAGCTTGTTGCTTGGTAAATAAAGCTGATCCTCCTCTAATTGTGAATCATGAGGTTTATGACTTTCTTAGAAAAGTTCCTCAAATTTAGCTATGAAATAATAGACCAGAATCTTTTCAATTTCACTAAAGTTCAAAGATCTCTGCTCTTCACTCTGAAATTTTGTGGAATGACATGATTAGATCATATTTATAGTCATAGTCTTTTATATCACTTGGAGCTTATCGGGGTCTGAGAAATTCACAGTTGACAGATTTATTTTAAGTTCAAATATTTGAAACCTTGATTTGAGTCAGACTAGTTGGGATCCTGTCAAAGATAAGATCCCATCCAGTTAAAATCAAGACATATGCAGATGTGAGGAGAGAAGAAAGGAGGAGAGGTGAAGACAGTGATGGGAAGGAGCGATGCTGACATACGATAAAACTCCTGCAGGTTGAAGTGTAATGGGAGGCCAATGAAGCCTTGATAGCTTCAATTTTATGGTTAAGAGGAATGTGAAAATTTATCCCAGTGGCCGACAGATCGGAGCAAACAGCTGTCTCCCCATCTCTGATTCCAATCGTCCATGGAAAAAAAATGGGGGGAATACTGACTTGCTGAGACCACCGTTGCGCTGAAAGGTAGATAACGTTTGGGGAAAAATAATAGCTTTCACGGCAGTGAATTTCACACATTAGCTCCGCAATGGAGGATTATCATCAGGAGCACGAGTCAAAGAATTTGCACCTCTTGTCACAGAAGAACCTGCTTTTGTCCCTTTTTCTTTTGTGTTTGTCTTTCCCTCCTAATCTGTCAGACAATAAGATAAAGTACAAAACTTTTATGTTCCATCAGGGCACCCTGCAACGCGTCTCTGATGAGCAGACGGCGACCCATCCTGATTAAAGTACAGACTCTGGAGACATGGGCCTGGCTGGAGCACCTCACTATCTCCCTTGCCATCTTCTAATAAAGTCAGTCATGCAGGGGGCATCAGTCTGAGCGTGCTTGGCAAAGGGTCAAGGCTTGGCTTTATAGCATGGCCCTGTTTGCTGGGTAACTACAGTACATGGTTTGCAGGTAAAATTATCTTTCTCCATGCAGAGTAATTATAGTTTTTTTTTTTTTTTTTTTTTTTTAGCTTAGATTTATTAGCTTTTACTCTATAATTGTAAATTTATCTGTTTTCTAGTTTCAGTTTTTGTTTTTTTATTTTATTTTTTGAATTAGTATTTTAGAGTCAAGTATTTTTTTAAATGTCTTTTGTAATGTTTTATACAATTAGATTTTTTCTGTACAGTCTAGTGTTATTGCTATCTACTTTTCATGTTTTAATGCAAGTGGGTTTTCAAAATTATATAATTATATAACAGAAATTATTTGTGACCAGTGTTGGGGGTAACGCATTACACGTAACTTGAGTTATGTAATCAGATTACTTTTTCAAATAAGTAACACAAGTTACTTTTTCACATTTACTGACTGACAGCTCTCCATGTTGAAAGAAATAAAGTGCAGGCCGTTGTGTGCGCTGTGTGAACATGATGGTTATTGTAGTTCTAGACTAAATGTGACCCCGGACCACAAAACCAGTTATAAGGATCAATTTTTTGAAATTGAGATTTATACATCATCTGAAAGCTGAATAAATAAGATTTCCATTGATCAATGGTTTGTTTGATATGACAATATTTGGCCGAGATACAACTATCTGGAAAAATCTACAAAAATCTGGAATCTGAGGGGGCAAAAAAATCAAAATATTGAGAAAATCGCCTTTAAAGTTGTCCAAATGAAGTCCTTAGCAATGCATATCCACTCACAGAAATACATTTTTGATATATTTATGGTAGGAAATTTACAAAATATCTTCATGGAACATTATCTTTACTTAATATCATAATAATTTTTGGCATAAAAGAAAAATCAATCATTTTGACCCATACAATGTATTGTTGGCTATTGCTACAAATATACTCTTGCTACTTATGACTGGTTTTGTGGTCCAGGGTCACAAATGTGAACAAACCTGTAATAATCAACTATATTAAATTACACAAATATACTTTATGTATTTAATCTCACTTTATGAACCAATGTCTTTGCTGCTGACCTTCAATGATCTAATTCAACCATACTAATAAGCAAAAATTACTTTACATTTCACTTTTGGTGTGAAAGGGCCTTAACAATTGCCAAAAACAGAACTTTTTTAGTTGTAATTAAGAAACAAACAAACAAGCCCAGCCCAGATACGAAAAAGTAACGCAAAGTAATGTAACGCATTACTTTTCATAAAAAGTAACTAAGTAACACAATTAGTTACTTTTTTAGGGAGTAACGCAATATTGTAATGCATTACTTTTAAAAGTAACTTTCCCCAACACTGTTTGTGACCAAAGTTTTTTAGTTTTGCAGTCACAATTTTTATATATATTTGCCATATATTGTGACATTAAAAAGTTCAGCGGTCCCATTAGCAAAGATTTCAAATCATGTATTTCCAGAGGGCCATTGAAATGAATGGGCACGCTCCTTGGTGCGCAAGAGCGTGAACGACCGGATTTGGTGCTCAATCATGGAGGGCCGGACTGTGGAATGAGAGTCCCGTCAACAGAGTGCAGAGATAATTGTGTACATGAGAGTGAACAGCCTGTGTCTGGTCACAGAGTGAGACGCGAGCGACGTTTAAGTGTCCCTCTGCATCCGCGTTTTACTGTCTCTGTCTGCCTCCATGTCTCCCCTGGCATCCACTGTCTAATTAAACGTGTCCTCCGGCAAGAAGCTGTCCACTTAACACCTTCAATTAGGAAGCACAGCTCCATCTGTACACACTGATGTGAGAGAGGATGTGGATTTTTCGGATGTGGCATTGACAGAGAAAGAGGAACTATTTTTAGTTTGTGTATCCGTGCTTGGGTTAGTGGGAAAGAAGCAGCAAGATGGGCTGAGACAATGCGAGACAATGTGTGCACCCGTGTCTACGGTACATGTACATGTAAGTGAGAGGTAGAACACAGTGTGTGTGTTTGTGTGTATCTCTGCAGGACACATAGTCTTTATAATGCACCGCAGATCCCTCTGAAAGTCTTGTGAATAATTGACAGGTCATTATTTATTATCAGAGGACCGGCGCTGTGCTGCTGTACACGGCCCTGCTTCGTTAAGTCAAAGTAAATGAGCGAATTCATGCTCCAATTACTCTCTGGTGAATTTCCTCTCTTGAGCCTCTCTACAGGAGGAACCGATCGCCACAGCTGCTGCCGTAACTTTCAGAACACTTATTTACCATTATCTGTAATTAGGGAATCTGTATTACCTGCTTATGAATGAATTCACATGGAGAGTCTGAACTAACATTTTCAGAGTATTTTGGTTTTGCTGAAAAATGCAACCTGTTGAAAAATGAAACGGAGAAATTGCAAGGCTCAACATGACTGTGAAGGAAATAATGTCCAATTTTAAGCCTTTTCGTGTGACTCACGCCATTCAAATTTGATAGAAATTTGTACTTAATTTATATGTATTTCTTTATATTTAATAATTAATTAACTCTTTTCATGGACCATTTTATTGTTGAATTTCTTTGAATAGTAATTCAGTAAATTCCTCTTACTGTCATTCTATTTCAGATTCCAACTTCCAACTTGCCAAATTCAGCTCATAAATTGAAAGGGAGCCATTAAAAATCTCATAAAAAAAGCCATTAAAAAAGTCCTAGCATTGGCTGAGATACATCACAGAAAGAAAAAAGGACTTGTTGAACGTGGGTGTACTAAACTTTACTGCCTCAGCATGCTTTTTTGTTAAATGTAAATTAGTTCTGTAAATAAGAACGGAGCCACCATGACAACAGGTTCCAAAGGTCTTGTTCCGGAGATTTTCAGGTTTGAACTTTTTCTGCTCCTTTTGTTTCTAACTTGTGTCTTGTTGCTTTGTAAAAAAGACATCATTAGTGAGCTAAAGTTGTGTAAAAATCACAAGCCTAGTTGCAAGCTGGACCAGTCATACGGTACCTAGCTAAAAAAATAAATAAAATAAAAGCTTCTTTAACCAGCCTAAGATGGATAGTAAGTCTTCCAGCCTGGTCATTCTGGTTAGGCATGTCTGAAATACATTAAATCGGTTTAACCAGCTAACACCAGCAAATAACCTTAGGCTGGTTTAAGCCATTGGTTTAAGATTTAGCAGGGTGTGTATGTTATGCAAATTCTAGCAATACTGTGTAAAGGCCCATTCACACCAACAACGATAACTATATGTGACCCTGGACCACAAAACCAGTCGCAACAGGTATATTTGTAGCAATAGCCAACAATACATTGTATGAGTCAAACTTATCCATTTTTCTTTTATGCCAAAAATCATTAGGATATTAAGTAAAGATCATGTTCCATGAAGATATTTTGTAAATTTCCTACTGTAAATATATATAAAAATTTATTTTTGTGAGTGGATATGCATTGCTAAGGACTTCATTTGGACAACTTTAAAGGCAATTTTCTCAATATTTTGATTTTTTTTGCACCCTCAGATTCCAGATTTTCAAATAGTTGTATCTCGGCCAAATATTCTCCTATCCTAACAAACCATACATCAATGGAAAGCTTATTTATTCAGATGATGTATAAATCTCAATTTAAAAAAAATTGTGGTCCAGGGTCACTTATTAGCATTCACACGAGTGGACGATATTGTTCTGTTTATTCTAAGCAAGTGGTCGTCTGCCGCTTTAAATGCTCGAGCTCGTTGTAGCAGGATGGATTCTGATCGGCTGTCAGTGTTTTTATCATTCATCAGCTGGATAAAATCATTCTGAAAGTGATTCCAACTATACTGTTTCTCTGTGCTGTTATAGTTATAGCTGTGGTGTGGACTTTGTTATTCTTTATTATTGAGATCAATTTTTAGAACTATATTTTTATCATTTATCTTAACTGTGCTTTGAAAGTTCCTGATGCTAAAATCAACTTAAACCAGTTTAATCTGGTTTGCTGTCCTCCCAGCCTGGTCAGGCTAGTCTGTTGGCTAGTTTTAGAAGGATTCTAGTCACTTTGCAGTTGGTCAGGTTGGAAGAACTATGGCCGGCAGGCTAAACCCTGGATTGGCTAGGCTAGGAGACCTATAAAGCCTGCTCATATTTGACATGCAAATTTCTAAAGGCTGGTTCACACTGCGATTTTGGCCACGATTTGGTCGTCTGAGACAAATTTTGCAAATCCTAAAAGATTCCTATAATCCTAGCCTAAAATCTGTAGTCTTTGATCATTAGTTTGACATGTTCACAGACAGCCGGTTAGTGACCATTGCGATCAAATTTTACCTCCGACAAAATTCTGGCAGTGTCAGAAGATTTGGCGCACAATCCTCCAGTGTGACTTCTCTTACGACGAACGTCAAATTGTCTTAGTTTTTCAAGACAAGCCGTGATCAAAATTATCAATAGAGATGTCTTTGTTAGCCACCATTTCAGTCCCGTGTGTATGCAGCTCACTGTCACCGAACGTGTATGGGTTGATGATGTAAAACTCCGGACATGTTTTCATGCGCGCGTCCGTTTTTAACGCGTCTTGACTGTCGTACAGTCTGACATAAATGACAGCTGAGATCCCACAGTGTGACATGAGGATCATATTCGTACAGTCTGACAAGCAACCATCGTAAAGGACTATTATAAATCGCACAGTGTGCACCCGGCTTAAGGCTTCTACATTATCATTGTGATCAAAAGTTAAAAACCCGTTGTACACAATATACTGATTGATAGTTTATACTTTTTTTTTTTAGCAAGTTAAAGGACTTAGTATAAATCAGGTCTTGGTACAAGTCTTTTTTGCTGTGAAATCTTTATAAAACTAGGTTAGATTAGTAAATCAACATAGGGTGGTTTAAGTTGGCTTTTCCAGCAGGGAGGGTCCAAGTTAGAAACTGCTTGAACTTTTTTTGTGTTGTGTTGCTTGACCGCCATGTAACTATGTATCAGCCGCTTCACTCCATAGTTTAATACAGTAACATCGGGCAACTCTGACACGAGTCATGCGAAATGGCTTTTATTGGAAAAGGCATCATCTGCAATTTATTCTAGAATGTGCGAGTGTTTATCTGGACCAGCCTGAAAGATACAGTGTTTTTGAGCTAAATAAGCTACATTTATTATGTTATTTAAATGTATGCTTGGCAGCTTTGGGGCAGCTCCTTTCAACTTGATTGGGGAAAGACCGAAATCTGTCTTTCCCCAATCAAGTAGAAAGAAGCTGCCCTGGGGCAGCACCAAGATGGCCATCAAATGGATTGACTTGCTTAAAATGGAGTAGAACAGCACCTGATAGCTTATTAGCATTCACTCAATCAACTTTTTGTCTTGTCTGCAGTTCCTCAGTCTGCCTGTGACTGATCGAGAGATGGAAAGTTCTGGCAGGCATTGACACTCTGCTATATCTTGGCAACGGTGGACCTGAGGTTGCTGCGTCAGACCCGGCGCTCTCTGCACACACTTTTGTCTGTCTAATTAACACCTGTGTGTGTCTGGCTCCCAGAGACCCAGACACCTGTCCCCCATGTTCCTAGAGCTGCTGTCAGCCCCGTAATGTGTCCGTGTATATACAGAAGTGTCTGCGTGGGTGGGTGGTACTGTAGATGGTCATCACACTTGAATCCGTACAATTCTTGTTAAGTTTTGTAAGTCTGAGAAGAAAGTTACCCATAAGTGTACCAGGGAGCGGAGGTGGTAGCTGGACCGCATGAAAGCTCTTTGTTTTTTGTTGTTTGCTTTATGGTGTTGTTTACTGTGTCTGAGCAGGAGTGATAAACAGAAATACTGAGCGCAGGAGGTGAGGAAAAACAGGAGAAGCACACATCACACTTCTGCTGTTTCCTCCATTGCAGAAAGAAAGGCTTGGGGGGTTGCTGGGTTTGGGAACATTGAAACGCTACAGTATTTTTCTTTTTTATTCATGAGTTTCTCTCTTGTATTATTAGCCATTCTTGACCCTCTTTTTTTGTCCACTGCCAACCAACCTGGTCTTTTAAACACCTTCAGAGACTTGGCAAGACCCTGTGGTGCAAATAATATTTCCATTTTGGATCTTTTCAGATTTTTGATGTGTTGAAGCTCATTTCTATAGGTTGTTTAATACAAGATGGTCTATACCTGGAGATTGTTAGTATTCCTGTTTATCTCAATGGCAAGACCCCCCAGAAGCATGTGAGCATTTAAGCATTTGCCATCTGTCGTCCTGGGTAGCTTTCATTTTTACAACGTTTTTCTTATTTTTATTTTTTTATAGTTTTTGTCTTTTGATGAAAATGTCCTTTAAATGTATTCAGTATATTGCCATATCATATTCCTTCATTTAATCACACTTAATCACACAAAAAATCCTCTGTTTATATGTATCCTATATAAAGTAGAAATTTTACTTATTTTTATACATTTATTTCAATATATTTTAGAGGATTTTTTGCTTTGTCACACACACATTACTGGAAAACAATAACTCTTGAACGACATTAAGAAGTGAGCAAAAACATGCCGATTTTGTGTGTGTCCCTTTAAATGCAAATGAGCTGCTGCTCCTGGCCCCCTTTCCAGAAGTGGGTGGAGCTTTAACAGCTCGCGCTTCGGTTGCTCAACAAAAACAAAGCTGGAGAATCTCACGCAGCAAATTGACAATTGTCAGTTACGGTGTTCAAATTTACATTGTTCAAACCAGAGTCGGACACTGATGGAGAGACTCAGGAAGAAGTTACAACTTTTAGAATGCATCTGGATGTTTCTGAACAGTTAGTGGATAAATTTATGTAGTTGCTGTGGAGTTGATTCAACTCATCGACTAGCATGTGCCGCCATGTTAATCTTTTGTGCAAATCCAGTGTTGAATTGACCCTCGTTTGTGAAAATGACGACATGGTAACAACACTCTACTACAACAACTCTTCCTTTTCTCTAAAGCAGCCTAACATGGCCTCACCCCCTTTGTTGAGTGTTCCCGGGGGCAGGGTTTATGTACATTTTGGGGTTTGTGATGTCACCAACCCGGGAAAAAGCTTGTCGTAGTCCCTACCAGCCATTTGTTGTAGTCCTTAAAAAGCAATTTCTGTAAAAGAAAATATCTCCCTTTGCATTGAATTTTGAGCGTCGTAACTTTGTTTACGCTCAAACAACAACATTACACACTAACTAAAGTTAAAAAAGTGAAATCATAATCAAGGACCCCTTTAAAAAATCATTGTTAGTGCATTGGTAATTGTTTTCTCATCATATTTTCATCAACATTATGTTTTAATTTTTCATTTTCAGAACCATGCAAATGCCATGTGACTACTCATTCTGGAGTCATAGGAAAATCATGTCTTCACAGTGCTGACTGGCTGAAGATCGGTGGTAAGACTGGTAAAATCTCTATGGTACATATATAAGTCAGAATGTGATGCACTGCTACATTTAAGTGACTGATGCTGTTTTCTCTTGTAGATGGTATAGTTATGACATCAGCTAGTGGGGAGTAATGGGATCACGTTAACCAGCCAAGACTTGACTCCTTGATTTAACCTTCTTCATAACCTCAGTTTCCCTTTGGTCTAACTTTTAACTCACCTGCCTATACCCACAAATCCATTTCACTCAAGTAGGCTACACCCTGCAGACACAAAGCTTTCATTTCCACCCTCTGTTTTGAAGCAGCCTTCTCATCCTCTCACAAATTGAGTTATTGAGTTCACACTTCCTCCTCCTGCGCTCCAGCCTTCAGTCCGCCATCCTGCTGGGAGTCACCGTGGCTGCTCAAATCCAGTTCTCGTCTCTGCTCCCGTGGACAGCAAGAGATTATGAGCGGCAGTGTATCAGCTGAGCGCCGCTGCTTTCGCCTGCGCCCGTGCCACAGCACAGAATGAATAATTTAAAGTGCCAGCTCGGGCATGCGACGCCGCCTTTTCTGGACTATTAGCTACACAAGCAGCATTAGCCTCATCGCTGAAATGTGCCGCTGTATCTCTCTCTCTTTCCTCTCACTCGACACATGTTACATCCCATACAGACAAGGCCAATCACAAACTTTCAAGGAGGAAAAGTTTGAGTCAGACTGGATAGCAGACGAAGTTGTTTTGTGATGAATTACATTTGTTATTGATCAGAGTACAATGATAGCACAAGCCAGATTGGACCACTAGGTGCAAAACAGTGTTATTTTAGTATCATTGATATATAGTTTTTCATATTTTGAAGGTTTTTATTTTTATATTAAAAAGTTTACCCAAAAATGAAAATTGTTATCATTCACTCACCCTCATTTGGTGTCAAACCTGTATAACTTTGTTTTGTGAAACAGAAATTTTGAAAAACGATTTTTCTCCATCCAAATCAACATCGGACTCATTGTTTGGACATTTTTCAAAATATTTTCTTTTGTGTTTCTTAAGTCATATGGATTTGCAATGGCATGAGGGTAAGGAAATGAAAACAGAATTTTTATTTTTGGGTGAACTATGCCTTTCAATAAATAGATTGTGAGGGCTTATGAACAATATGCATTTTTTTTTTTTTTGCATTGAAATACTACACACAAAAATAGTGCAACTATGTAGTGAGTTCATCCCAGAGAGAGAAGTGAGTAGGAACGAGTGTGAAAACCGGTGATGGAGTGGGTGTGAAGATGACGTGATGGCGAAGTAGAGATGCTAGCTTTAATGAAAGACTGTGTTCAGGCTGAGGAGTGTAAGTCTGTCCGTGCACTGACATTCGACATCCCCCTCTGTGACACCACCCTGTCAGAAAGAACAGACTGAAGGAGAGAGCAGGAGCACATGCCATGTACACCCAGAAATGGGGAAAGAGAGACAAAGGCAGATCTGGAGAACAGGCAGTCTTACATTTTAAGAAATAGTTCACTCTAAAATGAATTTCTGTCATCATGTACTCACCCTCATGTCTTTCCAAACCTGTATGACTTTCTTTCTTCCGTAGAACACAAAAGGAGACGTTTGGCAGAGTGTTTGAGCTGCTTTCTTCCACGTGCACTACAGTTTAAAAGTTTGGGGTCATTGAGATGTATTTTTTTTTTTTAAATTGATAATTTTATTCAGCATGGATGTGTTAAATTGACAGAGTGACAGCAAAGAATTTTAGATAACAGTTTATTTTAAAGAGATCCCATAATTAAAATATCCCATAATTTACTCACTCTCAAGCCATCCTAGGTGTATATGACTATCTTCTTTCAGTCAAACACAATTTGAGTTATATTAAAAAATATTCTGGCTCTTTCAAGCTTTATAATGGGAATGAATGGAAAGCCCAAAAAAGCACATCCATCCATCACAAAAGTAATCCACACAGCTCCAAGGGGTTAATAAAGGTGTGATTTTGCTTAGGTGAAAGTAGACGCCTCTCGCGGTTCAAACAAATAGGGCTGGGCAACTCAGATTTGTAATTTGTGACCTCTGCACTTCTGTGTTTATCAGTATGTCAAACATCAGGTCAGGGGTCACTCTTACGCCGGAACTACTCGTGGAAGCCAGTGATTTTAGTTTATAAAGTTAGAATTTTGGACATTTTTCTTACAAGAACACATCGCTTCGCTTCAGAAGGCCTTTATTAACCCCCTGGAGCCGTGTGGATTACTTTTATGATGGATGAATGTGCTTTTTTGGGCTTCAAAAAAATGACACCATTCACTCCCATTATCAAGCTTGGAAGAGGCAGAATATTTTTTAAAGTAACTCCAATTGTGTTTGGCGGAAAGAAGAAAGTCATATACACCTCGGGTGGCTTGAGGGTGAGTAATTTATGGGATAATTTTCATTTTTGGGTGAACTATCTTTTTAAGGGTCCATAATTATGCAGTAGTTAAGCATTAACACACTGCTAATTGAATGATTACCTGAACATATACAGTAGTAAAGGCCATTTTATATATATATATATATATATATATATATAAACATTATTTATGCATATATTATGCATTATTTGTCCAGTAATTAATAATTCGATGAACACATATTAAGGGCATATTAGCATTATTTACAACATTTGAAAGATAAATAAGCAGAAATAAGCCAAAAATGAATGCTAAATGTATATTATGGTAAATTACTTTTAAGGTTAGACTTTATTTTGATAGTCCACTTTAGACATTCCTTTGCCTCTACGTCAGTTAACTCTAATTAGAGTATTTGTAGATTGTTAGGTATTCATAGTTTTTTATTAGATCTAATTTGTCAGCAAAAAACATAATTTGACAAAAAAGAAATGAAACCAAATATTCAAACATTTTATAAATTAAACATGTATCAATACTTAACCCAATCATCTTGTGTAAACTGTCCTTGTGAAAACGTGATTTCCTGAAATAACACATGGTCAAATTTAAATAATTTCACTTTTCATTCTGTTATGTATCTTCTTTCATTTTCCACAAGTCAAAAGGGTTTGGAACAACACGAGGGTGAGTAAATGATGACCACTTTTTAATTTTCAGGTGAACTATCCCTTTAAATTCAAGACTTGTTGAAAAGTCTAGGTCCTTGAAAAGGTCGTGAAGTCTTTTAGTGAACCCCGGATAACAGTCCGTTCATTTCCTCCCTGAAGCCTGATGCTTTTGACAGATTTCACTGACACGATTGTTTTTTCCCCCTCCGCAGGTTTGGCACTGACTGAAAGCTGGCAGAACACTGGCAGACACTCAGAACAAACCCGTTGTTTGTCAGAGGTGTCATACGACGAGAGTCCCGCATCCTTGTCCTCTCGCGCTCCTCATTTCCTCCTCAAGCAAAGCTTGTTTAGAGTGGGCGTCGGCCGTGTGTGTGCGTGTGTGATAGGGAGCCTGAGGGATGCGAGTCGGCATGGCTCTCAGAGTAATTGAAAATGTGACCTGGAAAATGTTTGCCCAGCAGAGCATGAAAGTTACCTCCGGAGCGCCGGCTGAAGCTCACCTGCGGTGCCGACTGGGAGGGCCTGGGAATGCTGGGATATCGGGCTGAGAGCCACTTTATCCCTGCAGAGCCATGCACACCGACGTCTCATGCATTATTCACAGCCTCTAAATAAGCACAGATCAGACCACTAAAACCCAACCTGCTGGCCCTTTCCTGAGGAGTACCTCTCTCACCACTGACCTCTGCAAGGGCATCACAGATCTGTAAGTGAGTTGCCATGCATGTGTATATGTGAAAGAGAAAAAGTCAAGAGAGTTTAGAATGACAGTAAGAAATATAGTGCACTCTTTGCTTTATAATGTGTTCTTTAAAAACAATTATGGGAACCTCATTTCAGTCACTTTACTAAAATATCATTCATTTATTGATTCTTGTATCTGATTTTAAAATTGTGATTTGGTTGTCAGATGAATGGACAACAAACTCCAAACCCTAAACGTCAGAATGTAAATGCATTGTTAAGGCTACCTCAGTTGGAAAAAAACCCTGCTTAATCCAGCTAAGACCAGGTTTTTTTTGTTGTTGTTTCTTTGTTTTTTAGCTGGTCTCCAAACCTGGGTCTTGTCTAGCTTGTCTCTCAGCATGGTAAAAACTGACATGTATCTCATTTAGCTGCAGAGCCCGCTAGCCTTCTAGTCTGGACAGGTTGAAAACTGCCCAAAACAATTCTAAAACCAGCCATTTGACCAACATGGGAGACCAACTAAGACCATCAACACATCTCAGACTGTTTTAAGAAAGTTCTTCAGCAAGAATGGACATTAACAATACCTTAAACCATGTTGCTAGTTGAGAAGAGATGTGCTATTGCTAATTAGCAATAAAATTGTCTCATGGATCAAATTTGTGATAAACTCTCTTAGATTTGAATTAAAACAGAATTTGAGTGATACCTAATTTCATAGAGCCAATTTACCAGACTGGAAGACCAACTAAGACCATCAACTCATCTCAGACTGGTTTAAAAAAGTGTTTGTAAGTAAGAATGAACATAAATAATACCTTAAACCATGTGGCTAGTTGAAGAGAGGTATGCTATTGCCAATTAGCAATTAGATTTGTCTCATTATAGATAAAATTGGTAACAACATACCTTAGATTTGAATTAAAAAGGCACTTGAGTGATATCTAGAGACTAGAATATAATAGAGCCAATTGACCAGCCATGGGAGACCAACTAAGACCATCAAATCATCTGGTTGATGAAAAACTAGTTTAAGAACGTTTTTCAGCTAGAGCAGACATAAATGATCCTTTAAACCATGTGGCTTTTTGAGGAGAGGTGTGCTATTGCTAATTAGTGATCAGATTTGTCTCATTGTAGATAAAATTGGTTGCAAAATCCCTTGGATTTGAATTAAAAAGGGACTTGAGAGATATCCACAGTAGACACTTTAGCTGCTTTTCCACCAAAATTGCCTGGAACAATCTGTCCCAGGAACTTTATTCCCAGGAACTTTTTCCCCCCAGACCTGTTGCTGTCTGTGTTTCCATCGCGATCTAAAGTACCGTGAAGATTAAGTCCGGTGACGTAGGACTGCGCGAAACTTTCCAGTTTCAGCTGGATTTCGTCCTCCGCATATAAGCTTAATAAAGCCTGAACCTCACACCATCCATACCGGCGTGATGAATATGATGGATTGAACTGGATTGAACTGGAATAAATACTTTGAATGTTGCGATCCTATCGGGCTTATGATAGCTACCTGAATCGTAACAAAGCACTGTTTGCCAGAGGAGAACTGGCCCCCTGACTAAGCCTGGTTTCTCCCAAGGTTTTTTTCTCCATTTTAACACCTGTTTGCCACCTGTTTGCCACCTGATGACACCTGTTGGAGTTTGGGTTCCTTGCCGCTGTCGCCTTTGGCTTGCTTAGTTGGGGACACTTGACATTTGATATTCAACAGTGCTTTGCATCTGCCTACATTGACCGCATTTTCTTTAAGAGCTGCTGTGCAGCCAAAATTATATACCATTTATCACTGTAAAGCTGCTTTGACACAATCTGCATTGTAAAAAGCGCTATATAAATAAAGGTGACTTGACTTGACTTGACCTCGTCGTCAGTCCATCTGTCGTATTTTTAAACTCCATTGTTAATTCGAATAGCAAACAGCTCTTGCTGCACGCCCCGCAACAGACTTTTAAAAATGGTGGTTGAAATAAAATGCTGCGTGAACTCAACCAATCAAAATGCTGCGTGAACTCAACCAATCAACATGTTCAGCACCCATTTCCCACCCCCGAAAGTTCCTGAACTTTGGAAAAGTACTACCTAGTGAGCAGGTACTTTCTGAGGGGGAAATTTTTACCCAGAACTTAATTTAGACCCTGGTTCCTGCGGTCGAAACACACCGATTACCACTTTAAAGTCCCTAGTTCCTGGGGAAAGTTCCTGCAGTGGAAACGCAGCTTTTGTGATGGGCTTTTTAGACCCTACTGGTTAGCAATGCACTAAAAGCACTACACTTCAACAACTACATAGCAATGCCTTACCATTGTGGCAGTGAGTTTTACAAAAGAAAAACAAACTGCACCTTTTCAAATAGCAAAAGTCTTTTAGTTTAACCCCATCTTGTATTTCTCTGACCTTGGAGATGACAACAGTTCAGTGGTGAGGCTTTTGTTGAAGTAGAAAGCCAGAAACACATCCTCAGTAGCTTTGGCACAGGAACGGATAAATATCTAATCACCTTGTTTTGGCACGAAGAGAGCGCCAGTCTGGCAGGTCCGGTGGCATTCTAACCCCACACCTGGTCCATCCGCACCTATTGATTCGGCTAAATAAGCAGATATGGGATTGATCCGTGTGCACGCTCCCCAACTAGCATGCAAATCAGACAGAATCAGACACCGAGAGATGGAGAGAGAGAAAATTCTGGCAATCGCTCTGTCTGATCATACAGAATCGAGGTGAAAATCTTGCTTGGAATGAAATCACGCTCAGAAGAATCTGACTGCAATTAATGGTGTGGATGAATGCAATCAAAGCATCACCTCTATCTCATATGACCAAGGTCCACTGGGTCATTTTCATTACCCACTATAATTATTTCAAGAAATCTAATTAGCAAAGGGGCTTTTGCCCATTTTATTGAAAGAGACAAAGCAATGTCAAATCATAAAGATATCTGAGCAGTCATTTGCAGATGGTAGTCGAAAGGGGGCGGGGCTTCAGTGAGCTTTCTGAGTTTGTTCTCTCTGTCTTTCCAGTTTCGGTGTTTGTTTGAATGTCTTTTTTTCCTAGTGGGGAGTGTTTGCAGTCATGTGTATGTAGAGGTGTGAAACTGAATGCTTTTGAAGTGCTGCCGTCTGTGTTGGATGCAGACTGGCGAGCGTCTTTATTCCCAATCTCACGGCCCGGCAGTCATGTTGAGGGCTCGGTGATGAATTGGATGGCTGCTCTCTCTCCCTGAGTTTAGCTTTTTCTCTCTCCCTCTCTCCTTGTTTCTCACCGTTCCTATCTGTCTCCCTCCCTCCTTTTGTTTCTTTCTTCCCTGCTCTTGATCACTGAAGTGGAGGCTCTCTACAGGATGGAAACTGTCTCTTTCTCACACACACAGACATCATGAATATGTAGGGGGTCTTCGCCGGAGCACATCCTAGTCCATGAGGAAAAGCCAACACTGTCTTTCCACAGGCTCTCATGTGGGGGAACGCTGGAGGGAGAAGACAAAGGTGGCTGGGCAAAACACAAAGTCTTCACTCTAGTTCTCCAGCAGGTACTCCAGCACTCCAGATCTGTCCAATTCTGCCTGCTGAAATGACCTGGTACAGTAGATCAGGCTGTTTTATATTAATGCTGGACTAGTATTATTCGTCAGCAAGCTGTTATGGTGTGTTAAAGCATGTTGGAAAAATCATATTTACGAGATGAACACGAAAGAATGCCACCACAATGCCGTAATTAGTAACAGGAAATGTGGGATGTAGGAAATATGAACTTCCAAGGAGGACTTGAGCCAGGCCCAAGAGGGGGCAAAAGCCATTTCAGGATGTCACAATAGGGTAGAAAATACTATCGCAATTTTCTTCCATATCATGCTGACTGAGGTGAAGGTGAAGCATCATCAATTCGTGAATTCGCTTCCATTTGTTTTTAAGCAAGTTTTCCATCTTGGTTGGTTGGACAAACTGATGTTCCCACCCCAATCTCATGACATTAGCTGGTCAGGATGCTCAAACGTCCTTCAATATTTTGATCCAACCGCTGTGTTTACACATTTTGCAGAAATCATCTTGCCAATGTAGTTATCTCTGTACATTAAACTGGGAAAGAAGAAGGTATTTTAATGAATAATTACACACATCACCTTTAAAGATTCAAATAAATATCCTACAGCATCCATATAGAGTGCATAAGTTGAGAAAGCGAACTGTTGCAGCATTCCAAACATCAGTAGGGCACGACTCATTGGTTTCACTTGTAAGTCGCTATGGATAAAAGCATCCGCCAAATGAATAAATGCAAATAAATTTAAATATAGATGTGGTATTAAATGCCATACATGCCTTGGGAACTTCAGAAACTTCTGCTATAACTTTAGTTGTACTAAATCTTCCAATCATGATTCCATATCAGAGGTTCTCCATTTAGTCTCGACCCCCACAGAGCCTGTCCTTATTGTCCCTGCAGGAGTCCATTTGCATAGGTCAAGATATATTATAACGAATGTTCTCATATTCGTAAAATGAGTCATCGTATTCCTGCAACATCGGTATGCATCAACTGAGCCTCTTTTCGGTTTTGTTCACCAGTCTAAAAGAAGACTCATTTGCAAGCTTCATGTTAATCGCACTTATTTGCACACCATTGACCTTTTGTGGTCAGGTGGAGATGAGAGAAAGCAATAATGTTACTCCCATAACAGAACCTGATTATGACTTGAAGAACTTGGAGTGGTTCTCTCCATACAGAGACTTTAGAGTGAGAAGAGAGACAATTTGCATTCCAGTTTTCAGACTATGTTTTCAGATTATGTGAAAATGTTTTACTTTGTTAAACTTGATTAAATTATTTGTAGATGAACAAAAGATAGGTTTGAGCAGTGTACATTATGGCTGTGCTATATGAAGAAATGCAGCTAAAACATTCTTAAAAGCAACAGTTCAACCAAAAGTGAAGCTGTGGCTCTCATATCTCATTAATTTAAATGTCCACATATTGCCATGTTATGATTGACCATGTGACATGCAACTGTCAATGATGTCATGATGCCACTGATGTCAAACCTGACTTGTTGCATTTACAGATTCCATATCGGAATGGATGCAGACAGTGGATTTCTGGGAAAAACATGAAAAAAGAAAGCCAGTGGGTTTGGAACAATGTGAAGGTAATGTCACAATTTTTATATTCGAGAAAACTTTTTTTTTTTTTTTTTACAGAACAAAAAAAAGTACAATTACTTTTAATTACTTCTTATTGAGCTTTAAATTAGTATTTGGTATATTTGTTTTTTTTTTAAATCTTTCCAATTTTTGTTTTTTGAAATTTGGCAAATTTCTTTTTGTCGGCACCAATAGCCTCGTGGGCAACACGCCTACATATAGCGCCGTTGTGACCTGAGTTCTAGTCCCGGCTCGCGGACCTTTCCTGATCCCGCCCCCCCTCTCCTTCCTGATATCCTATCATAATAAAAGGCAAAAATGCCTTTTTTCTAACCTCATCAGCTACTTTGAGACCCACAATGGTCCATCTCTTCGCTGAATGCCATTTTTTTGTTGAATCAGAGGTTGAATTTCTATCCTGTCCTCGCGGCTGTGCCTCTGTGGAATTCATTTCGGGTTCTTTAGACCAGAACCGAGGCACAATGGCAAGCCAAAGCTAGTGAAACTCCTCAGAGTGGGTCGGCTTACACTCCGCTCTTTAATTAGTGCATTAGCATCTCATTTTCATTAAGGTGATGTATGCTTCACTGAATGACTGCTGAGAGGTGGGCGTGAGGTGTAGTGCCTATGCATTTTTAGTGGTGTTTAGCCCCTTGACTCGCCACCTGGGCCATCAATCACAAGAGCGGGGGCTGGCTTTACACGGCCTGACTCCGATCTTCATCATCACGGCATGGAGCGGTAAAATCTACATCATCATTACTGTAAGCCTTTACCATTAAAATCCCTACCTCATCTGGCCCAGCCTGTGTTTGAACTGCATTTAAAGAAATAGTTTTAAACATTTTTTAAACCAAATTTGAAACATTAAAAAAATAAAAACTTATTCTGTGGAAAAAAGAAGCAATACTGAAAATATCTCAATTCTATGCATGGTCTGAATGATTCATTTACGAAACTGACTGACTCCGTTTTTGAGTTTTTTTTTTAATAATGTCAAATTTTGGGTCTGTTTCTCAAACATACCTATTTATGACATCTGTACACTTGGAATATAGCACTAAAAGCTAACACTTTATTTCAGACCACTTTAGATATTCTATAAGTAACTGATAGACGGACATATCTGTTGAGCACATGAACACAATGGCCAATCAGAGGTGTTTAAGAATCCACTCAACAGCGCTCAAGATGCTAAGGGGAAATGCTGGTATCCTCACATTTTTACAATTTCAGTACCGACTTGGTACCGAAGTCGGTACTTTTGACAACCCTAGAATGTCTAAAGTTAGGGTGACCAGATTTCTCATGGTGGAATACAGGATGGGATGGACAGGACACTAAAAATAGAGCTGAAATATGGGACTGTGGCCACCCTGTCTAAAGTGGACCATCAAAATAATGTATTTTGTAAAAGGTATTCAACCACCTTTATGATACTTGTATGCTGCCTCTGCATCTTTTCCCAATTTATGTAATTGGATGGAAAAGAGCAACCAGCACATTCATGAGCAAGTCATACAGGTTTGTAATGACATGAGCATGAGTAAATGATGATGGAATTGTCATTTTTGGGTGAACTATGCCTTTAAGAACGGGATAAAAGTGTGTGAAATTTTGCTGCTGCAGTTCTTGCATCAGTTTTAGATTGAAAGACCAGGTTTAATGGTGCTTCAAAGAAATAATCTATTAAAGCGTCAGATTAAACAGTTTTTCAATTACCAGGTAGTGTGGAACTGATTATCTGTGGTTTGATCTGATTATTTAAAAGAAATACATTTAAGTTTAAAATTAGCTTTCCGATCAACCCGCTCGGCGCCGGAGAAAGTGTCAGAAGGACTTTCCAAATGATACAGTAACGCGTTTTTGCGAAACGATGTGAATTTAATTAAAAGATAATATTGTCTTTATTTTTGCGAGATCCTGGACCTTCTAACTCCTTCCCTTTTGGAATCGCTTTGTGTAATTATACTGTGTGAGAAGCGGTAATAGGCTGTCAAGGGCTAAATTTTTGGCAAACAGAAGGATCTGGGTTGAGCACTGTTGTACAGGTCTGTGTTTCATTTGTGATGTGTTATACTGTATGTAAATAACTTGAACTCTTAGGACTGTCATGTGTTTGTTCTGTTTTGGTTTAGTTCTAGTTCCTGTACCTGTTTCCTTTGTTCCCTTTTTCCCACCACTAGTCTGTTTCTATGGTTTCTGATTAGCTATGCACCTGTTTCTATTGCAGTTGTGTTTTTAAGCCCTTAGGGTACATTTACACAACTACTAAAAACGGAAAAGTTTTTCCTTTGCAGTTTTTCACATACAGAAGGCAATGTTGTCAAAACAATCCCCGTTCACAGATCCACGAAAACGACTAAAAACGCTGTATTATCCATGCCAGGCCAGTAGTTGGCGACTACGTAACACTACGTGCCTATAGACTGAACACGTTATACCCATGCGCATGACGTCACCGTTTTCACAAATTCGTGACAATAGTGACAATAACGGTATCGAAAAAAACTTGCAATTTGAATGCCGTTTTCAAATGAATGGCCAAATGTTTATGTGGAAACGATGTGGTGTAAATGGCTTCAGGGTCTTCAGTGTCACATGATCCTTCAGAAATCATCGTGATAATGTTTTTGTGGAAACCGTGATGCATTTTTTTTAGGATACTTTGATGAATATAAAGTTCAAAAGAATTTATTTGAAATAGAATTTTTTTTTTTTTATCAAAGTCTTTGTCACTTTTGATCAATTTAATGCACCCTTAATGCATCCTTGCTAAATAAACGTAATAATTTCTTACTGTCCCCAAACTAAATGTATTTATTAAATAAAAATATATGAAAAATGCCACATAAAGACTTTTGTGAACATTTCTGTGAGTCAGAAAAGCCGCTTAATGCTCTATACTCTCAAAAGCCAAGACAAAGAGGGATCACAAAACAATGACATGGTCTATAGGAAACTTAATGGGCGAATAAAGGTCAAATTAAAATTGTGTCATATTCACAATGTTTCTTATAAATGTTTTTTATACTGCCAGGCCTGCACAATCATCATTATATATATATATATATATATATATATATATATATATATATATATAAAAAAGCATAAAATATATATCATGAATATTTAATCTATCACACAGCCCTAGTTACCAGTAATAATCTGAATGTACCTTACACTGGGAATCTTGAACCCTTTTAATGAATATGGTTTTAGCATAGAAAATATTGTTGGATTTAATAGAATTCCATGACGGCACACCGGTTATCTGCTTCACAGCAGATGTAGCAACACCCGGACACTTGATGAACACTTGAAAGGGAAGCCGGCCTCAGAAGTGGGTTCTGCTAGCGCCACTGATGGGCGACTTCAAAGACACCGCTACACAACATGACAGGCCGCGGACGCCGAGCCCTTTGAGACCAATTCCAGTTTAGAGAGAAATTTACTGTCTATTTCCAAATTATTATTTTTTTTTTTATCATCTGAGATTTCCTTTTACTGTACATCTGTGCTGCCGTTGCCTGGAATGGCTGATGTGTTTATACCGAGGCTGATTTTGATGCCATTTTGGCAGCTGTGGATATCAAGCGCTTTGATTTCTTCGGAGTTCTAAAGGAATACCGACCATAAGCCCTGAAGGTAGAAGTTGTTTATTTGCTCAGATATATATTAATTTAATCAACTTGCCTCCTGTGCAGCCAGCGCAGAATTTAGATTGGCTGCGTGGATGGAGAGACTGCATTTTCTCTAAAATAAAATGAAATAAATCAGATGGCTACCAGCTGAGCTATTTAAATTCAACAGCGGTATTTATGTCTGAGGCAGAAATGAGTTTGATCGTGCATTGTTGGGTTTATAAAGACCTTTTAAGGACAACGGAAGACAGATAATATATGCCAAATAAAACAAAGGCTTCCGAAAAGGTCCAGAATTGTAGGTGCTCTTTACTAGTTTTTGGAAAAGTTTCTGAAAAGACTAGAGTGCAAACCATCCATCAACACTTTTTTGGTGTACAAAATACAACTTATACAGGGGAAGTAAGTCAGAGGATTCTTTGTTTTTGCGTTAGTGTGGATGGGATACATGGATACACGTGTACATATCTGTGTGTATTTGTAGTGTCATCTTGCGTCAAATATGACTTATTAAAATGAAATTACTCAGCTCTCTGACCCATGGCAAATAGCACAAGCTGCAATTTGTCTAACAGTTGAGCTGTGAACAAAATCTGATTGGCAATAATTTAGCTTTACAGTTGCTATACCCTGTGCCGCCCCATCCCCCATCGCCTGTGCCATCCAAATGCGTGTGTGAGTGTGTGTTCGCGCTCACATGGAAGAGGAACATGGCAGATAGGAGCTGGGGGTCACTGAGCCAAGCTGTGTGATGATGGCAAGTCTCCGGGGGCTGATGGGAAATGTAAATGCTGACGGCTCTTCTCTGATGAAGGCTAGGAGAGGAGGAGGGAGAAGAGGAAGGTGGTGATGAAGGGTGTTTGTTGGGTGGGGGTAGGTGGGGGGTGGTAGTGCTCAGTGAGGCACAACAATTCCGCAGGGCTGTGTTTTCACTGTGTCGACAGCCACCTGCCATCCTATCTCTATTTCTCTCCATCTCTCTCTCACACACACACTACTCTTAGATTGCTGTGTGTTATAAAATGTAGTGGTTTGGAGGAAGTTGCTGATGGATGTTGTTGCTTAGTTCGAAACACACTTGTTTAAATGAGTTGAATGGTTTAACAAAGAGACAAAACATGGGTGGGACTAGTTTGCCCTGAATATTTCACATACACCCTTAAAAATAAAGGTTCCAAAAGGGGGTTTTCACTGTGATGCCATAGAAGAGCCATTTTTGGTTGCCCAAAGAACCTTTCAGAGAAAACCATTTTTTCCATTTTAATAATCTTTTCCTGCTAAAAAGAACCTTTTTTGGGAATGGAAAGGTTTCATGGATGTTAAGGGTTCTTTGTGGAACCATAGATGTTCAAAAAGAACCTTTATTTTTAAGAGTGTATAATATTTTAAAGGGTTAGTTCACCCAAAAATGAAAATTCTGTCATTAATTACTCACCCTCATGTCGTTCCACACCCGTAAGACCTTCATTCATCTTCAAAACACAAATTAAGATATTTTTGATAAAATCCGATGGCTCAGTGAGGCCTCCATTGACAGCAAGATAATTAACACTTTCAGATGCCCAGAAAGGTACTAAAGACATATTTAAAACAGTTCATGTGACTACAGTGGTTTAACCTTAAAGTTATGAAGCGTCAAGAATACTTTTTGTGTGTCAAAAAAAAAAAAATTTCAACAGTATCTAGTGATGGGCGAATCTTTTGTTTCGAATCAGTGGTTCGGAGCATGTATCAAACTGCCGCAGTCATGTGATTTCAGTAAACGAGGCTTCGTTACGTCATAAGTGTTTCGAAATTTCAATGGTTCACCACTGGGGGGCGTGACTTTGGCAGTTTGATACACGCTCCGAACCACTGATTCGAAACAAAAGATTCGTAAAGCTTAGAAGAAAAATATCTTAATTTGTGTTCTGAAGATGAACGAAGGTCTTACGGGTGTGGAACGACATTATGGTGAGTAATTAATGACAGAATTTTCATTTTTGGGTGAACTAACCCTTTAATCCTGTTCGAATTGAAGAATTGAAATTTTGTGCATATAAATTGTGTTTATTGACATTTAGAATTTGAACAATCACTATCCATTTTGTTTCTGTTAATGTGATATGTCAATTTGCTATTGTTATTGATATGTACTTTTACTGATAATAATAATAATAAATTTGTTAACATTAGTTAATGCAATAGGTATCATGCACTATATGGAAAAATATTTTTTTACTGCAGTTATTAATCTTCATAAATATAATATTGTTTATTTTTAATTAATGTAATGTTAACTTGATGTTAATGTAGATGTTTATGTTGAATTTAATAATAACCCAGATTAATAAATGCTGCAAAATATTGTTCATTGTTATTGTAACTAATGTTAACATAATTGATTAATTAATAATTATTATGTAAATATTTGATAATAATTATTTAATGAATGAATAACCTAATTGATAACAATTTTTTACATTTTAATGTTTTATTACATCTTTGCTTGTTTTCATTTTAAATTGATGGCAGTATTTGATCTGTATCACAGTACTTTATGATTTCAATATTCATATATCATAGCATTTTCATGGTACTATATAAATACTTAAAGGGTTAGTTCACCCAAAAATGAAATTTCTGTCATTAATTACTCACCCTCATGTCGTTCCACACCCGTAAGACCTTCATTCATCTTCGGAACACAAATTAAGATATTTTTGATGAAATCCGAGAGGTTTCTGAACCACACAGGCAGCAACGTCATTGCACTTTTCAAGGCCCAGAAAAGTAGTAAATACCTTGTTAAAATAGTCAACATGACTACAGTGGTTCAATGTTATAAAGTGACGAGAAAACAAAAACAAAACAAAAATAATGACTTTATTCAACAATTTCTTCTGTTCCATGTCAGTCACGTGGACTATTTTAACAATGTCTTTGCCTATGTGTAGTTCAGAAACCTCTCAGATTTCATCAATAATATCTTAATTTGTGTAAACGAAGATAAACGAAGGTCTTACGGGTGTGGAACGACATGAGTATGAGTAATTAATGACAGAAATTTCATTTTTGGGTGAACTAACCCTTTAAAATGAATATAAATATCATGGCAAACAAAAAGTAATACTGTACTTCTTTTGTAAGAGTATTTTTTTGAGCAGTAATAAGCCTGTGTTTGGCTTCCACTTCCTCTCACTGATTTGATGTGACTCTCCCTGCATTTACAGTCCTGTTGATGATTTGAGGAAAAATCTGTATACATATATTTATTTATTTTTTTCAGAGCATGAAAAGTTCAATGAAAGAGGCAGAGGAAAGAGGTAGTGGATATGGGCAAGAGAATGGGAGTGATGAAAGAGAGGGAGAGAAGGAGGCGATGGGCTTGCAGTAGCTCTAGACAGGTTGATGTAGCTTCTGCAATGAACATCTCATAAAAAGTGCTATCCTTGGGCCTTAAGAAGATATTCTATCTCCTCCTGCTAACGGCAAGGCCTGAAATCACCCTCTCCATCAACGTCAGGCCCCTCTTGGTACATACACTAGTGCTGCACCCAAACAAAAGGGAAAAAATCTCATTGTGGCTCTCAACACACAAATGTCAACATGAAATTAAAACTGTCTCTGTTTACTTTCCTAATGCACATTCTTGGTCTTATTTGTTAACAATTCACTGGTGCACGTTATTCCAAAGAAAAGTGTGTCTTTGTAACCTTCAATCAAATTTAATAAATCGCTCTTCATCTGAAACTACTTTCCTTTTCTGCTGACGTCATGTAAGCCCACAGGTTATTGGATAACATTAACCAATAACTAACTTAGGCTTTGTTTCAGCAAACTCAGAATAGTTTTGGCTTCATTCTGGTATATGTAACACCCATTTTTTACTATCCAATCATTTCCCAATGGATAAATTTCAAATCGCTGTGCCACAATAAATTGTTTTCCCTGTTGAATGTACAGTTTTACACTGAAATATGTCACAGTGCAAAAATAAAATAGGTGGCTAATGCCAGAAAATACAAAAAATGCTAAAAATTTGCCTGGTCTTGTAAACTGATCTCTAAACTGAATTTCACAAAACATGATCCATTATCTCAGTAGTTCAGCAGAAGTTATGTTTTTTAATCGTCATGTATATAAAGTGTCACCAGTGTATTTTACTATTATTTACAGACTATTTATTAATATTTTGAATTAGCTTTTATTTTTATACTTACAGTTTTAAATTTAGTTTATTTAATTTTTATTCATTTCTTATTTGCTTTTGTCATTATTATTATTATTAATATTTCTTTTTAGCTTTAATATATATTTTTGTTTCAGTCTACTAATTTTAGTACTTCAACTTATTTCAGACGACAGTTAAACAATTTTTTCAGTTTGTTTTTCATCTAATATTTATATATATATTTTTTAAATTAATTTGATTTTTAACAATTTTAGTTTTAGTTAACGATAACACATAGGGCCCTATTTTAATGATTTAAGCACATGGTGGCCGTGTCCGGGCGTGTCCGAATCCTCTTTTGCTAGTTTAATGGTTTAACGGAAAAAATGGTCAGCGTTGGCATGATCCAAAAGGGTTGTACCTATTCTCTTAAAGAGTTATGGGTGTGTTTTGGGCGTAACATGCAATAAACCATTCAGAGTCTCATCTCCCATTCCCTTTAAAAGCCAGTTGCGTTTGCGCCATGGCGGATTCGCTATTTACATGGCGGAAATTGCAAGACTGAACTCTTCTCCAGAGAGGAATCCTTTTATTTTTAATATTTAAATAAATAAATAAATAAATACATTATTTAAATATGTGCTGCTGCGTGTCCCTGTGTGTGTAACAAGCAGAGGGTACGTGCATTGTGCACCCGCCTATAGGCGCATATTACCAAATTCATTTCACTCGGCGGCCATCTTTGAAACGCCTCTCGGGCATTCAAGTGCAGCTCCTATCTCTTTGAATGAGGAAACATCAAATTCTCCAAAGTTGTTTGCCAAGCTTTTGATTAAATTTCATATTTGAAATCACCAATGAAATCTGACAACAATTGTCTCATAAATTTTGTTTCTAAACGCTCAAATCATGACAAAAAACAGTCTTTTTCAGGCTGGATCAAGCTAATGTGCATGCACAGTCCTGAATGCGCGTCTCTTGTCTCTTATTTCGGAGGCGCGTGTCTGACTGTTTCTATACGAACCGGAGCTTCTAACAGCCGCTGCAGTGACGCGATGACTTTACCAATCGCTGATTGGCTCTTATTTAGAAGGCGGGACTTATTCCGCCATATTGCGAGTTGCACTTTCTCCCATTCAAAACAATACATCTTGTGTTATTCTATAGTCTTTGATATTACTAACGCACCTTTTAAATAACAAATAAATAAATAAAATACTGCGTCGTTTTCAGTTGCCTCAAAATAGCAACACGCCAACAATGCACCTGTACATACCTAATTTTCAGACCAGCATGCACATGGGCGAACAGGTGGGCGCGAGTGCATTTGCTATTTAAACAACGTGGCACTGGATGTGAAAATGAGAACTTCGTCGGGCTGAAACTAGCAAAAAATACTTGTGCTGCGCCTGGCGTCGCATTGCAAACATGTATGATAGGGTGTATGATAGGGCCCATAGTGTCACATGCTGCATTGCTATGTTATTTATTTATTTATTTTATTTAGATCACCTGAGACTTGCAGTGAGGAAAATGATATCCAAAATCATCTCAATCATCCCTTGCTTCAAAAACGAAACGCCAACGCTAGGTAAGTTCCAGCTAAGCTCTGGTAGATGTAGCTTGAGTTCTCTGATGTTAGCATCCTTTTTCTCAGTGTGTGAGGGATTCGCAAAGGCATTTTATTATCTTGGTTAAAGCTGTAGGGTGCTCTGGAGGCCATGCTATTGCATGCGCGCTGATGTCCAAGGCAATAACAGCGGTAGCTCACCCCTGGACGAGTGATGAAAGCTGGATCTGATGAAAACTGCTCCTTCAACAGCTGCCCACTGACTGCAGACTACCGTTTTACCATTGAAATGCAACCATGTATCCGGAGTTGTTTTGTTCAAGCGAAGGACATATTCAGCAATACAGAACGGTGCTTATTGTACATGACAGAATGGAAGAGGTTTACAATGGTAATTTTTTTCACCATTATGGGTCCTTCTTTGGTACTAGGTTTGCACACATCCATCATAGAAGACACTGTATGCCAAAATCTCTCATCACAAAAAACTTATATTTCTTCCTCAGCTAATGGAAATTTAAGTCGCCATATAACTCCATAAAGTTTCAAATCTGCACAGCATGGCAAGACCCGCAGGAAATGGCTTCAGATGTCATTTATTTTACAGTTCTCATTTTCATCTGTCTCCTTTCTGTACTTTTCCCTCTCTCCATATCTTTTCATGATGTTTGCTGTCATTGGCGCTAGCTTGAGTGGTCGTGTTTTGAATTCTCTTTTCTGTCTGGCTTCTTTACATCAGCCTCCTCCTTCCAAATCCACCCAAACAAGCATGTGGACATTTGTATTTCTGTCAGAGGACTTCTATTTAATGCCGAGCTAATGATATTTCTCAACCTAACCTTTATCTCTTAACACACACACACATGCACACACACATTTTTACTTTATATTGTTTGTTTTGTTTCCGTGTCTCAGAGTAAACAATATACAATTATTTCTTGTATTCTTTTTTTTTTTTTCAACTGTATTATTATTTTTTTAAAGTTGTGACTTTATTTGCCGTAATTGCAAAGTTTTTTCCCTCAGTTTTTTTTTCTCTCAATTGCAACTTTATATCTTAAAATTGTTACCTTATATCTTACAAATGTGACTTTATTTCACATTATTGCAACTTTGTTTCTCGTAATAGCAATTTTATATTTTGCACTTCGCAGTGTGACTTTATTATTGTTATTTTCACAATTATTTTTTGGAAATGGACATCCATAAGGGATTTGTTAACATCACTATTCAGTTTTATGTTTATATTTTCCGTTTTCATTTTAATTTCAGTTAAAAGTATTAGTATGTCTATATAGATGTTATTCATTTTTATTTCAGTTTTAGTTATTTTAGGACATCAAGTTACAATAAATGAAAATGGGAAATGTCTTGGCAAAGTTATATATATTTCAGTTAATTTTATTTTAAGAAACAGGATCATTTTAGTTTTAGTTATAATAACCCTGCTTGAAAAAAATAAGAGTTTTAAGAAAAGTGACAGCTAATAATATATGACAAAACAAACGGTCTGTTTTGTCTGAATATAAAAAGCATTAAATTCAAACATTTTAATATAAATATTTACAGCGCCTTTATGATTCATCTGCCTGAAGCGTTACAGAAATTGTAGAATATGTGTCAAATGTCTAAAGTGACAGATAAAAGACTATGCAGCCAACAGCCTGAATAGCATAAACACATTAAAATATAAGTTACGTTTGCCTGAATAAAAGTCTGACATTCTTCCTGTCTATGAATCCTAGAGGAAAATCAAATTAATGCATACACACATACCATAAAAACTATTAATCTTAAACATCTACGTTGCTATCTCCCACATTTTGTGTGTGTGTGTGTGTGTGGGGGGTGTTCTGGTAAACCCTACATTGTGGGGACAAAAATGTGGGGACATTTTTGGTCCCTATGAGGAAAACAGCTTATAAATCACACAAAATTATGTTTTTTTTTTTAAATGGTTTAGGTTTAGGGTTAGTATATAGAATATACAGTTTGTACAGCAATATGGAATGTCCTCATAAAACATGAAAACGTGTGTGTGTGTGACCAGAGACACTGGCCAGTTCAGTGTTTTATGACCTTTTAACACAAAACAAGCCTATCACCAAAGCCACCTGTATCATCTCCCTGGTTTGTGTCTCTTTAACCATGTAGACAGCAGGCTTGCTTGTATGCAGGATACCTGTGTAAGGTAATTAAATCCATTAGAGTGTGATTAAGGCCTGTCAGGTGCAGCACAGATGATAAGAGTGGCAGTGTTAATAGACTAAAGCTCAGGGGAGGAGGCCCAGATAGCAGCCCGATCCGTCTTTATATACACCCGATGTCTTTTCCAATTACTCTCCAACTTCTGTTTGCTTGTGTCCTCACGCTCATCCGCACAGAACGCCGCATGACTTTCACCCAAATAAAAGCCCACGCACGGATACTCTTGTACAAACAAACAAACATTTTCTTTTCCCCATTAAACATGAGAATGCCACTCAAACAATAAAACACACCCAACAAAATGCTTCATATTCCAGTATTGTTGCGAAACTTTGATACTATGTCTCTCTTTTTCTTCTTTTTCAGGCACTGTTTTCAGACTAAAAGGACAAGAATGATGCCTCAAGCCGTGCTTAAGTTCTTTAGAATGTTCTAAGTGCAGTTCTTGAAAATAAATCTTAAGTTCTAAAATATTTTCTTAAGAACATCTTTTTTTCTAAGATGGATCTAATTTTAAAAGTTATTTACAGTGATGTTGAAGAAGATCATTTTTAAGAATTTTATTTCTTAAGTTTTGTGACAAGAACAGTCTCAAAAAATAAAATAAAATAAAATAATAATAATAAAAAGAAAATAGCAGAAGAATTTATCCTTAAATTTACCCCCTCCCCCTAAAATTTAAAAGGCAGTTACAAACATTAGTATTATAAATATGCATAAAATAATATTTGGAATTTTTTATTTTATTTTTTCTATTCACTATAGCCGATTACTGTGCTGATCTGTAGATGTACTATTTATTTATTTATTTAAAGTCCCCTTGTGGTGAAAATCAAGTTTTTAATGTCGTTTATATGTCTATCTGGTGTTTTTGACATGCTTTAAGACAAACCATGTGCAAATTCACAAGTCAACTCCATTGCTGAGTAAACCGCATTGAACCAACGACAGTCTCAAAATCACGGTTTGACTTTGAAATCGCTGGTGTTTGACGTCACAAACTAACTTGTAACCAATCACGTCAATGTGCCGGTGGGCTTCAGCATATCATTAACTGATCGCACAAGGGAGTTTTAAAAGAAGGTTATCCTGTTATATTTTTCTGTTGACATGAAAAATCGGGTAGATTTAGCAATATGGCGGGTGTATGTTATGTTATGATAACCTATATGCCTTTCTCCACTGACGTTCTGAGTTGTTCAAAGCGTTTGTAATGATGCTGATTTTTTGAAGGCAGCTGTCTGACTCGTGAATGTGAACATGGTTTGTGTAACATTAGCAACACATTATTAGCTGTTTGATAATGTAGTCAAGCAAAACGCAAATCATATTAATTACCGTTATTTGTCCGACGTTTTAAAAAAGTGAGACCATTGTGCAGCGTTTACCTCAGTAAGTTGACCGAGTGGATCTTGTCTGAGCTTGTGCGAGTGAGTGGAGGCGGGGCTAGTTAGCATATTCATAGTTCTGTGTATATTTAATGAAGCAAGGGTGTAGAGTTACATTCAAGCTATTTTAAGGCATTAAGATTTTTTTTTTTTTTTTTTTTTTCAGAGGAAAAAATGTAAATATGTAATTTTGGTGATCAAAGATGAGTTTAAGGGATAAAATTATTGACTATAGGGGGACTTTTAATTTAATTCAATGTTAATCAAATGTTTTATTTATTTATTTATTTACGTAGTTTAATCTTATTTATTTTTTTACATTTTTACACTGTTTTTCTTTAGACTATTCTATGGACCCCCTAGCAGTCCCTGGAACCCAGTTTTGAAACCCCTGTTTTTGTGAATCCACACTGTAAAAAAAAAAAAAAAATCTATTTCAACTTAAAAATTTAAGGCAGCAGATACACTTTTTAAGTTTTTAAGTATAATCAACTTGGCTGTACAAGTCATTTCGACTTAAATTATATTAAACTTACTTAAAAACCTGCATCTCGTGTAACAGTTAAAATTTCTTAAATTATTTTGATGAGTTAAAGTAATGTAAAAACATACGTTGCCATGACTCATAATGATCTAATCTGATCATATAGTTTTTTTACAGTGCAGCCCCAGTCTTCTCATTTGCATGATATTTATATCCCTTATATTTGTATTGACAGAAGGATCCGAGCCACTGGAATATCAAGACTTCAGCAAGCAACCACATGGGAACCACCCAGAATCCCCTAGCAACCATATAGCAACACTCTTAAAGCTAGAACACCTTAGCAGCTCCATTGCAAAATCCTGGCAACCACCCACAGTGCATTAATGACTGCCTGCAACTTCTAGTACCACCAGAGATGTGCACATTATATATGTATATGTATATAAATGTAAATATAAATGTGTGTGTGTGTGTGTGTGTATATATGTATATATATATAGCCATGAGATGTGGTCTTTTATCTGCTAAATAAAGATTGTGATAGCAAAGATAGGCCTAGAGGAGATCTGCTCTCCAGGGGAGAGGCCAGGCCAGAGAGGAGAAAACAGATGAGTGCTTTATAACCCCCCCTCCCAGACCTCAAAAAGAGAAGGCAGAGAGAAAGAAAAGGGGGGAAAAAGCTTATTATCTTGATCAGCTGCTTCTTAGCTGACATATAGGAACACTTTACTCAAGATAAGGTCTAATCTGGCTTACTGAAAAAATGCACTTGTTTATTTATTTATCTATCTGCTCTTTCAAGGTTACGCTGCTGAGGTGGGTCAGGGAGACAGGGAGTTTCTCTCCCATCTCTGTTTTTCAGTACTTTGCTTGCTTGTTTTCTTTAGCCTTTCATATTGTATTTATTCTAAACTCTTGGTTTTATACATATTCTGATCATGCATTTTTTAACGTGCGGAAATTTCGGATGCGAATTTCAGACTCAGTGTGCAAAGACCTTGATTCTGCAATTTGACATGTCCATATTCTACAAGACAAACTAATGATATAAAACAAAAGGATCTGTCTATCTGTCTGTCTGTCTGTCTGTCTGACTAGCTAAAATACTAAACATATTTCAGATTCTGCAGGTGGTAATGAAAATAATAAACGAATAAAAGTAATTAAAATTAATTTAATAGTCAAAATGGTATTCTTTATGATTGTATAGTCTAGACCAGGGGTGTCCAAACTACGGCCCGCGGATGAATTTCAAACGGCCCGCAGCTTGTCTATTAAAATATATTATATGTGGCCCGCCATGAATAATTTACAAATCGTGCATATTCACAATGTCAACACAAGGTGGCAGTACTAGATTTTAGGTCAGGGAAACAACGCGAAACGAAACAGCGCTACTTTTGCGCAGCACACGGCTCACGAGCTCACAAATGTGTTTACTTGTCTCGATCACACGACCACTAAACAGCCAGTGAGAAGTGTTCGAGTTCGGAGTAGAGGTCTCAGGTACAAGCTGCAAATCTCTCTCTGATTTAATTTAGTTTAAAGCCAGTTGAAGGAGCGCTGACTTAATCAACAACACTAACGTAAAAATCAGGAGAAACACCGAGCCGATCCAGTTAGAATACTGTTCAACCAACAATACCACAATTACTGTGGTAACACTAACTGTAACCGTGGTATTTTGTCAGAAATGTAGGTTAATATCTCATTTTATTTTCATTTTTAATGTAGACATGTATTAAATGAGTAATAAAAGCCAAATTACAGACTATTTTTTTTGTCATAAACTTGCAGTTTTGTGCATTTGTATTTATATTAAATGTGTTTATAGACTAAATACCATAAAGCCATTCTAAATATAGAAACAATATTTTTACTTTTTACCATGTAGTGAGGTGCCATGTGTGTTTTTACTTGCAGTGATCTAATTGGAGTACTTTTTAATTTAAATAAGAGTAGAGTTCTAACTCAGTAATATTATTTAAATTTCACCCTTTAAAACGAGTTTGTTAAAAGTTTTACAGATATTGTTTGTGTAATAAATTTACATCTCTGTCCTATCTAAAGCTACTGTCAGCTCTGTCTACTGTCAGCTCAAGCTTTTGTCAAATCTGTCATGTTTTCAAGAAACAAAACATGTAATATAAATATATATATATATATATATATATATATATATATATATATATATATAATTAATAGAAAAGGAACTGGACCCCCAGATGTGTCCACAACATCGAATCTGGCCCACTTTTAAAAAAGTTTGGACACCCCTGGTCTAGGCCTTTTTAAAATACTGAACATGTTTTAGAGTTTGCAGGTTGTATTCTTAAAATAATAATATAAAAATCAACGTATACAAAAAGATGGGCATGTAAACTTATAAGCACAGCTGTATATGCATAAGGATGCTTAAGAGAGATGGAAATCTTTCAGTACATTATATGTAGAAATGTTTGCAAGAGCTACGACTGAAAGTAAACATAATTTCAGTTTTGCTCTTTTGACGCTCCCCCGAGTGCCTTAGCGGAAACAAGACAGTGATACTCGGTTAAGGACAGAGAATATTCTGACTTTTGACCCAAGATGCATTGGAAAAAAGGTCAAGCCGACAGACGTTGTTTTGTCAAGTGGGCGGCTCCGTTTCTGCCGATCTGTAGAATGGTCCCTAGAGCGGTTGCGAGCGGGCAGGGAGGTCCATTCCTCAGCGCGCCCGCTCCTGACCTTCACGGTCGCCTTATCAGTGAGAAAGGTTAGAGCAGGGCTCCAGAATCCGGGATCGATCCGTAGGCCCTGCGTGCTGCTTTTTCTCCTTTATTTATCTTGGTGGACATGTTGCTCGTGGTGTTTTTCAGGGCAATGGTGAGAGTCAGATAAGAATCTATTGTTGTTGCAGATCTTTCCCTCCTTACGTCCTGCCTTCCTTGCCCTCACAGGGGAATCTGACTTTGGGCCAGATACTCTCACTCTCTTTCTCTGTCTTTCTTTTCCTCAAGGGATGCCAGAGGTGAAATGGAAGAGAATCTATGATTCCAGTATGGCCACACTTCAAAGTTTTTCCAGTGACAACTGCATTTAAACCACATTAGGAGGACAAAGTTCAGAGGTCATGCTCTGATACAGCTAGATTTCACAGTGAGCTAATGAAAATTGACAATTTAGGTGAATCACACTCTTTTTGTGGCCTTTCCAAGGTTCTTTTTACTGTGCTAATGGCCTTGTTTTATCGCCATTCATCATTTGAACGGCTGTACAGACCGCAGGATAAAACAATTACAAGACAGGAACTTCCATGCGGTCCAGGGCAAGCTTGTAACAAATCTATTTACGCCACAACAGGAGACTTTGAAAGTTGTGTGAGAGACAATTAAATGTATTTTCATAAACCGCAAAACACAGAAACATTCTCTCGCTCTTCGCCCCGAGGGTTGAATCTAAATGAAGGTTGGTATATACACAAGCTCATATATATTCACAAGCATGCCTGTCAGACTCACATATGTAGACATACGTACACGTTTATGTGTCCTACTCACCAAAAAAACCCACAATCAAATATTTCACTATTACATGGCCATCATGGACAATTAGCCCGACACTTTTCCAGCTTTTATCTCCTAAACCAGAGTCCTCATCTGTTATTTATGTGCTATAGGCCTTGCTATGAATTATTCAACGCAGGAGGAAAATTTACTGCTCCCGTCTTTCTACACACTGGCTGTAAATCCACAGACGAAAGGAAGGGGGAGAGAGAAAGTTGTAAGAAGGGTAAGGAGGAGAAGGGCTGGAGGCAAGTGGCCCCCGGAGGGTCATAGACTCACACAGGCAACATCATAAAGTTACCATTAGAATGCTGTATTTATAATAGTCAGCTGGATTTTGCTGTGCAGCAAAAGGAGGAGGGGAAACCCAAACTGCCTCCTTCCACTCTTAAAAATATAGGTGCTTCAAAGCATCTTAGGTTCAGCATCTCTGTCAGAAGGGGCTTTCGCACCGGAGGAACGTTCCTATAACTATTGGCAGAAGTACCTGCTTTTTGGCGTGTGCGCACCGCAACAACTGGGAATGATTTCAGTTATAGGAACGCATTTTGGGGGACTAAATTAGCTCCTACTTCAGAGTAGGATCTAATCCAGCACAATAGCAAGTTTATGTTGATGGGCCGAATGCATGCCAAACGAAACTCTGACATCCGCCATTTTTAAAAAGCAGTGTAAACACACAGTTTACATATACATATACATTACTTACTCCAGGAACTAACTCCATGAACATGGAAAACAGCGATAGATAGCATTTAGGCCTACCTGTTGCCTTTGTTTGCGATATTGTGTTCTTTTCTCAGCCTCGATCAAAATGTAGCACTATAAGTTGTAGGAAATTTCATCGCCTCCTTTTTGCTCTTTCAATCACATAACTTGCAAGTCTACATTCCATCTCCATTGTAACGAAACCCATGACACACAACAAAAAAAAAACAGCTCTGATCATGGCGTCCTCCATCCTCCAGACGTTTTTAAATGCTGCGCTTAAATGACGTCACTGTCAGCCGGCTTACGAATGCAACCAGGAAAATGGCCCTAAGGGAACATCTGGGCTGCTTCCGAAATCGCATACTCTCATGAGTAGGTACAAGTATGTTCTACTGTATATAGTATGGATGTGTGTAGTATAAATGTAATCTGGACGTACTACATTCAACATGTTGCCCTTATCATGTCACCTACCAGTGTCAGTTGCGTCACTTCACCACCATTCACAAATTCTCTCCCGTGGCCTCATGGGATAATAAAGTGTCCATCGTATGCACACTTCTAGGTCATCCGGGTACTTTTTACCTACTCTTTTATGAGTACTGTGAATTTGAGCATACTTCTTTTGTCACACTATATTTCGCCTACTATATAGTAGGAAAGTATGTGATTTCGGATGCAGCCTTCGTTCTCGGGGGACTGCCCCTGGTGGCTAGTTCATATAATTGTGTTCCTGGTGTGAAAGCCCCTAAAAAGATGAGTTGCATATATTGGTCTTTGGTTACTGATGTTACATTATGCAGATTCTTCTGATCTGCATATTGGTTTCTTTAAAGTGCCAAAGTTGTTTGTGGCTTTTTTGTAGAAAATACAGATGATAAAAAAAAAAAAAGCTGAGCAGTTTACGTATTTGGATTACCAATAATGATTGGCAACAAGCTACAACTTTGAGGAAAGTTTCGATTTAGTTGCAAATATGCCTTAGTTTTATACAACAAAAAAAAACATTTTGGAAAACATTTGTAAGTAGGCTTAAAATGTCAATATAACATTATGTAACAATATATGTTTGAGGTTTTTTTTATATATACTCACTAAGAGACAAACCATACAAAAAAGTTTAAATTTTTATAGGTTTGCCACTGAACTAAGTTTAATATTTATCTGCAAAAGTTCACCACACTTGCCAAACATTTTAGTACATTGTGATTTTTCATATTGTGAAATTTTGAATAGGTGCACACATTTTTTATTTGGCCATAAACATTTGAAAGTTCAGAACGTAGAAATAGTTTTGAATAAATATGAACATACAAAACAGAAATTACACATTTGATCACAATACATCTCACTTTTTGTTTCTTATTTTTTTCTTAATTTGTTTTTAAAGATGAACATATAGAGAAAACATTTTCTGATGCAAAAGTACCAGGTTGGATGTGATAATCTGGTATCACTGTTATTATAGTTTGATCATAAAGTATATTTGAGACTATAAACTATATAAGGCTATGTGAGAATATAGTATAGTTTGAATTAATCCCTTTTCTTTGCATGACACATTAAGAATATGTCTTTCTGCATTTTCCAGAACATTGTATAAGCATTAATTTCATGTGTCATAGAACGGAAGAGAGGCTCTCGGACGTGCGTGTAAACATCACATCCTTTTAGTTTTCCAGGCAAAAACGTCCCGAGTCCACATAAAAATCAGTACAGGGTTTTATAGACAACCTAGGAAGTCAGGGAACGTCTTGTTTTTTGTTTCATTACAAGCTGTTCACATATTGGCAATAAAAAAGCAATTAATACATAAAAATTCTTACATATAGCCCCTTTAAAGACGTATATATAATTAAAAGCCTTTTCTCTTTTTTTTAATCAGTCGTCTACTGATTTACAAAAAAAAAACTTCTTTTTTTTAAAAAAAAATGTTGGGAGCGTATCAAATATCAATCAGATACTGCAAAGGTATTGTACTGGTTACATTAAATGTTCACTATCAGCTGCAACATCTTGCTAACATTCTGTATTCATTGTATCTATGAGCTGTGTCTGATGACCAAACCTTTAATGAGGTGGCACACAGGCTTTCAGACCACCATCTAGGAGTGAGTCAGTCTTACCGTACCAGGCTTCTTCTGCCCGGGCAGCTGGAGAGAAACTTGAGGCTCTTTAATGTTGTTCCTGTCTGAGTGAAGCATTCAGCATGAGACCATGGTCAGAGAATATCAATGGAGTAATGAGCCAGTCAGTCTTCCCGAGGCACTGCTGCATCGACTTTTCTCAAGAAAACGCAAGAATTGATATGGCGCCATTTACAGCGAGCCAAACGCTCCTGCCTTGCCTCTGCTGCCTCTGTTCCTGTGGGTGATGCAAAGAACTCCTGGAAGAGTGACTGTAATCAAACACTCCTGCAGCTTCAAACAAACGCCAGATTCCACAGCATCTGGTCATTTCTATGTGACAAATGAATTCAGTTTAATTCAGTTCATTCAATTGATTTTAATTAGGACGCATGCAGTTTTGCTGAGCCCTGGTAATTGACAGGGATGCCGTTAATCACGGTCAAGTGTCTGTAATTTTCATTTCAGAGATTTGGATCATCAGATGGTGTGGAAAATGGGCAGTAGCACTAGCATTAACATCACTAGACACATTTTGAATTGAGTCAAAATACTGGGGGAATGAATTCTGCACATTCCTTTAGTGATTCGCTAAAGAATTATGCAAATCAGTTAATTTAACTATCAATCTATCCTATAAACTATAAACCTAACTTATGAATTAAAGGGTTAGTTCACCCAAAAATGAATATTCTGTCATTAATTACTCACCCTCATGTTGTTCCACACCCGTAAGACCTTCGTTCATCTTCAGAACATAAATTAAGATATTTTTCATAAAATCCAATGGCTCAGTGAGGCCTGCATTGCCAGCAAGATAATTAATATTTTCAAACGCCCAGAAAGCTACTAAAGACATATTTAAAACAGTTCATGTGACTACAGTGGTTCAACCTTAATGTTATGAAGCGACGAGAATACTTTTTGTGTGTCAAAAAAAACAAAATAACGACTTTATTCAACAATATCTAGTGATGGGCGATTTCAAAACACTCCTTCATGAAGCTTCGAAGCTTTATGACTCTTTTGTTTTAAATCAGTGGTTCGGAGCGTGTATCAAACTGCCAAAGTCGCGTGAACCATTGAAATTTCGAAAAGTTTCGAAAACATGTATGACATAACAAAGCCTCGTTTACTGAAATCACGTGACTTTGGCAGTTTGATACACGCTCCGAACCACTGATTCGAAACAAAAGATTCGTAAAGCTTCGAAGCTTCATGAAGCAGTGTTTTGAAATCGCCTATCACTGAAAGTGTTAATTATCTTGTTGGCAATGGAGGCCTCACTGAACCATTGAATTTTATCAAAAATATCTTAATTTGTGTTCCAAAGATGAACAAAGGTCTTGCGGGTGTGGAACGACATGAGGGTGAGTAATAACAGAATTTTCATTTTTGGGTGAACTAACCCTTTAAATTTTAAGGCTTTTTACATTTTATTTATTTTTACTTAATTATTTTTTATTTTAGTTGAAAAGTTTTTAAGGCTTTGTTAAGCCTCTATTCAAAGTTTGCTTTAAAAATAATTTCTCTGAATTTAAATTAATTCTTCTTCATTGCTCTGGAATTCGAATTGCAATTCTACATCCTGTTTATGTCAATTCAAATTTGACTGAAATTCAAAAATTCAGTTGAATTTAAAAGGCATTCTCTGTTCAATTCCAAATGGCACACAACCCTCATTTGCACAGAAAGGAGGTGTATTCACACTAAAAAAAAAAACTACCTTGATTAATATGTATGGCACAGTTCTATTGTAGTGCAGATAGCACTAGCACAAGCTGAATAGCAGATGGTTATTAAATAAGATGTAGGTTTCTACACTGAAATATTGCTTGCAAAATTTGTGCGACTATTTAGCAAATTTGCCCCTTCATATCTCATCCTAGGTTGACAGGTATGTTAGTATTTTATGTACTTCATTGTAGTAGCCTTTAGTCATGCTATTGAATTTCACTTCTGATGTTTATCTAGTCCTCTCAGCTTTATAGGTCTGTACATCCTTGTGATTTAAGTTTTTTGCAGTTCTTTTAAACCTGATTTGCAATTACACACAAGCTCTTAGTGCAGAACGTATCCTGTCAGCATGGAGTTGGCTATCGTTAGCTAGCAACCCAGGGGATCTGCAGAAAAATACAAATGCAAATTAGCACTCAAAAGACCACTTGACAAAAGTAAAAAAGTCGTTTATTCATTCTCAAACCCATGTGCAGTATACAATACATTACATTTGGGAAAATGTGCATTATGCATGCTAAAGCTAATTGCTTTATTTTTTTACCTGAAATCCTTCTTTTTACCCATACTTTTTACTCATAGTTTATGGGAAAAAAGACATCTACATAGTCATCTTCTTTATGAAGAATAATTAGGTGACATTACATTTGCCTATTAGTTCTAACTAATTACTTTATCTTTGGTCTAAATCCGCCATTTTATGAAGCCAGTTATATTTTTTCTTACTTAGTTGTTCACGTATTCTTGTGCTTCTGGAAACATTTCAACATTTTGTCTTTAAGTCATGTGTCATAGCCTTTGTCTCAGGGTTGCCAGGTCTGCGTAACAAAACTAGCACAATGGCCAATCAAAAACACCCCAAAAGTAGCCTAATGACCATATCGCAAAAAATCAAAACTCAAAATTTGGCACTCCCATACCTAAAATACATATTTTACAGTCACTGAATTGAAAACCACTATATCATAATGATCATAAACACCACTCAAATTAAGGCTCCCGGTGGCCCTTAACATCAGGCACAGATTTATCTTTGGTAGAATATAAAATATTTCAATACAAGCATTTCAGTTAAATATAATTATGCAATATGTCAAACCTTTAACAATCGGCAACAGTTTAAAAGTAGCCCAATTCTGCAGGAAAAGCACAATCCTGCTTTGTCTCTCCATTTTTGCACATCCCATTTCAGTCTAAAGTATAAATTGGGCAAAATACGGAATATTAAAATCCTTTTAAACCACACACAAAGACCTTTCTTGGGCTAAAACAAAGTTTCAAAGGAGAAATCACCATTTGTTCACCAAGGAAGGGTAAAATAATAAATCTTCCGACCTTTTTGATGAGAAGAAAGCGGCTAGTGCTTGAAGATTCAATGGCAGTGATATGAAGCAATCTATGGCTGATTTGGGCCGACCTTGAGCTGATGGCAGAAGCACTAGAAGGTATTTGAACACTCTCTTGCGCAGCTGGAGAATCCCAGCCTCATCTATTATCATTCATAGAGCTCCTCTTCTACACACCGAAGATATATGACTTATAGACTTTGTATCTATGTGTGCGTTTCTAAACATATATGAACGTTTGAGTACGCCAACGTGCAATGCATTTGAACCCAGACTGTGGATTTCTCCTAGGCAGCTGTTTTGATATTGTTTTGTTAGCACACTTCTAAAATATGACTGAAATCTTTTAATTTCTTATTTATAGGTCTCTGATCAACTTAAGTAGGTATTAAACTGTGCCATGGGATCAATCCGAGTATCGGTTGGAGAAAGTTTTGCTGTGATATTACGTTTGAATTCTGGTCCTCGTGGTCTCTGTAGCACCCGGCTGCTGAACTCATCGCCGTGGAGACCGGAGCGCGCTGGGCCCTTTCATCTCACGGTGACAACAATGACAAAATCAATGACGACTAATAAATGAAGCCTGTTGTACGTGATTGCTAAATGATTGTAATGCCAATATTGTGTTGTACCATGTTTCGGGGTAGTTTTATATGTAACATATTGTGATCTCGTGTTGTGAGTAGAGCTGACTCCACCCACTAGGTCACTGCATATACCTGGTATTAATATAATTTTTAGCTTTTACTCACCCCCATGTCATCCAAGATGTTTATGTCTTTCTTTCTTCAGTCAAAAATATGGATTTGATGAAAACATTCCAGGATTTTTCTCTATATAGTGGACTTCAACAGTTACTAATGGGTTGAAGGTCCAAATTGCAGTTTCAGTGCAGCTTCAAAAGGCTATATATATATATATATATATATATACTGAATGTGTGTGTGTATATATACTTTTTAACCACAAATGCTCATCTTGCACTAGCTCTGCGATACGCCACACATTACGTAATCATGTTGGAAAGGTAGGCGGAAGTACCGAGCAAATGTTTACAAGGTGAACGTGCAAAGACTAAGTAAAAAAAAAAAAAAGGTAAAACAGCGATGTCAGACGATTTTGAATTTGGAGGAGAAGTTTTTAGCCCTACCTCGGTTCATCCGCCTTTCCAACATAATTACGTAATGCGTGGCACATCGCAGAGCAGTGCAAGTCGAGCATTTGTGGTTAAAAAGTATATACATTTTTATTTTTTTTTAGAAAATGACTGATTGTTTTGCTAGATAAGACCCTTATTCCTCGTCTGGTATTGTTTAAAGCCCTTTGAAGCTGCACTGAAACGGCAATTTGGACCTTCAACCCGTTGGTAGCTGTTAAAGTCCACTATATGGAGAAAAATCCTGGAATGTTTTCCTCAAAAAACATAATTTCTTTTCAACTAAAGAAAGAAAGACATAAACATCTTGGATAACATGGGGGTGAGTAAATTATCAGGAAATTTTTAATTCTGAAGTAAACTAATCCTTTAATGCTAAGTACAGGTGTAAACTAAGTCCAAAACATTTTGTGAGGATGAACATTTTTGATAGGAAGTAGTCAGAAAGGCATAACACAATTTCGCATTTGTAGTGTAAACACTAATCTGACACATCCTGGACAATTTCAAATCACTACCTACTCATCTGTCAATCAACAAATGTGCTAAAAATTTTATTGGTTAAATGATACTTTGTGATTATGTTCAAATTTACCCAGATAAACATGTACATCTGGTTGAAATACAAAGTTCTGTCACGAAACTCTAGATGGCGCAGGCTGATAGGTCCTTAAGTCAATCTGCTTGCAATCACATCGCTCTCTATAGGGCACAGCTGATTGGATTCTGCTCTATCAGTAGCCAATGAGCTCACTGCTCAACCTTCAAATACTTGCTCAGCTTTTGCTGTAGCAGTTGCAGCGTGCTTTCAGAAACCCTCCACCTTCCCCAGCTCCACCTGTATAGATCTGCTATGGGTAATTCATGTACGCTACATTGTACAGCAGCAGCATGTCTTACTTGTTCACAGCAGCATGTTGTGTATGAATTGGCATTAGCAAATCCTGTACTTGATTCCAGTTACCCCCCCCCCCTTTTTTTTTTTTAAATAACTTTTTCACTAGTGAAACTGATCACAAGTGGTCACAGGAAATGCATTTTACCAGGCGTAAATGGCGATGTTTCACCTGACCACTTGTGAAGGGATCATCCGAGATGAATCTTAATATTAGGTGTAAATACGGCCTAAAAAATGTCAAAGAACTGAACAAACAGAACTGTCCCTAAACTGAAACAGTAACGACATTGTAGATTGTTTTTGTAATTTTCCTTTTTTGGAAGGTTATCACATTACAGCAGAGAAATGCATGCGACAACTCATGTGCGTGTTTGACAGTAATATGATAATATCAGCTTTTGTGGATTTGTTATCTTCTCTCGAGCAAACAGCATTTTCCTCTGCAAATGTCGAAGGCATTAGTTTAACATATTACCTACTATTAAAGCCAATTAAAATGTATTATTATTTAAGCAGTTTACTTTGCGTTCGAGCTATCCTCGAGAGCCATGTAAATCAAGAACACATTCTAAATGACTAGTCCCCATTAATGTTGAAGAAACAACATTAAAAATTGAATTTATGTAGTAGTGATGTTCATTTGAGCATCGGGGTGATTTTTTTCCCCCTTAAAGATTGCAGTTTATAAGGCCAGTGCTTGCATAATGTGGCTTTCACGTAGATTATCAACTAAAAGGTTTGATATCAGTTTAAAAGCTGCAAACTAGATATAGCTGCATGAGGATCCACATGGACAAAGACTGTTTTCTTGTGTATAATTATTTTGGGTTTGCTCACAGTCCACAGTGGTGATACTACAGTGTGAATGGAATTATTTAAGAGTTCCGAAAATAAATTACATATAATTATTCTCCTTGTTAAAGATAACCAACATGTAGATTCCGAAATGAATAAGATCATGTCCAGATGGTTAATTAACATCTCGATTAATTCAGAATAAATGTGTGTTTTTCATTACAGATGAAATGTGATAGGGGTGATATATTAGGTTTGAATCACATTCGAGAAAATATAGTTGGTTTTTCAGAGAAACAAATATTTTATTATAAAATATTTTAACGGTTAGTGGTATAGACACAGTAAAGACATGTAAAGCATCATAAACATAGAAGACATAAATCAATTTCCGCTTCTCATCTTCACCGCAACCCCCTTTTGAAGTCTGGATGATCAATAATTTACATGCATCAGTACAGGTTAAGGAATGCACAATGCTTCTTTGCTCCAATAGGTTTAGTGGAGAGGTGTTTTATGTGCAATGACAGCTTATCTTGCCAGTTATTAAAGTGTTTTTGTGATTGCTATGTAATAATAGCTATGTGTCACTGGATGTTGTGTCTTTTGATGGGTAATGTCGTTATTCAGGTACACAAGGTTTTATACATACTGATGTTTTCATATATATACTGATGTAATACTGTAGGTGCAGCGTGCGAAATTGCATCAACATGTCTGTGTCAAAAGGTTTTTCGAGGCATTCGTGTTTTTGCAGACGCTGAGATGTTGCATGACTTCAAATTTGCTTAGCTAGCATACAGATGTGCATTGCTGTTTCTGGCCTGTAAAAGCATTTTATTTGATTCCTTTTTGCTTTTTGAGCGATTTGATGATTTGTTCTGATAGACTGGATTACCAGACCACCACTCCATTAGCCAACTAAATTGATTCAGAGCTCTTTGGTCATGATTCTATTTTTCACTTCCATATTTTTCTGAATAACACGGCATAAAGGACATGTACACTCTTAAAAATAAAGGTTCTTTATTGGTTCGATGGCTCCATGAAGAACCTTTAACATCAATGGAACCTTTCCATCCCACGAAAGATTCTTTATAGTGGATAAATGTTCTTTAGATTATTAAAATGTTCTTAACACTAAGAAAAACATGGTTCTTTTAAGAACTGATTACTGAATGGTACTTTGGGGAACCAAAAACGGTTCTTCTACTGCATATAGCCTATATATAAAAACTTAGACATGTGAATGTCTAAAACGCTGTGGCAGAAACCACAGAAAAAAGATTTTTTTACCAACAAAAATCACGCACCATAAGAAATACTTTTCTTTGCAAATTGCATTCAATATACATTTGGATCAAAAATCAGAGGGGGCACGAGTCCCTCAATTTGAATGTCCATGATGACGTTTTTTATGGGGTGGGGTCCCTGGAAATGTGTAAGAACTCAAAGAGATTTCTAATCCAGACAGTACTGAACCTTCGTTTGAGAAGGTGCAAAAATTTGCCGAAGGAAATTGAAAGCTGTCATGGATGGATTAGTCCTGTAATAGTGGAACACATATCTTGAGTCTGCGAGCTTCACTCAGAGACTGTGGGCAAATGAGGGGAAGGGATAGAAAAAGGAAATGAAATTCATTTCATAGCTCCTCAAGCACACTTGCCCTCACCCTGAGAAAACCTCTCTAAAGCCTCCGCACAGACTCTCCACCAATGACTGACTGGAACCTTTGGTAACATTTCCCTTGCTGGGTCTTCAACACCCAAAAGCATTCCCTTCCAGAGGGAGAATGAGCAACTTGAAGGGTTCTCTGTATGCAGCGCTGAGAGCGGTCTGCTCAATTATGAGATTCATGAGTTTCAAGCAATTTTCTGGAATCGTGGCTGTTTTTGCAAATGCTCAGAGATTGAGATTTTTGCTGAACCATGAAATGTCCTGAAAATTACCCAGACTTTTGAGATCCCTTTAATAGGCTATGGATAAAAGATCACTCTTTTGAAACTTTAAATCGTCTCTGATAAAAAAAAAGAAAAAAACAAAAACAAAAGAATACAGAAATTCATTAACAGCATATGCTGTGTTTTGGTTGATGGTGTTCCAACAGCAAAGCTTCCAGTCAACCAGCATTACCAGAAAACCATGCACCTAAAATGCCAACTAAAGTCTTGCTTTTCAAATAAAAGAGCTAACTGACTTTTTATTACAAATATTGACAGTGCCAAGTGAATAGATTTTCTTTAAAGGGTTAGTTCAACAAAAAATGAAAATTCTGTCATTAATTACTCACCATCATGTCGTTCTACACCCGTAAGACCTTCGTTCATCTTCGGAACACAAATTAAGATATTTTTGATAAAATCCAATGCCTCAGTGAGGCCTGCATTGTCAGCAAGATAATTTCCTTTTTCAATGCCCAGAAAGCTGCTAAAAACATATTTAAAACAGTTCATTTAAGTACAGTGGTTCAACCTTAATAACATATATAATATCATGAAGCTTCGAAGCTTTACGAATCTTTTGTTTCGAATCACTGGTTCAAACTGCCAAAGTCATGTGTACTATTGAAATTTCAAAACACTTATAACGTAACAAAGCCTCGTTTACTGAAATTACATGATTTTGGCAAACCGAACCACTGATTCGAAACAAAAGATTTGTAAAGCTTTGAAGCTTCATGAAGCAGTGTTTTGAAATCGGCCATCACTAGATATTGTTGAATAAAGTCTTTATTTTGTTTTTTTGGCACACAAAAAGTATTCTCATTGCTTTATAATATTAAGGTTGAACCACTGTACTCACTTGAACTGTTTTAAATATGTTTTAGTACCTTTCTGGGCATTGAAAAAGGAAATGATCTTGCTGGCAACCAGCATATGCTGGTTAGGTATGTTTTGAAGTATGGAAGCTGGTTTGAGCTGGTTTATGCTGTTCCTTAGCTGGTCATGAGCTGGTTTATGCTGGTTTAAGCTGGTCAAGTGCTGGTCCTAAGCTGGAGCTAGTTGCTTAGGACCAGCACTTGACCAGCTCACGACCAGCATAAACCAGCTCAAACCAGCTTCCATGCTTCAAAACATACCTAACCAGCATATGCTGGCTTTTTCAACAGGGAGGCCTCACTGAGCCATCGGATTTTAACAAAAATATCTTAATTTGTGTTCTGAAGATGAACGAAGGTCTTAAGGGTGTGGAACGACATGAGGATGAGTAATTAATGACTGAATTTCATTTTTGGGTGAACTAACCCTTTAAAGGGACTTTGGAGTAATTAAATAAGTAGGCTAAATAATTATAACCTTTTATTGTACAAAACTGTCATAGTCTGGCAATGTTCTTGAAATGAATTTTTGAACGCTTTTTGAAGGGGATGAATTTAGCAACTTTGTTAAAAGCATTTTAGCATGTGTCACATTGTGTCTACAAAGCAAGTATAACAAACATCATATGTGACATGCTAATCACTTCCAGTGTAAACACGACTATTAGCGTGCTACAAGCTAAAACCTTTTCCAAGAAGCATAAATGTCTTTAAATTCAACTGTTTTAAAGCATCACTAAGGAAAAAATCAACATGATCTTACTAGTCAATCTCATTAATTCACAATCCTGACCCACTGCTAGTGGCAAACTGGTTTTGAACTCACTGCGCCCACATGAACATAATGGCTTGTGTGTAGGAGCATAACCGCTAACCGCTAGGCCACAACATCACTGTACTTATTAGTATTTGGCCCAAGCACATTACCAGTGCTTTATGTATTAACAATATTTTGTATCTTTCTATTTTTGTATCATTATATGAAGCCAAAGTATCACTATGTGGAATGAAATCTGTTAATGCAGTCTTGTTTCCACTTCTGAGTTGTGGCTTTATAACATGTGTGTACAGATATAGATATATAACATACTACAATATGACTTTGTCAAATTGTGGTTTTGGTCTATACTGCTAATTTTGCTCTTCATGACAACTGTGAGGGGGGTGAATTTTTTTTTATAACTCGTCCATTTAAATTATATTAAGCCTTAAAGTTCTGCATAATTAAGGGCGTGGTCACTTGAGTGGCAGGTCAATGCCGCTGCTGTCTGTGAGCCATCATGTTACCTCAGCTAATTCCAGCTGCTGAACTTGGCATCTCTGACGTGTTTGTGCTTTTTTTGGGATTATTTTATACAATTATAAAATAATATGGCTTGCTGCGTTAATGGTCGAGACTCGAGACAGATGTGCATGCATGTGGAAGATAAACAGAACACACGCTGTTGGATTGTGGCATTGGCTAAAAGTTTTGTTCATGAGATTTATAATGTGTGTACAGATATAGATATATAACATACTGCAATATGACTTTGTGACTTAGTTTCTTATTTCTTAAACTATCTCACAATTATGTGCTGGTTGATTTTTACCTTTCTTTTTAATATGAACTCTCTTGGCCTCTTGTCAATTAAACAAGAATAAGCCCAAGAATAATGAGTACATATGTTTAAAATGAGGCCTGAATACTTTCTCTGTCTTTTTCTGTCTACATTACCAACAGATACAGCCAGCACCCATCCAGCGCTTTGAAGAGTCAAACTCTTACTTGGAGTGAGAGTCAGAGAAAGAGAGAGAGGAACAAACTCCCTCAGATGAATTATACAGCATATGTCAGCTTTCTGTGGACCGGCTACTTGAAGTGCCCAAAGGTCCTGGATCATTAAAATTTCATCCCTATACTCCTAATCAATCATTGATCTATGGTATTATTAGATGTAATTCTTTCACCCTGTGTGCCCATGTCACAATGTCTCACAAGTCATTTGGACTCTACGTTTCACCTTTGTCTTTCACATATTTTTAAACTTTTCCCCATCTCATTTAATTGCGTGAGGTAGAGGTCTGAACTGCGACTTCGAGTTTGGCTGTGCCCAGAGAAGATAAACTGCCACTGTATGGATACTTTTGGTATGACATGAGCCACAGGTTTGTGTCTAGATGGCTTCCTTCCCATCTAATTCATTTAGTGGGTCTGGCACTTTGGTGGCACTGGGAGATAAGTGTTAATCTAGAACAAGTGAAGTGTGCAGCACGGGCCTGCTGCGGAGCTGAATCTTCCAACTCGCATGATAACAGGAGACTAGCCCGGACAGGCCAGGAAATGGGGAGACTTTATCGCACACAAGCCGATGCCGTATGCAGGTGGGATTGTGGATTGTCTGCGCATGTGTATGATCTCTCCGTGTCAGTTTGTGCAGAATATACCAATGCAATGAGATGTATGCTTGTTCATTGATTATGTGAGACACATGCATTGAGGTGCATATGTCCTAGGTGTACACAGAGAAGCTATTCATCCATTACAGAACTGCAAGGCCTGTGGGATCTCACTGAGACAACAGGCCATCAGGATGTCATTGATTTCAAGAAGCCGGCCCAGGATGAGACAGTATTAAAGGTATTCAAATATAGCCCATCAAAACACATCCTAGGCAGGTTTCTCATCAAATATAATTGATTTATGACTTAAATATCATCTGTTTCTCACAGTAGCTGTTGAATGGAACACTTTTATGAAGCATTTATGGCGCTTTTTGACATTTTTATGAAAACAAGCACATTAAAGTTTAGGGTTGGTAAGATTTTTCAAAATGTTTTTGAATGATGTCTCTTATGCTCAACAAGGCTCACCATTGTTTGTTACAGTTTTGTTTAAAATGACAGCATTTATTTTAAAATAGAAAACTTCTGTAACATAATAAATGTCTTTACTGTCACTTTTGATCATTTGAATGCGTCCTTGCTGAATAAAACTATTAATCATTTAAAAACAAAAAAATCTTACTGACCCTAAACTTAAAATCTTATAGTGCTTGACTTCCATGCCAAAACTTTGTATTTGATTTGAACAGGCCTTTACCTCACTAAACGTATTTGACCCAGTGGTCTGTATAGGACTGTTTCCCATCTCTGTCCTGCACATTTCTTGCAGTATTCCCCCCCTAGGTATCACAAAACAGTTTATTCTTCTTAATAACATCATAAAAAAGGCAAATGAAGAAAATGACCAGTGGCTTATAGGTTTCTGTATTGTAGGCAGCATTTTGTCATTTAGTGCCGTAAATGAAATCTCAAGGCACTGCTGCTCATGTTTATATTAAATGCCAAATTCGTCTTTGTTGCTCGAAGGTAAACACTAAAGTTGGATGCGTAATGAAAACTGTATTGCTAAAATATTAAACAATTTAAACAACCAACCATAACAGTATGTCGTTCATTGAGGAACATTTCAGCACAGAGCGTCTCTCATAGCCACATATCAAGTCAGATGATTTGTGAACACTTTTGGATTATAAAGAATCTTTAAACCTAATTGTTAAAATGATTAACTAAAACTAAAAAATACAATATTTTATTTAATAATTATCGGAATAAAAAATTATTATTCATAGCAATTTGGTACAGATTATGCCATACACGTGTGCCTTAATAACAGCAGTAGTACTAATCATTTTATAAAATGTTATGCATATACTGTCTAATTTTCTCCAAACTTTCTCCAAGAGGAACATGAAAGTAAAGGGTCGTCACACTGCACTTTTCATTCCATTGACTTCCATTCAAACGCATGCGAATGCGTCAGACCGGAAACGCAAGCTTGTGCGAAAAGTTTCACATTTCGCTGCGTTCCAAAATTCAAGTTTGGTGAACTCTGACCTGCGAATTTGCATCATGTGAAGACCAACCTCCACCAGTTTCTCTTGAAACCAATACGGAAGTGACTTAAACTGCAATTGGACAGGCTCCAAAAGAAAGCAGAATCTCATTGAGTCCCATGTTAAAATGCTCAACTTTACAGCAGAAAAAAACATGTTTACAGCTGGTACAAATTGTGGTTTTGGTCTATATTGCTAATTTTGCCCTTCATGACAACTCTGAGGGGGGTGAATTTTTTTTATAACTCATCTGTTTAAATTATATTAAGCCTTAAAGTTCTGCATAATTAAGGGCGTGGTCACTTGAGTGACAGGTCAGTGCCGCTGCTGTCTGTGAGCCGTCATGTTACCTCAGCTAATTCCAGCTGCTGAACTTGGCATCTCTGCTGTGTTTGTGCTTTTTTCGAGATTATTTTATACAATTATAAAATAATATGGCTTGCTGCGTTAATGGTCGAGACTCGAGACAGATGCGGAAGATAAACAGAACACACGTTGTTGGATCGTGGCATTGGCTTAAAGTTTTGTTTGTGAGATTTACTATAATGACAATGGCAGGAGGATATAAAACTCTGATAGCACTGCTTGGATATTATAACTAAAACTGCTGCATTTTGGAAAATTATACTTTGGACGTGGGCTCATTTGTTTGTGAGATATATACGATCACATACAGTTTTACAACATAAACGCTGCTCAGGTTGCATAATTTCTTGAAGAACGATGATGGAGAGCAGATCATTCAGAAGAAATGTGATGCAAACAATGGATAATATATCAATATTTCATGGATTTAACGCTTTTGTGGACAAAAAGTACTGTTTTTTTGTTTTTCAATGGACACTCATGGACATTTTAACCAAGTGTCGACGGATTAGATTCATCTCGCGATCGCTATTTCATTATAAAGTCCCGTTTTGATTTTGCGTGTTGTCATTTGCACACCCAAAACAAATTACAATTACTGGTGCTGGAGCATCTATATCGTGAAAAAGACACAGTAGATTGACAGTAAACCTTTAGAACGTTCAAATGATATAACTTGTTATCTTTATGAATATTTTAGATAGTGTCTAAGATAGATAGATAGCTCCTTTGCCTGCTAACTTGATCACGTCGCGCTAGGCGGGCGTGGTTTCTGCAACCAGGCGCCTCAGTTCCAACCACGTCCCGCCTCTTTGCCCATTCAGGAGTGACGTGTGGTGACGCTGACTGCTAAGATGGCAGTGGCCTCATTTTCACTTCAAAAATACGGGTGACGTCACGGACACTACGTCCATATTTTTTTACAGTCTATGGTGAAGACGTGCGACCAGTAGAAGATCGATTCGTTACGGTATGACCTCTGGCTGAATTAAAAGAATGATATTTTTGCAGCAAAGTCGAGTAGGTTGTATATTTTCACATTTTGAATGTATTACTATATGTTATATGTTGAATTCATGTTTATAAAAAAAGATGCTGTAGACCGTGACGTCATATCACGACCATTGCAGCATCCGATAAAATTTTGCGCGTTCAAAGTCTAGTGTGACCGCGGCTTAAGGCTGATTTGCACACAGCACACCTGCATCATATTCTACACCTCAGGTTTCCAGCCCTCCGTATCTATCCATTGTTTCATTGTCTCATTAATTCAAACTTGCTTTCCCCAGTATTCAATCTAGACCCATCCCCTCTTTTCATCTCTGGTCTTCAGCTCTGGTTTTATCTCTCTCTCACTTTCCCTCAGCTGCCAGTGATGGGTTTCATTACTGTACTCCATCTCAGGACACGGACAGCCTCTCCCTCGCGCCGTGTGCCTTCATATAATCCTTTTAATTAAAGGCCCTGCTCCTCACCCGCGCTGCCCCGAGCTTTGCTTCCGCCACACGCTCCCGCGCCCTCTCCTTTTGTTCTCCTGAAGCTCACCCGCTCATTTTGTCAAGCCATGCTCTTGCCATTTGAAAGAAGGTGGCGTCACCTTTGTCTCCCATCTTTTATATGGCTTTAATCTCCACACCAATATTGCCGGGGAGCGTGTGGGCGCATACAGCCGCCTTTTGTGTGGTGTGTGTTTGCAACGGCTTGGCCATTGATCCGGCTCGAGGCTCATCAGGGTTAAACGCAATCAGGGATTTAAAACACTCTCGATAGCGTGCGATTGGGACGTGGGATAAGAGCGCGCAGGAAGCGGGAGCCATTTGTAGCAAAGCACATCGATTTTGCTTTATATGTTGAACAAAATCCCGCGGTGAATGGTGCTCCGGCGCCGCGTCTAAAAGTGAAAAGAAACCTCTAAAATTAGAAAGAAAGAATAGAGGGAAATGGGATTGAATGCCCAAGCGCATTTATATTCCATTTCCCTTTTCCTCCCTCCATTCCTCTTTCACTCACACCAGCATCCATTCTCGATTCTTCACGTGAAACCTCCACCGTATGTGCGGCCCCTCCGTCCCGCTGGGAGTCAACGGCTTGTCCAAACAAATTCCCCATGCCGGCTGATTGATAAAAGACTCTTTAACCTGTGCCTCCGTGCCCTTGACCCGGCCCATCCACTATTCATTCAGGTTTTAAAGTCACATTGGGCTGTCTGGAGTATCTGTCTCTGGATCTACAGGTTATTAATCTCCCTCTGGAGCCCTTTGTTTTATGCATGCGATCCCCTGTGTCAGTGTGAGGGGCTCCCTACCCCGCACGGACAGGGTATTTATTCACCCATGCTTCACACTGACCACGTAGGGCCCCACACTGCAGAGCACCATATTGATATTTCTTAAATATTCTGGTAAGAGGTTTGTTTAAATGCTGTTTATGTCTTTATGTAAGGCTTTTGGCAAGAAACTGAATTTGATGACCGCTTCATGTTCTTTCACTGTTGTAAATTATTACAAAAAAAATTAAGTTACGTACCTCTACAGTATTTTTTTTGTTTGTTTGATAGGTTGTTATATTATAGCTAGTGTTACTTATTGCACTTTCTTTGTTCCTAAACATTTTCCAGAGCATATAGAAATGTATTAATGTAAAGATTAAAGGGATAGTTCACCCAGAAATGAAAAGAAAGACATTAGGGAGAATGTCAGTAACCAAACAAATCTCGCCCGCCATTTACTACCACAGTTGGAAAAATAAATACTATGGTAGTCAATGGGGGGCGAGATCTGTTTGGTTACTGACATTCTTTTAAATATCTTCCTTTGTGTTCAGCAGAACAATGAAATTCATACAGGTTTGGAACTACTTGAGGGTGAGTAAATGATGACAGAATTTTCATTTTTGGGTGAACTATCCCTTTTAATAATTTGCTATCATCAAAGGAAGGGTAGGCAGTTTTGGAGAGGCTAGCAATAGCAAGCTAGTATGAGCTGAAGAAAGTGCTTCCGTCTACATCCATCCATCATAAACGTGTACTCCACACGGCTCCGGGGGGTTAATAAAAGCCTTCTGAAGTGAAGCAATGCGTTTGTGTAAAAAAATATCCATATTTAAACAAGTTATGAAGTAAAATATGTAGCTTCCACCAGACTGCCTTCCGTATGAAAGTTACGAAGAAAGTGTAAACTGGCGTCGCGTCAGTTACACTTTTTCCGTAAGTTGAATAGGGAAGGCGTAGGACGTAGCGGAGTTTTACACTTTCTTCGTATGTTGAATACGGAAGGCGGTCTGGTGGAAGCTAGATATTTTACTTCATAACTTGTTAAATATGGATTTTTTTTTTTTACACAAACGCATCGCTTCGCTTCAGAAGGCCTTTATTAACCCCCCGAAGCCGTGTGGAGTACGTTTATGATGGATGGAGACACTTCAGCTCATACTAGTGACCCCTGTTCACTGCCATTATAAAGCTTGGATGCGTCAGGATATTTATTAATATTTCTCCGATTATGTTCAACAGAAAGAAGAGAGTCATATACACCTAGGATGGCTTGAGGGTGAGTAAAGCTTGGGCTAATTTTCATTTGAAAGTGAACTAATCCTTTAAACTATATTTTACTTGGTTACATTTTACTCTTATTCTAATTGGTGGTGTTTTGTGATTGACGTGTCATTTTCACGTTTGATCTGGACAGAGCAATTGCTTTCTTGCTGGAAATGTATGTATTTGCAGTTGCTTTAGACATGCAATCTATTTTTAAAATAGATTTTCTCATTTTCTGGGGTTCTCAGAAGTGGAAGTTGTCATAGTTGGGTAAACTTGTATAGTGATGAACTGAATGTACAACATATATAATTTTATAATATATAGTTTAAAATATAGTTTTTGCATTCCAATAGAAAAAGAAAAATCCACAACAGCATTTCTATACCTTTTCAAAAGAGGAAAAAAAAGTATTGAGAGCTTAATTACGGTGGTCAGAATAGAGATAGATGTCAAATTTGCCGTCACTCCCTCAGACAAATTAGAAAAACTTATAATGCAGTGTTAACTAGTTTTCTGTTATTTAATGCCAAGGTAATATAACACAAAGTATTGTGTTATAGACGTACATTATATTTTTCAAAAATGAAAATATAAAAAACTTCTCTAGATTTATGATGTTAATACCTGTCTGTGAAAAGGGTCCATCTTTTTTTAAATGTTATATTTATTAATTTACTCAATATTCATATATCTAAATCTCCCATTGACTATATTTTAAATTCTTTACATCTATATTTTACAGAGGTAAATGAACCTGGGACTGAAAATGGAGAGAAGCTCTTTTTTGGCATGCAATGCATGTCCATGACTAATCTTTAACGGTACTGGTTGGACAGGACTAGATGGAGGGTTTCTAGAGGTGTGTGTGTGTTGGGCAGGATGCTTTGGTTTGGATGGAGGGCTGACCTTCAACAGCATTCACAAATCATTGGTGCGACATTGTCACGCATTGTGTTCTGATCGATCGAGGAGACAATAGGTTATTCAACACTGCCCGACAGGTCACCGATGTCTCCTGCACCCTTCACAATGAGAGACCTCTCATAATACCAGATGGGGCCACGTCTACCCATTTAGGGTCATCGAAAATGACCAATTAATGTCATGTTTGCACTGTCCCAGCACTAAATTGCGAGAAAAGAGACACAATGAGCACCCATTCCACTTGAGATATCCGATGACTTTATAGGAGCCGTCTGAGGTTTCAGCAGACAAGGGGTTAAGTTCCCACCCAGCGTTTTTCATTTCCTTTTATCTGCAGTTCATATATTGTAGATGTTGCTCTCTTTTGCAGTTTAATACATTGGAGATGACAGGTCTGCCTTTTTGACCCCTTCGGCTGTGTTTGAATAAGGAAGTGATCCAAAACCACTACCCTCTTCTTGGACCACAGACATATAGGTAGACGACTGCCGGAATAAAAACTAATCAAATACAACATGTGAGCTTTCTGCAAGTAGTGAAGAAGGAGAGAAATAGAGATGGAGATAGACAGAGCGAAAAGGGCCGAGGGTGAAGGATTTGAGAGAGAGAGATTTGGAAAGAGATGAAATGGTCCTCCCACATAAATTTTCTTTTCTCTCTCTCTCAATGAAATGCAAATGTAAACGGTCCGAGCTTCAAAGGGGCCCTTAAAATTCCATATCGACCAATAGGCATTTGGCTACGTATATATTATAGCCCAACGTCTATTCTAAGTGAAGGGTGTTTGTATCTAGCCACTATAAATCAAAGACCTTCGAGTTGTTTGCATTCATGTATGTGAGGTAGTGTTTGACCTTATTCAGCTGAAGAGATGGATGGATCCCTGCTGTGTTGAACATTCACTATATTGCAATTTGAGCCTTGAAGAGGGTGTGCTTTTAGTTGGAGTGAATGAAAGCTTCATGCCTAAAACATAAATAAAATATAAATAATATTAACCATATATATGTGTATATATATGTATTTGGCCACAGTTTAGATTAGCGTCCAATTATCACTATTAACTAACTATTAAAGGTGCACTATGTAGTTTTTACATCCGCTAGGGGGCGCCTATTCAAAACAAAGATTTTAGTCTTGTTGTTTAAATCTAATTTTCTTGATTTTTTGTGAGTACCATGCCTCAGAGAAAAACACTATTTTGTCAAGTAGCATAGCATAATCAGATGCAGCTTTATTTTTAGTAACAGTAATACAGCATTTTCTTCATCATACAAATACAATAATGCAATTCATTTTAAAACGTATTGTATGATGAAGAAAATGCTGTATTACTGTTACTAAAAATAAAGCTGCATCTGATTATGCTATGCTACTTGACAAAATAGTGTTTTTCTCTGAGGCATGGTACTCACAAAAAATCAAGAAAATTAGATTTAAACAACAAGACTAAATGTGTTGAGCTATATAACAATAGTTTTCTGTCTATAAATGTAACCAAACAGTTGTTCCCTTGTCTATTAAAACATGTAATATATTAAAGCGTCTTTGTTGTTTCCATGGTTTCTACAAAATAAAATGGAAACCGAGGGTAACGCGAGTATGACACAATTGACAGGCGACTCCTCACACGTCCCGGAGCCTTGGTTAAAATAGTAATTTTCTCACGATTTACAAATAGTTGGAAACATTTGGGATATTGTAAGTACTCAACTGAACAAAATATATAACACTGGCCTAGTGGTTTTTGGATATTTTACTGCAAAAATGTTACATATTGCAGCTTTAACTACAACTTTTGCCTCATAATTAATGCTTATTAATAGTTAGTAAGATAGTTGTTTAGTTTAGGTATTGGGTAGGATTAAGGGATATGGAATATGGTCAAGCAGAACAAGGCATGAATATATGCTATATAAGTTATAATTAGGGTGACCAGATTTCTCATTGTGGAATACAGGACGGGTGAGCAAGGGGTGGGCATGCAATATGACCATGATATTTTTATTTCACTATATATATATGTATATATATATATATATATGTATATATATATATATATATGTATATATATATATATATATATGTATATATATATATATATATATATATATATATATATGTGTATATATATATATATATATGTATATATATATATATATATATATATGTATATATATATATATATATATATATCTCGAGATAAATATAATTGTTGTTAGGCTATATAAAAAAGGAAATTTACAAACAAATTACAAACAATACAACAAATACGTTAGAGATACAAATGAAATAAACTTGTTTTTCAGATGCAGTAGGATTCTTTACCATATATACATTTATTTAACATCTTTTGTTGTTTTATTAACATTAATGACGGACAAATATTTATTTAGGCTACTGTCTCTTTTAGACCGAATCCATATCCTGTTTTCACCCACCTGTTTACGTCCACTTAAGACATAACCGACTGTATTTACGTGAGATACTCCACACGATGGACATTTTGACAACTATGTGTGCATTTGACCATTCAGGCGCGAGGAGAACTGATCGCGCGCGTGCGAGAGCGCTTCTGGTGTGTGTCATTCAGCGCGATTCCGCCTTTCCCGCCTTCACTAATCGATAACGAATTGTGATTGGATGGTAATTTTGTTCTACGACGAATTGATTGGGCTGTTCTTGCGTGACAGAACACTACTACTAGTACTAGGCTACTCGTGCTATGATCAACCAGTTGTAACTAAATTTTAAGAAAAATGAAATACGGGACAAAACATGATTTTTTCTTAATTTTTAAAACAAAAAAAAAATTTCTTTAAAAATAGAGCTGAAATAGCCTACGGGACTGTCCCGGGAAAAACGGGACGTCTGACCAATATCCCAGTATGCTTATACACAACTAGTTAATAGTAAGAATTGGACTCTAAACTAAAGTGTTACCATATATTTAATTTTTTTTTTTAAAAAATTCAATGACTTACTTGTCTGCCATTATAATGCAGGCTTTGAATATTTGTTATTTTGTGGTTCTCAGCAAATAGAGATAAATGTGTTTAATTGTGAATAATTGCAATTAATTAATCTGCATATCATGACAGCCCTATTTCAAAGACGAATGCTGATATTTGGAGCAGAATGCTGGAAGGAGATGAACTTTTATCATCCATCCTTGGCCTTTACAGCTCCGATTCTAATAGTGCAGGACATTGATCTTAATAATGGCCGGTTTATGACCAATATGCGCCACTAATTGATTCAATTTGGCCATTTTTATTGTAGCACTGAATATCCATGAAGCACATTGTTCATTTTGTATATGTTTGAAACATGGGGGACAGGTGCTTTCTAATTTATAGAAATTTCATGAATATTTCAGCATTTGGAAAATGTCTCAGACAGACCATGCATTATTCAAGACACATGGTGCATGTGCTTGCATTCAATTATAGATGTGACAAATAAGCCCTGTGGGCAAACGTATGCAGTTATTTATATGTGTGCTTAACACTAGTTTGATACGAGTTATAAAAGTTTCATACATTTATTCTGCTGTGTAATGAAAGGATATTGTAATGTACATTGTGCAGATGATTGAAGGAAGCTATGCAGCATGTGTCTTTATCAAGTATTAAATTGGGCTGTCAGTTGAATGTGTTAATTTAATGCAATTAATTATGGCAAAAAATAATGCATTAGCACATTTAATAAGGCTTAAATGTACATACCATTGGAGCAATTCAAGCTTGACGTAAAATTTTAAATGCAAGTCCGCATAGTCAGCGCAGCCCTATAGCTGCTACTACAGGCAATGTGCTTCGCCATACGACCCTTATTGTAGTGTTGTAGTACTCGAGCCGGTCTTGATCTTGAGACTATTTTTTGAAGGTCAAGGTCTTGCCTGAATTTCTACTGTCTTATCTGGTCTTAGTCTTGGCTTGGTCTAAACACACTGGTCTTGGTCTTGACTACAACACTACCTTATTGAGAGCAGTCAACATGAGTTAGAACGAGTTAGAATGAATTTAATTCAAACATTTAAGCCTCAGACTTAAAAGGAAAGAATTAATTAAAATTCTGACCTTCTATTTATTTTATCTGCAGAACACCATACAACACATTTTAAAGAACACTGGAGCCCACTGACTTTTATTGAATGGACAAAAAACACATTTCTCAAAATATCTTTCTGTTCCACTGAAGAAAGAAAGTTTGGAATGGCATGACAGTGAGTAAAGATTTTTGAGATGTTTGTGTTTTGAGTGAACTACTGTATCCCTTTAAAGGGTTAGTTCACCGAAAAATGAAAATTCTGTCATTTATTACTCACCCTCATGTCGTTCCACACCCGTAAGACCTTCTTTCATCTTCGGAATACAAATTAAGATATTTTTAATAAAAAGCTTTATTTGAAGCTTTATGAATCTTTTGTTTCGAATCAGTGGTTCAGAGCGCGTATCAAACTGCCAAATTCACGTGAAGTTGCGTCAAAACACTTATGACGTAACAAAGCCTCGTTTACTGAAATCACGTGATTTTGGTGCTCTGAACCACTGATTCGAAACAAAAGATTCATAAGGCTTCGAAGCTTCATGAAGCAGTGTTTTGAAATCACTAGATATTGTTGAATAAAGTTGCTATTTAGTTTTTTTTTTTTGGCACAAAAAAGTAATCTCGTTGCTTTATAACATTAAGGTTGAACCACTGTACTAACATGAACTGTTTTAAATATGTTTTTAGTATCTTTCTGGGCATTGAAAAAGGAAATGATCTTGCTGGCAATGGAGGCCTCACTGAGCCATCGGATTTTATCAAAAATATCTTAATTTGTGTTCCGAAGATGAATGAAGGTCTTACGGGTGTAGAACGACATGAGGGTAAGTAATTAATAACTGAATTTTCATTTTTGGGTGAACTAGCCCTTTAAGATCAGAATGTTTTTGAGATCAAGAGAATCATCTGTTTAGTCAAGTGTGTTTACTGGTAGTGTTCATGTTGTAAACATGCAGCAACTGCCGTGACAGTAAAAAAAGAACTGGTACCTTTTTCACCTCATAGCTCATGTCAAATTAATTGTGTAGATTTACTCAGTTCTTGTTGGTTAAGGCCTTTCAAATAAGAGAAACTTTGGAAACAGCTGGGGGTGGAATTCAATTTTAGTGCCAGAGCTCCACTAGACTCCCTACTGATGTTCCCTACTGTTCCCAGATCCTCACAAAAACGCTCCACCATCCACGGGATTCCGCTTGTAAATCTAGATGTGTTTTGCAGGCACATGCCATTTGCACGGCAAATGTGCGTGTTAGCATCGTGTTAGCATGTCAGTATTGAACTTTGCAGCTATGACGGTGAAGTGCAAAACAATTAGAATGCAAAACAGAAAATATCTCTGAATACGGACTAGCAGAGAATGCTAACAACTCTCTGCATAATCGTGCTGTAAGTTAGCGTGTGCAGAAGAATGTAGCGTAGAGGCATTGTTGTGGAACGTGGGGCCGCATCGCATTAGGAGAGGCTGTGTTGATGAAGCCGGTGGTAAGGGAGCGTGTGGCGCTGAACGCTCAAATTAGACCACTGTGGATAGCACTGTACTATTGTGTGCCTTCACAAATGAGACAAATGAAAACCTGATGAGTCCCTATGGCCTGGTGAGAGACAGCCAACACAAACAGCGCTCCTGGTCGTCCCCTAATTGGACCCAGCTGGGACTTATTTTCCCAACCATGGGTGTTTCAAGGACTTGGTATGTGCAGGCTTCCACAAAGATGTTATAACTGGTCTGGGAGTGAGAATTATGGAAATATGATTAGTTCAACTCACACTTTCTTTAATAGAACACTGATTTAGAGTTGAAAAGAATTCTAGTTGTTGGCTTGAGCAATGGATTATTTTCTATTAGAATTTGAAATAAAAAGATCTGTCATTATTTTCTCACCCTTTATCTTGATCTAAATAGAGTGCTGGAGGGATGATTTATTTTTGTAGGCCAAACAGTTTTTTTTTTTAGCATGAGTATTTTAGCATTCCTTGAATGGGTTTTTGGTTAAATGCTTGAAATAAGGTCTGTAGTTAACACAAGCTCAAGATAATTTTACATTTTATTCTACAACATAAAATACATCAGTAATACCCCCTTGTGACTTTTTTAAAGCTTTTACTTGTCTTGAAAAAGGCAGTTGCGAACAAGTGATTAATGGGACTACAGAGGTTGTCGGGGACATTAAACATCATCACACCAAACAGGTGTTTCACAGTCTCGTTTTGTTTATAATCACGCTCTTGCAAAACTATTCTATCTAAAAAAGACTGAAAGAGTTGTCAGAAGCTTAGTGATGGTGACATTGAATTCATGCGACCGTGGTGTATTTCATTTACAGCATACATTTAGCTTTTTACTTCTGCCAATTCAAAATGCATAAAAGCTGTGTTCATTTGTGAAGATTATCATGATGAACAAAATGTGTAGGAATCATAAACTTTAGTTGGTCACAAAACTTATTTTCTGCAGTAATCCAAAAGCCAATGGAAAAATTCTTTTGGGTTTTTGTCGAGGGAACCAGAATGATGCCAACTTTCGGGTTGGCCTAGAAAATGTCATTACTGCAGTACTTTGTGCAGTCACACTGGCCATTGTTCAGAGATTTTTCACAGTCCAAAATGAGTCATTTCAATAGGAATCTGTGCGATCAGGAGTTTCATTTGAGGTCGAAAAAGTTTGAATGCAGATTTCGCATAAGGTTAAAACTGGTCACATGAATTTGCCATGTTGCCCAACAAAAAGCTGTTTGGTTTGAAAGTGACTTCTGTGTGATCTGTGCTTCATACGTGGCTACACTATTTACAACGGAGTTTTGCCACGAAAATTTCAAATGTGGACAATCCAACTAACACCATGACATATACAAAGTTCTGTCATAAAACTCTAGATGGCGCAGGCTTATAGGTCCTTTAACCTTTTGAGTGCTACAGTCCCACATATGGGATTTTTATTTCTGTGCCCCTGAGAGTACGGTCCCACATATGGGATTTAGAACGTTCAGTGACGTCACATAAATGCCAGATTCAAACTGTGCTTTCGCGCTTTGGCTGCGAGACGGACACGCTCAGCGTTTGTCATATATCACAACTATGCAGTGTTTTCAGCAACAAAATGTTTTTTTGTTTTTTTAAGGTTTCAGACATTTAAATATGCATAAGCACCAGCAAACAATACATTTAGAGTTTATAAAATACACACTGATGTCAGACATCAGTGGAAGCAGCAATAACAATCCGTTCAAATGTCATTTGCCGACATTTATTCATATCAGACACACATAATGGGCTTAAGTAACTATAAAGTTTACTCTATTATTCTTCCAGTTCACCAGCCACTTACTTGCATATATTTCGGGAGAAACTGATGAATTCATACCCATTACCATGCCAAAATACATTTTGTCCTCAAAGAGGAACTGTAAACATTTATTAAAATTGATTGAATGCATGCACATTAATTGATTTAATTAATCTTTCTGGTCTTGGGAGATCATATAGTTTTTGTAAGTTGCCTCAATACCCAGGCTGGTTGGGTTAATAGGCCACACCTGGTGACTGGACATTCACTACATAACCAGGACTTAATTGGATTGGAATTTAGATATGGTCAGGTTTTTTCTTGGGAATTCCACCTTGCTAAGTTGACTTTTTTTTTCTCGTCCACACTGTCTGAGGTAAATATTTGCTGATAGGAGGAGGGGGGAAAGTCATGCAAAGTACACGTTACCCCAGAGTGCTGAGACAGAAAAAAGAAAAATCACGAGAACAAATAATGAAGAAAAATATGCAGTCAGGCAGCTTTAGCTAATTAATGTTGAACACCAGGATTATGACTTGTATAAAATGCATTAAGAGCCACTGAATAATTTCTGATGTGAGAGAATATGCAATGCAACTTTAGGACCTTCCTCGTGGGACACGGTTTTAAATAAATGAAGTTCATGTTTGCATAAATTATTGTTTTAAACAGGGGCCACGTCCATTGCAAATTATGATTAGCATTAAAACACTGGCTGGTACAACAGAAAGCGGTCATTAGCAAGTTTTTCTCACAGCTGTCAGAAACCTTCTGTCACCTTGTGCCAAGACAGCATTCCGCCCACTGCTCTTTCACGCCAGGGACAGAGAGAGAGAGAAAGAGAGCGTACCGGGCCCAAGAAGCGGCATCAACAAACAGGTAATTGAATGAACCTGCAAGCCTATAGCTTGAAGTTGTTGGCCTGAGGAGATCAATATATTGTCACTTGGCCTTTATAGGAAACTGCTGCATTGCTAAGTTGCTAAGTGCATGAGAGAGAGCGTGATCCAAGGCCAGATGGAAAGCCCCCTGCTGTCAGTCGGCAAGTGACAGGCCTGCTAATTCGGCCGGTCTGCCGCTCATGTCCTCCCCTTCAGAAATATATATTTAGATATGGACGGATCGACAGCCTGTCATCGCCACACAGACTGTGATGAAAAAAAAAAACTGCAAGATGAAGCCAGTGATGGAGATGACCTTGTGTCGCAATTCAAACTTTCGATTTTTGCACCATGGACCTGAATGTGTGTGCAATTCACCGAGCCGTAGTTTTCATCAAGAGCGTGCATTTCACCGTGTAAGCTGCGGTCGAGGGTTTTGTGCATTTGTGAGCATCAACAATGAAAGCAATCTTCTCATGCATGTAGTGTGTACTCTGTAAATGATTCTTACATCAAGTAAATTATGCTGAAAAATGCTTTTTTTTTCTGCTTTACCTAATGTTCTGAAGTTCTAACAACTTTCAAGAACATTTTTATTCTAAAATAATCTGTAAATTAAGTCAAGCTAACAAACATACTGTCCGAGTAGGTACATTTGAATTTGAACTTCATTCAGGGCCATTAAAATAGTCTGTTCTATATAGTATAAATACAGGTAGTATGAATGAAATTCAGACATACTACAGTCTGCCATGTTGTTACTGTCATGTGACCTACCAGTGTCAGTGGGCTCATGGGATAGTAAAGTGTTCATCGAATGCACACTTCAGAATCTTGGCGAAAGTAGTAGTAGTTTTCACCTGTTGTTTTTCAAATACTATATGTATCTTACATACTACTCTTTTGGCGTACTGTTTTATTGCATACTATATAGTAGGGAAGTATTTGATTTTGGACGCAGCATATATGTTTCCATTGCTTGATTATTTGCCAGTTTTCCTGACATTGTCGTTGTTGATTTTGTCACATTTAGTTTCTTCCTATCTAAATGTGTATCACATCATAATGTTATAGATATTAGAGATTTTTAATTATTTGATATTAGCAATATCGTATATTAAATTTTTCTTGCTAATTGTCTCTATTTTTACACTTTGTCTTCTAATTCTCACTTAAAGTTAATTTTTAAAAACAGTAATAATGTAATAACACTGTTAAATGTAATTTTTTAGCAAATCTCAAAATGAATAACAATTTTAAATGTTGTGATGCCTAAAATCAATTAGAAATTTGTTACATTTATAGTTTTTAGTGTGTTTTTAAACTTACAGTAGTCAACATTTGAAGTGGATCAAAACCCTTCATCAAAGTCGTCCTAAAACCTTCTTAGGACAACTTTGGTGAACTTTTTTGATCCATTTCAAATGTTGACTACTGTATTTAGACAAAATAATATCAGATTTTAATTTTGGTTATCGCATAGAATTTTAATATTGGCGTGTCCCTAGTATAGCTTATTCAGAATGAATTGTGAACAATCACTTGACTATATGCACAGTTACTTCCTGGTTTTCGTAAAGCCAGCTTGGGCATTTCCGGTGAACTGTTAGCTGTCATATAGCCTACTCGCTCTACATCAACACAAAACCAACTATGGTTGACTTTTTAATGTTGTATTTATATTTTAATGCAGTTATCTTGCCTAATTTGCCAATAAACCAGTTTTATTGATTGCAATAAAGTCGAAGCTAATGGGAACATTTTAATAAGAAACGCCGTGTTTGTAATTAGACACGCACATGCATTTTCCAGCACTTCAAATGTTATTTTTAATGTGATGACCACAAACATTATTTGTTCATCCTTCTGAGATTTGTAAAACAGAACATTTCAAGATGTAGGAAATCCAACATTTGATAGAAAACACTTGCATTTAAAAATAAAAAAGACATTAATTACCACTATAACCAGCAGATGGCGGCAGAGTAGCATTTATTTGCGCATATATTAGCCATTTCCAGTAATAGTGTTTCACTCAGTTTCGCTCTTGAATAAATATTAAACATTATAAAATCACTAGGTTTAAAAATACATTTTGTCAAGGTGAAGTATGAAGTACTCACAAAATCTCATGAAAAACAATAACTTTTCTTGAGAATGAATTACACAGAAAGCAAGCACCGTGCTCCCTTTGTAATCACAGCAGCTGTAAATGAGTTTGGCACACTTGTGAAAACTTATATTTTATTCAATGAATCTAACTAAAGTGCACAATAAACCTTTAATTTACAGTGTCTTACACGAAAGTGTGAAAACTGATGGTTGAATTGAATTTACCCAAGGAGGAACACTTAGATACATCTTTATTCATTCATTTATTTTTTATGTCATCTTACGTTTGAATAACTAAATTATTATATATTCTGATTATAAACACTATTGATACTCAACACACCAACAAGTGACATTTCACCTTAAGTTTTCAAGCTGGCTTATATTATTGCCGTAGTTCTAAAGAATGCTCCATGCATATAGTCCCTTTGCTCTCCGTTACATAAATTTCTCATAAAAACATTTAAAATGTGTAAATAAGGGGGGCACTTTGCATAGACTCTTTTGTTGAAACAACAAAAAAGATCCTTAATTTAAGTGGTTTATTGCTACAATGATGGCAGATTAAACCATGTCAACTTTACCCTTTATAAGCAGTTATTGTAGGGCATAAACTCCTAAAGGATTCGTAACTTCATTGCTACATTGTGGAATGTTCCCAGTACACAATCCAGATGAAGAGAAAGCAAGGAACGAGAAATCGAAGAAAACAGCACTGTAGCAACTAGTCAGCGCTGCCTCTGCCGACTGGATATATACGACAACAAAGGGCAGAGAAACAGCTGGCGCTTTTTTTCTCACATGGCATCCTGTAGTTTGTGCGGTGGAGGCGTCTTGATTTATTGACTGTAATGATGCATTTGGGCTGACGAGGGTGAGGGGGTGGATTAGAGAAGAGGGGTGCGGGTTGCCAATACGAGGCGAACGGGCTGAGTCGAAGGAGATTCAGCCTTCCTATTATGGGAAGCACGGAGGACCACTACTCGTGGCTTCGAGCTTTTGTTTTCCATCAGCATGCCAAAAAACAGCTGTGCCGTCTGCGGTAAAGCAAAGTGCATCCTGCTTAAGGAAATCACAGTAATCCGCTCCCCACATCCTGACAGAAGCTGACGCAACTCTAGAGGTAGAATTATCCTGTCAAGTGGCCCTTTCGGAACCCGTATGTAAATATGGCGACAGAAAGCAAGATTCCATCGGAGAGGGAGAGGAAAATAGCTGTAGAAATGGGTAAAATGGTACACTTGAGCAAAAGACAGGCTCTCTGGGTGTGCCAAGATAATGATCAATTTACTCCAAGCCCACTCCGCTGATATCATCGTGACAGAAGTGGCTTTGTTTGTGGCTGGATGGCGATGTGTAGGATGGCTGTTTTTGACTGAAATTTAGATGGGGATCATTACATCTGCAGAGATATTCGGTGTGGTTGTTTGTTTGCTTGTCATTCTATGACAGGAAGGAATGAGTAATAACTAGCAAAGAGCTTTGTTCTTGTTGATTACACATTGACTGAAAAGATTAATTGCATGCTAAATATAAATCACTTGAGCAGCGAATTTTTAAGTTTTGAACCGCCATTTACTTGTCTTGATGTTTGATTTATGTGTAAAAATAGTAGTAATTTTAAAATGGACCTCCTAATTTGCCATTAAATTAGTTTTCCTTTGTGAATTTTCTGTGGTTATCAATACTTAAATGCAAAGTTTTATGTGATGCTAAAATGACAAAACATCAGGGTTAAAGATTTACACTTAAAGGGTTATTTCACCCAAAAATTCTGTCATTAATTACTCACTCTCATGTCATTCCACACCTGTAAGACTTTCGTTCATCTTTGGAACACAAATTAAGATATTTTTGATGAAATCTGAGAGCTTTCTGTCCCTCCATAGACAGCTAACTACCACTTTGACGCTTCAAAAAATTTAATAAAGAGATGGTAAAACTAATCCATATGAATTGAGCGGTTTAGTCCAAATTTTCTTAAAAGACATTATGAACAGATTTAATTTAGGCTTTTATTCACATATAATCACTGATCAACAAACATAAACAGAAGCTCAACAGAACCTGCTTGATGCACGAGAGCAAACCTGTTCCGGAAGCTCAAACGTGTTGCATAACACATGAGAAGGAACCTCATTTGTTCTCACACATCAGGCGAACATGCCGTTTACCTCAACTGATGTGTGCGTCGAACTTTTGACGTCCATGTGTGCGTCAAAAACTGAACTTTTTGAAGCGTTAAAACTAAAGTGTGAGTTGCGTAGCTGTCTATGGAGGGACAGAAAGCTCACAGATTTCATCAAAAAGATCTTCATTTGTGTTCTGAAGATGAACGAAAGTCTTACGGGTTTGGAACGACATGACAGTGAATAAATGATGACAGAATTTTCATTTTTGGATGAACTAACTCTTTAACTAGTTAATATTTAATCCTTTTTAAGGTATAGGGAACTTTTCTTCAACAAGATCAAGATCTTCATGCTGTAAAAAATGGCATTTCAGAAAGGAAATCATAGCATCATTAAGGTCATTTCAACACATATATCATGGTGACAACGATAACGTGACACAACATGCATTGTTTCCTGTTTAATTATAGAGGAATTAGCTTGAGATGACTGGTTGTGAAATATGTCCTGATGTTATTTTTGGGATTCTTATTTCCTCTATTTATTCTCATCTCAAAACTGTTCATGGTTAATTTAGAACAAGAGTCTCAAAATCTCCCTCCTTGCTGGCATTCATCAGTCTTTCTAAATGAACGCTATTAAGCCGTCTGGTGCATTTGGCTGTTTTAAAATACCACTGTTGCAAAATAGTAACTGATCAGCTGCAAAATAGGATGTCTTGTATATTTTGAAAAATTATTTTGCCAGAATTCTACGCTAATCCTGCAGCCTGTGACTTGGTTTTTAATAAACACCACCAACATCGACATTCGCATTGTTTGTTTGAGGTTACATGCAGACCTAATCTGTAAATTAGTTCTAAATCCTCAATAAAGTAACTTTAAATTTAGTTCTTAAGCCTCAATAAAGGTTTATCACATCATAAACCAAATCTTAACAGATGTGTCCTGTAGTTTAATCACTTGGTATAAAAAAAAAACCTGTCAGTCTGTGCATTACTAATTAGGAATTCTTTCTGCAGGTTGCATTGTTATGGCAGTAGGTGGCAACAAGAGGCTGTATTTATGAGTGAGTTATTGATTGATTGATTGATTCAAAAACAGATTCATTCATGAACAAAACATATGTGTGAATGTGACTACAGTGGTTCAACCTTAACCTTACGTCCCCAAGTGGTGAACCATTGAAATTTTGAAACACTTATGATGTAATGAACCCTCATTTACTGAAATCACGTGACTTTGGCAGTTTGATACACGCTCCAAACCACCGATTTGAAACAAAAGATTCATAAAGCTTCATGAAGCAGTGTTTTGAAATCGCCCATCACTAGATATTGTTGAATAAAGTAGTTATTTTGTTTTTGTTTTTTGGTGCACAAAAAGTATTCTCGTCGCTTCATAACATTAAGGTTGAACCACTGTAGTCACATGGACTGTTTTAAATATGTCTTTAGTAGCTTTCTGAAAGTGTTCAGCCTCACTGAGCCATCGGATTTTATCAAAAATAACTTGTGTTCCGAAGATGAATGAAGGTCTTATGGGTGTGGAGTGACATGAGGGTGAGTAATTAATGACAGAAATTTCATTTTTGGGTGAACTAACCCTTTAAACTTACCAAAAGTGTCAGTAAAGACAATTTTATTGTTACAATTCTTTTGAACTTTCTATTCTTCAATAAATCCTGAAAAAAAAGTATTGCGGTTTCCACAAAAATATTAAGTAGCACAATGTTTTCAACACTGATAATAACAAGAAATGTTTCTTGAGCACCATATGATTCCTGAAGGATCATGTAACATTGAAGTAATGGAGTAAAATGTGATTTCACCAAGTACAACATGTTCCCAAATCAGCATCTTTGTTGATCCTGGAACAACATTCAAATCAGCCAATCAGATTTGATGGACAAGATTACATTTTATGTCAAGTTTAGGTTTAAAACAGGGTTAGGTGCTTCATCAGTGTTATTCACCTGTCATTTCCCTCTGATTTTAGGGATAAAGGGTTAGGACTAAATTTTCAGACAGGAATGTTGTTCCAGGATCAACAAAATATGCAAAATAGGCAAATCAAGACTTGAGTAGCCTACTACTTACTGATTTTACATTTTATGTGACAGAAAACTCATTTGTTCAAATTGGTCACAATCTCCAATGTACAGTACACTTGCAAGCTTTGATAGCACTGATCCCATGACCCTCTCCAGCATTACAGTGAATCCTCTATGGAAAATGCCCATTGTGGCCAGTCTTATAATAAGGAGGCTTGATTCATTCGTCTCTGCAGGCGCTCTAATGCTGCAATCTGGATGACTCCCTCTGTGCGGCTTTGTGTCCGACTCGTCTGTGAACATAGTGATCTAACACGGGCTGCTGGGACACAGCTGGGGGACGGAGAAGCAATAAGAGACATCAGGCTCGAAACACGGCAATCTGTTGACTTTTCATAAAATATGCATGCACTCCTTGTGTGGGGAAGTCTTTGTAGAAGATGTCTTTGTGCATATCCCCAGAGTATGTGTGTGTGTGCTTGGTTTGGGTTATTTCTGTGTGTGTGTGTGTGTGTGTGGGTGGGTGTGGTAGGTAAATCACACATTACACGCGTTTTCTAATTATGAGCAATAGTATCTGTGATTCATTTAATTATATAAGTGTATAAAAAATTATAATACATCATTTTAATGTATGTTTTATTTTTTATAATCATATTCAAAACCATTTCATCATGTATGTTCCTTTGCATGATGGCTTATATGTGACATCGGTAAAACAATAGATCTTTAATTATTGTTTTTCATAGATAAAAATGAGGAAAATAGAAACTGGGGGAAATGAGAAAGAATGGGAATAAGTGTTGTATAAAACAGGGTCTTTGGGGACAAGAGGTCCATATTAACAGGGGATGAAAGTGCTAATAAAACGTGAGAGCAGCAGAGGTCATAAGGTCATGTGCTTGTGTAATGAATGGAGAAATTTAACTCATCCAATTATAGGAAAGTAAGACGAAAATCCATAGCGTTACTCCGGGCACTGAGCCCAAATGCAAAACTAATAATGTCAAGCAAAGCTCTGGCTTTCCCTTTACTTTGTGTGTGTGTGTGTTGAGAGAGAGAGAGAGAGAAGAAGTGAGATAAAGAAAAGACAGAGAAAATGTATATGCATTGACTATGCAACCCTTCCTGGCAAAGTTTGCATGCATTTTTGATGTTCAGAGTGCTTGTTTGTCTAGTCTCTCTGCTGTAACATGTTTGTGTGTATGCCGCCGTCTTCAGCCGCGCTATAATGGGCTTCAACAGCGGACTGCCATTCACTGGGCCATTTAGAAAGACTGGCCTCTTCTTTGTGGCCTGCTGCATACTAAAATAAAAAGGTCGATAACACTGAACAATAATAACAGGTTATAGTCCCTCCGAAGCCAATTTGGCCCCATTTTGAAGGAGTTTGCTCATGAAATGTGGCCTTAATGGACAAGTTTATGTTAAGCCAGGCATTTGTCGACCAATATATTCAGGAGTGTGTGCTTTCAAAAGGTGATGAGGAGAAAACGAGTATTCTGGCCTTGTACGGCATGGCCTCTCTGAACATCAGAAAATATAGATTCATTCTGATTTAAATACAGCAATTCAGGCGTCTGAACCAGAGGCTCAGCGCAGACCTGCTCGGCTATAACTCATATTTTACAAATAACCACGGCGCTCTCTCTGCGCTGTGCCAGCAGACAGTCGCAAACACACATGCATACGAAAAGACGACACTTCTATCAATCACTTCCCTCATCTCCAAAAGGAAACTCATAAAACGGACGATTATTTGCGAAAGCAAGCTGCCGAAGGAAAGCTTTAATTAAACCCCTTTATTTATATGTCAAGTGAAAATGGGGGGAAATCTAAATCAAATTCTTTTTCTTTTTTCGCTTTTTTTTTCGTGTGAGATGTAACCCTTGGAGGCAAGTCATTAGGGCTTATACATAACCATCACGCCACATTAAAATCACATTACACAACAACGATAATCATCACGTTCAATTACATGTGGTAATAAATGCCCGTGCAATCTTTGCTAAATCTATTAATGTGCCATTGCAGGAGAGAGAAAAAGAGACGTGCAAATAAAGAAAGAAGGGAAACCGGGTTCAATACATTAGTCTTACTTCATTCGTTAGTTCGAAGTGAATATGAACTGAAGTATATCAGTGACAGATGGCTTCAAGTGGTCTTTTTTTTTTTTTTTTTTTTTTTCAACTAAATTGCTGACAAAATTTGTCTTGGCCTATTTAAAAAAGCTTAATTTTTACATTTATTCACCTTCTCATCTTGCCTTAATTGGACAAAGAAAGAATTGATTAACTCAGTTCAGCAAGTTAATCAGCTCAAACACAATATTCAACACTACTTTTTTGTGTTAATGTTACTCTAAAATGAAATATCAAGCATAGACTATTTTAAATAACATATGGCAAATCCGGGCCGTAACCACCATCCCTCCCCAATAATTAGAAATGGCCAAATTGTCCCCCCCAATATTTGAAATTCTTGCACTGCTCTGCTGCACTCCATTACGCAGCGCTCTGTATGTTGTTAGGATGACAAAAAAGTTAAATTTTTAGACTGGTCTGCCTCAGCAGTCTACCAGCTCTCGTCAATGTCAAAATGATTGAGATGGCCAATCAAATCAAAGTAGGTGGGGTTTACTGAAGTTTAACATTGAAAGAAAGTGGGGTAAGATGTAAATAGCGAAACATTTAATACATGTCATATGTTTTGCAATAGAAATGTTAAATGACTGACTGTAACATCCAGTGATGCAAACTACTCAAATTTATTCTCAAACAAGGCCGTTTTGAACATATTAGATATTCAAATAAAAGTATGTCTGCATATTTTAATGCTAATATTATTTGCAAATAGTTCAAAATGATTATTTCATGGTTACGGCCTTGTTGCACATGAGCATAGTTATAAAAATTTGACTGGCAAATAGTGATGTTCGATTCTTGAACGAATCATTCTTTTAAGCTGGTAATTGGTCGGGCTGGTTTGTAAAATCAAACTGAATTGAACTTAAGTTAACATCCAAAGTCGCAGCACTTTACTTTACGTAGCACTAAATGAGCATATCCAGACAAGTTATTAAACCAAAGAACCAGTTCGAAATGACCAAATCAAAACTACAGAAAGAGTTGAAAGTCTGCTTTTCTGTTATGTCCGACTTTAAAAAGAAAAAAAAAAAGAAACTACTAGAGTAGTCCTATTGGGTTTTTCCATCTGATTAACGATCAAAACACTGACAGCCAATCAGAATCTTGCTTTACACCGTGTCCTAACCAGACACGATGCGACGCCGCAACATGAGATAAAAGGTATCTTTTCCATGTTAATCTGATTTTTTGTCCTAACCAGCCGCGACGGCGACATGCAACAATTCTATTTTAGAAACGGTTTCTATTTCTCTTCGACGTTGCAGCTGGAACAGCAACACAAAGAATGGCAATGATAATATCAGGTACTGTTTATGTGCTTTATTTAATGTTAAAAGGCATCTAACATGAGTTTGAATATCATTCTGTGTTCCCAGCTTTTTAGCTGTAATGAAAACAACAAATAAACAAATAAATAAATAGGCACAAGAACATTCAAACTGTCAACTTAATGCGAACAAACAAGTGTATTCTATGAAAAAGATTGGTTCAGTCACTCCGTATGTACTTTAAATAACGTTTAAAAGGTGAAAAATTTATTAATTTTACTATGTACTTGCTGATTTCATTGTGTCTGCTGTGCTCTTGCAGAGAGAGCCCGCCCACACTCTCTTCTGATTGGCTGTGGTTTTTGATTGATTTTATTGCTTCTCATTGTCGCGTCGCATCTACTGTGGACAGTCAAATTGCTCGTCGCTGGAATCTTATCACAGCGTGTCTGGTTAGGACACGGTATTAAACTGCAGTGTGCCCTTATAGTAACAGAAAAATATCATCCACTGGTGTGCATGCTAATATAGTTATCCTTATAGATATCGATATCCTTATAGATGAACTGATTTGACCTCAGCCACAAAGCATGCTGGGTAACCAACAGTGCCACTGTGATATTCCCACTTACAGAAATTAATTCACAGGTGAACTTAAACTAAGTTACAGTGCATGCTAGTCAGAATGTGTAGCATTGTGAATGTGAATTAATATGTTTATACATTTTTCTAAATGTTACAGTTTAACCTAAGTTTGAGAGAACTTTCTTTTGATGACAGAAATTACTAAAATGGATAAAATAAGTGAATGTGACATGACATTATATTGATTAATCGTAGAGGACATTTTCGTCAAAAGACATAAACAAAATTATTGTACAAATGACCACATCTCAGTTCTGTATGTCTAATGTTTGGCTGTCATTGCAGGTGGGAAGTCGGTGTGGAGCCGTACGAGAGCACTTCAGGTCACATTCACACTCACTCAACATCCACACAGCGGGATATGGCAGAACCTTAAGTGGGGCACTTACCCCTACTTGCCTCAGTAAATATGCAGCTGTATAAACTCTTTAAATTAATGATATGTAACCAGAAAAAGAAGAGCTTTGCACTTTCTGGTAACATAAACGCTATTAGGCTGCCATCAGCGGAGGAGTCTGAAATGCTTGTGCTATGAAACGGACAGTTTGCTCTGCGCCCTCAAGCTGAAAGTGTATATATCATGGGCAGATGATAACATTCAAACATCTGACACGCTATTAAGTTGATGCTCAGCCATTTCTGAGTAATACCTCTTTTGTTACCTAAAGACTTTATGAATATTTTATCTCAGTACATTTCCTTGAGTCCAGTTGGCTGCAGTTTCTAACATATATAAAGTGTCCCAAAGTTTGGATGTCTTTTTTTACAGTATGCAGAGTTGCTACATATTATGGTACCATTGTAAGTGTTTTACATGCTTAAATATATCAATTCCAGATATATCTGTGACCCTGGACCACAAAACCAGTCATAAGTCGCATGGGTACATTTGTAACAATAGCCAACAATACATTGTATGGGTCAAAATTATCGATTTTTCTTTTATGACAAAAATCATTAGGATATTAAGTAAAGATCATGTTCCATGAAGATATTTTGTAAATTTCCTACTGTATATATTAAAAAAATTATACTAAGGACTTAATTTGAACAACTTTAAAGGTGATTTTCTCAATATTTTGATTTTTTTGCACCCTCAGATTCCAGATTTTCAAATAGTTATATTATATATATCCTAACAAACCTTACATCAATGGAAAGATTATTTATTATTTATTTGTATGTATACATCTTAATTTCAAAAAATTGACCCTTATGACTGGTTTTGTGGTCCAGAGTCACATTTTATATTTAAAACCTCATCACTTATTTGACCTGCCCCTTTAAATGATATGATGATGAGGAAGTGACATTGTTGAGTCTTCAGAGGAGCCATTTTGAAAAGTTCTTCTTTTGTTTAACATTCATTATTTGCTGTATTTTTTTTTTTTTTTTTTTTTAACTTTACAAGATTTGTTAAGTATATCCCTGTCACATAAAATGAAAAGAAATGTCATACTGTTTATAAAAAAGTCTTTTAAATGTGAATGCTAGAAGGCCATGACTTTGATAAGAGGGATAGCAGCAGTCATTTTGGTTTTGGTTTAAAATGTTTCACATGTTATATTCCATATGTATTCCTCATTACAAGTTGCTGATGAAGCATACAATATTACACAATACACTAAACTCAGAGCCCTTGGTTGCTTGATAGATGTGCTTTCATTTTTAAAGCGTTCAGTTGTTTAGTACTCCGGGGTTAATGGAGGGATAGCCTTGTAAGGCATTTTTCATCAACTTTTCAAACAGTTTTTTCTTCATTTTCTCTGTTCAGCACCTTTTCAGCTTTATATTTGCCTTGAGTCTTTCTCTTATTTCCACCAGTCTTTCCTCAAAGTGGACGTGAGCTGTAATTAACTGTTATTTGGGATTGATTGCAGACAGCTTATCATTGACTAGCTGCATTATGGAGTTCCTTTAAAGAAGGATTCCAGCCCTGCCAATACACTGAGTTTATTTCAGCACAGGATCAATAGTGAACGTATTAAAAGCTTTATTTGGACTTTGTTGGCAGTAGACTGCCGTTGTTCCTCAGCGCCAGTGGCTGGGTCTCTGCCTGTGTGCCCTGACTTCACCTCTTGACTCGGTGATTCTGTGACCTGAATTTCACTTGCATTTAAGTTCATTCAGATATAAAGTACTGTTGAATGTATCACATTTTAAACCAAATTCAAATCAGTGTGTATTTGCAACTTTGTGCCAGTGGTTCAATATGAAGTCTAGTAGCGTTTTCACACTAGTGTTGACACAAGTGGTTTTTGATGTCAGAGTTTGGTTCATTGGTTGGTGGGAAATTGTTTTCCGAGCTGGAAACTGCACTTCAAAATGGCTCAGGGACAAAAATATGAGTGCTCCTGTACATTTGTGGTCTTGTGGCGCAAATGTACAGTGTGGTTTAGAGTCAAATAGTTTATTTTGAAAAGAGTTCTGTGTGGCCAGAGTGAATAAAAATTTGATTTGGACCAAGCAGAAAACAATTGTGTACATTGATCGTTAACTAAAACCATTCTTTCTTAAATCGTTGCATTCAATTCATTTATTTGCACCCATGATATTCATAATTTTGTCCAAATATTGAAACGTGACCCCAAGTTTGGGCTTATTTTCTGCTCAACATTTGAAATCAGCTATCCTCTTGGCAAGTGTGAAAAAAACAAAGCATTTAGTCCTTTGACCTGCAAACCTCTCCAAACTGAATTAAAGCTTTTGAATGAGCTACTTCTGTCAGGTATACACAGCTGAAGTAGGTTCTTGTCTACCAAGCCAAGTAGTTGGAAAATTACATTCACTTCTCAAGCCTCTTCACACTTTTCATATCAGCGTTCTCTAAAGTTTCTTGCTGCCCTTGAGTGTTTGGTTGATGGCCATCATAATCTCATGCTGTCAAAATCCAGAATGTCATTCTTTCATGCTGAGACCTCACAATCTGTGCTGTTCCTGTGAGTCTACAGTATGTGTGAGCTCTTAGGCCTTTAAAGTCAACATGTTTTTATTTTAGCAGCTACTGTATTGTGAATTCTCAATTTTCTGCAACGTATATATTTAAGAGTAAAGCAGCATTTTAAGCAATTAACAATGTGGGGTGGCACTTTATTCATCGGGAATAGACTGGATTGGGAAAGGTGGACTCTATGTGACAAGTGGATGTATGGCTTGATGATGTCAAGTTAGTCGTTACATTTTGATGGAATTTTACCAAGATCTGTGTGTGTATGAATTTTTATGTTGACTCTTGAAGTTCCCCTATTATGCTATTTTAAAAGTAATTTTCTCATAATATACAGTGCACATCACCTCATTTATCAAAGAGCCTGAAAATGGTTTAAGATTCAGTCTCTCTAAACCCCTCCTTTCTGAGAGCCTACTCTGCTCTGATTGGTCAGATGGCCCAGTCTGTTGTGATTGGTCTAAAGCTTACAGCATGTCGGAAATTAAATGCCTGTTACTATATCTGAATTTCCAATGCTATCTCACAACCAATTTGTACATATTTTACGAGGTGGCAAATTCGTACGACCTCACTCATACGAATTCATACGATTTGTCTAAACCCCAGTGATGGGTAGGTTTATGGGCGGTGTTAGGGGTAGGTTGTTTGTACGAATTCATTCGAATTTGGCAACTTGTAAAATACGTACAATTTAGCAAAAAAAACGCATGAATTCGTACAAATGAGTTTGTACGAATTCATACGATTTGTCTAAACCCCAGTGACGGGTAGGTTTATGGGTGGGGTTAGGGGTAGGTCGTTCGTACGAATTCATACGAATTTGGCAACTTGTAAAATACGTACAATTTAGCAAAAAAACGCATAAATTCGTACAAATGAGTTCGTACGAATTCATACAATTTGTCTAAACCCCAGTGACGGGTAGGTTTATGGGTGGGGTTAAGGGTAGGTCGTTCGTACGAATTCATACGAATTTGGCAACTTGTAAAATACGTACAATTTAGCAAAAAACATACAAATTCATACAAGTGAGTTAATACGAATTAGCCACCTCGTAAAATACGTATGAATTGCTGTGTGATCAGGTTGTAATTTCAACTCTGGAGTCTTCAGCACTTGATACACAGTGATATCTATATCTACGTACCAATTCCAGCATGCAAAGTGGATTCACAGCTCTGAATACGGCATCTTATCGACACGTCGACAACACGAACCAAACTCTTCCAGGCCTCAGCTACAACTACAGTTTTTGAGGGTGGGTCAAAGTAGATGTCCCTAAAGTATTATTTCATGTTGACTTTCAAGTGCCTCTTACACTTCAGTAGTGAAATTATTATCCAAAATACCAGTATGAAATGACACTGATTTACACAGTTTAGGGATAAGTAATACATTAGTTTATAATAGATTTGAGACCTTTTAGAGAACTCTTTTAGAGAACTTTTTACAGACTTTGAAACAAAATGTGTTACAACACTCCCCAGTCTTTGCTATCATACTTTTGATGAATCAAACTTTTGGCTATGACCAAAACATATAGAAACAATTTTGCCATATCTTTCAGCCTGACAAAAACATCCAGCTGTGATTCCGTGAAACATGATGAAAGTATAATGAGACTGGCTTCTCATCAACAAACTGACTTTGTGTTCTTTTTTCCCTCTTTCTCGCACACACACACACAGTCACACACGGATTGTCTCTCTGATGAGATATCATTTTGTCATTTACCATGCTGCGCAACAAGATGTATCTCCTCCACTAATGCATCAGCGACAGCAGCAGTTCTGTCCTTGTCTGTGCTCTCCCTCAAGGCTACAGCAGGCTCAGTGCTGTTTGGCTCTGCTCGGCAGTGGAGGAGGCGAACGTGGCCGCTACACTATAAATGACTACACTCTTCCTCACTGTCAGACCCCCCTACGCACACGTTTGTTCCCGTACGTGCCGCCGCCCTCTCTCTCTATGGCATGACTGTAGCTCTCACCCATCTAGTCTCGAGCGCAAACGTTTGTACGGCGGAGGCGGAGCGTCGTTCAAAAGGAAATACTGTAGTGTGTATGTATATGCGTCACATTTAATAAGGCATAATCACTCAAACTGAGCAGTGATTAAAGAACGATTTAGATGTTTCTACAGTTGGCTGTCATCGAACAACGCTCGACTTCAATGTTTGTTTTTTTTTGCAACAGAATCAATTTAGTTATAAAATATTAAACCGTGGCATCTGCAAATCAATGCTTCACAGGCTTTTCTCAGCACTAGATTTTAAGTTTACGTTCATCTAATATTTATACTTCGCCTTTTTTTTGAGCCATTTTTCAAAAAAAAAAAAAAAAAAAAAATTAAATAAAAAAAATTCCAAATGGTGTCAAGATGATTTAAGTATGCGAGGCAGTTCCCCTCAAGTGATAAGATTAGAAAGGTTTAAATATTTTTAAACCATAAACATATTTATGTTTTATATTTTATTTTATTTAACAAACTGTGCGAATGTGCTTGTGCTGTGTTTCTTTAAAAAATAATCTGACATTTTGTTATATGCTATATGACATTCATTCATTTTTAAGTGTGGCTGAAGCATCCACATACTTTTCTGCTGTACCCCGAGGTAGCCTGAAGGACTTTTTATCTGCAAACTCAGCTGAAAAAATAAAAAATAAAAATTCCTGCAACACACACACACATAGATGATTTTGCTAATGCCAGCCATCTTGGTATTTAATGATTTGGTGTTTTTTTTTTCCATCCCCCTGACTTTGGAGGGTCAGGTCAGCTTGTTAATGAGCATGGAAGGAAGGGTCCTATGCAAACGCTTAATTTCTATATACCTGCGCTCCGAAGCAACCCAATTATTTCCCTTAGAGCTTTGCTATATTTGTGCAAAATACCCTAAAGTATTTTAAAAGTATTCAAAAGAGCCAACCAGCAGAGCTTCTCTTACTTTTCACAAAACGGTGCAGATTTGTTTTACCCGTCCTCACTGTCAGAGGAAAAGAAATGTTTTTGGCAGCCGTTACTGAGCATGGATCAAGGGTCAAAATAAGAAATATGAACACCTCTGGTGTACATCTTGAATGCTGAACTTTGAGCAAGAGCCATATTTCCTCAAAAGACAGAGAGCATACATTATCCAGCGCACATGGTCTGCATCTAGAGCAACAGAATGACAATCCAAATGTCCCAAGATGCAGATCCCGTATGACAGTGTGAGCTATCTCAGTGTCCATACATCACAAAAATCATGAAGATAAATGCTATATGTATGCCTCACATCTGCAGTCATTTTTAAGGACGCCATAGCCTTTGCAAGGTAAAGGAATGCAATAACAGAAAGAAAAGATACAAAGTTGTCAGAGCATCAAGACAGTGGTGACGGATAGAACATTTTTTAATTACAAAATTTTTATGCAGCTTGTTCCTCCGAAACCTATCCTCGTACTGTCTGAATTTTCAAAGAGGTGCTGTCAAAATGTTCAAGCTTTCAGTTCTGACATTTCATTAATGAATCATTATCTATTAATGCATAAATATTAACAGATAAAATGAATTAGTTAAATCATTGATGTGGATCGGAATCAACTGGGAGGTTACATAATTACGAACAGCACGAGCTTTCAGGAGAATATGTTACTGACTCTGTATGTATCTAGTTTGTTTCATTTCAAGCTGAGGATTTTTTTTATATATTTTCCCATGCTCAGTAGACTTGAAGTTCTCAGTTATAGGTCTCATTTAGGTGTCGCTGATGTTTCTGCACAGAGCTGTATTATTTATGCAGCTAAGATCATTTGATTTGGAAGAACTACATTTGACTTTATTTTGAAATCTGTGATATTTAATTGCAGACTTTGGCAGATCTGGATATGTGAGACATTGTTGAGATCACTTTTGAAACTCTAAAGGAGACATACATGAGATTACTGAGGTCTTTTTGTAGGAGAAACATCTGAAAGGTTTACAGTAAGCTCCATTTAATCGCACTGTAGAAAGAGTCAAGATGTTGAAGAGAGCTTGTTTGTGATTTTTCTTTCATACAAGAAGCTATGCTGAGGTCACCTAAACACAAGCAACCAGTCTATTGCTACAGTGTTATTTTAGTATTTTTTTTTATATACTATTAAAGTATTTATCAATATTTTGAATTAGCTTTTGTTTTAATGTTAATGGATTTGTACTACACTTAGTATGAAATAAATGTATTTTAAATGTTTTTTTTTTTTCACTATAAGAACGTTTCACAAGGGCTTTTCACACTGCGCTTAACCCCGGGTTATTGTCGTTCTAAACATCGCTTTTAACCCCAGGTAAAGGAGCGTTTCACACTTGTAAATTAAATGCGGGGTTAGCACAGCTTTTTACCCTGGGTTATGAAACCCTGCTTTTTTGCGGTGCCAAACTTGTACAGTGTGAAACGATGCGGTGTTAGAAGGTTACAACTAGATGCTTAGCAACCGACAACCAATCGCGTGCCTTATATTCACACGCTTTGGGCAGTCACGGAAACACCGCGCGATTTATAAACAGTCGTTTCTGCGTATAAAAATGTCAAACGGTGATGGAAAATGCGACATTTGGAGTGAAGAGGAGACCGTCATGATTCTTACCGTTACTGTTCGAAAAGTTCACTCAGGAAAAAACTTGATATTACAGTCAGCAATGTGTAGCCTAATATGAGGACGCGCAATGCTAGAGCCGTTATATAAACAGGTCATGTGCTGGGTTTGTCCAGTCAGTCAGCAGTGTTGCCAAGTCCGCGGTTTTCCCGCGGAATTGGGCTACTTTTACACTGTTGCAGCGGGATGTTTTTCATGTCCGCGGGTTGAATCGACCCCAAATATCGTGATATTTAACCCCTGAATGCGAATTTTACAAGGGGAGCCCCGCCAAAAACGCAGATTTTACCCCCCGGAATGGGATTTTTACTGTGGGATACACTTTATTTTGATGCTCCCCAACAGACCTTCTACTGACTGTAAGTAACTTTGCAACTACATGTCAACTTTTTCTATAGTCTAATACACTCTACTAATACTCTAGTGTGAGATTGTTAGTTATTAGAATGTCTAAAGTTGACCATCGAAATAAAGTGTAACCCAGAAATCTTCTAAATACACCAAAAATTATAAAATATTGTTCTCTTACATTCTCTGCAATTAAAGTTGAACAGTCTGCAGTACTTCAGCTTATACAGAGCAGCATAACTAATCATTATGCTTGGCATTGGCTGTCAGAGTCATACGTTACTGTACGTGTAACATAGTCAGCATACCAAATGGGAAGCCCACAAAAATAACACTAATAAGGAAATCATTAAATACTACTCCATTGACCTTTTAAAATGCTGGCTTCTCAACTTCTTTTTTCTAAATCCCCAGGTTATTGACTCGGCAGCTTCCTAAACGTTACTTGTAAAAGTGCGGGGGGATAGATTTTATAGCACCCGCCTTCCCCTAACCTTGCCAGAAGGGCCTGACAGGCGCTTAGCATTAATGATCGTCAGAAAAGGATCCAGAGACATTGTGCTTCTTGTCGTCCCAGCTTGCGGGCCAGTCACTCTGTCCCGGCTCGTCTTCCTCTTTCGCTTTCCCTACATTTTTTCTGTTGGGACCTCAACCGTAACAGTCCATAGCATCAATATGCATAGACTCTGACAGCGTATGACCCACATGTCATAGTCAATCAGTAACTAACCACTCTAAGATGATAAAGGATAGAAAAGAGCACAGTGCAGATTGTTGAGTCATTATGTGTAACTCCATCGCAGTTGATAGACGCTGTTATTTAAGGGGTTAAGCGGGTTTGATTTTGAAAGAGGAAGCTGGCGGTTGACCCTAATTGCATGCAATGGCTTGATGCTGCCTTCCTACGTTCTCCTCAGCACCGGAGTCTCATATATCAGACAGATCTCAGCGTATGCTCCTCTAGGATGGAGGTTATTAGCCCTGTATAAATCACTACAGCTATCATCACTGTATTATGCTGCCGAGGAGAACATCAGCTGTTTCCCTAGATCGTGCAACTCTGTGGGTAACTGTGACAGTGCTGTTGGTTTTTGCTATGGCCTAATTTTGCAGTTATTTTGAGTTTTATTTTGAGGACTTTGAGATAATTCTGATAATACCAGATTTTTGTATTGGCAAATGCGAGTAGTGCTAGCCATGATGTTGAAGCTGGCCTGATATCCCAATGGCATTGCTAGTGTGTTCTGGGTGATTACTAGGGTATTTCTATGCAGTTGTTTAGGTGTTGTGAATGGTTACTAGGGTGTTGCTAGGCCCTCAGACAGAAGAGCCCAACCTCAAGTCTCTATGATGATCCCTAGATGGGACGACCCTTTTCCCTGCACTCTAAAAATGCTGGGTTAAAAACAACCCGTTGGGTTGAAAATGGACAAACCCAGCAATTAGGTTGTTTTAACCCAGCAGTTGGGTTAAATGTTTGCCCAACCTGCTGGATAGTTTTGTTTAAAAATTACTGTATTGCTTGCTTAAAATGAACCCAAAATATTTTGGAAATGAACATTTATTAATATGTTTAGCAAATGAATATGTTTAGCAAACCCCTTTGCATTCCTGTAAAATTTGCCTAAAACACCTAAAAAAGGCATACCCAAAGTAAATTGCATGCTGTTCTTGAACCATTTGGAGTATATGCATGGTTTGGTCTCTTTTGAAAGGAATGTGTACTGTAGGCGGTACAGTGGAACGCAAACAGGTTAAACAATAAACATTTATTAAATTGCTTATTAATAAATGTTCACCTTTTGATTATTAGTGTTGCCTGTAGTAATTATGTGTCTTTAGGTTCATTTTAAGCCAGCCATATAGTAATTTTTAAACAATAGTTGAGTTAAATAAAACTGCCCAGCACGTTGGGCAAACATTTAACCCAGCCACTGGGTTAAAACAACCCAATCAATGGGGACTGTCCATTTTCAACCCAACTTGGGTTGGTTTTAATCCTGCATTTTTAGAGTGTGTATTTTTTTCACCTGTTTTAGCATCTGCTGAGCAAAATCTGTCAAATAGTTTGAAAAATATTGAAAAATAGTTTGAAAAATATTGGCACACCTATCCTTTTCAATCTGCACTATTTGAGGTATCATTCATTTGCAAAATCATATTTTTGTCTTGTTTTCCAGCAAAAATATCCTTAACACTAAATCATTTTACCTGAGAAGCAAAATTGCATGAAGTATTAACACTTGTTTTCAAAGAAAATCATTTTGAATGTTTATTACGTTAATTATTAATCTGAATGTTAATTATTAATTTTAAGTTAAAGGCACAATATGTATTTTTTTCTCCGCTAGGGGTCACTAAACTCTTCAAAACAATAACAAAGGCGTAAATTGATGGCGCAGTGAATGAGCGTGGAATCATGGAACTTGTCGTCATGCCGATGGATCTAATAATGTTTGTGGGGAAATAATGTTTATGGATGAGTGAATGCATTCATGTTTTTAACATGACTGTGGTATGAAGCAGGGCGTGGCCGAGAATCGCGGGAGAGACAGATATCAGTGCCACACGCGAGTCCCAGGGGATATAAAAGAATTGGGACATTTTATTCTACCGATTTACTCTCAAGTGCTGAAATACTACTCATACAGGTCAGTTTATTTGACGAATTACAATTGTGAGGTAACGCAGCACTGTTTCACTTGGTCTCACGTTACACTATCATACTAAACTGCATTTGAGTGCATTGAAAGTTGTAATGTTATTCTTTGTATAAATTTGTTGGCTGTATGAGACTAACAGTAAGCTAGATCAACATTAGAATATCATACTGATGATATTCTAACATTTCATCGTGTTATAATGTTAGCTACATAACATCGATTAGTCTTTATGTAGCCTACATTTGCTTACCTCGTCTAATAACGTGAAATGAGCGGTGTCTGTCAAGTCAAAGTTTGTCGCAAAGCTCTCGCCATCTCAGAAACGCCACACCGATATTGATCATCGTTTTATTTCTCCTTTTGTCCCAAAGTTTGCTTGCCATGGTCCATAATGTTCGAACGAAACAACAACAGCGTGCCGCTGGACGTTACGCAGCTGTCCGCTTCTGTTGCCATGGTTACTATGCAGTACAAGTGGAAACCAGAGATAACACAGATATTACGTCATTGACAGGCGACAAGTGACAAGGGAGGGACGGGCACTATTTAAAATTGTGAATTTCTCTGAATTTACAAATTCTTGGAAACATTATGTAAGTACACGCTGAACGAAATATGTAACACTGTGCAAGTGGTTTTTAGATATTTTAATATAAACATCTTACATATTGTGCCTTTACTTTTTTAAAATAATTCCACTGGTAAATTATTTCTTTGTGTGTATATAATGCGAAAATGTAATTTTGTGCTTTAAAAAAAATGCAAGTGGGATAAGTTACATAAACTCATGAATTCATACTTTATATTCTGAAAAAAGTATTTTATCTTACTAAATGTAATTTAATTTTCTCAAATAAATGTAAAGATATTTTGGAAAACAAGAATGTATGGAATATAACAAGTAACAGTGTGAAATTAGATCCAAATCATAACTCCGATATCACCATAGCATCCTCTAAAGGTGAAATTTTAGGTTCTTTAATTTTCAGTCCACAGTGTGCTGTATTATTAAACAAAGCCATTAGACCTTTAACCAACTGATATTGTCTGTCTGCAAGTGGCCATAAGGGTTAATAACCGTGGTGTAATGTGAGGCTGGGGATCAGGGCGGAAGCTGACCAGCTTTGATTCTCTTTAGTCTTAAATGGCTGTTTAGCTAATTAAAGGTCTGTGTGTTCTCCTTTTTTACCATGATTTTGGCATTACCGTTCATGATTTCCATCTGTATGTCAGGTCGACTATTTTGCTAATGATGCCAATTAAAAGAAAATATAGCAAATCTCAAGGATTAGCATTCTACAGCAAGGGAAGGGGGGGGGGGGGGGGGGGTCTTGACTTTGGTGTCATCCCGTCTGTCGTATCAAAGCACAAACAGAGGCCCGCTGTCATCAGGAATTCCACATGCTAATTAAGAGCAGATACATTCACAGGTTAAGTACTGAGGGGACTAGGAAACATAATCAACTGGAATACATTATAAACTCGCAGTGATCAAACACCTCTAATGTTGTTCCCCAAGCGAACGTGTCTAACAAAGGCGCTTTTCCAGGCTCTAGCCTGACTCCCTAGAGTTCTAACATTGCCATAGAGACCAAATGTTCAGAGATTGCCATAGCGACCTACTTCCCACTGGTTGAGGGGAGTACTCAGGACATCATCAGCGTAGCTGCTATAATCATCTCCGCTGCAGACATATCCTTGTGATGGTCATGTTCGCAATTACCCAGCAGAATGTCATCAACGCAGCCCAGGGCTTGGCCCGAGGACAACCCAAGTTCAATGGCACGCATTTAACGGCCATCAGCATTGCAGCACACTTTGAGCTCGTCATGCTTCGGGAAAAAACCCGCCGTACTGATGGAGCGAGGGTCTTAGGCGCTGCTCTGTGTGTGAGCTGTATACAGGGCAGAAGGCATGGTTGCACATTGTTAGAAATGTTCCATATTTTGTTAGATTCCCATACAAACAGGGCAAGTGCAGTAGTCAGTGTTCTTCCACTAGGGGGCACAATCTCACTCTGGGGAAAATCTTCCAGCAATCCTAGCTGTTTACATTGTACACTGGTTAATAACATGCATGATGGATATGACTTCCATTTGTCAAATCAGTTCAAAGATTGGCACTAATGGAGCAAACAATATTATTTTTTGGTTTTTACCAAAGGCAAAGCAAAGAGCTTGATTTTATCATGTAATACTGCTCCAGGAAACTCATTTTATTTTGGATTTTGCTTGCATTCAACTGCCTTTGTAAAGTTTGTAAGTCCATAACATAAAATATGTCATGTGTTATTATTTAATCATTAGTTTTATCAGTCTTTACATTTATTTTCAAATCATAAACCACAATAGTTTTAGAATCAAGAATGAATGTTTTATTTTTAATCAACAAATTATATAATACAGTATATACATCAATCAGGCATAACATTATGACCGCTGACAGGTGAACAGATTATCTCTTCATCACAGCACCACTGTTAGTGGATGGGATATATTAGGCAGCAAGTGAACATTTTGTCCTCAAAGTTGATGTGTTAGAAGCAGGAAAAATGGGCAAGCGTAAGGATTTGGGCGAGCTGGACAAGGGCCAAATTGTGATGGTTAGACGACTGGGTCAGAACATCTCCAAAACTGCAGCTCTTGTGGGGCGTTCCCGGTTTGCAGTGGTCAGTATCTATCAAAAGTGGTCCAAGGAAGGAACAGTGGTGAACCGGCGACAGAGTCATGGGCAGCCAATGTGGGGAGCGAAGGCTGGCCTGTGTGGTCCGATCCAACAGACAAGATACTGCAGCTCAAATTGCTCAAGAAGTTAATGCTGGTTCTGATAGAAAGGTGTCAGAATACACAGTGCATCACAGTTTGTTGCGTATGGGGCTGCATAGCCACAGACCAGTCAGGGTGAATCACGTTTTCTTTTACATCACGTGGATGGCCGGGTGCGTGTGCGTCGCTTACCTGGGGAACACATGGCACCAGGATGCACTATGGGAAGAAGGCAAGCAATCAGAGGCAGTGTGATGCTTTGGGCAATGTTCTGCTGGGAAACCTTGTGTCTTGCCATCCATGTGGATGTTACTTTGACACGTACCACCTACCTAAGCATTGTTGCAGACCATGTACACCCTTTCATGGAAATGGTATTCCCTGGTGGCTGTGGCCTCTTTCAGCAGAATAAGGTGCCCTGCCACAAAGCAAAAAATGGTTCAGGAATGGTTTGAGGAGCACAACAATGAGTTTGAGGTGTTGACTTGGCCTCCAAATTCCCCAGATCTCAATCCAATCAAGCATCTGTGGGATGTGCTGAACAAACAAGTCCGATCCATGGAGGCTCCACCTCGCAACTTACAGGACTTAAAGGATCTTCTGCTAACATCTTGGTGCAGATACCACAGCACACCTTCAGGGGTCTAGTGGAGTCCATGCCTCGACGGGTCAGGGCTGTTTTGGCAGCAAAATGGGGACCAACACAATAGGAAGGTGGTCATAATATAATGCCTGATCAGTGTGTGTGTGTGTGTGTGTGTGTATATATATATATATATATATAATTGTTATTATCATTCTGGATTAATAATATATAATGTTATATAATATTATATAAAAAAAATCCAGGTTAGTCCAGTTCTACAGTAGAAAAAAAGGGTGTTACAGTTTCTCTCATTAATTTTTCTACAAGTGGTCCATCTCCTCCTTATAGTGTCTCTGCTGAAATGTGAATCATGGCCTGACTCTATAGCACTCATTTTAGCCTATGATATTAGCATACAGCAAAAGCGAGCTTTTCGTGGTTATTGGACTGACATTACAGCTGATCAGGAGAGATCTGAGCGGTGACTAGCAGAGATGACAGGTGAGGCAGCGCCGGCTGCCAAGCTCAGGGCACTGGGGACCACAACGAACGAAAGTCATCTAATCCAGGAGAAGACTATAGGAAAGCATGGAACAGCCTGAGGGCCTGACAGCCACTCTATCTGTCTGTATCTGTCCCGTTCTCTAATTTTCTTACTTTCTAAAGGTTTCTGTTTCTCAAACACTTTTTTGTTCGCTCTCACTTTTTTGTTCGCTCTGACTACACCATGCTTCTTCCTCACGTCCTGAATGTCACTGTAGTCTCAGCTCACGGCCTGATGGCACCCATCACTATTGGCCCCCTGACCCAGTGAAATTAGGGGCACCGAGGGAGATGAGTTTGGTTTGAGCAGAAGAGCAGGGTTAGGGGACACCAAAGCTACCTGACAGGTTACTGTCTCATGGAGGCAAATCCTCTGCCTTGATATTTACCTTGACTTTGTGAAGCAGATTAAAATTGCGGATGCTGCCTTATGATGTCTGAGCTGAATTGTGTTATGCCAAGCAAGCAGGCAGCAGTGTCAAAGGGGCAAATAGCAAAAAAAGAGCTTCTGTGTGTCTTTGCAGGTAGCATTTATTTTAAAGAAATAAAGTGCATTTTACATTTTTAATATTTATATTATATAATCATAATTTATATTATTAATATTACACATTTCATTATATATATATATATGTATATATATATATATATATATATATATATATAAAATATATAGAAACAAATATAGATAGATGTATATAGACAGACATAGATATAAAAAATAGTTGTATCTATAGAGATAGATACGTAGGCATAGATATAGATATACACATAGTTATACTGATATATAATGTGAGAACAAAAAGGGCATGTGGTGAATCTCTCAGTGGGAGTGAGAGTGAAAATCGGAGCCCGTGTAAAGCCTTTACAGGCTTTCAGTGCAGCAGGAAAGCAACTGGCCAGATGATGTTATGGCAGATTGAAGTGGCAGCAGCCTTCACCCTGGGCTTTTTATCACACCATCATATCTCAGATCCGACACCCTGTGGCCACCCCAGTCCACACACAGACACAGATAGGCCTCCAGTCGGCACTTTTGCCCGCAGCAAGTCTCATAATGTCACTCTGCCATTGTCAGAGTACAGCTTGTTTCATTGTGGCAAGACATTTGGAGAAATATTTACTCCCTCTTTTCCAGATCACATTTCTAGGATACACTGATATTTTTGAGCCTGTCACACTGGCATTAGAGCAGAGAGTGGAAACTAAACCATATAGTTGTGCATCTATGATGTAGAATATAAAAAAATAAACTGCAATGCCTCATCTTATGCGTTTCACCTTTGCCATCTTCTTGTATTTTAACCTAAAACTGACATTCACAACCCATTTTACTTTCATAATGTGACATTTCAGAGTGAAATATTTAACAACAACAGCAGCAGCAGCCGCAACAACGAAAACCTTAGATGATATTTTATTCATTAGGAATTGAGCACACAAAGCTATTCAGAAGATGACTTATGGCCAGAGGAGAACTGGCGTTTTGGTTCCTTGCCACTGTTGCCTTTGGCTGTTGCATTTGGGGTTTAAGAGACACCTAATTTTCAGTAATATTATTGATTTGACTACATTGACACTATCGGATTAGAACAAAACTTGAACTGAATTGAACCGGATGATGCAACCGTTTTCTGCAGATTTGCTTTATAGCTGAATCAAATTAGTTTCATAATTGACCAATTTTTGCAACTTTGGCACTGTTATTGTCTTCTGTAGAGCTGCTTATAGCTGAACTGAACTTAACGCTGAACTGAACCAACGCTGAACTGACTTAAAGAGCTGAATAAAGACACCATTGCTTTTTTGAGAGCTGCTTTACAGCATAATTTGAATTTGTCTCATATTTGATGAAGTTTCATCATTGACCCTGTTGTTTTCTGTTCTATATTTTATTAATTACTAAATAGTGACTTGACTACATGCGTCATATGCATTGCTTTTGGTACACTGGTAAACACGAATAAGTTGGCAAAACTCAAAAAATTTGAGGCAATCAGTTTTGAGTACACTAATTCATACATTTAACTTAAAAATTTCATGTAACAATGTGAACCTTTTTATTAGTGTAAACTTAGCTAGCTATAACAAGCTAAGTCAGAAAACGCTAACTTGCTAATTTGCTAACATGTTAACAATAGCATGGTATATAGCACTTTCTGAATGAGTGCAGCAATATAAAGCATTTAACATACTTGCTCTCAAACCAAGTCGCATACACCACTTGTCACCATGATGTTAACTCTCCAAAAACCCACATTAACCGAAACTCTTCTAAATAAAAAGAAAGAGCCAAATACTCATAAATGAACTTGTTTGTTTAATTTAAGTTTATCCTACTCAAATCATTTAATTATTTTCAGTGTTAGGGTTTTTGGTACTTTTTTGTCCTTCTTGAAAGCCTCAGTCCAATAATTGTGAATAAATGTTGAAATTTTAACACAATTTTAATTTTGGAATGTAGTACCCCTTTAAATGTTCTTACGTATCAAGGATGTAATCCAGAGGAGGTGAGTGGACAGTGCTCGTATACAATAGGAATGTCTGTGGGGCAATAGTGTCCATAATATGACTGATGTAAGAGTGTGTGAATGTGTAGTGGAAATAAAAGTGTGTGTGTGAAAGTGTGTAGAGATCTCCACCTTCCTCTGATGGGGGATGTGACAGAGTGGGGCAAAGAGGCGACTGACAGGGACACCCTCAGGGCATTTCATTACGGAAAGTGTCTGTCCAGATGATGGGAAAAGGATTATCCTCTAAACAGGATTTACTTGAGAGGATAATTCATTGGTTGAACTCACAGAGGGTAAGTGCTGTATAGGTTAAGGTTACAATATCGCTTCATTCACAGCTCTGCCGTCTCAAGAGTGTGTTTGTGTGTGAGTGGGAAGATGTGGGTGTGTGCGACTGAGAATTTGTGCATGGGTGCTACAGTAACTGGGTGCACAACTTGGAGACAGTGTACACTCGTGCACCATTTTAAGAAAGCTTTCTTAGTCTCTGTGGAAAACAGTGCCACAGGGAGCATTCTCTAATGTGAAACCTCAAAAGAAAATCATTTAAGAAACATCCCGTTAGACTTGAAAAAAGGCAGAGAGAGAAAAGGGGAGGTGTGAAAAAGACAATGTTTAGAACATGCATAAAAGCAGAAACGGCTGCGGTATGAAAGAAAAAAAAAATCAAAATGTGAGCTCATTTGCTTTGTTAAGGCCTACAGGCGCTTGATAAAGCAGTGATGGATATACAAGCGGTGTCAGGGCGATTTGCATTTAACAAACTGATGCTTCCCAGCCTGTCATGTAATATTTAGATTGTGGCGTTCTCCTGGTTTTAATGCTTTAATATGACATCAGGTTCCTGGTGGAAGAGCGACAAGGATGTGTCTGTGAGAAAGCAATCCAATAGCATTCCCTTTCATCTGGATAAGGACACCCTGGAAGTATGAGATTTGAAGTATGCCATCTTTGCTCATGTAAATGTGACTAATCACTCTGTAACCGCAGGAAAATAATTTTGTGCCAATGCTGATTGGCTGATGGCACCACAAGAACGCACCCAGTCCCAAACCCTTCCTGAGCTGTTAGGGATGAGCAAGATATTGTACAATAGTGGTTATTGGCCAATGGAGTTTATTGCTTTATTAGTATCAGTCACTACTGGATATTTAATAGTGCATGCTCATTTCCCCATTTTTACATTTTGCATTAAAGCGACTAGAATACATTTTGTGCGCCAAAAATAACAAAATAGTGACTTTATTCAACAATATCTAATGATGGGCGATTTCAAAACACTGCTTCATGAAGCTTCGAAGCTTAACGAATCATTTGTTTCGAATCAGTGGTTCGGAGCGCGTATCAAACTGCCAGAGTCACATGAACTATTGAAGTTTCAAAACACTTATGACGTAACAAAGCCTCGTTTACTGAAATCATGGGATTTTGGCGCTCTGAACCACTGATTCGAAACAAATTATTCAAAAAGCTTCATGAAGCAGTGTTTTGAAATAACCCAGCATTTTTTAGAGTGTAGCAAAATGTTTCACTGCTTATTTCGATAATGGCTGCCAATGGGAGATGATGCTTTTTGGGCCAGATGGTGTAGTTAGCAAGGTCCATGCTAATCAGCCAAACCTTGACCCTTGGGATTGATGATGATACCAAAATCCTACTCCATAAACTTCCCCCTGCCATAATCCCTGACTAGACGCTTCACGCCTTTGTAATGCTCCATTTCTCCATTGAGCTTCAGTCTGTGGCTGCTGCCAGTATCAAAAGCCTCTGCCACCCCTGCTTCAACATTTCAGACTACCGGCCAGGACCAACCCTTTCTAATCACTACCATCGTGAATAACAAATCCCATGCTTGATGGCAGAACGTTCTTCTCCTTTATTTCCCAACGTGTGCGAAGAATGAGTCTAGAATCTTACGTTAAAAGGCCACTGATTGGGGTGCCGCAGTCTGTAATTTGCAATTAACGAACAGGTCGGGGATTTGATTCGGGTCAAGGTCCTCATTTGCATACGTTTTGTTCCCCCATAGAAATTCCAAGTGTGTGTGGCAGCAGCCTCCCATGTCTATTTACCCACAATCTGGCAACATGGCCCCTCCCTCAGCATGGGCCAATCAGCCACTGCTCGGCATTTCCTTCAATATAGTGGCTCTCATTTGGAACTGGCCCTTAATGAATACAGGAACCTGAGCAGTGATTGAGATTGCTACTTGATGGTAAGCTTGTTAGAGCTGTGAAATTGCAAGCACCACCTCTGGCATTGTAATTGTGGTTGTTTCTCACAGTCGCTTGACGGGTCTGTTATGTTCTGGGCAAATGCTCAGAATGCAAAGTGGGGGACAAGAGGAGAATTACTTCAAGTTTGTGAAGTTTATGAATGGATATTTCTGCAAAAATCGTAAGGACGTCATGGTGGCATGTTCGTTTAAAGTCAACATGAAATCATAATTGATCCTGTTTACTTTACCTAGTTGATTCCAATTCAAAAGCTCTTGATTTAATTCTAACTTTGATTTGATTCCATTTCATTTGGGTATAATTCATTTATAGTGTCCATTTTGTTTACATGTGAAAGAAATTAATCTACAAAGAAAGTAATTAATCTCAAAAGCAACTGCTCTGTAAAAAGTGGTAACCTGCAATTTTGTTGGCATAAATTGATGTATTTAGGATGATTCAGTGATGTTAAATAATATTTTTGACATAAAAAATGTAAGTAAGATTTAAATTGTTCAAACTGTTATTCTAAAAAAAAATTATGTACTTTATGGAAATATTCTATCATTGAAAGTAATTACTTGATGATGATCAGTAACTGCTCTGATGGATTCAGTGAGGTTCAATCAGGATCAATCGGACTGATTCAAACAGTAACTCCTAAGTTCATGAGTCTTTTGAATGATTCATTTAAAGGATCAGTTCTTATGAGTCATTTGTTTGAGAATGGATTTGCACTTTTCTAATCAAAAGAGTCATTTGTTTCTGATTTGGACTACATTGTTCACACTATTGTTTCATACTGCCTACAATACGAAATGGGTAGAGAACATTTCAAATTGACTTTAGATGTTTCTATTTGCAATTACCCAGATTTAACCCTGAGATCTTCTAATCCTGAAGCAGTTAGACATTCAAAATGGTTGTCTTTTGTGGTTAACAAATACTTGGCACAGATGATCACCTGTTTGCTTAAGAACTACCCAAGAAGAACCCCATCTCAACATCATAATCTGAGACCAGACCTCCTTCCCTCCCTCCTGCAGATGTAGGGCAGGTAGTGTCCACACAGGCCAGAGCTCAGTGGCCCCTTCCCTGTTTGGCTCTATTGTGTGTTGAGGCATGCGTCCCTGCCCTCCGAGTCCCAGCACAGCTCTTGTTTGCTTAGGGCCTTGCTCGGACACAAAGATGCAGATGGCGCAAAGAGCAGCCCTGGAGTGCCTTTCGACACGCTCTCGCAGAGTGCTGGGTCATGTTCTCTCGCTGAGTACAAGACAGGAAATCCATTTAATTACCTGTGAAGCAGAAGAGTGAGTGTGGGGGGTTGACAGGGAAGGACTGTGTTCCAGGGAGGGAGCTCTACCCCGCAAGACCCTCCAGTTCTTCTTGCTCTGCCTCTCTCTCTTTTCCCACACCCCCTCTCGCCCTTTTCATCCGACTTCTTCCTTTGCCGTTAGCACTCACTGTCCTTCACTCAGTCCTCTCGGTCCAGCTTCCTTTCATTTTCTGCCTTTCTATTCTGGCTGCATCTTCTTTCCTGGCCTTCATTGGCCCTCTCTTTGTCCTCTAGTCTCTCTCTCTCTCTCTCTCTCACCCTCCACCATCTGTGTCATACTTTCTCTCCGAAGCTTAATTTTCAGTCAGACCTTGTCTCTCACTTGTCTCTCTTTTCTCAGAGCCTTACCTGTCCCCCCCCTCCCCCAGTTCAGCTGGCCTTTTTCTTTTTGCTGTTCAAGAAAATCACTGGAAATTAACAGTATTAATTTGTATATATAATACACACTTCTGTTACCAATGAAAAGTATGCATATTTATAACATGTTTAGAGTCCTTGTAAGCATGCACGCCTTCCAAGTGTTTCGCTGGTTCGAATCCCTCCCACACGTATGTGAGTGAGGTGTAGGGGGGTGAGTGTAACGGAGACCAGCTAGTAAGAGCCGTGTGAGTAAACCTCAATCCACTGCCCCAAGAGGAACGCTAGAGGCTGCGGTCCTTGTTAGCGTGAGCACCTCCCATGCCGGAAATGCCGGTTTGGAGCAGTGCAAGTATAACTGGGGGGCTTACATTGGTCCTGTGACCCGGATGTAGGTGAGTGTAACGGAGGCCAGCAAGTAAAAGCTCTGTGAGTAAAGCTAACTCCCCTGGCCTCTAGAGGCGCACTAGTGACTGATGCGAGAGGCTGTGGTCTTTAGCGTCCTTGTTAGCGCACCCGCCTCCCATGCCAGAAACGCCAGTCCAAATCGCACTCAGAGCAGTAAAAATGTTAAATGTAATTTAACCTTGTGCTGGCAAAACTGAATTTTCAGCAGATATTTCTCACAGAGGGTAATGGAAATATTTGTATTAAATTCTAAAAGAATGCAAAATAAATGCATTTAATTTAGAACCCCACTGTTTCTGGCAGTCAGTGCATACAGATGTTATTTTTTTTTTGGTGGCTGCGAGGACGTGTTCCTTTGAGACCGCAACCATCTATTACTGCTGACTTGGCGTGCATGCATGCTTTGCTTACTTGCGGGCTTAAAAGCAACATGGCAACCAGTGGGCCACAGCACACATGTTTGGCCCCGGTCTGCCGTAAAATGGTTTTCATGTCTTCATCCGTGTGTGCAGTGTGACTCTCCTGGTAATAGAAGTGGAATATGGCAGCAGCAGGTCTGTCCTCACCGGGGATGAGCTGTCATGTTTGAGGAAAGTTTGGCCTGGAGCCCGGCGTTTGAGTTCCACCAAAACAGCTTCCATGCTGCTAGTTATACCAAGCACTAAATTCACTAAACTTCCATCAATAGAAACACAAATGACCAGGATTACAGGTTTTTAGGTGAGGTAGTGGCTGTGTAATATTGCAAATTTGCCTATAAGAGAAAAATAATTAGAAAAAACAGAATCCATTGGTGTTAAATTCAAGAGGCGCGTGATGTATCCATAAACAGATGCTGAATTTTATGCACAAAGCGGATGACTGAAGGCCCTGAGGCATTCGGAATAACAGAAAACTTGGCTGATTTGGGAGGCCAGGTTTTGATAAGCATGGTTGCACGGCATGAATAGTCGAGAGCTTGGAAGCGCTTCACTGCTCCCTAGCAGCACATTAGCAGGCTGGAGGCTAACATTAGTTCTGTATGGAGGAGGAAAAAAACAGAGAAAAGTTTTCTGATAGCCCTAAGAGGTGTGCTCCAAGCAAAACTAGCCTACCAAATTAGATCTACTGCTTTGAATTGAAACTCTCAGAGTAAAACAGCTAATTGTATTTACTTATTTAGCATAGTATGCTCAGTAAACCAGGCCAAGAGACATCTGTTAGTAATTCATGAATATTTCAAGACCAGTGTTTACTTGAAAGAGCTACTGAAAAACTGTATGGCGTGAAGAAACGAACACTAGAAATGATGTGTATGGGAGGGAAAGAGAAGTGAATGCTAAAGTAATCTGTATCTGTTAAGATCACAGCCCGGCACACAGTTATTGCTATTATATTTGTGGATGAGTTTATCTGGAAAGCCTCACTTTCTATAAAAGTGCCATAAACATCTGATAACGTTACTGAAACATTTGCTAAAACAAGCCTAAAGTGGTTAGCTGGCTAGACTGCTGTCTGCTTTGCTTATTTTTTAGGGATTTTGGGATTCGGTGTCTGAACAAAATATTGTGAACAAATCTTTGAGACCAGCAAACCACCTTTGGCTAGTTTATTTTCAGTAGGGAAACATCTTAAATAACATATTTCATACATTTTACATCATAATTGTCACTGGTCAATATCACTGTTTTGTATTCCACATTTCACCAATCTGCAATGGCACAGCACGGCCCATTTGGAAAAGTCCATATTTTATGTTGTGCACATCAGAAGTAGCGCTAATTAAGCTGTCAAATATGCTTTTAAAAATGCATCTGATTAGCAAACACTCAAAAAATGTCATCTTCCAAATGCACATCGAAAATACATCTTGGTTCTCCTTCAAAAATTTGGTTTTGTCAAGATTTCTTAAATGTTCTTGAATGTCTCTAATGCTCACCAAGGTTGCATTTATTTGACTTATTAAAATAAATACAGTAAAACAGTAATGTTGTGAACTATTTTTAATTTATTTTCAATTTCAATTTAAAATAATAGTTTACATTTTAAATCATATTAAATTCAATATTAAATAGAAATGTATTCCTATTTTCAGCATCATTTAGGCTTCAGTGTCACACGATCCTTCAGAAATCATTTAAATATGCTGATTTGGTGAAACATTTCATATTATTATTATATCAATGTTGAAAACAGTGGTGCTTCTTATTGTTGTGGAAATTATGATAATTTTTTTCTAGGATATTTTGATTCATAGAAAGGTCAAAAGAACAACGTAACTAAACTAAAAACCAAAAAAACTACAGAGGATTATGGAAGTGCTTACACATGATATAGAGCTCTCTATCTCTCTTTTCCTCTGTTCTGTTCTTTCTGGGTGGGTCAGACAGCTAACGATCCATTGGGCCATGGCCTTCCCACAGGGGGGGTTCAAACACAGTTCAGACCCCAGCTCACAATGGGGAAAGAGGAGAAAAAGACCAACAAAACAAGTCCTGCTTAAAAATACTACAACATGATTCACTACAAAGAGTCTTGCCGTGTGAGTAGCCTTGATCTGTCAGAACAAACTGACAGCTGATTGGAAATTAATTTAAATAGTACAGTAGTTGTGGTCTCAGTGGATTAATGGGAAATCAAAGCATTCATTTTAAATACTGTATTCTATCAAGGTGGGTTATTGAATACACATTTCAAAGCTCTATGATGAAAGCCTTTTAGGTTGCAACCGTAAAGAAGAGTTCTGGAAAATGTGACATCTTCACTGATACGCACTTAGCCATCCAGCTTTGCTTACTGCTTTTTGTTGTCAACTCGTTTCAGACGTTTCCATCAAACACAATAAAAATATGAAACCTGGCGTTCCCTCCTCAATAAATCCATTAATAAATCCCGGCGTGGGTGACAGGATGATGCCAGCACGCCATTTATAAGGGCATTGTGCGGCTATATATTTATTCATTTGGCCATTCATCCTAGTAGACCTATTTTTTATTTATTTATGTCTACATAGGGGAGGATAATTACTTCAAAGTGGGCTGCCAGCACAATTTGTACCGGATTTATTATTTACAGGGTGTTGTAAACGTTCATATTTAGTCCTACACCTATTTTACTGTGGTTACAGATTGCAAAACTTCCTTTTTTGCACACAAATAAGCCCATGACAGTAACATTATGCATTGTAATGCCATTCAAACAGATCTGAACATAGGCTGTGGAACTATGAGGAGGCAAGAGTGGCAGTGCCTCTTCAAAAAAATTTGATGAGAAACTAAAGCGTGCTGTGGGTTTGGTGGGGGGTAATTGAGAATGAATAGGGGAAAGTCACGTTAGAGAAGGCAATGCTTCCATTGCGCTATGATTTGCCTGTTACTCTGTTTACACAATAAATACCGCCTCTTGTTTTTGTGCGCATTTTGTGTCTGCAAGTCTAAATGGACAAATAATGGTGTTAATGTAAAAAAAAAAAAGTAAGTAAGCAACTCACCCACTTAGATAACACCTCTTTGTCATGTCAAAATCAACCCGGAAATGATTTTGCTGAATGAATTTGTTTCTGTTACTGTTATTATTTTGAAATAAATGTAAATATGTAAGTGTAAAAATGCTTAAAAGGCACTAACTTGATGAGAAATATACTTTGTTTCAATGAATAAAACATTAATTATTTTGTAATACAAAACAGAATAATTGTGTTGATGTTGTTGTTGTTGTTTAATTTTCCAGGTTAAATAAGCATTACTTACACTGATGCTTATTTAAAGGGTTAGTTCACCAAAAACAAAAATTCTGTCATTAATTACTCACCCTAATGTCGTTCCACACCCGTAAGACCTTTGTTCATCTTCAGAACACAAATATAAGATATTTTTGATAAAATCCGATGGCTCAATGAGGCCTCCATTGACAGCAAGATAATTAACACTTCCAGAAAGCTACTTATATTTAAAACAGTTCATGTGACTACAGTGGTTCAACCTTAGTGCTATGAAGCGACAAGAATACTAAATAATGACTTTATTCAACAATATCTAGTGATGGGAGATTTCAAAACACTGCTTCATGAAGCTTCGAAGCTTTACGAATCTTTTGTTTCGAATCAGTGGTTTGGATCGTGTATCAAACTGCCAAAGTCATGTGAACCATTCAAAACAATTATGACGTAACAAAGCCTCGTTTACTGAAATCACATGACTTTTACGCTCCGAACCACTGATTCGAAACAAAAGATTCGTAAAGCTTCGAAGCTTCATGAAGCAGTGTTTTGAAATCACTAGATATTGTTGAATAAAGTTGTTATTTTGTTTTTTTTTGGCGCACAAAATGTATTCTCGTCGCTTTATAGCATTAAGGTTGAACCACTGCAGTCACATGAACTGTTTTAAATATGTCTTTAGTAGCTTTCTGGGCATTTGAAAGTGTTAATTATCTTGCAGGCCTCAATGAGCCATCGGATTTAATAAAAAATATCTTAATTTGTGTTCCAAAGATGAATGAAGGTCTTACGGGTGTGGAACGACATGAGGATGAGTAATTAATGACAGAATTTTCATTTTTTGGCGAACTAACCCTTTAACCTGGAAAATGTGTCAATTTTAAGTGTTACTGGAACATGGATAAAAACAACAACACCAAAAAAGTGAGGACTTTGCCTTCTCATTTCAGAACACGACTGCAATCCATTGCTCTGGAACCATTTCATCCTCATTTGTTTTTTGGATGTGGCGCTACCTTCACAAGCACAGCAGATAATGGAGGTTCCTCTGACGTGTTAAATCAACGAGCGCATTTTTCCTTCTCATTTTGAATGAGTAAAAAATGAATACCGTGTTCATTTGTCTGGAGGCCAACACGTGCCACGCCTAGGCTGAAAGGGAAAGACGCCTGGCCTCTATAAATCACCAAATGAGACTGGAGATAGTGTGCAAGGTGTTTGCGGGAGATAGAGTTCTGCAGTGCGGGTGCTGGAGCGTGAACCCAGACGGGTGGGGGTTACGGGAGGAGGGCGGGAGGAGGGGAGACAGGCTGGGCGGCATGGAGTCGTGACTCCGCTGTCCCTCGCCACCTGTGTGGGGGAACGGGGTGAGTGTTGGCAGGTGGCGGGCCGCCTGTGGCAGGTGAGGAAACTGTCACCTCCAGCTGGCATCCCAGGCCCAGAGAGGGCTGCAGGGATTGAAGAGGAGAGGTGGAAGAGGAGGCTTGGGGGAAAGGTGGGTGTGCGCGGTGGTCCTCCTCTACCAGCTTGCACCTGCGTCCCACTGGGATGGGATGAAGGGTGATGGCCTTGAGACCCATAGCGAAAGGCTCAGCTGGAAAGCAAGAGTTCCATCACAGACTGTTAGCTTTACTGCGAAGTGAGGTGTCGCATTTGTCAAGCACAGCCATAAATCACAGACATATTCATAGCCTGCTTTGGTTTTATTAAATAAGGCAAGTTTAATTGTTAGTTATCTTTAAAAATAGGATGTAGTTTGGTTATGGCTTCCTTCCATGCGATTTCAATTCTAGCAAAGATAGGCAGCCATGTAACTGGAATTAAAGCAAACGGCACACTCCTGCCTTCACCCAGGCCAGAAGGAGCCGTGAAGCTCATCATGTTGAAAATAATTAATAACACATTTAATAAATAGCTCCTGAGCCGCTGATGTAGTCTCACCATCTGTTACAGTATAACGTTCTCCACTTTATTAATGTGATACAGCCATTAGATGACTATGGAGATGACACAATAATGCATGGCATCATTCAGATGCTATTTGTCTCCTTAAATTTCCAATCTGGTGCCCTGCTTTTTTGTTGTTGTTGTTGTTGTTGTTGTTTTTCCAATTCTCCTGCCGACTGATTAAGCCAGTACATTTTAGGTAAAGATTTCAGCTTGACCTTGTTGATCGAACGATTTCAAAGTGTAAGCAATAGAGAGTTTGCCCTCAAGCATGTTGACAATTTACAGATTGCTGCGTTTGTTCAAGAAAAACTCATTGTCTAACAGCCCACTGTGATGGGGTAGTTACATCATTGTGCTGTAGTATGTACTGAAATGTTTTGCTAGAAGTAGTTTGAGACAAACCAGCAGGTTCTAATATAATTGGAGAAAGTTATCTGTTAGCATCCTGTTGCTAGCCATTAGCATGGCTGTTGCTAGGCTAGCCCATTCAACCCCAGAAGTACACAACCTACATTTTTGCTTCATGGGCATTCAGTTCTGAAAAGAATATTGAGACATTTACCTGAGCTGTAAATGCCATGCTAACTGATCACTTGGTTGCATCCCAGTTCGTGTACTTTGTAGTATGAATAGTGTGAGTAGTGTGTTCGCTGGAAATTCCAAAAATAAGAAGTGCACTTCAAATACCCGGATGATACACATATTTAAACGACTCATGCAAGTAACGTCCGCAACTTTAATTACGTAGAGGAGGGGTAGGAGGGGCTATCAAACTTACCAGTAAAGTACATATGATGCATTTAAAGATTTTATGCATTCGGAAAGATTATATTTACATATTGAGCACACATGGATGCCACTACAAAGTCGTAATTATGAGTGGGAAGTTGAGAGCTCAAAAAGTATTCTTGTTGCTTCATAACATTAAGGTTGAACCACTGTAGTGACATGGACTATTTTAACAATGTCTATACCTTTCTAGGCCTTGAAAGGTGCAATGACGTTGCTGAACCTATAAAGGTCGGAACACACCAACCCGACTAGTGGCAACGAAAGCTGACGGTACGGAACACACTGAGAAAACTTAGATGGCCAACGAACAAAAACTGCCCGACGGCCGACTGTCGGCTTGGTGTGTTCCTGGAGCCGTAATTTTGCTTTCCAACTCATAAATATGAACTTCCCATGGGAGGACTTAAACACACCAGTAGTGTGTGTAGTTAAAGTGCTTATTGTATTGAATGTCATTGGAGTCACAACTAGTTTAGTTATATTGTTAGCCAACTGCTAACCCGCAAACTGTATACAGATTCTACCAACCACTGTGGTTTGAAATCCTAACACATTTTTCCCTGTTTGAGTGAAGGGTTTTGGTCATTTTTTCCTGAAATCTCTATTTGATCTTACATGAATCATTAAATATAGGTTCTGTGGGTTGAAGGCAAGAATTGATTCACAAGGTGCTTTAAAAGGCCAAAACATGATTGGAAGTGAAACCTTGTAAATAATGTTTGGCCGATATGCCTTGTTTCCTGCTCATTGCTGCGCTTTCAATGATTCTGTATGCATGCCCAGTTCGTCCTATGTCAAAAGGTATTCCTGGGCTTAAAGAATTGGATTGCTGTGCCCTTTCGAAGCTATGTTAATTTCCGTGGACACACAGAAGTGTTTACCATGTGTAAGGGGAAAGGCATACAGCGTATGGGCTGATCTTCACAGCTTGTTTGCATCTTGTGTTTTCAGGCGAATCAGACTGAGGAGGTTAAGGGTGCCAATCCATGACGCTGTAAGTGGAAAGATGGGGCGGAATGTGGAATGGACAAGATATGAGAGTAGATGAACGAGGTATCGCCGTTGAAAGTCATTTTCTTTCTTTCCAGTCCGTGAGTGTTGTTCATGACGCACATGCTTTCCCATCTGACCCGAGGTGAATCTCTCTCTCTTAACCTGCAGCAGTCGAGATGGACGGTCAGTGTGGAGACTGTTGTATATCCCTCTGAAAGCCCGTGTATGTGCGGCCGGACTCAAATATCACATTAGGAAATGTCAATCAGTTCATCAGTGGCTTTGTCTCTCCTCTGAGCTTCACTTTCCCTCACTGACTTAATGGTAAAAGCAGAAAATCTAAAATGTCTGACTCGGTTGGCACAGCATCAGGGGGCAATCAGTCACTTTATGTTACATCACGGATGGCAGGTCAAGTAGAACAGACCCAATAGCTTCACTGACTGCTGGCCAAAGTAGAGTTTCAGCCATCCTTCACCTTGCTAGGAATTGCTAAAATAAACAGTTGTAAAGACAGTCAGCAGCTGTTAGTCTGAATAATCAGTTGAGAATATCTCAGTTGAGTGGTTTAATTTAGAATTTATTTACTTTCTTTTATTGCATTTATTTAAAAATGTTTGCAGTAAAGTATATATTCTTTAATTGAGAGACAGTCATAATGCAGGAATATGAAGCTTTTTGAAGTTATTTTGTTATTTTGTTATATGAATTCTTTAGTAAATAATTTGTTGTACGAGTTATGTGAGCTGTAAAGGTAATCCAAAATTGGCAAGGAAAAAAACAACAACACTAAATGTATATAATAAAATGCAACGTACATAGTAAGTAAAGCAAAATAAAAAGGTTTTCCAGTTTTAAATAGGAAGGAGAAAACTGTTCCCATATGTTTTGTTATTGATATCAAAGACTGATCACAATCAGAAATACTTCGGCTAATGTTCTTTATGTAATTATGTCTATTTAATAAATTAATTATAGGTTCTAAAGCAAAGTCAGCTGTAAATTTTCTTATAGAAGGGTGATATGTAAACCTCCAGTACTGGTAGTGTTGTACCTTCTAAACCATTAACATAAGACATAAGTGAATCATAACTTCTTTTTTTTTTAAAAACAAAAAACAAAAAAACAACTCTACATATAGCTCACTCCAAAATGAATATGTATTGCCATTGTCAGTTATTAAGTGATTTCTATACAAAAGGAGTTTATTCAGCATATTAAATTATCTCCTCCACTGACTTCCATTCAAACAAAAGAGCCTCTGGTCATCATGCGGTGCATAAAACCTTTCTGAGCTAATCTCTAAGGCTTCCCATGGGGAAGAGGTTCTGGATGAGGTCTAAGTAGTCAGACCATGTAAACAGTGCTTTACAGATAGTTATGGCTCTTCCTGGTATTTTGTTTACACTACTAAATGGTGCAATAGTTACGTGTTTTAAAGTGCCCCCATTATGCCTTTTTTAAGGTTCTAATATTGTTTTGGAGTTTCCTACAACAGGTTTACATGCATGCAAGGTCAAAAAACACTGTCGTTAAATCATAATATACATTTAATTTCACCTGAGTTTTCAATCTTTTGTAAAATTTGTTTGAAGCAGTTCAATGAATCAGTCTCTCTAAACCCCTCCTTTCCGTGAGCCTACACTGCTCTGATTGGTCAGATGGCACAATCCTTTGTAATAGGTCTAATGCGCGCATCGCGCGCCCATTGCTATAACTGAATGACAGCTATCAATTCACAAGACACTGTATACAATGTATGGACAGGAAAGATAGCATCAATTTTACCGTATCAATTCGAGCCTGAGTCCGACGATGAAACGTCTGAAGTAGTCGATCAACTAGAAACTGATTCGCAATCACAACTGGAGCAGGACGTTTCTCTATGGTAAGTGTCACATTAGTTATTTATAAGACGTGATAGCAGCGTCACTGTTATACTTATGTTAGGTGCACCTGTGGGAACTGCATCAGAGTGCCAAGCGAAGCTGAAAAACCTCTAAACATAAGATAAACATTTAGGCTAGATGTGTACACAGACTTTTTCGTCATAACTTTTAACAAAGAAAAATGGCTATATTATTGTTTGACATTACAATGGTGTTTATTGTTTACAGAGAGAATACTTCAACTAGTTCGCATGGACTAGCATCTTAACATCTATTACAATACAGATAGAGCTCCATACTACTGTAATAATAAAAACGCAGAGGAAAAAAACCCCTTTGTTTTGTATGTTGTAAACTCCCACGTTAGCCGAGGCACAAACGTGAATAGCTGATAATGCATTAAATGCAATGCACTTTGTAAACCAAAGTCGTGCTCCATCCTTGATCATTACTCCAAGTATAAAACAGACAAGCTGCATTAATCGACACATTTTTATATAATACTGGACCCACATCTGAATAGCAGGACTACAGAAACGTGAGTTAGCCGGTTAGCAGGAGACATACAGACTAGGGTGTACGTTACACAACATAACATACAAAACTACAAATTTTTAACGATCGCTAGAAAATATAAACATCAATTATTAATCATACTTACAGGTTGAGATTCAGAGGAGCAAGCTGGTCCAAAGAAACTGGGCATTGATCCATATTTTAAGACCAAGCGTTTTGTGTATCCTGCGTTAAACTCCCTGAGGTTTGAGAAGCAGTCGTCAGTTAAAATGACGGGAACACAACAAAAGATTGTACTGCTGTGGCATTGTTGAAAAAATGAATTTTCCCCTGGCATCTGCACGTGCAATAAGTGGCCGGGCAATATGTGACATCAACGAAACGGCTTGGCATTCGTTTTACAAACGACTCCTTTAATTGACTCAGAGTCGGCTCTTACTTTTGAGAGACAATAACTTTATATAAAGTGCACTTAGAGATTTAAAACTTTGCATGATGTTTTCATTCACTTAGAGCTATGTTACACACTACATGAAAGGTCATTTTCAAAAATACATAATAGGGGCACTTTAAGCATTCATTTATAGCTCTGCTTGCTTGTCTTCTAGGATTTCATTGTCATTGCATTGTTGTAAATTACTGATCCATTCTTTTTTACGAATGGACAAGTCGGCAAGGACCGGTCAAAATAATTTTCTTTGGAAATCGAAAGCGTGCCACAGATTCTGTCCTTAGATTCAAAACTGTAAATAACCTTAAATTATTTTAAACATATAGCTGAAGAGGACTCTAAAACTTCTGTTGTACGTACATGGCTAAAAATGCTGCTGTTATTGTTTTGTACTACTTTGTCATGGCAAGTTATGAGGACAAGGTTTAGCAGAAGGCCTTTTTTTTTCTTTCATTTTTCTAGCTCTCCCATTGACCAAATAACTTGGTCGGAGGATTTTATTGTGAAATGCTTTGATTGAATTGGTCTGTAGTTCATACACTATAAACCCTGTAAACATCTTTACAGGTCTGCACTGTCAGCATGTGGCCAAAATTAAGTAGTAATACTCTTGCATCAACCCATAACCCATCCTGCTATAGCTGAGATTCACTGTAAGGCTGGAAGTTATTAACAATATTCTGTATGAGTTCTGCCTAGGCTTCAAAACAAGTGTCAAAAAAAGAGAAGAATCAAAAAAAAAAAAAAAAAAAAAAAAAGCTTGCACAAATTCAAAATAATTCATGATCCATCTTGTTTCACTATTGGATTGCTATAATAGTTTTGTTAATATTAATTAACAAATCCCTGGCATGCAAGTGTTGGATACACCCAGCAAAAAAGAAAAGTTTCTGAGGCAGAGTTATTAAAATTTTGATTTAAATCTGTGACATTCATTAGTTTTTTTTCTTTTAAATAATGTTTCCTAATCATTAAAAAATAATAATTATTATTATATTGAATAATTGTACATATGAGCATAATTGTTTACACATCATATTTTTATTTTTTACATTTGTCTGTAGGGAATTCTGAGCGATCTCTTACGTCTTTCATGTCCATGTTCAATATATGTGTGAGGCTGAACGATGCCATTCTTTAGGCAGGCAGCATTTGCTTTCTGCATCTCAATAAGTTGTTCCACATCATCATAAATAGATTTCATCTTGCAGATTTGCATAAGGTCAAGGCCTGCAGATGATGAACTGACCAAAATGCATGGCAAACAATCTTGATTGACAGCTAGCTTCTTGTTGAGTTCACTTGCCTGGCACCACAAAGACTTGTAATCATCCGACCTCTCACCTCTCCTTTCTTCTGGTGTTTTGGGTATGAGAATACATTTTAATATTGGCATCGAACCTATCAAGGAATAGTTGCAAATATGCTCCATTCTGCATAATGCAGATTCTCTCCTTCGCCGCCTCCTGAGTCTTCTCGGATGGTTCATTGTTGCAGCGGCATTCACAATGGCGGAAATATGAGTGTCATAAATAAAGGCTGATGAGTCAAAGCTTGGATTGTCATCTAGTGTGACAAAAGGGTATTATTCTGTTGCAGGGCTGGGAAAAACGAGGAATTATCTGGACCAGGGAAAGAGCTTCTCCTGCCATAAGACCCACATCCAAGTCTGGTTTTGCAGATAGACTTGTTCCAGCTCACGGTCGGACTGTGCTGAGCATGAAAACAGATGGAGAAAGGGAAGAGGTAGAGATAGAGGCCGCAGGGGAAGAGAGAGCGAAAAAGAGAGGAGATATGACAGAAGCAGTGTGTCCATAACGGAGAGAGAGCAGACCCACTTTGGGCGGTCAGAAAATGTGTGTTTGCTGATGTGAACCCGTGCTGGAGGGCCACACTCTTCAAAGCTACATAACATTTAACATTATTTGGCACCATGCGTAGACTGCATTATTGGTTGCCATTCTCTCTCAGACATTCATGAGGTGAGTAGGAGCTTGTTAAACAGTGAAGAAGCTGGAATTCCATCAACATTAGACTTTAAAGAGCATTTTAAAATCACATATTTGCAACAAAAGCCATATAGAGCATTTACAAGCACTCTGGAAAACACTAAAGTCATGCTTTAAAGAGTTGTCATTGAACCCGGCAGCATCCCTCCAGAGAGGCCCTTGGCTTTAGCCCTGTCTGTACAGCTTCCCGAACACATCCCAGTACCTGGTTGGAATCTGACTAGACCTTTAGATCATTTTCTCTGTCTCTTGATACCAAGGGAAGTCTTAACTGGCTGCAGGCCAGCCTCTAATGGGCACTGGCAACTTGTTCATGTAGATCTGCATTACTCTGATTCAAAGGTTCCTGAAATTTTGTCCAATGTTGTTTAGACCCAATGGGCCAGTTTCCCGGACAGAGAGTAAGCCTAGTCCTAGACTAAATTGGCCTTTAAAACAAGATTAACAGAAATCTGCTTTCTCTGTCATGGTTTTTAATAGTCCTAGACTTATGGAGCTTTTCCACTGCATGGACAGCTCGGTATGGAACGGTACGGTTCGCTTAAATAGTACCACCTCAGTTGAGGTTCCAAGCCCGCCGTACCGATCCTAAATATGACGTGTAAACACTGCAGATCACTGATTGGTCAGAGAGAATCGTCTCTACCGTCATTGGATTTGAAACACGAGACACCAAACCCGTTAGATTTAAATAGTCGGTAACAGCCACCACAGTATCATTTGTTCGTAAAATGACCTTGCTTTAAACAACGGTCACACACAACTTGAAAAAAGAATGGCTGTATCGTGGTCAGTAGACGAGGATCCCACCCACTTTGAAGTGGTACTAAACTGCAGTGGAAAAGCAAACTGAAAGTAAAACGAGCCGAGCCAAGCCGAGTCGTTCCACGCAGTGAAAAAGCACCAATAGTCTAGTCCAGAGGTTAATAAGTCTGATTTCCGTGGACGAAGAATAATAGAGCTACTCCAAGACTAAATTTGAGGCTTAAATTAAACCTTCAAGGAGGCAGGTTTAACTTCAGATTAATGTTGTTTTTCAAAGACAAACTAATGTCAGTTAAGATCTATATATTATCATGGTAATGAATATGACAATGTATTTGGTCTTGGCGGAATAGATCTTCTATGCTGCTGCTGTTGATTATTGCTGCTGGACTTTCTACTGCCAATCATAAGCTGCTGTGAGTAAGACAGATTGCTGCTACACAATAGCATACATTAATAACCCCATAACAGATCTATACGGGTGGAGCTGGGAAGGTGGAGGGTTTTAGAGGAACTCTGAAGCGCACAGCAAATTGCTATAGTGAATGTAACCAGCCATTTAAATGTGACAAGCTTATTGCTTAAGATTGCAACATGGCCAATCAGCTTGTGTGTCATATATATATTAGATATATATATATATATATATATATATAATGGAAAGGTTTACTTTAAACCTCGATTTAGTCCTAGAGTAGCTCTAGTCATCCTCTCATTATTCCTGTCAGTATTCATAAATCTTTATGTGCAGGTCCTCTGCCAGTCTTAAACCTCTCTCTTCTGGTGATTTTTGTTTTTTTGTTTTATTTTATATTCTTTCACAACACCTGTATTGAATAACTACTGTAATGGTCCACCCCACAGATTTCACAAAACAGTACTGAGTAAGGTAATAAAGCTGGATGATTCAATCTTACCTGAAGTTGTTGTTCTTGTAGAGGTGTTCATTTGCATTGAATTAATTTCAAGTTTCCAGGCATTTGCAGTTTTTCTTAGCCATTTCCTTTAAAAGAGTTTTCTCTTGTATTCTTATTCTGCTGCTATTGTTGTCCTTGGATTGCTTCTTCAGTCCCATACAATTTTAAGCTTTACTTGGTTCATTCCATGTTTTATAGAGCAACCATTCGTGCTAATTCAGATTAGCACAGTTGGTTTTAAATAATCTAGTTCAGGACTCCATAGTCCCAAGTGTTATCTGTACTTAATTTGCGTTTCGGAAATTATTAACTGATTAACTTTTCTAGATTTAGGCCTACTCCTTTATTAATTTAAACCCTGTCTGGGAAACCGCCAAAATATGTTCTTCGAAAATATCTTCTTGTGTGTTTCGCTGAAGAAATTCAGTGATGCAGGTTTGGAACGACATGAGAATAGGTTTTTGGTTGATCAATAAGCTTCTTTGGCCAAGCAGGTTTGACCATGGTACTTGAACTGGTTGACCAGCTAAGTTTTAGCTCTGCTTCTCATCAGTAAATGACTTACGTCCACCAGAATGTTATTTTTGTAATTGCATTTTGTTTGTCATGAGACACAGTAGACCAGAATGGAAGTTCATGCTGATCTGAACTGGTCTTTCAGCTAGACAATATCATCATTTGAGTTTCTGTAAACATTTTTTCATTATTACTATCCTCTTTTATAGCAAGGGTAAAGAAAACATATATCGTATAGACTATTTAATATGTGCTTAATGTTAAACTAAATGAGTTTGTGGAGCACTGGGAATCCGATTCCACTATGTGACTAAATCTCCTGTATATGCAGTGAAAGTTCTCTCTTGTAAGCTGTTCGCTCTGTATTCTTTTGAAGGGATGATGCACTTCACATCTGTGCATCTTATTTTTATCCAGCGAAGCTGAGATCCGCAATTATTTGTATGCACGTATGCCTGTCACAACAAGCGAGTAGCCAGGGGAGAGAGCCAAGAGTGATGTGTGTAACAGCAAATTTGATCCTATCTGAAAGGGCTCAGAGAACCTTAACAGAGATCAAAGCTGACACTAAGGCGCTCAGACTGCCAACTGGAAAAGGAGGGGTGATAAAAGAGAGAGAGAGGGCTGAAAAAACTGGGAGTATCTCATCCTTGTCTAATTACACATTTCAGACAGCTCATGACCAATTATCCTCCCCTTAGTAGCATCTGCCCTTCTCAATGACCGCCGAGCTGCAGTCTGGGTTAAAAAAAAACATGCTCCTGAGTTCCATGTTTTCTTCTGTGCTCATAAAGAAGTGATAACCATGCTGCGAGGACATCAGCTTTTTGTTGTGTTTTTGTTTTTTCAAACCTAAAGCATGTTTTTTTTCCACCCCCTTTTCCGCTCTTAAGTCTGAAGTCCCAACGGAGAGGGTTGCTTTTTAATGCGGACTTTCTTTAAGGTGACAGCAGCATTAAATCTGCTTGTTAGCTGTGAGGCAAAATGCAGACCCTTTCCACCATCTCTGTGGTTTCAAAGAGCCCTCTAAACCTGGGCTTTTCTCAAAACGATTCTCCCCCAGGGTGGCTTTTTGAAGCCTTGATACACACTGTCTTGGCATCCCATAAAGCTTTTTTATACAGCAGGTAATGTCACAAGGTCACCTCCAGAGGGGGTCGGAGAGGATGTGTGGCCTGTCCTTGCCTGAGGCCACCTGTGGGCCGCTCTCAGGAAGCAGGAAGCTGCGGTTCTTCCCGGGCCTCTTCTCAAGGTTTGGAGCTGAATTTCAAACCATGCAGGTGGCACACTGCTGTTCCATTAAGGTAACCCGTATTTGCTCTGAGCATTTTGAGAGAGTGCCCAGAGCTAAAATATAATTCATGAAATTCCCCGACTTTGTTCTCAACCCTCCTGGGATGGTGGTGGATGAATAAGAGAGTAAACATGGTGAATTATGACTCGCAAACAAATGTTGAACAGGCCGTGGTTTGTTTTTCAACCTCAAACTGGTGTGAACAGCTTCATTTCAGAAAGGATTCTGCAACAGAATAATGTTGGTTTTTAAAAATTTTATGAAAATTGTGGCAGCAGTGGGAGAAAACTTGAACAGTGTAGCCATAATGCATTATTGGAAATAACAGAGCAGTCTTTAAAGTATATCCAATAATATACTGCTTTGTTTTAAGTCCACATGACCTTGTGATATTTTTTATTCTTTCCCCCTCCCTTGAAAATATACTCCACCGGAGGTCCATACAGGGAAAACCCTTGCTGCACTGCTCAACTAATTGTTCCATTAAAAACATTTCTTTATGTTTTTTTTTTTCCTTAATTAGATGTTGTTGCTAAAGGTGCAGTTAAGCGATTTCTGAAAAAACGCTGTTGAAAGTGGATCGGACCGAGCACCACAACAAACTACTGCCAGTCAGCAGTAGGGGGGCTTATACACTCATAGTAGGGGAGGAGAGCGAGTGAGAAAGATTTGAAGAAAGACTGTAGAAAGAGAGATGGCTGAGAGACATTACAAAAGAGAAAGGTCAGAGGAATATCATTGGAAAAAGAAGGTTATGATCAGGCAAGAGCTTTAATATCAGAATTGCTTTCCAGCACTGAAGAGACCTTAACAGGAAGGCCTGAAAATGGATGCTAGAGGTTGCATTGTTTCTGTAACATCGAGTAACATTAGTTTTGAGCGTGTGCTGCTGGCGACTAACAACCAACTCTTGCTTGTGTATACTCGTGTACTGTTCATTTTTTGTTCTTCTTTGTCATTCGCTCATCATCTTCACTTATTTTTCTTCGCTTCTACTATGATAAAGAGGCGTCTGCTCTTGCATTGCGTGTTTGTGCATTTTGGGGGCGGAGCAATGAAGGGAGGGGTGTGTATGGTATTATGTAGAAGAGTATTGTGAAAAAGAGATCATTTGAGCGAGTTATATTACCTGCATTCAGTTTTAGCATTTTTCTTTCTGGTCAGTCCAACAGTATGTTCATAATAAATAAACAGTTTAAATGTCCGATGTATTATCTTTGTCCTTTTAACAGTAAGGGGTTTTCCCGTGACTGACAGCGCTAGTCAAAGCATTGTCAGTTGCGTCTTGTTCCGTGTTCACAACAATTCTTCACAACAACAGTCTTTTCAATGTAAAAGGTCTTCGCTACTGACTGACACACTCATAAAGACAGTCTTTGTCGCCATCTAATGGCATAATAATGTAAATTCTGTAGCTTTCACGGTCAGGGACTATTTTTTCCGGCGGAAGGAAGGCTTTTAGTGAAACTTTACTTTATGAAAGTTGCATTGATACATATTTTTTGGCTTTTAATATTTGTATTGTGTGGTAACCGTTTTATAAAAGCAATAAGGTACTCGAGGCTAGTGCTTTATCGTGAATAAGTCACAGCTGAAGGGGTTGCAGGCACTCCGCTTTGCGTCGTGCCTAACAACGCCCTTCAGCCGTGACTTATTCACGATACAGCACAGCCTCTCATACCTTATTGCTTACATAAATATATATAAATCTATTTGATGTCAGAAAATCACATTGTATGCATATGTATTTTATGGCTTCCTTTCCTTGCACTCACTGTGTTGACCTCCCTCTCCAACTCCAAAAACTCTGAAACTTGCACTGCATCTAAATTAATTCAGACAAATGTAGTCCATTTCTTTCCTTGGCGTTGACAGAAGCAAGCCAGAAGGCTCCGATTAGAGCTTTAGGCCCAGGCTTAGCCTTGGAGCTGCGGATGGTCTCATAAGTTTAGATAAACTGAGGGCTGGATCTGCCGGCTTCAGCGGGGGAGATCAGCCAGATGCACGAGAGTGTCTGTCCATCAAAAAGCAGACCTTTCCCACATAGCGACAGGCTCTAGTGAACCAGACAATTGCAATGTAGCCATGTGAGAACAGGGCAAGATGGAGTCACGTTCAGCCACTGAAGTTGTTCCAGAAAGCACCACTGCAGATGCCACTGCTTTGAACGTAGAAGATCTCTAACAACCAGCCAGTCAGAAAGAAATGACTTTACATTATAGCATACACCCACTCGCGGCGTCTACCATCACTCAAGGTCGAACAGGGGAGGGAGTCAGAGTGCAAATAACCATCTTTATAGTGGATAGACCCATTCACATCTGAGTGCAAATGATTATTAGCGTCAAGCCCTTTTTAGGAGCACTTCAGGATATGTTGACTTACTACAACCAGAACTGGTGCTACAATGTTTTTCTTCTTTTTCTCCCAGATTAGAAAACTGCTCAAGAAGCATTTTTCAGAATTCCCTTCTTTTCTTTTCCATGGCATCCTTTACTTATCTTTACTTACAGATAACGTTACTTATCTTCTCAGGCTCTGTGTCAGCTCTTTGGTCCGTCAGCATCTTTACGTTCATATAATCCGCTGTGCCGTATAGTAGGCTTCAGCCCTTTAGCTATGTTATTAAACCTCTGTCCTTCAGGGTGGAGGGAATGAAGTGCTTGTTTGATGGAGCGTTGGAGAATCGGGCCCCTCCTTCCACTCCTTGTAGATGTGCTGAGAGTAAAAGGTTGGCTGACATGGACCTGTGCATGTGATGCATCTCTCAGAGCTCTCGCTGGGTCAGCATATAGCCAAAACCGCCAAGCAAACTTGCGGTATCGTTGCACACACAGCCCTGCGGTTCTGCCTGACAGTGATTTCACTAAAGGTTCCTGCTGAACAACAGACTGGAGCTCATCTATAGCCTGTTGTGATGCTAATGGTAACTGACACTATCAACCAACTGATTTTGCTGCCTGTAATAACCAACCAAAACCATCACTCAGACCTTGCTGAAATATTTAACTCTGCCCTCCTTGAGACTTCTGTTTCAGCTCAAACTGTTCTTGTATGTAGGCATCACTCACATTGTGTTATGAAAGTTTAAACATAGTAAGTCTGAGCTGGATCAGAATTATATACAATGTTCTGTCAAATTCTGTCAGTTTCCATTTCAAATATTTTTCATTATTCTCTAAAATACATGTGTTATTTGTGAATAACATGAGAGTGGTGTACTAGGTTTCGTGCCATTCAGAACTCCCTTTAAATCCAATGAATTTGAGTGTGCCATGTGCCAAGACAAACTTTTAACGTTGGATTGACAACTTCTTTTTATAACGTTTAGACAGTTTTGAAGGTTTATAGATTCTGAAATCTGCATTCAAATTTAAAATATAGCATGAGGATGTGTCATGGCAGGTTTGATGCATTAATGGTGGTTTTCAGTGAATAGTGACTTAAATTACAGTCTTTTCCTCATTCTAAGCCTTTTTATATCTTCTGAAGACTTGGATATACAGTGTACAAGTGATATGGAAGTACTTAAACTACCGTTAAAAAGTTTGGGTTCGGTAAGTGTTTTAAAATGTTTTTGAAAGAATTATTTTATTTTCACTGAGGCTGCATTTATTTGATCAAGAATACCATAAAATCAGTATGTTTCTGATAAATAGAAACTTTTGAATGGTAGTGTACTTCTATCCTGGTACTTTTTCCCAATCAATTTGTGAAAGTGAGTCAAACTTGCCATCAATAGTTGTCCCTGTGTAACTCACTTGGGATATATGTCTTACTAGAAGACAATCCATTAAAAATCAGACCATTAGAAAATAGCAGTTAGAGACTTTTCTGACAGACTCTGTGATTGACGATAACCTTACTTTGACTTTTCTCCTCAAAGTCAGGTCACCTAACTCTTTTACCTGTAAAGAACACTGAGACATGGGGAAACTCATAGTTTCACAGTGAGGTGACGTATAGTGGTACTTTTGATGACTGAGTTCACTAGCTCTGACAAGCCTGAAACAGAGAAAAAGCTTCTCTCCACAGTGGGCCAAGCCCTGCCCTTTAAAGGTCTCGATCGGTTTTTAAAATTTATAAGAGCACTGGGGCATGTGCCTCAGGTTCAGATTTCTGAATGCAGCGCTGCGCCTGTTCAATGTTCCTCTCTCCCGCTTGCCGAAGCTTATTAGTGACACTGGTGAAATGCCCAGTGCTTCAACCCTTCCCCCTCATATCTGTCTGAGTAAAAGCCTTTGTGGTCCAACACAATCTCTACTGTAAACAACCTCTCATAAATGAGCTCAGAGCCATAAATAGGACATGATAGATAAAAGAATGTCACCATTGACACCACAGTACAGAGAGAGCGGTGGAGGAAACGTTCTTGAGCGAACCAAGGGAGGAATTTTTTAATATTGTATATTAATTTAGTTCTAGTTTTTGTTTTTCCACAGAGTTAAGGGACAGGTACAATCTATTGTTAAAACTAATACTCTTGTGTAAATATTCTCAGTTAAAAGCACTTCATTAGTTTTGTATTTGATCATAATGGTGATGGTGCTACAATTATAATATTGAAAAACACTAGGTCTGTTCTAGAACTTATATTGAGTTGCCTACATAGGCAGCATTTTAAGGCATTATACTTATTATCGGTCAGTAAGATTTTTGTGTGTTTGTTTTTTGAAAAAAAGTTAATGGAAAAGACCACTTACAGCCAATACAGGCAATTTACCATAGGAAATATATAGTTTTTAAAGCTTTTTAACAGTTATTGAGGTTGAGCCAAAAACCTAGGACTAGTTCGCCAAAGTTGGTTTTTGAAATAATCTCCAATATTTAATGAACGATTTGATGGACAGAGGCGGTCCTAGAGGCAAAGTTGCTCAGAATGAGGAGTTAAACAATGTGTTATGAATGTCGTGGGCGTGTGCGAAAAATTGACCGATACACAATCCTTTGCGCACATGAAAAACGCGAAGGCGCCCCCGGTGGCCGATTTCTTTAGAATTTCTCACAGGCCGTGAGTCAAACAGGCCCAGCGAGTTTCGTTCCAATCGCCCTCCGTTAACCTTGTCTGATAGCTGCTCAAAGTTCATTGGCCATTTGTGGATATGTTTTTTGAGATACGTAAATGTCCTCATAGACAATCATGGCACCTCGGACAAAGACATCGCATGCCAATGTTTAAGTCAATCGGACTAACGGTGAAGTAGTTATAGCCATTTTTCATGTTTTTTTGATGTTATAGCGCCGCCAAGTGGCCAGCTTCCATGTCTTTTTTCATGCGACCACAGAATGAGCTCTTACATAAGTGTGTATAACATTAGCAAGAGAAGGTCAAAAACAGGATAGTAAATAGCCTATTACTTGTAAATTAGGATGTTTCTTATGTAAAAAATCTTACTAATATTATAAGTGGACCTCAAAGAACATTATCATTTTAAAAAATGCCCTTTAACAACACTTTTTGGCGTTGAATGAAATCTAAACATGGATTAGCTTAGCAACATGCTAATGGCAAACTCCACTGAAGTGACTTTTTATTGAAGTGCATGCATGTGCTGCACATAGTTGCCTGCTTTCTAAACTGTTACTTAATTGTTTTACTTTGGTTAGGGAGTAGTCTTAGAAATAGTCTGCCTACTAGAAAGCAAGAAAGCTCACTAGGTTTTGAAACAGAGCCATCTTTAACAATAAAGCTCACTTCACAGACAACAAACAAATTGATTGGCTGTCCCAACACTTTAATGTTTGCATTTAAGGTGCCGTTCAAATTATTAGCTCTTTTGAATTCGCTAGCACCCCTGCATCAGTGCTCGGGCTAATATTTTCACGCTTGTGTGAATTTCAACTGAAAGCTCGTCCTCCCCCTCTCTTCCTTTCTCTGCCTCTGTATCTCTCTCCATTTTCTCCCTCCAGCAGATAAACGTACTCCTCAGGCTTGCTCCTGCCACAAAGCATTCTGTAATAGTCTAATTGTGGCTAATGGTTTGTGCAGCTAATTAAAGTGTATGAATTACAGTAATCAGTCAGACACGTTGAGGCTCGCATCTCCCTGCTCCTCCAGGCGTGGAGGGGCAGAGGAGAGGGACCGGAGAGAGAGAGGGAGAGAGGAATGACCAGACAGGAGGAAAAGGAGGAGGTAAGCTTTGTGGGAAGTTGATAGGTTCATCCGTGCAGAACATAATTAAGAACTTTTTTTCCACATTAAAAACGGTGCCACTGAAACAATATTTACCTTTTGGATGCTCCACGCCGGCATTCTGTGCCCTGATGAACGGATCAGCAGGCTTGTGTCGCTTACGCCTCCAGCGTTCGAAGCGAATCAATGCAAGCGAAACAAACACACAAGTCACAAATGTAATAACAGCCAGCGGGCAACTAAGATTTGTATAATGTACAGTAATAGGAAGAAATAGAAAATGTATTTGTGTGTGTGTATGTATGTGTACACAAATACATTTTCTATTACATTTACTTCTTCTACAGACACACACACAACAAAGTTTGGGGTCAGTATGATTTTTTTTTAATGTTTTTGTAAAACATCATATGTCTAAATTTTCTTTCTGGAAAATATCCTGCCTCTAAATACCAGTTTCTAACTAGCAATAGCAAGTATATCATGGTTCACAGCGGTGACGTAAATTAAACCTATTGAATTTCTATACTTCTTTCATTTTAAAGGGACAAGCCCTTCGTTCCACCCTTTCTTCCTTTTTCTGTGCTTGTCAAATGACTTCACTGGTTTTTAGGGTAACTGCACTTTTTTCACATTTTTTAGTGAGTGAAGAGTTTAAAATGTAGGAAAGGGCATCAGGGATAAGCACTTTTGAAATGTAAAGGTTTAAATCTCATTAAAACAGGACCAAAATGAAAAGAAAATGAGTTGATTGATGTGATTACATTTCCATTATGTTGCTCCTTTTGCCTAAAAGGCCATGTAGGATCTGTTTCTGTGAGACAAGGAGCTGAGACACTGATTAATTAGATATGTTAAGCTTCTCACCATTAGAAATGTTAAGCCCCTTCCATATAAAGGACATAGACTAAGTCCATTTCTTAACCGCCCATTTACAGGGGTTTCATAGACATGTTATTGCGTGTCATCTCCTGATAACATTATTAAATGTCTCAGTGAATCCACAGTAAGTTACAATCTCATAAAAGTGTGGACGAATTTGACAGGTAATGCTCTGCATGTGTATTGCATGTGGTATGTTTTTAAATTTTTTCTTGACGACCCAGTGTACTCAGAATAAATTAAATGTACAAGTCCAGATGACTGAAAGAAGACCAGCATTCTCATTTTCTCAAGGTTTTTTTTTTTTTTTTTTGCACACATGGTGGATGATCTCATACAGATCTAATAAGGCATGTGGCAGTCTTCACCCCACCACAGACGTTATGGAAGAAGTCAAGGGTAAACGACAATGTGCAATTAAGAGGACAACGGGGAGAGGGAGTCCGACAGAACCATCCTGCAAAAATGCCTGCATAACAATTTGTCACAATAATTATGAATAATTACAGGCAGCATCATAATAGCAGTTATTGATACACCTGCACACAGTTTTCTAAAAATGGAGCTCTGTGTGTAAGAGAGTGCAGTTGGGGATGTTTCGTTGGGGATCTTTCTACAAAAGAAATTGCGGTACTATGCATCTATATTAGTCAAACACGTGAACCACCATTCCATATAATTGGTAAGTGGAGCAACTGACATTAGCCGTACGATATACATTGTTCTCTTCGATATGTGATGACAAGAACATCATTGCTCTAACTGCATAATGCACTGGCATGTGACAATGTAATGGCCATTTTGTAGTTGATGGTGTGGCACCACCTCTCCGGAGACTTGATTCAGCAGTTCCTTGAAGGAAGAAGCATTCTCAATAACCTTTTTTTTTTTTTTTTAACCCCAAAAATAATTGGACATTTTGGAAAATTTCATTGTAATCTTTCAGTGTTTTTTTAAATATTTCAAATATTGTGAGTTGAAGTCTGAAATGTTGTTTTTTTCACCATGGGTAAGGGAGGGGTAAAAAAAACAGTCTGTTTTTCCATTAGTTTTTACACATTAAATTAGAGTAAAAGAGAGTTGGAGGCAAGCCCATACATCAACAGACAAATGTGAAGCTTTTACGCTACCATTAAGACCACTGTGCTGAACACTATCTTACTCCTGCTGAAAGGCAGGTTATGGGGATAGTAAAGTTTTACTAGTCCATGATGGAGATCATTACCGTGTCTGAGGCCTATCCTGTCAAGTTCAAAAGCACATTAAACAAATCAGCTAAGAAATTTGACATGTAAATAAAAACAGGGCAAGCTAATGCGTAGCATGAAGTACAGGCTAATGCCGTTGTGGTAAAAGCTATAAAATAGACAACATTTATTATTGAAGGATAAATGCAGTACAGAGGATGATTTTGTGGTTAGGACGTGGGAATGCAGATGCATTGAGTTACGCATACAGATTAAATTATAAATTAATAATTTGCAATGTCACTAGCATTTGCATTAGCATCACAGTGGGTTTTTTTGCCATTATCAAAATAGTAAGTGATGACGTTTATGAAGCCGAAGCTCTCCTATGATATACAATGTAAGAAAAAAAGACAGCGAGCGTGAATAAGACGTATATCTCTGACTTTTTCCGTCAAGTCGAATCACAGAGGGAGTCGCTTTGCCCATTCAGAAAGGAAAAAGAGAAAAGAGCTCATAAATCAGGGAGGAAATGCAGCACTTTTTGTCTAACAGATTGGCTCACCCACTCCAGCGCATCACTCCCCATCCTTTAAATGGCCGAATGAATTAGTAACAAGCACATTTCTAGCCTTTTAATTTGGCTAGCATACAAAATACTGCTTCCGATAAACGAGCTATGGAGTTTCTCGGTGACAGTGATATCCATTATGTGTTTAATTATCTTCAAAGTTAAAATGAAGGACTTCTCCTCCGCCCCCCCACCCCTTGCTAATGGGAAGATGAGGCAAAGCGCATTTCAAACATGAATAGAAGGCTGACGAGTTAGCCAGCGCCCATTTCACTTTCCGTGATGCAAATTGGAGCAATCAGAAAAACCTCGTAAGAAATATCACCCCTGTTGTTATTTATTCCTTTGCCTTTCATTTCCAAGTCAAATTCCACTGGGCTAATTTGATATCTTCTATGAAATGGCAGTCCAAACAAGTCAAGATGATTTGCGCATTCAGGGTAAAAACTGCTGAGGAAAAGGTTGGGCTTGTCTCAAATGTCATCAGAAAGACGGGTTGATTGCATTGTGCTCAATTGTGTTGCTGTGATTTTCAGGCGGGAATAATCACCCATTAATGTTCACTTAAGATGCCGCACCAGGCCGTCTCCTGTCCCTTACAAGACTATGTTTTTTCGAAAACATTTTTAGTTTGATTCTCTCAATAAGTGATATGTTAGGCATGCCTTTATAAATGTTGATGGCTAAAGCATTATATACATAATATTAGGTTTTGTAAGTATTTCTAGCTTCAATTTATTTATTTTTTTCAGTTTTTGTTTTAGGATCATTGACGAATAAGGATTTTAAGTGTAAAAAACATAATGGAGATATAATTAATTTTGTTAAGTTTGATTAAATGTTAACAATGAGATTGTGTGGTTTTTATAATCAATCAACACTGCTTTTGTCATTTTTACAAGATGGACAAAATTTGTCACCAAAATAGTCATTCGTTTTTTTACCGAATGACACTTTTGGTTATACCAAATGACGATATTTTCAAACAATGCTAACAGGCTGATATCAAGCTAGCTAGCAAAAGGACAATCAAACATTTTATATTTAGTACAAGTTTTTTAAATATTACAACATTTTCCATGTTTTATAGCGGTTGTACCGAATGACGTGATGTTTCGGGACATGCGTATCAGCAAGTGAAAACATGAATTTTTCAAATAGTTACAAGACAGTTAGTTACTTTGCTTCACGACCATGTGGTCCTTTGCAGGTGTCTGAATGATGTCACATCCTGTCACATGATATTGACCACATGACCTGATCCAAAATGGTCCCTTTATATTGGTTACTCCAAATGACATCAGTGAAATTCATTTTTCCGGACATTCTTTCTCATAACAAAGCAACGACTTCTACACATAATTTTAATACCATTTTGCACTATGTTGATATATGATGCTATAAAATCATGGCAGAAAAAAAAACAAACAAAAAAAAAAACATTACATTTTAAGATTTTTAATCACAAATGAAATGGTTGTATTGGCCTTTGGACGGTTGAACCAAATGACATTTTGACACTTCAAAATCTTTAAAATACCTTTATATGTAGCAAAATATAGCTAAAACCTTTTAGATTCAATAAAAGAGGTCTAGTTGTACTACCTTACATACTTTGGATGTCATATCTTTGTTTTTTTATTATTATTAAGGACTTTGCACACACACACACACACACACACACACACACAAAAAAAGATCTGTCACGTCATTGGCCCTTTAGCAATTTTAATATTTTAACTTATTTCAGTTAGTTGTCAAAGTAACGTTTGTAATTATCATCTAATATTTATCAGCTTTTTTTCAATTACCAAAAAACAAAACAACAACAAAAAAAAAAACATATATTTTAGCATATATTGCCAGCCTGTTATCATATCTCATTTGTTTTCATGTGTATGACATATTAGCTACAGTATCCTCAAGCAATATTTAAGGACAGATTTAAAATTATTTTTTCAAGTTATGAGGTGTGCAAATAATAAAAACGCATAGCAGATATTTTACAAATGCACTTAGTAGAACTTTTACACATCTTTAATGTCATTTGTTATGGTTAGGAAAATAAATGTTTTTTTATAGTGAATTTGAAGGAAAAGCACAAAATACTTACACCGTAAGCCGATGTTGTAAGATAAAACTAGCACAGTTTGAGAGATACTGCAACAATGTTAACATTGCAGCCCCATCCTCTCTCTTTCTTTCTCTCACTTCCTTTCTCCGATTCCGTCTCCCTTCTTCCCACCACCCTACCATTAAATAATTTTGCTGTTGGCTTTTTCTATTTGCCTGGAATTACCCAGGAACAGTGCGGTTCTCTCTTGGGGGTCTGTCAGTGCAGCGCTGTAATAGCTTCTCTCTCTAATAGGTGTGTGACTAGGCAGCTATATGGACTCTAAAATATAACACAAATCTTTATCTAAAGCCACTCAGGTACCTGTCTCGTGCCGACTGCCCTCCTAGCTGCTAAACTCTCCCGCTCCATCATGCTAACGCTCCTCACTATGTCCAGTAATCTCTCTGCTTTTTATCTCAGGGTATAAGGGGAGGCGGTTCACTCGGCACCCAACATCCATCTTTTATTGACTTGGAGGCCACTTCAAATCAATTTTTCTCTCAGCCCGTTCTCGCTTAATCACCTGGAAGAGAAGCGGCACGTGTAAATATGAGAGACGCAGCACTTCAGACGGACCAAAGACCATTCAGCGCTATTCCCAACACAATAACCATGCAAACTACATTATTAAAGAAAAACGTGCCCCAGGTCAGATTTAGTTCTCTTGTGTAAAAATGTTGTTCAAAATTCTGATGGAAGTACTGCAGACGCGGCGTGTTGGGAAATGCAGCATGACCTCCGTAAGATCTACCGCAGCGTCCTCATTCACAGAAAGTGAAATTTACGAACGTGTTGGTGAAGTGAGATGCACGAAGTGTAAATTATTATGTAAATCTGTCCAAGGCTGCAAGGCTATGCTGGTCTCGAGAGTGACGCTAACCTGACTACGGTGTAGATCAAGTCTGCAGGGCTGAAATATATGAGTTACATTGTTAACAGAACTTCAGGATCCTATTCAGTTTTCAGTCATGTGACCGCCACAGAGACCTAGAGGGCAAAACATGCATAGAACTGAATTACAGACCTGTCAATTTTCCATCTCAAAAGAGGAAAACCAAAAAAGTGTGAACAAAATGCAAGAGTTGGGTGTGATCCATATTCAGCAACTGCTGCAGTATTTCAACTACTAAAAACAGCAGGACGTTTTTAATGTGAAAAACACAGTCCCTTAATGTAGACTACTAAAACAGTGATATTAAAAGTTCAGATTCAGTATAAACCTTATTGAAGATGCATACTAATATACAGGTGAGCAAATGAGCCCAGAATATGAACGCAACATGCTAAATGGTTAAGCGTAGCCTATTCTTTATAATGGTTTTCTTTGGAAAAACGCTTAATGAGAAACTGCGTTTATATTCTGGGTTCATTTGCTTGTGTGTACATAGTATGCATCATCAAAAAAAGGTACATACTGAATTTGGTCTTTTAATATCACTGTCTTACTACATTAGTACTTAGCACAAACCTGGTAAAAAATGACTGGCGGACAATGGAGGAAAGCCTTGTTTTGCCCTGGGTGTGACGTCATGTGAAAACTATGAATAGAGATGTCAAGTATTGAGAATACTTATTCCTGTTCTCTCTCTCTCTCTTTCTTTTACTCTTTTCCCTGCTGGAAAAGACAGCCATTCCAGGTTAAGGTGCTGATCTAGGTTTCCAACTGTTTTGCTAACTAAGTGGCCTTAGTTGTAGGTAGTCTGGTAGTCCACCTAAACAAGCATGGGGCAGATAATGACTAGGTTTTACTAGCTAAAAACCATGTAAAACAGCTACTGTACCACCTTAATCTGGTTTAATCCAACCAGACTATGACAGCCTGATACAAATGGAAGGCATTTTCTCAATCTGGCAACAGTGTTGTTATTGAAAACAAACTATTCACGAGTTCACACTTACAAATGATTAGATAGAATAAAAAGTATGCATATTTGGCGCGCTGTCTGGAGGAGGGCAAGTGTGAGGAGACGGGGTGGAGATGGGATGCAGGAAAAACTGTCGAGGAACATGAGTCGGCTACGTATTTAGGCCTCCTCTTATGCTGATTGGGTAGATCATTTGAATGTGCTCCTCCCAAACTTTGTTAATAAAACATAATTTAAAAATAATTTGTATTAATTGAAATTAAAGCTGAAAAAATTAATGAAAATTGCAAATGTTGCTTTGGCAACTAACTGAAATAAATACATTTAAGTACTGAAATTACTAAGGCCACATTAACACAGCAGCAGAATACGGTTGTCAGTCCTGTATTTGAGTCCTTAATACGGTTATGTTCACACACAGTACGGTTATTTACGGGAGTGACAACCGCATTCTATAACCGAACTCACAACCGTAAATTTTCAGTTCTCACAACCGCATTCTCGGAATATTCGCGCTGTGTAAACGGAACCGTACTGGACATCTAGTTGTCTGTCATGTCATACAGTGTGAGAGAGCCGCTCTGCTAAGGTGTTTTGTGTGTGGTTTCGCTTTCGGTAACTTACTATGACAGAGATGTGAGCTGTGTATCATCTAAAGGTGTTAGATCCAGTCACTGTTCTCCACCGGAGCGGCTCCCGTCAGTTTTGTGTTTCTTTTCCAAATTCAAATGTCGTGTCATGCGCGAGACGTCGCAAAGGACGTGACATGCGTGTGCAACGGTTATAGACTCCAGCTAGCGCGTGTTTGCTGTTGTAGCGCATGTTGCTGTTGGTTAATGAAGTTTAATGAAGTTCTAATTGATGAATTTGCGGTTCAGTTGACCTCTTTTCATGTCAAAAGTGATAAGACTTTCCAGTTTTATGGACGTCGCCATCTCTAATATTACGTTGGTCACTGTTGTTATGGTTACTAGTTATAGAATACGGGCTTGACTCTCGTAGCACGTCCATAGTGTTACAGACAGACGCTACTGTAAGTTGCTGTGTGAACGAGACATTTCAAGACTCACACCTGTAAGTAAATGCGGTTGTCAATCCCAAAAACTGACTGTGTGAATGTGGCCTAAAACTGAAATAAGAGTAAAGCTAAATAGATTTTAATAAAATTAAAATAAAAAAACTGAAAATATAAAAAATAAAAGCTAATTCAAAATATAAATTAATATCATAATAGTATGCAAAGAATATTAAAATAATGCAGTCTGGTAAGATCAAATCTGATTGGCTCAATGTCCGAGTTAGTTTGTAAGCAAAATTGTTACAGTAGTTGCATTGTATAATGAGTAATTTGTAAGTGGATTTGCCAAAGTTTTCCAGGTTAATTAACAAGTTTCTAGATCCATGAGCATGACTGTTCTGAGTTAAATCTGGAATATTCAGTACTTATTACTGTTGGAACAGACAAAAATTCGTATCACAACACATTTTTCACTATTTATTTATTTATTTATTTATCGATTGATTTATTCATTTGAGTTGTTGATTTATTTTAGCATTTTCTATACAAATGTTAAAGAAATTGCCATGCCATTATTTGAACAAATTTTCCATGCCAATCTATTTTTGTGGTTTCCAGCCTGGTTTGCATTATATTTGTTTCCATAAAGAATCCTGCAAGCACTGATAAGTGCAAATGCAGATCCTTGATTAAATAAAATTTTGCATGTTTCATGCATATGTGTGTTCTTTATGACAGTTTTTTTAAAATTAGATCCTCTTCCTAAAAAAAGGAAATATTGCAACATATCGCCTTGCTTACAGTATCGCAATATATCGTATTGTAACCCCTGTATCACAGATTCTTACCAATACACAGCCCTACCTACCTACCTTCTTGGCCAGAGTAAGCTAAAATTTGTGCTATTTATGTCTGACTATGTAAGATTAAGACCACCCCCAAACTCACCGGGAAGATCAGTGTGATAATGGCCTGTCTATAGCTCTTTTTTCTCTCTTTCATATATTCCTATGTAGATTAGAGAAGCCCACCCTTTCAGCGCGCCTGCAATTCCGTGCGGGCCGCATTTCAGCGCTGCATATGCACTCCATGCATGTCTGCTTTGTTTATGTCATTGATTTATTTATCCTGTCCATTGAGCGTGTAGCCGGCAGCGGGAGCGTGCTTTTCTTACTCTGAAATCACCACCTCCTAATTATCTGTCACAATTTCTGCTATCCCGTGCTGAAGACACAGAATGACCAATAATTACCCTCCAGCCCGCATCTTTCAGTGTGTTGCCATTGATTTCCTGGCACCCTTACCACCCCAGCCTCTGTCTCTCTCTCTCTCTTTCTCTCTCCTCCATCACCCGGGAGACAGTGAGCATATCCCTCGCCACCCGACTCCTGCCGTTAAATGTGAAAACAATGCTTTGGTTGATCATCAACTCACTAATAAAAATTAGACATGATCATTCCAGCGCTGTCAGCGCGTGTGCGCTCGTGTATTTGTTTGTGTGTGTTCTTGCACCATGCTGCTATGTCTCCGCTCATGCTGTGACACGCATGACGTGCGTGTGTGTGCGTAACAATTGAAAAGGATGAGCAGCTGTCAGTGGTGTAAATGAAGATAAATCAAACATCATTGAGAGTGTGTGTTGTTTACTCAGCGTGATTCCCAAAAGACGCAGGAGGGACAGAGAGAAAGTGATCACAAATGTCGAGCATTGATCACTCACAATTTGAAAGACATTGATTAATCGCTGCTAACCTCAACTTTTATGCACAATAGACTGGATAACATGCTCAGCAAACATGTATTCAAAACAATCACAACATTATAATGGGTTTCAGATTTTGAACTGTATAAATGTCTGTCTATCTATCTATCTATCTATCTATCTATCTATCTGGGTCAATGACGTGATGGGTCATTTTTTTGTCCAAAGACCTTAATAATAATAAAAAAACAAAGATATGTCATCCAAAGTATGTAAGGTAGTACAACTAGATCTCTTTTATTGAATCCAAAAGGTTTTAATTATATTTTGTTACATATAAAGGTATTTTAAAGATTCTGAAGTGTCAAAAAGTCATTCGGTTTAACCGTCCAAAGGCCAATACAACCATTTCATTTGTGATTAAAATATCTTAAAATGTCATAAATGTATATATATTTTTATTCTGGCATGATTGTATAACATCATATATCAACATAGTGCAAAATGGTATTAAAATTAAGTCGTTGCTTTGCTATGAGAAAGAATGTCCGCAGAAAATACATTTCATTGATGTTATTCGGAGTAACTAATATAAAGGGACCATTTTGGATAAAGTCATGCAGTCAATATCATGTGACAGGATGTGACATCATTCAGACACCTGCAAAGGACCACATGGGCGTGAAGCAAAGTAACTACCTCTCTCTTAACTATTTGAAAAATTCATGTTTTCACTTGCTGATACGCCTGTCCCGAAACATCAGGTCATTTGGTAGAACCGCTATAAAACATGGAAAATGTTGTGATATTTAAAAAACTTGTACTAAATATAAAATGTTTGATTGTTCTTTTGCTAGCTAGCTAGCAAGTTAACTAGTTAGCTAGCTAGATATCAGCCTGTTAGCATTGTTTGAAAATATCGTCATTCGGTATAACCAAAAGTGTAATTTGGTAAAACCGAAATTTTGGTTAAACCGAATGACTTTTTTGGTGACAAATTTTGTCCATCTTGTAAAAAATGACAAAAGCAGTGTTAATTGATTATAAAAACCACATAATACATTGTTAACACTTAATAAAACTTAAAATTAATTATATATTATATTTTTACACTTTTAAAAACCTTATTCGTCAATGATCTGTCTATCTATCTATCTATCTATCTATCTATCTATCATTGCTCTACTGTTACTGTATATCATTACATTGTTCCTTGGCTCCCACCTAAAGCTGATTTTATCTGGATTGTCTAGCAGGATCATGTTCTCTTACTCAAACAGACATTAAGGTCACACTAGTTTCAGCCTACTAATAATGACTGCATTAAGACAAGGCAGAAGCCTCCGCCAATATGTTGCTTAAGCAGTGGGCTAGATGAATGCTCAAGCGGTAAACCGTAGCCCACTACGTCTAGCACACACCTACCAAGTCCACCTTTGAGCAACAGTCATGCAGTTTAATGCTGTTCAAACATTTAGAATTGTAAAACAACTGTTGTTTCTTTAAAGATTTTTTTTTTAACCTTTCAAATAATTTCATAGATAGTGTATCTTGGCAACCATTTCAAAGAGCTTCTAATGAGATTTATAACGCCCCCCCAACCCTAGATTTCAGGCCATTGCTACACCCCTGGGTACATCTCAGCATTCATTTCGCATTGATGCCTGACACAGTTGGTGCTAAATGACTATTACCCATTTGACTCTGCTCTTCTACTACAGCCAGTACGGTCACATGGCAGAAGCCCCCCCTGCTTACCCCAGCCCTCTCTAGATGCCCCTTCAACCTGATGGATGTCATCAATAATGGACGCCCGTTGCTCACTCCCACCCCGGGACACAGAAAATCACAAGCCAGCCGAAGTGGCAGCCCGAGCCCAGCAGAGGTGTGATAATTCACATCCACATTTATACTTTTAAATTTCATCAAGTAGTTTACCTCCCCAAACATGCCACAGGCTGAGGGGAGAAAGCTGACAAAGAAATGTGGGTTTGATAGGAGCTAGAGAAATCTGGCCTGACTGTCTTTGCTCAGGGTAAAACCCACCGAATGAGGTAAATGCATCAGCGGCAGGGGCTGTCTCGACACGGGTGGCAGGAGGAGGATGGAGGGGACGAGAGAGAGAGAGAGAGAGAAGTGTCGGAGTGCTGGGGAAAGGCTGGATCCAGCGGCTAGGACATAATGAAGCACACCAGGCAGGGTGAGCATTAAGGGCTGTCACTTGTATTGGCAGCTACCCCCTTCCCAACACCTCTCACTGCACAGCAAAACCAGTCAGCTGGACACGGCTTCAGAATTCATTTACAGTCTCTATCGCTGACCCAAGGAAATGTAGATCCGGTAAGAAAGAGAAAGTGAGAAAGAGAGGTGAGAAAAGGATCAGGGATGTGAAAGAGTGGTGGAGACTCACTTACAAAAAGTACCATCCTGTTACCATGTTTTTTCAGAGATGGGTGCTATTCGAATTTTACAGTTCCTGAGAATTTGAATTGGAAATAATTTTGACTTGATTGGATTTTAATTATATTATTAATATATAGACAAAACGCTGGATTTGCACAAAAGATTAACATTCTAGTCGATGAGTTGAATCAACTCCACAGCAACTACATAAATTTATCCGCTAAACATTCAGAAACGTCCAGTTGCATTCTAAAAGTTGTAACTTCCTCCATCAGTGTCCGACTCCGGTTTGAACAATGTAAGGCTGAACACCGTTACTGTCAATCGTCATTTTGGCTGCGTGAGATTCTCCAGCTTTGTTGTTGTTGAGCAACTGAAGCGCAAGCTGTTAAAGCTCCGCCCTCTTTTGGAAAGCGGGCCGGGAGCAGCAGCTCATTTGCATTTAAAGGGACACACAAAAACGGCATGCTTTTGCTCACACCCAAATAGGGGCAAATTTGACAAGCTATAATAAATGATCTGTGGGGTATTTTGAGCTAAAACTTCATAGACACATTCTGGGGACACCAGAGACTTATATTACATCTTGTGAAAAGGAGCATAATAGGTCCCCTTTAAAGTTTGAACATTTTATATATTCAGGAATTTGATAAGAATTAAAAGGCATTCCTAATTCAGTTTTGAATGGGACATAATCCAGATGTAACTTATGGTATATGAATATGGTAATAATACATTGTCATGGTAGCAAAGTAACCCCATAGTATTCTTGTAAGCAGAGGAGTGGGGAAAAGAAGAGAGAACTGAATACAGAAAGATGGGTTTGGCAAGCAAAGAAAGTGAGGGAATGAGACGGAGAGAAAAAGAGCGGGAGATGAGTCCAGAGACGGCGGGTGGGTCAGGGATGGCATAGCAGAGAGGCAGAGATAAGGTAATGACAGGTTGGCGGGCCGGACTAATGCTGTAGCTGGACCAGGTCTGTGGCAGTTGAGCTGATCATCACAGTCCTGCCATCTGGAAAAGCCTGTTTCCTTTCTGCAGAGCTCATCACCTCCCCCGCATCGGACCGCACCACACCACACCAAGCCAGCAGACTGGCACGGCTCAGCACTCCATAAAGTCCAGCCCTGCCATGGAGACACAACTGCAATAATTCGCCCACCCAGTACAAGAGCTGAACACTCACAATCTACAGCTAATGAGTGACATGGGGTGGGTGATACAAGCAGAAATTTTCTCAATCACAATATTCTCGATTTTGGCAGACAGCAAGTTTACAGTGGGATCCAAATTTCTTACATAACTACTTTGCATTTTTCTAATTTAATGGATTTTATTTCATTACAAATTAAAGTGTTACTGTATCTGCATGACAATTGGAGCACACTACTCAAGCTGCATGAACTGTGCCTGGAAAACATGATCATCAGGTTTGAAGCAAGAACATTTTAACATTTGTACACATTATCAGTATCACATATTTGATTATTTGAGCCAAGAAATATTGCAGAATCTTAATATTTTCTATTGATTTTCCTATTCATTTTGAATAATACAATGTAGTCACAGAATTGTAGACCCCAGTGTACTCATTATTACTTTTTAAGTACTGAAATTGTTCTACCACATAGTAGAATAATATTGATTTGATTTGATTTGATTTTAAACCGCAGAAAAGTATTTTGACACTTTTGGACAGTTAAATATGTCTTGAATTTCATTGTAATTTTTGAATTTCTAAATTTGTAATTTTTAGTGGATATAGGCAGTTGTAATTTTGAACAGTTTGTTTATTCTTATATATATATATATATATATATATATATATATATATATATATAATATTTATGCAGAGTCATGTACATTTTATCAAATCATTTTTTAACCATGAAATATTACACATTTTAATAGACAATTTTTTTTTATTGATAGACATACCTCCGATCATTTGGGTGCATTTTTTGAGTATCCATTGTCAGAGGGTTGGGACAATGTTCCTGGTTTTCTCCCCTGATGATGGCCTTGATCCTGCTGATTAAAGGGGACCTATAATGCCCCTTTTACAAGATGTAATATCTTGTCTCAGTCTCTGGTGTCCCCAGAATGTGTCTGTAAAGTTTCAGCTCAAAATACCCCACAGATCATTTATTACAGCTTGTCAAATTTGCCCCTATTTGGGTGTGAGCAAAAACACACCGTTTTTGTGTGTGTCCCTTTAAATGCAAATGAGCTGCTGCTTCCGGCTGCTTTCCAGAAGAGGGCGGGGCTTAAACAGCTCAGACTTCACTTACTCAACAAGAACAAAGGTGGAGAATCTCACACGTAGCCAAAATGACGATTGTCAGTAACGGTGTTCAGTCTACATTGTTCAAACCGGAGTCGGACACTGATGGAGAGACTCAGGAAGAAGTTACAACGTTTAGAATGCAACTGGACGTTTCTGAACAGTTAGTGGATAAATGTATGTAGTTGCTGTGGAGTTGATTCAACTCATCGATTAACATGTGCCATCATGTTAATCTTTTGTGTAAATCCAGCGTTGAATTGACCCTCCTTTGTGAAGCAGTCTGGCGTAAAATGACGACATGGTAACAACACTCTACTACAACAACTCTTCCTCTTCTCTAAAGCAGCCCAACATGGCCTCACCCCCTTTGTTGCGTGTTCCCGGGGGCAGGGTTTATGTAAATTTTGGGGTTTGCATCCTGGGAAGAAACTTGTTCTAGTCCCTACCAGCCATTTGTCGTAGTCCTTAAAAAGCGATTTCTGTAAAAGAAAATATCTCCCTTTGCATTGAAAGTGAAATCATAATCAAGGACCCCTTTAAGTTAATTTCTGACATGATTTTTTTCCAGTTGACAAATTTTTACAGGTTTAACCAAAATAGCACCCACCCCCTACAGTGATAAAAATGCAAAAAGACCTGCTGTGTTAAAGGCCGATCTTTGACAATTCTTTATGTTGTGGACACTGTGTACGTTAAGCACTGCAATTTCCCCCTGTGGAAATAGGCAAAGAAATTAAATTGATTTAGGAAAGCTGACAGATGAGAGAACTCCAGCAGTCCAGCAGCCGCGCACTTCAATTGAACGTTTATTCCCTACAGAATTTGCCCTGTATTATTAAATCTCTCCACAGAACTGACCCTCACATATATCTTACTCTCCAAGTCTTTCTCAGATGTTAAGTGCTCTAAATTTCATTTTTTATTCCAGTTCTGGTTATTTTGCTCAAAGTAATGATTGACACCTACCGAGACGGCGTATTGGAACGGCGATACGTTTACATGCATTGCTGGCTGTTTTATTGAGTCTGGATGTCATCGATACCCAAATCTATAGAGGAAGGGTAAATGACTTGTTATCATCTTTCTCTTATCATGTGGAAGATGAACACATCACAATTATTGTCTCAACAATATAGATTCTGTCTTTTTGGTCCAGCACATCTTTTGTTCTATGGTGGGAATCGATCATTATATCATAGTAATTATGTTACAAGTCTGTTTTCATTGCGGAACTATGGTGAGAGAGGCATTGATATTGTCCAGAGAACCTCCCATTCGATGTTGTTTCTTTTTCGGAAATCCAATTTCTGGCCTAACCAAGTTGAGTTTTCTGCTTCAGTGAAGTGCACAGGCATAGTCAGTCACCTACAGTGTAATTAAACCCAAACAAACTCCATCAATCAGCTGACATTAGTCCAGGAAACACACACACACACACACACACACACACAGGCAATCTGGAAATCAAGTTTAGAAAGCAGGCAGCGAGCAGCATGATTACAGCAGTAGAGTGAGTCACAGGTAAGCCCTGAGGCAATGGAGACGCTAGTGGAACATAACGCTGACCGTACACACACATACACACACCAAGCAGGGTCACATGCAAAGAAGCATGTCTAAATGTTGCATGCAGTGCTCAATAGTGCCATTAAATCCCAGCAGTGGAAGAACAGAATCTTTATTACTAATTCTTGTCAGAGCTGTGGCCTAGTTACTATACATTTACTGATGCACTGAGCTGTGGCTCTCATGTGGGTGACAGAAGTTTAAATAGGACTTGTGGTGTTTTCTGATCTCAATTATTACCTGTCCTATTACAGTACCTATCCAGAAAAAAGCAAGGCCAAAAATGAGTAGTTAAAACTACAAAATTGTGTAATACAAGTAAACTTTTTTAACCTTTTATTTTTATTTATTTACTTTTTGCCAAATTGAAGAGGGCAGTCCCACAACGCACTGTTACAATGAATAAATAAATCTTGTCCTTAATTTATTTTAAATAGTTTTGATCAAAAATAGTTTAATATGAAATATTTTACCTCCAATTTCATTCGGCCCAATTAAAGAAGGCAGTCCCATAATGCACGGCGACAGTGAATAAATAAATCAGAAATGGTCGGACAAAGCGAGAGAAATTATAACAAAAAGTACTGATAAAAAAAAAAAATAGTTTAATTTAATTATTTTATACAAAATTTAGGCAATTCCATAGTGCAATGTGCCAATGAATAAACATATCCAAGATGGCAGAAGTAAGAAAATAAATGTCCTTAATTTGTTCAATTCAAAATAGTTTCAAATAAACAATTTTACCCAAAATTTCATTTCAACAAACAAAAAATTACAGCTGTGTCTGAAATCGCATACTCTAGGTAGTTCTTTTGACTAAGTAATTCATTCACAACCCTTAAAAGGTGCAATAGGTGATTCTCTACAGAGACATTTTTTGTTACACTGGTTGAAAGTCTCCTCATATCCTGATAGCAATCACTATGTTAAATGGTCTGTGGAAGGCGCAGGACCATAAAATGTTCATTCAATTATTATATTTGGTCCGAATGAAATAATACGATGTCCAGGCAGGTAGCCTGTCAACATATGTTTTTACATACCTTCATGCACCCTGTTCGCGCAGACATCACAGGTCATCAGCGCATTTCATGCAATGCAGAGTTTATGTAGACAGACGTCAGTCACAGAGCACCACAAACAAACAGCAGCCACTTTTTACAGTTCTTACCGAATCAAAACTACAAGCTTATGCTGCGTTCACTCCATAACTACCGTAATTAAGAGATGGCAACCCGTGACGTTCTAACCAGAGCTGTTCATGTCCTCAGACTTGGAATTATGCGTTTCCATGTCAACAGTATCAACACCGAAATGAATCTGCAGCAGTTAGGTACAAGCTTGTTTACGTTCATTATTATTGTAATGATATGTGCTTTGAGACATGGGGTAGTCGCCATCTCTTGTGATGCTTTGCCGAGAGCAGCTGTGTGTGTGTGCGTTCATGTGTTTTAGAGGAGGCGTTGCTTTGGACGGCAATTTGCAGGGAGCTGTGATAGTATGTTTTCAATGCTAGCAGGCTAATGTTAGCATTTCCCAGATCACCTACTGCACCTTTAATAATGTATGTTCTATATAGTATGAAATTGTGTAGTATGAATTTGAATGTAATCATGACATACTATATTTATCATGTTGTTATTATCATGTGACCTACCAGCGTCAGTTGTGTCACTTCACTGCTATTCACAAAACCTCTCCTGTGGCCTCATGGGATAGTAAAGTATCCACTGGATGTGTACTTCAGAATCTCACCAGGTTTGCCTACTAGTATGCGATTTTGGATGCAGGCAATATGTTAAAACTACCATAGATTTACATTTGCAATTCAACCAACTGTGCAGGTGGAGCTTAGTGGAGCGTTAATTAATAGTGAAGCATGAACAGGTTTGCAGTAATTGAGAATGTGCACAAGATGACAGTTTTTAGGCCACAGTTTCATCTGGGTTATTTTATAGAGTTTGATTTCTGTTCCACTCTTAGCATCGTACCTATGTGTTGTGTGCCTCCTTCTCTCACACACAGTAAACAGGTTAGCGTGGTGTGTATCTTTTCTCAGGAGATGACAGCTTGTTTGTGGGTGTATGGGCGTGCGTGTGTGAGTTTCTCTTTGAAGTGTCACAGCTTTTCAGACTCAGTTGCTGTCTCACTGTGCGCTGTGTGTGTCTCCGCCCCCAGGTCAGCCCTCTGCGTTTGAAGCGACAAATCGGCCGTCAGCGCGCATGTCGGATACCAGGCACCATAGCGTTCTGTCTCTCTCTCTTTCTCGCTCTCTGCAGATGTTCTCTCTACCTATTCAGCAGGTACTGTATATCTTTATCTGCACTTTCACACGCATACACAAAAAAACACACACACGCTCTGTTCCAAAACCCAAGCGAGCTGTCTCTTTACACAACATTTTAATGCACTGGCATGCTCATAACATGATGGCTGTTCCAAAAGGTGAGCATGTTAATTATTCTATTTCCTAAGATAATTTCATTTAGCCAATTTGCAGGAGACTAGAAATGCACTGCAACAATGAAAATAAATCTAAGATGGTGGACGACGTGAGAGAATAAATATCCTTAAAGGATAGGTTCACTTCAGCATTAAAATTTACTCACCCCCATGTCATCCAAGATGTTTGTTTTTCTTTCTTCAGTCGAAAAAAAAATTAAGGTTTTTGAGGAAAACATTCCAGGATTTTTCTCCATATAGTGGACTTCTCTGGGGTACAATGGGTTGAAGGTCCAAATTGCAGTTTCAGCGCAGCTTCAAAAGGCTCTACACGATCCCAGCTGAGAAATAAGGGTCTTATCTAGCAAAACGATCGCTCATTTTCTAAAAAAATAAATAAAAATTTATATACTTTTTAACCACAAATGCTCATCTTGCACTAGCTCTGCGATGCGCCACGCATGACGTAATCACGTTGGAAAGGTCACACGATCTGATCTAGTGTCTACAAAGCGAACATGCAAAAACTAAATCAAACGCCCAAACAAAGTCCGATGATTTTGAAGTTGGAGGAGAAAATGAGATGGAATTTTTCGCCCTACTGCGGTACTTCCGCCTATGTCACACGTGACTTTTCCAACATGATTATGTAATGCATGGCGCATTGCAGAGCTTAGTGCTAGACGAGCATTTGTGGTTAAAAAGTATTTAATTTTTTTTTTTTTTTTTTTTTTAATAAATGAGCGATCGTTTCGCTAGATAAGACCCTTATTCCTCAGCTGGGATCGCGTAGAGCCCTTTGAAGCTGCACTGAAACTGCAATTTGGACCTGTTGAAGTCCACTATATGGAGAAAAATCCTGGAATGTTTTCCTCAAAAACCTTCTTTTCGACTGAAGAAAGACATAAACATCTTGGATGACATGGGGGTTAGTAAATTATCAGGAAATTTTAATTCTGAAGTGAACTAATCCTTTAATTCGTTGAGAACTAAAATAGTATTGAATAAAATATATATATATTTTACCCAAAATCTCATTTGACCAACTTGATTAAGACAATCCCACAACGCAACAATGGATGATTGATTGGATGAAAATGTCCGAAATTCATTTGATGTAGTATATAATTACTATGTTATCCTAAATTTCTCTTGGCCAAATGGAAGAAGGCAATCCCATAATGCACTGTGCCAATGAATAAAAATGGACAATGCGATAGAAATGTTGATTACAAAATGACTTATGATTCATTCAGTACTAAAATGTATTAAAAAAAAAATATTTAAATTTTTTTTTATTTTGCCCCACAATGCATTGTGACAATAAATAAATAAATCCAAGATGCAAGAGAATAAATGTTCTTAATTCATTTGAAATAGTATTGATTAAAAATAGTTTTTACCCAAAATTTCATTTGGTCAAACTTATGCCAAAGAAGATAATCGTAAAATCGAGAAAAAAACAATACCATATATTGCAACGTGTCAATAAATAAATAAAAAGATTTATGATGCAAGAAAAATACTGATTACAAAAGTACTAATTCATCCAGTACTGAAAAGAATCTGAAAGATCTGAAGATAACTATCCCATAATGCACTCCAATGATAAAATAAATTATAAATGCACTTAAATTAATTAAATGAAAACCAGCAATTAAAAAGTTGAATAAAATATAAAACTGTTTTAACCAAGAATTCAGTGTACTATTTATGCTTATTAAATTGTCATGATGGAATCTAGTCTCCTGTGTGCTTTGTATATGGAGCACTGTTTGTGGAAAGTTCCTGTCTTTGTACAGCATTCAAATCAGCCATTTAGTGAAGATGCTGCTATAGCTTTACCTATAGGCAGTGAGGCTGCTCACTAGGGTTTGGATCAGAGCTATAGATGTGTACTTGCACGGCACTGAAACAGAGCAGCTAGTGTCGAAACACACCATCTAGTCTCTTCCTTACTACACCTACCTGTCTGCACAAGTACTTGGATCATCATAAAATGTATATATTATCTGCATTGATCACCGTAGGCAAGGAAAATCCATGCAAGAGTTTCTCTTTGAGCATACCTCCTTATGTTTTATGACAGGTATGTGTTTGGTGGGCGCAGTTTCCCCTGAGTTTGTTTCCATTATGAGTAGTTGAGGTGAAGGAGGCTGTTTTGGGCGCTGCTTACTCTAACAAGTGTGTCTCTCTCTGTCTTTCTGCAGGGATGGGGTGACAGTGGGCTGTGACAGCTTTCCCTAATGACCCGTGAGTGCCCGCTTCTGTGTGCTGACATTTTGGGTGGCAGCACAGATGCCAGGCATGCAGAGGGGGGCGTTACTGCCGCTGGCAGATCTCGCTCCAAATAAATTACTGTCAGAGGTGTTGCTCTCTCCCCCTCTCTCTTTCTCACTCATGTACACAAAATGCAGCAGACTTTCACCGTGTCCTAACCAGGCAAGATGTGACTGTTCCGGCGACAAGCAATTTGTTTCTCATACTGAAAGCGAAACTGCTATATGATGCGGCATAGTCACAGCCAATCATAAGATATTTGATGCTCAATGTACAGCTATGTGAAGCGGGCCAATGAGATTTCATTGTGGGCGGGGCTATCCAGTGCAGAGAAATGTTAATTATACTGTACATTCAATGTCACTAATTCATTCAATACTGACAATTAATTAAAAATAGTTTAATTATTAAGCTTTTTTATCTAAACACTTATTTTGTGCAAATTGAAGACAATCCCATAGTTCACGCCTATTAATAAATATATTAAAGACGGTAGAAAAAGCAAGAAAATACATGTCCTTAATTTGTTCAATAGACTCTTAAAGGTTCTTTATTAGCATCTATAATTCCATGAAGTTTTAACATCCATGCAACCTTTCCATAACACAAAAGGTTCTTTATAGTCTAAAAATTTTTCGCTTTTTTTCACTGATTTCACTTTTTTAACTTTAGTTAGTGTGTAATGTTGCTGTTTGAGGATAAACAACATCTGCAAAGTTGCGACGCTCAAAGTTCAAAGCAAATGGAGATATTTTCTTTTACAGAAATCACTTTTTAAGGACTACAACAAACGGCTGGTAGGGACTACAATGAGCTTCTTCCCAGGTTGGTGACATCACAAACCCCAAAATTTACATAAACCCTGCCCCCGGGAACACTCAACAAAGGGGGTGAGGCCATGTTGGGCTGCTTTAGAGAAGAGGAAGAGTTGTTGTAGTAGAGTGTTGTTGCCCTGCCGTCATTTTATGCCGGACTGCTTCACAAACGAGGGTTAATTCAATGCTGGATTTGTACAAAAGATTAACATGACGGCACATGCTAGTCGATGAGTTGAATCAACTCCACAGCAACTACATAAATTTGTCCACTAACGATTCAGAAATGTCCAAATGCATTCTAAAAGTTGTAACTTCTTCCTGAGTCTCTCCATCAGTGTCTGACTCCGGTTTGAACAATGTAAGGTTGAACACCGTTACTGACAATCCTCATTTTGGCTGTGTGAGATTATCCAGCATTGTTGTTGTTGAGCAACTGAAGCTCCACCCTCTTTTGGAAAGCGGGCCGGGAGCAGCAGTTCATTTGCATTTAAAGGGACACACACAAAATTGTGTGTTTTTGGTCACACCCAAATAGGAGCAAATTTGACAAGCTATAATAAATGATCTGTGGGGTATTTTGAGCTGAAACTTCACAGACACATTCTGGGGACACCAGAGACTTATATTACATCTTGTAAAAGGGGAATTATAGGTCCCCTTCTTCACACTAAGAAAAAAAGGTTCTTTTAAGAACTGTTCACTGAAAGGTTGGTTGGGGGAACCAAAAATGGCTCTTCTATGGCATCTGTTATGGCATCCAAGTGCAGCATAAATTTATTCAAAAACACAACAAAGATAATCCAAACAAGGAACAGGAACAAAATAATAAGACAGGGAATAACACAACAGCTTTACAAACATGCAAACACAACGAACAACAACAGACTACTGAAACACAGGGGTACACAGAATAAGAAGAGGCTAAACAAGGCACAGGTGTCAGAAATGAATCGCTATGGTAACAAACAAGGGAACAATGGAAACAAAGGAAAACAGTAACTAAGTACAGGAAGTGAACAGAGATGGTCTTATTATTGGGAGATACAAGGGGTGCTTCTTAATATCTCTCCTCGTTTCCTCGCTCCTCCGTCCTCCATCCTATGACCCGGAAACCGATCAAGCTCAGCCATCTTGTAGGACATCTCAATTCTCTAATTGCACCGCGAGGAGGCGAGGAAGGAGGAGGAAGCTTCCTGAGGAGCTATGAGCGAGGATACACAGGTGTAACCTTTGCAGAAGTCTTTGTCATTGAGAAACCTGACGCACGTATACATTACTTTTGCAATTTAAATAAACTTTACATCTCACATATTTTAACGGGACATCTTGCATTATTAATATTTATTATGATTTTTTTTTTAAAATAACAAAACGCTTTGAAGTGACGATCGAGTGATCAAGAACATTCCAATATACAAATAACATTTCTTTTGATTCCTCCATCCTCGTTTTCTTTCCTTGCATCCTCCCCCACATCCTATGGGGGTGGAGCTGAGACACGGGAAACGAGACAGGAATTTTGACAGTATCACTGGAATCTTTATTTTATCTTTCTGGGCACTTTCTGTTTTATTTAAACACAATTTAATGCAAATAGTGCAAATTGCAACACATTTTTTTCTGTATATTTCAACCTATATTTCATTCACTACTAATATGTTTAAAAAAGGCTGTTTATTCAATTGAAAAATTGATTATTCTCCTCATTATATATAAACTGATGAATGAATTGTTCAATCGTGGCACTATTTGTGTGGCATGCGTAGTTGCTATCTTTGTGTAAGTCAAATTCTTTTGAAATCAGTTATGAAGTATGTCTCTCATATGGAGTCTATTTGTGTAGATTTGCTGCCAATGTACATTCAAAATCATTCACTTATGAATTATTTTATTTCATGCTGATCGCTCAATCAGTAGAGCATGGTGCTAGCAATGCCAAGGTCATGGGTTGAATGCATGTACACCTTAAATACACCTGAATATTAACATGAATGCCTCAATGCGCTTTAGATAAAAGTCTTTGCCAAATGCATAGATGGAAATGAGAAGCATTGATTAGAAAAATAGCTTAGTGTAATGAAAAATGGATTATTCTACTCACTATTTCTGTCAGTTGTGTATTTGTAAGCATATTACACTATATTTGTGTGGTGCACACAGTTGCTATGTAGAAAGCTCAAATTTGTTCACTTATGAAACCTCAAACTGTTGAAATCAGTTGTGACATGCGTCTCTCATGTGGAGCGTATTTGTGTAGAGTTAATGCCTATGTAGTGTTCAAAATCATTTACCTTTGAATTATATTTCATTTAGTACTGATAAGTATTGATTAGAAAATAGTTTAGTGTAATGAAAAAATGGATTATTCTACTTAGTATTTCTGTGAGTTGCTTATTTGAGTTTACTGGCATTAGCATAGCAACATGCTATCATCAAAGTCTAGTGAAATCAATTGTGAGGTCATGTAGAGCACTTTTTGTGTAGCACGCAGAGTTGCTGCCTATGTAGAGTGTTCCAAATCAAACACTTATAATGTTCTGTGGTTAGGATTTGTGGTACGTCACTGGTTAGGGTGCTGCCTTAGAAAGCAGCTTCCCTATGTGGGCAGTATAACACCTCAGAGCTTAATAGTTGCATTTCTTTATATACTATGACTTTCCTTCTGTGTTAGTGGTACAGATTCTAATTAAGTATCCGATTTTATGGATGTACACATACGTGAATCACGATTAACATTTGTAAACACTGCCCATATTGATCAGACATGGCTTGCATAATTCAGCTGTTACTCGCTGTAAAAGCACGAATTCAACATAGGCTGTTACACAGTAGTTTATCTCATTTCCGCTGATTTGTATGCGGCAGTGCTAGCCTCAGGTTAGCGACAAGGGACAGGCGGCTAATGCCTAGCCACCATCACTTCTCCGTTTCCATTCACATTTATTTAAACAAATGGAGGAGATGATCAATGAAGCTAAAGATTCTACAGTGAGGGAATTAATGGGCATTGCCAGGCGTATGCAATTAGTCTGTGGTATTATTGAGTTGTCTTATTTCAATGGCTAATTTGTTATTCTGGGGAACATCTCTCCCCAGGGCCACTACTGATAGTGACGCTTTTGCATATGGCGGCCTGATCCACCGGTAAATGGCATATCACAAAAAAAAGTAGCATGGCTTTGTCACAAATGACAGTGAAAGTGCGGAAGCTTACAATGTGAGACGAAAAGACACCAGTGATTAATAAAAATAGAGAGATTTGTAGTTCAAAGGAAGGCGGTCTGGTTTGACAGGCAGGAAGAGAGCTACATTCAACATGCTAACTTCGAGTCATCACGTCTCAAGATATTTTACGAGAGTAGGTAGCATCCCAGCTGTCCTATTTTTTTCAACTCCTCACTAGGAATTAATTAAAGCCTTTGTTTGTGTTTTTATTAAGGAATAAAAAGAATAGCTTGGAGCCTAAATGGGTTCAGTGAAATTACTCGACTGGAACATTTTGTAATGGTAAAGCTCAAGTCTGGATACACTTTGGTTATAGTTACTGCTACTTCCTTTTCTCAACCTTGCGAAGGATATTTTTGAGCAAACCGTAATGATTTCCCCCTGGAGTAGCAGTTCGTTAATCTCCTAGAATTAAAACTATTAAAAAATAAATGGCTGCAAGCAGGTTGCGTACTTCCGGAGGGTCACATGCCAGAAAATAAATTGCAAACATTTAATTGTTCATTAATCTTCAGTGACTATTTTTTTATTTTTTTTTTTAAAGCATGCAATACATGTATATATACGATTTAAAATCTGTTTTATATTTGAATATTTTAAAATGTATTTTATTCCTGTGATGAAATGTTCTTCGGCCTTTTTACTCCAGACTTCAGTGTCACATGATCATTCAGAAATCATTCTAATATAATGATTTGGTGCTCAGGATACATTAATAATTTTGTGGAAACAGTGATACTTTTTTTTTTTTTTTTCAGGATTATTTGAACAAAGTTCAAGTATAATTTAAAAAAAAAAGAATGTAACTTTCCTACAAATTCTAATGGTTAAAAATCTAACTTAAGTATATTCTATTCTAGTATGAGGTATATACTGTATGTTTTTAAGTTCACCTTAGTGATCGGGAACAAGGGTTAGTTTACCCAAAAATGAAATTTCTGTCATTTATTACTCACCCTCATGTCGTTTCAAACCCGTAAGACCTTCGTTCATCTTCAGAACACAAATTAAGATACTTTTGATGAAATCCCCATAGACAGCAATTTAACCACCACTTTCAAGGTCCAGAAAGGTACTAAAGACATTGTTAAAATAGTCAATGTGACTGAGGGTTCAACCTTAATTTTATGAAGCTATTATTGGACATTACTGGCCGGCTCCTGCGTCAGCATCACACGCATGCTTCGTGTTGCTCATGTGAACAGCGTCGGCCAATACCGAGTCAGCGTTCTAACGTCTGTTTTGTTTTTGCACACAAAAAGTATTCTAGTGGCTTCATAAAATTAAGAATTTTCAATCTCATGCACCTGCAGTTTGCCAGGCATTAACACTGGGTTTTATGGTCAGACAGAAAAGTACTGTACCTCACCCCCACTGTGAAGTGTGGTGGTGGATCCTTAATGCTGTGGGACTAATTTTCTTCCAAAGACCCAGGACAACTTTGGACAATCTGGACAGCTTAGGATACAGGGCATCATAAACTCCATCAAGTACCAGCAGATATTAAATCAATGCCTGGCTGACCCTGTCAGGAAGCTTAAACTGGGCCGTAGTTGGATCTTCGAGCATGACAATGATCCAAAGCACATATCAAAATAAACAGCAGAATAGTTCACTGACCACAGAATGAAGGTTTTGCCATGGCATTCCAGTCCCCTGACCCAAATCCCATAAAAAAAGAGCTGAAGAAAAGAGCCCACAAGCATGGACCTCTGATATCTGAAGGATCTTTTACAGATTCTGTCTGGAGGAATGGTCTCACATCTCTTGCCATATGTTTGTCAACCTTATTACGCATTATAGGAGATCCAGAGCTGTTATTTTGGCAAAGGGAGGTTGCACAAAGTATTACATGAAGGGGTGCCAATAATTGTGGAATACATATATTTCAGGAAAAAAAAATTGTTTTGTGATAAGAATTTTTTTCTTTGAACTGTTTTGCCTTTAATTAAAGGTTAGATTTTTGTGCATATTTTAAATGAAAGACTAAAAGGAGAAATTGCAATAACAAATTTTCAGTCAGTTTTGCTCATATTTACCAAGAGTGCCAATATTTGTTTAGCTCAATGTTTGTGTATGTGTATAGAGTATATAGTGCATGCCTGTGCATGTTCTTGAGGTGTGTTGTTTATTGGCACTAAGTCAGACTGTACAAATGTCTGATTTATACTTGTTTCTGCATATTAACTTGGGATAAGAGAAAATGTTTGTTTATGTTTTTATCCATTTATCATCTTTATGTTGGTTTATAACCCCGAGCTTATTATGTCTAAAATGGGTGAGACCAAATCATGAGCTAGCTGGTGCTTGATGTGCTCATATTGTCAGTCAGTCTCACAAATAGAGTTCGCCAGTGCAAATATGATGAGCGTTTACAATCCTTCAATCCTTTAGCTGAGCGTGTGGATGACCCTGTGGTCACAGTCATCAACGGCCATCTCGAGAGGCTTTATCACATGCACACACTCACACATATACAACAGCAGCTGAATAAACACTCGTGATTTGTTGCTTCCATCTCTTGATGCCCTCTCCCTCCATCCACTCTGCCCCACAGTTCTCTATTGATTACAGAGAGAGCGGCGATAAGCACATGTGAGGGCTAAGTGGTGCTCCTGGTGTTGTCATCAGCGTGTAATGGGTGTAATGTGGTCATAAACAGGATGGTTAAACCCACACTAAAATATTCACTCTCCGTTGAATGTACTACTGACAAGACAGTTCGGGGAGATTTAACAATAAGAATTCATCTGAAATGTTAAAATCACCTTATCAGACAGTATTCAGAGGGAGGAGGACCTCGATACAAGTCTGATTTGAATGGTTACATAATGAGATTCCCCCATCAAGTTTCAAGGCAGCATAGATGTGTCCTTTTCTACCTATGATATCCCACAATGTGCATGCATTTTGTTGGTTGTTATACTATATTAAAATAATATATAATGTATATATAACATATATATTGAAAAGCAAAGTAATTTATTTTATTTTATTATTTTATTTTTTAATCTCTCCATGGGTTTATGATGAGCTGTTGAACCAGAAAGTGAAAGAGAAGGCTTGGATTGAGGCAGAAGTTGACAAGTCAGACCACTCAAACAAATATACATAAGCGATATTTTGTCAGTGCCACAGAGTGTTAGATTCTTCAGGGAAATCATCCTACGGATGCCTTACTTATAGTTGTCTCTGCTTATTAAGCTGGGATAGGAGAAAGTATTTTAACATCAAAAAATTGCACACAGCAGCTTTAACACCACCGTCATAAAAAAAGACAGTTGGGTAGAGTAATCAAGCTACTGATTAGAGCAAAACCCCAGAGAGTATGATTCATAATAAGCATGGGCCGTAAGGCATCAGTTTGCTTGAATCCTCAGAACTGTGGGGAAAATTATATATATTAGAGCTGTAACAGTACATGTATTCGTCACGGTACAGACATCACGGTTTGGTGCATATAGTCAGATGAAGAACACAGTCAGTCACAGGCAATCCACACTCCAATCCAGAAGGAAGTGCGCGCGGTAATGCAACGCTGTTTGCTAACCGCCACAACAGGAAAAGGAGCAGAAGAAGAGATGATCTATGCGCCAACCCAAAACAAGTGCGTTTCTCAATAGACCTTATGTAGCCCCACCCCTTTTCAGCATTGCACTTGTTGTGTTCTGTCTTCCGGTTTGTATTTCCACAGCATGAAGGCAAGATCTTACGGGTTTATGAATGTACCGCTCTTTTTAAAATGTTCCCGGTCTACTGACACTTGTTATGACATCCACTTTAAATATTACAATGCTTATTTTATTTTTTTTATTTTTTAAAACTCTCCATGGGTTTATGTTAAGCTGTTGAACCAGAAAGTGAAAGAAAAGGCTTCCTCAGTGAAATCAACCTCCAGATGGCTTAAGCCCAAAGTATAGATTACTTTTTACGCGTACACAAAGGTCAGCATACACTTTAAAAAATAACTGTAAAAAAACAAAACAAATTTACACAGTAAAATACCACTTTCTATTGAAACAGTAATATACTGTCAAAATCTGGGTAATATTATTTGTCATTTTCGAGAAAGTAGCCTATAGGCCTCTTTTCTTAAAATGACAAATATTACCCAGAATGCATTGTTTTATGGTATATTACTGTTTCTATGAAAAACGGTATTTTACTGTGTAAATTTGTTTCATTTTTTTTTACAATTATTTTTTAGAGTGTACAGCGCGCGAGACGAGAATTTTGTCACTTTGTATGTGCAGGTCGCACACGCGCATTTAATTGTTTTTGCAGTAATTAGTTTATCCACAAGGTGGCAACCGTGCCTTGGGGGCGTAGATTCACAAGGTAGTCAAAGAAAAACTGCATAAACAGAACAGACCAGAATGCAAGGCTGTGCGCTCGACTGTGCGCGTTTACTAGCATACACGTAAAAAAAAAACAAAGTATACCGAGGGCTTGACTTATAGTTGCATATTAAGTAGGGATAGGAGAAAGTATTAACATCGAAAAATTCCACACAGCAGCTTTAACACTACAGTCATAATAAAGGATAGTTGAGAAGAGTAATCAAGCTACTGATTAGAGCAAAACCCCAAAGAGAATGTGATTCATAATAAGTATGGGCCGTAAGGCATCAGTTCACATGGACCCTCAGAACTGCAGGGAAAATTCCCTAAGACTACAGTGAAAGCAACAGGTGGCCCAGGTGTGTTGAGGTATAGCTCGGCCTCGCACACGCTGCAGGACGCCAGCACCCCCACCAAGACAAATGAAGTGTTTTATCTTCAAACGGTCTCTGGTATGAATAATAAGCGCAAGATTAAACGAAAAACAGGACATGACGGCACCATCTCAATATCTAAATCTCATTCTAGTCTGTCCTACCTCTCTGAAATTGCTATATGTGATTACTCTATGAACCACATGCAACAGAGTGTGTGCAATGTCAATTAAAATTATGCAGGCATTTACTAGGCATTTACATACTCTCAAACATCATGCATATGCATTAGCAGGGAGGAAAAAAAATAGCTCTAATAAAAACCTAGGTAACATGAATAAGATCCAGCCGGAAAACGTTTGTCATGGTTAACGTGCATTAGTATATTTCTTTACTCGTTTTAATGGTGGCGAGATCGCTTACCTCGCAGGGTATTGTTTTCAAGGCTGAAAACAGCTTTAATTCTGATGGTGGTAAGTAATTTTCATTAAATGTCAATTTGGTATTAATTCAGAGCAAAGCTTAAATAAAATTGTGTTCATTAATCACTCTGCCGTCCAGTAGGCTGCTAATTAAAACGTTGTGGGGCTCGCTCGTTAGTCACCCGCAGACCTGATTGTTAATGTCGACTCATTGTCCTCCTTTTCACCGCTATCATTTATTTTCTTTGCTGTTCTTGTATACTCTTGTTAATTATTAAATGTCTTCTTTTTTTTTTTTTTTTTGTCCTCGGTGACACTTTGTGGATAACTATCAGAGGGGTTTCACAGGCGAGGACAGGGAGCTGTGGTCCTGAGGGCAATGAATACCAAGCAGAACATTGATCTCTATATTCTCCAGTTTTGTTTCTGCTCTCATACAGTCCTGACTGAAATTAAAGCCGCTGCCTGTTACATCTATAAGTGCATAAATTGTGCACATTTATTTTACGACTCAATAGCTTTTCGATTCAAGACATCCTAAGAATATTAAGAAATGTCAAGCTTAAGCTAGTGATTTGAATGATAATTTAGTGTGATTAATTCTAAAAATAATAATAATAATAAGAGTATAATGCAATTAAAAATGTAAACAATCATGCTTATTGCACCCATATGCAAATTTCATAATATGGAATTTTCCTACCATAAGAGTTGATTAGATTGTGAAAAGTCATAAAGTCTCTCTATGATAGGTTGTTGGAGTGTTGGAAGTGTTGAAAGTGACATCAGCCGAAAATGAAAGTTTTCTGGAGAAGAGCAGGCTATACAGTATGCAAGAGGTATACAATTTTTCTGGACTACACTGTAAAAAAGAATTGTTGGTTTAACTTAAAAAAGTAAGTTACCTAGTTACCTTAAAATTTTGAGTTCATTGAAATTAAAAATTTGAGTTAATACAATGAAGGCGATTGGTTTAATCAACAGAAACTTAAAATATGTTATCTGAACCACATTAATTATCTAAGTTGATTTGACAAAAGAAAAAATGTTGTGATAACAAATCATGAAAATAATTTTTTACAGTGAAGCGTGATTTTCTCAAAATATGACCAGGAACGTATATTCAAAACGTGAATGAGATCCCTTTTGATCTCATGTTGACTTTTTCTATGTTTAAAATGTTGTTCAACTCCAGAAACTTCAGTTCGAGCGTGCAATCGATCTAATCTAACAGTGAATTTAGCTGACGAAATCAATATAGTGGAACAAAAACAACGCCTAGTCTTTTTCACTGCAACTTCAAAGGAAGCTACACAATAATGTTGTCGAAACTAGCGCTGGATACCTGAGGAAAATGTATTTTTACACTGTTTGCTAGCCTGACATTATGATCTCATCGTTAATACTTCTCACCATTTATTCCGAGGATATGACCAATTGTTTTCCGTATATCCATTTTCTTTAAAGTATCTTTGAAAAGCGGCTTTTGACTTGTCAAACAGTGGTGGATTTTTCTGGACCTCGGCGATTAACTTCTCCGAAATGTTGTCTGCCATTTTAAAAGCACGGGCCCTTAAATTAGAATGGATTCTAATTGGCTGTCAGTGTTTTATCGTTCAACATCTGGAAAAAATTGTTCCGAAAGTGATCCCAACGATATTGTTTCTCTATATCGTTATCGTTATAATTGTGGTGTGGACAGTGCTATTCTTGTATATTTAGAATGATTTTTAGAACTATATCTTTATTGTTATCTTTATAGATACGACTGTTCAAAAAGTATGATCTAAATAGTATGAATGTGTGAAGTATGAATATAATTTGTTGGATGTACTACACTCATCGTGTTGTCATTATCACATGACCTATCAGCATCAACTGCGTCGCTTCACTGCCTTTGACAATTTCTCTCCTGTGGCCTCATGGGATACTAAAGTGTCCATCGTATGCCCACTTCAGAATCTCGCCCCGAGTAGTAGTTCATCCGGGTACAAAGGGGGCGCTCACAAGCACACTTCTGAAACCTTAAATGAGAAATGGGATGCCCTACAGTCTTGTGGATTTCACGATCACGAGGCAGCCATTTTAAGTCCACAAGACCACAATTGCATATGAAGTGTGACATTTGGGACAGGGCCACTTACACGTCACAATAGGGAAGAAAAGACTATCGCAACCTCCATTTCATGCTGACTTTAACTGTATTCATGAATCCGGATCTTTCTGTATGATGCTGGACAGAGCAAAGGAGTAGAGGGAATAATCAGAAGTATTACTGCCAGTTACATATAAGATTCATTTTGCACTGCACCACTGCAGGATTACAGCATTCAGCATTTGAACAGCATTACATGCTGGGAAATTAAATTTCAACACTGTTCTGTTTTTCTTGACTCAAATTTCAAAATTGATGTGCTACAATGGATCGAAATGTTCATAGAGCATTCCCTGCTTGAGAGGACGTTGCTTCTTATGACATCAGCCTGATGTTTGAGCACGAGCTACGTTTGTGAGGAACTGACTGGACTGTGATCTTGCCGGTTAGCCCAGCAAACTAATCATGGCTGTAGGGGGAGCAGAAGTTTCTGTGGAAAGCTCTGGAATTACAGGGTATGAGGAGGCAGTTTGAGCTGTGGCGTTTACCTTCTGTTGCATCAGCTCGCATGCTGGATTTGTTTAAAGCTTATTAGGTAAACATTCATATTTGTTTCTTGTACTTTATACTCGCAATTCATTAACAAATTGCCTGGGTGCTTTGAATTTGCATTGGGAACCAATATTCCTGGATTTTTGGAGCAGAAGATGTCTCTTAAGCTACATCTACACTGCAAGGCTTTATGCACAGATCCAATAATTGTTTTTGTCTCATATGTTTACATTAACTTATGACATACAGATGTGAGAGACATCTTTTTTAATCTGTACATTTTATACACGCATTTAATATTGATATCTTCCATGATTTACACTTAAATTTAAATAGAGAAAAAATAAGTACAAGTGTGTTAGACGGTTAGATATATTAAATATATTTGAAAGACAGGCTGAATAAGATGGGAAAATCCTGTCTTGTTTTTGCCGTTTACACACATACAACAAGATCCAATCTGTGCCATTGAAAATTTTGGAATTGGTTGACAGTGTAAATGCAGCTTTAGTGGAACAACTTTTGAGAAGTCTGACACTTTTTCATCGTGAACATTAAATGTGCTGCCTTGTAATGCATTGATTGAGTACCAGCACCACCTGCCTTGAATTTGATTGCTTTTCTTGCTCTACAGCACTAAAAAGTACAATCTTATCGCCAAAACTGTCCTGCTATAGACCACAGGGGCCTTTTTGAATCTCTCCTTTCCTCATTTTTCCACTTCTATTGAAAGGATCTTGGAGTACTAATTTAATTGAGATGAAACTGATCTCCAATATTTGCTCTGATTGAAGGGTTTAGACTAGCCTGCTGAAAAGACCTTTGACTAGCATGTCTGGTGCTGGAACACTTGGTCAACCAGCATTAAAGGGGTCATGAATTGAGAAATCAACTTTTATTTGAGCTTTTGAAATATAAGAGGTCATCGTACAATAAAAATATCCTGTAAGTTTCAAAACTGAAAACTTCCTTGTTAGTCCAATAAAAGCTTTTATTGACACCAGGCCCAGCGAACGACTTGTCCTGGAATGTGCCTATCTATAGGTGACGCCTACTTCATCATGGCAACATTAGGCCCGCCCACTGGCGTGTTAGTGAGATGACGAGGAGAGAAGAGCGATACAGGACTAAAAATAACATTATTTTTCAAAGGATCCTAATGCTAGGAATATGGTTATTTATTTTCAACAATGTGAATGTCTCAGTTGAGCATTACTTATTTGTATTTGGTACATTTCACTGTGGATTCTTTGGTAAATCAGTCGCATTTCAGCGTAGGCTTTGCAAACAGACTTTTACGATATGGACTCGACAGTAATGCAACAACATGTCAGTAACTGAGTTAATTCTAATGCCTGATCTGATATGTAATGTTTCATGTGCATTCAGATGTACTTTGTCTATGTGTCAGTAAATCAAACCAGTGACTAAACGGTCAACTTCACGTTGTTTCTCTTAGTAGGATGAAAATAATCTGTTATTTAAACGTTGATTAAATTATATATAGAAAGCGATCAAAGAACGCTCCCTTTACAATCGCTGGAGCTGTCAATCAAACAGTGTGAGTTTATCAGTGACTGAGTTCTGGACGCTCGCCAAAACTGTCGTTTTATTCAACGAATCTCTTAGTTACATCGCGTTTGACGAGATCACTGCTTTCATGCGCTCAACAACATGTCTGTGATCGGCTACAGTGTTCATCAATGCAATCTTTCATGCCACAATCTAAATATAATGCCATCTAAATGTAATGCTATAATCATCACTTTTCATGATTAGTTAACCTTGAGAGCTGTAATAGTAAAAATGTGACAAAAGTTTTCGAGAGAGTAACATTTAGCTATTTCATATGCAAAGATGTTAGCCAATCACAGCAGTGGGTGTTTACACTGAAGTCTAGTGTTGCCAAGTCCATGGTTTTCCCGCGGAACTGAGATACTTTTACACTGTTGCCGCAGGTTGTTTTTCGTGTCTGCGGGTTGAATAGACCCAAATAATGTGATATTTAATCCCTGGAATGCGAATTTTACCCCCCCAGACCGTGATTTTTACTGTGGGACCGCCCTGATATGAGATTGGGCTAGTTTTGGGCTAGTTTTGAGGAGCAATTGGCCGGGTTTTGTTGTGAAAACCTGGCAACCCTGCTGAAGTCTCACAGCAGACACGCCCCTTAAAACAGAGCGTTCAAATCAGAGGGCTAAAATCAAGGTAGGAAAATCCTTTTATTTCTAAATTATGGCAATTTTTGATGTAAAAGGCATACTAACATTATAAGTGCACCCCAGGAAACATTATAAAACAACAAAACAACACAGTTCATGACCCCTTTAACTTCCTCATGATTCTTATTTACCAAGGAAGTCAAGTTAGTTAACCATTGGTTCTCAAATCATGGTCACTTAGTCACAAAAGTAAGCTGAAAGACAATGAAGAAAAAAAATTTCACATCATTTTTGACAACTGCTAATATAGGCTGTTTTCGTCTAATTTAACTAGCTAAATTCATACATCTAAATGTTGTTGTTTTATTATATAAAACTTTTTCTACTTTTTTTTTGGTAACGTGGGCAACCAAAAACCACTTATCAGGTACCAGCATCCAAAACTCAGCATACCGGTGACCAGATGTGCTGGTCTTTTCAACAGGGTGAGCACCATGAGAGAGGAGAGGCCGGGCCGAGAACTGCGCATTTTTTTTTAAGGTCGTCAATTATGCACGGTAGCCACCCGCTGCCATATGTCACTGTCAATTCCATTTGCCAGCGTCGTGCGCCGGTGTGCCGGTTTTGTGTGTGTTAAATAATGCAGTGCAGAAAGGTCAGAGGAGATGCAGAAAGGGCGGATGCTCGACTCGATTGTGAAGGTTTGCGCGGGGCTTGCAATACCAGCGTTAATTCACAGATCAGTTCCAATAATAAAATGCATATTGTAAATGTCAAACAGAGGCAGGCTAGGAGTAATCCACCTCTGCTGGGAAATAATGGATAGTCTCCGGGCTTATTTCAGAGTATTCCACTGGAGAACGAGACAAAAGCCAACTTTATATTGCTGCAGCGGTAATGTTAGATCAATCTTTAGAGTCAGAGATTACACTATAAATCTTCCTTAGCATTTGCATACTTCCTCTCAGTGTACCTCTCTCGAGCGAGCGGGAAAGTCTAACAAAGAGTTCGCCGATGAGATGGATGAAGTGTCATACTCCCCTAGGCATAAAACAGCATCAATGGGAATGTCACAGGCAGTGTGGGTAACCGAAAGGGCATCGGCAGGTGCTCACGAGACAATTAAGTGCACAGCGCATCGCTTTCCTTTAACCGTTAAAAATTATTGCAATGATCAAGAGGAAGGTGACAGCAACAAATATCCCTGCGTTCGTGTATATGCGACGCTCGCTCCCGCCGTCGAGATCAGAAGAGCTGAAGGTGAACGTGAGTCATTCTCCTACATTATCAGAGCTTGTTTGGCAGCAATGTCAGAGGCAAAGACGCATCCTCCCTTTATCCTGAGGGCCTCTTCATCACAACACGTGGCAGGGGAGGCGGCGGAGAGGGAGTGGGAAAATGACGAACGGCCTATTGTGTAATTAATGAGGACTGTGTTGATTTCCGCAGATAATTTAGCACGCTTGTGAGCGTTTGACTTCTGATCTCCATTTACCCTCCTTTATGGGCTTGGAATTGCTGGTGTAGAGTGTTAACCTTGGGTGAGTATTGCAAGCACTTGCTCGACACACACACTGCATGTTATCGCTCTGATGTGTTTGAGGGCCGGCCAAAAATCAGAATTTAAAGGGTTAGTTCAAGCAAAATGAAAATTTTGTCATTAATTACTCATCCTCATGTCGTTCCACACCCGTAAGACCTTCGCTCATCTTCGGAACACAATATTTTTCATAAAATCTGATGGCTCAGTGAGGCCTGCATTGCCAGCAAGACATTTAACACTTTCAATGTGACTCATGTGGCTTTGGCAGTTTGATAGTGCTCCGAACCACTGATTCGAAACAAAAGATTTGAAGCTTCATGAAGTGGTGTTTTGAAATCACCCATCACTATTGTTGAATAAAGTCGTTATTTTGTTTTTTGATGCACAAAAAGTATTCTCGTCGCTTCATAACATTAAGGTTGAACTACTGTAGTCACATGAACTGTTTTAAATACGTCTTTAGTAGCTTTCTGCGCATTGAAAGTGTTGTCTTGCTGGCAATGGAGGCCTCACTGATCCATCTGATTTCATCAAAAATATCTTAATTTGTGTTCTTAAAATGAACGAAGGTCTTACAGGTGTGGCACGACATGAGGGTGAGTAATTAATGAAAGAATTTTCATTTTTGGGTGAACTAACCCTTTAAGAATTGACTTGCTTTCAATTCGAAGTGAATTGGCCACACCCACAGGATGTTGAATTGTCAATGACAGGAAGAAGAACTTACTAAATTGCAAAGAAATTCAATTCACAAGTAATTCAATGTTAATATTTTGAGTGCCATTTATTATGTTAAATAAACAAATAATTAACATATTTGAATAAAATATGTATAATACTAAATATTACAATTATGCATCCTGTGTACCTCAAATCAAATGTAAATGTATGAATTATGTCATGAAGTTTTATCTTAATTTAGCTTTGAATGCCTGGTGTTTATTTTGTGTGGCTCATTTGGTAAACATATTAATAGAGTAAATAAAGTCAATTGAAATAGAATGGCACTTTCTTGGCCTCCTTCCCTCTGTCCAGCCCCTGAGCCGCATGACAGATGTCAGGAGAATTTTAATGAAGGCTGGGTTCAAACCAGATCCTTTCGGGCACATACCGTTTAAACTCTTTTTCCACACTTGAAAGTGACCCTGCTGCCACATGGCATGCCTTGCTATGAAAAAATTATCAGCAATAATTTAGATGGAAGTGTCTCTGAAGATCTTATCTGTGGTAGAGTAATGGTATGCATATTTTGTCTGGAGATGGAATTAAAGATGCTTAGAGGTCTGTGAAGCGGGAGTGAAGGGAGCGACTGGTGATAAGGTCTCTGGTAGTTTCAAACAGGCTTCAGCGTCACCCTGCGCTAAACAAATGTTACAACCTCTCTGGTGACTTTCAGTGTTTTTAAATGTGTATAGATGAGCTCTGAGAGCTCACTGTTATGGCATGGACTATCATATAAGTCGTGTTTTTCAATAATCTTGACAAGGGAACTTCTAGTAAGTTTTGGAATTTGCCAGTTTATACCGTACCTTTGCTTATCACACTTTGGGGGTGAGGGTTTTGAGGGTTGTGCAAAACTCATAGGTGGAAATTTGAATCGAACTGAGTCCCGATCTATCGTTCTTCAAACCTATAAACTTCAAAACTTTCAAATATGTCAAATCAGCACTCAAAATTCATCTCGTAACTTTGCATTTTCTTACATTTAAATCATTTTAATTTTGCCTTGAAATTTGCAATTCAGTTCTGAATAGAACATAACCTTTTTTTTCTGATTTGCTCTCAGCTCAGGTAAAACAGATGTTCTTTTTGCATTTTTATTACTCCTTATTTGTCAAACAAGTGCGGTGACTTAAGTGACATCAGTAATTTACCAGATGATAGTTTGAATGTAAAACAAGTCTTTGTGCTTCTCCAAGGCTGAGCATCTCAGATGTTTGCCAATTACTGTAGCAATAAATATTTAATCACTTGTTGCTCCTTTTACATTTATTTATATAGTTAGCTTCACGAATGGCTTCTAATGAGGGAACGCAGCACTCTGGATAGGGTAAATTATAGCGACTATCAAATGCGTAAATCTCATTCATATTTTTCAATATTTTGCTCAACCACGAGTGATGGAGGTCCTCGACTGGTGAAGGATGTTGTTGTAGTGCATTTACATGAAAATATCCATATGCCGTACACTAACCCAGCTTGAGCTTTTCTAGAATGCCACGCACGCCCTCGGCCAGCGGTATTCCTCTGTTGTCAGCTGTGCCCTGAATATGTGTGTAGCATTTTAGTAGATCTGCCCATCCTAGTGGCCCGTCTAAGGGTGAGTGGCTCCGTTTAATTAAAACCCACACACACACAGTGAAGCACGACCATGCAACACCCTGCATAAATAATTCACAGGCTGAGGTACGGTTTTGGGCTTTCTGTAATGAGCTGAAAGCTAGCCGCGGGGAGCTAAACAAACTCGTCCGAGCGCTTCATCAGAGAGGCCTAACCTTGGCATGGAAGGTACAGGATTCCAAATGTTTGTCCCACCACATAAGCCATGCGAAACGCCTGCTACCTGCGGTGCAGCTGCCGATAAAGCCCTAATTCTTATGTAAAACTCTGACTCGACTCAACTGTGGCAGCGAAAGTCTGACAACGGCGCTCTCAACCTCGCCACGAGGAGCTCATTAAAGAGCCTGCCACACAATGTCCCTCACGGTGGCAATTTGGTCTGGTCTCAAATCCTAGCCAGAGGTGAAACAGCCCTTTAATGAATGAAACATTTTACCCAATGGTAGCACATTGAAAGCCAAGTTTTTAGGCTTCAAAAATGTGCCAACACATCTCTACGGTGCTGACTGTACTGGGTAATGCCCACGAAAAAGCATCTCTGCACTTATTAATGGCAATGAGACGTCTAACAAGATTGTTTTCTTGTCCAAAACAGATTATCCAGGCGCAAGATCAATGTGCATTTCGGTCGCTATTTGAAACAGACTCTTTGTCAAAACTGCAATTATCCATCATGATGCCGTCATAAAATTTCCAGATTTAAAGGGAAGCGGACAGAAAAGAAAAGAAAAGAAAAGACGGAAAAAGAAGATGGATCGTCACAAAAAGAGAAGAAAAAATCTGTCAAGGGTATTATGGAAGCGGCTCAAAAAGGGAGCCATACATCAAAGCGGCAGACAGCCATTTGTTAGAGAGGAATAATAGCTGTGATACATGTCAGCCCCTGTGACCTGGGGAAACAATAAAGCAGGTTTGGAGCTGCCTAAGAGCAATGACCTTGTACCGTTGAATCCAGCCCAAAAAGAAAAAAGAGATGGAAGGTGGAGAAACAATTACAATCTATATAAAGTCTGATCCTGTCCTCTACTGCTCACTGGGGGCAGAGAAGATTGCTGTCTGGTCCTCTTTAAAAAGCCTCTTTTCCAGAAGACAGTAGGCATGGAAGTTGCAATGTTAGACTTGTTCCTCAACCACCAGGCCAGTGACTTCTAAAATTGGGTCCGGAATAAAGAAGCTTGTTCGCTCGCTTCCGTCAAGTCGCCTGGAATTAAAGCTTTTTTTATCTTTGAGTTCAGTCATGGATTGTGAGGCAGAATTGCTTCAAAAGATGATGTAGATGTAGATCTTAATGTACCCTGTCATGCAAGCGCTTGTGTGGTATGTCCACGGCTAAAAAGAAAGCACTAAAAGAGCCCGTAGACATAACAAGATTGCTTGAATTTCAAGTGTTCCTCACTTCAGAGTTCAGTGGATCAGGACTCAGACCTGTGTCAGCTCTCAAAGAGTTTGACATGTAAAAGCTAGTCTAAGGTTAGAGTACGTCCGTCTGCCAGAAGCTAGTTATTATAGTTAATTAAGTTTTAAATATGGATATTTTTCTTACAAAATCCCATCGCTTTGTTTCAGAAGGTCTTTATTAACCCCCTGAAGCTGTATGGATTATTTTTATGATGGATCATCAAAATCATGCCCCCCCCCCATTCACTACCATTATAAAGCTTGGAAGAGCCAGGATATTTTTTAAATATATCTCCGATTGTATTCGTCTGAAAGAAGATAGTCATATACCTAGGATGGGTTGAGGGTGAGTAAATCATGGGATAATATTCATTATTGGGTGAACTATCCCTTTAAGGTTGTGTGTTATGAATAACATATGGCCAGTTTGACAATCCCTGGTCACTTTATCCTTTTGTTGTAAGGTAAGAAGCCATGTGAATGATCTCAATGGAAAAAAAATTAAGTAACATGGATTTAAAATGAATGAGGGTGAGTACATCATGACAGAATTTTCATTTTTGAGTAAACTATTCCTTTGCTCCATATTTAATTGGTTTTTAATAAGTCTAAAGGGTTTCAGTCTCAGATTGCATGAATAGTCATTGACGGTTTAGTCTTGACTCTTCACAGAACTTTGATTTGAGGTAGCAGGTGCGGTGGACCCAACTGGTAGGCTATTGCCTTTTTCCATACTGGCGAAGGCTCCCAAGCAGAAAAGCCATCTCTTTTGCACTGGAGATTGTAAGGACAAATCAAAAAGAGCCATTCACCCGGCAGAGGACAAAAGACACCCACGCAAAGCGTACTTTGTGCCATCCAGATAAAGGTCTGTGGAAATGGCAGAGCCCGACTGGCATTCACACAGTGACAAGAGGGCGAAAGGTGTGAAAGAAGCCATTGAGGAGCATCTCCCACCGCTGAATGGAGGGATAAGGGTCTTCAGCGGGAATGAAAGTAGCAGAGCACAGGGCTCCAACATGTCATTGGAAATGAATGAGGAAAACGGTAAGCGCTAATCTCTGTGTGTGCGTGTCATCACTTAGTGTAAAATCACAATGCCGTGCATCTAACTGCAATAATACCGGGCAGCAGAGCCTTTCTTTTGAAGGTATGGCAGGGTCAAATGTAGATTTATTTGTTTGAATGCTTCACCGGGCATTGAGATAGACCTCACTTAATGGTCTGATGAGCGTCCAAAAATACTTGATCCCATAAAAGCAACCCTACTAAGATAGACCATTGTTCTCTTCCTTAAATAGAGGCCCTAGTAATTAATAGTAATTTTATTGAATCATACAACCATGCTAGGTGATTATAAATGAATTAATTATGAGACAATTGAGCCTACAGCCAGTTTTCTTGGGCCTATTTTGGCATGCTCCGTACCCCCCAGAGGATAATGCGAAGTCTTCAAGATTAAACACATGTAAGAACTTGTGCAGTCCCAACTACAAGGAAGCACATCCTCGTGAACTTACTCAAGGTGAAAACTATTACCGAAGCCTGGCCAGCAATAAATTTCTATTGATTCTTCATATGAGCAACTTCTTCTAGATAAGCCCCAGAGCTGCTAAGATAATGATTTTTGCATGTGCAAGTCCATACTAAGGCCTTAAAAACATCTGAGACGGACAAAAGTGTTTGCAAACGGTAGTTGGCCCAAGTGCTCAGGAAAGTGACACAGAGTTTGGTGGTTATTTGCTCCCTGACATGGGATATGGGCTTTTAATAATTAACGAAGGGACAGGAATAGAGTAAAAGGAACAAAAACAATCATTGAGGAGGGAAACTGTTGCCAAGAACCAAGGAAAAGCACAGATAAACTATTTTAAGCATCTTATTATTTCAGCTAAGATGTAATGGTTAACATTATCTTTGGGCAAATGTTCAGAGACTATATTTTGGTGAATTAGAGAATGGTCAATTTAAAAAAGAACTTTGATTTCCCTCTGGAAATCACAGTACAATGTTGCATTTTTGTCTGCAGAGTTAATAATTCTTGGCATAACTGCTTTGTTGTGGTGTTTTAATTGCTTAAGTTGACTTGAAATCAAAACTGATGCTATTTACTTTCTTAATATACATCCCTGGTCTCATTTGTGCACATTATTCCAAAGAAAAGACTTCTTTAATCTTTCATCATAATGTAGAAACTTATTCTGTCTATCACCAAGCCTTTTATTTTATTTTAGTCAAGTCCCACCCTACATATTCCCCCCCAGTGAATTAGGAATTATATCACATTACAGAAGCAAAATGGGTGTGGACTCCTTTTGAATAAAAATAGCTATATTTTCCTCCCTTTCTCTTTTTCTTTCTGAGCTGACATCAGTGGCACTGATGGATGCTGGGATACTTTGATTAGTGTGGCTGTTGGATATGTGATGTAGAAGGAAGCAGGTGAGAATGTGCCCTCATAGGTCACTGATATCATTAGCGAACGGCCCAAAGTGGGGAGGCGGGACGTCTGCCTTCATGCGACAGTCAATCTGGGCGGCTTGACTTTGTGTTTATTGGAGACGTTTTCTGAGGGACAATGCTTCATAAATACTTGTCACACATGATATACAGGAAAGTATAAAGACAAGAAAAAATATATATTTCTTTTTATTATATTTATATATTGTATTTTAAGGGCATTCTAGTCGAAGAATCAAAACTTTCCAAAACCTCTGTCTCTTTTTGAGAACACTTAAAACTTATTTAAAGTGAAATCTTTAATGTGTATTGTGTTTAATGTGTTCTTTTTGGAGCTTTTAACTTTTTAAGGAAATTTATTGTTTGGGGTTTATTGGGTTTAACAGGTAATATGTCCTTTTAAATATTAAATTAATAAAGTCTCTAAGTATATCAGTCTGTCCATCTCAAATCACAATGAGCTGTTTTATTTTGTGTGTCAGAGACAAGGTGAGAGAGCGGGACGGTACCCGATCCGAATATTCCTCCTTGGATTATGAGATGAAACACCTTCATACGGAGAGCAATATTAGCGCACCATCTGGTGGGTGCCGTCCTTTGCTGTGTGGTCGGGGCTTCACTGTTGACTAATATTTCTCCAAAGAAAAATATAGAACACAGGCATAGAGATGTGAAGGACGTGTGGAAGGTGGAGAGGAGGGATGAATGGAGGGAAAGAAGGGGGGCAAAGGAGGTATCTGTGCCTTCAATCTGAAAGCTCGCAACACGTGCTGCAAATAAATTCATCACCCAGTGAGGATGTCTTGTTCTGACACTAATTTTAGGTCCAGAGCAGTGGGTAATGAACATATTCTATGACAAATGGTGAACGCTCGCATCCGGCGCATTTGTTGGGCCTATTTGCATTCTCTGGTTTGCCTCCACAACACCTGGTGTCTGGGGTTTGAGTGCACCGTGAAAGAAACGTCTGAGAATAGAATGGCATTAGACTGTTTCTTTATGACAGTGGAATTGTTCGCTTCGTCTTGTTTTGACTGAGCGCTTTGTTTTAATTTGAGATCTTAGAGACAAGGGCAAATGGTGAGTGGCTGTGTATAAAATTTCCAGAAAACCCAAGAGCACTATACAGTTATACTGTATGCCCTTGAGTGTTGTTATATCTCAGAGGAAGAGTTTCTGGGAAAGCGTTCTCTGTGGTCTCAGACATTTCAGGGCCTTATGAACTCTGTAACTTGTAATAATTTAATATACTCGAGTTGTAATTTAAGAATGTATTTCTATAAAAGTGTAGACTACAGCAGACTTTCGGAAATAAGCTCTAGTCAATCTTAGACACTTTTTATATTGTACTAATATATTGCTTGTTTTTCATGTTAGAAATATATTGGACAAAATATTATAAATATTATATATATATTATTTTTTATTTTTTTTTTATTTTTTTAAAGTTGTAACTTCTTCCTGAGTCTCTACATCAGTGTCCGACTCTGGTTTGAACAATGTAAGCCTGAACATTGTTACTGAAAATCGTCATTTTGGCTGCATGAGATTCTCCAGCTTTGTTGTTGTTGAGCAACTGAAGCATGAGCTGTTAAAGCTCCGCCCTCTTCTGGAAAGAGGAGCAGCAGCTCATTTGCATTTAAAGGGACACACACAAAAACAGCGTGTTTTTGTTCACACCCAAATAGGAGCAAATTTGATACAAGCTATTATAATTAGCTTCTGGTGCTGTGGGGTTTTTTGAGCTGGAACTTCACAGACACATTCTGGCGACACCAAAGGCTTATATTACATCTTGTAAAAGGGGCATTATAGGTCCCCTTTAAATAGATTGTATTAATTTATAAAATTGTTTAATATTATAAAAGTAGTATAAATGTATAAAATATATTTATGTTTTGTGTAATTAAGACATTTACGATGAAAATGTACAACATAACAAGGAAAACCCATCTGGTTTTGGAGGGAAAGGATGTATAGCAGGGAATATAAAATATTTCAACCTATTTTATTAGTGGTATTATTATTATTATTCTAATTTTCCAACCAATCAATATTGTTCTCCTTCAGGGTGAGCCAAACAGAACCTTGTGAAAGTTGTAGCGGTGCACTTCCCAATAAAATAAGTCATTCTCGCAGGCAGGTGTTTCTGTCACGTGTTGCCGTTTTATCACGGGTGCCATCTTGACAGTCTCCCTCGGCAACACTCTGATAATGGTTATTAACACAAAAACACACAAAAAATCCATATTCCACAACTTGCTGTTTGTCAGTTTGACAGCTCTCCGCATTAACGATGGCGTCAGCCCGCAGGATGTAAAGCAATTACTTTGAGACTCTCAATTAATGAGCTTCCCAAAACTGTTGTCATTGTTATTATAGAACCTTATCAGACATTTCCAGGGCTCTTTATTTCCCTCTCTGAAAAAGAAACTATGTGTATTTCCAGTGGATCATTAGCATTTTCAGTCTGTCTAAGGACAAATTATTTTGCCAATACATTTTGGAGCTTCAGGTGGGCATTGGCAAATTTCCCAGAGCATACACATGGTCAGTCTCAGGTCAAATAGGTGATTTGCGAAATTGTCACTTTTTTGGATTATGATATTTATCTAATTTTGTGCACTATGACACCTTTTAAATAGACAAACTGCTTCATTAATAATAGATTCAGAAGTTCTCATTCATTAATCATTTTTACACATATTTGTTTTGGACATATTTTGAGTAATTTGTATTATTTAAAGTGTTTTTTTCCCTCTCATTATTCCTTTTTTATAGATATGATGGTGTTAATATTATGTAACACTTCTCAAGACAAATATTTTCATCTGAAGCACCCAATACTTTGATCTCTTTCATGTTTTACCTGGTAGATCTTGATGAAACCTTGGTGAAACACACATTTTGAAATATGTAAGTTTAAATCTGTTTTTTTTTTTAATTTTTTTTTTTATTATTATCTCTCTTTAAATCCCTGTAAAGTATAAGAGCATGAGTTGCATGAGTTTCACCAAGTTTGAATCATCTGGCTCATTAGAGACCTTCAACCTATCATGTTCATGTCTTCATGTCTTTCCTTGCGATAAAAAAAAACAAAACAAAAAAAACCATAAGACATGTATTTTTGTTGTTAGACCTATTTCATTTACTTAATAACGAATAAATGAGTTAAATAAATGAGTAATAATAAATAAATGAGTTAACATGTTAATTTAAATAATTAATTACGGAAATTTTACACATCAAAATGAACTTGTATGACTTTCTTTTGTGGAAGATAAAAGAAGACATTTTGAAGAATGTTGGTAACCAGACTGTTTTGGCTACCATTAACTTCCATTGTATGAACAAACAAAATACTGAGACATTTCTCAAATTATCTTCTTTATGTTCCACAGAAAAAAGAAAGTTATACAGATTTAAAACGACATGAGGGAGAGTAAATGATGACAGAATTTTCATGTTTGGGTTAACTATAGGCTACTTTTAATACTTTTTAAAACCCATTAATGTGACTGCATTATTTATGCAATTGTAATTGCAGTGTATGCATTTATGCCATCTCTGAGCTGTAATAAATGGTCTGTATTAGAGCTGCACGATTAATCGTTAAAAGATTGCGATCTCGATTCAGAGGGAGCAGCTGTCATGTTTAGGTATGAAACAGTTTCACAAACAGTATTTTCAACCACACAGTATCATTATTTCTGTGTTACAAATATTCATATTATCACAGAAGTACTGAGATAAAAGTTTATAGTTCAGATATAAACACTGATGTCTACGATAGCGATCAAAATACACTGTAGAAATTATTTTCATGATTTATCACATTTTTTCTTTTGTCAAATCAACTTAGATAATTAATGCGGCTCAGATAACATAATATCTTGAGTTTCTGTTGATTAAATCAGTCGCTTCATTGTATTAACTCAAATTTTTGATTTCAATGAACTCAAAATTTTAAGGCAACTTACTTTTTTAAGTTAAACCAACAATTCTTTTTTACAGTGTAGAGCAAATCACCTTTTGAAAGTAGCTTGGTGATTCAAATAAAGATTGTATCGATTATATTGTTACAAGTGACTGTTAAAAAAAAAAAAAAATTATTTGACATTGAATCATTCATTCAAGAGATTTGTTCAAAAACGCTGATTCATCCATTAATGAAACAAGTGAAGTATTTATTAATCATTTATTCAAACCAATTTAAAAAAAATAATTCATTCAAATTAATTCAACTGTTTTAAATAGACTGCAGCAATTAATATTTTGTCAGAACCTCTAGTAAGTTAAATGTTATTTTTTGTAGTTGTCTGTTCAGAATTGTGATCTCTATTTGAAACAACAACAACAACAAAAAAAATCATTATTCTCTAATTATCCAGAATAGTGCAGGCTCTAGTCTGTAATATCTAAATACCAATTCAGATCCTGAAAAGAAAAAAAAAAAGAAAAAAAAAAAATTATATTTATATAAAATAAATCACGGCCAATATAGCCTAAAAGTTTATGTGTAAAAAATTCTATGTTGAATCAAATAAAATATTTCTTTCTAAAGCTACTTTTGTAATGTCTATTTGATGCTTTTCTCATTTAACACAATGATGACTTTAAATGATCTTTTGGGGGTAATTTCTCAGCCAAATGTGATGTGTGATTTTAGGTTGTTTTAAGGTTGTTTAGATATTTTTTTTACTGGACAACAAGACAAAAGTACTGATTCCAGAATTATTTCTGCTAATTGGCAGAAATTACACTCTTAAGTTTTGATAATTAGAAATAAGGGCATTTGTTGTAGCTTGATATCTTTGATAATGTGATTTAATGTTTTCATTTATTTATTAAAAGCAATGTGTATGGAACAAACAAAATGGGTCTTAATTGTAAATATTTTACCAAATATATTGATATAATACCAAAAATTGCATAGTGTACACTAATGCATTTCTTTTTTTAGCAGAGATGAAACAGTGATTCTCTGATTCATGAGGTGTGTAAAGAAATGCTATTTGTACAGAAGCTTTATTTTCAGTCCTGGCTCGAGATGTCAGAGCGTTTGTTGGTTGTTTTGGCAGCCTCCAGTTAAAGGTCTTACTTTGACAGTTTTTGCCCTCAGCCATCGGCCTGCACAATCTATCTTTCCTTTTTCTTTAGATCAACCCTCTTTTATCTTGTTCCTTGGCATAGCATCAAGATTTTCTTTATTTCATCAACTGATTGCTTATCTCTCTTCTTAGATGTCTTATTGTTTTTCCCTGCAGCATTTTTCTGAGGTGGTGATGTAGCCGGAATTGACTCTTGACAGAAAATTATCAATCAATCTACTCATAATATTAATGATTTATTCAAAAAATGGTCTGTATAAGAGGTTATGAGTGTCAGCCCATCCTTACTGTCTGATAACAACTCCATATACTTCATCATCTACCCGCTTATACATCTGTGTCTAAACCCCAACATACTTACATAAATTCCCAAAGCGGCTGCATGCCTTCCTGCCCATCCCGTGGCGTGACCCGTTTCAGCTCAGGTTATTCATATTCAAATCAGGTCAGGGAACTCAGATGCAATATCACGCACATTAGCAGGTCATGTGTGTCTGTCAGTCAGTAAGTGTATGCACTTTGACTAAATACCTTATTAGTAGAGTTGTCCTGTGGTTCATGCACTGAAAAATCAGAATGGTTAAATGGACCGAGGGCTCCTGGGGCCCTATACAATCAAGCAGGCTAAATGAGGCACCCTGTGAGGAGAAAAAAAGAAGAAGAAAAAAGCCTTAACTTAAAAGTGCTGACACAGCCAAAAACACAAAGCTCTCTTTTTCCCTCCAAATTAGCAGAATTATGGTGCCCGTTGATGCCAATCTAATTGCAGCTAAATTTGACGGAACTTAATGTGTCCTGGTGGAAAATTAAATTTCATGAATTACAGATATAAGTCATAGAATTGAAGACCAATTAAGGAAGCTGATTGATGCATTGATGGAGTTTAGAATTATTGGTTGTGAAAAAAAAACATATAAAGATTTAACAGGCACCTTAAAGGGATAGTTCACCCAAAAATGAAAATTGTATCATCATTTACTCACCTCATGTAACACAAAAAGAAAATATTTTTGAATAAATATTTGTATGAAAGTCAGTGGGGTCCAAAACAACACTGGACTCCATTGACTTTCATTCATTTTTCAAAATATTTTCTGTTCCACAGGTAAAAGAATGTAACACAGCTTTAAAATTACATGAGTTTTAAGTAAATAATGAGTCAAAAGGGTCCAGTGTTGTTTTTGACCCCATTGACTTTCATTGTGTATTTCACAATCTTCTTTTGCGTTCCACAGAAAGGTTTGGAACAACATGAGAGTAAATAAATGATTTAAATGATTCATTTTGGGGTGAACTATCACTTTAAGAGGAGCTTTGACGTCTTGTGTTGTGGTCAAATCAGGTATTTGAAGTGGCTTGTGAGTTTGACATCAGAGTTTGGTTCATATGTGAAACTCATTTTCTGAACTTGACTTTGCACCAAACCTGAGTATGCTTGAAAACAGGGTATTAGGGTGCTGTTCATGGACCTCAGTACAGTTAGCAACTGGTATGAAACCAATCCGGTCTGATTCGCAGAAGTGAACTGCTAATAATAATGTTTCATTTTTTGGACTGGCACATAATCATCATTTCCCAGAAGATTTACATGAATAAAAGACATTTTTGACGCCTTCTCCCTCTGAGTAGGCAGTGGTAAACAGCTGCTGCTAGTACTCACGTTGGTATTGATGACGCAAATGTACCACGGTTTGGAGCCAAATCATATAATGTGAAAAGAGACCTGCGGGGGAGGAGGGTGGAATCGAAATTGGGTTTTGGCCAAGCAGTCGAACCAAATGTGAAAACATGGCTCCATTACAGAGCATATCTTGGCATGGTTTGCAGTGTAGTAAAAGTAACTGTTTAAAAGTAGTGATACTGCTAACTTCAGTATATTTTTCAGTGGTATGACAGTAGTTCTGCTGTTCAAAACAGTGCAGCGTGGTAGATGTTTGTAATGTCAAATTGGCTTGTAATGTCAGATTGTATTGCTCACACAGCTTTACTAAACCAATGTTTTTCCCTGAGATGTATAATTGGAAAATACGATCCATTCTTGTGAATCAATTTTGGTCTTTAATGGTCCTCTCTCTCATATCTAGTGTTCAAATGTTTTAAATTCACAATATAGAGGGTATGCACGTGATGTCACCGTCGACCGTTATGACTGCGGTTACGCCCACTAAGTGGCAAAAGACTGAGTGGCTGCATTGTTTTAGTGTGAATGCCGCAAAAAACACACAAAACACATCCAAAACGGGAAAAAGCTTTGCGACTGACTGTACAAATAGCTTTGACACAAAATCTGAGGTATATTTTTACAGACTGCTGAAAGCTACAGAAAAAAGAAGCAAATAGGTCGCTGCAATTCACAGAAACAGCTGAACTCCAGGCAAAGAAACATGTTTTCATTTTGTGTCAAAATGTTGAATTTTGGGGTAAAATCATACCCTATATATTGTATTGTTATATATTGTGTTAACAACTCATCAATTAAATATTAACCATCTTATATTCTGCATAATTGGGTGTTTTTAAATAAACACTGACAAAAACTACCTAAGTTTTAGGGCTGGACGATATGACGAAATATATAACATTGATAGAAGTCATCACTCCAATTTAGACCTACCTATATTGTAGTTATATAAGGCTTTCATTGGCAGATTTGCTTTATGTATTTCCCTGGTGTCGAAATCAGGCACATATAAATGATTCCTGGCTGCATGCCAATATCCATGGATTAGGTTTCTTTGACATGTCATAAGGAACACTATCGAGCCCAACCTTTAGTTGTAATCGTTTGTTTTACTCGCGTTTTCACAGTTTCCCCTATTAAATCCAGTCATGCAGCAGGTTCTTTTGCCACTCAGTCCAGCTGAGGGAGCGCGTTCCGGCGGGAAAGTGATGTCTATGCATACCCTCTATAGGTGTTTGTAAATGAAAACTGTCTGCAAAGTTTTAAAAATCAATTCAGTTAGTATCTCTTAAAAGAAAAAATCGATTCTGATCTGCCGAAATGAGTCATCAGCAACTCCAGTCTCAGGGCCGGTTCGCACAGAACACGTTTTTGCTGCTAAAAGCAAGAGACGTCAGTGGAACGAAAAAATGTGCAAAGTCTAGAGATGTTAAAAGTTTCTTTACTTGATTTTCCCTTTACTTGAGCATCACATTTTTAGAATGCTGTGTCTTGCACGAGACCAAAGACTATAAATATAGAAAGACTTTGTGAAAACGGTTCACTTAGTTATAAATGGGAGAAACTGCAATGCGCAATATGGCAAAATACGTCCTGCCTTTTAAGTAAAAGAGCCAATCACTGATTTATAAAGTCATTGCATCACTGCAGCTGTCGATAGAGGCTCACTGGCTCGTATAGCCTGAAAAATAAGCTTTTTAATGCTATTTGAGCATAAGAAACAACATTTATGGAACAGTACATGTCAGATTTTGTTGCTGATTTGAAATATGTTATTTAATTGTGAGTTTGCCAAGCAGTTTTTGAGATTTCAGGATTCCCCTATTCAAATACATAGGACTTGGTCTTGGATGCCTGAAATAGCTGCCTGGAGGCATTGTAAATATGGCCGCCGAGTGAACAGACTTTCCTTAAAAGGGATTTTGACGAGACATTGCAAAAGAGACGAGATGCGAGCGCAGTGGTTAAAGATGTCCATCTAGCTCGTGCTTACATAAAAAAAAAAAAGGAAAAGTAGCGCACAATGGAATGAAAAAACACGTTTTGTGTGAATCGCCCCTCACTTTCTGTTACATACCTACATAACAATGTAACACATTTGCATAATGCCAGTCTATGGTCCTCATTGGCTGCCCACGAACAACAATGTCAACTTTGACCCGCCCTCAAACACTGCAGTTGTAGCTGAGACTGGAAGAGTTTGGTTTATGTTGTCGACATGTTGAGAAGACAGTTTTCTGAGGTGCAAATCCACTTTGCATTCACTTCAAAAGGATGAGGACACATGCTGTAAGCGGTCGACCAATTAGGAACCTTTAAAATAGCATAAGGGAACTTTTTGAAAAGCTTGTGAGAGAAGCTTGAATGACAGCTTTAGAAAAGTAATTGACCATACATTCCTGTTTTCCGACTGTGCCCGATCATTATCATTTTTTTATATTTTAGTAGTTCAGATTAAACATACAGCACTTGGGTATTAGCTTGATAGCATCTCCGAGAAACTTTTGCAGGTGTACTGTAATCTTGTAGTTTTCCTTCTCGGTGGGATTAAAGATATCTTCAGGGGCCTGGCAACACTTTGTGACCTTTCAAGTAAACAATTGGAGTGATAGCATTTTCAGTTGTTTCAGCCTTAATCTTAACTGTGTTTTTGGACTCGTGACATTCTCTATATGAGATAAAGTGCTCTCTTAGCTTTTCATTTCAGCCCACTCACCAGCAGTGGGAAGTTCCCATGAGCCCGCTTGTTTGGGCAGAGCCAGAAGCAATGCGATTTCTCTCTCACTCTCGCTCTCTTCCTCTCCCTTTCCGAGCAAAATTCTGCTGTGTGCTGATAACCCAGGATCTACCTCTCTACATGTGTAATCTTCTGTAAATAATACGTGATGTACATTGTGTTCCAGGTACTTCATTTCGAGGAGGATTTTGTCCCTTCGGTTCTGTCACATTGCCAAGGATGCCGCCTATGCTATCTGCCTATAAGCCTCTGCATATTAGACTGCTAAACACATTACAGTTTAACTTATTTGGCATGGACATACAGTAAGTAATCCTGCATTATATATCTAATCAAATTCTTCTCTCCAGTTAAATCCTTTTTAAACACGAGCGGCACATCTGATGCGGTACGTCAAGAGAGACGTGTAAGACAAGTTATTATGACGATGACAAGAACGGCGGATTTGACGGTTATTCAGTCAAACAGCACAAGGATGGAGAGCGGCGCTCGTCTCGAGAGAGGTCAAAGTCTCATTGGCGCAATTTAACTTCACTGCTCATGTGAAATTGATTTTTGATTGATCTACTCAAATCCGTATGTCAGATTTGATTTGCATTTCCAAAACCTGGAAATTTTTGAACCTATTTTCAGCCACCTCAGAGAACGTGGAGCTAATTGACGCTTGCTTCGCACAACCCTACTGATTTTCATCATTAATTTGGCAAGGAACATTGATTACATGTCACAACATGCTGACAACTAGCGCTGAAATCAATGAAAATCAAACAAGTTTTTACCCAGTAGGCTTAAAGAGCGAGAATGTCCCGTCTAATTCCCTCCCAAAGCTCATTCACTTGCACAGAGCTGCTAGGATTTGATTTAAGGCTAAGGATGACCGTGCCGACTCGAGCTGCGCATCCAGTGGGACAATAAAATAAAATCAGAGATTAGTTTTTCTCTGCTGCTGAAAAATCAGCCTTGACATCCTCATTTCCTGTTGAGTTGACATCAAGACCCTCATTATATATTGATAAAATTAATCTACCTAAAAAGAAATCGGCACTTGGCTATGAAACGTTCAAAATAATGAGTTTCTGAAATCAGAGCCTCTCAGAGGCTTATGGGTAATGATAGATAGAGCAATGTTTGCTTCCATCCATGAGTGTTACAAAAGCTCAGTCATATTTACTGGCTGTGTATGGTTAGAATGACGGCAGGATTTCTGACGTGCAGCTGGGTTTATTTTGGCTACCGTGCAGAAAAAAAAAAAAAAACGAACAAAGCCGCATTGATGTTTTTTAAATGCCTTGCTGGATTATTCTTTTCACCATGAACACCAGCCTTGAATCCTCATTCCCATTTATACAATATTTCCAGGCAGTTTTCACCACTGACAAATGATGTCAGATATCAGTCCGAAGGCCGAAAGTTTAAAAGCGATTGACTACATCTTTCATTTGTGCTTTTTTAACATCGAAGGCATTCTGTCTTTTATACCACATTAATTAATGCACTGTAAATGTCTGCATCAGGTGATTAACTGTGACCTTGATGTTAAAATCACTTTCTATTGCATCAAACCTGCTCTCCGAAATCTCTTTCAGCTCTGTATCTGTATCGGGCCACGGGCTTTTGCATCAGGAGCGTTTAAGGAGAAGCCCCAGATCCGCCACGGCAACATCACTCTTAATTTCACATGAACACGTCACGCCGACATATCCGCGAGCCGATGACGTGTACCAGAGATTGAACAATAGAGTGGGTGTCACCGTGAGATCTCGAGATTTGATTTCTGCATGCGAAGCGTATGACAGATGAAAGGGAATTGTGGGTGAGAAGGTGCGTAGTATATAATGCTGAAACCATGAGGCTTTTGTTTCTTGAGCATTTCGGTACATCAGATTCTCTCTCCAGGCTCTATTAAATTACATGGAGCTCAAAGTGACTTTGCTTCAGATATCCCATAAATTCAAAGGGAAATTATGCAGGAAGGTGGAGGAAGAGGAACCACCTTCGTGTAATCTCATCATCCGTGGAAATGATTCGAGATCAACTGATATACATGTTGTCATGAGCATAACTTGCATTTTGAATAATAATAATAATAATGTTATTCTTTATTTAAAATTGATTTATTTTGTAATCATTTATAATAATCAATAATAAATGCTATAATAATAATAATAGCAATAATAATATCAGTTCTTCCACAATAATTCATTAATAAACATAAATAAATAATTGTTATTTCTTTTTAAATTTTTTAATAATTTATAATAATAATAATAATAATAATAATAAATGCTATAATAATAATAATTATTATTATTAATGATTACAAAACGTTTATAAAGAAAAAAATCACGACAATATTTATTCGTTTTTTATTTGCTTTTTATTTTTGATTATTTGAATAATTATCATTGAAGAACTGAAAACCAGTTAATTAGAACAAACGTAAATATTGATGATACAAAATATTAATCCCCCATTCAATAATTTTATCCCTTAAAACTCATCTTTGATCACCAAAATTGACATATTTAAACGTTTTTTCCTTGAAAAAAAAATTCTTCATGCCTTAAAATAGCTTGAATGTAACTCTACAGCCTTGCTTCATTTAGTATATGTGGTTCTATGAATATGCAAATTAGCCCCGCCTCCACTCACTCGCACTAGCTCAGAGATCCACATGTTGATGATCACACATTGACGTGATTGGTTACAAAGTAGTGACGTCACAGAAACACCAGCCATTTCAAACTGCGTTTTTGAGACTGTCTTTGGTTCACTGCAGTTTTAAGGAGAAAATACTCAGCAATGATGTTGAATTTGCACATGGTTTGTCTTAAAGCACATTAAAATCACCACATAGACATATAAACAACATTAAAAACTAGATTTTTACCACAGAGGACTTTAAAATATTGGTATGTCTCTAATGATTATAATACCTTGAGCATTGAAACATAACCAGGCAAACTATTTTTATTGCACTTTGCATCTGTGTGTATGTAAATCACTCAAATTTGCATTTAAATGCACATTCTTTACAGATACTTTCTCTCTAAAGCGACTTTACAAAGCACTGTTTTCATTCAAAAACTGTATTTTACAAATGGCCCCAGGCTGGGATGCATGGGAGCAGGTAGATTCTGACAAATGTGATACGTTTTTCATCTCTCCAGTGGACTTCTTTTATCACTTTATTTGTATCCGAAGCACTCTGATCTCATTTATTTATTTTTTTCCCCTTAAATCCATTCCACGGCAGGGTTCTGTTGTTCCTCCTTCCGCCCCTCAGGATTACTGTGGATCTAATGACACTTCTAGGTCCTCAATCACTGGCACCATTGAATGGTTTAAACCCTTTTTGGTCTTAGCCTGGGCATCTGGAGAGCTGAATATGGCTTACAGTGCCGACCCAATTCCTGCAGGGATGATTGCATCATTCGCTCCTTTCCAAAAGGGCCGGGTCCAATGTTCTCAGGACAGATTTCTTTTGAAACGTTGGCTCTGCCTGTCAGATTCTTTTTCTCTTTTTTTGATCCACTTTTTCATTCGTCCCTCCTGTCGTTTTTCTTTTCAGCTATATCCTGAAGTGTGTTTTTACTGGTTGGGTGAATCTCACAGAACCTGTCAAGGTTATATTTCATCCCAAAATCAAAAGATTTTTTTTTTTTTTTTTTTTTTTAATTAGTAAATATTTTCATGATAACATAATAGTGTAATACAATAAAACAAAGTATTTATACATCATACACTGTAAAAAATATTTTCATGATTTGTTATAACATTTTTTTTCTTTTGTCAAATCAACTTAGATAATGAATATAGTTCAAATAACATAATAATTTGAGTTTCTGTTGATTAAACCAGTTGCCTTCATTGTGTTAACTCATTTTAAGGCAACCAGGTAACTTACTTTTTTAAGTTAAACCAGCAATTCTACAGTGTAGTAGTATTATTGTACTGCCTTAAATATATGCTGACTTAAAAAACAATTATATTGCAGTATTTTTGTATAAAGTGTCTGTATTACAGTAATGAGAATCACTATTGAAAATTGAAAACACTTAATCATCCTATTATATATAATATAATAAATTATATTTATATTCCCAAATATAATTAAAGAAAACATATTTGTTTGGTTGGTTGTTTATTTATTTTGTTTTATTTTATTGGATTGTGGGATTAATTGTGCCCTGGACATGTTTTTGTGAGATTCCCTCAGTTATTACTACAAATACATCATTAACCTGGGTAATTCCCTATCTAATTTATGTAGTCAATCCTAATGATTTTCATAGATTTTAAGGAAATTAAAACACGCCTGCCTTGTTTTATTGATATGTTCTCAGATATGTTTACACATTCTCCTGAGAATTTTCTCCGGAAGACAAATTAGCATTGTGAAATGTTATTATGCCATTTGTTTTTTGTGGTTTAGTGGTCTAAAAAAAAAAAAAAAAAAGAAAACATTGTTTCCACTGGTGTAGTACCTATGCATAATAAGCAGTTTTTCACTGTACAGCCTAAATCATACTCAATTACCGACATTGTTGTAAATTTGTTTTCACGGGCGGATTTATTACCATTCTGAGCATTCCTTCCTTTATAGCATTTTTCTGCTGGATTTGATACAGTGGACAGAGAATGTGACAAGCATGCAAACATGAAATGTGAGTGTGTAAAGCGCTATAGAAGAATCTTGCCATCCTTTTAATGAAGGTTTGCAGATATTCAGTGTGATCCTTTTTATGACTCAAGCTTTCTCTCTCTCTCTCTCTTACTCCATGATTTTTCCCTACAAATCCCTCCTAACGCTTCGTAATGCCATAAATCACAAAGTCTTCGTCACCATAACCCATTCTTGTAATGTGGTCCTGCCAAAAAAAATGGTCTGTCATTTCTATGGTTAAATTCAATCCTGTCCACTTGAACATGCATCGACAGGGACCCAATGGGACGGGGACGTCATTCATCAACACTGAGATGCCGCGGAGGCCTATATGTGCGCTTGTGTGTGTGTGTGTGTGTGTGTGCCTGCATCGCCCAGATTCCCTTTCTCTTAGATGCAGAGGGGAAGATGATGGGAGCGGGACGTGAGCAGCAAAGCAATCGAGCGTTTAAGCCCCCCGTCAGACGGCGTGAGATTAGGATTTTTTTTCTCTTCTCTTTTTCACAGAGGGAAAAAGAACACAAGCGTTTGCTGTTTCGCTTTCCCGAGCCCGATCCTCTGCTAAAACCCCCCCAACCTCCCCGCCGAGCTCCAATACTGCCAATTTCAGGGTCGCAGTGGGGCAGGACGCTGGATAAAGCGAAGAGGAGGTCAGGTCATACACTTGTAAATCCACCCCTGCCTGTTTGTCTTCCTTTTCCTCATCATTTAAGACACACAACAAGGGCTAAGATTTAGAGGGGATGGATGATGAGCCAGTCGCTGTCAGCAGAGGTTTACAGTATCGTTTCATCTCTCTTAAAGTGAATTTAGGATGGGTAAGGATCAGATTGCTCAACTTTGGTGCCTATATTTTATCAGCATGAAAGGAAATTTCACACAGAAAAATTTATGTTGTATGCATTGTTTTAAGGCTTTTCACACTGTGCTTAACCCCGGTTTATCATCGTTCTAAACCCTGCTTTTAACCCCAGGCAAAAGAACATTTCACACTTAAATTTAGATAGCACAGGGTTAGCACTGCCTTTGCACTATTAACCATGCATTGCGGTGTGAAATGATGCGGTGTTAGAATGATACGACTAGATGCTTAGAAACTGACACCCAATCACATGCCGCGTATTCATATTCTTTGGACAGTCATGGAAACACAGCACATTGTATAAACAGTCGTTTCAGTGTTTTATTGGACAAAATGGCAAAGATTGACAGAAAACGTGTCAATTGGAGTGAAGAGTAGACTGTTTCATTCTTAACTTTATAGTCCGACAAGTCCATTCAGGAAAAACATGATAGTACAGTCGGCAATGTATAATATGATGATGCGCAATGAGCTTTTATATAAACTGTTTACGTGCTGTGCTCGTACAATCAATGACACTGACACTAACACCGCAAACATGCAAATAAAGATGTTAAACCAGGGTTTAGGAATGTACCGTGTGAAACAGTAGTTTATGAATTCCCAGGATTAATTGTTAACCCCAGGTAAATTATGAGCAGTGTGAAATGTAAAGCAAGATAACCCGGGACTGTGTTTACCTGGAAGTGGAACTTCGAAGCTGCGTCTTGGTATTGACGCTATGGGGAATGCCATCAGCGTGACTGGTGTCTAAGGCACATGTAAACAAATGCCAAAAGTCATTGGCAGATGGCAGTCCATGACGTCACACGCAGAGTGCCTGTGAGTATAAAAGGCTGCCTGAGTCACACGTCATCAGCTTTTTTGTCTTCAGGAGCCGCTTGTTTGTATACGTGTGTAAGATAAGAGTCTGCTGTAGCATGTTCGACTCTCAGGGGAGCTGGATGCACTCATTACATTGCATTCACCTTAGAAAGTTCTGTTCTTGTTTAATTTTTTTTTTCCCCAAGGGATAAAAATCTAGCATTTGTACGTTCACCTCTCGAGGGAGCTAAATGCATTCAATGTGATGTATTCGCTGTGGGATGCTCCACCCATGCTTGAATCTCTCTCGAGGGATGAGAGTCGAGCATCTGCACCTCGCAGTTTGGGTTTCGTGGCCGCCGAGGAATTTTTCCCTTTTGCTTTTATGTCGGTTAAGGAAACTGCTCTGTGGCCGCTTCTGACGTGTCTGATTAATGTGACGTGTCTAATTCTGAGGAATTAGATGCAGAGAGAGTTGAGGCAGGTGTTATTAATAATTCGCCTCCTCCTCTGTCCCGCATATAAGTTTGTGAGCCTTTTATTCCTTCCACATTGAGGTGTCTAGATAATGGAGGAATTTATATTTGGCTCATATAGTTTCTCTGGAAGTCGAATTACTTGCATGTGGGAGACTTGCCTGCCTTTCCGATGGCGCAAGTCTCGCAAGTCTCTCAATGAAACTGAATGCATTCCCTGTGATTAGCCGTGGTGAGGGAGCTCCCCTCTCACTCTACTTTTTTCTTTTGATATGAAAGTCAGGTGTTTGCACCTTGTGGTTCAGGCCTTGTGGTTGTCTGCTGAAGCAGCGCGGCATCCTTGATCGTGGGGTCACAGGTCGATAGAGTAGAGGCAGATGTTATCCAATAAGTCTGCCTCCTATGCCTACGACCTTGCGGCCCATGCCAAGGCATATGTGGAGGCAAGAAAGCACCCAATTTCTGCTTAGCATTTAACTGCATATAACTGCCGGAGGATCATGAGCCACAGATCTAGTCATCCATGCCACAAAGCACACTGCCGTTCTATGGTTGCTATAATTGCCACGGAGGGGCATCTGTGATAAGGAGAAAGGGAAAATCTTTCTCCTTGACGCTTTGATCTCTTGGCAGACCTCTTCGGTCTGCCAATGAGGCAATTGTACAGAGGTTTACAGAACTGGGGTCTCAAGCAGCTTTCAGGAGATATATCCCTTTCTGGAGGTCTGTGAGGGCCCCTTAGTGTTTATGCAAAGTGCGCAGTTATGTATAGATTCCCTCTACTTCATTTACCTCCCTTCCCAACTACTGTTGGGTTTTGAAGTAGGGATATACAGTATTCTCCCCTTTGGGATGGGTGCTTTGATGGACGCTCTACTATAGCCCTTGTTCAACAATGCTAATAAGTAGAGGAAGTTTGCCTGCAGGGCATCCCTCCTTGTTATCTGTTGCATACTATGTTCTAGGGCTAAAAGAAAATGATGAAGCGCTATGCTATAGCGGGACTTAGGTAGAGTGTCTTGACTCAAGGCACAGTATAAGCTGCTCTCCCCCAAATACACTGGGGTCTTTAAGCAGACCTTAGGCCACCCCTGTGGCTTCATTGGGGTTTAGAGCCTGGGTGATGAGAGTTATTGGGCAAACTGCATTATGTCCTGCTCTCGTTTGCCTCCCTTTTCTGAGTAAGGGTTAAAATGTATGCTCTCCCTTGGATTAGTGGGAAGAAGGGAGGTGCTAATTACCAATGTTTTTTAGCACCTTGCAAGCTCTCAAGTACCCCTTAGGGTAGAGCAAGGTGAACAGAACTATGATGAGTAATTAACAAGAGTCACTCTGTTTCCTTTACCTCCCTCCCCAACTGTTGTTGGGTCTTGAAGAAGGGATATATGCTCCCTATTGGTGGGGTGCTTCTATAGGGATGATGAGTACAAACTGATGAGTAGAGGTGGATCGCCAATGGTGTCCCTCCTCATCATTGTAGCATTAGTCTATAGTTTAGCCATTAACTATATAGTGATTCCTGGAGAAGTGCCTTTTCTCAAGTCAGAGTATGAGCTATTCTCCCTGATCACTCTAGGGTCGTTTAGAAGCTCCCCTGCGATAAGCTGCTCCCTAAGAGCCCTCTCAAATACTGGTGAGATATGCCTGACATAGTTGAGTCTATATTGGGTATTTTCCCCACTGGTGCTATTGGTGCCATATAGGGCTGAGGCCTGTCCTGCAAGAGAGGGAGGAATGTGTAACAGCCAGGACTTCCCTTTCTAAAAAGCATAGAAGCTTGGGCATCTTTCCTAATATCGGGCAGTATTGGCTTAGGGAGTAGCGTCCATAAATGAGTCACATGGGATGGGCCTATGGTGTTGACATGCTTCTGACTCCAACTGAGAAGACAATTTATGCTATGTTTGTGCATATTCACAGCCAAGTGAGGCAGGCGTAGTGGGTATTGGTTTTTATTATAAATATTAATTAGTGTTTATTATTATTATTTTGATTTGGCTTTTATGTTTTTATATTTTCAGTTTTCATTTTGATTTTAGTTTAAGTTTTAGTAATTTTGTTATATTTTAAATATTTCTAATTAGCTATTTCAGTTTTAGATTTAGTAGTTAGAAATATTTCTAATTTCTACATTTCATTTTTTCATTTTCATTTTTTAGGTAACAACACCACTGTTCTATGTGTACTCAGCATTATTGCCTTTTTACTGTAAGTTGGATTATGGGTGGTGAAAGAATATGATCAATTTTTTTGTGCCCTTTATTGTTAAATTTGGTTGAATTTTTTGTTGAATTATACTGTCTGTTTTTCTTTTACTGAAAGATTTGGATAGATGAATTCATCTCATCGTTAAAGATGTTTAAGTTCAATCAATCTCAATGAAAAATTTTGCCCCATTTGTTTCAATTTCAGAATGTGCTGAAAAATGAAGCCTCAGTGAACAATCAAAAATGCAGCTTTTGCATCTGCTTGCTCTCATTTTTCCTCTAATGTAGCTGATGTAATGGATGTTAGAGTGTACATAATTTATTCAGTTTGCTCAAAGGAGAACAAGCAAAATGGGACACTTTGCCAAAAAAAAAAAAAAAAAAAGACGATGAGAAAAAAAGTGTTGTAACCTAGCCCTGTTTTTCCCATTCATAATGTTTGTTTAGACATTTCAGTCTTTCATAATAATCCTCTAATCAATCATCATTCTCATAATATCCACATTTTCCCCTTCATCAGCTGAAAACTGAAGGCAACTAATGTAATGGACATTGATATCTGTTATTTGTCATTGTGCTCCAGACTTCTGGATGGTTCCAGTACTGCTGAGTAACTAACTACAGATGCTTCTTTTCAAAATAATGCAGCTTTTCCAGTAACAAGCTACTTTTCCAACCTGTGGCGGTGTAGTGTGACCAAACAACAGTTCTGTGAGTGTATATATACCTGCAATAGATTTGTATGTTTAGGCCTTCAACTGATGCTGTTTCAGGAGTGACAGAAAGGACCGTTGATAAACATCTGTAATTCTCTCATAGGGTGTGTCCTATAATGACGGTTTGTAGTAGATAAAATGTGAGGCACTCGACCCCAGCAAGGCTCTGAAATCACCCTGACCCTCACCTCAAGGACATAACAGTCCCAACATGAATCATGATAAAAAATTGAAAGGAAAAAAGATATTTTATGATGAACTTGAGGTAAGGACACATTAATTAAAGTTTGGTAGTTGTTGAATAATGCACATTAAAGGAATCATTCACCTAAAAATTTAAAATTCTTTCATTAATTACTCACCATGTCATTCCAAACTTATATGAGTCTATTTTTTCTGCTGCAGTATAGAGGTTTAGAATGATATATGGGTGAGTAAAGACAGAATTATCATTCTTGGGTGAGTTATTCCTATGTTATGCTGAAAAACAACATTAATATTTTTTAAAATTAAATTAATTGCATTTATTTTTAATTAAATTAATTTTATTTATTAATATTTTAATATTTTATTAATTATGAATATTTTTTGTTAATATGTATTAACTGTTAATATTATTATTAATAAAAGTTTTTTTTTTTTTCATAATCAGAAATTGCTTTGGTCTTCCACATGGTCAACTTTTATTTCAGATTTCAAACTTTTCTCTGGGTTTATTATTTGCTTTAGCCTCTCGATGACCTTAAGAAATGGCGATAATAATGTATAACCACCGGTGCTAATGATAAACAAGGCAAATCCTTGGCTTATGAGGCGCTATGAAATGTTAATATTGAACAAGACAAATCCATTTCATCTACCCGACGAAAAATAAACAGATGGTGGTTTCAAAGGTCAATTACGCTGTTGATTTTCTCGGTTTCAATTTTACATTTAGATTGAGTCAATAGTCTCTTTATCAATAGAGAACGCAGGTTGTCCCTCTATCCGAAGATTGCAAAAACAAGGATAAAATGCCTCCCTGCATGGCTGCTAGAGTAATACACATCTGATTTCAATGCTTTTCTCCCATTGGCAGAAGTGGGGTCTCGGTGGGGCCACGCAAAACATTTATGCCTCTTTATTAGAATTATATATCTGTTTTTATGCACCTATCTCTGAAATATTTACATTAGCCAGGACACAGGGGGTTCAGGGGGCTCGCAAAGTGCCCACAATTCAAAAACAATAAAAAGCAGAGCAGATTCCCTCTTTATGGCTGCCATTTGACAAAGTGACTGGAGGCAAAAGATGATTTTATCGACTGAGCGGAGGGCACCATTCCTACTTTTGTCACCGAAGCCTTTTAGGTCTGTTTTTATGGATTGTACTTTAACACCGCCTCACGGTAAATGCTGTCTTTGTCAACTGAAAGTGTCACATGGTTTGATGAATCTTTTTGGAATGAGGACACTGAGTTTGATAGTCTTGTGTAGTCAGACCTTTGACTTAACAGCTAAATGTTCTGATTCTGACCGAGAACCGCCAAAAAGAGACCCTCTGGCTGACATTTCAAGCTACTCATGGTTTGTTTTGAGTTGTAGTTTCAACGTTTTTTCATATATATATATATATATATATATATATATTCAGAAATTTGTATATTAAAGTCATTGTAATAATTAGCTATGTTTCCATACAAATTTGTGAATTTAACTTGCACAAAATTGGAATATCACAAAACATTTGTGAGTAAAGTGTTTCCATCCCATGTGTTCAAGAGAACAAAATCATCACTTCCTGGGAAATTTGGCACAAAATATCAGTAATAAATGGAAGTTGCTGCAATCGGGGAAGCACCGTTGTTCTTTTTTCCTACATCATAAATGACTTGCATCTCAGAGCGCGCAGATGAAACATAATAATCGCTGTCATGTTAACTTGCGTTTGGAGGCGGATGCCTGGTATTTGAGAACGCAATAACCTAGTGTTAGATGCTTCTGGGAGGTCATTATACCCAACCATTTTGATGACAGACTTTGGCTTAGGCATTTCAGAATGACCAAACCAACATTTGAGATGCTGTGCAATGAAACAGATCAGCTGGTTAGTCAAGTTATCCAATTACATCCACTGATGAGGCAAAGTCACGTGATTTTGTTGCGCAACGAGGGATTTACTCGGTAAATGTGTTTCCATCGATAGTTTAATGCTCATGCTCCAAAAATGTGCATTAAAATAGGTGCATGGAAACACACAAATGCTGGGTTAAAAACAACCCAATTTGGTTTAGAAATGGACAATCCAGTCGACTGGGTTGTTTTAACCCAGCGATTGGGTTAAATGTTTTATTTAACCCAACTGTCATTTAAAAATTACTATATGGCTGGCCTAAAATGAAATCAAAATAGGTTGGAAATTAAAAATCAGACACATAATTAATTGAGGCAACAATAATAATCAAAAGGTGAACATTTATTAATAAGCAATTTAATAAATGTTTATTGTTTAATCACTATTCATTAAACTTTTAATAAATGTTTATTTCCAACATACATTGGGTTCATTTTAAGCAAGCTATACCGTAATTTTCAAACAATAGTTGAGTTAAATAAAACTACCCAGCAGGTTGGGCAAACATTTAACCCAACCGGTGGGATAAAACAACCCATTTGCTGGTTTTGTCCATTTTCAACCCAACTTGGGTTGTTTTTAACCCAGCATTTTTTAGAGTGTAGCTATTGACATAGTTTCCTAACTGTCTTTTATGATTTTATGTCACTAGTAAATTCTGGCAAATCTACTGAATAGTTCTTCAAAAGTGCTGGTTGTATCATCCCAGTACCTTGTAAACATGTCTTTGATTCCAGACGTTTTCCCGGAAATTGCATAAAGTCAGCCAATCAGATTAGAGCTTCCCAGATGCTTTCCAGTTTTGTGAGCATCATGCTTTTGAGTTCTTGGAGCATGTAGGTCACGCATGCATTTTTATCTCCTGACAAAAGCGAAGGCTTTTTAATTAGACATTTGCTACTCATTCCTAACCAATTAAATGTAATGAGTAGTTTAATTTCAGACTAATAACTCCAATCATTATTTTTTCTTTTTTTCTTTTTTAGTGATTGGCTATGAAATATTTAAGCTGGTCACTAGTGATGCATTTATTTTAAAGACATTGAATACTTCCGACATTGGCATCTCATATTATTGCAAATGCTCAGAGGAGAAAACATTTCAAACACAACACAAGAAAACAATACTACTTCTTTTCTCCCAAAGAAGCCACTTTGAAGATTTTTAACGGGCTTCTTCCTTCTACGCGACAATTAAATGATAAACATCTCTGCAGTTTAGTTCCCTGTCTGTCCCTAATAAAGATAACTGATGTTTGCAACCCAAAGAGCTAAAACCATTATGCTCGCTCTACTCTGTGGGACCTCTCAGATAACAATATCTTCAGTGCTAGTGGAGCATTAGATCATGAGTGAGTCTAAGCACTCTGACTATTTGGGTACAATTCCTCTGTAGAGAGATGCCTGGCAGGCATTCTCTAATGCCCCTCCTAATGACAGCGTTATAACGAGAGGCTAAGCACTTTGGAATGAACTCACAACACAGCAGAGAGGGAGAAACCGAGATGAAGCAGTCTGCAGTTCAGCTAGGATCTGGGGGTGCAGCGCTAGTTGTCTTGGTGATGTGGACCACCCTCTCAATATAAAGATCTAACTGTCTCCATAACAACCTTATATTGTCTGTGATATTTATGGACCATCTCCTTAAACTGATTTTTTTTTTTTTTTTTCATGCATTTCTCATTTCTTCTAGGCATATTTACTTTGATTAACATTCATCGATATACTGAGTTTTTTTTCTGTGATATTTTCATACAGTATATCTTTATCTAGTCCTCAGTTTTTTGCATTGTTTTCCCACCATTCACTAAACAGTTGTGCCAGTATTTCTGCGCAAAAACCTGTTGTATTTAATAATCAATGCAATGCTCGTAATGCACTAGATAGCATTGTGAGTGTTTAAATTAAGTGAGGTCACCTTGATTTTGCCAAGTAAGACATGTTCCATGGGTTAAATTATTTTGTTGATCCTGGAACAACATTCCTGTCTGAAATTTAAGTCTAAACCCTATCCCTAACCCTAAACCTAACACTACCCATAACTTATCCCTAAAATCAGAGAGAAATTATATAGGTGAATAACACTGATGTAGAAGCACCTAGCCCTTGTCTAAACTTAACATAAACTGTAAACCTGCCCCTCAAATCTGATTGGTTGATTGGAATGTTGTTCCAGGATCAACAAAGACGCTGATCCACGAACATGTTGTACTTGGTGAAATCACGTTCACTATTCACAAAAGTAAGCAGTATTTTCCAGTGTTATTTGTCGGTGTTTACCAGTGTTAATTTAGTATCATTGCTATGATGTTTAACTACAGATTATTGCAAGACTTTCCTCCTGGATATTTGGCTGTTAAAAAAAAGGTTAATATTTTGACTGTAGAGAGGCAAGCATGTAAGGCAAAGTTGTACTACTTGTACACATCTGAAGTGTACATCAGCATCTTAAGTTTTTCATACTTCAAGAGTAATCTGCACTTTCGATGTGCCTTAAGAACAAACATTATTACAGTTCACGCCATCTGCAGCTCAATAACAGATTCTCTAGTGGCTTTTCATTTTGCCTCCTACATAGTCTGAATGTTCCCTGATAAGAAGGTTCTGTGTTGATTGAGTTTTTACCTCTGCGGGATTTCAGACCTTTACGCCTGACTCAGGGTTTAAACGAGTTCACTCAGTTCACGCTGACACACGCGCACTCCTACATCAAGTATTTCTGAGCCGTTGATGAATGACTGCAGTGCTTAAATGAATTTATAATTTTGTCACCCCAAAATTAAGAAAATTAAGCCTATTTTAAGGATTTTATATATATATATATATATATATATATAAAATCACTGTAAAAGCAAACAGTGAAATTAATTAAATGAAATGAGTTCGTTTCACTCAAACAATAATGAAAGTTAATTGTACTTAATAGAAAAAAGTTGTATGAACTCAAAATTTGATTGTAGTATACAATATAGTATATGTACACAATGTAGTATGCAACTTATTATAAAATGGTTAGTTCCTGTCCTTGATTCTGATTGGTCAATAGCTGTGTTTTATTCACGATAAAACATGGCTATGACCGCTTCACCCAACGGTTCTGTGTATCACTACACAACGCCCTTAACAACCACTCTTAGCAACGTAAACTGTATGTTCTCAATTGATATTGTTCATTGAAATGTACTGTATTATGTAGGAGAGTATTGTGAGAAAGAAATCGAGTAAGCGAGTTTATTACCTGCATTCAGATTTAGCATTTTCCTTCAGGTCTGTCCTATGTTCATAATAAAAAATCAGTTTAAATGTCCGATGTATTATCTTGTCCTTTTAACAGTTAAGGAGTTTTCCCGTGACTGACAGCGCTAGTCAAAGCATTTGTCAGTTGCGTCTTGTTCCGTGTTCACAACAATTCAGTCTTTTCAATGTACTTTTCAAGTCTTTGCTACTGACTGACACACTCATAAAGACAGTCTTTGTCGCCATCTAATGGTGTAATAATGTAACTTCTGTTGCTATTCACGGTCAGGGACTATTTTTTCCGGTGGAAGGAAGGCTTTTATTGAAAGTTTACCTAATGAAAGTTGCACTGATATGTATTTTTGGCTTTAATATTTGTATTGTTTAATAACCATTTTATAAAAGCAATAGGGTACTCGGGGCTAGTGCTGTATCGTGAATAAGTCACAGCCGAAGGGCGTTATTAGGCACGACGCGAAGCGGATACAGCACAGCCTCTCGTACCTTATTGCTTACATATACAGTACTGTGCAAAAGTCTTAGGCACATTAGTATTTTCACCCCAAAAAATGGATTTAAGCTTATTTAAGGATTTAAGTTATTTATATATTTTGCTGTAGTGTGTCAGCAGGAAATATCAGTTTTCATTTCCAAACATTCATATATATATATATCACTGTAAAACCGAACAGTGAAATTAATTAAATAAAATGAGTTTGTTTCATTCAAATAATAATGAAAGTTAATTGTACTTAATAGAAAAATTTAAAAAAAAGTTGCGTGAATTCAAAATTTGATTGTAGTATACAATATAGTATATGTACACAATGTAGTATACAACTTAACATGATTAAGTTGCAGCAGATTTGTAATTTCCAGCATGCTTTGCATCAAACTGTTTAAGGAAAATACGTGTTGAAATTAAGTGTTATTTTGTGTATTTTTGCACAAGATTAACATAGGGATACATAAGTTAGTGTTTAATGTAGTGTTATGTTGGGATTTACAGGGGGTTTTGTTATGTTAGTTTTGTAGGGTTACCATTGTGGTGAACAGTAGAGCCTGTGGTTAGGTTGAGGATGGGCTGCAAAACTTTTAAGACCATATATACTGTATGTTGTTTGATTTTATTCATGCAAGTATATAACGACAGTCTCTTTGATAGTTATAATAGCATGTGTTATTTCCTGTCTAACATTTAAAAACATAATAGGGTACTTTAAATGAGGAATGCTGTGATGTGTACATTCCTGGAAGAAAGCTCAAGACTACAATCGAGGCATTTCAGGGAGTTCAGAAACAGTGCTTACTGATATAACTCCCTTTGGAGTGACTTTGTAACTTTGTAGACATTTTTCACACTCAAACAGCAACATTACACACTAAAGAAAGTTGAAAATGTAAAAAAAAAAAAAAAAAAAAAAAAAAGCATAATAGGTCCTCTTTAACAAAGAAAACTTGAGAAAATGAGCAGTCGAATATGATGCATTACTATGACCTGGACATTTTTTTAGTGAGATGTACCAATGTACATGCTTATGTGTATCTCTACTGCCCACTTATAAACACAGACGCACACCTCCCTTGAGCAGGATCATGTGGTTTTACTGGACAGAACTCCAGACACAGGAACATCTGCTCTACTTCTCTTCAGTCTGGGGCCAAATCTCCAACCTGACCAGACTGCACACAGCAGGTCGACATGAGTAATGCACACACAGGAGGTCAGCTATTGCATAACACACACACACACAAGGCCAGACAATTGCATACACATACACTAACACAGACAGATAAGAGCAAACACACACACACAAACACATGAAGTCACTACAGTGTTCATAACTTGATGTGCTTATTTATGTTATAAAATCCTGGCACATATCACTTCACAAACTACACTTTTAAAGTTCAATTATACCCTTTTGAAAAAGTAGTTATTGAAACTACATGCTATAATAAAGTATAACTGAGTAGCTAACTGCATTTCAATAGGTAGGAGGCAATATTAGTATTAATAATATAAATATTTCTCATATTACAATTATTAATATTGTTAATATTAGTTAATACAGTTGTTAACATAAACTAAGAATAAACAATACAGCATTTATTAATATTGGTTCATGCTAATACATATGCAAATACATGTTTAACATTTCAAGTTATTACTTATAAGAACTGTGTATTTAAATGTTCATTGTTAGTTCAAGATACATAATTCACAATCTGTATTTTTTCGCTAACCTCTTCAAAACAATAACAAAGGCGTAGATTGATTACGCAGTGAAGAGCGTGAACTTGTCTTCATGCCAATGGATCTAATAATCTTTATGGGGAAATAATTTTTATGGATGAGTGAATGCATTCATGTTTTTAACATGACTGTGGTATGAAGCAGGGCGTGGCCGAGAATCGCGGGCGCTATTGCTAATAAGAGACAGATATCAGTGCCACACGCGAGTCCCGGGGGATTTAAAAGGAATGAGGACATTTCATACCGAACTACTCCCAAAGCTGAAATACTACTTATTCAGGTCAGTTTATTTGACGAATTAAAATTGTGAGGTAACGCAGCACTGTTTCACTTGGTCTCACGTTACACTATCATACTAAACTGCATTTGAGTGCGTTGAAAGTTGTAATGATATTCTGTGTATTAGTTTGTTGGCTGTATGAGACTAACAGTAAGCTAGATCAACATTAGAATATCATACTGATGATATTATAACATTTCATCGTGTTATAATGTTAGCTATATAACATTGATTCGTCTTATGTGCATTTTGCTTACCTGTCTAATAACGTGCAAGAGCGGCGTCTGTCAAGTCAAAGTTTGTCGCAAAGCTCTCACCATCTCGAAAACTCCACGCCGATATTGATCCTCATTTTATTTCTTCTTTTGTCCCAAAGTTTGCTTGCCATGGTCCATAATGTTTGAATAAAACAACAACAGCGTGCCGCTACACATTATGCAGCTGTCCACATCTGTTGCCATAGTTGCTATGCAGTACAAGCAGAAACCAGGGATAACGCAGATATTACTTCATTGACAGGCGACAAGTGACAAGGGACGGCCACTATTTTTAAATTGTGAATTTTTCTGAATTTATAAATTCTTGGAAGCATTTAGGATAATGTAAGTACACAATTGAACGCAATATATAACACTGTGCAAGTGGTTTTTGGATATCTTAATATAAAAAAATTACATATTGTGCCTTTAACTAATGTTGACAAATTGAACTTTATTGTGAAGTGTTAATAATTTAACTGAATATTATATCATTTAATACAATTGTTGCAATTAATTTCATTTTGTTTATCACTACAAATGCATGGGACCGCAAATGAATCAGTGAATTGATTTTTGGACCTGTCTGATTCTCTGAAATGAATCAGATTTCCCAGAGCTAGGTGCAAAGGGATGGACATTTTACACAAGCACTTTTAATTACATCTTCAGTTCGTATGGCTATAAAGTAGCATGCAGTAAAAACAGAGATGTAGAGTTTCTTTGCACTGTATTATTGGAGAAAATTACTGGAAAAGCTACACTGTAAAAAAGTATTGATGGTTTAACTTAAAAAAAAATAGTAAGTTGCCTTAAAATTTTGAGTTCATTGAAATTAAAAATTTGAGTTAATACAATGAAGGTGATTGGTTTAATCAACAGAAACTCAAAATATTATGTTATGTGAACCACATTAATTAAGTTGATTTGACAATAGAAAAAAATGTTGATAAATTATGAAAATATTTTTGTTTTGAAAATTGCCATACTGAAAATGTGGCATAGTTAGTAACATCTTTGTTCTGTACATTACCTTAGTACCTACCAGCATTGCACACAACATAGTCGAAAACATGTATAACAATGTGGTGACGACAAAGAATTGTATGTGCACACATGTACACACATCATTTGCAGAATATTATAACCTACAAAATAGCAATTTCAGCTTCAATTTTTTCCCCCTGTATATCGTCCGCTTCCGTCCTGTCTCTTCATAACCCCCCACCCTCACTCTTTTCTGAGTCGTTCTTTGTCTGACAGGGTGCGATGTCATTATCTGAAGGATAGAGAAATGTTCCGGTGTGCTGTCAATTGCTGTCTCTTCCCCATCACCACGGCGCTTTTCTCTTACATTCTGGGTTGCCGTCTCTTTCTCGCTGTCTTTTTCCCTTCCTCTATTTCCCTTATCAATATTTCAGAAGGAGAATGGACAATTTTGCCATAGCTTGTTTTGGTGGAGAGGAAAATTGCCCAACTATTTGTTAAACCATTTTGAAAGCTTTTGAAGACGTTGCTGATTTTCCTCAGTAATAAAGCATTGACTTGTATCCAATTTCACTGGCATTTTCAGCTGGAATTTTTCATTAACCAAACATGCAGGTCATATCCTCAGTTTAAATTTAGGTTTTGCATTTTGTAAATATATATCTAAAGGGTTTTCTGGGTTAAACTCTAAGCACAGAATCTGTTTTGTGCCAAGTGCCAAGATTATTGTATTAATGATTATTGCTGGCAAATAGTGTTTGTCTAAAATATATTTCAATAAGACAACTCTTGGAATAGTTTTAGCATTGTATATGGCAATGTTAATGTTTTTGGTCTTGGCGAACTAGATCTGCTATGCTGCTGCTGCTGCTTCAGAGCAAGTATGGATCTGCTACTGCTAATAGATACACAGAAACACTGCTGTGAGCAAGGAATATATGCTGCTGCTGCTGCTGCTGCATAAATAGACATACATAAACCTTGTAGCAGATCTAGGCAGGTGGAACTGGGGGAGGTGGAAGGGTTTCAGAGGACTAGCTTACAGCAAACATTGAACCGGACTATTTGTTGAGCAAGCAATCTCATTGGCTGCAGGATCAGCAGAGGCCAATCAGCTTGTGCCATGAGGTAATGATGTAAAGGACTTATCAGCTTGCGCCCTCTAGAGTTTCATGACCGAACTAGATATAGCCTACATATAAATATGCTTCTGATTGCCACATAATTATTATTACTTATAAGGATAGTTCACCCAAAATGAAAATGTTGTCAACAGTTACTCACCCTCATGTTGTTCCAAACCTGTATGAGTTTTATTCTTCTGTTGAACACAAAATAAGATATTTTAAAGAATATTGGTAAACAGGCAGTTTATTTATCAACTGTCTGGTTACCAACATTCTTTAAAATATCATCTTTTTAGTTCAACAGAAGAAAGAAACTCATACAAGTTTGGAACAACTTGAGGGTGAGTAAGTAATGAAAATATTTTTGGGTGAACTATCCCTTTAATCATTTTAAATGAATCATATTTACCGCAATGTGCTTTAAATGGAAGTCTACTGGGCAAGGCATTTCAAAGGGTTTAAATGAAATGTGCAGCTTGTTTTTCATTACTGTAAACACAGTTTTTGTACTACTCTTTTTTTTCTGTGAAAGTCTTATTGGTATTGAACTCAAAACATTGCTTTAAATTGATTCAAGGTAAATAATCAAACAGCACTACTGAAGTATCAGTGAATAAATGTAATGAACATGTTTCCAGCTTCTTTTGTTGAAGTAATGAATGACACAGATCCTCCAGTGAGAGATATATTTAGAGTACACGCGCTTCACTTCATTCTATTTGTCATTTATAAAGAACTTTCATGACCCAATACAGTCACGAGGATCAAAGGGAAGGCGTGTGATACGTCTGAACTGCGATCTCATATCCAGCTCTCATGTGAATTCACCAGTTGAATTTTAATGCGAAACTCATACAGCGATACTTTCCTCCCCTCTTTAACATTTTCATTTCCAGCAGGGCCCAAAGAGACCCCCCTCATCCCCCATGAAAATGCATTCAGTTATTTGTTTGGGGGTATTTGTTAAAAGCATGCATAAAATATGAAAAAAAAAAAAAAAAATCTATTCTGTGATGCAAGGCCTCCCACCAAACTGCAACATTGGCATTTCCATTTAAATTTTTAAAGTCCCAAACACTATTTGTGAAAAATGCAAATGCTGTATTAATATTCCACATGAAAGAGGAGCATTAGTCATGGATTATATAATTCAAATGAAAATGTTTTGTATTAGGTAACATTTCCAATAGAGAATAATGGACAAGGCAAGGCGAGGAAAAGAAAAAAAACTCGAGCACAGCAGTTTTGCGAGAGAGAAGCGAACGCTGCACATCACTACCATGATGACACCTTACAGAAACCACTGACATTGAAAAACAACGAGGGAAAAAAATCACCCAGGTCCAAGTAACGGCATTTTTTTTTTTCCCTCGAAGTCAGTTCAGCATTGTAGCGGAGCAGAGCCCAGGACGGGAGCATCGCTGATGACACAGTAAAAACTGATTCATAATTAAGTCAGACCAGCCGAGCTTCAAGCTCCCATTATGAGGGCCGAGAATACATGTCCATTAAGAGCCACTTTACGCTGCACCGGGGAGACGCCGCTGCTCTTAATGATGAAGTTAGCTATAATTTAGACTTGTGTATCATGGTCTTTCGTTCTCCCAAAAGCAGGCATAATGATTTTATTGATGGAGTCGGAGATCATAGTCTCACAGCCATGTGTGTAGGCCTACGCTTTTTGTACTGTCCAACTTCATTCATATTTATAGTTATTTATATTGTTAATGGATTAAAAATTGTACTGGACTTAATTACATCATATGCAGACTAATAAACCAAATGAATCACACATCGCTATATGATCCCACAATGAGGAAAATTCGGACATAAATATTGTGGCAGACAAAAGCATCAAATAAACAGTTGCTTTAGAATTCAATATTTTAAGAAGTATTACATGAGTGAAAGTGCTGTAGTTATTCAAAACAAACAAAGGTAAATTTTGCATTTGCATTAAATACTTTGCATTTTAGACACAGCAGTTCCATGAATTTAGCAGAATTCAGTGTCATGCATCTCCAAGGAACACAGAATGAATCAGTTAAGGAAATGATTCAATGACTCGTTCATAAAGACGGTTGCATACTGTATACTAGGTACTACATTTGGTTTGAAACCTCATGACTGTTAAAAAAAGTATGTTTTATATAGTGTGGATGTGTGTTGTATGAATAAAAATTCGGACGTACTATGCTTAGACTGTATAAAACAATGGATGTAGTGTCCGTGACATCACCCGTAGGTTTCTGAAGAGCATTTTTGAAGCCCAAAGTGGGCGAAGCCGGCCGTTGCCATCTTGTCACCGCGTCACTCTCGGATAACCAAAAATGGGCAAAGAGGTGGGATGTGGATGTGAGCTGATGTGCCTGGTTGCTGAAACTTCGCCCGCCTAGCTCAACGTGATCAAGTTAGCTCAGGCTAAGGAGCTAATGCTATATGCTACTGGTAGCATAGAGGTTGGGGGCTAGTTGGGGACATTGGTGGTTGGGATGGAAGATATTGTACTACAGTGTTCAAAACGTCATAATAAATGTATTTTAGCTGAAAAAAAAGTGGCGGACATCAGAGTCCTCATTCTGTTTCGTTGGACTGTCTATTCTTGAGTAATTACAGGCCTATTTCCTACACATATTTTTGAGGACATGTCAACAATTAAAACAAAAACTTCCAATATAGTCTGTGTTAGTAAATGTTACGCAATTTATGAAATGCAGGCGTAACATTTTTTGACAACGTTTCAGACTGTTTTATACAGTCTATGGTTACAGTCTACAGCTAATCACAGTCTGTCGGATTCTGGAGTGTAGTAAAGTTTTAAATAAAATTATAAATAATAAATAAATTATTTAAAATAAATTAATAATTAAAATTATATTAGAATTTCACTCACCGGAAAAAATGGGACCCAGACTTCTTGGACGGTCTGTTAGTACAATTAACCGCACAGCAAGCGTTTATTTGATAATTGAATGAAATAATCCCGAAAAAAGCACAAACACGGCAGAGATGCCAAATTCAGCGGCTGGAATTAGCTGAGGTGACATAACGGCTAACATACTGCAGACAAATGGCTAGTAGTGACAGCAGCGGCAATCCACTTGTCATTCAAGTGGCCACGCCCTTAATTATGCAGAACTTTAAGGCTTAATATAATTTAAACAGATGAGTTATAAAAAAATTCACCCCCCTCACAGTTGTCATGAAGGGCAAAATTATCTATATAGACCAAAACCACTTTTTTGTACCAGTCTGTAAACATTTATTTTCTACTGTAAAGTTGGGCATTTTAACATAGGGTGTCTATGGGACTGACTCCCTTTTGGAGCCTGTCTCTAGTGGCCAGCCAATGAATTATAGTTTAAGTCACTTCCATGTTGGATTCAAGAGAGAGACCGGAAGGTTGCCGCTTGGTACTACGCCATGTTGTCATTGTCATGTGACATATGGCAACAGTTGCGTCATTCACTTCCATTCACAAATCCTGTCCCGTGGCCTCATGGGTTAGTAAAGTGTCTGTCAAATGCACATTTAAGAATCTCACCGGAAGTAGGCCATCTGGGTATTTTCACCTACTGTTTTATGAATACTATGAATTAAGATATACTACTGTACTATAGTACGGAAGTATATTCACAAACAGCGAGTCACTTGTTCATTCCAGAATGAATCAGTGTTTTGAATGAATCATTTGAGTGAATGAGTGAATTTCTTTTTTCTCTCTTTTATTTAATCTTAACTCATTTATGGCAAAAATGATCCAGGGCTGCCTCTGATGTACTTTTCAAAAAATATGTGGATTACATCCCTGAGCATGAGCGAGCGTGAGAGAGAATATATACCGTATGATAAGGATGAACTAGTTGGTCAGAGGTTGATGACTAAGCACATTTTCTGCAAAATGTAAGTGCGTGTTGAAGACAGAGAGGCAGTGACAGAGACAAAATAAGCTTCAACATGGTAAAGGGTTGGAACTCGGCCCAGTCTACTTATTAATACTTACTCCTTGGGGTCGGAAGTGGATGGGAAGTCTGACATGGTGATGTCACCCGGTGAGAAATATGACCTACATGCACACAAACGCAAGTGCGCGCACGATGCTCTCCCGCATTACGAACCGTTGGATGGGATGTCTTGTCACTTATCTTAAGCAGTGCAGAGATGTGTCAGGAGATGATAACACCGAGCCTGGCTGAAAAACGCTGACTGCTTGGATTCATGAACGGTCGTCAGGGACGAAACATCTAGAATCACAGTATGAATGCCTTTCAAGTTCTGCAAAAAAAAAAAAAAAATGTTTGGGAAGTGAAAACTGAGCTTTGTGCCAAGTTCTTGATTAGCTGCATCAACACTTACAACTCTTCATTTGCGAATTTGGAGCGCTTGACAAATTACACTGAAAGTATTGCGCTCACAGCCTCGACTAATTACATTTAATTATTTATTACTTCCCATTTTTAACTTTAGGTTCTTACTTAACTTTCTCACTTCAGAGTATTAATTTTCAATTTTCATAGTGAATGAACATGTACAAAGTGCACAGTTTTTTTTTTAATGAATTCTGGATTATAACGTGCACTCTCCTCCCTTCCGATGGGGTTTAGGGAGCGCGCGCAATCTCTTGATAATGTTGATGAGAGCATTATAGGTAATGACTTCAACAATAGCAACAGTCATACTCATTTTCATTTTCGTGATTGCGTTCAGTCTAACGTAAAGCCCTCCTCTCCTCTGTTTGCACGACGATTCAACTGAGAGCTTCCCTTAAGGGAGCTGCTTCTGATCTCATCCATACTGCATCATTCTGTCAACATGGACGTCTTGTTGCTGCCATTCACGGTGCGACTACACACTTTCCTTATCCTCTAGCTCTAAAATATTCGTCTTTAAATGCATATGCGTTATTGTTTGAACCCACAACTGTTTGTCAGCCCCCATTTACGAAGAGGGAACATCTATTTTAAGCTCTGCGCCATAGACCAGCCACCCACACGCTGCTAGTGAAGGAGAGAGAGGGAGAAGAAGGAGATAAAAGAATCAGAGAGAGAGAGAGACTAGCACATGTTATCAGAGGAGCAGAAGCTCTGGGGGAGAGAAACAGAATGAGGAGGTTTGTGTATGTGTGTCAACAGTTCATCAAAAGCAACAATGCTGTTGGCACAGCAACAGTTTATTTAACACACATACACGCATAGGCAGATGCATAACAGATAGATGATGCATTAGATACGATATTTTCTCCAAACAGAAAAGAAACAGGAAATGGAACTGTCCGGAGTTTCCAAACTCGTATGACTTTCTGTCTTCTGGGCAGCACAAAAGGAGACAATTTTCCATGCTCTTATCCATGCAATTACAATGAATGGGGACTGAAGCTTTCAAGCTTTAAAAAGGATGCAAAATCGCTGTGAAAGGAGCCATTTTGACTTAATATGAGTTTGGAAAAAATGTAAAATAAAAATGTTATGTAAATAAGCTAATTTGTGACATTGAGTATGTGAACTTCTTTGTACAAAAGTTCAGATTTTCTTGATTCCATAAAGCACGATGCTTGGAGCACAAAAGACTTTTTTTTCATGCATTTATAGTGAACAATTGAAGCTTTCAAACCTAAAAAAAAAATACAAAATCTCCATAAAGTACCATCATAGGCAGTGCAACGTATTCCAAGTCCTATGAAGTCATAGTGTGAGAAATAGATTAAAATGTATGCCATTTTTCACAGTCATTTGTTGAACTGAATCACTTTGTTAATTGTATGAATCATTCAGACCAGCTTTGTGAACAGAATTACTGAGTCACCAAAAAGATCTGACTCAAAATAATGATGCACTCTCATGGACCTGCAAAGGAGAGCTAGGATGAATTTGATTTGTTTTAATAAATTATTATTTTTAGCTTTCTTATGACTTTTAAGTTGCTTATGTGTCTTTTTTTAAAAGTGAAATCTCCATAATTGGGCCATTCTACAGAATTGGTTCAAAGTCAGAGTCAAAAATGTGAATTTTCCACAAATTTTGTATGTATGCAAATTTTATAGTATCCAAGGTACACATTTCTAGTAATTGTTCAGTTAATTCTCATATTGTATTTTCAGAAAGTTTTGGAATATTTTTCCTCTCCCCCAAATTTGTCACTACCGAAACACAATAATAAATAATTTAATAAAAAGGGTTACATTGACCTATTAAGATTTTGTTTACGTCTTCCTTGTAAATATATTTTTTGCTATTTAAAAAAAAAGAGTTTTTACAGGTAAATCGATAACAATTACAATTTTAACAATATTTCACGAGTTCACATATACATATAATTCAAAAGAATAAAAGTTATGCGAATTTGGCGTGCTGTCCGGGGGGGAGGGCTCTGAGCTTGGAATATTGGCCCGAACCCAGAGTACTCCCCCCAGTGTGGTAATAATAGATAGAACTAGAAGTGAGGAGATGGGGTGGAGGAGGGATGCTGATAAACTCTCAGATGAACAGAGGTAAGTCTGCTGTATTTATACCTCTTGTTATTGGTTGAGTTGATTAACTGAATGCTCTCCACCTGTGCTAATTAGGTTAATTATCTGAACCTGCTCCTCCCGAATCTTGTTAATAAAACATCATTTAAAGTTTAATCTATGACATTTGTTGTATTTTGAATCCAGTCTTACTTTGTAAAAGGCATAAACTTTATCATACTGATTTCAAAGTTAAGGATTCATTAGTATGAATATACATTAAAAAAAAAAAAAACACTATAATAACATCTTAGTTGATAATTCAATATACTTTATTTTTGGTAAAATATCCCATGTTTCGGTTGTGACTGCACATTTTCGGTAGTGACAGTAATGTTTTGGTAGTGACCACATCACATTACAGAATTTTAACTCACATACTAAAACACTATTAATATACTAATGATTTGCATGGCTGTACTAAAACTTTGTTTATTTCCCCCAAATAAATGATTATGTTTCCTTTTGTCACTACCAAAACAATGATGGCATGTTTCGGTCATGACTGTTTCGGTAGTTACAATTTTAGATACTTTTGAGCCTAGCTCAAAGATGATAATCAGCACATGGTTAGCTAGCACAGTTCTGAACAGTTGTACACACATAAAAACTAAATTTTATGGAATAACACCCAAAAAAGTTTGCTTAATTGCAGAAAAAAAGGTGTTTGGTAGTGACTTTTCTAAAAGTTACTCACAGACTTTTGAGCACATTTAACTCAAAATGAATTTAACTACTATGAATGAGAGGCTATGGCTGAATCCCAAAATGGCACACTTCTGTGCACTTTCTTTCAGTCTTGTGGACTTACAATAGCTGCCGCATGCGCGTGTCCGTTAAGTCCAAGAGACCGTAGGGTGTCACAAGCACCCCTTTGCGGCTGCTATGCGCCCGATGCGCACTCCAGCTGAGGCTACGCAGAGGACTTTACCTGGCAGTCAAAGCGGCATTACGTCACAAAAGTGCGGACTCAGGAAGACCGTGAGGGTTTAGGGTGCGATTTGGGATTCAGCCTATGAGAGGGGGTACACAGGAATATTTCCTGATCAAAAATAGGGTGTGGTTAAAATCAGTCTCAGCCGATGGACTAAAACATACACTGTTTCGGCAGTGACATGAAAATACGGGACACATTTTTTTACATAAAGTTTCATGATTTAAAAATAAAATATATCTATATTATTTTTTTATTTTTTTTTATTTTTTTTTGAACTTCACTTTTTTAAAGAATATTTTTAAAAACAACAATGGATAAAATTGCAAAAACTATTTCAATATTTTCACAAGTTGAAATTTAGGGGTTAGGGTCGGGACAGCCACCTCCCAATTGAAAGTAATAAATGATGATTTTATATATATATATATATATATATATATATATATTAAGCTTACTGATATTTTAAATACTATTGTGGTATTCAACAGATAATAGAAGGATTTTAGTAAACATCTCAAATTTTAAAATTGTTTTTTGGTTGTGGGACAGCAGTTTGCATCAATTCTGTAGAATGGACCAATTTAAATTGCATGGGAAAAACATACCAAGAGTGACAAAGGGTAGATTTGTCAAAATTTCCTTTTGTTTTCCACATCAAGAAAGAAACTCATACAGGCTTGCAACAACATGAGGGTGAGTAAATGAGGACAGAATTTATTTTTGGGTGAACTACCCCTTTAATGGTCCTCTTAAGCGCTATTTAAGGGGGTTTCAGCACCAGAAGGTAGACTATGACTATGTGTATGAGTCTGTGCGCTTGTTCTTATCCTCACATCACACTATAACCACCAGGAAAATGACACATGCTGAACTCTGCAGTTGCGAAGAGGGCTTTTTTTCCTCACTGTGCATTTCAGCACCACGGACAGCAGAGCACGCTCAGTACTGACCATGATTACAGCCCTCACTGAGCCTCATTTTGTCCTCAAGTGCTTTCAGATTGCCTTCAACCACTGTCTGTCCATCTATCTGACTGCTCTCTCACCCTGTCCACTGCACAGCAGAACAAGAAGGAAAGATTATTTTCTTTCTCAACAAGTTTATGCATAAAAGTTTGACTGACTAGGTATATAAAGTGCTCAGCAGCAGGAAAGTTCTAGGATCAGGAGGTATTTGGGGCTCAGCTCAGACATCTGTGGGTGCATATGGGGTCATCCTTTGAATTATTGGAATATGATACACTTTCTTTTTCATTTTTTATGAAGTAAATCTTTCAGTATTACAGGAGCAAAAACTAAAAAAGATTTGTCTAACCTTCTCAGCCTCAAACCCACCTGAAGGACAAAATTTGTGCATTTTTTATCACTGTGTGTATGGAAAATTGAAAATCTGGGTTGTTACAAGCAATTTTGATTTAGAAGATCCTTTTGGCCTTTTTTGACCAATATGCATTGGACACAGTTTTATAATATAATTGGATTGTTAGGTTTTTGCAGTTCTATTTAAATGTTAGCTAGCTGTTACAGCTAGCTAACACAAAAAGCTGTTTTTTTCTTTGAGAAAAAAAAAAAAATAGTATGGATTTGCCAAACTTTTCAAGGCTTATGGCACCCTGCCTTAATGAAAGAGTTTAGCAAGAACTACAAATGGCCAGGCTGGTGTTTTTACAGTTTGCCAAAAAAAATTCTTGAGCACAAGTGCAGGTAGTAAAGGTGCAAAATTCCTTTTTGCTTTCAGAGTTAAATCTGTAAAATATTTAGTGCTTAAAACATACGCACAGTTGACCAAGAAATTTTTTGTAGTTGTTGTTTGCAAAACAGACCACTGCCCCGTTATTTAAATGTGCTGCCAGCTTCGTCTTTTCTTCAGAATAAGCTATGTGCCATATTTTATGCCAATAGTCAAGAGTCTGTTTTGCAAGATTGGGTATAAAAAATGTAGCAGCATTGCAGCTCTGAATTATTTTATTAGTGGCCAAAAAATGGCATAAAATGTTACTGGGAAAGACAAGGTAATAAAAAAAATAAAAAAAAACATTCAGAGGTGCTGCCCATCTTCTGTTGTCTGTCTCTGGATGGTGAGTGACTGAATGCAGCTCCATGATTGAATATGGAAAATTATTCAGTCCCATTGTTTTGATGTCTATTCATGTTATGCTGCCAATATTCTTTGCATGCTATACATCATATGCACAGCATAGACTACTGAATACATCAGAGTATCAAATATTCATTTCGGTGTTTGAATGTGTGTGAATGTGCATGCCACATGTTTTATATGTTTAGTTTGTGTGCTAACTTAACATTTTCAGGTTTTGTGTGACCTAAGGTCCTGTGCATGTGAGAGACTTGCCAGACTACTCATGATATAAAATAGGTAAACTAAGCTACCCTTGAACTAATACATGAATGAATGAATTAATGTAGTTATTTGTTTGTTTGTTTGTTTGTTTGTTTGCTTGCTTTCTTGCTGTAATGGTCTGTATTGAATGTATATGATGAAGGAATGGAACTCAGTATCATCTTTAATAGTCTTTCAACAGAACACTCACTTTAATTAAACAATACTGGATAAACCGAGGAAACGGGGATTTATACCAAAGACTATAGAATAACACAAAACGCATCACTTGTATTGTTTTGAATGGGAGAAAGTGCAACGCGCAATATGGCGGAATAAGTCCCGCCTTCTAAATAAGAGCCAATCGCCAATTGGTAAAGTCATCACGTCACTGCAGCGGCCGTTATAAGCTCCGGTTCCTATAGAAACAGTCAGACGCGCGCCTCCGAAATGAGGCACAAGAAACGCGCATTTAGGACTGCGCATGCGCATTAGCCTGATCCAGCCTGAAAAATACAGTTTTTTTTGTCTTGATTTGAGCGTTTAGAAACAAAATTTATGAGACAGTTGTTGTCAGATTTCATTGGTGATTTCAAATATAAAATTTAATCGAAAGCTTGGCAAACAGCTTTGGAGAATGTGATGTTTCCCCATTCAAAGAGATAGGAGCTGCACTTGAATGCCCGAGAGGTGTTTCAAAGATGGCCGCCGAGTGAAATAACCTTAAAACTCATCGATCACCAAAATGACACATGTAAACGTTTTTGCCTATGAAAAAAAAATTACTTAAAATAATTAAACTTACTTGAATGTAACTCTACACCCTTGCTTCATTTTAATCACTCCAATCACTCACTCACGAGTACTCAGTTAACTTACTGTGTAAACACTGCACAATGGTATCGCTTTTTACGACGTCGGACACATAACGGTAATTGATATGATTAGCCTTTTGCTTGACTAGTTATCAAACAGCTAATAATGTGGTGCTAATGTTAAACGGCTCCCTTGCTTCAAAGAGGTTAGTTAATGATATTCTAAAGCCTGCCGGCACGTTGACGTGATTGGTTACAAGGTAGTTTGTGATGTAAGAAGCGATTTCTAACCACGTTTTTGAAACTGTCTTTAGATCACAGCAGTTTTAAAGAAAAAATACTCAGCAATGGTATTGACTTATGAATTTGCACTTGGTTTGTCTTAAAGCATATTAAAAACACCACATAGACATATAAACAGCATTAAAAAATTTAATTATGCCTATTTATTCCATGATATGTAGAATACATTCTTTCTCTGCTAATCAGACCTATTTCTCTAAACTATTAATAGTTCTGTCAAAACAATTAACATAGACATCATATTTTAATTTTGACATATAGCACCACAAAATGTCCGCCACGTTGTTTTGAGATGTTAAAATTATAAATATTGACATCAAAATTTTAATTATTTATCATTTAATACATTCAAAAAAGTATTATTATGATCTTATAATCATAATAATAATAATGAGTAATCCATACTAAGAAAAAAAAAAACTACACTTACTGCAGTTCTGAATTTTTAAATGAGCTTCTCCAATTAAAGAGCTAAACTCTAATACTTGACCTTAATCTAATTAATATTCATAAGTCATTTCATGACATCAGCATGTCCCCAACCTCCACCTTTCAAAACTCTTCCTTGGCCACATGTTAATATAAATCAGTCTAAATTAGTTGAAGGCTGGGTTACATAATTCCAACAGTGTTCTGCCACTCAGACCTTCATTTATCCTTCACACGTCCTCATTTCAGATGCATTTTCTTTCATTTTCCTTTCATTTTCCCTTGCGTTTTGCACACCTGTTCGGCAGAGGTGTGGCATGAAACTGAAGATTCACCCCGTCTCCTCAAGGCCACCTTTAACATGAGCCTCACCGTGAGGCGGAATCCTGTTTGTGGGCGGTCGGACCTGCGGAGATGGAATTCTCTATTGGAGATTGGTTTTGGAATTTGAATGGAAGTGTGGGACCTGCGGCTTGAATTGGTGAGATTGAAGTGAGATGGGTTTTAGAGGATGAGGTGGAGATGAGGTTGACCTTGACCTTTTTATCCCTCCCATCTCGACGGCACTTCCTTTTGTCCCGCCACCGCAAATGTACTTTTAACATTGAGCTTGAGAGTTAGTCTTTTTACATCTATATCTCTTTTCATCCTCCGTCTCTCTCTGCTTTCTCTATCTCTGTCTCTTTCTTACTCTGTATGATTGTGTGTGTGTGGTCTTGGTAAACCCTACATTATGGGGACAAAATGCCTCCACAAAATGGCAATATCCAAAATCCTTGTCCTTGTGGGGACATTTTTTTGGTTCCCATGAGGAAAACAGCTTATCAAATCAAATCTAATCAAACTTTATAAATAAAAAGGTAAAAATGCAGCAAATTTTCTGTAATGGGTAGGTGTAGGAGTAGGTTTAGGGGTATAGAATATACAGTTTGTACAGTATAAAAATCATTATGTCTATGGAATGTCCCCATAAAACATGAAAACTCAATGTGTGTGTGTGTGTGTGTGTGTGTGTGTGTGTGTGTGTGTTGATGCATAAAGAGCCCTCTGTGCCCCTGGACTGACGTACATGAAGAAGTCGACCATTCAGAGTGAGTCAGATTTCCTGATTCATAGCCAAGACCATGTCGCCTTGAGACACTATTGCACATGAGAGAGTGTGTGGGGGTGTGCATGTATGATGTAATAGAGTGCATGTGTTTTTTACAAAACCTTTCAAAAAAGGCAAAGGTCCTGACTAAACAGGCAACAGCACTTTACTGCACACCATGAAAAAGTCTCTCTCATAATGTTTTTACGTCATTTCACAGGTTCCTTGAGCTCTCAGTTATCCTCATTCCATAAAGATGTGGTTTTCAGTTGGTTTTGCTTCACAGTCCCAGATAGTAATTGCTGACTGGATGACCCAGTAAGTTGTATATATAATTTTATTCCGTTATGTACAGTATTCATGTAACAATGATGAACTGTAACCAGCCTAACACATTAGGCCAAATACTGAATTAGCATTAGTTATATTTGAATGAAAGATACATTTATAGCAGAAAAAAAGAGGTAGTTTGAATGCAGTGCTTTGGTGTCAACAGCAAAAGCCAGAGTTAAAAGCCATAATACGGTATTGTTCAAAAGCTTGGGGTCAGTACGATTTTTAAAAAGAAATTAACATTTTATTCAGCAAGAATGCATTACATTGATTAAAAGCAACAGTAAAGACTTTTACTTTGTTACAAAACATTTCTATTTCAAATAAAAGCTGCTCTTTTGAACTTCATATTCATCAAAGAATCATGAAGAAATTTATAATTTTTCACACACAAAAAAGCAGGACAGCTGTTTTCAATGTTGATATTAGTGTGAAATGTTTCTTGAGCAGCAAATCAGCATATTAAAATGATTTCTGAAAGATCATGTGACACTGAAGACTGGAGTAATGATGCTGAAAATTCAGTTTATGTAAAAAACCAAAAAAAAAAAAAAAAACGAAAGAACGAAAATGGCTATATTTCACAACATTGCTGGTTTTACTATATTTTTGATCAAATAATGCAGCCTTAGTGAGCATAAAATACTATCAAAAACATTAAAAATCTTACTGACCACAAACTTTTGACTGGTAGTAGATGGACAAATGCCTAGTTCTGTCATGAAACTCTAGATGGCGCAGACTGAGGGGTCCTTAACGCAAATTGATGATATCTCAGCGTTAACTACTAGCACAAGCTGACTGGTTCATGTCACTTCTGCAGCCAATGAGCTTGCTGCTCACAACATTATATGGCTGGTTAGCATTCGCTAACAGTTTGCAGTGCGCTTCAGAGTTCCTCGAAACCCTTCACCTTCCCCAGCTCCACCTGTATAAATCTGCTATGGGTTATTGATATACAGTCAAACCAAAAATTATTCAGACATTTTTGATATATTTTTCCTAGTGGGTGCAGGACACTATAGTTCATTTATGTAAGTGAGGATAGCAAAATAAAGTAAACTGTGACATATTATACCCAAAAATAATTTACAGTGCACTACCAGTAAAATTGCTAAAAATTTGGAACCAAAAATTATTCAGACACTTTGACCTGACCATGTTTTGCTTAAGTGTTATCTTACATAATTAAGATTATTTTTTTCGGACACAGTTTAACTCTGAGATCTTGTCATATTTTATTACCATTTTTTTAAACTATAGTGAATAAACTGTATTAATGAATGAAATGTTTAACGTGTCTGAATGAATTTTGGTTTGACTGTATACTGTATGCTATATGTGCAGCAGCAGTATGTCTTACATATGCACAGCAGCATATCGGCATATTTATTGGCAGTAGCAAGTTCCTGTACTTGCTCTGCAGCAGCAATAATCTACAACAGCAATAATCAACAGCAGCAGCATTGTAGCAGATCTATTCCACCAAGACCAAATACATATCTATTACCATGCTAAAAAATCTTCAGAGAGTTGTAATGACAGAAATAAATGTAAGGAAGACTATTCACTATTTGATATATGACAACATTACTGTCAGTTTTGAATGCTGAACATTTAATTATCTTAGTCAAGAATCTAAGAATATCAAATGTTATATTTCATATATTAGATTTATAAAATTCAGCCATTTAAATCTAAATGACAGCGATGATATTGTAAGTTTTGCATATTAAATTGTGGTTTATCTTTTCTTATATTTTTTTACACAGTCAGGTCAAGTCACCTTTATTTATAGAGCTTTATACAGAAATAAAGCTTTATACACCTTTATTTATAGTACTTTATTCTGTTTCAAAGCAGTTTTACAGTCAGGGATAAACACACAAATAATGATTCAGTGACGCAAACAGAGTTTAATTTTGCTGTAAAGCAGTTCTAGAAAGAAAATAGTGTTATTGTTCAGCTGAGGTCAGTTCAGTGTTGATTCAGTTCCATTCAATAACAAGATCATTAAATATGAAATCAGTTCAAGTCAGCTATAAAGCAGCTCTGTAGAAAACAGTGAAGTCATTGTCCAGCTCAGTTCAGTTCTCATCCAATAGCACACAGCACACATAAGAATGAAATTATCTACAAAACAACATCTTAGAGGTTCAAGGGGAATTCATTGAAGAAAACTGGGAGAAGAAAGAGAATAAGAAAGTAGGAGGGATTTTAATACAGCACCGACTTGCGTACACTGTAATTTCACCTGAGGTCAAGTGGAACGCAAGTATTTGTTTTTCGCAAGACAGCAAAGAAAGCCACTACAAGACGGAACAAACATTCTAAAGATTCCACGTTCTAAAAATAAATAAATAAAAAAAATCCACGGTCAATCGCCCAGAGAGCTCTTTCTGCTTTCTGCATGCATAAGGGGCCTACTCATCAAATTCTGGTGGAAGTGTTCAGTGAGATGGAGCCCAATTCTGCCAAGGTACATCAGTATACTAGATCTGTCAGGAGGCTGCATGCAGCAGACTACTTGCATGACCTGCAGCTCACTCTATTGTCACATCCTGTATTGCCCTTCGGGTGAAGAACTCTGATTGGTCGAGGCGGGTATAGCCAGGCTGTCACATGCTCCTGTGTGGGGAGTGTGAATGGGCCTCGGGCTAGAAGAAGTGGTGCACGCAAACAGGTAGAACACAGACAACTCTGACCCGGGGGGAGGTCACATATACACGCGTTCACACATACATACATATGCACAACGGTACAGTGTAGAAAAAGACATGCAAGACAGAAAGTGAAACAGAGCATAGACTGATTTTAAGGCATAGTTCACCCAAAAAGAATCATTTGCTTACCCGTTATGGTGACAGTTTTGCATGGATATTCTAAATGTGTTGGATACACTTAGGTTTGAAATCAATTACAAGTTGTGTCTAACTTCAATGGTGTCAAAATGAGGTTTGTGTAGCTTATAGCGCTAACAAAGTGAAAATCATGCGTTTAACACCAAGGGAATGCATAAAATTATAAGTTGTCTACCACAAATACAATGAAAGTCACTTGGAATAAAGCCACATGCATACATGTACATGCCACTGACATTTCATTTTGGACATAAATTTGGTCAGATCCTTGCACAAATCATACTGCATGTCTTTAGCCTACACTTTACCTTTCAAAAGTTTGAGGTTGGTAAGATTTTGTAATGATTTTGGAAAGTCTCTTATGCTCACCAAGGGTGCAGTTTGAATGCAGTGCTTTAGTGTCAACAGCAAAAGTCAGAGTTATAAGCCAAAATACGCTATGTTCAAAAGTTTGGTGTCAGCACGATTTTTAAAAAGACATTTTAACATTTTATTCAGCAAGAATGCATTACTTTGATTAAAAGCAACAATAAAGACTTTTAGTTTGTTACAAAAGATTTGTATTTCAAATAAAAGCTGTTCTTTTGAACTTCATATTCATCAAAGAATCATGAAAAAAAATGTATCACGTTTTTCACAAAAAATAAAGCAGCACAGCTGTTTTCAACGTTGATATTAATGAGAAATGTTTCTTGAACAGCAAATCAGCATATTAGAATGATTTCTGAAGGATCATGTGACACTGAAGACTGGAGTAATGATGCTTAAATTCAGTTTATGTTTAAAAAAAAAAGAGAAAATGGCTATTTCACAATATTGCTGATTTTACTGTATTTTTGATCAAATAATGCAGCCTTAGTGAGTATAAAATACTATCAAAAACATTAAAAATCTTACTGACAACAAACTTTTGACTGGTAGTAGATGGACAAATGCCTAGTTCTGTCATGAGACTCTAGATGGCGCAGGCTGGGGGGTCCTTAACGCAAACTGATGATATCCCAGCGTTAACTACTGGCACAAGCCGATTGGTCCTCGCACAAATCATACTGCATGTCTTTAGCCTACACTTTACCGTTCAAAAGTATATAGTTGGTAAGATTTTGTAATGATTTTGGAAAGTCTCTTATGCTCACCAAGGCTTCATTTATTTGATCAAAAATACAGTAAATACAGTAATATTGTAAAATATTATTTTAATAAAATATATATATATATATATTTAAAAAAAAGAAGAACAATTATTACTTTTATTCTGTAAGGATGCATTAATATATATATATATATATATATATATATATATATATATATATATTAATGCATCCTTACAGAATAAAAGTAATAATTGTTCTTCTTTTTTTTCTACTACTAACCCCAAACTTTTGAATGGCAGTGTTTATGTTTAATGCTTTTACTTTTATGACTTTTTTTTTTTTTATTTGACAACCAATAAAAGAATTGACAATTTTACTAAAAAGAGTTTTCAGAATGTTCTTTAAAAATCATATTGTTTGACAATATTTAACAATATAACATGACAGTGAGTAAATGATTACAACAATTTCATTATTGGATGAACTCTCCCTTTAAATCCCACCATCTTAGAATAATTATGAGACCATTTCCATCCACCTTGATTGTGTAATAACAAAAACAAGAGCACATATATACGCACACAAAAATTGCAATTTCACATTTATAACTGCAACATAGAGTGGTGGATCACAAATACTACTGTCCATTTCTTTAGCACTATGGCCTTATTATCTCTCCCATTCTGCTAACATTTAATAAACCCTGAGGATGCAAGAGAGGGAAAAAGATCTGGCCTTGGTTAGTAGGAAAAGCTTTTGTTTTCTTAATCACATATCTCTCTGCTCTCTCTCTGCTCTCTCTCTGCTCTCTCTCTCTCTCTCTCTCTCTCTCTTATCAGGATGACAAGTGCCATACCATCCTGTGAGATGTGCCAAGACAGAATGAGCATCTGTCAAAACACGTCGGTCCCAGCGGACGCTTCGCTGATGGACGCAGACATGCAGGAGAGAGAAAGATAGACAAAAAGGCGGACAAGGGATGGCTGAAAAGAGTGGTGGATGATTTGGATGGGTGGGGTCTCGTACTCACCTGCTGCGCCCACCAGCATCCTTGAACCCCGTTTCACCTCCATCGCTGCGAGGGGTGGACGCAAAGGTCTTCCACACTTTCTCTCTTTCTCTCTCCATTTTGATTGTGCATGCTTACAAGCATACTAATGAACTCGACAATAGAGAATAGAGTGAGAACAAGAAGAGAAATGGAAATGAATGCTGTGGCTGAAAATACAATTAAGTAAAAACAACACATTTGGTTTCTCTTTGCAGTCCAATGCATCTACTCAGGAGTCGACACATTTGAATTGCAAAGGACTATTAAATATTGCTTGTGCAAATGCAACAGTAGGGCGAATTAATTCAGTTCCACAGCATGTTTTGCCCCCTTCATGCCAAACTTGAATCCATTTCAACAGGTTCAATCGCTCTTATTTCCAGACAAACCAGTTTTAATTTGTAGCAATATTACTGATTTTTACTGTATTTTCAATCAAATAAATGTCGCTTTGGTTTGCATAAGAGACTTTCCAAACAGACTTTCAAAAAACATTTCAAAATCTTACTGTTCCCAACTTTTTAACAGCGGTGCATATATTTGCTGAAAACTGTTATGCCTTGGCAGTGATGAGTAAAGATGAGGATCGATTGCAACAGTTTTAATTACATAAACCAGATGATACAAACAGTACAGGCAAACGCAACAGACAATAACCAAACAACTAACTAAAGAAACTGAAGAGAATAAATACACAAGGATATACATAATTGATTTAACTAAATGAGAACTTAGAAACTAAAGAAAACAGGAAACAAACACAGGAAAACTAGAACAGGGTCAGGAAAAAAATAGAACAAAATAAGAGTCAGAAATAAAATCAACCAGACTAGCCATGACAAAAACAAGTTTCAACATATTATGCAGTTTTGCTTCTATATAGTGTAAATGTTTCGATGTTTTTTACTGCAAAACACGACAAAATACTGATTAACATTGTATGATTTTTGCATTCACGTTAAATTTACGGTAAAAAAACAGGCAGCTGTGGTCGCCAGAAATCTACCGTAAAAAAATACGGTAGCAACATTTTAAGTTTTAGGAATGGGAATTTAACTTAAATTTACAGTAAAATACTGTATTTCATTAACTGATATAATTCTAATTTACCATCCTATTGAAGAACTAATATCTGTTTTGTACCTTTGTAATACAGTGACAACCACTAAACACAGTGATAATGAGAGTCACATGATGAATCAAAGTTCATCACAAGCAGCTTTTCAGCCAGCTAAGAAAGACAACACTAATATATGAAGGTGCACAGTGTCATTCATACAAACACTAAACACCATCATGGTAACTCACATGAAATTAAAAAATGCAATAAACATTCATTTAACAACATTAGATGTAACATAAAACCCTAATTTACATAACTGATTAGAAAAAAACCATAGACTGTAAAAAAAGATGTACAAAGCACCTTCACTCTTTTCCATTGTAGTAACTGAAGCTACCAGTGTGTCAATATGGCGCTGACATCTTGAGTCTCAAGTCTGCGCATAATGAACTTGGAGCCCGAATCTGCGCAGTAGTGAGCGCGAAGTGGAGCCGCGATATCAAGGTCCCACACTCCCGCAAAATCGGTTAATACTGCAGAACAACACATTATGTCGGTGTAAAATAAACAGTTCTGGAAATGTAGAAAATGTAGATACTGTCGGTTATGTCTCAAGTGGACGTAAACAGGTGGGTGAAAACCAGATATGTGTCAAGATATTACCTCCATGAATTCAGTCTTAAAGGGACAGTAGCCTAATTAAATATTTTTCTGTCATTAATGTTAATCAAATAACAAAATATGTTAAATAAACGTATAGTACATGGTAAAAAAAAAAAAAAAAAAACTATCTGAAAAACAAGTTTATTTAATTTGTATCTCTATTGTATTTGTCGTATTGTTTGTAAATGTCCTTTTTTATAGAAATTTATAATAATAATTATATATATATATATATATATATATATATATATATATATATAAAATCATGAAATATAATTTCTCATATTGCAAATAAAATGGTCATATTGCCCACCACTTGCTCACCCGTCCCATATTCCACCATGAGAAATCTAGTCACCCTATTCAGTGATGACTTCGCTCAGAGAAGCTGTAATCTCAGCTGTCAATCATGACGTCAAAACCCGCATATTTATAGCATCAAATAACTAACTTAAAACAAATTATTTAAAGAACTAACACTTTAACTAACATAAGCATGATAAAAACTGTCTAAAATGACAGAAACCATTTTCGGAAGAAAAAATATTTGACTATAATTTGACTATTTAGTTTGTCTCACGTTCATTACATTACATGGAGAGGGCGGTGTTTATGACCTATACTGCATCCAGCCACCTGGGGGCGATCGAGATGCTTTGGCTACACTTTTCAGGATTCGTAAGAAGAAACGTGAAGTGTCACCAGAGATCATATTATTATAGGGAGATAAGAGGGTCTGTATCTCTTACCATTGGAGAAAGCGTAACGGATAACTTAATCACATGCAGCACCTCTCAGCCTATCGTGTCGTCGTTCAAAACTCCTCCCTGCATACCGCTAATGCGTACCACCAGTTAGCATTAGCCGTTACGCTTTTTTGGCTAAAGGTTGCAGGCTTGCCTTCCAGTGGCTTTGGTTTCACCATAGAGTGTCACGCAGGGAATTATGGGAATGTCAATTTACATTTTTTTACTGTAAATGATACAAGTACTTGTTCTTTTTCACTTCCAAAAACTGTCAATTTAACAGTATTTTACTGTAATATTACATTAAATGTACGGTTAGATCTATTACAGTTATTCCCCGTATATAGTACGGAAACGTTCTGTTAATGAATTAACAGTTTTTTACCGTAGCATTTTTACAGTCTTTTACTGTTAAAATCACAATAATCTTTTTTTACAGTGTTGTATAAAATCAATAGCCCAGATAATTTTCTTTTCTTCTTAAAACAGCCGTGGATTACATGTTATCCAACATGAACCTTCCAAGTTTGTGATCTCACTTTACTTCCAGCCTCTATCAATATAAGTGACAAAAAAGCAAAACATTTGAAAAAAAATTTTCCTCTTTATATTTTTTTCCTCTTTGTATTTTTCCTTTTTGCACTTTGAATGACACTTAAAGGGGCAGGTTAGCAACAACATCAGCAGTTTAGTAAAGGTAAAGCTGCATGCTAGGATTTTCATAGTGTTTCCGCTGCATGTGCTGACTCTGTTCCTGATGGCCACAGGCAAATCAGGGTAAATGCACAGTGGGAGATCTCCTAAAAAGACAAAGTTACATTACTAATGCAAACACAAAGTAAAGCACACCACGCTGGAAGCGTTAATTACGCCCCCAGACACTCCGCAGCCTCGCTAACGTTCACAGCATCACCCAGATTTATGTGAGAACATGTCGTTTATTTGTAAAATGACCCTTTCAATCATTCATCCGTTCATTCATTTTTTGTTATTTACAGATTGAGGGATAAATGTGCCGCCATCTGGAAGCAACAGGCGTCCCCTGATGTCGTGCCCTTGACAAGATCATGGCAAGAAAGTCTATAATCTAAAGTTGAGCACGGCTTTTGCAACCCGCTGTTTACATTGGCGCTGATTGAGCCGATCGGAGCCGTCCCTGAGGCGGCGAGACTTATCATTCACCGCAGAGGACCCGAGAACTGACAGAAGTCGTTCCTTCCCCCCCCCCCCCAAGCAAATTACAGCCAGGTACACTAAATGTTCCCATCATCTCACACCTGCAATACAAAGACAAACAGGGGACTTTTTCTCTCTCTCTTGCTCTCTCTGCAGGTCTGCTAGATCCTGCTTCATTAGACGTGCAGCTGTTGAGTAGAAAGGCGGTAGAATGAGAGAGAACCCAGGAGAGGCTAGCAGACATGTGACAGATGAAGAGAGAGAGGGAGAAAGAGAGGGAGCGAGAGAAAAAGGGAGGGAGGAAAACTAACAATGGCCTGTCATTCTGAGCGGCTGCCAAGCGATGCCCATAATTGATTGCTCGTCCCATTTTCAAAAGCTTTCTAGACACGGACACACGCACACACACAGACTGTTTGAACATAGACTATGGTAATAGAGGATGAATCAGTGCAAATCACAGACTCACACACCGTGAATTTGTGAAATGGAATATTTAGGTTTATAAAGGACAGTTCTGACTCTACATTCTGATTGGATGAACCGTGTTTGAGGCCGTTATGATGCAGATAAATGCACACCTGTGACTTCATATTCTATATCAAAACACCAAGTTGCATAGTTAACAGCCTACTGTTATGAATAGTTTAATTTGATGTTAAAATGAAAATTCGGTCGTTACAAACTTTTATGACTTTTTTTTTTCGTTCTGTGGAACACAAAATAAGTTGTTTTGAACAACAACAACAATGTAAGTAAAGTGGGTCCAAAACCAATTTTTTGGCCATTTTACACAGAACACACTAGTTATTTTTTTATATAATGTAGGATGTAGAAAGTGGCCCACACAGCAAAAGCTAAAATAATTTATAATTTTTTAAAAGATAAAAATATATTATTTTTCCTTACGTAGCAGCCATGTCAGTCCAATCTTCACAACCAACATAAGAATATTTCACTGCTATAAAAAGAAGGCCCGGGAGTGCATGAGTTTAAAGGTAAATTATATATATATATATATATATATATATATAAATTGAATAACACAATTTTACCTATAATTTATTCTTAGTATATATAGCACACATCGAAAAAAGCATAATAAATGGGACTTTTATTATGTATTTTATTTATATTAAACGGTTAGTTCACCCAAAAATGAAAATTCTGTCATTAATTACTCACCCTCATATCGTTCCACACCCATAAGACCTTCGTTCATCTTCAGAACACAGATTAAGATTTTTTCATAAAATCCGATGGCTCAGTGAGGCTTCCATTGTTAGCAAGTCAATTAACACTTTCAATGCCCAGAAAGCTACTAAAGACGTATTTAAGAGAGAATTATCTTGTTCAAAACAAACAATTCTTTCATGAAGCTTCGAAGCTTTACAAATCTTTTGTTTCGAATCAGTGGTTCGGAGAGTGTATCAAACTGCCAAAGTCACGCCCCCCAGTGGTGAACCATTGAAATTTCGAAACACTTATGACGTAACGAAGCCTTGTTTACTGAAATCACGTGACTTTGGCAGTTTGATACGCGCTCTGTACCACTGATTTGAAACAAAAGATTTGTAAAGCTTCGAAGCTTCATGAAGCAGTGTTTTGAAATCGCGAACCAATAGATATTGAATAAAGTCGTTATTTTGTTTTTTTGGCACACAAAAAGTATTCTTGTCGCTTCATAACATTAAGGTTGAACCACTGTAGTCACATGAACTGTTTTAAATATGTCTTTAGTACCTTTCTGGGCATCTAAAAGTGTTAATTATCTTGCTGGCAATGCAGGCCTCACTGAGCCATTGGAATTTCATCAAAAATATCTTAATTTGTGTTCCAAAGATGAACGAAGGTCTTACAGGTTTGGAACGACATGAGGGTGAGTAATTATTTACACATTTTTGGGTGAACTAACCCCTTTAAAGTCTCAATGTAACAAAAGGAGTGGATTAGCAAAACAAAATAACAAATGTAGGGCGGGTCTTGGTTCAATACGTCAGTCAATGATTGGATGGAAGCAGAGCTGAATGTGAGCTTGCAGTTGATTGTAAAAAGAGGCAGTTTTTTTGTGGATGAAATGATTGGAAAAGTCAGGCATATGTCATCAGAGGGAAGTCTTTTGATTCAATGGAAGATCGTGTTATGACATTTTGATTAAAAATTTCAATGTCCAAAAATAAAAGAAAATAAAAAACATGCATGGATGATTCATTCACGACAAGATCAATAACATGCATTCAGGATACACGACAATGACGTACTAAAAATGGAAAAGTTTTTCCTTTGCGTTTTTCATGTACAGACAACAACATTGTCAAAACAATCCCCATTCACACGGATCTGCGAAAACGACTAAACGCTGTATTCTGCTGCCAGGCCAGTAGTTGGAGATATCACTTTGTAAAGAAACTCTATAGACTGAACACGTAATACGCATGCGCATGACGTCATCATTTTTACAAATTCACATTTTTGTTGTTTACATGGAGACAATAACGGTATTATTTTCAAAAACTTGCACTTTGAAACACGTTTCGAAAAGTTTCATTTTCAGGCCCCCAAAACATTGTTGTCATGTAAACAGCCCCTTAGAAAATAAATGAAATAGACTGAAGTTCCATTTCATGCTGCGATCATTAGAATTTTTTATTGAACATTTAATCAAAATTTGTAATAAGTTTATTGAACATTGGTGTCTTTTTTTTTGCTAATGCTACGGTATCAACAGGTCCATAAAATCCATAAAAAGTATGGATTTCTCAAACAGTACCTCAAACGCTCTCAGCCCAGTACGTCATAAACTGACACTCGTGTTTAGTGAAAAGAGAAGACATGAAGATGTTTGGTTGTGAGAGGTCAGCAAGCAGCCCAGTGCCTGTTTGTTAGCGTGTAGGCTAGTTTGTGCTCTGTTGGATGACTTAGCCTGCAGCTCTCTAAAGGGACGTCGAAATCTCCCAACCATATACCTGCTTTAATGCTGTCTGACATGCCTGGGCCTCAAAGAACGAGCCTGCAGCTCAGGTAAGTCTCTGTTAGCCATCCGTATGCACGCACACAAACACACACACACCGGGGAACGCATGCCAACGTACACGCACACACGCTTGTTTCCTCCCTCTCTTTCTCGCTCCGTCTCTCTCCTCTGGCTTTCCCTGTAGCTCTCTGGCAGTTTTGCGTCAGTGCTGGAACCGCAGGGACGGTTGACATTTCAGTCTGGCTATGTTTCTAGTCCCTGTGATCAGAGCCATGCTGCCTCTACGAACTTAAAGGTCACAGTTGTTGTTTGTCAAAATTTCTAGAAAAAATAAAAAGGTAGAGCGTGTGTGCTGGCAAACAGTGCATCACATTCTCTTTACTGTTAGCTGATCTTAATGCACAATATGATTTGCTTCCAAAATAATTATACCCTAGTACATAAAAGCGGGCCAAACAGAGCTTCCCACATCGTAATGAGATTGAAACTGCAATGTTAAACACAGTTGTGTGAAAAAACATTGCCTTCAGCTTTTAATTTGAACATTTTCTCTCTATGAAATATTATGTACACATTGTTTAAAAGTATTTTACTCTGTGCCTTGTAGGTTATGGTCTTTTAATCAGCTATGAAACTCTTTTAGTTACATAACAGTTTTATCAGTTCTCTCTTTTTCTTCTGTTGAAAAGTTTTAAATTCTTAAAAAAAAAAAAACCTAAATAATAGATTATCTGTATCACTTGCATTTCCAGGCATCATTAAGAATCTTATTACAGATGTAATGTTTTGCACTGCACAAATAAAGATATGGCAGCACATATGGCAGATATACTTGTAAAACTTGTTAATCGTTTACTGTGGTTCATCCAGAACTGTAGTTGATATACCTCAGATGATTTTATAGACAATTTTTTGATGTTCATCTGTTCTGAGTGTCACAATCTGAGTGTGGTTTATTCAAAGGGCCACCGATCCCCAGACGTTGCAATTTGCCACATATATATGTACTGAGATATATCATGTTGTAGGGTTTTTTGTGTTGATTTTTTTACTGTTTGCTATTTTCTGTTATTAATTATTTGCTCCCTAATTTTCTAATGTTAATATAAGTTAAAGGGTTAGTTCACCCAAAAGTGAAATTTCTGTCATTAATTACTCACCCTCATGTCGTTTCACACCCGTAAGACCTTCGTTCATCTTCAGAACACAAATTAAGATATTTTTGATGAAATCCGAGAGGTATATGACTCGTTCATACAGCAATTTAACCGACACTTTCAAGGTCCAGAAAGGTAGTGGTTCAACCTTAATTTTATGAAGCGACGAGAATACTTTTTGTGGGCAAAAACAAAACAAAAATATTCAACAGTCTTCTCTTCCCTGTCATTATCCTTATGTAGTTGCCATTTTAAACAATGTCTTTAGTACCTTTCTGGACCTTGAAAGTGTCAGTTAAATTGCTCTCTAATGTCTATACCTCTCGGATTTCATCAAAAATATCTTAATTTGTGTTCCGAAGATGAACAAAGGTCTTACGGGTGTGGAACGACATGAGGGTGAGTACTTGATGACAGAATTTTCATTTTTGGGTGAACTAACCCTTTAAAGGCACAATATGTAATTTTTCGCCGATAGAGGTCGCTTATTTGAAACAAAGGCGTAGCTTGATGATACCTTGATTTTGTGGAATCATGGCAGGTGTTGTCTTCACGTCTACAGCCGGTGGAAAAGAATCCGATGAAACTCGGGCAGAAATCATATTCATGGATGAGCTAATGTATTAAAGATTTATTAACATTACTGTAGTATGAAGCAGGGTGTGGCTGAAAGCCATTGGAGCGGAATGAGGCCGCTGGAGCGATTGCTAAATGAGAGATGAGCGCGACACACGGCTCGAGAGCAGTGGAGCTTTTATTATGCCGCAGTCGACCACTTCTGCTTCTTCCGGTCAAGCGTATGTGGGGTAATGCAGCCCTGTTTTATCATATTAGATACATTTGTGTGTTGAAAGTTGTTATAATGCTACTTTTGTGCATTCGCTCAGCGGCTACTATGAGACACTTGTTGCACACTGCAGTAAGCTAGATCGATATTAGGCATGGTACTTGCGGTAAATCAAGAAAACTAGATTTAAACAGTAAGACTTACTGTGTTGAGCTATATAACAATACTTAGTTTTCTGTCGATGAGTGTATCGAAACAGTTGCTCACCTGACTAATAAAACACATAATATATTAAAGCGTCTTTGGTGTTTCCATGGTTTCTACAAAATAAAACCAGAAATCGAGGGTAACACGGGTATGTTGTCATTGATAGGCGACACACGGACACCGTCCGTGTCCTGGTTAAAATTGCTTATTTCTCTGGATTTAAATATTCTTGGAAACATTTGGGATAATGTAAGTAGCCTACACAAGTCAACAAAATATATAACATTGTTCTAGTGGTTTTTGGATATTTTAATCTAAAATCTACATATTGTGCCTTTAAAAGTCTTGGTAAGGACTTGATCTTGACATAATTATTTTTTTATACTGTACAAACTGTATATTCTATCCCTCTCCCAACTCTAACCCTACCCCTAAACACAACCCTCAGAGAAAACTTTCTGCAATTTTACATTTTCAAGCTGTTTTCCTCAAGGGGACCAAAAGAAGTCCCCACAAGGTGAAAAATTTCTGGTATTACTATCTTTTGTGTTTGGTCCCCATAACGTAGGGACCACACACACACCTCTCTTGCTGTAACAGACATTATATATACAAAGGAAGCAAACTGACCACAGCAATGGCAAAGTACTTTAGAGCATTGGGCTGAACCATACTAATGTATTGCTTTTGGGAACCATGTTCGAGATTCAGCCTGTCAAACAGGTGTTCCATGCAACTCTCTTTCCCAAAGGACTGATTATGTATCAGCAACAGATATCAAACCTATGAGTCCTGGGTGTACGATAGAGGGGCGGTGTGTACTGGTGAAGGGTCCATGCTTGTTTCATGCACATGCACAGATTATCCCATCCTGTTCAGGGCCACACTCAATGAGTGGAAGTAGAGAAATCGAGGCGGATGATATACGACACGTCATATTTTTAGCGGAGGAGAAGGACAGAGTGAACCTCCAGGGAGTGCTTGATGATCTCGTCCTGAAGACTGTGGCCCATTCGCTCGCTTTCCCTCTCTTTCACATCGTAGCTTCATGCATCTGCTCTCTGCAAGAATAATGAGTGAAGAGAGGAAAAGAATACCATGTTGGAAAGAGGACTGTGTGTGTGTTCCTCTGACAAACTGTTGTCCGTAAACAACCTCAAAGATAAACGTCTTCCATCTCATCTCCAAACACTTGCACACAAAGAATTTCCCTGCCTGCTTGTTTGAAGAGAGCACTGCTTCATCCCCAAGTCTTCCAGCGGGACCTACTGGGGTGAGTTGGAGGCAACAGAAAAGGCTTTGAAAACATTCCAGAAAAATCATCCCAGACCTGCAAGCAGAGCTTAAGAGGACACACACAGAAATGTCTCAAAGCTTTGTGGATGATGTGCAGTTTATATTCCTTTTTTGACTAGAAATCAATGTTTGAAGTGAGAGTTTGAAACTCGTCTGAATAATGCCACTGTAAATGTGCATAGTGGACTGATTAAATGTTTAATTTTGCTCAAAATATGTTAAAGGAAGTCGTGAACGTGCCTCAGAGGTTTTATGACTGATGATATCAAAAGAATATTGAACAAATAACGATGAATTATAAATGAAGTCACACTGCCTCCGACCTGTCCTACACCACTCCATAAGACCCAAGTCTCAGCCTCAGATAAAGGCAAAACAATATCGTTATAAGGTGACTTTGCTTTAATGTTGGAGAAAGCCAACAGCACAGCTCCTCGTTAACAAGATAATTAAATGGCGCAAAGTCGTTAATTCCCTCTGTATAACCAATCATTGTCAGGGCTGACCATATAAGCCAATCAGCTTTCAGTATCACGGCGTCGTCAGGTCAGACCTCTACCTCTCTTGTTGTTACAACGGAAACTTTTGAGTTTAGCCAAAATTATCGAGGAAAAAAAGTGAAACCGAACGACAGGGACATATATACATTTTCCACAATGGATTATGAAGTTCATCTTCGAATAGGTGAGTAGATACTGGATAAAATGGAGCTTTCCATTCGTGTATAAATGCGTATTATTATCATATTCTGTATATGACGCTGCGTGATTTGTTCCGTTGATTTGTGTTTGAAGAGACATTAATAACATTTGCGTCATTATTTATCAGGACTATGTTGGAATGTCAGTAGGGATATTATATGTGTATGTTAGCATAATTATTCAACTGTTTAAAAAAAAAAACCTTTATTTGTCAAAAGCTGTTACAGTCAAGTTTTTTGATTGAATTTGAATTTGTATTTGAGTGTAAAAATAGCTGAGCCAATCCAGTTTGTCAACGTCTGTCAAAAGTCTATTTCTGCAAGACTAACTAGCCCCTATATTAATATAAAATAATAAATCAAATATATTCTGCAAAAAAGAAGCCCAACAAGTTAGGTCTGAGTCAAATGAAGAAAATTTCTTTCTCTTATGCTTTCCTCACTATACACCTTTTCCAGTGCATAGGCAAACACAAACGCTCAAATTGCTGTGCTAACCATTATTATTACGGCATAAAGAATGGCTGTCGTTTTTTATGGGGGCCTGAGACTTACATTTGTTTGAACATTTATTAATGAATTCGTTTTTGCAACATCATTCAATGATTAATGTACCAACCACGGTCCCATATGGTACAGGAAAGTTAAATATTACATTTCACCCTCTGTGCAAAACATTCAGTAGCTAACAAATTCTAGAATGTACAGCCAAATTGCATTCCTTGTGTGGAGGAGAAATATTAAAGATTCATATTTGCATTTTTGGCTGAAAAGACTCAACTTTTGAACAAAAGTTTCACTCTCCCTGGGTATCTCTAATCTGTGTTACAATGCAGCCAGAAATCTCTGAGTTTACAATCTGTCCAGAAAAATAAAGAGCGATAAAGCCTGGGGCAGGCCATCCGTGTTTATAACTGCATGTATTTCCTCATTTTATTAGCAGAGATAATCTAATCCATATGACACAGAAATGCCCAGATAGGCCATTTGGGTTTTTTTTTTTTTTTTTTTCTTTCTTTTAACACATTTATATTCTTTATTTGGTCGCCTAATTACAATATTGACAAAAAAGAAATGGTTCTGCTGTTTGTTCAGGTCAGTTTTTCATGTGTAACTTTTTTGAATATATTGAAAAATCTATTTATGTAGAACATTTTATATTTTAATTTTAGCAGCTCATTTAACACACATAACCCATATATTTGAGTCAGAACTTAGTGACAGCTCGTAGCTACTTAATCTGTGCGTCTATGTATATACAAGTCACGCTCTTATCTCATTGGTTATTTTGAATCCAAATTTAGTTCATGCCGACACATGCATAAATCCCAGAACCTTACATTTTGTGACATTTATTTGGGAGGCGAATATAAATCCTTTTTAATCCAATGCATTTAGGGGGATTGAGTAAGAATGTATTGTGCCTCGCTGGTGTTGGTGAATCAGCCAGGGTGAGGTGAGGTGTACCACTGCTCTGGGTTTATTGAGAGCTTGTTATCTATTGGCTCTGAGTGGTTTGTTTCCCAGCAGCATACTTTCACCGGGGTGTATTCTTCAGTTCGTGTGCGGTATGATACCTGGTGACTGTGTGTGCGTGTGTATGTGTGTCTATATTTACTGTTCACCAGATGAGCTCTGATCAGGAGATGGACCATAGAATTGAGGTGGGAGGTTTGTGTGTGTGTGTGTGTGTGTGTGTGTGTGTGTGTGTGTGTGTGGCTTATTGGGAATTTGAAGTGTGATTGACAGGGGAGAAGTCTATTAGCTGAGATTGTTAACTCCAGGGCACAGTAGAGGCTGTTATCGGCTGCAGACAGCCGTGAAAGGGCCCGGCTGATTCACAGGAAAGCCATTGTGCATTTCAAAGGTGTTGTCTGAGTGATTCGGGTCTGGGCTGACACCAAAGAGAGGCAGAGAGAGAGCAAAAACACAGGAGAGAATGTGCTGAAATCCACAATGATCAATGGACGTTTAGACATCCCCATATACCCCCTCTCCCTCCTGCCCGCCGTCTCTCCGAGGAACTCGTGTGACAGTCGTGGATAGAAAGGCTAGAGTGAAAGGAGAGCTAAATGTTTAAAGTTAAACTGGAGTGATTGAGGCGGTTTGTCTGGCTGCCTGCTCGCATTGGTGTGTGGGCTGTGATTGGCATTACATTGGAGTCATCCTTCTCTAGGATGGCCGCTTGTGTCTGACTGCTGCTCGCGGCAGTTTGTCCATTAGGTGTAGAAAGAATTGAAGTGCATCACACCTTAATGTAACTTGACTGTGGGATATATATTTGTTGTGAATTTGTGTGTATTAGGTGCATTGGTGGCAGACTTCAAAGTCTCCTCTTTTCTTTGGTAATGATATCATCATGAACAAATTGTTCTTTTGAGCGTGATCTTATTTAATCTAGTTTGCAAAAAATTGGTCTGAAAGATTTGTTCACAAATCAGACTGAATAAGTTTGAGTGCTTGTTAAAGGGATAATTCACCCAAAAATGAAAATTCTGTCATTTACTCACCCTCAAGTTGTTCCAAACCTGTATGAATTTCTTTCTTTTGTTGAACACAAAAGAAGATATGTTGACTGTCGGTAACCAAACAGTTGATGACCATTGACTTCATAGTATGGGAAAAAAAAATAATATGGAAGTTAATGGGGCCCATCAACTGTTTGGTTATCGATATTCTTTAAAATATCTTCTTTTGTGTTCAGCAGAAGAAAGAAATTCATACAGTTTTGGAATAACTTGAGGGTGAGTAAATGATAGCAATTTTCATTTTTGGGTTAACTATTCCTTTAAGGCCTGTTCACACCAAGAATGATAACTATAACGATAACTAAAATGCTTCCCAAAAGATTTTGTGAGACTGTTGTAGGTGGAACATGGTCCCCCAAAAGAATAGTTTGCATTGTGAGAGAAAAAATAAGCCCATAGAAACATAATTGAACAGAATAAAAAAAATGTATTTTCATTTACCTTTTCCTGGAATTTTAAAGGATTCGTTTGGGGATTATTTGCTTTAACTCTGTAAAACTAATTTTTACATTCAGGAGTAATGCAATAGTGGCCTACCTATTTTCTTCTGATGCCATGTGGCCAGTTTCCATCTTTCACTGTCTCTGTCTACATTTCACTCTCTGTCTTTAACTCTCTATCGTTGTATCTGTTGAACCTTGTGACGTCACAGGTTGTAGTACTGCAAAATGAATGAACGAATAAATGAATGTGTGAATGAGGAATTAATATATAGTGCTTTAGGGGCCGTTCACTCAGAATGCGTTTTTCCAATCTACTGCACTTTTCCCTTGTTTTTCAATGTACACACATGCTAGATGGATGTCTTTAACCGTTGCGCGTGGGTCTCGCATCTTTTGCAGCGTCTTGTGCATGGCACAGCGTTCTAAAAACACTGCGCTCAAGTTAAAAGAAGTTCAGACAGGACCACTTAAATTACTTGAGTTTATTATTGAAACACAATTTATCTTTGGTGGTATGGTTCCTTATGGGCGTTCTTGCTCCAAAATTAATTGAACATACAAGAGCTTTAACATTAACCCCCCGGAACCATCAGCTTGGAAATACATAGACAATTAAGACACTTAGTAATGTCTTTAAAAGCGAACAGTGGTAATCGTGTAGATATGACAGTGGGACGTCTATACTGTAGCTTGGTTATGAGGATGAGTGTCTCTCAGCAGTGAGGTCCATGCCAGCCGGGACTCGAAAGCCTTAGTGATCTGAAACAAAAGAAGACGACAACCAGAAGGTGCACAGTAATATGCTCATGCTTATAATGGGGAGGGAGGGTTGCGAGCAGTTTGAGCATACTTACCGAGCAGTAATGCCACGTATATATATCCTGTGTCTAATAGGAGAATGGTAGTGATTGAAGCGATTTGCTAGGTTGCAGCACTATGCCTACGTGGCCTGACTGAACTAACGCTGCGCTCGATTTTAACTTTAAAAAAACGCATCTCTAGACCTTGCCCTTTTTTTTTTTTTTCTATCTGAAACTCGCCTCTCTGTGTGCGTGCTTTGAGTGTGTGCAGATCTGCGCACAGACAACGGCACGCGAGTACCGAATTGAGTTCTTTTTTGTCTCTTCTTTTGCTAGAATGGTTTAAAATCACTTGAATGTGTAAATTGGCAAGATAAAACACATGCAAATGATAATCTTTCACTCTATGATGGTTAAATTTTGCAACTAAATCACAAGTCACATCCGTGCCAAACTGTGAGGTCAACTATCATCCGTTTAACCCCTAATATCTATAAATATGCTACATTTATATTATAGAGTCAACACTGACAGGATAATCAGGCACTCACACCTCCTATCATTTAAGTTTTCATCTACTTTTTGCTGTCAAGGACAGAACTATCCGACAGTGTTACATTAAAATAATAAATGAGTGTTTTACGCACTACTTGGTGTCAGATTTTGTCATATTTATTCTGTTTTATTTTTGTACTGTTGATTATTGTCTCATCCAAATGTTTCTGGCTCTCTCGCCTCCTCTGATAAATCAGCCCTGGATCATTCCTGAACTTCTTCTGACCCTGAGAGATGCAAACGCAGGGGTTTCTAGATGACAAAGAGGAAGAAAGGACAATGTAGATAGATCTCCTGGACTGGTGATCAAGTGAGAAACAGCTGGGGGTTTTTGTCCTTATGTTCTTACTTATGCGCATTGTTACTCGGCGTTTCCTTTGCTACACTGTTTGAATCTACAGTGATATGGCAAAAGAAATAATAATTCATCCGAGTTGTGAGTTTGCAATCTAATTCGAATGTGATGGGATAAGAATCAAATCAGCAAATCATTGGTAAGAAAATATGTTTTCTCTTTATGTGTCTTCGAAGTCTGCACAGAAAACAAACACAAATACAGAGTGGCAAAAGTAGTCAGATTCACAAACAAATTTCCTCTTATGAGCCAGATCTCTTGATGAATTGTTCAAAAAGACTAATGGGAAAATGGTTTCCATCTCAGGAACCTTTTACACAACACTTTTTCAACTAAAAAAGTTTTGGGGGCCTGGAAATGCAAACATTTGAAAACTGGTTTCAAAGTGCAAGTTTTTGAAAACAAAACCGTTATCCTCACCGTGTAGACTACAAAAAGGATCATTTGTGAAAACAGTGATGTCATGCGTATTGCGGTGATGTCATTTGCTATTTAAACAACGTGGCTGAAACTAGCAAAAAAACACTTGTCGCGCCTGGTGCCGCATTGCACCGCGTGTATGATAGGGCCCAAGGTTAGCTATCTGAACAAGCCACACCATGTTTCCTGAACACAAACACTTTCCTCTCTTTGCTATCCTGTTTGCAGCTGAAACAATTCTGCTATCAAGCTTAAGTTAGGGTGTAACTAGTAAATCAATCTTAGTTATACTGACTCTAGGCTTGTCTGAATGTTGCGATAATTACTATATCGGCTTGTCATGCGATATATGGACATGACCTTGATCATTTTTGGTGACGTGATATTTGGCCTGTTATATTTACATAAAAATGAGGTGAAAGTGGGGCTCAGGCAGCTCCTCCATGCACAATGGACACCATCAGGAGAAGAAAAGGCATTATAGTGTTTTCCTGACAACTACAGGAAGTCCAAATGGACCCGGTTTCAAAGTCTCAATCCACTGTTCCGGTGCAAATATAAATGTTACCGATTAGCATTAGGGCCATTCACAGAGAATGCGTTTTCTGGGCCAAACACGCTTGCATAACGATCTGAAATGATTTGGATTCGTTCGGACCGCTCTGTCACTGAATTATCTGTAGTTGTTTCTTGGTCAGTAACAACAAATACAGAACAAATTGCTGTGTTTTCCTGTGTTTCACTAGTTTACTTTGAACTACGCAGCACGGCCCAGTGGATAACGGAACGAAAGCTTAAAGGAGCTGCGCGTTTATTCCCGGTCACCATTATTAAACAGCGTTGCAACATCAAGTGAGATTTGCGTTTCAAATCGACACACACCTCTCGGTTACAAACTACAAATCACTCGATGATTAAACTAGTTTTAAATCGGATGAAACAACCAACATTCCCAACAAGACTGAGGAAAACATGAGAAATGTGCCATGAATGAAGATAGAAGACTTTTAAATCCCAAAATCACCACCCTTACAAAAATTTACCATGAATGAACTTTGTTTGTGAAAATGTGGAATATTTATATTGAAAACTATGTTATAGCCAATTATATTGCAATATTTATTAGGTGGGTAGGGGAATATATAATTTGTGTCTTTGTTAAGGTGTAGTTTGTACCTGTGTTTAGCCGTTTTTTTTTTTTATAGGCCTATATAACATATTATAATATAATATCATTTGACAATGGTCCATGTATGGTTTTACCTGTGGTTACCAAGTCTCAATATGAGAATATTTTCATTTAAGCCTAATAATTAATAAAATAATTTTACCAATAAGTCACATCTGTTGCAGTGTCTCATACATGTAGTGTGTGTACACATAGGCACAAAAAAATGTAATTTAAACATTTTTTTTCCCCCCATTAAAAAAATGAATGAATACTTTTTTTTTTTTTTTCTTCATCAATTACAAACAAAACCATTATGCACATCCAAAGGTAAGAATGAAAAATTGACATTTCAGATTTGTTGATTAATAGGGTGGATTCTAGTTTTGTTGTGTCATGTTTCATGTTTGTAGTTTTAAAACAAATTTTGGTCAGATTTTGTCACATCCTTTTGCATCACCTTTTTATAACTGGAGCGTTCTAGTTCTAGTTTTTTGCGAGTGTTGTATCACTCATATTTGAAGTGTAGATGGCTTAATTTATTATAATGGAACCATTGTAGGTTGTTGTCACATTGTGTTGCTCACTTGCAGTGTACACCAATTGATCATAATGGGTCTGTTCTAGTGCTTGCTTGCAGTGTAGACATGTCAAAGTTCAATCTAATTTCGTTGCATCATGTCTCATCGCTTGTAATGGGAACTAAAGTTCACTGAATATCTCTTGTTTTTGTTTGTTGTCATGTTCCTTGCTTGCTTGCACAGAATTCAGTCTAATTTTGCCACATCATACCATTTATAATGGTGTGTGTTTGTCATGGCGAATTGCTCACTTGCAGTATAGAAAACTTTGATTTATAATGAGAACATTTTTTTGGTTTTGTCATGTAATAATGGTTGTAATGTGAGCATTCTACTTTGGCTGCAGATGTTGCATACTTGCAAAGCATAACTAGTACACTTGGTGTATTTTTGATCATACGGAGTGTCGCTTTAGAGCAAGAGAGAACATGCTTTACCATTTGAAATCTTTCTCTTTTTTTGTTCTCGTTTCAAAAAGCATTCAGCGACATGCACAGCGCTTCAAAAATCATTTCCGCGACACAGCAGAGGGATTGAGAGAGACATGCCACTATTTTTCCATGCTCTCCCTGCAGCACAGAGCATACTGTTCTCTAATCAGCTGCTCTCCCTGTGAGTTCGCCTCCACTGATGGCAGAATTGGCTCTCTGGAAGCGAACACTGCCTGCATTTTGTTGACTCTCAGCGGTGGAAAAAGCTTCATAAATTGAGATGCGTTCTCTCCCTCTCCCTCTCTTTGCCTCCTCCCCAAACACATAATCGCTGTAAACAAGCGCGCTGAGAGTGAGTGCATGTGTGATTTGGATGTTGTCATGGTTTATTTTCCCCGGTTAGAGACGCTGCCAGCATCATCGTCATCCTCCCTCGTTCTCTTCCTCTCCCCACACAACCGTCGTGGCAGCAATTTCTCCCGCTGTCACAGCGCAGAGGCGGCACCTCTCTCCCTCTCGCTGGCTGTCCGCCCGGTAATTTCTTTTCATGCAAGCTGCAAATGTTTCTGTTGCTCTGACAGTGGGTAGACAGTAGATTAAGAGAAAGGAATTGCAGAGTGTGGAGGATACAGCAGCCCATCCACCTTCAACAGGAACAGACTGACTGCACGCACAAGCGCAGATAAGACATCGGGCTGACTGGAGAGCACCGGGCCACTGATCGCTGTGTGATTTCACCCTGCGAGTGCAACGGATGCTATCCCACAATCATAAAGCGAACTGAAAAACTGAATGCTTTTATTAGACTCAATATACATTAGGCTCGAGTACATGTATTGTTTTTTACACAGCTGGTGTTACACAGCTGTACTGCCCAACTCCCTCATACTCAACCAAGATAATGTCTTTCATAAAAGGGTACTTCACTCCATCTAAAGTGGCCTTAAAAGATATTTGGACAACTACAGCAGTCTTAAAAATTTGTGAATGCCTTTGCATGGTGTGTGTATATATATATATATATATATATATATATATATATATATATATATATATATATATAATTTTTTTTTTTTTTGATGCTGATGTTGATGCAAATATCTTACAGAGCAGGGTGGCCTTTGGCAGATAAAAAGCCGCTGCACAATTAATCATTAAAAAATGATCTCGATTCAAACACACACATCCTAAATGACAATAATAACACCAAATGACAAAATCACACCAGAACATTCAAATCTGCATTTGAAATTTCATTGAAAATTTCATTTCAAAACGTATGTCCGCCTATGGTCCTCATTGGTTGCCCGCGAACAACGTCTACTCAACGTTACAAACACTGTAGCTGGTTTGTGTTGAGAAGATGCGGTTTTCTGCTCTGCAAAAGAAAATGATCTTTGTAAACACTTCTAAACAATGAGGATGTGACAAGTCAGTGGTTAAAATTACCACAGTATAACCTTTTGACTAGGGTTGCACCGATATAAAAAATTTGGCCGATACCAATAACCGATAATTCTTTATATTTGAAAGCCGATAACCAATATATTGGCCGATAAATCTAAATCAAAGGTTTTTTTAATATAATTTTTGAGAGCCTGATTACAAAAATAAAAGTTTCACGATTAAAAGCCATGTCCCAAGCACACAATTATAATGTTCTCATTATAATTTTATTTAGTTTGTATGACAGACTTGCGCTGCTTATGTTGCACTTAACTGTATTTTCATTTTTGAAGTGATTTCAATCATATTTCAAGCAATTCAAAACCATCATTGTGGACAGTGCGCATCTGAAGTGTCTCAGCTGAAGGAAATAGTCCATTATTTATCAGCTTTATTATATCTGCCAAATTTTCTTACCTTGCCAATAATGATAACATTAAAAATGAACATATATCGGCCTATACTGATATGGTGTCCGATATATAGTGCATGCCTACTTTTGACAATTGCTTCTCAAATCTGAGGTCTAAATGTGGATTTACAAAACGCTTATTAATGATGGGACAGTACCCACTTTATTTGGACCGACTTGCTCCTCAGAATCACAGCCTGTAAGTATGATTAATTATTGATGTATATATTTTCTATCAGGTGTTCAAAATACGTAGTTTTGTGTTTTATATTGTGTAGGTCTATGACTAACTTATTACTGTCTTACTGATATAGTTCTGCTAATCAGCTGTGGGCCCACTATTACCTAAAATTGGATCCATTAATGCAGATTTTTCTGTTGTTCTTATTACTTTGAGTAATGATAAAGGACGGAGCAAGATATGTTTTACAAACTTTAATGTTACATCAGTCACTCAAATTGGTGCTCAGCTAATGTGCGCTGTTATTGATACAGTTAATGATACAGTTCCCACATGTGCACTGCAATAAATTAGAAATATACACATTGGTTTGTTGATGATGGACATACGCTTGTTAATGCTGATGGTGAGGAATTACAGTTGCAACATCTCATAATGCACGTCAAACTGAGTAGCGTATCTCTGAGAAATGTCCTGCTCAAGTTGTACTTGCGAGATAGGTTCGGGTTGAATAACTAGTTCCAGTGTTATATCATCGGACTCGCACTCGGATTGATATGGTAAACTCGACAGCATAGTTACTGTCTTTACAGTGATCGCTGAGCTTTAGGAAGACTCCGGGTCTGAAATTCAGCCTTTTGTTTCCGACACACTCTGTAACGGTACACCAATCACCAATCAGCAGTAAACCTATCTGGCCAATCAGAGCAGAGTAGGCTCTCGGAAAGGAGGGATTTCGAGAGACTGAATCTTCAGACGTGTTGTTTGAGAATCATTGAAAATGTGGTGATGTGCAATGTATATTATGAGAAAATGAAAGAGTTTTTTGACCTTTGATGCATGTAAACCTGTTATAGTAGACCCCCAAAACAAAATTAAGAACCTTTAAAATAGCATAATATGGGCACTTTAAATGTCTGAATATCTTTGCATGATATTATAAAATATTAAACCAAGTGGCATATATTTTAAAGAAAGTGTATGGACACTTTGTATGCAGAAACCACTTTGTTTTATTTTTTTGTTTCTATGATTCAGTTTAATTCAGACATTTTAAGTGCGACGTGGCTAAAAGTGTCCCAATATACCTTTTTTGGGCCACTGTATGTTAAATATGAAAATTATAGTTTTTGCTTGTGATGTTACTTTCTACATGCATTAAATTTAATCTTATCAAAAGACATTTACATATACAGTAAGACAGATAGATGGTTCATAGAGAGGGTGGAAAGGATATGTAAAACTAAATATCATTTTTGGTTCAATAAACTCTGACTAACCTAATAAGTGGTCCTTAGGGAGGGAATTGTTATGACCCCTGTAAGATAGACACGGTAAATGTATAATTCAAAACAGTTAATGATCATGAGTCAGATTCTTGAGTTTTCTCATTGTGTTCCTATTAAGTTGTTTCCAGCGCGCCCACTCCATCATAAAGATCTGTGCGGATGTACAGCATCAGCCTCCGGCTCATGTCCCGTGGGTCATTTCATTCAGCAACCACAAATAAACTTAGCGCTCTTTCTGGATCTCCAATGAGGAATAAAAAGAGGATTTTGAGATATATTTAGTTTGATTATATAGCGAAGTGTGCCCTCACTTTTTTTTTTTCTTTTCTTCCTCTCTCTCTGAACAACTTTGGAAATCTCATCTCTGGTGTAATACGTTCGCCATGTCCAATTCTCAAAAGGCAAAACGCTGTAATCTGAAGAATTTATAAGCGACAGTACAGCATTTGTGTGCTGGTATTTACACAGGCATCTTCATAAAAACTCTGGAATATTCAATGACATTTCAAATCAAGCGTAGCCTTAAACATCCAATTTACTGTCACAATAACTCAGGGAGGCGCAAGGAAACGAGTAGAGAGTGTAACTATGACAACATACATATGTGTGGACGCATGGGGTGAGATTCAATATAGATGGCAGGATGCAAGGATTTGGCTGAAATGAACTTGTGGCGGGGAGGGAAATGAAAGTAGCGATGGGTGGAATGAGTAAACGTGTGGGTCCATTTCCTCACGCGGCAATGGGATGGATCCCTAGATTAAAGCTTTATGTGGGAAAGAGGGGATGTGGGCCATGGCCTGGCAGAGACGATAAGAGAAGGCCTACCCTCACATCTCAGCAGATGCATTATTGATCAAGACTACCGGTAGCTGAGGGGTTCTCCCATACGGGCTTGGCCCCTCTGGTTGTGGGGCTTTGCAGAAGGATGGAGACCTGCTGGAACTATCATAGGCTTTTGATGTTATTACCTGCACTCATACGTTAAAATGCACGTGGAATTTGATCTATGTCCAAATTCTGGAGTTTTGTAAACGTTACTGAAATTTTATGACATTTTAAAAAATGATTGTCATCCCAGAAGGAAATTCTGTTGTTCAGAGTTTCTTTTATAGCTCAGGAAAGTTCTTACTTGCGCTACCAATTAAAAGTTGTGGTCAGTTAGAAGTAATTAATACTTTTATTCAGCAAGGATGCATTAAATTGATCAAAAGTGACAGTAAGGAAATTTATAATAGATTTCTAAAAGATTTCTGTTTAAAATAAATGCGATTCTTTTGAACTTTCAGTAACATTTTACTGTTCCATCTTTAATGTATAACTAGGAAGAAATGAGTAACGCATTATTAACACTCTAGTAACTACTATTAGCGAACAAGAAACTCTGATTAACGAATTAGTAAGTAATAGTGCTTTGTCAAATAGTAGTTCACTATTAGCTAATCAATAATTACTATTTTTTTTTTAATGCCTCCCAGAGGACGAAGAACTACTATATAAAGGTTCATAATTAACATGAATAATGCGTAATATATAATTAATTCTGGTCACACTTTAATTTAGGGTCCAATTCTTGGTCCAATTCTTAATTCATAACTATTAACTATGACTTTTGCCTCAATAAACTCCTTATTACTGCTTATTAATAGCTAGTAAGGTTATGTTTAAGAATAAGGGATGTAGAATATGGTCATGCAAAATAAGGCATTAATATGTGCTTTATAAGTACTAATAAACACAGCCAATATCCTAGTAAAATGAAAGCTAATAAGCACCTAGTTAATAGTGAGAATTAGAAACTAAAATGTTACATTAATTCTAATGTGAAGGCCACAGTAACCCACTAGTAATGACTGAAGTATTACCAAATCCTTTAGAAGGAATTAGTAGTTATTTGGATCAGTTCTCTAGTAATGACTGAAGTCATAGTAAGCTTTTGAGGTTTTTGTATGTTTTTGTAAGATTTTGGATAGTAATTCCTTCCGATGGATTTTGTAACACTTGAGTCATTACTAGTAGGTTACCATGATCTTCACGTTAGAGTACTGAGCCAAATAATTAGTAATTCCTTTAGAAGGATGTAGAAACACTTGAGTCATTACTAGTAGGTTACCATGATCTTCACGTTAGAGTACTGAGCCAAATAATTAGTAATTCCTTTTAGAAGGATGTAGAAACACTTAAGTTATTACTATCCAAAACCTTACAAAAACCTTAAAAGCTCACAATGATTTCAGTCATTACTAGGAAGTTATCATGCTTTTAAATTTAGAATACTGATCCAAGTAATTAGAAATTCCTTCTGAAGGAGTTGGTAATACTTGAGTCATTTCTAGTGGGTTACCATGGCCTTCACTTTAGAATTAATTATACATTATGCATTATTCACATTAATTATGAACCTGTATAGTAGTTCTTAGACGTTCTCTGGGAGGTATAAAAAAAAATTGTAGTTACTGATTAGCTAATAGTGAACTACCACATTCAACTGAGCACTATTACTTACTAATTCATTAATCAGAGTTTCTTGTTAGTTAGTAGTTACTAGAATGTGCATTACTCATTTGTTCCTTCTGGAGTAGTGTTACCGAACTTTCTGTTCATCAAAGAATCCTGAGAAGAAAAAATGTATCACAGCATAATGGCCGATTCAGCTTTGTCATCACAAGAATAAATTACATTTTAAAGGTGCAATATGTAAGAATTTTGCAGTAAAATGTACAAAAACCACTAGGCCAGTGTTATATGTTTTGTTCACTTGAGTACTTACAACATCCCAAATGTTTGCAACTATTTGTAAGTTGTGAGAAAATTGCACTTTTAACCAAGGCTCTGGGACGTGTGAGGAGTCACCTGTCAATTGCGTCATACCCTCGGTTTCCGTTTTATTTTGTAGAAACCATGAAAACATGTTTTATTGTTTAAATCTAATTTTTTTTTTTTTTTTTTATACCATGCCTCAGAGAAAAACACTATTTTGTGAAGTAGCTAACATAGCATAATCAGATGCAGCTTTATTTTTAGTAACAGTAATACAGAATTTTCTCCATCATACAATACGTTTTAAAATTAATTGCATGCCATTTATCAACACAAGCCATCCAGCATTTAATATGATATTCTAAAATCAATCAAGCTTACTGCAGTGTGCAATAAGTGTCTCACAACAGCCGCCGAGCGAACGCACGGAGTAACATTGTAACATCATTTTCAGCACACTCAAATGTATCTAATATGATAAACAGAGCTGTGTTACCTCATACTCATGACCGGAAAAGCGGAAGTGGCGCCGGCGACTGTGGCATAATAAAAGTTCCTCTGCTCGCGGTGTGTGTTGCGCAATCGCTCCAGCGGCCTCGTTCAGCTCCCACAACACTCGGTCCTGCTCTGCTTCATACTACAGTAACGTTATTAATCGCATCCCATGAACATGATTTGTTCCCGAGTCCTATCCCAATTCTTTTCCACCGACCGTTGAGATGAAGACCACATTGCCCAAGATTCCGCGCTTAAACTTGGCGTCATCAACCTACGCCTTTGTTTTGAATAGACCTCTAGCGGACAGAAAATATTACACAGTGCACCTTTAAGTATATTAAAATCGAAAACATATTTTACAATATTACTGTTTTTACTTTATTTTTAAGCCTTGGTGAGCATAAGAGACTTTTCTAACATTAAAAAAAAATCTTACAGACCACAAACCTTTGAAAGGTAGTGTAAATCTTAAAGCATCAACTTTGTCTCAGATGTTTCTGCTAAATGATTTAGTAAAAATAAAATGAGACATTTGTGAACAAGAATTAAAGTGTAGAGCTCTCACACTCACAGTTTTGCACTCAACATTTGGTCTACATTTTGTCCAGTTGCTGTTAAGGAGAAATTTAGATATCACATTTTTTTTTCTTATGGGATGAAGTACAAGGTAAATCTAGATTTCAGGTATGGTTTTTCAATTCTGTAAAAAAAAAAAAAGATTCTGTGCTCCCAGCAGAAGACAAAAAAACAAACAAAAAAAAACAACTCCAAAATAGTTTAAAAGCTCCCGGTACTGTCTAGCAACCTTGGATTTTAACTAGTGTAGAAAGTTATAAGGAGCTCAAAACAATCTTTTAAAAGTTATCATTTCTGTCCCATAAAGTGTGTGCACATAAAAAGAAAGTAAAAAGTTTTAAAGGAGATCTGTAACAGAGGTCTAATCAGACTCAAGGTGTCAGTTTCTCTCTCTTTTTACACTCCCTCTATCTCCCTCTTTCTCTCTCTCACTATCAGTCTGGGAGAGTGTGCTAAGATTCACTTTTTCCTGTGCCGAGGCTCTTGGCTTTCCCTAGATTAATTGAACAGACCCAGCTGTGCTTTAATTAGTGTTAAAAGATCAATGATTTTCGATACAGAGATGCCTGCTGTTAACCCCTTCCTGCCCACCATGTTTTTTTTTAATTTCCCATGATCCCTCCATCTTGTCAGTTTGGTTCTCACTATCAGCAACCTGTAGTTCTGATCATATTTACAGCTGTTGGCATGACTTTCGAATCCCATGGCCTGATGACATACAAACACATGCACAAATCACAAGATGTTGCTTTGCTTCTCGCCAGGACAATAAATGTTCCTTTAGCGGCAGGTCTAATGACAATTAAAAAGAGTTAATTATTTCTGCCACAATGATCAAGAGCATGTTAGGCATGAGGAAGAGGGAGCGTGCGCAAGGAGATTTCCTTTAACCAGTGTAAAGCCTGAGGCATTGTAAACTCTCTGAAGGGTTCTTTCAAAGCTCTACGATTAATATAAATATAGTAGGATGCTTACAACAAAGCATGACACCCATCTAGGCCCTATCTATTTTCTAAATGCATGTTATTGATCTTATTGTGAATGATTATGCCTTGTGTATATGCTTTTTTGATGTTGTAACCTTTAATCAAAATGTCATAACTCGATCTTCTGGTGAAAATGACAGACTTCTTTCTGGTGACGTACGGTGGACTTCTCTAATCATTTCGTCCATTTCGTCGCATTCATTTTTGAGCACAACGGTTACATCTTGAAATCCAATTAACAACCAATAGATAGAACCAAGATCTGTAGCTTTTGTTTTTATCATGACTTGAAAATAGTTCATGCAAAAATGAAAATGATCATTATTTTCTCTCTCATCCACATCCACAAGTTTCATTTTTGTACACTGTAAAAATGATTTCATAATTATATTGTGATTAAAACGGATAAAAGTATGTTTCGCAAGAAAATACTATTTCAGTCTTTCTACTTCAAAATTTCACATTTAATTAAATCTGTTACTTGCCATTTCTTTATAATTACTTGGGAAATTTACTAGTTGTTTCCAAGTAAATCCTACACCATTTTTTTTTTTTTTTGTCCCCCCCCCACACACACATATGTCTTCTGCTTGTTCACCTGACTTGCACCAACGCCTGTCCTACTACAACATAGTGCCATTCTATGTGTAAGTGAGTAAGTGTGTGTGAGAGACAGAAGGGAATGTGACCCACTGTATTTTGTGCGAGGGTCTGATGGATGTGTGGTGACACATTCACTTGAGTCCAGATCCATCACGGTAACTGGAGAAGCTACAGACGCAGGGAAATTAAAAGTGGAGCCCTGAGTGGCAGGGGCCAATGGCTGAGGCTAAATATGGACTCTGCCAAATAATTACTTCGGTGATTGGCCAAAACACCTTCAGATCTTCCGCACCGAGAGTTTCTTAATGGGACTGACTTGCGTTGTCTGTGATTTCCAGAAGGCTTAGGGATTATTCAGGTAGCATTCAAATCTTAACACCACTACAATTAGCAGTTTAAGTTTGGAAGTAATGTGCTTTTGCGGAGCCATAAATTTTATGTGGAATGAGAATTTGTGCCCTCATGAGATTTTAAATGCCATTATGGCATATATTACACAACAAAGACTAGTTATTGATTGACCAGAACAGGTATAAGAAAGAAGGGTTAACAAACGTGCTTTTTGAAGTTGATTCAAAGTAATTTAGTGACTCAAGCATCCCTTGGATAAAACTTTATCTGTTTTCACTCAATTCGCAACATTTGGTTTAGGTTACAGAGAGGCCATTTGCCATGTCAGAGGTTTATAAAGCTGATGGATCAGCAAAAAAAAAAAAAAAAAAAAATTAATCAAACATTGAATAAATAAAGTGATATAGGGGTCCAAACTAGTCAGTTGCAGCAGTTTTAGATTATTTACAGTATATATATATTTGCTGACACAGCTGCCTCAAGTTCAATTCAACTTAAGTCTATGACTGCCAAAGCGCAATGTCACCAAAAATCATGTCATATTTCTGTATAAAAGGTGTGTGCGAATTGCGAATGTACTGTATGTGTATATGGGAATAAATATACTCTTGTTGTAGAGTAGAAAAGGAACATTATATTTTTTGCTTCTTTTGATTTAATAATTCATCCATAAAATAGCTCTATCCAAAGAATGCACAGAATAATAAATCAGCAAAGTGGTAGGGGGAAAAGCTGCCTGCATTATCGGATCTTTAGATGTATATGCTTATATGAAATTATGCTGCCTGTGGGTGTATGAGAACACGTCAAAGCAACATGCATCAATCCCAGTAATAATAGTTGAAACAGGCTCTATGATATGCAAATACGTAAAATAATGCAAGCAAACTATGAAAGGAAAATTATTGCACTACAATGTATTATTAAGACCTTGTGGAGGGTCTTGCAGTGTTTCTTTGTGGTGTGGTCTAATTCATAATACTATATTTTATCATGTTTATACATTTTTTTTTTTTTTTTTTTTAAGATATTCATATAGATTAAAGCAGATAACAAATTACATTTGATGTTTCTACAGTATGTAATATGTTTTACACAAGAACAAGTAACTCCAAGAATGATGTTGCTAATATATATAGTTGATTATATATATGATTTATAGTGAGTCATAACCTTTTAGCAGCACTTCATATCCAGTCGTTTATACGAAGGAGGGGTGCTGAGATCTGTCAATACTTTCCACATGTTGAACAGAAACATTTTCATTGTCTCAGCTCTAATGTGCTTGAACCGAATTGCAAAACAGCTCAATAGCACAGAATTGGCTTTTTATGTAATGTTATGACCATAAATGATGGAGTCATAAACCCTGGGTGAATGCTTAAGTGTTTGAATTATTGTCATAATCATCATTACTTCGCTGTGTGTAATGTGTATTGCTAGAGATGGCAGAACAAAATTTGAATTTGTTATCAGTGAAAGAAGCTCTATTCTTGGAGCCGAGACCTTATTCATGAAGAGAGCGACGCTCTGTCTCTGATCCTGGATCAGAGCTCATCTCTCACTTTCTCCTTTTTCTCTCTCTCTCTCTCTCTCTCTCTCTCTCTCTCTCTCTCTCTCTCTCTCTCTCTCTCTCTCTCTCTCTCTCTCTCTCTCTCTCTCTCTCTCTCTCTCTCTCTCTCTCTCTCCAATCTCCCCCATTTTGCTCTTCGTCCAACTCTACGGGAAGCTTTCCTATCCAATTTTCTCCTTTCTGTCTCTTCTCTCTGAGTGCAGAGTTTAGATTCGGCGACAGAAAGCTTCATAAACAATTTCCTCCCCCTGCCGTCGAGCCATTTTGCCCGGGTAGTGTGTGAACGCCATTCCAATTTCCCGAATCCATACTTCACAGATATTTCTTCCTCCTTACTGCGCTTGTCTTGTAACCTTTCCTTCCCTCTCTCACTCTTTCTCCATTCTTGTTACAGTACCTGTCTGGAGATTGTTCTTGTCTCATTGCAGTGTAGTAACACTGGATAGTTATGTCCCAGCCAAGGCTGGTGGTGTGTTGGCAATTTACTCCTCTGTACCAGGTACCTCTACTGCTGCATGTAGATGTCCTCTGATCATCTGATCTCAAACCTTGTTTATACTGTATATCCTGTCATAAGGAAAATAATCTGCACTGAGAAAAAGATCTAGTGAATAATATAGAAAAATAATGTAATTTTTTTTGGTTTACTTACTGTGTTCTAGCTACATTCAGGAACATGAATATTGCATCTGGATGCAGTTTTTCAATTTTGATTTACTGTTTTTTGAAGTCAAACAAGCATAGCAGGTAATTTTGTTTAATGCACTTTTTTACAGGCTCTGGGGCATGAATAACTTGATTTTGTGGTCATGTTCAGTAATTTATTATCTTGTGATTTCAGGATGTGTTTATTCCTCTCATTTAGTTGATTATTACCTTTTTTGCATTTGCAACTGTTGAGGTCCCTGTGTGGCGCTGTAAGGCATTTCATGAGTTTTTGTAGTGATAGACCAGTGTAGCAGCCAACCAATTTTTTAGCTATTTTGAGATTATTGCTATTGGCTGTTAACCATGTCCACTTGGCATGATTATTGATAAAATTATATGGGTCAATCAATCAATATATATATTTTTTGTCTCTTAAGATAGTTTTCAATAATTGAAGACAACAACTCCATGACATTAAAATTTCCCATAGATACCACATAAGTAGGGTACACGCTATATGCCTTCTCAGGGCGTGGCTACCAACCAAGTGGTATAATAACCATTGTCTATTGTCAAATATGTAGCAATGCATGATGCACCACTTGTACAGAACTAATTTTTAAACCAAGCAGCTTTCTTATCGGAAATGCTGCAAATTCGCTTGACCAACTTGAACACGAAGAGAATCTGTGTGTGGGGAAGTTTTTTTACCCTTGTGTGAAACTTGCAATCTTGAATGATGAATAATGAAGGCAGATTTTTTTTATTTGCACATACATTTGCCAAACACTTGGCAAACTAAATCAGGTCATGCATTCCCTGGAAAATCGAACCCAAGACATTGGTGTTGTTAGCTCCAAGCTCTACTGTTTAGCTTGCAGGAATGCAACTTGGTGGCAACTTTACATTTTAATGGTGTTTTCACACCTGGCTTGTTTGGAGCGTTTGTTTCGGAACCTGATGCATTTTCTCCATTAGTTCAGTTAATAAAGGCAACATTCGTGCTCAGATCCACACCAAAACACTGAACAAGGTTGTCTCGGTGCGATTGAAAACAAACTCTGGGGCAGTCCGGTTAAGGTGAGAAAGCAATCCGACCCAACGGGCCAACGAACCAAGTGGTATAATAATTCATAATAGGAAATGTGTTATATAAAAAGCAGCAGTTTCTGATTCTGTGAGCACATTAGTTATCGCAGTTGAAGACCAAAGAGTGCCTCTTCGTCTTAAAATGTTGTGTAATTGCTCTTCTTCATGCATTGTAAGAATGCTGTCCCAAAAAAAGCCTTGCTTCCCACTCTAACTGTGTTATAAATTATATATAATTTGTTAGTCCATCTTGATGGATGATGCAGAGTAAACTCTGGCCAATAAGTTGTACTCACATGTGACTTGCAACACATTTTGGTACCCTTTGAAATGTTGCCTTGTGAAAGGAAACTGAACCAAGGAGAAAATGCAACATTGTAGCAAATTAAGTTGCTGTTTCTGAACAAAGCAAACAGGTCTGAAAACATTTACATATAGTAATAATTAAGCAAATGAATCTGACATTCCTGTACCTTCCAAATGTGTTGATGGAATGAAAAAGCACTGCAAAGTGCTGCCTTTTTTTTTTTTTTTTTTTTTTTTTCCAAGTTTTTTTTCCAGTGTATGAATGCCCGGTGGACATCTGATCTCATAAACCTCACGTTTATACTGTATATCCTGTTGCAAAATAATAATCTGGTCTCCATCTCAGTCATTGTGATTTTCCTCATGGGAAAAATCCAATGAGATGCAATAATAACAACTGTAGAAAGTACAGAGCCTGAGGCGACGGCTCTCTGTTTGGTAGTCACAGTTGCTCTCGTTCCCTTGGTGGACGGGCCTGACTAAATCTCCCGTAACGTTATGAGCCATGCATCATGGCAAGGTTGTGTTTATTAGATGCTGTGTATGACTGGATTGTTTCTGACCTCGACAGGAGACAAAAGGTGAGGGGAAAAACGGACAAGCTGCTATAAACGGGAATTAGAATAAGACAAAGGAGGCGCCGTCGCTGGTTCTTCTGGGGGTGAATAAAGATGAATGGCGTTCATGAACCGTGAGTCCAGATTGCAGCATCTTCAGAGGCGTCTGCCTGTTGCAAATGTGTGTCCTGATGAGGGCAGCTGGTACGTGTTTTTGTCTGGGTATTATCATGTGTAGCAGGACCATGTGCACTCATTCTCCCCATAGTGAAAGGAGAGAAGAGAGGACAGCCTTGCCGCAGTGCCATAAAGGTCAAGGCAGATTTTCTGTTAAAATACAGCAGACTTGCAAAAAAATGCATATGTCTGTCTTCTAATTTTAGATTAGTTTTTTAGGAATAGCTCTCTCAGAAAGAACAAATTTTGACATTTTCATCACCCTCATGTTGTTGCAAACCTGTATGAAATCTCAAAATTAAAATGCTATAAAACTTACGTCTCATACACTGTATTCTGAAGTCAAATGAAATTTGTGTGAAGAACAGACTGAATTTAACTTGTTATTCACAACACCTCTACTGTTGTTTGGTGTGATTGATGTTATCCTGGTAGAATTGAGGTGGAGGGGAATATTTTCAGCAAAAATTGATTTCATTTTCAGTCTGTTCCTCACAAAAAGCTATCATATGACATCACAAGACTGAATATAGTGTGTGAGTCGTATGAACTTATTTTATAATGCTTTTTTGAGCTTGACAGCATGTGTCCACTCTCTCTTTCACTGAATGGAAAAGAGCTGCCTAACTTATCCTTTTGTGCTCCACGCAGAACCGTTTGGAGCATCATGAGGGTGAGTAAATGATGACAGAATTTTCATTTTGGATGAAATCTACTTCTTGAGTACAAAATGTGAAAGTTTGCAGTATTATACTGCAATTTCCAGAGATGTAGAAAGTACTTCTTTAGCTGAAACCTGAGGAATGAGGCCACGTTAAACATATATCTACATTCAGGGCTATTTTTGAAAGCGTACAGCAGAGCAAAAATCGTCACTTTTTTTTTTTTTTTTTTTTTTACTGAATTTTATTCTGGTCTGGGCCCTTGTCTTTACCATCTCTGCATCTGAATGCATGTGTGTTAGCCAGAGGGCAGTAAATGAAGTTAATTCCTAATGACAGCTTGCAGGACCACAGACACAAACACTTTCTCTCTTTCTCTGTCTTTGGCCACATAAAGATCAAACATCAGATTTACCCATTCTTACTGCTTATGTTACATGTCTGCAAAGGAGGTAAAAGTACAGATTATTTATTAATTTATATTAATTACAATAATTATATTAATATAGTATGTATTTACTCGGTTCTTTTGGTCCGGACCATAAAAGAAAATTATATATTTAGTCCTGGTTCACTTAGCATTCGTGCTGTCATTTTAAAGGGGCTTTTACGATGTATATTTTGCAGAACTTACAGAACATCCAAAACAATGCTGTGTGCTAGGCTAAACACGCTTGTTGTATGTGTACATACACTCTAAAAAATAATGTGTTGGCTCTACAAAAAAAATTAACGCCACAGTTTGCATCAATTTTTTGGAGTTATGACAATTTTGAGTGAATTTATGTTCAACTAACAAGCTACACTGAGATAGAGGAACTTAATTTTTTTGAGTAATCAACTTAAAAATACTTGTTTATGCTACAAATTAAGTCGCTCCAACTACCAGAGTTGTAGCCCTGGAATAAATTAATCTTATCTATTTCACACTTTAAATCAACAGCTATCATAGCATATGTTAACTTATTTATAATGTATATTTAATGAACAAGTAAGATATTACTTGTCACTGGCTGTAGCGCAGTCATTGCTTATAGAGTCAATAGTGTTACTACAACTTCATTTTTTTAAAAAGCCGATTAACGCAGAAATTTGAGTTTAAATTATAGACGATATTAAGTTGATATAATGATCAACATTATCATGTCAAAAGAACTCAACAAAATAATGTTTGCAACCTAAAAGGATTAATTAAAACAATAAATTAGAAATTTTAACTTGAAACCATGCATTTAAGTTGTGATAACCGGTCTCCTGAATTACAACTTGTGAAGAGTTTATAAAATGTGTAAAGGAGTCAAAACAGCGTTACACATTACACACACAAATGAAGATCTGCTGCAAGGAGACGGCATTTCCGATGCCCGTACCAAACTCAAATAGGCAACATTGTGACTATCACGAGAAAAAACATGTGTGCTTGAACATTCTGTCCTTTTTAGGGGTGCATCTTATGACATAACATCCTGTTTTTTGGTTAGTTTAGATGTCTTTGGTCCATGTTGCATTCATATTTCAGTCAACCCACCCAGAGTTCGTTTGGCACTTGTTTGGTGTTCACCAGCATTGGGATGACAGCGTTCACACTTAGTCAAATGTACCGCACTAACAGAGCAATCGCACCAGAGTTCGTTTTAATTGAACCAAACCTGCCAAGTGTGAACACACCCTAAGTAGTAATGAAGTACAGGTACAATTAATCTTCTTTACATGGTATCAGATTCTTATGGCAGCTCTCCATACACACATCTAATATTTTTAGGAATCTCCAGGCAACATTTAGACAATGTATTTGTGCTGTTTGCACCTTCACAGAGAGCTTGAGCTTTGCTTCTTAATACATGAAACTCTCTAAGCAGCTAAAAGGGTGAAATTTTAGTCATCATAACAGTCGATATATATGAAATAACACGGCCATGTTCAGTCATACGCACAATGATACAAGCGTCATTCGGTGATGCCATAAAACCTTATGAGCGGTAAAATTCAAAGTAACTGGTGTGTTAATCGCCCTAAATGAACATCGATAAAGCATATAGCTAATTGCCCTTAAAATGGCAGAGCAAGATCACAAATCCCAGTGTGCTTTTGTTTTTAGGCTGGCTAGCGCCCCTCATAATCACTGAATTAGAGCTCTGTTGAGAGATGGCTGTCTGCACCAGGTTATAAGATAGAGTGGCCTTTCTGCACGCTTTTCCATCAGCAGTGCTGAGGCGAGAATGAGTATTTTCAGAGGCTAATTAACTGGGGGCCGTCTTCATCACATGGCCATTATAGTGAGAGGCAGGGCCTAGAGGGGCGCCCGTCTCTCTCTACGCACTTAGCCCCGCTACTGCTTTAATTGTGCAGAAAATGTAATTTGTGTCTCAGTTCAAGTTCCCTCAGAGAGCGCTGTTCACTGTGGGAGACTCCAGTCACATGAATAGCTCTGCCATTCAACCATCCAGGGGTCAGGTGGTGGGAGTAGGCAGGTTTGGCATGCGTGAGTGAGTGTGTGTGTGTGTGTGTGTGTGTGTGTGTGCGCAGTGTCCTTGTGTAAACCAGTGCATGTTCACTGCACGTTGCCACGACAACTTGTCACTCACATGATATCGCAACAATAACAAACCATATCGATTCAACCATCCAATCAATTCCCAACGGAAAAAATCAGTCCTGCCCTACATTTTTTTCTTTCTCGAAGTTCTCAGAATAGATATTTTTGAGAATTGCCAGGAAACATTCAGACTATGTGTTTGTCCTGTTTGCTCTTGCTTTTTAATACATGAAACTCCTTGCAGCTAAACCAGTGGACGTTCACCGTATGTTGCCACACCACCTCTTTAAAAATCACACAGAGTGAGATTCGCTGCTAGCCACACTAAAAAGCATAGCAATCATTAGTTGAATTGTTACTTCTTTCGTAGTTAGTAATTACAGACACTGTGAGAAGATAATAGGCTGGATCCTGTGTCATTTTTTTGTAATACACAGCACAATGGGTAACTGGATTTTTATAACAAATGCCATGTGTGCCGCAATCAGTCCCTCATTGGCAGGATAATACGGTGGACAGAGGGGAAATAGGGCTGGGACGGGATGGAAGGGGAATTGCATTGTGTGGGACTTGTGTGAAACAATACGTGGCGTAGTTTTAAAAGAGATGCCATGATCTTAGCTGGTTATCATCTAATAGGCTGTGACAGCAAGGCATTATGGGAGTTCAGAGGAGAGCAGGGGTTTTGGCGCTCAGAGAAAGAGAGAAAATTGGGAGGGGGATTGGTTAAGGGGTAGAAAAAGAAAAAAAGTGTAAAGAGAAAAAGAGGGAGGGTGAAGGACGAAAAGATGAAAGAAGCAGAGCGAGCGAGGGGAAGGAAAGGAACGAGAGAGACCGTCGCTAGAGAAATCCTCTACACATGTCACTCTTTACATGGATCTGCTATTCCTGTGGTGGAAAAGTGCTGATGGGTGGTGTTCCAGTGAGCTTTTCAGCTCAGAAAAAAGTGCTTACTGGCTCTCGCTGGAACGAAGAAGGGCTTGAGGAACTCTTCCCTCGCTTCACGCTTTTGTCTGAAGACTTTGCAGTGGCCAGCATTTTCTATCTTCTCCTCCTATCTGCTCTCATTTTCATTTTCTTATTTATTCCTTTCACTCTCTTGCCTCTCTCCTCACTTGCAATGGTGTGTCAGTAAAGCCTGTTCTATTTCTTTCTTTTCTTTTTTTGTCCATCCTTTCTTTAAACCTTTACATTTTTCTGGCCCATTTTATATCGGGCATATCATGGAAACGTTATTTTTCTTTTCTCTAAAAGAGTATGTGCTATGTGGAGATGCTCTAACGTGCACAAAGCAAACCTCTCTCCTCAGTCTACCCATGCCTTTTGTTTAAACTAGGATGTACAAATGGCCAGGAGGACATTAACATATGACCGCCCACGTTTACATATCAACGCCTATTCAATATTCATCAATTTGGCCGGCAGTGATGGAAGATAATCATAACCCAGGTCATTTACATGTAGAAGTCTTAAAGGTATAGTAGCAAAACCTGTTTAAAGGTCGGCAAGGGCAGAAAGTGGTCATGCAAAGTAGATTTAGGCTGAATTCTTGACTAACATTACCCTTGAAGTATTACCCAAGTCATATGTTTCTATATTAAAAGGTTAGTTCACCCTAAAAATGAAAATTATGTAATTTATTATTCACCCTCATGTCGTTCTACACCTGTAAGACCTTCGTTCATCTTCGGAACACAAATTAAGACAGTGGTTCTCAAAGTGTGGGGAACGGGTATTCCAGGGGGAGCACGGGAGATCAACGGGAAAAAAAAGTTTTGCAATGGCGTTCAAGTGCATGTATAGCGGTTGGCGCACAGCCTATATAAAGCGGCACCGAATGCCAATTACACTGAATCGTTCTTCTTCAGATTCTTGACTTGTCACTCTGTGAACAAGCCCAACATAGAAGTTGCTCGCCATAGAAAAGCACTGATTCGTTCAGCTGACAGAATCACAAGCTACTATTATGAACGGCGTGCGCTCCACTGCTGTACGGGTTCTGGTGAGAAGACCTAACTTACAAGAAACTGAGCTTGTGAGGCGCTAAAAAAACTGTTATATATTGGCGGTTATATATTGTTCATCCAAAGTATCACTGACTATTGCTTTTTTTTTGTTGTTTATTTAAATTAAAAATTCTGATCTATTATTTTCTCTTGTTATAGTTTTCAATGATTCAGTGACATTACAAAGTGAAACTAATGCAGGTGTTTTTTATGGCACGTTTTTCAATTTAAAAAATCTTTCAATTTTTATCATTTTGAATGAATTGATAATATATTATTACTTACATAATATTTATTTATAAAATAAGTGAAAGGGGGGCGCGACCAAAAAAGAAACACTGCTTCGAATCTTTTGTTTCGAATCAGTGGTTCAGAGCGCCAAAGCCACGTGATTTCAGCACTTTGGCAGTTTGACACACGATCCGAACCACTGATTCAAAACAAAAGATTCGAAGCAGTGTTTTGAAATCATCCATCACTAGATATTGTTGAAAAGTCGTTATTTTGATTTTTTTTTTTTTTGGCACATAAAAAGTATTCTTGTCGCTTTATAATATTAAGGTTGAACCACTGTGAGTAATAAATGACATTATTTTCATTTTTGGGTGAACTAAACCTTTAAACGTAGAGTGGTTTTGTTTTCTAACAGCCATAGTTATGCACAACCGTTCAAAGCGTCTTTATTTTCTTTATAAAAAAAAAAATTTTTTTTTTTTTTTTTTATTCAGCAAGGATAGACTAAATTGATCAAAAGTGACAGTAAAGACATTTATAATGTTACAAAAGATATCCATTTCAAATAAATGCTGTTCTTTTGAACGTTCATCAAAAAATCCTGAAAGAAAAAAATGGATCACAGTCCACAAAAAACATTAACTGTTTTCAACATTTATAATAACAATAAGACATGTTTCTTGAGGACCAAATGAGCATATTAAAATTATTTCTGAAGGATCATGTGACTCTAAAGACTAAAATAATGGCTGCTGAAAATTCAGCTTTGCCATTGCAGGAATAAATTACATTTTATGTTTTTTTTTGTTTTGTTTTTTAATTGTAATAATATCTTGCAATACTACTGTTTTTACTGTATGTGTGTAGCCTCAGTCCCTAGTCTGCAAGAAGTTGCTTTTTTGATTGAAGCTCTCAATTTTCACAAGTGCTTACCAGTTTATTGTGCAATATGCATCAGGCAGTCAGTGAAAGGACTGTAGGCGGTCCGTAGGTGTTCCGTCTGAGGCTGAGACTTTATCACTGATATTGCAAGTTTATTTATAAAGACTGATCTGCTCTGTATTACAATTATGATGTGGCCTGCTACTTTTGTTGTACTTTCAAGTCCCTTTTTATAGCAAAAATCTTATTGGAGTTCAAGGTTGGACAAAACATGTGTTTCATGCCCACAATGTTAAGATTGAAAATAATTTCCTTTCATTCATAGATTTTTGTGTAAAACAGTGTTATCTTGCTTTCTTTTTCAGCCTCCTTTCCTCTCCTCTTTCTGCTTTTTTAGGTCTCATTCAGTCTCGACCCTGTTATAAGCCAAAGTCTCGATCTGGGTGTCCATTACTAATCGATTTAAAGTAGAGAGTGCAACGTGAAATAATAGCTCATCCATGAGGAGAAAGAACAAGGGAATTATCCCATCGCAAGGTTTGTCTTCCCATTCAGAAACCCCTATGGCTTTGTAATCAGTCTTTATAAACCACCTTAATCTTTTAATTCACTTGTATCACTCCACCGGCTGGCCTTCTTTTATTTCTGGCGGGCACTTTGTAGCCGTTAATCCTCTAAACTGCGGGAGATTTCCTCCCCGTTTCCGAACCACCACCCTGACACCTTACAAGACGGGACCCACATGAAAATTAAGCACAAAATTAATTGTGGTTTTAAATATTGGTGTGTCATTCAGAGGCAGACATCTTAGAGCAGGGAACTTGGTTTGTTTTAGTGTTAGTGAATGTGGACAGCACCCTAAGATAGGATTGCATGGTTCAAACTGTTCATTAATGATGCATGTTAAATGAGGGTTGAACATCACTTTGTATAATAATGGAGTCTGATCAGTTGCTTCTTTGTGATTGCAATAAAAAAAGGATTACAATAATTACATGGTTAAGGACACAAAGTACATAAACAGACACACAGCAGCCTTCTATGAATTTGATTTGAAGTTGAGCTAAGACGCAGGATGCTAAAGCAGTAAATATCTTCTTTTTTTTTTTTTTTTAGATACCATTTTCACCCTTTGCCACTAGCTTCCTTTTGCCTTTAAATAATAGAGAAAAGTTTGAACTTCTTCTGACGTCTGAAATAAATTGCATGTACAAGATCCAAATTACATTGTTTAACCTCAGAATTATTGGCCCTCACTTCTCTCCTGTGGCCCGCCGCTCAATGATGTATGGCTTCGGTTTACTCTCCGCAAATCCCAGGGTGCACTGCAGCCCCGGGGGTGGGCGGAGGGCGCGGCTGCTCAGATGGAGCGGCCTTTTATGTTTTATAAGCCCCCCTGCACTCCTCTTTAATTTAGAAATATGAGAGTATGTGTGGAAAAAGAGGATTATTAGCTACTACTAATCTCCATGTTTGCTCTTGTACCCTCCGTCCTCCAAATCTCCACTGGTGGGAAAACAGAGAGAGAGAAGGAAAAGAGAGGCAGTAGTAAGGAATTAAGAAACAAACAAACAAACAAAAAGGAAGAAAGAAAAAGAGAGAAGGATGAGTGAACAGACAGACAGATAGATAGATAGGACCATATCATAATTATCTGTGAGTAGATATGGGTATATATAGATATAGACAGACAGACAGACAGACTTATTTTTATTGTAAATAAAGATAGTTAAAGGGATAGATATGTGTAGATATGGATAGCTAGAGATAAACTACCGTGTTGTAGAATGGTAGATAGATGGCTAGATAGATTAATTGAAGAATGAATGGACGGACTGATAGACGGAATGATAGCCGGATAGATAGATAGTCAGACAGATGGATGCTTATTTTTATTGTAAATTAAGATGTATAGACAAGTATTCAGTAGATATCTATATTTTGTTGTAAATAAGGATGGGATAGATGGACGGATGGACCGATAGATAGATAGATAGATGGATGGATGCATGGATGCATGGCTGGTCAGATAGATGGATAGATGGATGGATGGATAGATGGATGGATGGAAAAATGGATGCATGGATGGATGGTACGATGGATGCATGGATGGATAAATAAATGGATAGATAGATAGATAGATAGATAGATAGATAGATAGATAGATGTAAATTAAGTATGTATAGACAAATGTATGCAGTAGATGTCTATATTTTGTTGTAAATAAGGATGGATGGATGCATGCATGGATGCTCGGATGGATGGATGGTCAGATAGATAGATGGATGGATGCTCGGATGGATGGATGGTCTGGTAGATGAATGGATGGATGGATGGATGGATGGATAAATGGATGCATGGATGGATGGATGGATGGATGGATAAATGGATGCATGGATGCATGGATGGATGGTCCGATGGATGGATGGATGGATAAATGGATGCATGGATGGATGGTCCGATGGATGGATGGATGGATGAATGGATGCATGGATGGATGGTCTGATGGATGGATGGATGGATAAATGGATGGATGGATAAATAAATGGATAGATAGATGCATGGATGGATGGATAAATGGATGCATGGATGGATGGATGGATGGTCCGATGGATGGATAAATGGATGTGTGGATGGATGGATAAATGGATGGATGGATGGATGGATGGATGGATAGACAAATAAATGGATGGATAAATAAATGGATGGGTAGATAGATAGGTAGATAGATAGAGAAGAGATAGATAAGATGGATGGTCCGATGGATGGTCCGATGGATGGATGGATGGATGGATGGATAAATGGATGCATGGATGGATGGTCCGATGGATAAATGGATGGGTGGATGGATAGATAAATGGATGGATGGATGGATAAATGGTGGATGGATAAATAAATGGATGGATAGATGCATGGATGGATGGATAAATGGATGCATGGCTGGATGGCTGGATGGATGGATGGATGGATGGATGGTTGGTTGGATGGATGGATGGATGGATAAATGGATGCATGGATGGATGGTCCGATGGATGGATAAATGGATGGGTGGATAAATGGATGGATAGATAAATGGATGGATGGATAAATGGATGGATGGTCCGATGGATGGGTGGATGGATGGATAAATGGATGCATGGATGGATGGATGGATGGTCCGATGGATGGATAAATGGATGGATGGATAGATAAATAAATGGATGGATAGATAGATAGATAGATAGATAGATAGACACATGGATGGATGGTCCGATGGATGGATAAATGGATGGGTGAATAGATGGATGGATAAATAAATGGATAGATGGATGGATGGATGGATGGTCCAATGGATGGATGGATGGTCCGATGGATAGATGGATGGATGTTCCGAAGGATATATGGATGGATGGATGCATAGATAGATAGATAAATAGTTTTTGAGACAGATAGATGGACAGAGAGAGAGAGTTTTAGAGTGGTGTCACAGAGAGCGCTGGCGGGGGGAGATTCACTCTTTCATTGAAGCAGCTGTGCAGTCTGTATTTAAAGGGGAGGGGACAAGCTGACAGAAACACTGCCCTCTCTCCACTCACCCTTTTGTGAGGAGATTGCAGCGGCCGTCATAATCACACACGGACAAAAGACGAGAGCTGCGGTGACCGTGTGATGGAACACTCTCGGCCTGACAGGCTTTTCACCTTTTCATCCATCTATCAACACGCCACTGTCATTTGTTTCAGGTCCAAATCATAACAGTAATAACAGCACTGCAAGGCTTTTAGATATATATTTATATACATATTAGTCACACGCTCAGGGTTTTTTTTTTTTTTTTTTTTTTTTTTTTTTTTGCTGTTTCTTGCAGAAACTTGTTAAAAAAGACACCCACACATGACAGAGACTAGCTTCACACAAATCAATGGTGTGCGTAATGAACGCCGGCGATGAGCAAAAAATGGCCCCATTTAGAACACGACGCACCGGCGAACGTGCGCTTACCTGTGTCTGCGGATTCAGCACATCACCATGGCAATTACAGCCTCTGTTTCCTCTCCAAGGCTGGGTGACCAAAGAAAGAGGGCCGTTTATTAGCCCCAGCGGGTGGCCAACTTTGGAATGCACACTCTGTTTATTCCCGGTTTCTGTTCCCGCTGACAGCCTGCATCGCCAAACTCTTCCAGGGCAGGACCCAGCCTTAGCGCTTTTTATGCATTCAAATACCTAGAAAGAGCCATCTGGATGGGAAGATATTAATGACACACGCAGATCCCAGCATGCATCCCAGTTCTAATCAGGCGGCACTTGCTCCGCAGCTCTGTTTTCCAGGGAATTGGGGGGTGTGCGGGTAAGTTTAGGGGGGCCGCCTGTACGCAAAGCACGATTGATGCTTTGTGTGGCATGTGAATACAAATGAAGGATTTGTCAAACCGCAATATTTGGGTCCCCCTAGATTAGCATACGGCAGTTGGGTAATTATACTCACACTTGATTGAATGGAGTCAAAACAGGGGGATGAGTAAACTTCTGACAGCTTTTGATTTCAATGGGAATGGGGGCAACTAGATAGATGCATATTACACACACGCACATTTTCAAACAAATGGCCTCCATTTTGTGTTTGCTATGACAGATGTGTCCCTTTTAGTAGATAGATTGATACTTAGATGGATGCATAGAAATGTGAAATGCTTTGTTCGTTTCAAGTGTAGACCTTCTGCCGAGTGAATGATTTTATCTAACAACAAAAAGACATTTACAGCCGACGGAATTACATTTACCTTTTATTGAGTCGTATGTTATTGTAATAATATTCAGAATGGTGGTACTTCAGGTTGTTTCTGGTTACACTTGTAAGCTGTCCTTCAGTACCTGCTGTTTTAGTAAAGCCCAGAGGGGCGTCATCTAAATAGACTGAATTAAATCACACACTGAGATTTGAGAAGCATGTAATTTGTATTTTTTAATAGGTTTGAGTGGATGACGCTGGACTTCTGCGTCTTCTGGTGAATAAGAACTCGAAGGTTAAGCAGGAATTTAAATAAGAACGTACAGTAATTTAGTTCTATTTGATTAACGTTGTATTCCCCTAAAAAGCCAATACATTTTTTTTCATCTTCTTATTTTAATTCATGTTTCTTTTGATTACTATTCCAACAGAATTAAACCCAGCATGATCTAAATCCCTGAGGAATTTAATATTTTATTATCAAACAGACGTGCACATGCAAACTCTTTCACATCAGTGGATTTTATCTTGTTTCCTTTGTTCAAATGATTTCACTTTAATTTATTTCTGTAATCATCAGAGGCGCTTTCTTTTATTTTTACTTCATATTTTGTTTTTGGATTTCCAGTGTAGTATCATTCATTGTTTTCTTTCATTTTTTTTTTTTTTTTTCTTTTCTTGTAAAACAAATTTATTCCAAACATAAAAGGCAATTATTTAAAAAAAACACTGCAGCTTTTAATCAAAAGAAAATTGCAATACATTCTTCAATGTCAACACAAAATTAATTTGCAAGATTATTTCAAGTAATGAGGGGAAAGCCTGAAAGCATGTTCCTTCTGACTTACTGTCTCTATCTATGACCTGTAGAATGTTTTGGATGGAATTTCTTAGGACTTCTCCAAGATATTGCAACTATAATATTATTATTATTATTATTATTTTTTTTTTTTTTACCATTAATTTATTATTATTTCACCTCCAAAAGTTGATGGGGAAAAATGTATGTCAGTAGGGCATTTTAAAGGGGTTAGTTCACCCAAAAATGAAAATTATGTCATTTATTACTTAACCTCATGTCATTCCAAACCCGTAAGACCTTCGTTCATCTTCGGAACACAAATTAAGATATTTTTCTTCGTGATGCTTCGAAGCTTTACGAATCTTTTGTTTCGAATCAGTGGTTCGGAGCGTGTATCAAGCTGCCAAAGTCACATGATTTCAGTAAACAAGGCTTTGTTACATCATACGTGTTAAACAATTTCAATGGTTCACCACTGGGGGGCGTGACTTTCGCAGTTTGATAAGTTTGAACCACTGATTCGAAACAAAAGATTCGTAAAGCTTCGAAGCTTCATGAAGCAGTGTTTTGAAATCGCCAACCACTAGATATTGTTGAATAAAGTCGTTATTTTGTTTTTTGGTGCACAAAAAGTATTCTCTTCGCTTCGTAACATTAAGGTTGAACCACTGTAGTCACATGAACTGTTTTAAATACTTCTTTAGTAGCTTTCTGGGCATCTGAAAGTGTTAATTAACTTGCTGTCAATGGAGGCCTCACTGAGCCATCGGATTTTATCAAGAATATCTTCAGAAGATGAATGAAGGTTTTATTGGTGTGGAACAACATGAGGGTGAGTAATTAATGACAGAATTTTCATTTTTGGGTGAACTAACCCTTTAATGGTCGCTACGCCCCTGGATTTAGCATGTATTGCTAAATCTATCAGTACAATGTAATACAAAAAGTAAAAGAGACGCATTATGAAGCATTGAGTTTTTTAAACTATCATTTGAGACCTGAATAGTGCCTAGGCATGAGCAGGAACTATTAGCCCAGGCTGACTTGAGCTGTACTCTATAGCATCAGTGATGCGTCTATGACAGACTGTTCTATTCCCCAGGATCCTCGGAGGCGGCTGGCCCTCTCATTCTGAACCCCGTCCGATGTTCTTTCTTTCTCTCTGTAGTTGGCAGGGCCATTTTGAGAAGCTACTGTGCATGGCGGCCTTTAGCAGAGAATGTAATTTCAGGCTCCAACGGGGGAATAAGAAAAAAAGAGGGAGAGAAGAATGATAATACTGTGGAAGGTCAAATATTGATCATGCTATAGAGAGCAGCTTTAGGCAGGCTCACCATGAGAACTTTCAACAGGCTTTCGCTCTCTCTCTCCCACTCAGGGATCCGTCCTTCATCTCGGGGGAGAAAAAGAAAGTGAATGAGTGTGATAGAGAAAGAAAGATATAGCAAGAGAACATTTGGGTCGAGTGAATGAATGCCATGCGCCTCCTCTGCTGATTTGAGTGAGTGTAGGGAAAGAAAGTGCTCTTCAATTCTGCACCTGTCCAATAGTGTTTACGCCAGGTGGGAATATCCAGACTGTGTCCTTGTAAGACAAGAGGCCCCAGCGGATTCAGATGAGGTGGTTCACTGCCGTTGCGTACATCAGCTCGCCGCATATTTCCTGGTGCTTTATCCTGGCCAGAGAGAGGCTTGAGAGCAGAAGAAATGTCCTCGACAATCAGCAGAAACCCCCTCAACCTTGGGCTCTCTGGCGACCTGAGCCCTCGTCTCTGTGAGAGTAACTGAAAGAGACACACAGACAGGGGCTGTTAGCAAGTCTTATTTACGTACTTGGAAATCTCAGCCAGTGTTAAAATACTCCATTCCAGAAACATCTGGCCAACTGACACAGGCCTTTCGCAATTTCTTTCTCTTTTTTTTTTTTGCCCACAGTTTTAGGAATTTTGTAGTTACCAAAACTCATTTGTTCCGAGTGGTGCTGTCTATTTGTTATATTAGCATTCATAGCATCTACAGTATATGAACTGAAATGCTGTATATGCATTGACACATTGGTGTCTTTTCTGCTATGGGCACTTTTGGTCCTTTAGATTTTTAGAAATGTATTAAAGGGATAGTTCACCCAAAAATGAAAATTACTCCATGATTTACTCACCCTCAAGCCACCCACTGTGTATATGACTTTCTTCTTTCAGACAAACACAATTGGAGATATATTTAAAAATATCCTGGCTCTTCCAAGCTTTATAATTTATTACATACTACGCAAGTCGATTTGCGCCACAAGAGTAACCCGTGATGCGATGTATGACGCAAGATGAAGGAGTAGCGGTTCAAACAAGTAGGGATGGGCAACAAACTCAAGCTCTTCTTATATCGAAATCCTCCGACATTTCTTTTTAAAATTTCTCATTTTAGACTTCTAATTCATGACCGGTGTTTTGTTTTGCTCTAGGGTCTGCGCTTCTGTGTTCGTCATTACGTCATGTGTCGGGTCAGGAGATACTCTTCCGCCGCAATCCGATGCGTACAGCCGTCTGCTGGAAGCTAGTTATTATAGTTTTATTTATATATATATATATATATATATATATATATATATGTATATAATTTTTTTTTTTTTTTTTTTTTTTTTTTTTACAAAAACCCATTGCTTCGCTTCAGAAGGCCTTTATTAACCCTCCAGAGCCATGTAGAGTACTTTAACGGCGGATAGATGCACTTTTTTTGGCTTCAAAATCGGGCCAGGATATTGTAAGTGCCAGGATATTTTTTTAATATATCTCCGATTGTGTTCGTCTGAAAGAAGATATACACCTAGGATGGCTTGAGGGTGAGTAAATCATGGGGTAATTTTCATTTTTGGGTGAACTAACCCTTTAAGTCCCCCTATAGGTTTTATTATATATATATATATATATATATATATATATATATATATATATATATATATATATATATATATATATATATATATATATATATAAATATAAATATAAATATAAATTTTTTTCCTTGTCTTTCTAATTTCATAGTTAATATTTTTTTTATTCTAAATACACATAGTTAAATAATAATGTTATCACTTTACAACTGTTTTTGTAAATGTTTTGTTCACAAGTGATATTAATCTTGATTTATCATGATTTATTTATTTATTTTCTTGATTTCATTTTAAGAAATTTATTAGTGGAATACACTGCTCAGTAGTTACACAGATTTATGCATATTTACAGTCTATTTACTTAAAGGATGGCTGACACATCCTCATTATGCCGCCATACGAGATGACAGAAGTCTGAATGGCATTTATGTTAAGGTCACTCTATTTTGTTTACTCAGCTGAGGCCTGTAAGAGCATTTGAGTCTGTTGATCTATTGTTCGCATTGGGAGAGTTAAGTAACTTAGCCTTTCTCCACAAGAATGCTCACAGTTGCCGCAAAGCAGATTTCCAGTCACTTAACATTCGGCTCACTGAGCAGCGAAGAGCAGTCATTTACTAAATGGTCAAAAGATGCTAAGAAGTAACCCTAGAAAACAGCAATTTAGCATAAATAGCTATATGGTTTGTTTTAAGTAAATTTGTTTATGGTGTTCACTCACTGAGACGTATGTGATGTGTAGAGCGTCAGAACGATTTAGCAAATATCCAAACGGTATAATTGCTGAAACCTAATAACTTCAGAGGAGGAATGTTCATAGGGAGTGAACGCAGTTGAAAGCAATAGTATTTAAAGAAACATTCAGTAACATTTTATCTCATTATGATAGAATATGAAAGTTTATTAATACTAGGGATGAACTTGTTAGTGAGTGCCTGTTTAGTTAGTTTTGTGGGTTATGATGGGCCAGTGTTGGTCTCCTTGCTACTCTATAAGAAAAAAAACAAAAAATTTGCTGTGTCTGGTGGGATTATGATGAATCTGAACATTTCATTCCGAATTAATCTCTTACTTACCATGTAAATCAAAGGTCAAGAGATCCCCTGTACTTTTTGTCTTCATCCTGTATATATTTAAACTCCAGTTCGGTCATTACCACAAACTAGACTCCAAGGACTGAGATCTATCACCTCTGATAGATTCAGAGCTGAGGCTGGAGGACACGAGGCCTGTAAAACACCACCGCAGTGATTCGCTTGTAAAATATGCGGTGATTTCATGAACTGAGGAGCATCAGGTATGCAAGATATATGCTAGTGGCATAGCAGCTTAGTAAGATGGTGGGTTTCATTTGAACATGACACCTGAAAGAAAAGTATATTATGACTGAATGTATAAGAAAATCATTTTAGACCATAGAAAGCCGTTTTAGCCAAGCTTGAACACCAAAAGAACATGGGAAAAGGCAAATGTCATAGAGTGCTCAAGAGTTTTTTGCAACAAAGTCACTGGTTAGGATACTTCATAGAAATTAGAAAAATGGCTTCAAATTAGACTTCGGTATGAAAATGGTTAAATGATTTATTTAAGTGGAATAGTAGAAAAACAGTTTATATATTACCTTTCATGCAGTGTGTAATATTATATAGCTGAATAGATTCTGAACTGCCGAAACGAGTCGTCAGCAATTCCAGTCTCACTTCCGGTTTTATACCTATGTAACAATTGTGTTATGGTCTTCATTGGCTGCCCATGAACAACGTCTACTTTGACCCACTCTCAAACACTGTAGTTGTAGCTGAGGCCTGGAAGAGTTTGGATCGTGTTGTCGACATGTCAAGAAGACATGCAACGCGTTACTGTTCGTATCACTGTGTATACAAGTGCTGAGGAAGATCTGGAGCTGAAATTCAGATATGGTAATGGACGTTTCGTTTTCAACATGCACTGGAAGTGGTAGACCAATCACAACAGACTGGGCTATCAGACAAATCAGAGCAGAGTAGGCTCTCGGAAAGGAGGGGTTTAGAGAGACTGAATCCTTGAACTGAATCTTTTGACATTTGATGCATGTAAATCCTTACAGGAGAATAATAGCAGCACTTTAAAACACGAGGGTTTGCAGCAGAATTAATTCTATATTATAGTGTTTATTTTTTAATTATTTTATTTTTATATTTTCATTTCATTATTAGTTTAGTTTAAGTTTTAGTAATTTTGTAATTTTTTTCTATTTAGCTGTTATTTCAGTTTTAGTCATTGTAGTACTTCAGCTTATTTAAGCTTAAACTTATTTTATTTCTAATTTTCAGTATTTATAAAGTTTTTTTTTTTTCATATATGTTTTTTTTCAGCTTTTTTTTTTTTTTTTTAATTAATGAACATGAATAGTAATAATTTTATCAACAAAAACAACACTGGTTTGCAGCCCTTTTGTGTTTTTAAATTCATATTTCTACTATGAATCAACTGTTTGAATAAAAAAGGCTTTGAACTATTTTCACATTAGAGTTTGCCTTGGACCCATTCCAGTCAAAACATTTTTGCTTCAAATAGTTAAGAAAATGCATGATAAAAATGTTGATAAATGCAGATATTTGAGTGACTGTTCTAATTTCAGTCACACTTGTCCACTGTGGCAATTCACAGGTTTCCAAACATTCTGCGGCTATGGGTGTTATTGTACAACACCCAGGCACTGCAGTGCGGTGCAGTTAGCGGAAATAACGACAAATTGAAGTGTGCAAATAAAACGCTGTCTGCGAGCTCACTCACTGTGGGCGCTCGCCAACCAGTAAAGTGTAATTATGTACAACTCTTTAAGCAGTTCTCCTGGAAGATGGGTTTGCAAAAAAACAAGTCGCTGTATGAAGACAGAAAGCTTCTATTAGCGCACAAGTGTGTAAACGCACAATAGGCAAGTTTGAAAACTTAAATCTTACTTTGCCTGCCGACGGCGTAAACTGGAGGCTGACGAAAGTGTTTAATGCGGCATCGGCGGTTTATTCTGTCTGAATGAGTAATCGAACGTGCCCTGAGTGATTCAGTTTGTAACGGAATTCATTATTCATGGTGAATAGCTCATTTACTTGTAATTTCTAATGGCTTTATTTGGATGTGACTTTTGAAATTCTTCTAAATGTTCCTCTGCCACTGCTTATTAGTGTAATGCATTTATGAGTCAGTCATTTTTGTTAATGTTTGTGTGCTTTGAAAATGCGTGTGGCCATTCAAATGCTTATGCAAGTGGAGGGAAAAAGGTTCAATAACGATTTGTTTACTAAAAGTCATTGTGGGCCATTCTCATCTTCTATACCCCCATCCCACCCAGCATTCATTAGAGTGACTGGACTAATTAAAAGCACCACTTTTAAGTGTGTCTTTGTGTGTGTTTGTTCTTCGTTATCTCTGTGAGTTCCTCTGGCCGCAGTGGAGGGAGCTGGATAACCTTCTAACAGTGCTCGTTTAGAATCTGAGAGAAGCTTTACGTTTCCTCCTCCTGCGCAGTGTGGACAGGGAAAAAATATCGAACCTGTAGGGCAGTTTTTTTTATATATATTAGATGTCAAACTGCAGATAAAGATTCAAGCCACTGGCTAACCACTTTGACAGCTGCTATAGAGGATATTTTGTCTGTGAAATGCAGTCAGGAGCTCTTCAGGAGAAGGAGGGAGAGAGAGAGAGAAAGAAACAAAGAAACTAGGGAAGCTTATGCATAGGCCCGAAACGTTCTCTATGTAAATATGTGAACACACATATGCAAATGATTCTAGAAAGGCAATCAATTCATGTGTTGTTAAGTTGCAAAATGTGGCAGGCGTTTTATACACGTTGTGTATAAATACAGTAACAGGAGAATTCTGTCTTTTTTATTTTACAGTGTCATTTTCACCACATTAAATTCTGTAATTGTTTGGTAGCATTTTGTGGTGGAAATTACTCTTTAAAATATTTTTGGAACAAACTAGCTGACTCCTTTGTGTTGCTAAGACTAATTTATAGCTACACAGTGAAAAATATACAGTTAAATTTAGGGTAAAAAATACACAGCTGTAGTTGCCAGAACATTTCATGTATTACAAATTGGCATATTGTAAGTTATAACCTTATAACTTATGACCATATTTTTTTTCACTGTATATGGTGAGGTAACTAAGTTAACCAATTAACAGATTTTTAATGTAACATTTTTGTTGTAACAAGTTTTTTTTATACAACATTAAAATTTTTACAGCGTAGCAATTTTGTAATAGTGTTGTCAAAAGTACCGACCCCAAGTCGGTACTTAAATTTTAAAAATGTGACACTTTGAGCGCTGTTGAGTGGATTTGAACGCACCTCTGATTGGCCATTGTGTTCATGAGCTTATCACTTATGTCTGTGATTGGCTACAATGATCAAGACTTCAGAAACATGTTGTAAATAGACATTAATGACGCTCTTCACTGAGCGCTTACACAGATACACACGGGAGCATTTGAAAGCGGGCGTCTATCAGCAGATAGACAAATTCAAACATTTCCGTGTGCTTTCAAACGCTCCTGTGGGCTGATCATTGTAGCCAATCACAGACAAATCTGAGCACGTGAAAACAAAGGCCAATCAGAGGTGTTTGCGAATCTGCTCAGCAGTGCTCAAAGCATCACATTTTTAAAATTTCAATACTGACTTGGTAACACGGTCAGTACTTTTGACAACACTATTTTGTAATTGTAAAAGTTTGGGAAAAAAAAGACTTTTTTTTTTTTTCTTTTAGAGCCGCCATTATAAACAACCCTGTTGCTATTACAACTATTAAACTAAGTGCTACTGAGCAAATACAGATGGCAGAGCATTGAATAATATTACCTAAAACAAAAAAGAAAATTCCCTAGGCCAACATGTTTGAAAATTTGACTGATCGATATCCATGAAATAAACACGTTTTAGACCACTAGATATAAATACATCTTAGATACACAATTTCAGCGGTTTTACCATGAATACGGACAAGTGACAGCACCCCCACCAAACATAATTGTGTCTGCTTTAATATAAAACACACGCTCATTGCAACCGCTTTAATAACGTAACAAACTCATTGCAACCCGTTTAACAGATGCATAATTTTACGGTAAGTTAGAACAGCCTGAACTGCAACTGGTGTCAAACAATATCATGCATGCAGTGGAATAATTAACTAACTACGACCAATTATCTAGCCTTCTAAAAAAAGCATTTCATCATACCTGTAGCCTATTCATTAGAGCTGGGAAGTTGCTGAATGTGCCAATCAAAATGTGACTGTGAAACAGACTGTTCTTAACTAAAATGTTGCTAATATTAATATTAATGCTAAAAAGCCTATGCACTTAGCAATTGTGATTTTTTTTTTTTTTTTTTTTTCTCCACAGAGGTATATTTACTGAGTAATACACTATTTTGTCACCTGACATTTGTAGCCAATTTACAGGGCTGTAAAAATGACTTTAGAATTAGAATTTACCAGAGACCTCTGGTTGAGTTGACATAGAATGACCCTATTCTGTTTCATCATTTAAAATCTATTTTCACTTTCACCTTGACTGGGGGGGCAGGATAGTCCAACAACCTCCACCCCCACCCCCGTGACGCATGTCGCTTTTATAATATTCATTAATAATAAAATGTTTTAAATTTTATGGTAGCATTTTTATTAGATGGTAGGTTGTGGCTTAACTCTGGCTTAACCTGGTAGCATTGTTTTGGATCATGCTTGCTGGTTTCCAGGTGGTCCTATAGCTTGTCATTAGCTTTAACCAGCTAGAAAGCAGCTAAGTTCCAAAACACAGATACTAATTTAAACTGAATTTTCCAGCAGAGCATACTGCCAGTTTTCTCTCCCAGGTCAACAGCTCTTGCGGAAGAATTTTGGCTAGCTACCTGAACAATAACATATCTGGTTTAATTGCACAGACATTTGAAGCTAAATCTGTCGATCCCTTCAGTACTGAGGTTTATCACGGCCACAGCAATATGTTTAACGGACCTTGCTTGCGATGTGTTAGACAAACATTTACATACTTGCGTAAAATGTTTCTGGCCTTAACTCCTCATGACCCCAGTCATTTAAAGAACTCAACTTTTTATATTAATAAATGTACTACAGTCATTTGAAACATCTACCCAAGATTGTCTGTCCTTTATGGGGTTTTGAAATGTGCAGTGCTGGAATTTTTACAGTGCTGACCATGGCTTAGCATACTCATAAAATATTTTATGAGTATGCTATTTTTTTCATCTTTAATATTTAATATCGCAAGTCCTATAAAGGTAATATTTGATGTAAAAATGTAACGTTTTCAAATATATACTTTACAGTGCACGTCATCAAATTTTGGCCCAGTCAGCGAAAAATAACATTTCACTTTGAACCTGTTATTCCCAGCTGACTAGTTATGCAGCAACTGTCAGTAATATCATTTGTCCGTGACAGTTATTCAAGAGTTTGATTGATTATTTGAGGATTTGGGGCTATACTACAACTGCAGGGTCCAAAGAAAAACACAATTTTAATGTAGAACGTAATGCAAAACTCACGCGTCTACAAGATTTTTCTTCTGCATTGACGTTGCACGTCTACCTTAATTTCTTTGTTCATCTGTGATGCTGCAACCTCCAGTTGCAAAAGTTAGCACAGCTTTGGTGTGGTCCATATAGTGCAAATATTTATTCATAAATCTCATTTTTTAGTCAGGAAATGTGTGCGCAGTCGAGTCGGTTCGTTGTTTGTGAGTACACGTGTATCTGTGTGTGTGTGCGTGTCTGTAAAAAAAAAAAAAAAAAGACAGGAGAGATTTTTAGAGTGTGTGTGAACCCACAGAACGCCTAATTAAATTCCTATTCAAATCCAGCAGTATTTCATGACAGCTTGTGATAAAAACCCCATTGTGTGTAATGATATGCTTTGTGAATGTGTGTGAGAAGAGATGGAACAGAAAGCTTTGGGGGGAAGCGGGAGGAGGGAAGCTCAGAGCTTCCTACAGTCGAAAGAGAAAATGGTAATACAAACATGAAAGTAGCCCTTGAACTACTTTTTCACCTCTGTTACAGACCTAGAATTTCTGAATCAGCAAGCGTCTTTTTCTCCAGGTGTCCATGATCCGCTCACTGTATATTGATTAGAGAATATGAGCAGGGAGCTCATCTAATTTGCCCTGGAGTTTTATAGAATATAGTATGCTATAACAGACCATTCAATGATTTATAATATAAAAGTCCCTTATCATTAAAACACCCTGTAAATTGACTTTAATAGCCAGTAAAGGCAGCATCTCCTTTATACTGTATTAGATATAATTATGGTTCCCTTCATTGCTCTGTCACTCTCGGATTGGGTATGTTGAATTTTTGTGATATAAAATTAAGCTACATTGTAAGTAATACAATAATTGTAATGCGTTTTTTTTTTTTTTTTTAATCGACCATAAGGTTTACAGTAGGCCAATTAATTAAGTAGTTTGGCTGTCCTTTCTTGTCTCATTCTTAGTATGAGCACATTTAGACATTTGTTTAAATTGGCACTAAGCGGAATAATGGTAAAAAATAATGGTTGCTTTCAAACAGGTTTCCTGAACACTAAGGACAATAACTGTAACGAAAACTGTAATTAAAAATCTAAGTTTCTAATTCTTTGAGAATAGGTATGTCCATGCCACAACTATAACGAGAACAGCACAGAGGAATAATATCAGTAGAATTACTTTCAGAATTTGCTGATTACCATTAAAATCATTGATAGCCAATCAAGCTTGAGCATCGAAAACCGCAAATGACAAAACACCAGCATGTGCTTATAATAAACAATGTTATTGTGTGCTCGTGTGGATGCTTATAAAGTTATGGTTATCTTTATTGTTATTGTTCTTGGTGCGAATGGACCTAAATCCTAACACTCAAAATAATGAATTGGTTTGAGTAGGACAAACTTAAATTAAACAAATTAGTTCAGTCAAATTAACTTTTACGAGTATTTAGCACTTTATTTTCCTTTGAAGTTCACAGAACTGATATATTTTAAGTAAACTGAACTGTTTCAGTGTTTTGAGTTTTATGAACTTATTTCTTTCAATTTAGACAAACTTAAGTTCTGGGATTTCTATTTCCCATGGCACTCAAAAGGGAGTGTAAATTATAAAACTAAGTGTTATATAATGTTTTTTGTGCAAGATTAATGTTAGATTTGTGAGAGATTTAGTAGTGATTAATGTTTTGTTATGCTAATTTAGAAGAGTTTCTGTTAATGTGGGTTTTTGGATAGTTAACATCATGGTGGCAAGTGGCGCATGTGGCTTGGTTTGAAGAGCACGTATGTTAAATGCTTTATATCGCTGCACTCATTCAACAAATGCTATACAATGCTATTGTTAACGTGTTAGCAAATTAGCAAGTTAGCATTTTCTGAATTAGCTTGTTATAGCTAGCTAAGTTTACACTAATATAAATGTTCACATTGAGGTTACATGAAAGCTTTAAGTTAAATGTATGATTTAGTGTACTCAAACATTTCAAGTTAAGAACAATTAAAATATGAGTACAAAATTAAAAAATAATAATAATAATAATCTGCCAGTTCTGCTTAAACTGATTGCCTCAGTTGTTTTCAGTTTTGCCAACTTATTCAGGTTTACAGTATGTATTCTTTGGCATTTTTGAAGTATTAAATGTTCACTAAAAATAGTCAAATATTGCTCTTTACTGATATAAAATGTTTTCTTTGTGTATGTAAGTGAAAATTATTCAATATCATTCTTCTTGCTTTATTTAAATCTAGATTTTAGGGTTATTTGACTTTCTGCATAACCATTTTGAATCAGTTTGACTTGGTTTTGCTTCATAAATTTTATGGGTAACAATGGGTACAATAAGTTCTACAATAAGTTCTACAGTATAGTTAATTCCAACATTTACTAATGCATTTTTAAAATCAAAAGTTGTATCTGTTAACATTAGTTAATGCACTGTGAACAAACAATAAAATATTGTATCTTTTTTTAACAAAGATTAATGCTGTAAAAAATATATAAATGGCTCATTGTTCATGTTGGCTAATGCATTAGCCTAACTAATCTGAACAAATGAGACTTATTGTAAAATTTTACGATTTTATGATATAGCCTTTATTTGTTTAACCATGCATAGTTTTGTTCATAGTTTTCAAGGATGTCATGCAACGTCAATGTTTGCCAAGAGAATTTGGATAGAGGCTACAACAAACTACAATAGAGTTTGACCATGATTAAATAGCCTAGTTAGTTGCACTTTATTAATTGCATTTAGCATTGTTTCTTCTCTGCTGTCTGTAGCCCATCAATACACACCAGCAACTCTAGTTACCCTTCCTTCTCAAGCTCGCTTTAACTCGTTCTCTCTGTCTCTCCATGCCTTTCCTGTCTTTTTCGCTCGGACAGTCTCCTGTTTTCAGCTGGAGGCAGAGTTCTGTCTGTAAACCTCTGGAGACGTGCTCTCTCTATCTCTCTCGCTCGTTTCTCTCGCTCTGTCTCTCTGACAACTGCTGCAGGGGTAAAGGCCCGTTGTGTTTCTTGGTGTTTGTTTTGGGAGGCTGCATGTTAAGTGACCTGTCCATCCAAAACACTCTCTCCATCTGATCTCTCTTTACATCTCAGTCAGACGTTCAGCTTGGACAGCGGTATTCATTAATATAGTAACAACGTATACGGCACACTTGCATAACCCCAAACCTAGCACACGTGCACACACACGTAGACCAGCAGCAATAAAACAGCACACCTCCGGAAAGCAGTTTGTGTCACATTCTCTGTACACCCTAAGGGAGTTAGTACAGAGGAGAGATAGAGACGTTTCCTATACTGTAAACAGCCGACTAGATGTGTGAAGAAAATGTGAATAGTGTTTGTGCAAGAGCTTGTTTGAGGTGTGTTGCTAGGGTGTTGCTGATGGTTTCTAGTGTGTTCTAGGTGGTTCACTGTAAAAAAAAATATATATATATATGTATATGTATTTTTCAGGTAACTTAAAAAGATGTGTTTCATGTGGTTTTCTTGATTCTGTTTTAATGGTTAAATTAAATTTTAGTAATCCAAAAAATCTTTTGGTCTATGCTGTTTTCAGTTGATTAATGAACAAAACTCCGATACAATAAATCGCAATAAGCTTGGTTCCTTGTTACTTTTGTAATGAAACTCAGCTTTCAAATTCTGTCAATTTTATAACAAAAAAATAGGCTACCGTTTGGCGCTCTTTAATGTGACGGGATCATCTCTTCTTCTTTACTACTAGCACGAAAAAAACATGAATGAACATCATAAGGTATGTTGAAAGATACAGTACATCTTACTAAAATCTGTATCATGTCTCATGTAATCTCTCAATCAGTGTTTCAACCACGGAAAGACATCAATAACTTGTACATTATGTCACGTATAACATTTACCTCAGAAAAGGCATTCAATGTTCATAAATTCGTCAGTTATACTCGTTACATTAGACTCTAAATATATGTACTATATTGCATATTCATTGTATTTTTACTTAACCTGTTATTCAATAATGTATGTTTGAATAAATCTGAGCTTTTATAACAGCCACCATTCAAATGTTTATATTTCAAAAAGCAAGTAGAAACATAATAGTCATTAAAAAGTTGTTATTATAGCTACGTTATTATTATACGTTATTATTATAAAAACTTACTTATGTGCAATTTAAATTTAAGGAGTCTATACAAATCAGTTAATTTTAACCTATAATATTATAGTAATGTACCAACTGGGGTTCCCTATAGTTTACAGCATTAGTTGAGAGATTTTTTTCCTTGAGAAAATTTGCAATTTATTGAATCGAAATCAAAATTGAATTGAATCGCAAGCTTGTGAATTGAAATCGAATTGAATTCAATTGAATCGTAAAATTTGTGTCAATACCCAATCCTAGTTTGTAGGGTGTTGGGTGGTTCACTTAAAAAAAAATATATATATATATATATTATATTAAATATTTTTTTATTATTAAAAATCATTTTAAAAGTTTTAATTAAAAGATTTAAAAATATTATAAAAATATTTTTAATATAGTATATAATATAGTAATTATTGTCTGATCATTTATGTCCGAAAGTAGAAACGGGTGAAGTGATGAAGTTTAATACTTAGTGTTAGAAGTTTCCTGAAACCCAAACCTTTAGTATGAGCAATAGTAGTGATGTTTCCCTTAGCAAGCACCACTAATAAGGCATAGGGTGGTGAAGGGCCCTGTTGTGTCCCCTCCCGTGTGCTTGCATTCCCCTAGCTAAATGATGTGGCCTGTGTGGCGATACAGTGAACCTTGACATGTGCTGTGGAACATTTATCCTCATTAGGGCTGGTCTTTAATGCAGCTGTGCTGTGTTACCATTGTATGACACTCCATCACGGTCTCTCCAGGCGCAATGACATCCCTGTTACACCAGCCACACATGAAACCACCAATTTAAGCCCTTTTTTGTACAACGATTGAGTCATACTAACAATTTATTTCTATGAAGTGCAAGAATTGGTGCAAGAATTTCATGAAAAAATGTATTACATCAAGAGTTTTAGTAACAAGACATAGGAGTGTTTCTCAGAGGCTTTGTGACTTTATTCACACAAATATAGGGGAGACCAGGGCTAGTTCTTACACAGGGAGATTGTCAGAAGTCTGCTTACACGATTATATATATTTTTTTTCTTATCAAACACCTACAATCAAAAAATATATCATAATTTTTTCTTTAGCTGTTATATAAAAAAACGGAATAAACTGAAACCTACCTACATGCATACATTTAGGTCTTGTCCACACTAATACATTTTCATTCGAAAACACATATATTTTTCTCTCTGTTTTGGCCTTCCATCCACACTAAGGCTGCGTTTTTGTCAACGAACACAGAGCTTTTTGAAAACGCTCTCCCAAGTGGATAAATCGATGACGCATGTTTGGTCATGTGTCATATATTGTACCCATACAATATGGATAATAATATAGATATCAATGGTTATACCGGCATTGTTGTGCCTGCTATTTACTTTCATAGTGTTGCTAAAGAGAAATGTTCTTTTTTACAATCTTCATATTGGATTCCTGCAAAGATGACAGAAAATTTATTTGCAGTTGCTGTCCTAAGGCAAAACATGATGACAGTTGTGTTTTAGAGCATACAATTTTGAGAGCAACCTGGACGCAACACTGAGTGGTGGGACAATTTGCTAATAAAATGATCATGCCAGACAATCTTCTGAGCTTTTATTACATTTTTATAAAGACATAAAAAACTTGCTTGAAAACGCTAGTGTGGACAAGGAGCGTTTTGAAATGAAGATGGCATTTTCAAATTTATCTGGATTAATGTAGACATAGCCTTAGAGTTAATTATGATATTGTTGAAAGTCTGAATTGTTCTCAGGACATAGATATTTTTCATATCAGGTCAGGTCAAACAAGATGTCACTTTTTTTTATTGGCAGGTTATCACATGCATTTTAAATAGTGTTGTCAAAAGTACAGACTTCAATACCAAGTCGGTTCTGAAATTTTAAAAACGTGAGACTTTGAGCACTGTTGAGAGGATTCGTGAACACCTCTGATTGGCCATTGTGTTCACGCGCTCAACATACATGTCTGTGATTGGCTACAATGATCAACGCACGGGAGCGTTTGAATTTGAAAGTGTTTTGAAAGCGGGAGAATTTGAAAGCAACCAGTCCGCTGATAGATGCCTGCTTTCAAACGCTCCCGTGCGTATCTGTGTAAGCGCTCGTGAAGAGCGTCATTGATGTCTATTTACAACATGTTTTTGAAGCGTTGATCATTGTAGCCAATCACAGACATATCTGTCGAGTGCGTGAACACAAAGGCCAATCAGAGGTGTTTACGAATCCGCTCAACAGCGCTCAAAGTAGGGCTGGACGATTATGACCTAAAATCAAAACCTCGATTAATTGAACATTTTACCTCGATTACGATTAATGAACGATTATTTTGTTTATGTTTTGTAAACATGTATGTAAAACGCATACAACTGATAAAGTTTAGTGAAGACGCAAGGCTCACCGCTCGCACGCGTCTCTGTGTGTTGACTCGGCGTTCACCCACGTGTTGACTGGACGGGGCGGAGTCACGTGGCTACACACGCAGTAGTATGTTTTTAAGGGGGAAGGAATAAAAAAACGAAATAACCGACATGGGAAAATTACGTCGGTTAGAGGTTCTGAATTTCGGTTTCGATGAATCGTCCAGCCCTAGCTCAAAGCGTCACATTTTTTAAATTTCTGTACCGTCTTGGTATCAAAGTCAGTACTTTTGACAACACTATTTTTAAATGCTACAAATTTATATAATCATGTATTCAATCATTGTTTATTTAATTGTAAATATGTATTGGTCAAAACCAACCAATTGATATTTTTGTATGTTACCTTCTATATTTCATTTTAATTTTATCATTACTTTTAAAGTTGGCATGAAATGGAAGTTGCGATTGTCTTTTCTTCCATATTGTGACTTATCCAAGTGAAATGGTTTCTCAGACAAGAAAAAATGTAGGGCTGGACTTGTTCATTGCAATTGAATGGATCGTTGGATGGTTGTGGTTTGCTATTGGTCGAGCATGGCACATGAATCTTATAAAAAAAAATGATGTGCATGGATAAATCATTTGTAAAAAATATTGCAAGCAGCCTGTAATAAGCTGTTTATAAGCTGCTTGCAGAATTTATTATAAATGATTATATAATCAGCTGATTGGCAGGTTCCACTGTGACAACTTTCCCACATAATGTAGGGCATGCTGTCAAAATATACAAAAGGTCAGTGTGTTTTCAATTTTTCAATTGAGATTTTCCTAGACAATAACAGTGGAAATGTTCTTTTTTTTTTTTTTTTTTTTTGTAGACTTTTGTAAGTTTTATCAGAAAGGGAGATTTTTAGAGCCAAGCAGAGTTCAGGCCTCTGGGGGCAGGGATGGGTGAGCGTACCCAGGTGGAAGATGAACAAACAGCCTGTCAAGGTCAATCACATCCAGCCATGTGAAGACCTCCAGCTCTGACAGTCTCTGCCCCAGCAGGAGACTCTCACTAGCCCAGACCCAGGAAGGGAAGGTGCTGGGGGAGAAACAAGCTCTCCTGACAGTCTAAACATGCTAGAACAACAGATTTACTTGTATTTCCGTCTGGATGCCAAAAATGAGTTGGTGTGTTTATCTCATGAGATGCAGAATGTGTTAGTGTAGATTTACAGTATGGGTGGACAGTATGTCCTTTTCAATAACAAGAAACTTTTTATTAGTCTATATCAATAATTCAGGTGGATCTGAACAAATTTTGTCATTTCTACCACAATAATACTGGTCTTCATGATTGAACAGATTTTGAGAATGAATCTGTCCGATATACATTCATTTACTCACCCTCAAGTTGTATGAATTTCTTTCTTCTGTTGAACACAAAATAAGATATTTTGAAGAATTAGGTAACCAAACAGTTGATGGGGCCCCATTGACTTTCATAGTATCGAGGAAAAAAAAAAAAACTATAGAAGTCAATGGGGTCTATCAACTGTTTGGATACCAACATTCTTCAAAATATCTTCTTTTGTGTTTAGAAATTCATACAGGTTTGAAACAACTTGAGGGTTAGTTAAATGATGACAGAATTTTCATTTTTTGGGTGAACTATCCCTTTAAACACACCATAGTTTGCCATATAAATCTAACCAAATTAGGCCTTACAATGTGAAAAGTGACAATGTGCAGTTAACTACTACTTTTCTACTAGTCTGACCCTTAAATTACTTTTGCTGGTGTACAAGGTTGATTCGGTCAAGTTTTAAAAATTTGACTTGAATAAAATTTTATCATAAAAACATTTGTAATTAATACATGTAAATATATACATTGATTATCACTTTTTATATATTTATTTATGTATTATTTATATATTCGTCTACAGTACGTGCAGAATTATTAGGCAAGTTGATTTTCTGATCATATTTTTTCCAGGCACATCTTACCGATTTCAAACCACATTAATCTTAATAACTACTATTAATTTTGTATTTATTCATTTATAAGTGATATATAATTGTTCATGAAGGCTGGAAATGAAAAACGCCTATTCAGGTGTGCATAATTATTAGGTAAATTTTCTTTTACAGATAAAATGAGCCAAAAAAGAGATTTAACTCAGACTGAAAAGTCAGAAATTATTAAATGCCCATGAGAAGGATGCAATACTAATGCAATACTAGAAATTGCAGTTAAGGCATGACCAATGGACAGTAAAATGCTCATTGGATCAGACAAAAACAGGTGGAAAAGAAAAGACACATGTTAACTGCAAAAGAATTAAGAATTAAGATGAAGAATTAAGTGTGAAACCATCAGGAACCCCCAATGAAAACCAGCGTGAAAGTATACTTTTTATCCAGGACGTGGTAATTTTAGATAGTTTGCTGAGGACTTTATATTACATAAATTTTATGGTTTATATACAGTACTTTATAACTTTCTTTATATTATTTCTTATGGAAGCTTTTTATTTGTCTGAGTGCAGTGCTTTCACTTGGTTATTTGCAAAGCCTTATGCGATCAAACGTTTTTTTTTTTTGTTTTTTTTTTTTTTAAAGGAAGAAAAAGTCCTTATATCTTTCAAACATACCTATGCTATTTGCTGCATGAATCGAGCTTTGTCATTTGACGTACAGATCATTGTAAAAAAGAAAGATACTGAAACGTGTAGTTTCATAATGGTATTGCTCAGTATATTAAATACCTATATGAAGGTTTTAACTTATCAAACATATCCACCATCCAAACAAGGCTAATAATGCTTATCGGCCTAATTGAGTCTTCAGATGTCATTTTTCAAATGAAGGTCATATCTGGTTAGAGGAGTGGCTTAGAAGTTCCTTCTCTATGTTTAGCTCTCTCTGTCTTCCTCTCTCTCTTCTCCCCCACTCTCTCTATCTAGAGGGAAATGTAATTACTTTTGGGATCAAGAAAATAGCAAAAAAATGTGGCTGCACTGCGGGCTATCTGTGAGATTAGTCGTTTTACAGGAGATGTGTTCTGTAATTAGTTTGCTTCTCCGCGCTACAATATTGAATATCCTACTTTGAACGATTATATTTGATAGCAATAAGGATCCATAACATGCATAAAAATAATTCTGTCATTCATAGGCAGTACATTATGAGAAGAGTTTTCAGGAGAATACTTCAGGAGAAAATAAATAAAAAAATAAAAATCACTGATTCACTGAATACATCATTGGGTATTATATAATAATCATGCATATCATGATCATGAATTAAATTTTTTCTTTTAAGATTGACAGCCATGTCCATGATCATCTGTGCAGAAAATTTCATAATATTGTATTCCTATGCAGGCTTTCTTATTGTACTCTATCATGCTCTCTTTTGTCAAGTGGCATTTACAATATTAATAAAAATAATGACAATATTGATAACAGCAATTATTATTATTATTATTATTATATTTGTACAAACCAAAAATTATGATGATAATAATAATAATAATAATACAATTATTATTGTTGTTGTTGTTGTTGATCTCTTTATTAATAATTTATTAGAATAAATTATTATTATTATTATTATTATTATTATTATTATTATATGTCTATAAGTCTAAAAGCTAATAACTAATAATTATCATTATTATTGTTATCAATATTGATATTATTATTAATATAATTGCTCTTCTTTGCATGTTAATAATAATAATAATAATAATAATTGTTACTGTTATTATATATGTAAAGACTAAAAACTATTAACTAATAATTATTATCATTATTATTGTTATCAATATTGATATTATTATTATTATTATTATTATTGATCTTTATTTCCAGGTGTTGTTGTTGATGATGATGATGATAATAATAATAATAATAATAATAATAATAATAATTATTATTATTAGTAGTAGTAGTAGTAGTAAGTAGTAGTAGTAGTAGTAGTAGTAGTAGTAGTAGTACTATTATTATCATATTTGTAAAGACTAAAATCGAATAACTAATAATTATCATTATTATTGTATTTATCAATATTGATATTATTGTCGTTGTTGTTGTTGTTGTTGATCTCTTTTGCCAGGTATTAATAATTAGTTATTTATTATTATTATTATTATTATTATTATTATTATTATTATTGTTGTATGTAAAGACTAAAAACTAATAACTAATAATTATTATCATTATTATTGTCATTGTTATCAATATTGATATTATTATTAATATTATTATTGTTTTTTGCAGGTGTTAATTATAATAATAATAATAATTATTATTATTATTATTATTATTATTATTATTATTATTGTTATAAATATTGATATTATTAATATTAATATTTATTAATAATAGTTATTATTATTATTATTATTATTATTATTATTACTCTCTTTTGTCAGGTAATAATAATAATTAGTATTATTAATTTGTAAAGACTAAAAAAAAAACTTTTCATAATATTGCATGCCTATGCAGGCTTTCTTCCTCTGCTCAATAATGTTCTCCTTTGTCTGGTGACCTGTTATGATGACATGTTATGAAAAGAGATGGTCACAATAACAGACTATGAGCGTGCGACTGAGTACATTTCACTCAGATATGGCACAATAGACGCAATTATGAGACAAAAGTGTGACACATGGCTTTTATATAATTAGAATCTATTATCAAACGCACATGAATGGCCTTGGTTTCCTCACCCTCTTTACTGCTGTTCAACAATAGGTTCATCACAATTCTTTAGGGAAAAAAAACATAATATGCTGCTTATCAGATTTCACCTTATGCTTAGTTTCTTGGTCTGGTAACTGTGTCCGTAATTATCTTGCTTTCAGATACTGCAGAGTATTTTGTCAAGCCCAGAGAGAGATTCATATGGCTAGTAGATACATATGAGGAACTGTGTTGCTATTATGTTAGGGCCTCCATGAATGCTGTTTCGTTACGCTTCAGTCAGTTTCTTACCTCCGAACACATTATACGTATGGTCATTCACCAGAACATTTGTCTTGAAAATGCTTTGTCCAATTACCAATCAATTTTCCGAATGTTTCCCAGGGCTGAACATTTCATAACAGATTCCAGTCGAACCTGCGCCCAGAGGACATCTCGAGACCCGGTCCTCTCTCTACGGTATGCGTGTTTTTCTTTGAACAATAAACAACACAATTTTCAAACCAATTTTCCTCTCCCGAAACAATTCGTGTCTAATGGAGCAGGACAGGAAACAGTTCCTTCACTCCTCTTGAAATATTGAAAAAAAAAAAAACAATAAAAAAAATCAAAGAAAGTTGTCTCCGTGCTGGAGAATACAATGCGAGCTTGATAGAAAACAATAGAACAATCTCTTGACTGGAGACGCGACTCGGGCTGTGATTGTTTCTTCGCCGTGCCTGCTATTGTTTCCAGGAATGCCCCGCACGCGCTGTGACACAAACAAATTCAAATTCGCATGCTTAGTTTGCACGATTTACCGTTTTGACAGCCGATCATCGTGCAGTTTATTTGTACACAATCTCACACAGAGAATAGAACTAGCGTGTGCCTTTTCCGCCGAAACCCCAGGAAAAAAAGCCTTTGTGTTCCTCACAGAGGTGTAGTGACAACAATAAAAGGGATCGAACAAAATGCCCTGTGATTGAAAATACTTCAAATCAAATAGCGTTTTATTTACATCTGCTCTGATTTTGTTTAGGTTCTTTCTGCTTGTTGTCTTCCCCTTTACAAGATCTAAGTGATCTTCGCTGCAGGGGCTCCCTACTAGCGCTTTGCTATCACTTTAATGATGAGCCTACAACAGAAGCCACGGTTAGCAGCCACAGGCAGGAGAGTTACGGTAGTTTGTCGTAACGTATTGCGACCTGGGATGCAGGAGATAACTTTGGGACATGGAGATGATGTTCCTGTTTGTATCCCACCTTGTGAGCACCAGGGCTTTGAATTATGGACCTCCCAAAACCACAAAACTCATCATGGAGGTGAGTTGCCCCATCTATCCTGCTGTTTCCCCCACCCTACAAGGTTACTCTAATAGATTCCCTCCCTGACTATACGTACACATGATTATACTGATGCTGTAATAGTTTGCTCCATTCTCATAACTCTAGGCTCATTGCTTTGCAAGGATAGGCACTATATCGACAATGACATTACAGGTGTGAATGAAAGTTTTAAGAGTGAAAGTGCTTTTCTGGGGTCAGTATGTCCCTTTTTTAGGTTAGCTATTTTAAACCATTTTTAAACTGGGGCGTCTGAAAGTGGGTGCAAAAGTTAAGACTAAAATATTTATTTATTAATTTATTTACTTACATTTGGCAAATGTGACGTTCAATTTTTTTTATAGCTTCATTTGTATATTAATAGTATTATATAATATAAAAATATACATTAATATAAATATACACAGCAAGATCCCCAGAGTTAAATCAACTCTGCTTAGAGTACTTATGGTCCCTCTCTAAATAGTGTTAAAGTAATTCTGAAGCAGAGTTAAAGTTAATGAGATAATTAAGTGATTAATTGATGATTGAGCATTAGTGATGAACACCTGTTGTTAACAAGCAGAATCACTGAAGAAAAGAGAAACACAAAAACTACAACTGACTTTAACTCTGTTTCAGTGTTACTTTAACACTATTTAGAGAGGAACCATATGTACTCTATGCAGAGTTGATTTAACTCTGGGGATTTTGCTGTGTATGCTTAAAAATGGTACCTCTCAATGGAAATATCTTATTTGGGAATTTTTGGCATTTTTCTTTTCTCTCTTTTATTTTTTTAAGTGATTGACTTTCTAAAACAAATGAAAAAAAATCCATTAGACTTGCATTGAAGAAGAAACCCAAGCCATATCTCCTGAATATTTTAGAAACTTGATGGTGGGATCTTTTGACTTGGACCAGCAAGTAACCACCCAAAACACCCTAGTAACCACTGAGCAATGTCTTAGCAAAGCAACAAGGTTTTGGCGTTGTTCTAAATGGAGTATATGTATTGATGTGAACATTTTTCAATTGCTTAATACTTTTATTCTAACAGTTTGTCCCATTGTGCCTCTGTAAAATGTGTTTGTGTCACTACACTAGGAGAGCCACAATTACTTCTATGCGTCTTCAGTTTGGAATGGATGGAGAGCACTTTAGCCCATGCTTTCATGTAGTGCTCTATAGTAAGAGGTAATTGCTTTGATACTGTTCCATGTGTGGGATTTCTTGTACATTTGAACGACACCGTGCGCATATCTCTGTGTCAATAGCTTGGTGCCTGAAAGTCTATTCATGTTGAAAATGAAGCCAGTGGAGAGGAAAGGAAAGAAAGAGAGAGAGAATTTCTGTCACAAATCTCATCTGTCTGACAGCTGTCATCACTCACTTTTTGCTAGAAAAAAAGACTGGTTTAATTCTGCGGATAGATGGAGAAAATGGTATTGAATAACCCCCTTGGTCAAATATTTTTTTTTTCAGGATTTCAGGCAGTGTGATAAATTAGGTGCCCCCTGGATCAATACCTGCTTCTTTCTTCATAGCTCAAGATGGGATTTGTCAAAATAGGAACTAAAGGAAAGTCTATTGAGTTCAGTGTCTAAGGTGCGACCGTAATTTCTAGAAAAGTAGAAGGCGATAGGGAGATATGCTTGTATTTGAGAGTGTTGTACATGCACATGAGGTTGTGTGGTGTTATGTGGTGTCCTTTTTGTGGTGTTAAGTGAAGTGTGTCATTTATTTTTTGGTTCTTAATTCCAGTCCTGTAATGCAGGGGAATATAAATAAATAAATATATATATATATATATATATATATATAAATATATAATTTGTGTTCTGAAGACAAACAAAGGTCTTATGGGTTTGGGACGACATGAGGATGAGTAATTAATGACAAAAATTTCATTTTTGGGTGAACTAACCCTTTAATGTCATGATTTCCAACAATCTTTTGAAAGCAGAATGAATTTTATTTTATTTTATTTTAAATATATTTCCATTTAGGGTCCCCAGACCCTTGTTTGAAAATCCCTGTTCTAATGTAATTGCTCAAGCACTATTCCAAAAGTAGTAGCATAACTAAATCATTTCACTGCTGGGATCAGTGGGCGTGGCTGTGTTAGCTGTTTTTGATTATATCAGAGAAAATTTATGCACAAATACTGCACAAAAATGGTTGGAAAAATCATAGCTTAGGTCATCAACTTTGATGCTCTCTGCTTTCCTTACTTTCCTTACCCTTTCAAAACATTTTCTTATCACTTATTTTCCCATTTTTTTTTTTCTTCTCAGGTCATGGTTCATGTTTACAAAAAAAGGAAGCCCATCTACACCGTTCCTAGTATTTCATGAATTTACATTAGGTGTCTTTTTTCCCCACAATTCCGTGCATGTTAATGGGAGAGTCTTAATTAAAATGTCAAGGTAGCGTGATGTCCCTTTACATTTCTTTGCCTCCCTCCACCATCTCGCTCGCTTTGAACCTCCCCAGAGGCCTATTAAGCGCTGGCCGGAGTGATTGAAGTTCAAAGGGGTGAGGCTGAAGATTGTGCCTCTCCTTCCACGCGTCCCAACATCCTCCCTGCCTGACCTTTAGCAGACAGCCGTCCCGGCTAATGCGCTTGCATATCTAATGAGAGGGTCAGAGATGCCCTGACAGTCTATGCGTGCGATAAGACGCAGCCTCCCACTGCCGGGCTGTCTTTAAATGTTAGATCCTCTCTGAGTCTATCCCTCTCTCGTTCTCTCCCTATCACTCCCTCTGTTCTTTTGTCTCTCTGTTCGAGAGAAAGGTTAGTAGGAAGGACAGGGCACTGCCTGCTTTTCATAAATGGGTAGTTTCTGTCAGCGAGTAGAAGGCAAATTCTAATGAGGCTTTCTCTTACACATGTAATATAGTTTTGGCCTCATAAATCACGAGCTGTTGGAGGCATCAATAATGTTTATGTGGCCATTAACAGTTGGGCTTGCACTGATTGTTTGATGTCCTTGCCAGGATGGGAAGATGGTCAAGGTGGATTGCTCTTTCAAAAGAGGGCAGTAATCTTTTCACAGAGGGGCTAGATGTGCTGCTATGACATGTTTGATGTTTGGCAAAGTCCAGTTCAGATAGTGATTACTGAACGCAAGCCACGTTTAATATGAGAAGTACTTCTCACATTAAAATCTTCTGTACTTCTTACTAAACTCTGTAGTCATATGCACATTTCAATACATCATAATATTCTCAGTTGGTAGCTCTTTCCCATGCAATGAATGGGAAAAATCTGAAAGGGTGCAAAATCTCCATAAAAGGATCATAAAAGTGGTCAATATGGCTAATGCATTAAATTACAAGTCTTCTAAAGCTGATGCAATAGTTTCGGCTAGAAACAGACAAAAAATGTAATCCTTACTAAATGATTAAAGAGACCGTATTATACCCTTTTACAAAGTCTTGATTTTGGTTTTGGGGTTACTAGAATAGGTTTTCATGCTTAAATGTTCAAAAAACAGCTTATTTTTCACATATTTTACATTTGAAGCAGCAGCTCTCTTTCCAGTCTGTCAGTAACACTCGGGGGCGTGTTTCTAAAAAGCATTGTTAGCCAACTAATATCACAAGTTCCGTCATTACTAACATAGTTCAACAATTTGGTGTTTTCCGAAGCCATCATTCAAATGAACATTCGCAAACTGCATCACAAACTTGTGTGGTTGGTACGACAGCTCTCGAGCTGTATTAGAAGCATAGTTTCTTGTTTTTGACATGTGGACTTAAAGACTCCCTGTGGTAAAAATCAAGTTTTTTTTAATGTTGTTTATATGTCTATTTGGTGTTTTTAATATGCTTTAAAGGGTTAGTTCACCCAAAAATGAAAATTATGTCATTTATTATTCACCCTCATGTCGTTCTACACCCGTAAGACCTTTGTTCATCTTCGGAACACAAATTAAGATATTTTTGATGAAATCCAATGGCTCAGTGAGCCCTTATTGCCAGCAAGTTAATTAACACTTTCAGATGCCCAGAAAGCTACTAAAAACATATTTAAAATAGTTCATGTGACTACAGTGGTTCTACCTTTAATATTATAAAGTGACGAGAATACTTTTTGTGTGCCAAAAAAACAAAATGATGACTTTTCAACAATATCTAGTGATGGCCGATTTCAAAACACTGCTCTGAATCCTTTGTTTCGAATCAGCGGTTCGGATAGAGGCCTCACTGAGCCATCGGATTTTATAAAGAAAAACTTAATTTGTGTTCCGTAGATGAACGAAGGTCTTACGGGTGTAGAATGACATGAGGGTGAGTAATAAATGCCCTAGACAAACCATGTGCAAATTCATATGTCAACACCATTGCTGAGTATTTTCTCCTTACAAAATTGCATTGCAAATCGATACCATTGTGCAGCTGACCGAGTGGATCTCTGAGCTGGCGTTAACGAGTGGGGGCGGGCTAATTTGCATATTTATTGATCCGCGTATATTAAATGAGGCAAGGGTGTAGAGTTACTTTCAAGCTATTTTAAGGCATGAAGAATTTTTTCACAGGAAAAACATTTAAATGTGTCATTTTGGTTATAAATACATCATTTTAGTAATCAAAAATTAGTTACAATTATTGACTACAGGGGGACTTTAATAAATCGTTATCTTGAGCAAAATAAGAAAACTGACATTAAGTACAATGTGTATCTTTTATTCCGAAATCCGAATATATACAAATGTCAATTACATATTTTAGTTTGTCAAAAGTTTTTAAGCACCGTTTTTGAAGAGTGCGCATGTACGTACATACTCTGGTACATAAGAACAAGCCTATGATTGAATCTGGAAATAAAGCTCTGAGAACTGAGAAAAATGAGAATTAGTCCTCAGATGCCATGTCTGTAATTTATAGCAAAAAAATCTAGCATTAATTAGATCTCAAATGGATTCATTTAAAGTTATTACTCCACCACCTGTGTGACATCATTCATAAACGTGGCTGAATGACAGGTTTGCGACAATACGGTTTCGACAAACAGTCGTGACTAGCTAGTTGATTTGTTCAGCGATGCATCGTACTATGGTAATGAAGCAGCGATTTACGTCATTGTATGGGAAGCGCACCCCTGTTTAGTTGCCCATAATGAAGCTCCTCCTTCCAATAAGCACAATGTGCTCTGATTGGTTGGCTGTGTATTGTGATTGTTTAACTTTGAGCGTGTTTCGGAAATGTCCTTATCATAACCGCAAGTTGAACATAGGCCTGCTACTAACTACTGTAACTAAACCAGGTCTCGCCACTTATTTTTATTTATTTTTTATTTTATTTTATTTTTTGGCATATGCCTTGGGTGGGAATTATTTAAATGAAGAAAATTGTGAAGTGTACATTCTTGGAAGAAAACTCAAGATTACTTGGTGTTTCAGGGAGTTCAGAAACAGTGCTTACTGATATAGAGAATAATTCCCCTTGAAGTGACTTTGTACTTTGTAACTTTTTCCTTTCAACAAACAGCAACATTACACACTAAAAGTTGAAAATGTAAAAAAGCATAATAGGTCCTCCTTTAAATTCATGCTAACACTAACATTTTGTACTGTTTCTAACCCAAAATATTCTATAGTATGACCATAGAAGACTTGGAATATAGTGTACAAGTCGAATGGACTGCATTATGCTTGTATATTAAATATTTATTCACATTGACATCAAAATCCTCTCTTTTGTCACCACCCCCGTCATAGAGTTTACACTAGACTTTTATTGTGTAATTTCCTGACGCCCACCTGTTTAGCGTTGATGCGTTTGCATTGTCCATTTTTTTATGATTACTATACATCAAGTCAGGGAAATTGACAAGTCAGTTAATATTAGCATATTTCTGAGTACACATCCCTGCAGACTTGTGAGGTAATCCATGAATAATTCATCTTTTTTTCTTTTCTTTTTTTAGAGCAGCATCAATGAGTCACATCTCAGTATCTGAGCCTTGAAGTGTGTGACAAACTTTAAGATTAGAAAAAGACCTTTTCCTGAAAGCTAATGCATTTCATGTTGTGGACGCTACAAGTCCCATCCGCTTGTTCCGAGCCAGGCGAGAGATCTCTCATCAGGGATGAAGCCTCCCCTGATAAATCACTCCTCGCTGCTCTTTGACCCCTCCAGCATACCTGCAGGCCTTCACTGAGACTGCCTGCTCAGGACCTGCAACTTTTCTTCTGACCCCCTCTCAGACAATTATCCCCGAGACTGCCATGCTGCTTCACCGTCGGCCCTGCTTAATGAAGTGTGCAGCGGTGGCTAGGCCCGTAATCACTGCAGTATGCAAACGTTCACCTTCTACGGCTCATCACCGGAGATTACATTCACAAATCAATGAGGGGTGCCTTGCACTAAAAATGCTACAATTCATTTGCGTGCCGCGGGTTATAGCTTATCTTCAGCCCTTTGTGTTGACAAGCATCTCCTGCGCGATGTTTCGGGGGATGGGAGATGGTTTTCGTTAGCTGTTTTAGAAGCGGCCGTGACCCCAGACGAGGTTAGCGTAAACCAGCCGTCGGATGTAAATGCAGTTGTCCTTTTAAATCAAATTATTCTCAATACTCAAGCTGCTAAAATTCCAATCAAGAACCAAATGTCGTCTCCATTTCATGCCTTAGATATTAAAAACCGAGACTCTGTAATCTTAGACCTGCAAGGAACGTAACCTGAGCTGTAAGAGCGTATACACACACAAGCGTGTGCGCGTGTACAGACAGAGCTGTGTTCAGCACTATCCCCTGCTTCACTGGTCCTATCTTATTAAAGGCTGTCGGTGCAGCTACTGAGGAGCTATCATAAGCTTTTCATTATTGACTGAGAAAATATGATAATTTGGAAATCAAATGCTGCCTTCCAAAGGCTCCACTGTCACTTTCAATTTTAGATTCTCTCCTCTACTTATATGAGCAATGTGATAGTGGCGACTTCATATGCTTCTCAAGTTTCCTTCTCCATTTTGTACATTTATTTATTTATTTGTGTGCGTGTTTTTTTTTTTTTTTTAATTAGAATGTTGTAATTGAGGTCTCTCACCTATTGCACCTTGGTAAAAAAAAAAGCTAAAATTTAATTAAAAGCTGTATCTCCTTTCATAGCGGAAATTGAATTATGTTTGAAGTGGGAGAGATTGCAAACTGACAACATGTTTTCTTTATTAACTCCCCTCCTCTCCGTTTCATTTCTTTCCTTGGAACACCTGACAAAATTTCCATGCAATTTAGTTTTTTTTTTTTTTTTTAATCTTCCTTTTTTACACTTCGCTAATTTAACATAAATAATCTTATGAGTCAAGAGAAAGTCATTTTCCATTTCATACAGTAGGTGGAAATGAGAGCAGTCCTGAATGCTATTAAAACGAAACTGATAGGCCTGAAATGTTTTAATGAATAAACGATAACAGTATTTTCAACTAAGGCAAGGATTCTTTTGCTGTGTCCCAATTTGCCTGTATATACTATGCCCTAAAGGTATGCACTCTTTTGAGAAGGAAAAGTAGATACTTTTGACTGTGTAGCAGAAGAGAAGGCAAGCTTTGGGACATACTTCCACATCATAAAATTGTGCTCTGTCGCAAAGTAATGTGCAGTGTCACCGTAAAAAACGGCCTGTCAATCATTCTGTCACAGTTAACATACTCATATAAACACTTTTTTTATTTTTTAACACTCATTTTATTTAATTAAACTTACACTACTCAAACTATTCTAAAAAAAAATTAACAAACATATCTGTTTTGCTATTGTGCAGTTTGTATCTTTATAAAAGTTATCAGGTTAGATATTGACTGTTAATAAATCAAGCCCCTCACGCACAAAAACCATGCTTGTAGTTCTTTTTATTTGTGTTTGTGGTTATAAACTGAATCTTCCTCCAAAGCTCAATGGGTGGTGGGCAATATTAGCCATTAGAGTGTTCACGGATCCACATTTCCTAAAATAATAGACCATCTGTGAACTTTTGAGACACACTTATTCTAATCTCACATACTATTTGAGCCTAAAGTATACTTCGGCCGTCTATGTCCGTGCAACGTCCGCATGACGTAATTTTCACGCAGCCCAATTTTTGACAACGCACTTACAACAGCGCGTGTGTGAGTGACTTGAGTGCTTGAAAACAAAACCCACGCATCTTTCCACATTCACGACCAAAGGAGTATGCTTTGAAAGGCTCACACGCTCAACTGTGTGCGAGACGGAGCGGAACATGGAAATTAAAGTATACCCGGGCATTTAGTAGGGGTGTAACGGTACACAAAACTGACGGTTCGGTATACCTCGGTTTTAAAGTCAAGTTAAGTACAATATAATGAATATATACAGTTGCAAGAAAAAGTATGTGAACCACTTGCAGAATCTGTGAAAATGTGCAAAATTTTAACAAAATAAGAGAGATCATACAAAATGCATGTTATTTTTTTATTTAGTACTGTCCTGAGTAAGATATTTTACATAAAAGATGTTTACATATAATCCATAAAACAAAAAAATAGCTGAATTTATTAAAATGACCCAGTTCAAAAGTTTGTGAATCATTAATTCTTAATACTGTGTGTGGTTACCTGGATGATCTACGACTGTTTTTTTTTTTTTTTTTTTGTGATGGTTGTTCATGTGTCCCTTGTTTGATCTGAGTAGTTAAACTGAGCTCTGTTCTTCAGAAAAAATCTCCGGGCCTTTGTTTCTTATCAAAAGTAACAAAACACTGAGCTTATTGCAATTATTGGTGGTTAATGGCGGTTAGGCTACAACACTGTTTTCGTCACGTACAAATGTAACTGTAAAACGCAGACCGGAAATTTACAGAATATGTGTACTGTTACACCCCTACTATTTAGGATGGATAGTATGCACATTGGGATGCAAGGTCTTTCTATACATCCGTCACCCCATCCGAAGCATCATATATTACCTCTATAGCACCACTATTCACACTTATCCCTAGGATTCCCAGAAATCCCAACATAATCCTTACTGTGGCATATTCCGGGCCAGCCAGAAACATATCAGGCCCTGCTGAGTAATTCTTTCACCCCCGCCATCCTCTTGGTGCTGGATTGTGCTGACTCTAGGAAGTGTGATAGCCTGTAAGCTTCCCTCTGTCGGGATAAGGAGCCGGGCCTTTTTCCCAGGGCAGCGCTGAGGTAAGAGGGGAAGAGCTTCTCCGGCTGGCCAGCGGAGCCCAGGATAAGCTTGATCCGTGCTAATCCTTCACACACGCCGCTCCTCGCAGATAATGGCGGCACTCTCTCTAGTCCTTATCAATCCGCCGCTGCTGCTGCATTACCTGGTGTGCGCTTGGCCTGATGGGAGATTTCTTGCTTAAATCCCATGCGGTAGTTGCTATGGTGTGCGGGGGAGACGATGAAATGAAAACAGGCTAATTCATGAGATTATTTTTATTAGGGATGATAATCAGGCAACCTAAAACTAAAGGTCTGGAAGGATTAGACAAGAAATTGGAATTAATTTTCAGAACATAAAAGGGGTTCTGCCTTTTTTTTTTTTTTGCCTTGTTTACCTCATATAATATTATATTTAGAACAACACCAAGTGCTTTTTGCGCTAATGGCATATGCTTTTGCTGTAATGAACCTGGTGATTTATCCTGGTTCGGCTAATATTCAAACCTAGACCTGCTATTAACATTCAAGCATTCAGGATGCACTTAAAGAGATGCTCTTCTAATGAGAAGCTTTTGGATTTGTGTGATCAGTAAACCTCCTTTGTACCTATTCCCTGATAACCCGACATAAATATTCATGAGCGCATAACTCTGTCTCTTTTCTTATAGGCTCCTTCGCTGATTGGCTGAATAACCTCACTACAAGGAAAGTGTAAGTGAGAAATCTGTCAGGTTAATGCTGTTTGGTGTCTCTTGTAATTTCAGACATATAACAATGACTTAATCAGCATTTATGGAGAGGAACCGCATCTGTGCTGAATGGGACCTGTACATTGTTATGAAAAACAGATGCATTTATGGCCACAGGGAGTTTCTCTCTCTCTCTCTCTCTCTCTCTCTCTCTCTCGCGGCAAGATCTTAAGCAGAGAAAAGTGAAAGGTGGAGAATTGGTGGAGGCGAACGGAGGTGAGCTAATGGATCAAAATTACCCCCGTCTGAAAGTTTTGACGAACGCTGACGAAATTGCTTTTCTTCCCCTCTCTCCCCACCCCCCACCCCTTCTCAATAGGAGACGCAGACAGAGAAATCCATCTGTAACACAGGCATTGTCATCGCCTTGCAATTTACACCCATTCCTCTCAACAGTGGTTCTTGTGCTTGATGGCGTGATAAATTAATCTTTTTCTGTGCCACTGCGTCGATTCTTTTAAAAGAATACATTAAGGGGCGTTAGAGACTTTTTTTCTCCCGGAGTAAACATTTTTTCTTTCTTTCTCTCTCTCAGTCACCATGACAAATCATATTCTCTGGAGATGAAGAGAAAAGGCCATGGAAATAGGAAAAATGAGAGAAGGATGGAGGAACGGAGAGGCAGAAAGCCATTTTGGAAAGCCGTCGTGCTAGCCGGATCAGTCTGAGCGCTGCTTTGACAGAGTGCTCCGTGGAAACCATCACACACACTGCCGATGATAGTTGTGGTTGTTGTTGAAGAATTAAGTATGACCTTCACTCTAATCGTGTTAGACATTGGAAGGAAAGCGTCTAATCATCAATCACTCAGCAGTCAGCAGAGTGGAAAGATCACCCAACTCAAACACAGCGGGGACAAACAACAGCATGCGGGGCTGTGACTATACCGGCCCACCTTTACCATTACTGCCAGGGCTGTCCTTCGCTTATAATCTCCAAGCTAGTGCTGCTGTTTTAATGGCCTCTACTGTGTGTGGCAAGAAAGTTTCTCAGCTGGTGGGTTGCAACCCATTATTTAATAATACATTTTAAAAAATGAACATACTTTATTTCATTTTATTCATCATTTTTTATTTTTATTTTATTTTATTATATTGCTGTTTTTAGTACTTTTGTGAAAAACATAATTTTTCCCTGTGTAGACGCACCTCTGTAGTCCTCCATGGGGATGAAAAAAGTTAAACTCACAGGAACCATAAAATCATTAACAAAATAAATAGGGAGGAGGAAACGCCTGTGAGTTCAGTCAGACTCTTCTCTGTGTTGAACGCATGACCATGACGTTTATAGTTTCATGCTTTGCCACAAAATCATTTTTTGTAGAAGCCAGTCAGATTAGGTGGACACCAACCCTGTTTGCGCATCATGGGCTCCTACATGAACAAAACTATGCAAGGTAAGACAAAGTAATGATTACATTAATTTTGGGTTTTAGCATAATTTGTCCCATCCACAATGTGTTTTGCATTTTTTAAAGCTATATTTTTTGTGCTTTTGCCTTTTATTTTGGCAGGACAGTTCAAGGAAACACAGGAAGAGATAGGACAGAGGGAAGAGAGGGGAAGGAGATCAGGAAAGGACCTTGGGATGGTACTTAAAGTCAGGTTGTGCTACAGTATACACTACCGTTCAAAAAAAAAGTTGTTTTAATGTTGAAATAAGCCTCTTATGCTTACCATGACTACATTTATTTGATCAAAATTACAGTAAAATATTGTTTAAATATACTATATATTTAGAATAACTTTTCTATGTGAATGTATTTTAAAATGTAAATTATTCCTGTGACATTTCTTATTATTATCAATGTTGAAAACAGTTGTGCTGCTCAATATTTTTGTGGAAACCGTGATTTTTTCTTTTTTTTTTTCTTTCAGTATTCAAATGGCCACGTACACACTAAAGGAGTGACACCGCATTTAAATTTAAATTATCGTTCCATGTATGCATGGAAGACAACTTTAATTAAAGGCGTTTTGCGTGTTTGGTATCCGCTATTCTGACCAAAGAAATATTACAGCCACGAAAGACTTATGTTCAGCAATTTTAACTAAAGCACAGTCGACAGAGGCGTCGTGTTTTGCTTATGCTTGGAAAGTCTGCTTCACAGATCGTGCTCTTGCTGTGTTGCCATGTTTACTAATTATAAGCCTTTTTGGGCTTGTTGTTTAAGCTTGGCTTGGTAAGTTTACAGATTTATTAAAGTGAGCAGGTGCGGGTCACGATTTTTTGGTTTATTGGTTTTTTGGTTTATTATTTCAGTTTATTGTGGGCTTGTTCTTGTTCGCTGTTCTTTTAGCAAGATCTGGCAACACGTATACGTCCAGACTCGTACCACTTTCCCTGTGATTTCCTGCACTGCACAGAAAGAAGAGAGAAACATTTCTGATGCACACTAAAATATGTCATAAACAGTTTTTCAGTTTGTTTCCGTACACATTACATAGAATTTTGGTAAATGCGATTGTCACCACCTGCATTTTTCGGGAGTTAATTCAGTTGTAGAAAGCAGTTGTCACTCCCTTAAATTACTGAACTGTGTGTCTACAGAACAGGATTAGGCAGTAAAAGTTGAACTGACAACCAAATTTAGTTGCAGTATGTACGTGGCCATGAATAGAAAGTTCAAAAGCATTTATACATGTCTTTACTGTCACTTTTGATCAATTTAATGCATCCTATCCGATTTCTTAATTTCTTGAAAAGAAAAAATCTCATTAACACCAAACATTTGAACGGTACTGTATATATCATAGTGCTGCACACAAGGCAGTGAATTGTTTGTTGCTGAAGCATGAAGCCATCGCAGTTCAAGAGACATTTATAATTCAATTGTCAATTGTCAATTTTTTTTTTTAAATATTGTTTTTACTTTTGTATGATAAACAATTTTGGTACTATTGTACCAAATATCCAATATAAAACCAGAACCACTGTGCAGCCTGGTGTGCAGTAAGAATTGGGCTGAATATCCATCCTGATCCTTATTTTAAATCTCCCTAGAGGAAAAGAGAGAGAGAGAGAGAGAGAGGCAGGCAGGTGAAGCATGGGGCCGAATGCAGATGTGACGCAAGTTCAAAGGGCTTGTGCTCCCTGCGGACATCCCTCTGCCTCCGAGCAGCCATAGCGCATCACTTACCCAAGCCCACTGCGGTGCCCTACTCATAAAAGACTCACTTTTAAGGGGATGAGAGGCAAATAAATCTCCTTTACAGGGGTTATAAAAGTAAAATGCAGGATTAAGGCTGCCCTGCACAACCAGTGCACATACACAAACATATATATATATATATATATATATATATATATATATATATATATATACATCATTTCCCCCTTTTTCCAGAGCATAACCTCCTGTAATTTCAAAGTGACCCCCGTGGGGTCCTCAAGACACGTTTTGAATGTCAACATATGGTGGACAGCTGGAATAAGGCTTTTAGGATACGCCGCAATGGGACAAGGTCAGTTTACTATAAGTGACCATAAAGAACCAATGCAGTATTTGATCTGTCTGCCTGTATGTGTCTGCAGATATGCACAGATCTACTGAAAATGTTTTTTATACCTCTGCTTTAACTACGGCTCGCTTGGATCCACGTTTCTTTCCCCTTTATTTTCCTCGCTCTCTTTCCCTATCTATCCCTCAGCTCCCTATCTCTATTTAAATACAAATAGAGGGCTCTTAAAAAGAAATTGTCCTCAAAATGCCAGAGTCCCTTTTGTATTTCACACTCAGGGAGCATGTCGCACCAGCCGCACACGTGTTGAAAGTGTGTGCCGAGAATTATTGGCGCCTGTGCCTCGTTTCCAAGGTTACAGGTTATTATTGGTTTGAGTGGGCTTCACGTGGCATGATGCAGCACGGGCTCTGAGAGGTGTTTATGGCAGCAGAAAATGATCCAGATTTTAAAAGCAGCATTAGAAGGTTTGGCCCAGAACACATGTTGAGTTGTGGGCTCATGACCTGTACTATTTATTTTAGATAAACTGATTAATTTCCCTGTTGCTAAGTCACAGTGATTTGCGTTCTTTGAAGGTGCCTCCTTTCTCGCTTGAACTCAGACTTCTTGTGTAGTTTTGTTGTGTTTCTTTGCGGAATTTAAGAGAATCTACCAGTGACAAGGGAGGTGAATTGATTTACTTGATGTGTTTTTTTTTTTTTTTTTATATTACCCTTACGAAAAAATAAGTATACTTCAAGTTCATTTTATTAAGTACACTTAAGTAAAGTTCAGTTTACTTTTAAGTGTACTTTATTTAGTAAGTATACCAATATCAATGTACTAGGCGTAAACTTGTAAGTGCACTGCTCAATACTACTTGGGACTAAATTAGTCCACTTTTTAGTGTGTAAAAGTATACTTTTATGTATACTTTAAGTGTAACAGTAGTAAACTTTGAGTACACCACTAGTTTACAATTAAGTTTTTTTGTTTGTACTGCATCTGTACTACAAGTGAACTTAGGTATAATGATAGTTTACTAGTCAAATACTTGTAGCACAGGTTTAATTTATGAAAGTACACTCTCAGTAAATTACTAGTTTAGTAGTTTTATACTGCAAGTACACATGAAAGTTACTTTAAGTGAACATAAACAGGTAACACTTTATTTTACAGTACCGTTGTTACACGTTACTACATGTACTTACTATAGTAATAACAGTAAATGATGTATAATTACAAGTAACTAACCCTAAACCAAACCCTAACTGTAACTCTATAGTAAGTACATGTAGTTAATTAATAGTACTCAGTACTTATTTGAGTAATTACAATGTAACTACGGCACTGTAAAATAAAGTGTAACCCATAAAATCATACTTATAGTTTACTATTTATATATTATTTTTGCACTTTATATACTATCATGTTCCTAGGTATTAATTTTTTATAACACATTTTATTCTAGCTTCATGCATTCTTTTTTTATCAACACTGGAATAAGTTTTATAAAAAAAAGCAAAATCGCATTTTTGTCAAATACTACATCCTGATCGGATTCAGAACGATGATCAAAACAGATGAGTAGATCGAGTCCATCAACACCCCCAAATATTCACACTTGTTTCCTCTTCATGGGTTCAACATTTCATTCAGTAACGTTAGGCAGTTTTGAACTTAGGCTAAATGCTGTTTAATGTTTGATTATCGCGTTATTTCACATTTTCATAAGCAATCTTCTGTCATTTGTTTCTGCTTTTTCTTCATCTGTGTTTTGATTTAAAGATTCTGTACTAGAAGATGCGTAATAGCGCCCCCTACCGTATAACAGTGACAACATGGATAGCCGGAAAATTCAGTCAATGGCGGGGAAAGAGTAAAGTAGATTTGAAGTAAATTTCTATGTACACTACCAGTGGACTAGCCTACACAAAATTGGTTCAGATACTCAGAATTAGGAGGAACATATCTGTTTTCTTTAAAAATCAATATTTTCAAACAATGTAAGTTTATAAGACAGTATGCAAAATTATGCGGAAAAAGTATTTAACAGGCTACTCAATCAAAAGTGTAAACACAACTACAAGCCAAGTATACTTAGAATACGTTAATTATACGTTAAATTCAGTTAAAGGCCTGTTCACACCAATAAAGATAACAATAATGATATCTATATTAGCGTCCACAAGATATTGTTCTGTTTATTCTAAGCATGAACTTTAAATGCTCAAGCTCTTTAAAGCAGGATGGATTCTGATTGGCTGTCAATGTTTTAATCGTTCATCATCTAGAAATTGTTCCACATAATATAATTGTCTTCTTTTTTTTTTTCTACTGAAGAATGTTAAGGAAAAACATCTAAAGCAGAGATGATAGTTAAATGAAACACCTGAGAATTCCATTAAGTCTCTTGAGCTGTGAAAAAGCAATAAACTTTTCCTCTGAGAAACGAGAGGATGTTTGAAATTTGAACAGCAAACAAACTGACATCCTCAAAAGGCAACAAGATTTGGTGGCAAAGATGAGAGAAATGGATCTGTGAGATTTTGTGACCACAGAGCAGGACACCCATTGAGAAGGACTGAAGCGTCTGTCTGTGTTTGGCTGGCTTCAGGGGGCAGGTGCGTGGCAGTCTCGAATCCTTTCGCTGCGCTTTTCCTCCTGTACGTCTTTGTACAATGAGAAAGCGAGGAGGGGGGAGAAAGGACCTTGTGAAGACGAAGCCTCCTGCAAAGACGCAATTAACAGCATAGCCCTGTCAAATTCTCTCACTCTCTCTTTCTCCTCAGTCTCCTCTAACAAGGCCACAAAATGACTCACCTCTCATTGGGCGGGTGAGGTGCCCTGCGAAACAGCACAGAGCATCACACCAGAGTATTTCCACTCTCCAGCACCACCGAGATTCATTCCTCCTCGTATTCAAGACTCTTCTGTGAAAATGAATGCAGTCAGCCAAGGTCAGTAATACTGTAATCTTGTGCAACACTCGGAATATGGAATATAAACCAGGCAGCTTTTATGCAGAGGAAAGGAAGTCGAAATCCCCTGTTGGAAGCTCGGATGGTGAAAACCACCCTCATTGCATGTTATGTATGCATACTGTATGTGCGATGCAAACACATGAATTATGTATTGCATAAATGACAGCGATGACAGGACAGAACTCTAGTTCTGTTCAACAGCTGAACTGAAATGGCAGAGGACTTTTGTGGTCCGTAGTATTCTTTGGGAAGATCTCCCTTGCTTTATTAACCCCCCCCCCCCTTTGATGCTATTTTGTGATGCATATCATTATTGTGATAAAACTGTAAACTGTTTAACAACACAGCACAGTGTGAGAGTAGATTTGCATGCAATATGCAATTGCTAAGCAGATCACTTACAGAACAACTTTGACCTGAAAGGTTAAGTTCATGCTGAACATTGAATGAACTATGGGTGTGTAGGAGTTTGTGTGTGTGTGCATATCTTAAATCAGGGATTTTCTAAATATCTGTATGTTTATCTGAATATATGAAGGTTTGGAGTCTGAATGTGTGTGTATCCATCCATCCATTCATCAGTGCTGGGTTAAAAACAACCCAAGTTGGGTTGAAAATGGACAAACCCAGCAATTGAGTTGTTTTAACCCAGTGGTTGGGTTAAATGTTTGCCTAACCTGCTGGGTAGTTTTATAACTCAACTATTGTTTAAAAATTACTGTATTGCTTGTTTAAAATGAACCCAAAGTATGTTGGAAAATTAACATTTATGAATAAGCTTAATGAATAGTAATTAAAAAATAAACATTTATTAAATTGCTTAATTATAAATGTTTACCTTTTGATTATTATTGTTTCCTCTAGTAATTATGTGTCTGGTTTTTAATTTCCAACCTATTTTGGGTTCATTTTAAGCCAGCCATATAGTATTTTTAAACTATAGTTGGGTTAAATAAAACTGCCCAGCACATTGGGCAAACATTTAACCCAACCGCTGGGTTTGTCCATTTTCAACACAACCTGGGTTGTTTTTAACCTAGCATTTTTTTAGAGTCCATCCATCCATCCGTGTGATTCAGGTATACTCTACATTATGGGGACAAAATGTCCCCACAAAGATGGCAATATCCAAAATCCTTGTCCTTGAGGGGACGTTTTTTGGTTCTTATGAGAAAATGTTAACACTTTAGTATGCAGTGCAATTCTCACTTTAAACTAGTTGCTTATTAGCTTGCATATTGGCTGTTTATTAGTACTTATAAAGCACATACTAATGCTTATTATTCTACATGACCATATTCTACATCCCTAAATCCTACCCCATACCTAAACTTAAACGCTACAACAACTACCTTACTAAGTATTAATGATGTTTTATTAACAAAGTTCGGGAGGAGCACATTCAGATAATTAACCTAATTAACACGAAAGGATTGCATTCAGTTAATCAACTCAATTAACGATAAGAGGTGTATATGTACAGCAGACTTACCTCCATTTGTTGACAGTTTATCAGCATCCCTCCGCCACCCCATCTCCTCACTTCTAGTCCTAACTGTTCTTACCACAACCGGGGGGAGTGCTCTGGGTTCGGGCCAAAATTCCGAGCTCGGAGCCCTCTCCCTGGACAGCACGCAAAATATGCATAACCTTTACTCTATCTAATTATATGTCAGTGTGAATTTGAGAAATAAGCAAGAGTTTATTGAGGCAAAATTCATAGTTAATAGTGAATATGAGTTCCCCATACCAAGTGCTAGCAGAAAAAAAAAACATATAAATTATGTTTTTAGAAAATGTAAAAATGCAGAACATTTTCTGTGATGTATAGGATTAGGGTTAGGGGATAGAATATACAGTTTGTACAGTATAAAAATCATCTCACACACAGATAAATCTCCACCATACCTTCACATGAACCCCCATTGGGTTCCACTTTTTTGGAGTCAGTTTATACAGTATATAATCTGTTATTAAGAACTACAACACCAAACTGATGATCCAGAGTAGGTTTGAAAATGGATTAGAAATGATCAGACTGCACAGGGACCACTGCAGTCTCTCATGCAGTTTCATAATTCAGAGATTCATCAACTGTTTTAGTGTTGCATCAATTCACCATCCCACATTACAAAGGTTTTGAATTGTGTTTTGTCTCATATGGTATAGCACATTTCCCATTACCCTGAATATGATATATGGTAATTTGACAGATACCAGATTATAAGCAAATGCAAAGTTAATTTTAGAAATGTGCTAGAGCAGTTTTGTTGGACTGGATGATTAAAAAAACATTATAAAGACAGTTTTGCATTATAGTACTCCTGCATATGTATACACACCAAAAAAACTCTATTATATCACATTTTTTATCATCTCTCAGAGCACTTATCAAAATATTTGATTCCATGTGACAGGTGAATTAGGATTCATCTTGTAAAAATACATTATATTATTTCCCCCTTTCACTGTTTCCCCTTTCAATGCTTTTCTCTCAATTGCCCACCTCTCCGTCTCTGTCTATCTGACATCTTAAAAAAAACGGTGTCCGGAATATATCAGTCCAGGCTCCGGGCCTGAAAACAAGAGACTGATATATTCTGGCCGCCATTTTTCGTTAAGCTGTAGACAGTGAAGATAAGTGAAGTGTGTGGATTTTTGTGTATGTATGCATGTGTGTCTGTGTTTGTATGCCGTCGCCGCTGCTCTTCCTCACGCGCTGCGAAAGGGAGGAGGGAGCGTGTGTAATTTGGCTGTGGGAAGAGCGGCAGAAAACAATTATGTGCACGAGGTGGCCACGGAGATGAGGCAATCGCCGCACGCTATAATGGAGAGGACGGTTGACACATGGGCTTTATCCCGCTCTGGTATTGTTTGAATGTGGGCAAAATGACTCCACTATATTGTCAGGACCTAAAATGAATTGCCAATTATATCCGATGGCATCCCATTGGAGAGTAGGTAACATTTAAAGTGATGGATAGAGACAGGGAGGATCTTTAGTGGATGCCTTTTTTATTCAGAAATGGCTAAAATTTCCTCACATTGTGAGTCTGGTGAGCAAGTTAAGTTGGGAATGTGAAATAAACAGTGAACAAACAACAGCTTTAAACAGATTTTCATTGAATCACATGGTTGCTGTCAGAGGTAAATCGATTTTGAAGTTCCGATTTTTATTTTTCTTAACCGTAAGTTGAAATCTGGCACTCCCTGTTGTGTCTTCAAGATGTTGTAGAAGAAGACTTTTGTTTTTCTTCTTTGAGAAATCACTGTTCTCAAATGGCAGTTGTTTGCCTTGTTTTTGACATCTTTGTAGTGCAATTTGTGTGTTTTATTCACCAGGCAATGCAGCTATAAGCTCTACCATGCTCTTTATAACTTACAAGTATTCTCAGATGGTAGTTGTTGTCTTGTTGGGGGGGGATTTAACATCTTTGTGTTTGTAAGGCAATTTTTTTGTGTGTATTTCAAATCTTGCTTACTCGAGAGTCCAACTGTAAACTCTAACATATTATTTAGAACTTATGAGTGTGTGCTTATCATCCAATGAACTCAGTTTCCATTACAATATTTCTGCACATCAGTTTCATCAGTGATTTTTTTTTTTTTTTTTTTTTCTGTAAGAAAGAGTGGAAATGCAGAAGCTGAGAGAGAGACTAATCCTCCCACCTCTGTTCACCCACGGTGCAGCTGTGTGAATGAAGCTCAGCTAATAAGCAGGATCAACCATGTTCCATTCCAACTTATTTAAGTACATCTCCAAATGCCAAGATACTTTTTCACATGTTCCATTTTTTGCCATTCCTCGCTTTTTACCTGTTCTCACTCTCACTGTTCATTTTCTTTGAGTAAGCACGGTTAACTGCACGGCTGATTTATGTCAGGTACATCCTGTCTGAACATAGAAATCAACCCTGTTACATCCATTTCTGCCATTACTTTCACTTTAATTTAGACTGTTATGTCGACATATGAGATTCTCCTAAAATCCTAATATTATAAGGTAAAATCTTATGAAACATGCAGAGTATGGGTCAGATTTCAACCTAAAATGAAAAAAAAAAAACTTTGTTTTATATATATATATATATATATATATATATATATATATATATATATATATATATATATATATATATATATATATACACACACACCATTCAAAAGTTTGGTGTTAGTAAGATTTTTCTTCTTTTTTTATTTAATAAAAAGTAAAAAATATCTAACTCCGCAAGGATGCATTAAATTGATCAAAAGTGACATTTCTAACATAAAAGATTTCAATTTCTAATAAATGCTGTTCTTTTGACCTTTCTATTTATCAAAGAATCCTGAAATAAATTTTCAACATTAAAAATAAAAAGGAATATTACTTCCAAATCAGCATATTAGAATGATTTCTTAAGGAGCACAACAGTTTTAAACATTGATAATAAGAAATGCTTCTTAATCACCAAATCAGCATATTAGAATTATTTTTGAAAGATCATGTGACACTGAAGACTGGAGTAATGATGCTGAAAATGCTGCTTTGCCATCACAGGAATAAATTACATTTAAAAATATATAAAAGAGAAAACAGTTATTTTACATTGAAATATTATTTCACAGTATTATTTTTAAAGTATTTTTGATTAAATAAATGCAGACTTGGTGAGCATAAGAGATTTTTTTTTTTCAAAAAGTATCTTAAATTTTGAACGTTTGAACAATAGTTTGGTATGTATATATTTTTTTGCAATTTTTTTTTAATTTGTTTACATTGTGATATTTTCATGAGTGAACCTCATTCAGGCATGAAACACAATTCACAGTGCAATACACAGCCAGAATTTTACTTATTTTTGAGTAAAACTAAATATTCAGAGGTAAATAATGTAGTGCAAAACTTAATTTTATCCATCAGAATTGGTAAAAACATAATACATAATTTTATTTAGAGCATTTTATTGTAGGCCAAGGTTGTGAGTTCAATTCCCAGGGAACTCACAGTACTGTAAAGCATTTATCTTGAATGCACCGTAAGCTGTTTTAGATGAAAGTGTCTGACAAATAAGCCCAAGGACATTTGTTAAGAAAGTAAGTTAATATTGTAGATTAAATAGTAATACATTAAAATCATAAAGCTTTATTTCTTTTACATATCACTCTATGTCTGCTTCTACATGTGTGAATATACATGCTCATTTTTGATTTTCCCTCTGCAGTATTCACTGTGTTTGTGACCCATGTGCTGCAGATGCCTCAAACAGCCCAGAGTCCCCATCCTGACACGTGTGACTGACTGACAGACAGGACAGATGCAGGGAGAATGATGCATTGTATGTCTAACCACCCCACAACCTTCTGGAATGCCCGGCAAGAGCTGGGAGTCATTAACTTTTAAAGCAGGTAGACTGAGCGAGAGCGATGGAAAGAGAGGGGTCAGACAGACACAGGGGCCAGTGTCCATACTTCTGCTCTGTGGCATACCAATCCCTCCCAAAACCCCTTCAAACGGGTCTGATGGACAAGAGCGAGAGGGCAGGGCGCAACCCGGCAATGGTGGGGTGTCGCTGCTGTCATCCGCCATGGCACAGGTGGCACAGGTGGCATTGAGGATACGGGCAGGTATGTGCACAAGTGTGTGCATCAGAGGAACAAGAGGGTTGATTGACAGGTCTCATCAGAGACAGCCTAATGACACCCCCAACCACCAATTAAGGCTCATCAAGGTCCCCAATTGAATGTCGCTGATAAATAATGTATGCCCTCAGTAATTCCACATAATCTTGATACTGGAGAGTCAAAGGTGTATGCATTATTAATGGGGCCAAATTGGACTTTAATAACTGCCTCAGTGAATCCTACACGGTGGAGGAATTCACTTATGTTAATATGGCTTTATTATTAATGGGGTGACGGTTTTCTAAAATGTTAACTGACTGAAGCACTCCAGAGGCAATTCCCAAGATTGACGAGTCCACCATCCAGGAGAACTGGAGCATTCTTATTTATTTACCGGCCTACCTGTGGTGCGACGGCCCACACCATTAGATCAATAATTTGTTCATCAAATCATTAGCTTGTATCAGAGTGGCACAATTATGCAGGTGGCACGTTCGGAAGACAGGGCGTCGTTAATCGCATATTAGCTCGAGACGGACCGGCTTACTCTTAACAAACACAGATGAGATGATAAAGGTGGCACTATATAGATTGTTTGGAGTGTTGCTGTTGCCTTAATTGGTTGACAGTGAGTTGGCTGATGGGATCCTGGAGAATATCACTAAATGATGAGCATTTAATCTGAAAAGATCTCCCGGGGATTAAAGTACCAGCACATCTCGGTGTTTTGAGTGAAAAGACTAATATTTGCTGTAAACCTGCTTAGTTGTTAGACTGAGGAGCAATTTTCTTATCCGTTCCCACTGTTGAGGGCCTGATACAGGAGCACTTTGTAAACACAACTTATAGGAGAAGTTTCTGTGGGTTTAAACTGGTTCTTAGCTTCTGTAAGCTTGTTGAAACTTCAGATATCATGTCTGTGCATGCGTCCCAGAAAGGAAGGAAAGTGATTGAATTGTTTGTGCGTTTCCCGTGCATTTGCATACGTCCACGGCGCATCAGAGGCGCGGTTCTGCTTCACTTCTCTGAGCTAATCTACCTGGCAGAGGCTCTGAGATGTTGCTGGCACGTACACGGATCACAGCCCACTTGCACAACATCACAAAGAAGCCAAATGAAAATATGTGTTTTCCATTTGTGTCTAGAAACCTCTGTGATGATTAAGAGATGCTTGTTTTTGAAGTTATTCAGATTTTGGAGGTACAAAGTTCTAATCAATTACGCAGCGTAAAAACTGAGCTTCAGTATGAGCGCAAACGGATGCATACAAACAACAAGTTTCAAGGGTTACAGGGATAACTTTTTTTTTTGTGAAAAAAATATATACAGTGTCTATAGAAAGTCTTAATACCCTGTGGAAATCTTTACCTTTTGTCACATTACACCCTGGAAAAAAAATAAATAAATTAAGTCTAACTTTTTGAGCTATATGTACACATTATAGCCCTCATCAACAAAGTGAAATTAACATGTTAAAACATTCTGGAGTATTATTAAATATTAATTAGTGAAATACCTGGTTTGGTAAAGTGATCAGCCCCTTAAGGTGAAGATACATGGGGCAACTTTTTGAGCAATGTTGCCGAGCGATGATGCTTGGGCACTTTCCCATTGAGAATGGGCAACAAATTTCTATCTGGATACTATAGATCTGAATTTTCAATGGGAAATTGCCCAAGCATCATTGCTCGGCGTCATTGCCCGGCAACATTGCTCAAAAAGTTCACCAGTGTATCATCACCTTTAGAGTATACCATTATAAACTTGCTCAGATGCAACCCGATCAAACACCAGGCTAATTGCCCCACCTGACATCAATTGTACTGGTTTTGATAACTTCAGAATAAAACCAGCTGTTTCTTGATGATTCTACAGTTAATAGTGCATGGTACTGCAAAGAATTCACCATGGTTGGGAAAGTGCTTTCAAAAGGCCTCTGGGATAAAGTTGTAGAAAGCACAAGTTAGGAGAAGGCTACAAAAACATTTCGAAGGCTTTAGCTTTCCCTCTGAGTACTGTTCAGAGAATCATTAAGAAGTGGAAAGCTTATGGCGCCACCAACACAATGCCTAGATCAGGGCGTCTGTCCAAACTGGATGCCCGAGCCAGGAGGACACTGATCAGAGAAGCTACCAAGAGGCTAAATGCAACTCTGAAGGACTTACAAGGCTTTCTCTTCAGCAGGGACTGGGTGATCGGTCATGATTGAAGGGAAAATTGATGCTGCCAAGTACATCCAAATTCTTTAGGAAAACCTTCATCCCTCGGCTACACAGCTGAAGATGGGCAGGTAATTCACCTTCCAACACGACAGTGATCCTAAACATACCGCCATGCAATGCAATGGCTAATGGATAGGAAGGTGAATGTCCTTGAGTGGCCAAGTCAGAGCCCTGACTTAAATCCGATCCGGATGGACTTCGGAGAGCAGTCCATTGCCTCTCACCACGGAATTTGACTGAACTTGAGCAATTCTGCAAGGAAGAATGGGGCAAATATTCCCCAATCTAGGTGTGCAAATCTACTACAGACATATCCAAAAAAATTAATGGCTGTAATTAAAGCAAAAGGTAGCTTTACGAAGTAATAAGGGGACTGATGACTTTTCCAACCCTGTTTTTTTTTTTTTTTGATTAATTTTCAAAACTGTTGCCATTTTCTTTTTCTTTTTTTGTAAGGCAGTATTTGTAAATAAAGCTGTAAAAGATTTTTTTCTTTGGAATGGGTTTTAGGCTGTACAACAAAGTAACTATTTCAAAGGGGTATGATGATTTTCTATAGGCATTGTATATTTACCTTCTTTCATTGGCTCTTTTGTGACATGACACTTTCATGGTTTATTCAATCGTTTTTCCTCCAAAATTGGTTTATGGACTTTGTTCCTTTTTTTTTATCTGTTTCTTCTGATTTCATTTCTCCTTATCTTGCAAAACTGCAGTTTTCTATATACCAGAAGTATCTTCCTGAAGAGCATCAAGTGTGTGTTTCAGTGAACTATGCTTGGTGCCCAACCAATTGAGAAGCAATAAAATCAACAGTATATCAGATACCAGTGTCATTACAAATGCAGCATGCAGGTATCACGTTATTTTTATATTTTAAGAGCTCATTAACACCAAGAACTGGTTTCATCACTTCACCTTTTACAGTTAAATTCAAATGAATCAATCTTTTTTGATGTGTCCTGTTCAGTGTGTTGTAGAGGTGCTGCAGTGTGTTCAGTGGATTTCCAGAAGGCTGGCGTGATCTGCATGTGCATGTATCAGGTCAGTCTAAACTAGGTAACTGTGGTTGCCTGGGAAACAGTATTGTTTGTGGGCTTAATTAATGAGAAATATTAGATGACAGACATTAGCGCAGCTGGAGTTGCTCTCTTTCTACCTTGTTAACCTCTTCTTGCACTCACTCTCACTCCATCACCTCCATCCCCCACTTCCTCTCTCTTCATTACATGTTCATCTGGCCGTGCGACTTGGCTTTGTGTGCACGGCTGATACGGCAGATCGAACAGGACAGGTGTTTTCCGTTTCATCACGGCCTGTGTCTGAGGTTCGGGCAGTTGGAGGAACGGAAAAGCGAAAGGAGGGGGCAGATAGACGCAGGGCTGGCAGTTCATCGTCTGCATGCGGCAGAAGCCTAACAGACTTCCTGACATCCCATCGATATATTGACAGCCACTGTCACTTGGGCAGCTTTAGTGATGTGCAGAGCTCTGGCACATGAGGCTGATGGCTTGGCTTCGATTGGTTGTGTGTTTTTCCACGCTGTCTTAATACCAACAGCATTCTGGGCAGGTCATTTCGATGGCAGCACGGACACTCGCTTTGCCAACATTTGTGCCAGTGCTTGCTATTAGATTAAAATGGCCTTTTTCATCTCAGAATATCCTCCAGCACTTAATGTTTTTACTGGCCTAGTGTATCTCTTTTGTCTGTTTGTTTCCTGCGGTACATTTATTGTTTCTTGCGGTAGATTTAGCCATTGATCTCACCGTAAATCTTGCTCATTAAGCAAGTCTGGATTAAAGTTTAGATAGGTCTGAACATCCAGTTCCTTTGTTCTCCGTCTTTTTCCAACCAATGCGTATTGCTCCACATAAATTACTTCTCAACCACCACAGCCTTCTGTTTTGGCCAGCAGTGAGAGTTTGAGCTGAAATGGTACTTTTTTTCTTTCTCATTTTTCAGTCAGACAGGGCATATATATATACAACCCGAATTCTGGAAAAGTTGGGACGTTTTTTAAATTTGAATAAAATGAAAACTAAAAGACTTTCAAATCACATGAGCCAATATTTTATTCACAATAGTGCATAGATAACATAACAAATGTTTAAACTGAGAAATTTTTAAATTTTATGCACAAAATGAGCTCATTTCAAATTTGATGCCTGCTATAGGTCTCAAAATAGTTGGGACGGGGGCATGTTTACCATGGTGAATCATCTCCTTTTCTTTTCAAAACAGTGTGAAGACGTCTGGGCATCGAGGTAATGAGTTTCTGCAGTTTTGGTGTTGGAATTTAGTCCCATTCTTGCCTGCTATATTCTTGCCAGCCGCTGAAGAGTTCGTGGTCATCTTTGACTTATTTGACGCAGGCAGGCCAATTCAGCACCCGGACTCTTCTACAACAAAGCCATGCTGTTGTAATAGCTGCAGTATGTGGTTTTGCATTGTCCTGCTGAAATACACAAGGCCTTCGCTGAAATAGACGTCGTCTGGAAACCTTTATATACCTTTCAGCATTCATAGTGCCTTCCAAAACATGCAAGCTGCCCATACCGTATGCACTTATGCACCCCAAACCATCAGAGATGCTGGCTTTTGAACTGAACGCTGATAACATGCTGGAAGGTCTCCCTCCTCTTTAGCCCAGAGGACACGGCGTCCGTGATTTCCAACAAGAATGTCAAATTTGGACTCGTCTGACCATAGAACACTTTTCCACTATGAAACAGTCCATTTTAAATGATCCCTGGCAAACAGAACACGATAGCGCTTCTGGACCATGTTCACATATGGCTTCCTTTTTGCATGATAGAGCTTTAGTTGGCATCTGCAGATGGCATGGCGGTTTTGTGTTTACCGACAGTGGTTCTTGGAAGTATTCCTGTGCCCATTTAGTAATGTCATTGACACAATCATGCCGATGAGTGATGCAGTGTCTCCCAAGGGCCTGAAGACCACGGGCATCCAATAAAGGTCTTCGGCCTTGTGCCTTACGCACAGAGATTTCTCCAGTTTCTCTGAATCTTTTGATGATGTCATGCACTGTAGATGATGAGATTTGAAATTTGACGTTGGGGAACATTGTTTTTAAAGTATTCCACAATCTTTTTACGCACTCTTTCACAGCTCTGCCCATCTTTACTTTGCCTCTCTAAGACATCCCTTTTATAGCTAATCATGTTACAGACCTGATGTCAATTAACTTAATTAGTTGCTAGATGTTCTCCCAGCTGAATCTTTTCAAAATTTCTTGCTTTTTCAGCCATTTGTTGCCCCTGTGCCAACTTTTTTGAGACCTGTAGCAGGCATCAAATTTGAAATGAGCTCATTTAGTGGATAAAAGTGTAAAATTTCTCTGTTTAAACATTTGTTATGTTATCTATGTTCTATTGTGAATAAAATATTGGCTCATGTGATTTGAAAGTCGTTTTGTTTTCATTTTATTCAAATTTAAAAAAAACCTGCCAACTTTTCCGGAATTCGAGTTGTACTACATTGTAAAAAAAATATTTTCATGATTTGTTATTACTTTATTTTTTCTGTTGTCAAAACAACTTAGATTATTAATGTGGTTCAGATAACATAATATTTTGTGTTTCTGTTGATTGAACCAATCGCATTCATGGTATTAACTCAAATTTTTTATTTCAGTGAACTCAAAAAGGCAACCAGGTTACTTACTTTAAGTTATGCCAATAATTCCTCTTTACAGTGTAGTGATGCTGCCCTAGAATTTGGTCAAAAGATGTCATCTTGCACAAATAGTTCTTTTTGAAAGAATTTTCTATCTAGATAGGTGGTTTACTGCAGTAGTTTTTGGAGCAGAGCCTCTCCTGCACAAGGTATATTGGTTTGTTCTCCATGTTTTTGCATCCAGCGATGTCACGGTCTAGGGAAGCTTATCTCAAGTAAGGGTGTCTGAGTGTAGAGTCAACTGCGGAGAGCAGATCCTAAATTTCCGTTGACATTTACAGAAGGTCTCCTTCCAATTAACCTTCAAGTGTCTCCTCACCTCCTCATGCTGATTACATTTTTCCCTAACAAACAGGCTAATTTGTTATTAGCAGGCTGTTGGAGAACTTGCGTTCATTTTCATCAATAGGAAATTGCGATGGGGGAGTGATTGCTTGGATTTCTTTCTGTCAGTTGGCATGCATTGTTCGATTTTCCTTCTATTCATCTGCTTCCGTTACCAGTAGCACCACTAGGATCAGTTTATATGCACCGCTGCTGCTGTACACACCACGGTATACTTTCATTCAGACACACTTTCTTTTTCCTCAATTCTCCCAGTAGTGATATTTAGCTCTGGAGAGAGACAATTGTTTCCCACCTGCATTTCCACTCTTCTGAAAACACTCTCACTCAAACATACGCATAGAAACATGCAGATGTTTAGCGTGGCATACGAGGAGATTGCTCCCGTGGGCAGGAAGGCACAGCAGGGATGCACGTTTGCAGGGTTCTGCCAGGCGAGAGTAAGTAAAACAGAGAGGGAAAGTAAAAAAGCAGGGGGAGGGGAATGTATACCCAGCCTGCCTTGTGCTGCCCTGATAACGCTCCCCTCCTCTCCTCGCCGCAGGCCTGTGGAGGAGGGCGCAGAGGCCCTTGCCTGCAGCCAACCCACCCAGGAATCTTATCTTTCCTGCAGACTGTGCTGCTGCCTGAAACCCCATCAGACCCTGGGACTTGGTCACTCACCACACACATATACAGGTTTGCAGATGGTCACATGTGCTGCAGATGCATACTAAATTGCTTGGTAAGAGAGACGAAAACAAAACTCTACCACAATCAGCAAACCGACAGTATAAAGAGCTCATTCCAGTATTGTGTGCAAATCAGAATTGAATTGAGAATGCACTTTAAATTAGCATTTTCAGGGTGCAGAATTGCAACTGGAATTAGAAATAAGATGAATTGAAATGCCAAAAAAGAAAAAGAAAAAAATCTTGTTTAAACAATAGATTAAATGAGACAAATTCATAACTTAATCTTTTTAACTAGAAATGACAAGACAAACTTGTATTGCCTTGAAAAGCCTTGTTTGAAAATTTCGATAAAAAGATAGGTAGATGGGTGGATAGATGGACGAATCAATAGACGGACAAACAGATTGATTGATTGATTGATTGATTGATTGACTGAGTCAATTTAGTAAATTCCTCTACCTGTCATTCAAAGTCAAATTCCAATTGAACTTCATGTAGGGTGTGGCCAATTCAATTCAAATTAATTAATTAATGAACTGAAAGGTATCGCCAATTCTTCAAATCTGAATTTTGCCCAACCCTTTCATATCCATGTTGACATCTTTGCATGTGCATGACAGCCACGATTTTATCAGTGGCACTTTTCTCCCGACGGTTCGGTGGGGCATCTGTCATGCTGTGAGCCAGGTGACTCCTGCCTGCTTCCCTACTCTCCCGAAATGCGTATTGACATCTCGCTTTCCTTCTAAACTGTGTCTTGACAAGACGTGAATCCGAGCCAAAGGGAACAGACTGCAGCTGTGTGAGTTTAGGAAACTGGGTTTTTGGGAGCCTAACCATACAAAGCCTTTCCTTTTAATCATTCCTGTCTTGTTCTGATGATGATTCTGACAGATTACAAGAAAAAATCAGAATTGAAACAGCAGATTGTCAATGGTTAATTGCTTGTCGTGTTTGTTTGGGCCTGTTAGACCTATTGCTGAAATTGCTTATTCTGCTTAACTGCTAAAGAGCTCCTGTAGCTTAACTTGTGAAGTTTGGTGCTAGCAATGTCAAGGTTATGCTGTGTATTAACAGAGAACATATATAAATGTGTAACTATAAAAGTGTCTGGTAAAAACATAAATATAGATGTAAGAACAGCAGAGATTCACACATTATAATGAGGCACTGTGAATGAGATAACTGTGAACAACATTGACTTTATCACTGTTTAGACTGGTATTAGCATCTGTCTAGGGTGATCCAGTCATGATTGGTCATCAAAACTGATTGCTGTTTACACATGGTATTAACATGCATCTTGAATGCATCTCTAGTGACCACTTGTGATTGGATTTTATCAAGGGGAGGGTCTCTGATTTCATGATAAATCACTTGATATGTCAGTGTGTTAACTGCATTTTTATGTCAAGCATTGTGAAAATGCATTTATATGTGACCTGCTCCATCCTTTTGAGTCACTCTGACCCAGAAACATATTTGTGTTCTATGCGCTGAAGTAAAAAGGAAAGTCTTTGCTTTCCAATAATTGTTTTGTTTCTATGTACTCCAAGACCATTGAGGGATAACTGCTTAAATGCTGGCTTAGACTTCTTTTCTTTTTAGTGCATAAAAATTATATTTTTCTGGGTCAAAGTGACCTAAACCTAAGATTTTTTTTGTTTGTTATTTATTTATTTATTATTATTTTTTTATGCTCACCAAGGTGACATTTATTTGATTAAAAATACAGTAAAAAATAATAATATTAGGGGAAAATATTAAAACTGTTTTCTCCTTTCTATATTTTAAAATGTATTTTATTTCTCTGAATGAAAGGCTGAATTTTCAGCATCATTACTCCAGTCTTCAGTGTCACATGATCCTTCAGAAATCATTCTAATATGCTAATTTGATGCTCAAGTAACATTTCTTATGATGATCAATATTTAAAATGGTTGTGCTTTTTTGTTTTTATGGAAACTGTGAAACATTATGATGGAAACTGTCGCTTTTGATCAGTTTAATGCATCCTAGCTTTATAAATGTATTAATTTCTTTTAAAAAAAATCTTACCATAAACTTTTGTGGTAGTGTATTTCCAATTCAATTTCAGATTCAATCAGGTTTAGCGCTATTTTCAGTTCTATTAATGTATTAAGATCTGCTTTGCCTCTTTCAGTCTATTCATTCAAATCAAGCTCAATAGGATCATTTTTTCTTTGCATTATGTTTTTTTTTTTTTTTTTCGTTTCATTTGAGCTATAAGTAGGTTTATTAACATATTATTAGGTTGCATGTGACAAAACCTTAATTGACCCTTCGCTGGGAGTTTGATTGACAGCCGATTTAACCAATCATAAAGCCGAATCCGCCGTTTTGTCCGACAAAGCAGTCAGTGGAGTTAGCAGATTAATGTCGGTGGACTTGAACTTGAAAAATTGTGTGTACTGATGTCTTTCCGCAGTTGAAACAACATTCCTTATGTTCATTCATGTTTATTTCGTGCTATAAATGAACTAGTAGGAAGAGATGATCGGTTCACGAGCCGCTTGAACTGAGGGCGCTGCAGCGATCTGTCACGACACATTAAAGAGCCACAAAACGGTATTAATTGTTTAAGTTTCTTTAAAAATTACAAAATTTGAAATTGGAGACTTTGTTTCATATCAAAAGTAACCTGCTCTGTCTTGTCTGTTGACGCGTTGTCAGTGTCCTCTTTGCTCCGCGATGTATTTTTTTCACTGCGTGAGAACATGATGTGTGGAATGAGAGCTGCATGGCTTGTCAGACATAGCAACATTAACTAAAGGGGGTGGGTCTTTGCAAACAGTCATTTGACCACAATACTTGTTAAACTTGACTGGTTACTCCTACAAGTCTTTTTAGGGGTCAAATGAGCTAGAAATACATCTGCATTTGTTCAGTTGTTTACACTATTTTGTAAAATGAGGTGGACTGTGTTTATGGATTGCAATGAATCACACTGGATGTGTGAAACACTGAAAAAGTGTTTGTCGCACTGAGCTTATGCGGTTTGTATCTCTCTGGAGATGATGCCATGTGAGTCTCAGTGTTTCTCTAGTGTTTATGTGGTGGTCCTGCAGCATTAGAAAACCCCCCTGAGCATTGAACAAATTACTGACGCATTAGAGTGAAGATCTCTTTGTGTGTATGTGCAATTTAAGGAGCTCTGGGAGCCTAGGGGCTTGTCCCCAAACTTCATCTCTAATTAATATTTCCCCTCGACAACAACTTACAAAACACGTTCAGGCTATGACCACTCTTGCAGTGGTTGTTATGAGTGAAAAATATCAAGTTCAACAACAGTCAGCACGCTTTCAAGGCAGCCTGTGAGTTAAGACATCAAGGCGACACTAAAAGGGGTCAATGTTCTGGGATACTGGACACTTGACCTGCTTTTATATGGTAATTAGGTACATTCACGTACAACTCCCATATGGCACAGGAGGAGATCTGATAGAATAAGAGCATCTGAGTCACCACCGCAGGCACTTTCAGACACCTGTGTGTGTGTGTGTGTGTGTGTGTGTATGTGTGAGCGAGCCTCTGGCCCCATGAGACTGTGCTCGTCAGGGGGCCGTAGTTGACGATGCTATTTTGATGTGTATGTATGAGTATATGCAGTATATGTGTGAGTATGATAGACATATGGAGGTCATTAGGAGAAGGAAGCACAACTGGAGATGGACCTCAACAGCTGTGTCCACATTACATACATCTGTTTCAGAGAGAGAACTCAGTGTGATCTAAACGGAGTGTGTGTGTTTGTGTGTGAGAGCTTTTATGTAAGGAGGAAGTGCAACTTTTCTCGCTTTCCATCAAGTTACCAAGGAAATAACCTACTGATGTATCACATGGCAGAGAATTTCTTAATGAGTTGCATTTTACTGGATTTCTGCTAATTAAGATGTTTGAGAAGCCAATTACAGTAAATATCATCTTCCTCTGCCTCCCTAATTACAGATAGAGGAGGTGGAAGGATATGAAAAAGAATAGCAGTCCTTTATAAAAGATTTGTCCTTTCATCTTAAGGGTTTGTTTGCAGACCTTATTTGCATACTCTAACAGTTGCCAAATGAAAAACAGAAATCTAAATGTGGACTTTAAATGATATTTAAACTCAATTATTACAAGAGCTGCAATTAGGCCTCACAAAATATGAAAATTATTAAAATGAATGTTAGTAAAGGTTTTTTCTGCATTTATCTGCTTGAATTTGAATCTACTCTGTGAAAATTAATTTTAGATTGTGTCCATAGAAATATGTATGAAAATTGAAAGGATTTGTTCACTTTAAAATGAAAATTAGCCCAAGCTTTACACACCCTCAAGCCATCCTAGGTGTATATTACTTTTTTTCTTTCAGATGAATACAATCAGAGTTATATTAATAAATATCCTGACGCATCCGGGCTTTATAATGGCAGTGAACAGGACTAACGAGTATGAAGCTGAAGAAAGTGCTTCCATCCACATCCATCCATCATAAACATGTACTCCACACGGCTCCGGGGGGTTAATAAAGGCCTTCTGAAGAGAAGCGATGTGTTTGTGTAAAAAAAAAAAAAAAAAGGGTTAGTTCACCCAAAAAATTAATTTCTGTCATTAAGTACCCGTAAGACCTTCGTTTATCTTCAGAACACAAATTAAGATATTTTTGATGAAATCCGAGGGTATCTGATCCACACATAGGCAGCAACGACATCGCACATTTTGAGGTTCAGAAAGGTACTAAAAACATCATTAAACCGGCGACGTGACTACAGCGGCTCAACCTTAATATTATGAAGCGACAGGAATATTTTTTGTGTGCAAAAACAAAACAAAAATAACAACTTTATTCAACAAATTCGTCTGTCCCCTGTCATACTGCAACGCTGTTTTCGTTGCAGAGCGTCAGTGTTTATGTCCGAACGCCGGATCAGTATTGGCCGGATCTGGTCACGTGAGCAGCATGAAGCATGCGTGTGATGTTGATGCAGGAGCCGGCCACAACTGAGCCGTTGTAACGAAAATAGCGTAGCAGTATGACAGGGGACAGACGAATTTGTTGAATAAAGTCGTTATTTTTGTTTTGTTTTTGCGCACAAAAAGTATTCTCGTGTCAGATACGCTTGGATTTCATCAAAAATATCTTAATTTGTGTTCCAAAGACAAACGAACGTTTGGGATGACATGAGGGTGAGTAATTATTGACAGAAAAATTTCATTTTTGGGTGAATTAACCCCTTAATATAACTCTGATTGTGTTCATCAGAAAGAAGTCATATAACTAGGATGGCTTGAGGGTGAGTAAAGCTTGGGGTGATTTTCATTTAAACGTGAACTAATCCTTTAAATGCTTAAAAGTAATAGTTCACCCAAAAATAAAAATTATATTCACTCACCTTCATGTCACGCCAATCCCATATGACTTTCATTGATGTCTAAGCTGTTTTAAATATTTTAAAAAGTTTTGTGTGTGTGTGTGTGTGTTTTGTAGGAAGGAATTAGTCATACAGCTTTGGAGCAACATGAAGTTGAGTAAATGTTTTCATTTCAGGTGAACTAACCATCTGATTTGTCACTAGTATTTGTCTGTCAATGTACATACAGTACTGTACTATAAGAATAAAGACAACACAATCTCTAACAAAGAAACATTGACATGACTGCTTAACAAAGAGTGGCATAACCTTATTACCCATAATTCAGCGGACTACTAGATTGCACTGTTTTAGCTTATGTCTGCTGCTTAATTTGGAGGAAAGATACTAATGAGGGTGTTTTCAAGAAAACAGTGAGCAATCTCTACATCCTGTGAAAGTCATGAAATGATTAATTTGCCTTCCTCCCTCCCTCTCTGCCTCTCTCTCTTCATCTCTCTCCTTCTCTCATTCTGTATTCTACCGGCGCATTGCACTTATTGTATGATAATACTGAAGGTAGATTGTTGTGTTATCTTGTCTACAGTCCATATATAAATGTTAATGTCATCTGTGCATGACTCAGACACACACACACACATTCATGCAGAGCACATTTCGCATTTGTTGCAAAGGATGATGCAAGAATGCTGTTAAATTCAGTCACTGAACATTTCCATGGATATAGTGAGCGCATTATAATCAGTTCCAGTTTAGTTCAGCAACTTGTTCACCCATAAATGAAAATAATGATTATTTACTCATCCTCATTTTATTTAAAAGATATATGACTTTCATTCTGCCAAACATAGGAGATATTTCACTGTTTTTTTTAAAGGGTTAGTTCACCCAAAAATGAAAATTCTGTCATTAATTACTCACCCTCATGTCGTTCCACACCCGTAAGACCTTCGTTCATCTTCAGAAAACACAAATTAAGATATTTTTGATCAAATCCAATGGCTCGGTTCTTTTGAAGCGACGAGAATACTTTCTGTGCATCACAAAAAAAACAAAAAAACAACTTTATTCAACAATATCTAGTGATGGATTATTTTAAAACACTGCTTCATGAAGCTTCGAAGCTTTACGAATCTTTTGTTTCGAAACAGTGGCTCGGAACGTTTATCAAACTGCCAAAGTCACGCCCCCCAGTGGTGAACCATTGAAATTTCGAAACGTTTCAAAACAGTTATGACGTAACAAAGCCTGGTTTACTGAAATCACGTGACTTTATGAATCTCGTCGCTTCATAACATTAAGGTTGAACCACTGTGGTCACATGAACTGTTTTAAATATGTCTTTAGTAGCTTTCTGGGCATCTGAAAGTGTTAATTATCTTGCTGGCAATGGAGGCCTCAATGAGCCATTGGATTTCATCAAAAATATTTTAATTTGTATTCCAAAGAACAAAGGTCTTACGGGTGTGGAACGACATGAAGGTGAGTAATTAATGATATAATTTTCATTTTTGGGTGAACTAACCCTTTAAACTATCCATTCATATTTATTATAGGATGTAAATTCTCAATAATAATTAAATGTGTGTTTGTGTGTGTGTGTGTGTGTGTGTGTGTGTATATATATATATATATATATATATATATATATATATATATATAGAAATATAGTTAATTATTATTGAGGTTTTCTAAAATAAATTTGAATATATATATATAATTAACTATATTTAAATAAATTATATTTAAATTAAGTAAATGTAAATTAATATTTAAATGAATTATATTTACATATGCCCATTTGATTAACTTTTTTTGATTAAAAAAACATTGCATTTTAAACATCCACTATCCGCTTAGCATACATTGGAAAAAGTCAGCAGACCCTCTAACAGAAGTGAACGTTAGCAGCGCGTCTCTTTGAACTAGTTGCAGTGACTTAAGACGACAGAGTGCAAACCAGTTTAAAGATATCTGGCAGATGCTCCTTAAGGAGATGTGATGAAAGAGCTCTTTCTGCTGTACTGTGTGTGTGTGTGTGTGTGTGTGTGTGTGTGTGTGTGTGTGTGTGTGGAAAATGTGCAACTTTTTCTTTAAAATGAGTCTCTGGGTTATGGCACTCTGTGTGTGCGTGTTTGTGTGTGTATCAGGGGTGGGCAGCACTTCGCTGCTGTCTCCCGGGCGGCTGGCATTTGATGCAAGCTATCTCATCATTCCCCATTCTCATGCTAATGAAGCTAAAGATCATGGCTGTGACGGATGGACGGGTGGAGTGAGAGGAGGGGCTGTGGGAGCGTGCTGTTCGGTGTCACTTGCCATCCTGACACACATTAAAAAAAAGAGCACCATAACAGAAACCCAACAAACTCAACTGAACTTAGTCAAAAATTTAGGGTCAGTCCACTGTCACGAATGGCTTAACTGTAGTTAACTGATTGGTTGGTTAAAATGTCTCAGGTTTGGTTTAGTCATATGGTCAGATAAAAGAAGACTGTTGATTTCTCTGAACTCTGATTTTAGATTCTCATCTTATTTTATGCTCCTCTTCATCACCTGAGCTCTGCCTCCATTGGCAATTGGGTTATTTCATCTCATTTATAACCTTTCAAAGCTGTACTGTTTGCCATGAGTGTTTAAATAGCATTGTGTAAACTAGTTTTAATGCTGTTCTTTTGAAATATCTATTCATCAAAGAATCCTGAACAAATGTATCAGTTTCCACAAAAATATTAAAGGGATAGTTCACCCAAAAATGAAAATGATCCCATGATTTACTCACCCTCAAGCCATCTTAGGGGCACATTTTAAAGCCCAAAAAATTTCATCCATCCATTATAAAAAATAATGCATACTGCTCCGGGGGGTTAATAAAGGCCTTTTGAAGCAAAGTGATGGGTTTTTGTAAGAAAAATATCCATATTTAAAACTTTATAAATTCAAGTAACTAGCTTACATTTCTCTTTAAAATTTCTCGTTTTAGACTTCTAATTCGTGACTGGTGTTTTGTTTTGCTCTCTCCTTTGAGCTTCCACGTTTGTCGTTACGTCATGCGTCAGGTCAGAGGTCACTCTTCCACCGCAAATCGATGCGTATGGCCGTCTGCTGGAAGCTAGTTATTATAGTTATTATATTATATTTTTCTTACTAAAACCCATCGTTTCACTTCAGAAGGCCTTTATTAACTCCCTGGAGCCGTATGAATTACTTTTATGATGGATGGATGGATGCATTTTTTTTTTTGGCTTCGAAATCTCACCCCTTATTCACTACCATTATAAAGCTTGGAAGAGCATGTTCATCTGAATGAAGATTTTTCTGCTTTTAACAATGATAATAATACAAAATGTTTCTTATGCACCAAATCAGCATATTAGAATGATTTTTGAAGGATCATGTGACACTGAAGATTGGAGTAATGATGCTGAAAATTTAACTATGCATTCAGAGGAATAAACTGCTTTTTAAAATATATTAAAAACAGTTACAAAAAAAGTTGTTTTAAATTGTAATAATATTTCACAATATATCTGTTGATATGCAGCCTTTGTGCGAGAATATGAGACTTCGTTCAAAAGCATAAAAAACAATTTTACCGACCACAGACTTTTGAACGGTAGTGTTTTTTCCTGGTATAATGTTAATAATTATTATAATGTTAAAATTTTATTTATAATTGTAATTTGATATTAAATTGTTGACATTTTGTTTTGATTTAAAAAAATATTTTAACCCTTAAGTCCGATATTGAAACTCCAAGATGTTGGAGAGTCATCAGCATCAGCAAGGCCAAACAACTCTGCATATCTACACAAATTTACAGATCCTACTATGGCAAAGGCTTATGAATATTAATTAGCATATGTATGTTTGGGCAGCCCAGAAAAATTGTCAGCTTGACCTCCTAATTAATATTCATGAGACAAGCCGTCATGTCATAAACAGTACATCATGCCCACAATTTTAAAATGGCTATTTTGGCGCCACTGCACATGTTAAGTAACATTATGTGTTCTGTCTATGCATTCTGTCATTTTATGTCTAAAATGGAGATATGGACGGAAATGTGACTGTCTATCTGCCCCTCACCCCCCACGACTCATCCAGGTATGTTTGCTTGATGTCTGGCTCTTTCTAACAATGCTTTTAAGAAGCAAAGCCAAGTCTAATGGGTCGGGCAGGGTGCCAGAGAGAAGGTCGCGTCAGGGTCAGTGGATGTTAACCTCCTAAAGAGCACCCTGGGGCCTGTTCTAAATATACAGCATGTGAGCACAGCATCTCAACCCCATCATTAGATAATAGCGTTACAGTTACTTCGCATTCTCCCAGGAGCGGAGTGAGATTAAACCGTGCCAATTCCGAGGACATGGCCCATGTCAGATGTCAGAGACGATGGGTTGAATGTCCGCAGACACAAACATTTGCTCTTGTAATCCAGTAGAGGTCTTTGTAATGCTGCTTAAGTGCCTTACGTGTAGGTGTGGGAAGCCTGGCAAGGTCGGACATCTAATTGACCCCATTTCCTCTGGTTTGTGCCACATTAACTTGGCGAGAGACATTGCACATTGTAGTGCCTTCTGAAAAGACTCGCACAGACTTGACGTGCTTTCATTGGAGACAATGAACATGTCTAACCACAGTGTATATAAGACTATGTAAAGAATCTAGTTTCTGAATGCACATTTAATAGCTTCAAAACACTGAAAGCTCAAAGATATTTATTGTATTTTGCTGGAATAATAGCATGTCTGTGCTATTGTAAAAAATCAGCATTCTTGAGCTGTTCTCATTTGTTAAAGGTGTTCCAGATAATGCAGACAGCCTGCTGACTAGTTGCTGTAAAATTTAATATAAGCTCAGTGTGGGTTACATTAATAACTTCTCACAAACTGTCATTCTTGCACAGCAATTAAGCCTTCGTATATATTATTGTGATATGTTTTAGTTGTGGTTGTCAAGCCCCATGGTAAGCACATGTGTAATTCACTTTCACAATATGGTTTTTATTTTAAGCATGCTGGGTTCCTTCATTAGAAGTTTTTGAAATTACATGGATTAGTTGTCCATCATCTTTTTCATAGTGACTGTCAATCAGACACATTGGGATACAGGTACACATAATAAACCACTTCTGTGCCCGAAGATTTGAGTTGTTTTTAGTTAGCAGTTTTTCTGTATCATCTGAAACGCCTTTAAAAATGAAAACGGCTCAAGTATGCTGATTTTAACAATAACATAGAAATGCCCATTATCCCAGCAAAATAGAAAAAAATATACTTGATTTTAGACAGGGTATCCACAGGCCATTAAAACATATTAAACTACATTTCTCAAAATATTAGGTTGCGGCTGTAAGAACTTTAAAATGTTTTTGAAAAAGTCTCTTAAAAATACAGTAAAAGCAGTAATAATGTTTTCTATTTGAATAAACATTTCTTATTAACAGTTGTTCTGCTTAATATTTTTGTGGAAAATGTGATTCTTTAATAGGATTCTTTGATTAATAAAAAAAAAGAAAGAAAAGCATTTGTTTGAAATATAAATCTTTTCTTACTGTTACATTTGATGAATTTAATGAAAACATATTACTGACCTCAAACTTTTGAATGCTGGTGTACATTTAAATAAATATAATTTTTTTTCTTTTTTCTTTAGTAAAACAAAAATTCATACTGTTGAGTATAGGATATTTTATGTGTTCGTGTTGAAGCCAATGAAATCATGTTTTAATCTGATGCATTTACATGAACACAATCAATTTTGTAGCTGATGAATCCCCATATAGATTGAAGTGGCATGCAGGTCTTAAAAAATTAAAAGTTAAAGGGTTAGTTCACCCAAAAATGAAAATTCTGTCATTAATTACTCACCCTCATGTTGTTCCACACCCGTAAGACCTTCGTTCATCTTCAGAACACAATTTAAGATATTTTTGATAAAATCCGATGGCTCAGTGAGGCCTCCGTTGACAGCAAGTTAATTTACACTTCCAAATGCCCAGAAAGGTATTAAAGACATATTTAAAGCAGTTCATGTGACTACAGTGGTTCTAACTCAATGTTATGAAGCGACGAGAATACTTTTTGTGCACCAAAAAAACAAAATGGGCGATTTCAAAGCACTGCTTCATGAAGCTTCGAAGCTTTACGAATCTTTTGTTTCAAATCAGTGGTTTGGAGCGCATATCAAACTGCCAAAGTCACATGAACCATTGAAATTTCAAAACACTTATGACGTAACGAAGCCTCGTTTAATTGAAATCACGTGACTTTGGGGCTCCGAACCACTGATTCAAAACAAGATTCATAAAGCTTCGAAGCTTCATGAAGTTGTTATTTTGTTTTTTTTGCCGCACAAAAAGTATTTCGTCGCTTCATAACATTAAGGTTGAACCACTGTAGTCACATGAACTGTTTTAAATATGTCTTTAGTAGCTTTCTGGGTGTTTGAAAGTGTAAATTAACTTGCTGGCAATGCAGGACTCACTGAGCCATCGGACTTTATCAAAAATATCTTAATTTGTGTTCCAAAGATGAATGAAGGTCTTACTTGTGTAGAACGACATGAGGGTGAGTAATAAATGACTTTATTTTCATTTTTGGGTGAACTAACCCTTTAATGTAAAAGGTAGATTGCAGATACCCTGTTTTAGTGTTTTTGTAGCTATTAATTAGGGCTGTTTGATTATGGCAAAATCAAAATCATTATTATTTTGGTCAATATTTAAATCATGATTATTTAACCCGATTATTGGTGGGTAATATGATTAAAGTCTTATTTCATGATATTGTGTAATTTTAGATTTTCAGGAAGATGTACTAACAGTGGTATTCAGGTGCCTACAACAGAAACTGAATAAATAATCAAATGTAAAATAACACCGCAGTATAGAGAGGTGGGATGTCTGCTGTTTTTTGTCGTTAATCTTGTTTTCATAATTGTTGGAAGCCAAAATTTGAAATCGAAAAATCACTTACGAGTAATTGCACAGCTCTACTATTAAATGCCTTGAAAGCAGGCCATAGCTATAGTAGTAGTATACTAAGCATACCTTGATTAAAATGTCTACTGTGTGTTCTGCAAAAGATAGGGGGTACGTTATTTGTTTCTTGGTGGGACCTATAACAGTTGACACTCATCTGCACTTAATGGACGCCTATACAGATTATATTGTTGCAAAAAATTCCTTTTAACCAGGTATTCTGTTGCATACTTTACACAGAATGAATGTATACGGTTCTTGCAAAGGGTCCCCAAAGGGCTCCAAGTAATTTAGCTCAGTGGCAGTATTTTAAAATTCCCCCTGGGTCTTTTTAAAGGATACAACAGTTAAAAGGTACAACAGGTTGTTTATGCCTTCTTGTAGCGGCTGACAGGCTGGCTATTTCCACAGAAATACCTCATAAAGCATGTCGGAGCTTTTTCCATTGTCACCTTTCTCTCCCTTTGGAGTGGTTGCTGCCCAGAAACAGCACCTGAAACATAAACACATGATAGGAAGTTTATGGCGTCTTCGGAGTATTTGAGACTGACTGATTGTCCAATCATTTCATGTAATTGCTTGCACCTGGTTTAGCAGAAGGAAAATTGGTCCTGAGTGACTTTGCTGTCTCCATAGGCACAGTTTTTCACTTCGAAGGAGCCAACATTGTCACTCGTCGCAACCGTGCAGTCATTTCGTCTTGCTTTCTCTTTCTCTCTCCCCCCAATTGGAATGGTCTTTGGCAGCACCATGTGTTGTATTTCCAGCAGTCATGCTGAGCCCCAGGCCCTCCGCTCTCCTCCATCGCTGTAGGGCAGTGGCAGGTGGCTTCGCCCACCTTCTCTAACACCCTCCCGGGGGAGCAATCAGGGGCTCTGTGGGGCCAGACACCCAGACACCACAGTCACTGTAAAAGAGCGGAGTGGAGCTGACATGACAGCGAGGTGACACGTCTGGCTGTGGCACAGGTGCTGTGAGACAGGCGAGGGGTCAGAGGTCACAGGATCCCAAACCACTGATTAAAGAGATGGGACTGACATCAAGAGAAGTTAGAAGCCACATACATGTGAGAACCTCTCTCTCTCTTTCTCTGTTTAGTTCTGGTGGGGCTAAAGTAACAAGGAATTCACGTGTTGTGGAAGTCATCAGTATGCATCATGGGAAGCATTTATGTGTGCTGTTAAGAAAGGGAAAAAAGTGTTTTTTTGTTTTTTTGTTGTTGTTGTTTTAGTCAAAATAAGGCAATAAAGTATTCATTCATTGTTTTTAAATAGTACACCCAAAAAAAGAAATTTTGTCATTGTTTACATTGTTTGACGATTATATACATTTATTATATATATATATATGCAATGCATATCCACTCACAAAAATATATTTTTGGTATATTTATGGTAGGAAATTTACACAATATCTTCATGTCATGGAACATGATCTTTACTAAATATTCTAATGAATTTTGGCATAAAAGAAAAATCAATAATTTTGACCCAAACAATGTATTGTTGGCTATTGCTACAAATATACCTGTGCGCCTTATGACTGGTTTTGTGGTCCAGGGTCACACACACACACACACACACACACACACACACACATATATATATATATATATATGTGTGTGTGTGTGTATTATGCAAATACACAAAGTTGTGTGGCTTTGACATTCAATATTGGACAAGCTTTAGGGTCAAATGTCATTTACATATTTTTTTTTTATCAAAACAAAATGTCAACTATTTAATTTCAAATTATGATTGTAAAAAAAAATTACTAAATTATTTAACATGTTTTTATGTTCACCAATACTGTTTATTTGATCAAAAATACAGTAAAAACAGCAAAATTGTGAAATATTATTGCAGAGTCAGCACAATGTTGCTCATACAAAATATTAAACTCATCAGAATGGTATGATGCAAAGAAAAAAAAAGGCAGTTATTACTCCAGTCTTCAGTGTCACATGATCCTTCAGAAATCATTCTAATATGCTGATTATATTATTATGTTGCTGCTGCTTGACATGGGGGTGTGGCTTAGGTCATTGCCATTTTGGCCTTTTTCCTCTGAGAGAGTTCATCTTGTCCTCTGAACAGGGATAATGTTGTTTCAGTGCTGTGGTTTTGTTCCACAATGGGGTAGAAAATTTGAGAGTCAGCTGAGAGTTGTGATCTGGATTTAAGTTTGAAATGCCCAACTGTGTCAAGTGGTAAAGCGCTAATCTGTTTTCAATACTGCAGTAACAACCAACAGCTCCCCTCTGATGCAAAAAAAAAAAAAAAAAAAACCTCACCGCTCACACGATAAGCAGCTCCTCTAGCGTAAACAATAATTAAAGGGGGGAAAAACTCCACCAATGCACGCCTTTATTTGTTCCAATCCATATATGTGTCCTATGGTGTTAATCTAAATAGTTTTTTTCTTGTCAGTAAAATCAGATCATTTTCTGCAATGTAGTGGTCAATTTTCTATAAAATTCCTCATACTGGCATGTACAGTAATCTCAGTGGATCTGATAGTTATCACCTTTTATATGCTTGCTTGCTTAGTAAGCTAGTTGTTTTTATTCATCTGCATTTGACTGAAGTCACATGTCTGATTTTCTTTCTGCTTAACTCAACTCTGCGTCTTTTTCATAGCACTGCTCTGTCAAAGGTTTTTTGGAGTTCTCTGCCCTTTCCCTGCTCGTCCTCCTAAATTACACTGAGATGATGAACCGCCTTCGAGGCTCAAGGCTCCCTGAGATTTAGAACTTTGTCCTGGATGAAGGACAGGTTAGGAGAGACATTAATATGCAGAACAGGTAATATCGAAAACCTCAACGTACTTTACGGTGGCTGGCGCACATTATCAATCTATTTGTGCAAGCTGCCCTGCAAGAATTTCATTTGCCACTCGTTTATTTGCCTTCCTCAACAATTACACTGCCGGAACAGGATTTGATTCAAAGTAATGTTCCAAGGGCACAAGTTATTTCAGTGCACTCTATTGTCAAAGAGTAAGAGGTGTCAAGAAAAGGCTTTTGTAACTTTCAGTCTAATATTATAGCAGTATCTCTCAAATAAACCTGTTTTTAGAGAAGGTCAGTAATGATGAAACCTTTGCATTTTGACTAGCTGTGCCTTGGTGAGATTATTTCAGCACCGTGGACAGCGGCTTACTGTCGTTCCAGCAGCCATGCAGAAGCGTGGAACGACAGTGCTTATTTTTAGCAGCAGGCCTGCTGTCGAAAAAAAATAACATTTGGGTTTATTATTTATTTCCTGACAGGAAAAAAAATAAGTATGATTGTCATTTGATTTTAAGGCTCATTCGCATAGACATACCGCTGAGATCAAATTTTAGGATGAAGATGTGACACTTTCCTCTTGAGACCATTCCTCTGCTGAAATTTAGATTGAAGCATTTCGGTTCCACTCCAGGTTCATCTGAGCTGCATCGAACCACGCTCTCAGCGACCTACGGGGCACCCTCTGTAGACCAATCGGTCGGTAAATTACCCGTTAATTGCGTATGATTATTATTATCACGACGATGGACGTGCTCATCAGATGCTTTTCATTTGGGTCAGCTTGCGGCACATTGAAAAGCGCAAAAGAGTCGGCAGGGGTGAAGAGAAAGACTGTAGGGAACAATAATGACAACATAACTTATATAATCGCTGCGATACTACGCACAGAACATAATTATAATGATTTGTGCTAACACATTTCGTCCTTGTATTAAAAATATGGCTCAAGGCAAGTCGGGCGTGATCTCGGGCAGCGCGGCCCCAAGGGTATGCTTGCAGAACCGAGCGCAGTGCCCTGCCAAAGAAAGCGGACTGACTCAGCTGGGCTGGGTTATACTGACAGTCCGAAATGACATTAACGGGCCATTACAGCCTCTGAGTGCGGGAGGTGAGAGGGCCATGGAGTGTATTTCGCTTCCTTTTTAATGCTGCTTTGGACCGCATCCAAAGATTTAAAATCGCATCGTTAGGGCCGAACACATACGAGATTATACTGTGTTTTAATATTTGACCAGTTGACCTTTGGTCAGAGCACATGCAACGGTAAGAGATGCAGTGTAGATTCCAGAGCGGCTCAGCTCTAAATTAATTATTTGGAAGACTGCAATGAAGAGAAGTTGCTCTTCTAAGAAACGTAGCATGATGTAATTCATTGCATTTATTGGTGTATCGTGAACTCTTAGGAGTTAATGTTCCAATTAGAACCAAAAAGGATTTTTTCATGAAGAACCTTTAACATTCAAAGAACTTATTCTCTATTCTCTATTGTATTCTCTATTTTTTTTTTTTAGTTAATTATATGTATATATATATAATATACACCGATCAGGCATAACATTATGACCACCTTCCTAATATTGTCTTGGTCCACCTTTTGCTGCCAAAACAGCCCTGACCCGTCTAGGCATGGACTCCACTAGACCCCTGAAGGTGTGCTGTGGTATCTGCACCAAGATGTTAGCAGCAGATCCTTTAAATCCTGTAAGTTGTGAGGTCGGGCCTCCATGGATCAGACTTGGATTAAGATCTGGGGAATTTGGAGGCCAAGTCAACACCTCAAACTTGTTGTTGTGCTCTTGAAACCATTCCTGAACCATTTTTTGCTTTGTGGCAGGGCGCATTATCCTGCTGAAAGAGGCCACAGCCACCAGGGAATACCGTTTCCATGAAAGGGTGTACATGGTCTGCAACAATGCTTACGTGGTATGTGTCAAAGTAACATCCACATGGATGGCAGGACCCAAGGTTTCCCAGCAGAACATTGCCCAAAGCATCACACTGCCTCTGCCCAGCTTGCCTTCTTCCCATAGTGCATCCTGGTGCCATGTGTTCCCCAGGTAAGCGACGCACACACACATGGCCATCCACGTGATGTAAAAGAAAACGTGATTCATCAGACTAAGGTCACCTTCTTCCATTGCTCCGTGGTCCAGTTCTGATGCTCGCGTGTCCACTGTTGGTGTTTTCAGCAATGGACAGGGGTCTGAATGGGCACCCTGACTGGTCTGCAGCTATGCAGCCCCATACGCAACAATGCACTGTGTATTCTGACACCTTTCTGTCAGAACCAGCATTAAGTTCTTGAACTTATTTTTATAATTTATGCATATATAAATTATTATTTTTAAATTATTTTTATGTATTTTTATTTGAATGAGTGAATGAGTTCATTTTTTTGTTTTGTTTATATTATAGGGACTTTTATTTATCTCCCATGATCCGTATTTCCAACTCAAGAACCTTATTCAGCGAAAATGATTCTTGGTAAGAAAATGATTCTTGGTCATTTTTTAAACAATCATTGAACAACCTAATGGGAAAAAAATGTGCTTCTTAACATACGCATTCTTAACATGCGCAAAAATGTTGCAATATTTTCTAAATGTCGATAAACTATTGCGAAATAACGGCATTTCCATTAATTGATATTATGCGACTAAAACGTAATTTTTTCCTCTTGCGATTAAGTCATTCCAAAAATCGGATGTAAGTAGGTTTAATTATATCACAGCCTCTGAGCTAGCCATTATTTTTAATCAAAGGAGACGTAGGCGTGTTATCCAAGCATAAAGGACAAGGAAAGCCCCTTATACTTGGGAGCGGCCACGTATGAGGTGTTTCGGGGTGTTTTTCCCTCCTATCTACTTCGAGGTCTTGATAAATTGATGCATTTCTTTGTTGTTTAGAATCCAGTATTTCTTTTGTCTTTTATGAGTTTAATAAAGAACTCTCATCTCGTCTTCTGTCCAAACATATCGCGCCATTTCTAAAGAATGATTGACTTTTACGTACGCCAGGTGATCTGTAAATGCAAAAAAACTGTTTCCGTTGTAGTTTTGTGAAATAATTCCTTTTTTGAATTGCCTGAAAAACCACCTCATGCAAGCGTAAAAACTTAATTCGCGATATATGGGAGTTTTTGCGAAATTGATGTATTTCCATTGGGCGCATTTTCAATTTGCAATTTCAATTTGCGCAATTTGAAGGGTAATGGAAACGCAACTAATGACCCAAAGATAGATCGCAAGACTGTGTAATTTTAGGAAACAGTGAGAAACAATGCTAAATGCACAAATAATCATATTATTGTGCATAATTAGAATACACTATATTAAAAATAAAGTTTCTTTGTGAGCATGTATGGTTCAGTGGAGAACTTTTTACATCCATGAAATCTTTCAATTGTACAAAAAATACTATATATTGAAAAATGTTCTTTAGACTAAGATTTTTCACACTAAGAAAAAAAAATTTTTAATATTTATTTTTATCTTATTTTTAAGTTCTTTTTTTTTTTTTTTTTTTTTCAAATAACCTTTTGTGCAGTGGAAAGTTTCCATGGATTTTAAAGGTTCTTCATGGATCTGTAGATGCCAACAAAGAAAGTTTATTTTGCCTGAACAGGTTTATTTATTTATCCTTTATTTATCCAGGAAGATCCCATTGAGATATCGTAATCTCTTCTTCCAGGGAGACCTGGTCAGGTTATGTTTGGTATTTTGTTGGATCGCCACATGATATCAAGTGTTAATGAGTTCTGAAGCGAAACTAATTGAGAACCACTGTTCTAAACAGCTATGTCATCGGCTTTCCAGTGCCTTCAGAAGGCCTCATCTAAAGTGGCTTGTGGTTTTCCTCCATTTTGAGTTCGCTCGAGCGCTCCTACCTGCCTTTGTGCCGGTGCTGAACACATGTACGCCTGTTGTTCTCCGTGGGCCTCGTGCTCAGCAGGATCTCTGAGGCAGCCTACAATTTCCCATCATTATGAGCAGGTGCTTTGGTCTCGACAGTGGTGTGTCATTGTCAGCATGAAAAACGCTGTGGTTGTGTGCTCTGGTGTGGAAATTGGAGGCTTGCATGCAACGTTTGCACTTGTGCATACACGCTTTGACTGTCAACAGCGGTTCATATCGTGGATAAGTGGGATTTTAAAGGTGTTCAGGGCTCAGGTTAGATGTTTGGAGGCATCACTCAAACCCCCAAGCAGTGTTCATTACATCTGTTCGGTCAGTCTTCATTACATCAAGGTTGTTTTTTCTGATCAGAAAGAACAGCAGATCTCTGTGGACTCATTGATGGGTTTATGTTATTAAATTGAAGAGACACTTCGTTTTTTTGGCTTTAGTGAAAGAGGAGAGTTTATTGTTGAAGCAAATGCTCTGTATTAGTCATTCTCAACAGCATTTTAAACTGATGAAATCCAATGAAAGAAAGGTCTAAGTGAAAAGATGCAACTATAAATAATCTCTCTAAAGAGTACTTTGAAATTCCAATGTCAGCTATTGACCCGTTGCTCTTGAATTATGTTCCAGGGACACAAAAAATATGACCATGCTTCAATTCTACTCTAAATGCAGCCATAATATTTTTTTTAAAAAAAGATTTCAATAGCTGTTTGTAATGTCCATTATATAATATGCATTGGTTTTAAACTGTAACAACATCTAGACTCTATCTCTATCTCTCCCTCTGTCTCTCTCTTTCTCTCTCTCTCTCTCTGTGTGTGTGTGTGTGTGTGTGTGTGTGTGTTTGTGTGTGTGTGTTCTTGTATATATGGTTTATGAGGACACAAATGTGTATAATGACATGGGTATTACAACGTAAACATGGTTTACGAGGACACTTCCTGTGTCCACGTAAACCAAATGGCTTTAAAAACATACTAAACAGTTTTTTGAAATTCAAAAAATGCAGACAGTTTCCTGTGATGGGTAGGTTTAGGGGTAGGGGTAGTGTAGAGGGATAGAATATACAGTTTGTACAGTATAAAAACCATTACGCCTATGTAGAGTCCCCGTAAACCGTGTGTGTGCGTGTGCGTTATGGGGACAAAATGTCCCCATGAAGATGGCAGTATCCAAAATTTTTGGTCCCCATGAGGAAAACAGCTTAAGTCATACTAAATGATGTTTTTTCAACATCTAAAAATGCAGAAAGTAGAGTTATTGGATAGAATATACATTATAAAATGGATAGTTCCGGCCCTTGATTCTGATTGGTTAAGCCGCATTCGAAGCCGTTGTAAAATTCCCGAAAACATACAGCTATATGTATAATAATGTAACTTCTGTTGCTGTTCATGGTCAGGGACTATTTTTTTCCAGCGGAAGGAAGTCTTTTAATGATTTTACTTCATGAAAGTTGCATTGATACATATTTTTTGGCCTTAATATTTGTATTGTGTGGTAACTGTTTTATAAAAGCAATAAGCTGTGGTTTACAGTAAATTTATAACAGCTAAGGGGGTGCTCCGCATCATGCCTAACAACACCCCTTAGCTGTTATAAATTCACTGTAAACCACAGCTTCTTGGGGCTTATTGCTTTAATATAATGTACAGTAAAAAAATCATTATGTCTATGGAAAGTCCCCATAAAACATGGAAACCCAATGTGTGTGTGATATTATAATCATTCAAATCATGCCACATTTTCTACCATATTTCAAAATAAGCCAGTTTTTGAGCCAGAAAAAAATCTACACTCTAAAAAATGCTGGGTTAAAAACATCCAAAGTTGTGTTGAAAATGGACAAACCTAGCGTTTGGGTTGTTTTAACCCCGCGAATGTGTTGCTTTAACCTAGCGAATGGGTTGTTTTAACCCAGTGGTTGGGTTAAATGTTCGCCCAACCTGCTGGGTGGTTTTATTTAACTCCAACTATTGTTTAAAAATTGCTGTATTGCTTGCAAAGTATGGTGGAAATTTACATTTATTAATAAGTTTAATGAATAATAATTAAACAAACATTTATTAAATTTCTTTCTAATAAATGTTCACCTTTTGATTATTATTGTTGCCTCTAGTAATTATGTCATTTTAAGCCAGCCATATAGTAATTTTTGAACAATAGTTGGGTCAAATAAAATTGCCCAGCACGTTGGGCAAACATTTAACCCAACCGCTGGGTTTGTCCATCTTCAACCCAACTTGGTTTGTTTTTAACCCAGCAGGTTTAGAGTGTAGAAATGCATTAAATCAAAACCTTACAAAACGTGCTCATTGGAATGGACACTGAATGGGTTAAAGGTTCCTCATTGAGAGCCAACTATATGATACAGATTTGTATTTTTATAACCCCCATTCCTGAACACACACACAGTAACGCGTCGCCTCCCTGCTCGTACACACCGCGCGGAGGAGCTCACAGCCCTCTTTCTGGCTCGTGCATTTGAAGAGAGGCATTGTTTTCATTCAGCGAAATAAATTTTTTTACGAATAAGTAAAATAATAATAATAATAATAACATTGAAAGGATTTATCCCAGCGAGGTTGCATGCATAAGGCTGTTTTTGCCCTTGCACTTTCCGAGCTTTTCAGCACTGTCGCTGTCCATTAGTTCCCTCAGCTCTTTACAGCGAATTTGGGTGAATCCTTTGATGCTTTCCTGAGAAATGCACATAGGGGAACATTATGCATTGGAGTGCGTTGGAAAACCAATGCGTACATTTTTTTTAATAGATTGGATGTTACTATGTAGAAGTCTAAGGTACGTCATTCACAAGGCAGCGTACAAAGAGCCGTGTAAATGTGATATTTTCTTTATTTATAGTCCCTCTCCTTCGGCGGAACATACCATGTTACTGTATAACGATGAGAGGGGGAGAGAGAGCGTCGTGTGACATAAAGGGAGCTGCTTTTTCTCCTCTTCCTCCCCACTGCACTGAGCGCGTTTGAGACAGCCCTGTCGGTTTAAACCGGGAGGACACCCATACCGACTTCTCAATGCAAAAAAATAAAAGGGTAGCTAGAAGCAGGGGCGAGGGGAACGGAGGTAAAGCGAACTCTCACGGTCTGTCTCTCTCTCTCTTTCTCTCTCTCTCTCGTTTTTATTACATGAATGAATGAATTGAGTAGTAAGGGACAAATACAAGGAATCACGCCTCCGCCTGGACGACCAAACGCGTTTGATATTTGACTTGTGTTCAATGGTACGTGTTTGCATCTGTACATTTTCGGCGAAAACCAGAGTAGGACGTCTCATCCCGTCATTTGAAACACTTCAGAAGGCGTAGCAGCTGAAAGTCCTCGCGGTGAACATGGCAACTTTAACGAACGGACAGGTGGACGCCGCGGTGCATGGAGGAGCGGCCAGTACGAACGGGCTCGTGAACGGAATAAGCCACACTCACAGTCCCGCGAGCTGCGCCACCATTCCCATGAAGGACCATGATGCCATCAAACTATTCATCGGACAGATACCCCGCAACCTGGACGAGAAGGACCTCCGGCCGCTCTTCGAGGAATTTGGCAAGATCTACGAGCTCACCGTGCTGAAAGACCGCTTCACTGGCATGCACAAAGGTACGTTTCGCTCGCGAGAGCAGTTTCCCACTCGATTCCTGTCACTCTAATGTCTTGATTTGCTTTGCCTCCGTCTCAATCATAAAATTTGATGCTTGAACGACAGGCTTGAATGTACTGGCTATTTTTATGCATATATAAATTTAACATTAAATATTTTAGGTAATAATTCATTCATTGGTGTACTACAAAAGTTAAGTATGGATTTAGAATTGTTCAGTAACCAACACGAAGCGAATATAGTAGCGTCAGAAGGCAAATGGTAGGATACTTTGCTGTTTTTACGCGATCCTATTTTGTAGGATGGGGTGGCGGGGGATGGATAGATATGCGCTTTTCACACTTGAAATCGACGTATCTTATTCTGTTTCACACTGTTCCTACTTTATGGGTTAATTCTAGGTAGCTAGTCAAGATTTGTAAACCTTAACGTTCTTATTTGAATATTTCTAAGGTGAATAACTCTTGACAAATATTGCACGCGACGTGTTTAATAAATGCTTGTTCGTCTGTGTGAAAAGTCGCTATGTAGAGCTAAATTAATATAGTCTATTCATCTCCATTTAACGCGTCTGCCGTCGCTGTTCGACATCCTAACTCTTTCCCCTCAGACGTGGAGACTAAACACGGCGCGTGAAACTTTCAGCAAATGTACAAAGCGTATGAATATTTAATAAGGTAAGCACTGAGGCAAGTTTGTGATGGGTGTCTGTTGCTAAACAACTTACGTTTTAGCGTCGTGTTGTTTCGTTAGCGGTGCTAGTACAACCCAGGGATAAAAGTAACGCTAATCCCCTTCCAAAATGGCAAGTGTGAAATGTGTGCTTATCCCAGGGTTACAACTGGTCTTTACATCGTGTTGAAAAAGACATTAACCCAGGGTTAAGTGTAGTGTGACAAGCCATGTTCTGTAGAAGATGTCTTGAGGTCCAGCTCGCTTATAAGTCCATCACTTTGTTAGGCATTGCATTAATGTGTGTGTGTGTGTGTGTGTGTGTGTTCAGGTTTTGCATCCATTGTGCTGACTAGATGTTCAAGGATAGAATATTCTAAAATCTACATTGTGGGGACCAGCCAGTGTTCCTAATGATTTGACATACTAAATAAAACATATTTGAGATTTATTATATATTATTAACTCAGTATAAATACAATAGAAGCTAATGGAAAGTCCCCACCATGGTAGAAAAAAATGAATGTGTTTGTACTTGTGTATGTTTGACCTTCCATAAACATTTCCCCAATTAGTTTTCTTTAGAGATCGTGTTGTGTGCACAACAGAAAAAACTCCCTTGTATACTGTCTGAGACAAGTAGCCTATTATCTTTTGTCTAAGTATAATCGTGCAAGAACTAAAGGTAAATGGCAGCCGTCTAGACAATGAAAGAGAACATTATGAGCAAGGATAGGATCTGTACTGAAAGGGATCTGTCCAGTAACCTCTTAATTGGGGTTGTGTAGCCATGATTGTTCCTGTTCTATTGCTTCACAATAAAATATTAATTTATGATGACAGTCCACACAATAGCATTTCAGTGTGGTGTGTTCTAGCAGTAACAGCCACCGAACTATAATTACCTCCTGCTTATCTTCTCTTTGCCAGTTGGTGTCATACGCAGCAACTCACATCTCCGGTTAGGTTCGGCTGCAACTGTGCCTTGTTTGTGCGCTCGCTCGCTCCTGCAGTGTGGTAATTACTGCTGAAGTTGTGTACCTGTGGTGTGTTCGGAAAGATCAATTCCTGAAACCCTCAGCCAGGGGTCCAAAGGGGGATCTTCCCAGGGGTGACATTATTTCACAGGCTTGTCTAATTGATCCCCAACCCAGAGGACATTGTTTGGCTTTAGGGTCACATCAGTGGCTAATTTACCCATCCAACACTGGGAGTCGAGGGAAGAAGCTGCTTACCCAAGCCCCAGGGATGAAGTCCCTCTGTTGTAGTAAACAAAGCTGTCCTCTGTATGTGCCTAGCAAAAATGTGGCTTTGAGAAGCGGATCTGGGGAGGGTAGGAGGTTATCTTTTATTAATAGCACCGCTGGAGTACTCCCCGTCCGGTGGTTAATCATGTTGCTCGTGAACTATGGGGAGTCATGCCGGCTGATTCTAGGAACTGTCTCCTTTTTGCAATATATGGTCCTTTGTACCCATCCCCCCACTGCAGGGTCTGTATTCACTAGTGTGGTCGTCAGGCCTGCTTGGCTCTATGTTACGACTGAGTTTAGGTACTCGTTCACTCCCTCTCCACAACATAAGCACTGGCGTCAGTGTCTCTCAAAATCTATTTCCATTTGGCAGCGGTGCCGTTCTCTCCGTACCCTGCAGTACGCTGGGGCCTGTCCGCTTTGGAGCTCTCTTAGCTTCTAGAACTTAATATGCTGTTTTGTAAAACTGACCTTTCCCTTTACTTTCAGGAAAAGTAGTACATTGTCACTTGGGCAGCACCCTTAAAAAGTGCTTATATGTACCCTTAAAAGGATAGTTCACCTAAAATGCAAATTCTGTGATCATTTACTCACCCTCGTGTGGTTCCAAACCTGTATGTATTTGTTTCTTCTGTTGAACAGATATTTTGACAGTTTTTTTTTTCCTTCCCTTAAATGAAGGTCACTTTGGATATTTTCTTTTGAGTTCCACAGAAGAAAGTAAGTCTAACAGGTTTGGAATGAGATGAGGGTGAGTAAAGATGAAAGAATTTTAATTTTCTGCCCTATTGTGACACAGTGAAATGGCTTTTCAAACAAGAAAAAAATGTAGAGCGGGACTTGATTTTGTCCATCGGGAATTGATCATTGTTTGCTAATTGCTGCGATCTCATGTGAGTGACAAGTTGCTGGAGGGAAGGGATTATTGTCCCACTCTCGTGCCGGTGAGCACATCATCACACTCTAAACACTCTTGGGTTGTTTTTGGGTTAAAAACAACCCAAGTTGGGTTGAAAATGGACAAACCCAGCAATTGGGTTGTTTTAATCCAGAGAATGGGTTGTTTTAACCCAGCGCTTGGGTTAAATGTTTGCCCAGCCTGTTGGGTAGTTTTTATTTAACTCAACTATTGTTTAAAAATGACTTGTTTAAAATGAACCCAAAGTATGTTGGAAATTAACATTTATAAACATTTATTAATAAGTTTAATGAGTAATAATTAAACAATAAACTTGCTTATTAATAAATGTTTAACCTTTTGATTATTATTGTTGCCTCTAGTAATTATGCGTCTGATTTTTAATTTCCGATCTATTTTGGGTTCATTTTAAGCCAGCCATATAGTAATTTTTAAACAATAGTTGGGTTAAATAAAACTGCCCAGAACATTGGGCAAACATTTATCCCAACCGCTGGGTTAAAACAACCCAATTGCTGGGTTTGTTCATTGTTTTTAACCCAGCATTTTTTAGAGCAAGAGAAGATTGAGATTTCATAGGGACATTAAAGGATCTATCTCAGTGGAAAACTAAAATCTAGCAAGCTACCACTAAAATTACTTTATTTTTTCTGAATGTGCCTCCCAAACAAATGATTATTCTTTAAAGCTCCATAAATATTCTATTCCTTCAGTTGTCTGCCCTCTTTGATCATTAACATGATCGTATTGTCTTGTTTTTCATCATTATAGGAAGTTCTCCATCTTGGCTCTTCATCCATCTCCACCTCCACCCACTTCCTCTCTTCACACGTTATCACCTCCTCCAGCCTGCTGCATGTCTCTGCCGTCTCTCCTCTTCCAATCGTGCAATTTTTCTTTCCATTCACAGGCTAGAAGGGGTTTTGTCATCCATTTATTCACTCACTTACCCTCCTACACACATCGTTCAAGATTTACCATTACACTCCACGCTGAGATGAGGTCCTGAGAGCAGGTCTGCAGCTCTCTGTTGGGGTCTAGGATAACGGAAGCAGCAGAACCTCAATGTTTTCAGTGCAAATATTGGTGTCTCTTAAAGATAGTTTCTGCTTCTTGCAGATGATTGGAGAGATGTTGACATGACAGACTGAGACAGCGGTATGGCAAGCCAGTGTAGACTGCTGAGATCACATCCAAACACAAAATGAAAATTCTATCATTATTTACTCACCTTCTTGTTGTTCCAAACCTGTATGACTTTCTTTCTTGCGAATGTTGTGAAAAATGTCCATACAATTGGGGTCCAATGTTGTTTGGATCCCAATGTTCTTCAAAATATCTCCTTCTGTGCTCCAATGAAGAAAGAAACTCATACAGGTTTGGAACGACATGAAGGTGAGTAAATGATGACAGAATTTTCCTTTTTGGGTGAACTATGCCTTTAATTGCTAGCGGTTCATTTTCAGCAGATTCTAAAATCGTCAAGAAAACGATCCCGCGTTGTTCAGGTAAACACCAGAAGCAAACATCGTTGAGAAGCGTGAGCGTTTGAAGTTGTGATGAGCGTAGGTGGAGAGGGAACGCGTTTGATGCTATAAAGAAGCACGTAGGAGGAGACGCTGCATTTTCGTACTATGCTGCTGAATTCTATTTTTGATAGTCATTATTCTCATGCATATGGTCTACTTTTGTGCTCTGTTTTTGATATGCAGACGTGGCGTGCGGGCATACATTTGATTTTGCCATGCTGGATGCGCATCTGGAGCCATGACTGAATAAAGCACGATGCGTTTTACGTGTAGACTCTAATGAGACACTGAGCGGAGGGGGCTTCATTCATCCTCATGCCTGAGCAGCCAAAGTAATGATTCTGTACATCAGTTATCTAGTCTTAAGACTCCCGTCTCTCGGGAGAACGTGAGAAAGAGGCAACACTGGCTAAAGGATGGAGATCGGAAGAATGATGGATTGAAAAAGAGAGCAGTAGAAAGAGGAGAAACAAAACAAAAAGATGGATGAAAACAGACTAAAAAAAGAGTTCGGCACAGGAATGGGCTTCTGTTTTAAACTGAGTAATAGAAGTAGACAAGTAGAAAGAGAGTTAGATGGAGAAAACTGGGTACTTGGGGGGGGGGGCAGGTCTGAGCTGGGGGGGAGTTCTTGAGTCCTCCGTTCACCAGCACTTTCATTTGGCTGCTCTGCGTGACTCAGCACAGCTAATAGAGGCCATTTGTACCGGTCACCAGCAGCTACAGGAAACATGCTGCGGACTGTAACATCTTCTCCTTGCATGCCTTTTAGCGTAGGGGAGATTGCCGCTATGCACTGAATTACTATCCCACCCAGCTTGCAAAGTCTGGGATTGTGATGGTTAGCATTGTCTTGTTTAGCTGAAGCTCATGACTAGCTTCCATGTTTAAAGTCCACCTGAAATCAAAATGTAAGTTTTTTTTTTTTTTTTTTTTTTTTTTTTTTTTTAGCTTTTAGTATGAATATGTTAGCCTTAAAGGGATAGTTCACCCAAAAATGAAAATTCTGTCATCATTCACTCAACCTCAAGTTGTTCCAAACCTGCATAAATTTCTTTGTTCTGCTGAACACAAAGGAAGATATTTGGAAGAATGTTTGTAACCAAGCAGATCTCACCCCACATTGACTACCATAGTATTTTTTCCTCCCTACTATGGTAGTCAATGGGGGTGCGAGATCTGTTTGGTTACAAACATTCTTCCAAACATCTTTTTTTGTGTGTGTGTGTGTTCAGCAGAACAAAGAAATTTATGCAGGTTTGGAACAACTTGAAGGTGAGTAAATGATTTTTGGGTGAACTATCCCTTTAAGGTTAGGAATAAGCTGGTGTGTTCCAAAACAATGACAAAATTCACATTTAGGAGATATAAGCATTCAAAGCTTGGTCTAAAATGGATCGTGGATTTTTATGACATCATGACTTCAGCTTCTCATCAGATCTTCTGTCCAATCAAATGCTCTTTAGAATCTAAAGCGTCCCGCCCCCTACATTGTAAAGAGACGCTGAAGCTGTGGCTGAAATCGGTCACTTGTTCACACTTTTACTATTTTCTACATGGTGAATGGCACATAGTGCACTATATAGGGGATAGAGAACGATTTACACAGTGTAAATATGCTTTCCATTGAGGCGAATGAAGTCTAGTTTCATGTTAGTGTGGCCGCAGCACTCACACAGTCTGCTCTGGTCCAGAGACACGATAGCACGGAGCGGATCATGACAAAAGAGTCAGCACAGACCCCAAAATGTATTGGACCCATTTGAATTCTCCACAGAATGCTATATTTTAAAGTGATATGGAGGAGATTAGGGGGAGTAATGGTTAGAGATTAGAAGGAAACTTAGGCTTTACCGAGCTTATTGGCTCTGGCCGAGCTGTGATATAAACGAAACACTATTGGCTATTTAAAAAAAGGGGAGGAGCTGTTCGATATGTCCCGCACTGTCTTTCTGTTTCAGTTGAATTTACATCAACACATTTTTATTTTCTAGGCAGTTGTGTTTCAAAGGTCCAAACAAGCTCTCCTTGAAAAAAATGTACAAGTACAAATGTTTTCCATTGGGGTATTGTGTTATCTAGAGACTGTGTTAACGGGGAAGAAAATTCTGTTTCTGGGCAACCTAAACCTGAGTTTCTGGGCAGGATTTTTCCAAAAGACAATTGGATGTCCTTGCCGGAGAAAGAGAAATGCTGGGTTTTTCCTCCTGCGGCTTGGTGTTAATTCAGCTCGCGTCCTGGACTCACCATTGCATTGCTGTTGCATCATCTGCACACACAGCGTTTCTCTTTTTTTTCCTCTCTAGCTCGTTCGGATCTGCAGATGTTCCGAGCCTCAGCCCATCCCAAATCCTCTCAAGCCTCTAGTCTCCAATTGCTCATCCCCGCCGAGAAAGCGCAGACAAGCTCCCGCTTCGAGTGCGGTATCTGCGCCGCATGATCGATGCGTCTGCTTTGTTTATGAGTGAGTCGACGTGTCACTGCGGAGGTCGCCGCTGACCGTAGGTCGCCTTCTCAATATGCAGTATGTCTGCATTCAATATAAGTAGCAGTGAACATGCATGTAAATATCCATACATGAGAGAAGGCCCATTTTTCAGGAGGACAGTCGAAAGGGTGGCAGAACTGTTTTTGTCCAGCGTTATTTGTGGCAATTGCCACAGAGGTCAGCGATCAAGAGAAAAGATAGTTACTCAAGGTGAGCAATGACTTGCCGATGAAAGAGAGGGAAAAGAAAATGCTGCATGTGTTGGCCCGCAGGTTTGGAGTTCTACAGGATAGAGAACCTGTCTAGCAGTCCTAACCCTGCGGTGGCCCTTATTAGCCAGTGTGACCCTGTTGTGCTGTCTGAATTGGGCCAAAATGTAGCCATTTTCTCATGCCTTGAGGCACTTTAAAACTCGTCTCAGACAGCATGGAGACATGTTTATGTGCAACAGCTAATCCCAAAACACTCATCTCATGAATTTCATCTGTTATCTACCATAACTCTCGGTCAGATAGCTGTGTGAACTTTTAAACTGGAAGTAATGCCGCTTGGCGGAGGCGATTTACTTTCTAAATTGAAAACTATGCAAATATGCTTCGCTGCGCAGCTTTTGCAGGCTTCCTAAAATTTTATCTTGCAAGATTTATGTCCGGCGTAATGGCCTTGTTGTGTTTTCATATATTTAAATAGCGGGACTCGAAGAGCAAAGCAGGGCTAAACTGGGTTCAGCCTTAAAAGTTTTATAAGGTTTAGCTGTAATTTCATATAAACTGTGCCGATGAAAAGCCCGAGGCCACACCCCCCTCTGCGGCACACTGGTTTTAACTCGCTCTGTCTGTGAATCACAATTTTGATTTAAGAACCTCCGAAGCCTTGCAGTTTCTGACAACAGCTCTAGCAAAATTAATAGTTTCTGTTTTCAAACTAGTTGCATCATCTAAGTGTTATTGTGGTGTGTGTGTTAAATATTTAAAGGGTTTAGGAGTGATATGTGCACTGCTGTCTAGGCAAGGCTAAGAAAAGGTGTCATAGTGCTGAAAATACAGCGAGAAAACAGAGCTGTCAGTCAAAATGCTTCAGTTTCATCTGGAGAAGCTCTTTGCTTCGAAATGCTTCCATTTTTCTTGCTGTAATATAACACTATGAATCGACTAATAAAAACATGGATCCAGTATTTTTTTTATTTTTTTTTTTAAAGCATGGGCTTTTTTTTCTCGTTCGCTGCATTTGAGGTCACCACTCAGTAGCTAATAGATTTACTATGGCTCCAGAGTGATTTGTCACATGACATTTATGGCTCATGTGATTGGTTCAAATTCTGTGTTTGCCCATGAGCAAAGAAGGAAGCATGCAGGTTGCATAATTCTGGGGTGAATGAAAACTTTCTAAGCAGTAACCTATTTAGACCAATGATTGCTTATTTTCTCCTCAGAAATGGTTTTCGCTACTCCACTCTGCAAGCAAACTACAAAAATAACCACATTGTAATTTAACATGTAATGATTTTTTAATTCAGCGTACCTGATGCGATCTGAGAATCTACATAGAATCCATCTTGTTAAAAATACACCAGTGTGCTCTTTTTGTCTGAGCCCTTTACATCATTTTAAATTCTTTTTTTCTCATTATGTGAAGCGTTACCTATTTGTTAGTCTAATGATGCTGTATTCAAACTTCATTAATTAGTGTGCAGAGAATGGTGGGGTAGAGAACTAAAAGCAGACAAAAGCCTAGGTAATAGCTTAGATTATTTTCATTGTATGGATTGATTTAAGCACGCAACATTTTAATTACTTTTTAATGTAAACGAGCACAAAGAAGGAGAAAAAGAGAGCAAACTACTTGGAAAGGAATGAAGGGGCTATGTAGTGTTAATCATCATTATGTCTTTTTATAGTGGATTGTAAATAGGGCTACACTGAAGCTGTAAAATTACAATGAACCTGGTTGTTAGACTAACTGTTGGTTGTTTCACTGTGAGCAGGTTTAGAAAGCTGTTTTTGCAGTATATGCATTGATTTCTTTAGGAAAATCTGTGGAAATGTGATAAGTGGAGCTGAGAGTACAACACTCTTATTGGTAACTTTATTTTGTTTTGTTTTTGAGGAGTATGCCAGTTACAGTCCTGGTTCACATTTTTTCGATGGAAGACAAATAATTAAAAAAAAATCTCTGCTTGCATGTTTTTCTCTATAGTGGTGTAGTTTTCTTTAAGGAGACCTGGAATCAAATCACATCCTAGCACCTTTATAAATAACTAACATAATCATATATAATTTTCAATATTTCCTTTTTGTGTATGGCAAAGAGTAGCTTTGACGTTTCAAAATCCAGCCTCAAGAAATTTCTGTCAAAAAAGCTTCTGTGTAAGGGATAGTAAATGATGTTTCTCCCAATTATGTGAAAATCTCTTTCACAGATGTGTGGGCTTTTATTTTTATTACTATTACTTTTATTTTTTTCCAAATTCCATTTTTTCAATTTTGATTGAATTGTTTTAATTTTTCTGGATTTTTTTTTTTTTTTTTTTTTTTTTTTTTTCACGTTTTTATTTTTTTGGATTCCATTTTAATGGGTAAATTAAATTTTAGTAATCAAAAAGCATGTCTAATTACTAAAAAAACTTAAATTACTTTAAAAAAAAAAACTTATACAATTTAACAATAATTTATTAAAAGTTTAACAAAAATTACAATTTTTAGGGCCCTATGAAATACGTTTTTCACCAAATTCTGTTCCCTGTTTTAAGTTTTCTGGATTCCATTTTAATGGTATAATTAAATTTTAATAATCAAAAAGCATGTCTAATTAATTGATTTCATAAAAACAACAAAATGTATTTATTTATAAAAAAAATTCTAAGAACTTTTTTTTTAATTTCTCATTTCTATGAAATGTTTTGTTTTTGTTTTTTCAGGAATTCTGTGTTGTGTATTTTAATTTTTCTGTCAATCAAATGAAGGCATAAAACAATTTAATTTATATTTTATGACATTAAACAAACTTTTGTCAGAGTTTTATTGTTAAAATTAAAACATGGAAGAAAAATTGTGATTATTCCTTAAAAAAATAAAGTTTTAATAATAATAATTTATTGTTGTTAATGTTCGTATTATTATTACATTGAGACGTAGTTTAATTCTGTACAACAGTAATATATTTGTCACAATTTCTTTAAGTTAAACCGAGCTTTTATTTTGATGGGTTGCCATGAAGACCTTTCGAGTGTCTGTGTGTTCATGATATGACGATAGTTTTTCTCAAATGAAACGGTAAAATGCTCATGACATGAAGTGACTCTTAGAGCGGCTCTGGAAATGAAGTTCATGGAGTCATGTCCTCATATAGTGAGGCAGCAGAGGCTGAAAACACCGTAAGCGCCACGCTTGGTTCAGTGTGTGTGGTAAATGAAACTGCGCGCCAGTGCCATTCATTCACAGAGACGCAGAACATGCAGGATTCATATTTAAATAGTCTTTTTGTGGTTTCATATTCACAAACACTAGTCTACATACCAATTTGATTTAAGTATACTGACCTACTTTTTATTTATTCATCAAAAATTTGACAAATTCCGTGACACTCCGCATTATAGGCTACAGTAAATTCTGTTTTTATGACTGGATTCCGCGATTCCGACCCTAGAGATGCACGTTTCCACACATATAAACAGCCGATAAACTTATGGATCAGAAGTACAGAGCTATTTGAGTTTCCATGCATGCATTGCAGGGAGCAGTAGTATTTAAAATCCTGCAATGAACAGATGAAACAATATTCCACGGGTCAGTGATAGCATGAGTGCACACTGTGTGGCAGAGTTACGGGCCCATAATGGGTCTTTGCTTTATACAACACTCACCCACCATTTCCTTGTAAACAACAGCCTCTGTGTGTATTAGGCGTATGTGATTGCTAATAACATCCTGGTACTTGATGTTTCGGCTTTCATAGATTATATTTTCTCATGTTATTATACATGACTGAACCAACATTTGTTTATGTCACATTAAATAGTCAAATAGATTAACTATATTAAGCATAATTTGTCTTTTCTTTATGACAGAAGCAACGGTGCATTAAGAACTGCTGTTTTGTGAGCTACATGTCAGAACAGCCATCCATCTGTATTTTTATTATTTGGAGGACTTACCACAGAGTACGTCTGTACTGACACAAGGTGTTCTCGTACCTATGCTAATGTACCATCTTGTGCTGAGCTGTATTGAGATTTATCATGCAGGGTTTGATATAAAACAGAGGATGTGTGGAAGCTAGTCGTTTTCAGAGTAGCAGGAGGGTATTGTGGGATACGTGAGGGTGGAGGATACGCTTCGCCTGCAGTCAGAGCAGATCGAGATGGTGATATGATACCGGCCGACTTCGGCGCATGGAGATTGCAATGCTTATGTATGCGGTGTATATGCATAAGTGTATATGTATAGCATTTAAAGTATCTACTTCTCTTGTGGTTATAGATTTACAGTGTTCTTTGATACAAAAGTGATTTGACGGCGCTCACGTACCCCAAGAAAAACACATAATGACTCTGGAACAACCCCCTATTAAACCATTATGAGATTATAATTAGCTTGACGTCGACTGAAACAGTCTATTTGTTATTCATAGGGGACTACGATTTTTTTTTTATTGAGGCATTGTTAATAAATAAATCCTCATTAGTGATTTTCCCACTCAGTGTTATTGCATGTAAATAGGATTTTAATGTCATGATATTTATTGGACTGAAATTCATTCAGCATAAGACGTTAAAAGACCAACCGGACTGCTAGAGCATCAAGAACCTTTTTGTCTGTGTTTTCTTACAGCTTTGAGCTACGGTGCCTGAACGGTTAAAATGGCTTAGGAGAGCTTGCAGACTGTTTAGAAATAAAACATTGTTTTGCTTGTCTTTTCAGTCTATCAGGAAGCATAAAATTCAAAGTTATGAGGTTCAGGGTCAGTTCAAACCTTTTCATTAATCCACTGCCATCAGAGTGGCTGCTAAAAAAAAAAAAAAAAAAAAGACATGACTTGTCAGGTTCTCGCACTTCTCATTTCATCCCATGAATTAAAAGTGCCTGCAGTTTGCTTTTCAAATGGAGGTGAGAGAGCTGGAGAAATTGCAGACATCTTTTAAGGTTTGTTTTGGGAATTAGGAGAATATATGAATAAATTATAAGAATTATAAGAGAGAAATGGGGAGGTCAGACAGCAGAATGCTGCTAGGGCTAAACTCAAGGATCTTCAGAATGGAAGTCTGAAAGTTGCAGGTTGGATTTCAACCGTGCTGTGAAAGTCTCCGTGGCAGTTTAAAATGTGCAGAGCCCACTTTCTGAGGCAGAAAATCAGTATTTCATGCCCAAAATGGGCATTAAACCTGCACTGAAAGTGATGCCACGAAAAGCTTGGGTGCTTGAGAAGCCCCTGCGTTGAAATACATGCGACATAACATTTGCTCATGAATTTTAATATGTTTGGGTTTAGTGGGAGGACCTTCATTTGCAAGAAAGCGCGAAAGAGCGCGATAAAGATGGATGGCGAGGGAGGGGGGTTGGATAAAAGAGAAAGGAATCGGGCAGAAAGAGAGAACAGGGGAGTCCCTGAGACAGATGTCACCCTCACCGCAGATTGATGGCTCTTGGCCGGATTCCACGCCAAGCTTTGACCCCGCTGTCCTTTGCAGTAATTTATAGGTGACGTTTTTAAAGATTTAAGCACTATTTTGTGGCCATCATGGCCTCGGACAGAGAACGACCTTCTAATGCAGGGTCACAGTCGGGCTGGAGCTAAAAATCGCACACATGCAGATCTGACAGTCCGGGACTGAATGCGAGCATTTGTTGTTTTATTCTCACAGGCCAGCTTGATTAATTAAAAACCTTGTTTGTTTTAAGGATGTGGGTTTATTTTAAATATACAGTGCGAGTGTGTATGACATTCTGAGTAATAACTTTCAGCTCGAAACATAGAGGGCTGGAAAGAGGACGTGTAGGGGGACTAGACACCCTGTGCAGCTTTTGGCTGTGTATCCAGTGGACCCAGCTGGGTCTGGTGTTGGCTGAGGTATATGAGAGGCCCTTATGTGTGCAGCAGTGGCTCGTGATCGGGGGGAGCCTCTCTAGCACATCATCACTCATTTGCAATTTAATGGCCCCAGAGATCACCCTTTCCTCACCCCACCAGCCCATTCCCAGCATGGCAAAGCTTATTAGCAGAGGTTTTAAATAATAATCTCAAGTGAATCTACTGCCCTATCCTTCCCCTTTCAAGATGCCTGGTCAGTGTGGTCCACCAGGATGGCACTAAAAAAGAGCTCTTTTGTTTTTTCTGGCAGGGTTCAGATCGAGCCAAGAGATGTCTATAACACCTGGAGAGAGTTACCTGTTAGTATTCCCATTCATCTAAATTAATAAAATATCCATTTCATAAGTTCATTTGATTTTTTTTTTTTTAAGAGCCTCAATCTATCTATCATTTGTTTGTTCTATCCATCTATCTATCGTTCATTTGTTCTATCTATCATTCGTTCGTTCTGTCCATCTACCTGTCGTTCGTTTGTTCTATACATCTATCTTTGTTTGTTTGTTCTATCCATCTGTCTATCTTTGTTTGTTTGTTCTATCCATCTATCTTTGTTTATTCTATCCATCTGTCTATCTTTGTTTGTCCATCTATCATTTGTTTATTCTTTCCATCTGTCTATCATTTGTTATATCTATCTACCTATCATTCGTTCGTTCTGTCCATCTACCTGTCGTTCGTTTGTTCTATCATCTATCTATCTATCGTTTTTTGTTTATTCTATCCATCTATCTATCATTTGTTATATCTATCTACTGTTCGTTCGTTCATTTGTTCTATCCATCTATCTGTCGTTCATTTTTCTATCCATCTAGCTATCTTTGTTCATTTGTTCTATCCATCTATCGTTTGTTTGTTTATTCTTTCCATCTGTCTATCATTTGTTATATCTATCTACCTATCGTTGGTTTGTTCTATCCATCTATCTGTCGTTCGTTCTAGCTGTCTATCGTTCATTTGTTCTATCGTTCCTTCGTTTGTTCTATCCATCTATCTATCATTTGTTATATCTACCGTTTGTTCGTTCATTTGTTCTATCCATCTATCTGTCGTCCGTTTGTTCTATTCATCTATCTATCGTTTGTTTGTTCTATCCATCTATCATTTGTTATATCTATCTAGCTATCGTTCATTCATTCTATCCATCCACCTATCGTTTGTTTATTCATTTGTTTGTTCTATCCATCTATCTATTGTTTGTTTGTTCTATCCATATATCTATCATTCATTTGTTCTATCTATCTATCGTTCGTTTATTCGTTCTATCCATCTGCCTGTCATTCGTTTGTTCTATCATATATCTATCATTAATTTGTTCTCTTTTGTTTGTTTGTTTGTTCGTTCTATCCATCTACCTGTCGTGTTTGTTCTATCAATCTTTGTTTGTTTGCTCTATCCGTCTATCTTTGTTTGTTCTATCCATCTATCTATCATTTGTTTGTTTGTTCTATCATCTATCATTTGTTAAATCTATCTACCTATCTTTCATTCTATCTATCTATCGTTCGTTTGTTCATTTGTTCTGTCCATCTATCTGTCGTGACTTGTTTGTTTGTTCTAGCCATCTATCAATCTTTGTTCGTTTGTTCTGTCTATCTATCTATCGTTTGTTTGTTCTAGCCATCTATCTATCTTTGTTCGTTTGTTCTATCCATTTATCAATCTATCATTTGTTATATCTATCTACCTATTGTTAATTCATTCTATCCATATATCTATCGTTCGTTTGGTTGGTTGGTTGGTCGGTCGTTCTGTCTATCTTTCTGTGGCTTTCTAGTTACAGTTAAATGAATTTCTTAAAATTATAATCTTTGATTTTGTTTGGAAATATTATTTTTGCAATCCTACTGGCATAAATATTAGGCTCTTCATCTTTAAGAAATAAACAGTGTATTTTTGCTTTGTTTTTCTAAGAAAGTGTCTTATAGTTTAAATTCATGACTCTGTTTTCCCTGGAGACTCCCAGTCGATTCAGACATATTTAGACCTGTCTGGAGGTAGCAGACTACATTATGGTTCTCTACGGAACATTATGGCTTTGTAATAATGTTCCAGGCTTTGATGACACTGATAACTATGACTGGCTAACAATGCTGCTTTCAGTAGGCAAATCATCTAGTCTATGCAGACTACTCTCTCATTTAATTCCCATGTCATACCCACGTGTAGTTGCACGCTGCTACGCTACCTCGGATGCTCTGCCCGAGGGCATTAAATTCACAAAAAAAGACTTGAAATTGAAGCTCTGCAGTCCTACTTATTTAAGGAGAGAAAGATAGTGTAGGGTTGCTCTGCCAAACGGATAAATATTACGAGTTTTGAGGATTGTAGAAACGCTTTCCACCGTGGGCCTCCTCACCCTGAGCAGCTTAGCTGTCCTCTTTTTAAAAGAGTGAGGAACATGGGTATCAGCGTGAAGCAGCCGCGAGGGCCTTCACAGCATGCGTCTGTGTGCATGTGCAGGATTTTAGGAGAGCAGCCATAATGCTCTGTTTCCTGTAGAGAGTCAGCTTGACTTCCTGTCTGGGCCGTGCTCATGTTGGAAAGGATATCGAGCGTGCGTTTGATAAAACATTGTCTGTTTACAAATCCTATTATGCACGTTTGCTGTGTCCTTGGAGTTGATTGCCGGTCCATGTTAGCTTTAGTAAACGTCTTAATTGTGTTAAATGGATAGAAAGGCTGGCAGATTAGAAGCCATTAATGAGCGTTGTGTGAGCGTGCGTATTCCCGAGATGCCACTTTTGTTGGGTTGGCAGGCGAGGAGGGAGAGAGTATGCCAGCGTCACCTTGAAACTCAAAAACACTGGAGAAACAGGTCATTGTGTCTCTGCTGAAAAGAGGTACACATCGCTCTCTCTCGCTTTCTCACTCGCTCTCCGCACCCTTTACAATCTCTTTGGATTCTCTCTCTCCCTCTCGCTCTCCCTTTCCATCTGAACAGTAGATAAGCTCACTGAGGGAGAGTTTAAAGGACTCTCCATTTGTGTATAAATAGCTTAGGATGAATTATTGAGGGACCCAGGGTTACTAATAATCCCCCTGGACCCATCCGACAATGACATAGAAGATAGAGGGAAAACAATTACACTGGGTTCCTCCTGAGGAGGACTGGGTGGAAGGGTGGAGGAGGAGAGGGGGGTGCAGACGGAGACGCCGCAGAAGCCCCTCACCGACTTCCCGTCTTGGCTAATAAAGCCAATTAAGTCGGTAGAATCAATGGGCATGCGAGCGGTCCCGGAAAGAGGAGGCATAATGATTCATGTCCTCCGCCCGGAACGTCCCGTCCCTTTTGTCCACGCGGCCAGGAGGACAGCGGGACACTGACGGGATGAGACAAGGGGACCGCGGGGGAATATTAAGGAGCTGTTTGTGTCTGCTGGTGTCAATGCAAGGACGGCACCGATAGGGTAAGAGGTGCAGTCAGACAGGCCGGTCACCCTGCCACACAATCGCTCGCTTTCGGCAGGCCGGTCTCTGCGCTCTAGTCTGTCTGCGCTTCAGCTCTAGCAGGTGGATCTTGGGTGCGTCTCAAAAGCCGGACCTCTGCGGATGCGTATGAAGCAAGGTTGTCTGTAATATTTAAAAGAGGTATCCGTTATTTTATGCTTTATGTTTGGGTGTTTCTTCAACTTTAGGGTTGATTTTTATTAAAAAAGAACATATTTCAACTGTATTTTGTTATGTTAAGATAACATTAAAATGATTTATCATGCATTCATCTATTTTTTCCTACTTTTCAAATGTCTTTACTGTATAGATTTTATTATTTTGTCATCAGTTTTGTGTGAAAATATTATTTCATCATGGGTATTTAGGATGTCTTAAAGGTTAGCTATTGAAATTAGACTCAGGAAGAGAGTTAGCCATTGTATGCAGTATGTTGTCAAATACTGATGCATGAGTGTATATATACTGTTAGACATTGCTAGGAATAATTATATATGTACTAATGAGTGTAGGTATGAAAGTTATTTGGTAACACTTTACAATAAGGTCTCATTTGTTAACATTATTAACTAACAATGAGTAATGCATTTGTTATAGTATTTATTAATCTTTGTTAATGTTAGTTAATAAAAAATACAGTCCTTCGTTGTTTATATGTTAACAAATACAACTTTTGATTTTAATAATGTATTAGTAAATGTTGAAATTAACATTGACTAAGTTTAATAAATGCTGTAGAAGTATTGTTCATTCCTTAGTTCATGTTAACTAAAGTAGTTAACAAATGCTAACTAATGAAACCTTATTGTAAAGTGTTACCAGGTATTTTTCACAGACAAAAGTGTCACAGTTATTGAAACACCTGCAAAGCTGAATTTTCAGCATCATTACTCCAGTCTTCAGTGTCACACGATACTTCAGAAATCACTGAGTTACATTTCTTATTATTATCAATGTTGAAATCTTTTCTGTATTAGCTTTTTTTCAGGATTCTTTGGTAAAAATGAAAGTTCAAAAGAACAGCAATTCTTTATTCGAAATAAAAACTTTTTTAACTTAAGAATTTTTACTGTCACTTTTGATCAATTTAATGCATTCTTGCTGAATAAATGTATTCATTTCTTTAAAAAAAAATCTTACTGACAAACTTTTGAAGGTAGAGTATGTGTGTCAGTTATTTTCTGGATTTGTCAAATATCACGAGGTTCATGGTATTTTGTCTTAATAAAAGACTTGCAAGAGCCTCAAGTGGTTAGTCTCATGTCTTGAATTTGCAAACTCTTCAAGCGCAATTGTACATTCCGCTTTGTTATCAGAGTTATGCCTTTGAAATATTCAGTACTTCATCTGGATGGAGCACAAATCTGACCAAAAAGTCAAAAGGTTGTCTGCAGAACTGAAAGTGTACATAATAATTTCAATAAGCTTTCACTTTGTTTGCAGAATTAACTACAATTTCATACCAAAAGTCAAAAGTTTGGTTTGTTACACCATGTCCAGCGACAAACAATTTGTCTGTCAACACCAGATGTGACTTTGAGACGTGATAAAGTCAATCAAAAATCACAGCCAGTCAGAAGAGAGCGAAGGCAGGCTCTCTCGGCAAGCTCCCAGCACTCGCAACGAAATGGATAAGTACATAATCAAATTCATGAATATTACACCATTTTAACTTTACTGAAAATATTTACTGAGTTACTGAAACCATTTTTGTCAATAAACTTGTCTGTTCACAATGAGTTGACAGTTTGAACGTTCCTGTTTCCTTTCATTTTTTTGAAGATCTGAGGTAAATTGTCCATTGTTGCTTTCTGTGCGGCTATAAAAGACACACAAAATGATATTCAAACTCACATTAGACACTTTTAACATTAAATAACACATAAACATTACCTGAGATTATCATTGCCATACTTTGTGTTGTTGTTCCATAATGGCTGGTTAGGACAAAAACTCTGATTAACATAGAAAAAAGATACCTTATATCGTGTGTTGTGGTGTCACGTCTAGTTAGGATACAGTGTTACACTACAGATGATTTATAGAGCAGATTGCAGATGTGAATGATTTTATTAGTGACAAAAATGGCTGTGCATGAAACATTTTCAGGGCTAAAGCGCACTCGTAGCATTGCCCATCTCTCTGACCCTGCCAGTGGGAAGGATGTTGATTTGTAAACCGCTGTGAAATGCCACATTACTGGTTTGATTAGTCATGTGACTTGGCAGCACATTTACGTAAACCTTGACTTTACTGCCTTCCTGCATGACATCTCGCTAACAAGCTCTCAGTATTAAACACACTCCCTTACATCTTTGCTCTAACAATACTATATTTGGTAAGCCAAAGATATTTTCTACCCTCTTTTAGTGCAACCTTCAGTTCTTGTATTTCAGAGCCTGGCAGACGGGCTTATCCTTGATACTTCGGTGAAGCCCCACAGAGCCAGGATGTAATTGACTGTCCACTTCTGAACACCACACAGCTGAATTTTCTATTATCTGTCCAAAAGGTGATGTAAATTCAATTCAAAAAGGCTTGGTCGAATTAAGCAGTGTGCGCGTGTGAGAAAAGACGGTAGAGAGACAGAGAAAGACTTGCCTTATAGTGTTATACTGTATGTGTGAAGATGTATTGATGAGCGTGAATGGAAAATAGTCGGTGTAGGTTTGCGTTTATAGTCCCTTTGTATTAATGCGTGTGTGTGTGTGGTTGTGTTGTTAATTGTGAGACTGTTAACACACGAGCCTGAATGAGTGTTAGGAAGTGTGGAGCTGTATTTATTGCATGTACTGTAGTGTGCGTTCATACTGTCTCTGGATCCTTTGGGAGTATGGAGTGGGGGGGACTGTGTCCTAATGATGCGTTTTCTACACCATTGATTCAGTAGCTCTGCTCCACAGTAAATCCTTCACATGCAACACATTAGAGCCTAGGCTTTTTCCTCCGCCAATCGATTCACAGAACTTACAGCCCTTCCTCTTTTCTCCTGTCCTCCGTTCTGCACTCGTCTCCATTGCTTTGTGCTCCGCATTTTGCCTTTTTCTTTTCCTAAAGAAAGTAACAGTGAAAAGAGTTCCTTCCTTCCTTGCTTCCTTCCTTCCTTCCAGGTTCCTTTACCCTTTCCTATTTCCAGTAAATAGATTCAATGACAAGACCGATTTTTGAATCTTGATTTTCTTTTTTCCTATTTTCCATTTTTTTTTTCACATACTTGTTTCTTTCCTTTTCCCCTTCCTTATTATTTTCCTTTATCATTCTTTTCTTTTGCTTATTTTCCTTTTTATTTATTTCTTTCCTTTGCTTTACCAGTTCCTTTTCCTTTACATGTCATTTTCCTGTTTTCCTTTACCTATCCATTTGCTTTACCCTTTGCATTTCCTTTTCTTTCTCCTTTTTTTCTTGTCCTTTTCTTGTACCTTTTGCTTTTCATTTTCCTTTACCTGTTCCTTTCCCCTCATTTTCATTAGTTTACTTTATTTTACCTTACTCTACCCTTTTTTCCCCTTGTCTCTTAAGTTGACTCTTATGTTCAAAAGTTTGGGGCTGGCAAGATTTTTTTAAATGTTTTTGAAAGTATCTTATGCTCACCAAGGCTGTGATGATAAAGCTAAATTTTCAGCATCATTACTCTCGTCTTCGGTATCACGTGATCCTTCAGAAATCATTCTAATTTTCGAGACTGTCCTCCAAAAAATGACCCTACAGGTCGTTTTTTCAAGCACCTTATTACGACCTATATACGACCTACATTTAAATGCAATGTGTGGACTTTTTACACAGCCCCTTACCTGCCATTTGTCCTATTTCCATTTAGCAAAACTCATTTTTTTTATTAACGACTACACCACCCCAAACCTAAACTTAGTGATTTTTAGTGCATATACACTTCATGAGCACATGCGTTTCCTGGGATCGAACCCACGATCGCATGATCACATAATTGCATATTGTTGTATATTGCAATGCTCTACCAATTGAGCTACGCGACACCCGAAATATGACGCAGATAAAAAATGCATTAAAATGAGTCCTGTTGACGATAGGGGTGCAACTTTAGTAAATGTTCCTATGGGTCGTATTCCAGGGAAGTGACAATTTCATATTTTCAGATTTTCTGATTTGGTAATCAAGAAATATTGTGCTGCTTAATATCTTTGTGGAAACCTAGACACATTTTTTCAGTACAATGTAACTCACCCTAAAAGAAAGTGTAACCTTAATTTAATTGAAATTAAATTAATTAAATATATATATAAAAAAATATATATATATAAAAAAATCTTACTGACCCCAAAATTTTGAATTGTAGTGTATGTCATGTCATTGGGGAGTTCAGCTCATACTGCCATCTCTCCAAGATTATTTTTTTCCACGGCAAGGGTGCAGCAGTGGAGAATCCAGGTTTAGCATTAAAGCCCATTAGAAATGCATCCACCGACCTCCTCAAATATTCCCTCACACTACCACTTCATTCCACTGGAATAATATCACTCAAGGAGAGGACTCATTAGTCCTAGAAACAGCTCCTGAATATTTAAGGCCTATTTTATTGAATCAAAAAAGAAAAGCTTGACGTGGTTTCGGCACAGTAATTGAAGATCGCTCTCATTCTCTCTCACTTTCTCTCTCTCTCTCAGATTACTCTCTGAGCTCATATTGCTGTCTTCAAAGTGCATTTTTATTTAATCAGGGGTTTACTGCTTCCAATTAAATATTTTAAGAAGACATGTTGTTTGGAGGTGGGGGCAGGGTGGAGTGGCGCAAAGGTGTCCTAGGGTACTTCAGGAGACCTTGAATTCTCAGACCTTGGAGGACAGTTTATTCAAATTACCCAAGGTCTACGGGGATACTCGTGTTAAAGGGAGGAGGGGGAACTTTGGGAATTTGGTACCTTTGCTCAATCTCTACCACCATGAAAGCGATACACGCTATCGCAGACACGCTTGTCAGGCACGGCCACTAAAATGACATGAACAAACATGACAGTGCTTGGAAACACTTTTTGGAACAATAAATGTTTGATCAACACATATTGATTTGAGCACACACAAACCGCAGCTGGAAATGTCTCAGCTTACCTGGTGTGTTTATGCCAGTTTGTTTGTTGGTTGTTTTTGGTGCACTAGTGATTATTGCCCAAACAGTCTTGGGTTATTGCCCTCACAGAAACTTTTGAAGATGAATGCTTTTTTGGCCAGATGATCAATTGGATTATTTGCAGTGGCAGGTATAAATAATGACAGTAATAAGCAAAAACAAGTGAAGGAGCAGCTGTAATTTATTATTCATATCATGAATCCCAATTGTTATAAATGACGCCTGCATTATTCCATTGCCCTCTCCTTTACTCTCGAAACCAATTGTACACATAAACCCTAAAGGCTTCTAGTGAAATACTGATCCAACACATTTTTTTCCACTAGTACAAAGGCTACTGAAACCACCACCTTTGATTTGAGATTTATGTGTGTGTGTGTGTGTGTGTGTGTGTGTGTGTGTGTGGATTACAAAACATTGATATTTCCATTTACAGACCAAAATTCTTATGTATTTGGAGGGATTTGTTTACTGTTTCAAAACTATATTTGTGTTATTGACATTTTCTAAGCATTCTTTAAAATGTAAAAAAGCTGAAGAATTCCAATTTATTTAGAGGAGTAGGAAAAAACGTAGAAATTTGTTTTACTTCTCTTTGAAAGCGTTAAAAGTATTTTTTGTGTAATATCACATGAAAAGATGTTATAATTCTGAGCAAAGCAAGTCATTGTAGTGATTGCAAGGTGAACAATGTACTGAAATTCCTCTTCTTCTTTTCTCTACAATTAATTCAGCCTGAACTCCTTAACAAACAGCCTCTATTCATTTCAGCCTTAGGTGTGCTGTTAATTTTTGTAATTAATTTAAAGTATTTTTTACACTACCGTACAAACGGTTGAAGTCGGTAAGAAGTCAGAAGTCTCTTCTGCTCACCTTGGCTACATTTATTTGATTAAAAATACATTAAAAACAGAAATATGCAATTTAAAATGGGGTGGGGGGCAGGATTCTTTGAAGAATAAAGTTCAAAAGAACAGTGTTTATTTGAAATAGAAATTTTGTTAAAATGTAAATGTTTGCCACTTTTTGATCAATTTAATGCACCCTTGCTAAATAAATCTTACTGACCCTAAACTTTTGAATTCTTAACACCTTTTAAACTTTAAGTCTGAAATGTTCCATTAAAGGGTTAGTCCACCCAAAAATGAAAATAATGTCATTTATTACTCACCCTCATGTCGTTCCACACCCGTAAGACCTTTGTTAATCTTCAGAACGCAAATTAAGATATTTTTGTTGAAATCCGATGGCTCCGTGAGGCCTGCATTCAAAGCAATGACATTTCCTCTCTCAAGATCCATTAATGTACTAAAAACATATTTAAATCAGTTCATGTGAGTACAATGGTTCAATATTATAAAGCGACGAGAATATGTTTGGTGCGCAAAAATTAAAAAAATTCCGATTTCAAAACACTGCTTCATGAAGCTTTGGAGCGTTATGAATCTTTTGTGTCGAATCCGCGGTTCGGAGCGCCAAAGTCACGTGATTTCAGCAGTTTGTCGGTTTGACACGTGATCCGAATCATGATTCTAACCCTTTAAAATTGATTTAAAAACGATGATGTCATTGTAATATTTATACACACTCAATCATGATTGACCTTTTTTGCATTTATTTACAAATAGAATTGGCCCTTTCTTTCCAACGCTATCTCACGACCAATTCGTACGTATTTTACGAGGTGGCTAATTCGTACAACCTCACAGTACGAATTCATATGATTTGTCTAAACCCCAGTGACGGGTAGGTTTAGGGGCGGGGTTAGGGGTAGGTCATTCTTACAAATTCATACGAATTTGGCAACTCGTTAAAATTTGTACGATTTAGCAAAAAACTTACTAATTCATATGAGTGAGCCACCTTGTAAAATACGTACGAATTGCCGTGAGATCAGGTTGTTCTTTCTTGTATATTTAAACGTATTAGTTCTCATGCTGTGAGACTGAAAACAAGATATACTGAGTGTCATGACATTGACAGAGTGTATGGTGGTTCTGATGCGGCATGTCATTACAGCTACAACACAACTACACAGTAACTACAGACTAAAACCTACGCTTGTCTAAACTGTAATACTATTCTTTTGCAGCCTAGTATTTCCTTCATTAATGTTTTTGTAGCAATTGCTCATCACAAAGTCTGACCCAAGGCACTGTGAATAGAGTCAGGGCCGATGATCACCATGGTGACTGGGATGTAGTACTGAAATACAGAAGATATGTGTCACTAATAATGTGCAACTGGTAAAGGGCTTTGTAGGATGGCATTTTCATAAATGTTGTTAAAACTGTGTATACTGAAACACTTGTGGAATGGGAGTCAGGCCTCCCAACAAGTCATCCATTCATGCCAGCACATAAAAATATTGGTTTATCTTTATAACTATCAGCTACATTTATATATAATTTTTCATTGTTACAAGGTGGTGCTTTTTTTTTTTCTTTATAAATTGTTGTAATTCATCATTCTTGTATTTCAGGATAAGGCTAAATATATTTCTAATCCAGATTAGATTTCACTAGTTGATTGTGAATCTGATTTATTTTATTGCTGAGCTAAAAAGTGCTTTTCTGAAAGTGTCCAGGGTGGTGACAGTAGAGTGAAGACACTTTGGCCACATTTTGTTAACTTCAAAGGATTTTAGATAAATTTCATTCTTTTTCTAATCATTCTTTCAGATATTTTACTTTGCTTCTTAGTATATATCTCCAGATTTGTGTGTGTGGTCCTAGTCTATGTTGTGGGGACATTTTTTGGTCCCCATGAGGAAAATGGCTTATAAATCATACTAAATTATGGTTTTTGAAAATGTAAAAAGGCAGAAAGTTTTCTGTGATTGGGCAGGTTTAGGGGTGGTGTTATAGGATAGAATATAAAGTTTGTGCTGTATAAAAATCATTATGTCTATGGAATGTCCCCATAACACATGTGTGTGTGTGTGTGTGTGTGTGTGTGTGTGTGTGTGTGTGTGTGTGTGTGTGTGTGCGCGTGTGTGTGTGTGTGTGTGTGTGTGTGTGTGTGTGCGTGTGTGTGCGTGTGTGTGTGTGTGTGTGTCCCTTAAGGGTGTCTGCAGAAGGGGAGATAAGACGCTACTGTAGGACACTAGTGGATAGTGTTCACAGAATCCTGGTGATCTTATCTTTTCTCTACTTTCCTTTCTCCTACTTTCCTTCATCCTTTCTTCTTCCTTGTCCTGCAATTTTCACAGCATGCATGTTTCACATCTATAGGGTTAGACTAAGAGGGAGTGAATTGTCCCCCAAATCATGCTTCTGTCTTGTTTTATCAGAGTCAAGAATTTAGTATGAAATGCCTTGTAAATATTTTGGTGCGAAGTTATCACTTGGTACAAAACTTTCTTGTTAAATTATATACACTACAGTTCAAAAGTTTGGGATCAGTAAGATTTTTTTTTTTTTAAGAAATTGATACTTTTGATCAGTTTAATGCATCATTGCTGAATAAAAGAAAGAATTTTAAATTGTTACAACAGATTTCAAATCAATGCTGTTCTTTTAAACTTTCTATTCATCAAAGAATCTTGAAAATGTATCACAGCTTTTTTCAACATTGTAATAAGATAATAAGAAGAAATGTTTCCTGAGCACCAAGTTAGCATATTGCTGTATTCTTTGGCTTATGCATTTTGCAGAATTACATAAATTCTAAAATTTACAGAATTAATACATTTCGTTTTTCTTTTCTTTTTTTTTGTAAGAACATTACGTTTAATTTTGTAAGATACAAATTTTGGTTGTGCTTGGCTGCCATTTGATGTCTAATGTAAAACCTGGATTTTGAACCACTTTTTAAAGTTTCTCTAAGTCATTTTTTATTTGTTTGTTTGTTTTATTTTTCCAGAGTACTTGGAGACATGCCCTGATGTTCAAATGAAACCTACGCCTCTGACAAACCTCAGAGACTCTATTCGTTCTTCTGTTATTTTCACAAACCTCCAGCTTTTCCTCCGAATCCCCTCCATTACCATCCGACCGTTGTTTTATCTTCACTGCTCCCTTTGTACTGTTTTTTTTTTTTCTCTTACATTCTCTCTCTGTTGTCCTTAAAGTGCTGTCTTGACCATACAGAAAGAAACAATATTGCTTTTAGAGGACAAACAAATAGAGGCTCTCCATTATCTTTCCGTTCATCCCGTATATTTGTGCGCGTTTGCTTGTGTGTGCGCGCTACAACGCTTGTCAAGTGGGACAGGGAAGCATGCACAAGTGTCCCATGAGAGCTCTAGCCCGTTCTATAACATGACAGGCCCTCAGAGGAGCGCGCCAAGCTGTCACACTGAGCTCTCCCCAACGCTAATGAGTCAGAGTTAATTAAAAAACCCAGTCAGGACTGCGGGAGACACACACATCGACGCACACACTTATACGCAAGCGTACATGGGCTCACCCAACCTGGCCAGGGTTAAACACACAGAGTGGACAGCGGGGAAGAATATTGCTGATTCATGCTGTAGCCTCAGGGGGCCCGTGTGTGTGGACGTCAGCGCGTGAGTCCCTTGTGTGTGTTTAGCGTCCCTGCGGCATTGGGGCTTTTATGGGGAGGCAGGGAGAAAGCTACGCTACTGCTGCTCTCACAGTCTTTTTACTTAGTTCCCTTTCTCCTTTCTGAGGTCACGCTTTTCTTTTAGTATCTACCAAAATAGTTAACAAAATAGTAATCTACTAGATGGACCTGACATGGCAGCGCTTCAACATTGCGCTTTGGGCGACCCAAGTTCGAGTCCCAAATTTCTCGATCCCATCTCCCTCCCTCTCATACTTCACTTCTTCTTGTCTACTCAATAAGGGGAAAATCTTAAAGAAGGATAAAAATGAAACTACTGCTGTCATTAAAAAAGGAGCTAAACAAAATTAAAGAGAGATTCTGAAAGCTTTTTATATTGCATGAAAGAAATCTCTGTACTTTAGATGTGGTCTCATTAGTTAAGATTGGTTAATGAATTAGCTACTACACTTTAAAAAGAATTGTTGGTTTAACTTAAAGTAAGTTACCTGGTTGAAATTAAAAATTCGGATTAATACAATGAAAGCGATTGGTTCAGACAACAGAAACTCAAAGTATTATGTTAAATCAATTGCCTTCATTGTGAGGCCTGCATTGACAGCAAGATCACTTCCTTTTTCAATGCCCAGAAAGCTACTAAAGACATGTGACTACAGAGGTTCAACTGTAATATTATAAAGCGACGAGAATACTGTTTGTGCAGCAAAAATTAAATAACGACTTTATTCAACAATATCTAGTGATGGGCAATTTCAAAACACTGTTTCATGAAGCTTCGATGCTTTACAAATTTTTTGTGTTTTGAATCAGTGGTTCAGTGTTTTGAAATCGCCCATCACTAGATATTGTTGAATAAAGTCGCTATTTGGTTTTTTTGGCACTCAAAAAGTATTCTCGTCGCTTTATAATATTAAGGTTGAACAACTGTAGTCACATGAACTGTTTTAAATATGTTTTTAGTAGCTTTCTGTAGCAGGCGCATGATATTACATGATATTCCTATTAAATAGGAAAAATATTGAAACTCTTTGGTCATTTTTTAACGAGATGCTAACGGTCTAATCAGATTCAATGAACTATGCTAAGCTATGCTAAAAGTGGTACCGCCAGATCCGGAGATCGGCTGAATGGATTCGAAAACGGTAAAACTCAACTGTTTAACTCTAGGGGAGCTGGAAAATGAGCCTATTTTTTAAAAAAGTGGAGTGTTCCTTTAAGGCAACCAGGTAACTTACTTTTTTTAGGTTAAACCAACAATTCTTTTTTAACAGTGCATGAGCTAACAATGAGCAATCATTTTTTTAATCTTTGTTAACGTTAGTAAAAATCATTGTTCATGTTAGTTCACTGTGCGTAAACATATGTTAACAAATACAATTTTGGATTTTAAAAATGTATTTGTAAATGTTGAAATTACCATTGACTTAAGGTTAATAAATGCTGTAGAAGTATTGTTCATTTTTAGTTCATGTTAACTAATTATATTTAACAAATTAAATCTTGTTTTAAAGTGCTACTGAAATCTCATGTAAACTTTTCATAATTTTAGGTTGTTTGTACAATAACTACGGAAGCAGTGGTTAACATGGTAAATTTTTATAAGGGTTGATTTTCTTTCATCACCAAAATGGTTTTATGTTCCTTTTTTGTTAAAAAGAAAAGATTAGCATCTTGCTGCAACAAGGGTTTGTTTGAAAATAAATTAACGTTTTAATTTTCCATTTTGGTTGGCAATCAGTCTTTCCATCTTATCGTCGTTTGTGACACTATTAGCATGCAGGCAGAAATGTCAGCAGCAGATTATCATGTTTACTCAGCATATTAATATATTAGCATTTTTTTAATATTAATGCAAGATTAGCATAAACATTAGCATCCATTAACATGCTTTTGCATATTCAAATTTGCTTACTTCATGTACAAATGCGACGCTAATCGTTTCAGCTTTTGTTCAGTGGTTATTCCACTCTATTCCTATCCCAGTGGGATTTTTGATTAAGTAGACGCTGAAAAGATTCACGGTTGTTTTTAGCAAACTACTTTAGCAGGGTGAGATTAGCATCACGTGAGAGTGAGTGCTTGTTCGTAGAGCTGCATGTTAACACAAATACACATTGATGCAAGTTAGGGCAGATGTTCTGAGGAGGGACAGGAAGATTGTCGTCTTGTCACACTGAACTTAAAGAAGGAGACGTAAGTTGCAGCAAGCCATGAAAGCTGAGAAAAAGATCCTATCGCATCAGGCGTGCTTGGATGAACTGTCTCGTTATCTCACTCTTTCTTCTTACAGATTTTCTCCATAACTTTTTGTTGTTGTTGTTGTTTGGCTTATCCTTGCATTATGCAGCAAATTTTGTTAATTCTAACCTGCTAGAATTTGCAAATCTTGCTTATTGTTTTTCTAAGGAACTTAAAAACCAGTGCTGCATTGTCTCTAAATCTCACATTTGTTGATGTACACATGCATGTGCATGTGTTTTTAGGTCTCAAAACTTAAACATTTGGTGCTCTGTAATGTATTGAACATTGTAGTTGTGAATTTTGCTCATTTAAATGGCATCAAGATAATATTATCTAGTATTTTGTTGAAATCCCAGAGGCATCATTCACATGACTAATGAATATTTATGAATTATTATTATAGTATAACAAAAAATGTAATTAATTAATGAAAATAAATTGTTACGATAAATTATTAATGCATTGTACCATTATAACACATTTAAAATGTTGCTAAAAGCATTTTGTTTTATTTATGGGGCCAGTAAAAATGTTCTCACCTGTAAAAAATACATAATTTATATAGGGTGAATTCAGGTTGATTGGGACACTTTTTCCAAGTCATCTCAATGGCAAAAAGTTTCCCAATCTCACACACACATATATATATGCTCACACATATTTAATTGGTTGGATAATATAATAATATAACTGTCTGTACATAATTTTTATATAATTTTACATAATGTTCAATATTCTGAAGAGTGTTAGTATGAATGCTTTTTTTTTTTTTTTAAACAAAAAAATAATAATCATCAGCTATTTTTTATTGGCCAAAATATCTCAAAGTGCATCCTCATTGTCTGTCAAATTAATGAGCAAGCATACACAAACATACACTGTTAAATGTTGATACCAGCAAGGCCTTGTAGTCAGAAAATTAAAAGAAGCTGCATATTTTCTTCCACACACACACACACACACACACACATACACACACTCTTGTATTTGCGCACGCTCTCCTTCTTTCTCTGGGGAGCGTGAGTGTGTATGGCTGTGGGCATGTGCTCTCAGAACCTCTTCATCTCTCTTCTTTCTTTTATGTCTCTGTGTCTGCTACACAAATGTAATAATATTGTTTTTCTTTCCTGGGTTGGCGAAAACAATATGAAGGTAGAGAGCCCAGCTCTTCTCAAACAGACACCTGCTTGTGTCTCAACCTCTCTGACCTGTCTTTAATTTATCTCTGTCTCTGTTATTTCCTCTCTCAGGCTGTGCCTTCCTCACATACTGTGCAAGAGAATCGGCGCTAAAAGCTCAGACCGCACTTCACGAGCAGAAGACGCTACCTGGGGTAGGTCATCGCGGTCAAACCGCCACATAAATACATGCACAAAAAAACACGTGCACACTAGAACAAATGGGTAGTTGACACAAAATACTTTTGGGAAGTTTGCCATGTGACATGCTAAACAATCTAAAACTATTTTTATAGCTTACATTAATTAAGATCCAACATGGAATATTTGTACTTAAAATTAAATATACTTATATTCAGTTAAGATGCATTGATCAAAAGTACAGTAAATATGTTTAAAAGTTTACAAAAGTATTCTATTTCAAATAAATGCTGTTCTTTTGAACTTTGTTCAAAGAAACCTGAAAATGTGCTTCTGTTTCCACAAAAATATTAACTGTTGTCAGCATTCATAATAATAAGAAATGTTTCTGCAGCAGCAAATCAGCATATTAGAATGATTTCTGAAGGATCATGTGACACTAAAGACTGGAAAAATCAGCTTTACCATAACAGGAATAAATTACGTTTATTTTATAAATAAATTTTAATCTATTAAAACAGAAAACTGTTATTTTATATATTTTAAAAATTATATTTTTTAAATTGTAATAATATTTCACAATGTTACTGTATTTTTGATCAATTGAATGGTTGTGTGTGTGTGTGTGTGTGTGTGTGTATATATATATATATATATATATATATATAGTGCAATGTTATGTGTCATCTACCCAAATTTACATGTAAGTACATTTTAAATTTTAAACACATTATATGCAGGTTTGGCTAGAAGATTTATTTCTGTATATTTCTTGCTGTATATCTCAAAAAGTTAGCCCTCAAAAAATGCTAATTCTTCTTCTTTGGCTGCATTTTCAATGCCGTTCACTCTCTTCTCATACTCTTCCTTCCTTTCCCTCTCTATCTCTCTCTCTTTCTTTCTGGAAGAGCCTTGTACCCAAGGGCAAGAACTACACAGCACCACATTAGAGCTGGCCTATTTATAGTGTCTTTTAGTGTCTCTGAGCATGTGTGTGTGTGTGTGATCGTGCCGTATGAATGTCTGCAGGCACGTGTGTGTGTGTGTGTGTGTATGTATTACTCTGTCACTCCTCTTTAGGTTCAGTACAAACTTGCTGTCCCGCTCTAACATTGTTTGGTTGCAGTGTGTGCGTGTGTTTTGAAGTTTCTCCGTAAGCTCTTGCTCAGCTCGGTTTGGTGTGTTCTGTTTTAATGACGCCTCCAGGGAGAATGACAGTTGCCGTGGCGAACGGAATGCCTTTGATGCGAGTAATTATGACATCATAGATGTTGAATGCAAGGGGAGTCACTTTGCTGTAGTTCCACTTCCTTTCTATTCACTGTGTAAAAACGTGCACACAGCCATACACGTTTTGTTCACCCCCTCCACCCCCACCGCACCAGGAACGTGTAAGTCATCATGTTAGATGTTGACTGTAATAAGAAAAACCCTTGATCGTCTTATTATGAGCACATCTATTTGCACGAAATGCAAACGCAGCAGCTGCAAATGAATTCAATCGAAGGCTCTGCCTATCACAAATGTTTCATAAGAATACTAATTACCCAGAGGAACATTTTATCGCTCGGTTTGCTCATTCAGAGCTCAGGAGACTTAGAGTTCTTGGTTAGGTTTCATTTTTGTCTTTCATTTTTGTCTCGGATGTTTCTCCTATAATTTCTTAAAGGTTTAGTTTACTCAAAAATGAAAATTATCCCATGATTTACTCACCCTCAAGCCATCCTAGGTGTGTGTGACCATCTTCTTTCAGACGAACACAATCGGAGATATATTTAAAAATATCAAATCAATGCGTACGTAAGCTTGTTATTTTACTTTATTAAGTTTTAAATATGGATATTTTTCTTACAAAAACCCATCACTTTGGTTCAGAAGGCTTTTATTAAACCTCTGGAGCAATATGGATTATATTTATGATGGATGGATGCATTTTTTTGGCTTCAAAACACACCCCCTGTTCACTACCATTAGAAAGCTTGGGAGAGCCAGAATATTTTTTAAATATATCTCTGATTGTATGCATCTGAAACAAGATAGTCATATACACCTAGGATGGCTTGAGGGTAAGTAAATCATGGGATAATTTTCATTTTTTGGTGAACTATCCCTTTAAGAGATGTAAAAAGGTGAAAATGCAACGTGTAGTATGAGTATAGAGCTGTAAAATATATGTGGATAGTACAGCTGAGATCATTTGGATTTGGGAGAATTTAATGAGAAATTTTTGAGATCTTAAGCCGCTTTTCCACCATCAGGCCAAACTGTTCTCTTTGCTTAACCTTTCCGTTCCGTGCCAATCCAACCCAGCCGGTACGGATATGTTTCATTTTCCACTGTGGGGAAAATGCATTAGTCATTACCTTGGTAATGCAAGAGTTTGCAGACGATTTGAGATGTAAATAGTGGCCACGTTATGGAGGATGATCAGAAATTTCTTTTAATTTTGTTATTAATTTGTTTACGTCGCTCAAGTAGCGCGCTTAGCCAGCTACAGAGAAACTGGTAGCCAGGAAACAGGCAAGTTCGTAGTATAATTGAGATACTATTATAGTTTTTTATTGTTAATACAGTAGTCAACATTTGAAGTGGATCAAAAAAGTTAATCAAAGGAGGTTTTAGGACATTGATGAAAGGTTTTGATCCACTTTAAATGTTGACTACTATATTTTGATTTAGTTTTTATTTTTATATGTTCCATTTTCATTTTAAATTTAAAGTTTTGTCTGTCTTACTTTTATTTTAATTTTAATTAGTTATTTTAGTACAATCAAGTTAATCTAAAAGGAAATGAGAAATATTGCCTTGCCATTTTTTATTTTTTTATTTATTTTTTTTATTTCAAGGTAAAAATGTTTTTTTTTTTTTTATCATTTAAATTTTAGTTAAATATAATAACTGGAACAATCTGAGATATTTGATTGATATATAGAATATATGCAGAAATCTCCATTTGTTCCTCAATTCAGGTCATTTTTCTCTTGGGGAAACAGCTTATTTTTCTTATTGAATGAGCCATCATGGCCACTCCAAAATTGAGTAACACATTTATATTGTGAATAACAAATGCTTAAGTAAACAAAGAAAGAGAGGCAGGAAGAGAAAGAAGAATAAATAAGTCTGAAGTGATGAAAAAAGTGATTGGAACGTTTTATGTGTTTTATCTTCAGGAGAATCTTGAGCCATCCTCCATCTCTTTTCCTTTCTTTCTCTTTCTGCCCCCTCTCGGCCTTTATGCAGTAATCTCTCTCATTTTTCCACTTCACTTGACAGCTTGATGGTTTTTAGGAAAGTGGTTTTTATGTTAGAAAGTTCTGTCAAGTGCAAGAAGGCCCCCCAAGCTCAAGTCAGGAAGAGACAGAAAGAGCCAAAAAGAGTGGGCTGTTGTTGGACCTTCAAAATCACAGTTCATTGGCAGAGTCACTCCAAATGAATGATGTAAAAACACATTTGTGCCTGTTAGCTTAAAACCTGACTCTCTGTGACGGTTTCTTTTGTTTTGTTAGGGATCCACTCACTGACTAAAATTGCACAAACATTTATATTGTGCTTATCGAGCATTTCTGCCATATTTGACATCACAATATTGCAGCTATAAAGCAATGCAGGACAGAATATAGTGTTTATAGGTGTAATTTGGTTTAAGGTGTATTACCTACTGAAATGATACAGAAAATCAGCCATTTGTACCTTATATTTATGGGGGGTTATTACATATAGGTATATGATCATTTGTCATATTTTCTGGGCTATATTCTACACTTTTATACTTCGCATAATGTTATTTAAGGGTCTTAATTTAGTTTTATACAACCAATTTTCCACTCTTTCTGACCTTTAAACCAGCTGTTTTGGTACTGTATCTTTAAGACGTTTATTTGTAAATTACTTACCATGATTGATTATCCCGGCATGCAGGTTTAGTTTCATTCATGAAGTTGCTGATAATGAAATAGCCATTTATTAAGTAAACATGGGTGATCTTATGTTAATGTGCTATGATCTTTTGAATAACATTTTGCACACATCAGAACTGAAGCTTAAAGTGTAACTTCACCGATTTTCAAACCACTTTGTATTGTTACAATGTTGGCAGAATATGAAAATGAACAGTGTTTACTCGTTCTTCATGTTACCTGGAGTGATGTCTCCATATTTACGATACTTTGCGGCTTTTAGCCACTGCCTGCAAGCAAAATAACTCACTCCTGCTAAATGTTCTTGCACCCAGGAACAATACAAGTTGACACCATTATGACTAAAAGTTTTCTAAGAAGTATTTTCTACTAAAGCACAGCGGTATTTGAATAAGTGCGGTATTTGGTAAGTATATCCATAGCAGAATGCTGGGAGTGGCCTTGGACAACAACATGCCCAGTGCATTATGGGTGTTGAAGTTTGCCCAGTGCATTATGGGTGTTGAAGTATACTAAAACTGTTTTAAAAGATGACAGTTTTTGAAGCTATAATATTGTGTTTCACACAGAGATTATAGAAAGGGGGAGATTTTTTTTGTTGGGGGCGATAGCAGTGACAAGGCAGGCCATGCTCTCATGCACACAGCATTTATTAAAATCTCTTCCGGCCACTCTCATACTACAGTATGATGCCTCAGAAGCACTCTATTGATTTTGGCACTGGGCCTCATCAGCAGGAGGGTGTGTATACACACCCACAGCCGCTCTCTCGTTCACGTTTAAATACACACACGCACGAGTACAAACGGAGCAGCTATTACTCACTGGAACGCACACAAATGCAAAATGTTCACAAATACGCATTCATGCAGATGAATATTCATGTGAAAAATATTTGCAGGAGACTCAAGCTGTAATGCTTGTTGTGGCATAGCCACACACAGATACACACCATGGTTATGTTCAAAATGGAATACTACTAGTATACTGTGCATAGTATATGCTATCATTTTAAAAGTAGTGCGCAAAACAATATGAACAATTCAAACAGCTACATCGTTGTCACATTAAAATGCAAGTTAATTTCAGCAAGCACTATCCAGTTATTTCATAAATAAATCCAGTTATTTTGCATTTTTAATAATTTTAATGTTGCCATGCTGTTTTTTTTACGCCGGACTGCTTCACAAACGAGGGTCAATTCAATGCTGGATTTGCACAAAAGATTAACATGACGGCACATGCTAGTCAATGAGTTGAATCAACTCCACAGCAACTACATAAATTTATCCACTAACCGTTCAGAAACGTTCAGATGCATTCTAAAAGTTGTAACTTCTTCCTGAGTCTCTCCATCAGTGTCCGACTCCGGTTTGAACAATGTAAGGCTGAACACCGTTACTGAATCGTCATTTTGGCTGTGTGAGATTCTCCAGCTTTGTTGTTGTTGAGCAACCGAAGCGCGAGCTGTTAAAGCTCCGCCCTCTTTTGGAAAGCGGGCAGGAGCAGCAGCTCATTTGCATTTAAAGGGACACACACAAAAACAGCGTGTTTTTGCTCACACCTAAATAGGGGCAAATTTAACAAGCTGTAATAAATGATCTGTGGGGTATTTTGATCTGAAATTTCACAAACACATTCTGGGGACACTAGAGACTTATTACATCTTGTGATAAGGGGCATAATAGGTCCCCTTTAACTTACGACAGCCTGATTAAATAATGAAGTTAAAATTCAAGGTTCAGAGAAGGAGGAGGCAGGAAACCGGCGAATGTTCAATGTAAAGTTTTTGATAACGAAATTAACAAACAACAAAATGGAAGTAAGCAGCAGCCCCTCACGAACGACTACTGCATATAAACAGAATAAAACACAAAATAAATGTCCCAAACCTGGTACTCTCTAGTCACTGTCAGCACTCCTCCTTTATCCTTCCGGATCTCCTCCCTGGGACTCAAGACTGGTGTGTCACGAAGGTCTTTAACATTCGCTCCCACGACTCTCGGCCGGGTGTTCATCACTACAACATAGTTCTTGTCCGTTTGTCAGAATACTGTAAAATGTCAAGTTGATCGCATTGCATTATGGGATTCAGTATTTCACACAGTGCACTCTGGTTGCACGTTCTGGCAAATGTTGCATCATTCGGATACTCACGCATACAGAAAACTGGCACAGTATGCACTGTATACACACTGCATGCTATTTTCTTTCAGAAATAGTTAGTATTCCATTCTGAACATACCCAAAGATAAACCTACCTCACCTCACCTCCCACGTACACGCACATATTTCTAGACAAAAAATGCACACACCCACTCAAAAATATGTATTATAAAGCACGCATTCATACTCTCAAACACATAAATGGACTGTCCATTGACCCCCTAATAGTCAATACTGACAGTCTGTGGATAAGGAAGCACGACGTGGATCAATGCCTCATTTTGTAAGTCATAAAGGTGTACACACGCACACACCAGCTCTGATCTCTGTATGAACCTGAGTCATGCCTCCAGGAACAGAGATGAAATGGGAATAGAGGGAAGAAAGAGAGGATTGAAAGGCATGAAGGGAAGAAAGAAAGAAGGACAGAGGCAGGCGATGTGGCTCTTTGCTCTGATTTCTGTTCATTTACTCACTTTCTCTCTGGCGATTGTGCGATATGCTACAGACCCAGAAATCCATACCATTGACCAACCGCGTGACCTACTTTTGTGGCAGCTCTTTCAATAAGTCTGCCTACTGGTCAATATAGACCTGTTCCCCAAGAGAGGCCCGGGGGAAAAAAGGGAGTGTGAAGACCTTTGAATGTGTTGTGTTTTAAACTGATGTAATTGCTGTGTTAATCTTCCAGTACAAATAAAAAGATTGGACTCAGTAGTATAATATTATTAGTATAATTAGTAAAATAGTATAATATATAAAATTAAAATCATGAATGTCTTTACTATCATTTAATGCATCCTTGCTGAATTAAAAATAGTAAATAACGCAAACTGAAGTGTGGGAATGATGTCATGACCTAAAAATGCAACTTACAACTTATATAACAACATATATTCGATCTTAGGTGCATCCTGGAGTGATTTTTAAACATTATTGAATTTCAAATGTGAAACTTGTTGACTGATTTCTCTTCACTACCCTTTTCAACTCATCTGTTTATTTAAAAAATCATAATAAATGTTTAATTTTTAGATAAAATATTTAAGATATATTTTGTGAAGATATTTATATGTAGCCACAATTTTTTAAATACTGTTCAAGAGATTGGGGTCACACATTTATTTATTTATTTATTTTTTGCATTCAATTGTTCAAAAGTGATAGTAAAGACATTTATTTATAATTGTACAAAAATGTCATTTTTAAATAAATACTGTTTTTAACATTTATTCTATTCATTAAAGAATCCTGAAACGATGTATCATATTTTTTTGCACAACTTTTGGGCTAGTTCACCCAAAAATGAAAATAATGTCATTTATTACTCACCCTCATGTCGTTCTACACCTGTAAGACCTTCGTTCATCTTCAGAACACAAATTAAGATATTTTTGATTAAATCCGATGGCTCAGTGAGGCCTGCATTCAAAGCAATGATATTTCCTCTCTCAAGATCCATAAAGGTACTAAAAACATATTTAAAACAGTTAATGTGAGTACAGTGGTTCAATATTAATATTATAAAGCGACGAGAATACTTTTTGTGCACCAAAAAAACAAAATAACGACTTTTCAACAATATAGTGATGGGCCGATTTCAAAACACTGCTTCGGAGCTTTACGAACTGAATCAGTGACTCGGATCTCCTATCAATATCCTATTAAACTGCTGAAATCACGTGACTTTGGCGGTCCGAGTCACTGATTCGATTCGCAAAGCTCCGAAGCAATGTTTTGAAATCGGCCCATCACTATATTGTTGGAAAGTCGTTATTTTGTTTTTTGGCGCGCAAAAATATTCTCGTCGCTTCATAATATTAAGGTAGAACCACTGTACTCGCATGAACTGTTTTAAATATGTTTTTAGTAGCTTTATGGATCTTGAGAGAGGAAATGTCATTGCTGAGAATGCAGGCCTCACTGAGCCATTGGATTTAATCAAAAATACCTTAATTTGTGTTCTGAAGATGAATGAAGGTCTTAAGGGTGTGGAACGACATGAGGGTGAGTAATAAAATGACATTATTTTCATTTTTGGGTGAACTAACCCTTTAAGTAAAACTTATAGATGCACTTATGTGATTTAACTTGTGTTATAATACACTAGATTCAAATAATAAATGACATTATTTTCATTTTTGGGTGAACTAAAAGCAACCCTTTAAGCAACACAACTGTTTTCAATGTTGATAATAATAAAAAAAAATATTATCACCAAATCAGTATATTAGAATGATTTCTGAAGGATCATGACACTGAAGACTGGAGTAATGATGATGAAAATCCAGCTTTACCATCACAGGAATAAAATGACATTTTAAAATGTATTCAGATAATAAAAGATATTTTAAATTGTTATAATATTTTACAATATTACTGTTTAACTGTATTTCTGATCAAATAACTGCAACCTTGTTCAGCAGAAGAGACTTCAAAAAACATAAAAAAAATAAATAAAAAATCTTACAGACTCCAGACTTTTGAATGGCCATGTGTACTCTATTTATATAACATAATTGAGATAATTTCAAGTATTTAAACTTAAAAGATTGAGAAATATAATTTAAAGGCAAGTGTGTCTTAACGTTTGACTGCAACATTAGATATAATATACTTTGCTTAAAAATGTTTATAATTTATTTTGCCTTGTGACATTTTTTTAAAATGAAAATTAAGCCCTTTTTTCAGAAATCCTCATTACTGTAATGAAAAAAATGTATGCTTAAATTGTAAAATATTTATACATAATGGCAGTATTTCTTGTACTACCATATTATGCTAATTTAATTATGTTAAAACCATAGTTGTGGTATATAGTATGTGGAATAGCTATATAAGAGTGACAGTTGTCATTTAAATTTAAAAATTCCAAATATCATTATGGTCTATATTTTCTTTATGCAAAATATGTTTTCTGTTTTGGGGTGAGATGTCTCCTGAGCAAGTTTTCATGAGATTCACCTCATCTCTCTCACACACGCTCTGAATTGACCTCGTTCTTGGAAGAGAACCTTCCTCAGAATCACCTGCGAGTTCACAGTCCTTACATAATCACTCACAGCTCACAGTGATTAAACCTGAGAATCCGTCGCTGAGAGAGACATTTTGACAGATACTCGTCTGTCGTCGTGAAAAATAGATGCTCTTCTTCTCAACTTGTAGAGCTCGCTGCCTCCACTGTGGGGGCCTGCTGTACTGATTACAACATTATGTAATACGGAAGAGACGCTCTATATCGAGAATTCAGTGTGAAAAATGCTTGTGACAGCACAGTGGCCCAGGAAGGAGGGAAAAAAATACAAATTTCCTTTGCAGCCGATGTCGTGCTGACTTTGTCTAAACACTGTGCGGGTGCCCGGAGCGGATGAGACAATAGGTACGTTGACATATCCACTCATAATAGCCTCGTCGAGCAGACAGCAGTTGCGTGTGGTGATTTGTTACTGGTTAATACGACTGTGCTGTGGTCGGAGCCATATGCCGGCAGAATAATAAACTTTACAGTGGAGGACATTTGTCCGATGCGATTGGTTTTATTGAAGGACGCATTTTCACAAATCTTATTCGAGCCCCGGTAGCGCAACAGTTTGGTAGCCGGGGCAAGCGGACACAACAACAACAGCGACGCGGGAATAAAAGCGCAATTGCAGGCCACGACTTGGCTGCCTTTTAATTATTGATGGCCACTTCGGCTCTGCATTGGGCAGTAATTGCATTACAGGTCACTTCTCAATAGCAATCTGTGAAAGTTGTGGTGATGTGTGCTGGGAGGCGATCGATAGGTGCTGTCCAGGGTGCTGGATTCAGACACACTTTCTCTCTGTCTTCTTTCTCTCTCTTTCTCACTCATTCTACTGTCTGCTGTCTGATTCTCACCTGTTTTCTCCACATTCACGGTCCCTCTGTGGTGGCCTTTATGCTTGAAGCTCTTAGTCAGTTGGAAATCTTTCATCTCTTTTCAAGATTAAAAGAATTTTCTGAATTTTACGCTGCTGTATGTGGGCAGCGAATATCATACAGCACTTAAACAGGTGTATCTTTGTGCAAAAATAAGCTGCTGTTTTTTTATTATTATTATTATTATTAAAAAAACATTTATTTAGCCCTATTATGACTGGACTAGTTTTCCCTGAGGAGGTCTGACTTTATTTCTGCCTGAATTGATTTATATATTTATTTATTTTTTTATTTTTCTGGTGACACAACCTCTGTGAAAATTGAGTAAATCTCATTTCATCCAATTAGCAGTGACTGTGATTGTGGTATTTTATTTTTGCCCAGCATTTCTGATTTATTTTGACCTTCTTTGAATACCATTACTAAAGCAAAATTTCTTTGCTTGTTCATTATGGATTTCTTATTTATTTTTCTGGGTACAACCAGCAAAACAGTTCATAGTTCAAATACTGCTGGCATCTCTCATGTAAAAAGAAAAAGAAGGAAATCTGATCACAGACTGCTCAGAATGGCCACTATAGGAAAAACTCATTTGATGTTCATCCACAGGTGCATATTGACTGTTTTAGAATGGCTTATTTTACAATGGCTGAAACTTTGTATTAATAGCACTTCTCATGTTTATTTCCTCTTTAGATGAATTGCTTGTTGTATTCCTCAGTTGTAAGTCACTTCGGTTAAAAGCGTCTGCTAAATGAGTAAATGTGAAATGTAAATGTTAAATCTGGTTTTGTATATATTTATATGGTAACACTTTACAATAAGGTTCAGTTTAGTTAAAGGGGACCTATAGTGCCCCTTTTACAAGATGTAATGTAAGTTTTGGTGTCACCAGAATGTGTTTGTGAAGTTTCAACTCAAAATACCTCACAGATCAATTATTATAGCTTGTCAAATTTGCCCCTATTTGGGTGTGAGCAAAAACACGCTGTTTTTGTGTGTGTCCCTTTAAAAGCAAATGAGCTGCTGCTCCCTGCCCGCTTTCCAAAAGAGGGTGGAGCTTTAACAGCTCATGCTTTGGTTGCTCAACAACAACAAAGCTGGAGAATCTCAAGCAGCCAAAATGACGATTGTCAGTAACAGTGTTCAGCCTTACATTCTTCAAACTGGAGTCGGACACTGATGAAGAGACTCAGGAAGAAGTTACAACTTTTAGAATACGACTGAACGTTTCTGAATGGTTAGTGGATAAATTTATGTAGTTGCTGTGGAGTTGATTCAACTCATCGATTAGCATGTGCCGTCGTGTTAACCTTTTGTGCAAATCCAGCGTTGAATTGACCCTCGTTTGTGAAGCAGTCCGGCGTTAAATGACGGCATTGCAACAATACTTTACTACAACAACTCTTCCTCTGATTCAACTCTTCTTTTGTTGCATGTTCCCGGGAGCTGGGTTTATGTAAATTTTGGGGTTTGTGATGTCACCAACCCAAGAAGAAGCTCGTTGTAGTCCCTTACCAGCCATTTGTTGTAGTCCTTAAAAAGCGATTTCTGCAAAAGAAAATATCTCCCTTTGCATTGAACTTTGAGCGTCATAACTTTGCAGATGTTGTTTATGCTCTAACAGCAAAATTACACACTAACTAAAGTTAAAAAAGTGAAATCATAATCAACCACCCCTTTAATGGTTAAAGGATTAGTTCACTTTCAAATGAAAATTACCCCAAGCTTTACTCACCCTCAAGCCATCCTAGGTACATATGACTTTCTTCTTTCTGATGAACACAATCGGAGATATTTTAATAAATATCCTGAGGAATCCGAGCTTTATAATGGCAGTGAGTGATACCAACTAATATGAGCTGAAGAAAGTGCCTCCATCCACATCCATCCATCATAAACATACTCCACACGGCTCCAGGGGGTTAATAAAGGCCTTCTGAAGTGAAGCGATGCATTTGTGTAAAAAAAATATCCATATCAATTAGGGATGTGATGGTGAGAAAATTTTCCCACGGGTTAATCGACATGAGACAACACCGGTAATACCGGTGTCACCGGGGGGCGGGGCCTCTACCTCTTTTTTTTTTTTTTTTTAAACCACTTATGGGGCTGTTCACATATCGCGTCTAAAAACGCGTGGAAAGCGGCCACGCGCTTCTCCTTGTTTCCAAAGCGCTTGCGCTCTCGTGGCGTCTGTCATTGCTATGCAACCATGAACTGCGTTCTCCACTACGAGGAATGTTTTTGACATGAAAAATAAAACAGCTGTAAAACTGTACAGCTATGATCAGCTCTTCGGCTGAGCTTTCGATGTTTTGTTACGGAAAGGCCGACTTGCACTTTCAAATTAACAGCAATTGCTTGAATGGTGGGTTACTCTTACTGAAAAACACTCGACAAAACGGACATTTTGGCATAATTTGTGTGTGTTACGGTTCATTAAGAGCAGAAGAGAACTCGATACTGGCGCGCGCGCGTTATGTGTGTGCGTGTGTGTGTGTGTGTGTCACATAGGCAGGACATTCACAGACAGCGCGTTCTCTTTTGCTTTGTCGCGCTTGAATGGTTTAAAAGCATTAGCATGAATAAGAGCTTCATCATATAATGCAGAAAACGGATACTACGTTAATAGCATTAAATGCAAATACTTTTAACGCGTTAAAGTGGGAAAAAAAATTAACCTCGGTGCCGCGGTGGGAAAGTGATGAAACCGGTGTTGCAACTGAACACCGGTAACACCGACTACTGTAGCAAGCCTAATATCCATATAAGTTATGAAGTAAAATATCTAGCTTCCGCCAGACCAACTTTTGTATTCAACTTAGGAAGAAAGTGTAAACTGGCGTTGCGTCAGTTAAGCTTTTTTTGTAAGTTGAATAGCGAAGGCGTAGGACGTAGCGTAAGCTTTGTGAACTACTAGAGTTTTACACTTTCTTCGTAAGTTGAATATGGAAGACGGTCGGGCGGAAGCTAGATTTTTTACTTCAAAACTTGATAAATATGGATTTTTTTTTTTTTTACACAAACACATCGCTTCACTTCAGAAGGCCTTTATTAACCCCTCGGAGCCGCGTGAAGTATGTTTATAATGGATGGATGTGGATGGAGGCACTTTCTTCGGCTCATACTCACTGCCATAATAAGATGTGTCAGGATATTTATTAATGTAACTCTGATTGTGTTCATCAGAAAGAAGAAAGTCATATACAGCAAGGAGGGCTTGAGGGTGAGAAAAGCTTGGGGTAATATTCATAACACAGGCATACTCAGAATGGGCATCGTTGTGGGCCTTGCCAAACTACACGCATTTCCTTTCTCCTCTATCGCTGTCATTTCACCTGCCGTTGCACCCTTGTCTCTGCCCAGTCCACACTTAATTTCTTTTGCTGTCTGTCACACATTTGCTGTGTCATCCTGTCTCTCTTCTTCCTGTTCTCCTGCTGTACTTTGTTCTATCTCTGTCCCCTTCTTTCTCTCTCTCTCTTTCAGAGCTGAGAGTTGAGGAGACAGTAGATTTTGCATGCTCTAAATACACTCACTACGTGTGGCTCTCTGTGTGTGTTTTGCTATGGTGTCATCCAGGGATGTGAGGCAGGAGGAAGCAGTGTTTGTTAAATCATGATTTCGTGGCCACAGGAGGGGAGGGGTGAAGGGATAGAGGCTTGGAGAGATCAGGCCAGAGTGTGTCCAGGCAGCTTGGCAGACATCTAAGCCTCCTGCTCTATTTGTTCTTCCCTCCATCCCTGTCTCTCTTTTTTCCCTCCATCCATTTCTCTGTCTCCTGGCTCGTGGCTTATTCTGTTTCTTCTTATTGTCCTCTTTTTCTGTGTGGGGTGTCTCTTACTTATTCATTTCAGAGGCAGTACTTTGGATTGCTCTGTGCTTCATCTCCCATGCGTTGTTGTGCCATGTTCTTCCCAAGCACTGCTTTATGCTGCTTCATGGTCTTTTTTGCACTGTGTTGTTCTATGTTGTGATTTTTTTTTTTTTTTTTTAAACTGTTGTACATACTGTTCCTGACTTGCTTTATAGTGCCTAAATAGACAGCTGTCTTCTAAGGGAGCATCCTGACAGATAACGAATAACATGGGTGGAATGCGCATATAGATATATATATATATATATATATATATATATATATACAGTCAAACCAAAATGTATTCAGACACCTTGAACATTTCATTCAATACAGTTTATTCTCTGTAGTTTAAAAAAATGGTAATAAAATATGACATATCTCAGAGTTAAACTGTGTCAGAAAAAATTAATCTTAATTAAGTCAGATAACACTTAAGCAAAACATGGTCAGGTCAAAGTGTCTGAATAATTTTTGGTTCCAAATTTTTATAAATTTTTCTGATAGTCCACTGAATTTTTGAGTATAATATGTCAGTTTACTTTATTTTGCTATCCTCACTTACATAAATGAACTATAGTGTCCTGCACCCACTAGTACAAATATTAAAAAAATTATATCTAGTGTCTGAATAATTTTTGTTTTTTATATATATAATTTATGTAATCATATATATATATATATATGTGTGTGTGTGTGTGTGTGTGTGTGTGTGCGTGCTTGTATGTATATTTGTGTGTGTATAATACATTTTGTGGTGTTTGATAGTGAAATATAGATTTTATTGACCCTAAGATTATTTTACAAAAGAGAAATTTGATCAAAAATGCATTTATAATGTTACAAACGATTTTATTCTAAATAAATGCTGTTTTTATGAACTGTCTATTCATCAAAGAATCCTGAAAAAAGTATCACAGTTTCCACAAAAATATTAAGCAGCACATCTGTTTTCAACATTGACAATGATAAGAAATCTTTCTAAAATAGTAAAATAGACAACAGTTATTTTAAATTATATTTCACAATGTTAGTGATTTTACTGTAAAAGAATAGTCTTTTTTCAGAAATATTTTAAAAATCTTACATGGATGGATGGATAGTCATTTTATGTATATTTTGTAATTAATTTTCATGTCATTACATTTATAATCAAAAAATATAATGATCTAAATGTTTTTACAGATATTTCTCGACTCATTCACCATCTTGATGAATATTTTACTGAGTTTGTCAAAATGCATTCTGAAATTGACTTCAGAAGATACAGCAATGCTGTAGAATTTGCCCAGAATTAAGCATCTTAGAACGCAAGAAGGCCTTTATTATTAACAGTTTCCATGTTGGAAGTGTGCCTATGATACTTTAAAATGATGACTTGGTAGGCAGTTCACTTCATGGTAGATGACTTGGTAGGCAGTTCATGTTTTGGAACAGAGCTCTGATTTCTCATGCCGAGCTCGGTTGTAATGCGTTTTGTGCTCTTTGGTAATGATCTGCAGGATTGTACTGCGCAATTCTGCGTTATGCTCTTTGATTTTGTCTGAGGTACAAAATCCAAATTTATAGAGAATTTCAAATATGTTTAAACGTCAATCCACCGTTTTCCCGTGGTCTATCCTTTGGTCTTAAATGTGTAACTCATTCAGCTCTGGCCTGTTTGCGATTGTGTGTGCTTGATGCTGCGTGTTCAAACTGCCAGACTGTGCTCAATGAGGCTTCTCCTTTGCTCTGACTTCCTGCCGCGGGCGTCCTTTCGGTTAGCCAGTCAGCATCGTGTATGTGTGCGCGCGCATTTGTAAGTGGAATCTGGACTTGATGTTTTTTTGATTGCGGGTACATATCTAGCAGTGTGTTTTATTGATAACTTATCAATATCACATCACATTCATTTAATAACAAGCAGGGCCTTATCAGGAGTATTCATCTATGATATTCAGCTTCTTCTGTGAAGTTCACCGCAAACTGGGTCTCCTCTCCTGCACACTCTTTCACTCTTCACCTTTCCGCATGGCAGAGCAATGTCTCTCTCGCTCAGTCTCTCTCGCTTTTTCTCTTCGTCTCGTCACTTACAACCCTTTGCTTACACCCCTCCTCCTATCTGAAAGTAATTTAACAGCTCTGGACGTCAGATGTGTCAACTTCTGTTAACTGTTTCCCCCTCTCTCTTTTGTTTTACTCACATACTCGGTGGACCCTCGTTCAGATGTCCAGCCCTCAGTGATGAGACAGGGATTTCTCAGGTCCATTATTAGTCAGATCAGCAGCTGAGAGGTGTGCTAGCTAAGTGTTGATTAATATGCAGCATTAGCATTTCTGCTAAAAACATCGACTGCTGCTACTGCTGCCTTCAAGTCCTCCTGGGAGGTTGGGTAGTCATACTTATGGCATGAGCATTCAAGAGATTTTGATCGGAATAAAGTGGATGTGTTGGGCAATTTTATATTGCATTATTTTTCACATCCTGACAAAGACAGAATGCTTTCAGCACAAAATGAAGAGCAAAACATCCACTTTAGCTGTGTAGCTGATGCTTTATGTGTATTACATCATTCTTGTATGCCACAGAAAAATGGAACAAGTCTGTGTACACATATATATATATATATATATATATATATATATACACACATACATATATATCACATATCACACACAACTTACAATTTTATATGTATAAATATATATGAATTATATAAAAACATATATATATATATATATATATGTGTGTGTGTGTGTGTGTGTGTGTTTTACAGTATGGGTTCGGTACTCTCTTTAAATAAATTCAGTTATAATTAACATTTTCTTAAGAATACAAAAATCTATCTCAGCTAATGCTGTAAACTATATAAAGGGAGCCCTTTCTTACACATTACTATAATATTAAAGGTTACAATTAACAACAGAGCCCAAACTATTAAATTCAGTTGCTATTTATTTTTAGATATAATAATCAACACTCAAGAACTAACATGCTGTGGACACTAAATGACTTGCCTGAGGTAAATGTAATGCTACGTGAGATATTATTCTCAAGCTGTTTTATTAATGTTTTTCTGTGGTTGAAACGCTGGTTGAGAGATTACACATAAACATATCTATGCAAAGATCGTCTGTTCTTCTTCTGCACTTTTTCCTGTTGTGGCAGTTAGCGCCCCCTTCTGGATTGGAGTGTGGATCGCCTATGACCGACTGTATTCGTCGTCTGACTGTATGCACCAAACCATGACGTCTGTATTTGACGTTTCGGGATGAATACATGTACTGTTACACCCCTAATATATATATATGCAAATTACAATATATGTATAGATGAATATATAGTTATATATGAGGAAATTCTAGAAGTAAAAATAAAAAATTCTTCTATCGATCACTGGCCTGTGATTCACATCATTCGAATTTGCATATTGTTACGTGTTAAGATGCCATGGCAAGTTACAAGTTGTGAAAATACAGACCGTCCGACATGACTTGCATCTTAGTGAACCTCCTGATGGGTTATCAATCACACAGTAGCCATAACCTTCCCCAGTGTCCCCTCTACCCAAATCTGATAAAGTGGCTTCATGGTCACATGACCCTAACTGTCTTTCTTCATCCATACTGACCTTACCCACATGTGCCATTCACACTCTTCCATGTGTCAGTCCTGTAGCTTTATTACCCTCTCTGCAGAGTGAGCTATGAGCGGATTATGCTGTCTTACCCTTCTGAGCTGGGTTCTCTGATTAGACCTGTCCTCCCGTCAGACCCTTGGAACCTGGTTAAGTCCCCTCAGTGCCAGAGGATCATCAGCAGCCTTTCACTGCATCAGCACAGCGGCTCAAGGTCACAGCTCTCCGAACCTCAAGCCTTGACCTATTGGCCCCGTGATATGACACATCCCCTGCTGATACTGTACGGCTAAACGCTATTGGCTCCAGCAGAGAAGATAGAGAGAGCCACACTCTCACAAACTCAACGACACTACCAAAACTCTGGTGTGCCTTGGCACCTGCAGCAGAGTACTTTATGAATCAATGTCACTCCCAGTGAGAAGAAAATGACTACGTTGCAAAGGAGAAGAGGGCTGGAGTGGAGGCGGAGAGAAAAATCACTTTGATGGATTGGCCCCTCATGGGACAACCTTGTAATGTTTTTGGACAGGAACCCAACTCCAAAAAGCTTTCTTTTTCTGTGTTCGTACAATTGCGTACAAGTCTGGCTGCAAAACTTGAATGCAGCAGCTACAGATGCCGGCTTATGACACGGAACAGAGAAAGTAATTAAGAAGGGTGATTAAAAAGGGAGACCTAGTCCTACCCCACACTGAGGCTTTTGGGTCCTCTAATTGCCTGGTGCCAAATAAATGATGGTCGGAGATGTATGAGATGCCGGCATGTGGCAGAGTCCTGGCACGCCGGCCTCGGCGCAGAATGATGATGCGTACGACAGCACCAACAGTGAATGGCGCAGACCGATGAGTCACAGAGAAGCATAGCCGCACGGGGGCTCTGACACACAGATGGTGCAACCTGTACATCATTACAGGCCTGGATACTGCGTGGAAAATGTTAAGGACAGCTGCTAAATTAGACTGACTAATGAATGCAGAGTGGCAGCAAAATGGAGGGAGGGTTTTAAAATGAAATGTTGAAAAATGACTGTTAGGGGAGACTGGGGCTAGTTGTCACACAGGATTTTGTTGTGAGAAGGGCTGTTTGTAACTTTAAGGTTTCGAGTCAAATTAATTTGTATATTGCTTTGTTTTTTGTTTATTTTATTTTTTTTATTACTAGATGTTTCTAAAGAGCCTATAATATGTTGAATAATGGCATGTCCAATTGTAATAACCTATTGTTGGAGCATGTTGTCATGGAAGGTGACAACATTTGTTGAATCAACTGTACAGCATGTTTTTTTGTTTGTTTGTTTGTTTGTTTTTCCTGGGCAATTATGGTGTAAATATTTTTGTATCCAAGACTTTACGGTTTGTGTCTGTACAGAAGCTGACTTTCAAAAATAAACTCACTCTGAGAAATGAACTTGCCTCGGTCCCCCTTGTTTTTTGATGGAACGTGTAACAGCACAGAAAACACCAATAGAGAAAACAAATTGTCAAGAATATGTGGGAGCGGTGTCTATGTTTTGCACACAAGTAATGGACAAAATCATTTGGAGGTCAGATTGAATATGTGCAAAACTGACAATGCACACACACACATTTACAAATGCAGTCTCTGCAAACAGAGCGATAAGCAGGGAGACGCAGATAAAACTGTGTGAATGCTTGTTTGCATACTGCCTCCATCACAAGCATGTTGGCTTAAAACACACACAGACACACACACACACACAGTGATGTGTTTCCCGGTCACAGCAGGCGAGCATGTTCTGCTGACACATTGAACTCATAACAATGACTGAAACAGGATGAGCGGGTAACCACAGAGACACAGACTGTGGGGTGAATTTTCTAAACAGTTGTGCCACTTTTCTGAGTAGCATTGCAATACAAAAACCAAAAAGTGTCTTCGCAAACTGCCCACAGTACTGTTTCACCTTTTTACAGTGAGCATTTAAATTGTCATTGTCATTCTTTTCAGTATAAACACCTCCTTTTGGATGGATGGACAGACGAACAATGGATGGATGGATGGACGGACAGATGATGGATGGATGGACGAACGGACAGACGATGGATGGATGGATGGATGGATGGATGAACGGACAGACGATGGATGGATGGATGGATGGATGGATGGATGGATGGACTGATGATA